>NC_141696.1:606662586-607993363 GCF_964263255.1 Lissotriton vulgaris
CCAACACATACAGTCCATACCGCGTCTTGAAAGCTGTTTTCCACTCATCTCCCTCATGAACCCTGACCAAGTGATAAGCACCCCGCAAGTCTAAGCGGGTATAGATCTTCGCCTCCCTCACTTGATCAAGCAGAACTGGTATGAGGGGGAGAGGGTATCTGCTGCGGATGGTGTTTTTATTCAAGACGCGGTAGTCTACACATGCCCTCAAATCCCCATTGGCCTTCGCTATAAAAAACAAAGGAGAGGCTGCAGGGGAGCGGGATGGTCTAATGAACCCTATGCTTACATGTTGGTCCAAGTATTCCTTCAAATGGGAGGTCTTGGGAACAGACAGGGCATACACTCTACATGAAGGAATAATGGCACCATCCACCAGGTCTATGCGGCAGTCATACTCCCTATGAGGAGGCAATGTTTCTGCTTTGCTTTCGCTGAACACGTCATGATAAGACACATACTACACCGGGAGTAGGACCTCCTTCTCGGCGGCCGTGGCCACTAGAAAAGTACTGGCCAACAAAGCCACATGCGAAACTACACATGAAATGAGATGTTCCTGACAATATTCCGGCAAAAACTGTACTGTCTTAGCTTTCCAATCGATGGAGGGATCGTGGTAACTCAACCATGGCATCCCCAGTATAATCTCATATTGAGGTGCATCTATGATATTCAGTTCCAACACCTCTGCGTGTCTCTCCTCCTGAACCTCAATAGACACCACCACTTCACCCGTCTTTTCTGTTATAAGCCCTGATTTGATAGGCTGACCATCCACGGCTAACACCACTTCCGGGTTGTCCCTGGGCACTCTGGGTAAATCCAAACGGGATACCAATCCATCATCGATAAAATTGCCAGTAGCCCCTGAATTGAGCATAACTAGCACTTGATGGGACTTCTGCTCACATTCCAATACCATAGTGAGCACCAAGTAAGACTCCGTCTCTCCTATTCCTCTTGTGGACAAAGAAGTAAGCTTCCAGTCATCAGAACCCTCTCCTCTCTGCTGTACATCAGCGGTATTCTCCGACTCTTTTACTGTCGAGGAAACTGCCACTCTCTTGTTTCTATTCCAATTGTTAGGACCTTTAGGTTTAGCAGGGCATTCTCTAACACAGTGGCCCTTCTTGCCACAGTACATACATAGTCCCTGTATTCTCCTGCTTTCCCTCTCTTCTCTAGACAAAGGTGCTCTAACGGGGCCTATTTCCATGGGATCAGAACCAGTTTCAGCGTTGTTTGCCACCTTACGCGGGAAATGGTCAAATCTAAAAGAGCTTCTCTCCCATTTCCTCCTATCCCCTCCTCTCTCAGCCATCCGGCTGTCAAGTCTTAGCGCTAAATTGATCATGTCCACACACATGGAGGGTTGAGGATCAATCTGAGCTTCCACGTCCTTCAGTTCGTCTCGTAACCCTTGATAAAAGAGAGACATTCGCTTTTCTTCTGGCCACTCAGTCTCAGCTATCAAGCGATTGAAAGCAGTTAGATACGTAATCAACTCCCCTTTTCCTTGCTTCAGCTCCAGTAATTCTTTATCAGCGCTAAAAGTAGTGGCTCTACGATCAAAGACACGTTCAAACTCAGTTCTGAACGCTGGCCAGTCTGACAATATGGCGTCATTATTTTTTACCAAGGGCACTGCCCAATTCGCCGCATCCCCCACTAAGTAGGATATGGCAAAGGCAATACGGGAATGATTAGTCGGGAAAGAAGCAGGTTTGCATGAGAAGTGAAGTAATACCTGTGTAAGAAAAACCTGAATTTTACGGGGGTCTCCAGCATAACGTTCAGGGTTGGCCAAGGGGATGGGGGGTGGGACTGTGACTTGTATTTGTGACGAGCCAGCTGAAGCATTGAAGGGATTTTGTGAGAGCTGTTCTACCCTATCCTTTAAGGCGGCTGTCTCTGCCTTGGAGGATGCCAGTTCCTGCTGAACTAAGACTAGTGCATGTAACACATCCTCCATGGAAGCCATGATTGCTACAACTGGACTAGGCAGAATGTAATTCTTGAGTGCGTGATTCTGTCAGGATGCACTCCGCAGAGTCCAATCGCAGCAATAGTGGCTCGACCTCCTGACTTCCCCAACACCCTGATAAATAAATACACAGGGTGTTCAAGTGATCGGGCGAGGGAAATAAAGAAAACAGGGAGGTATGGAAGGGAACAGCAGCGAAGGGATAGCTGAAAGAGAAAACACACCACTGTTAAACTTCACATATGAAAAGCTACTCTCATTTCATTCTCGCTAATGTGTCTCTATTTACCTGGTTCAGATTATCCAAAGGTGCCCTCCTGCTGCTGTAGGTATAGACACACATATAACGGAATACATTCCTGATCCCTGATGATAGAAAAGACAAGTTATTCCTCAGACCCATACATGTGTGTGCAACTCTAATAGGAACATATCAATTCGAACAATAACGCACCCCCTAGTATTGTGTTCATACTGTAAAGATGCTCCATTGCAACTGTTCCCAGAACGAAAGAGAATCCTTCTCCTTACTCTTTTCGAAAACACATAAGTCCAAAATCATTATTAAAGGGTTCCTTCACCCTACCCGAAAACTTCAAAGTAAACAGTTTAACAAACGGTAAGATGTAGCCTCCTACTACTACCTTCTGTTGAAATGTTCATTTCATGTGTCCTTAGCATTTGTAAACGAACATATTAGACAACCAATCTCCAAACATGGTAAAGTGTAGAGCCTTCTACCACTTTCCGCTTTGGCACTTGCAGAAAACAATTCCGAACTCCCCCCCAGCTATGCGGGACTTCGTAACGGTAACGCGCGGCAAAGCCACGGCGCTCCGCTCACTATGCAAACAATAAGTGGATTTCCGATTGAGGCCAAAGGAAAAACCCAAGTCGTTCCAACTACAGTTGAACTCAAAGTAGTTCAGCGTTTTACTCACGCATAGAAAGTTAGGAATCCTCGGCACGAAACCCCAGGATGCCGCCTATGAACTGCCTGTTCACCAGCCGCCTGGGAAGGACGTAGAGTTCAATGCCCCGGAAGCAAGGGGTCCAGAGGAAAGGTGCTAGGCAATCACCGCGCTCGGGGAACCCGAGCAGAAACAAGGCACGAAGCGAGGAAAACCCAGAGACAAAAGGGGCAGAGTACAGCAAGGAGACCTTCCTCCTAACGCGGGAAACTCAAGGAAATAGGTACGGGTCCAAAATCACGCACAAGGTCTCCCGGTCTCCAAGGAAACACATAGTGCATGATGGGGTATGTAGTCTAATAGTTATGCAGGCGCTGCTACGTGATCCTGACAGTATGTCCCCGTCCCTAGCGCCTCCTAGGGCCAGGCTTAGCAGGGCACCTCACATGAAAGGATCTAACCGCCCTTGGGGCTTGGACATTCGTTACCAGCTCCCAAGAATCATCCTCGGCAAAATAGCCCTTCCAAGACACCAGATACCAGAGTACGCCCCTACGCCACTTGGAGTCCTTGATGCTCTTCACTTCATATTCAAGCCCTCCATCGCTCACCACAGGCAGAGGAGCCGCCCTCCTGGAGGTCAAAGCAGGTTTCAGGAGCTGCACATGAAACACCGGGTGAATTCTCAGCGACCCCGGCAGCTTCAATTTATAGGCCACTGGATTGATTCTTTTCACTATTGGGTAAGGGCCAATATAATGAGGGTGAAAAACACTTCGTAGTCTAAAATGTATGTTTTTCGTTGACAACCAAACCTTGTCCCCCACTTCATACTGGCGACCCTTTATGCGGTGCCGGTCTTCCCACCTCTTGTATACCTCTTTTGCCTTTATCAAATGCGCCTGTACACCCTTGTGTACCTTCCTCAAGAGCTGCACCTTTTCCTTCACCGAAGGCTGATTCTTAACATCCTCTGGTATGTCTACGGGCAAGGTGGTAGCGTCGTAACCGTAATTGGCCTTGAAAGGAGACATACCAGTGGAACTGTGCCATGCGTTATTGTAGGCCAATTCCGCCATCCACAACAAATCAACCCAGGATTCATGAGCCTCATTCGAATAACATCGCAGCTACTTCTTCAGCGTCTGATTAAGCCTCTCTGTTTGGCCATCAGTCTGGGGATGGAAACTCATGGAGAGAGATGACTCTATGTTCAAAGCACGGCACCACATGCGCCAAAAACGGGCTATGAACTGGGGTCCCACGATCGGAAACCACGACTTTCGGAATCCCATGCAACCTTATGATGTTGCTGGCAACCAACTGGGCTGTCTGTCCTGCTGTGGGAAGGTTCCTACAAGGAATAAAGTGCCCCATCTTTGTGAGACTGTCTACAACCACTAAGATGGCAGAGTATCCCTGATCAGAAGGTAAACCTGACGCAAAATCTAAACTAATGTTCTCCCAAGGTCGATTAGGGGTAGGCATAGGCATGAGCTTCCCGGCTTTCCTGGTGTTTACTCCTTTTGCTCTAGCACATACGTCACATCTTGACACCCACAAAGTTACATCCTTGGGCAATGTTTCCCACCAAAAATTTCTTTGTATCGTAGTGACAGTTTTACGTATGCCAGGATGTCCTGCCAAAGGCACATTGTGGCACCAAAGAAAAGCCTTTTTCTGTAACTGGATGGTGGGCAAGTACAACCAATCATACTGAAAAGGCAACCCTTGTCTCACTGTTATCTCAGGTTTTACCAACTGCCCAGGTATTCAAACCCCCAGGGACTGGATGTGACTTCACCTCCTCTAGGAATCGATCGGCTCTCACCACACACACCACCTTAGATGCTGGAATTATGGTCTGAGTGTCCTCAGTCTTGGGCATGGCTGGCAGTATTTGTCTGGACAACGCATCTGCCTTGCGATTCTCGCTACCAAGCCTGAACGTGACCACAAAGTCATATTCCGCAAAGAATAACATCCAGCGCATTTGTCTTTGCGTGAGATGCCTTGCCGATGACATATATTGTAGGTTCCGATGGTCGGTGTACACCGTGATGGCATGACGTGCCCCCCAAAAATACTGTCTCCACTCCTGAAAAGCTCTCTTGATGGAGAGGAGTTCTTTCTCCGCTATTGTGTAGTTGAATTCGGCTGGACTCAACTTTCTGGATAGGTAGGCCACTGGGTGGAGCTGGCCTGTACCTGGGTCTCTTTGCGATAGTACTGCCCCTATGGCCTCATCAGAAGCATCAGCCTCTACCACAAATGGATGTTCCAAATTTGGATGGGAAAGCACAGGAGCCGTGATGAACGAGGTCTTTAGACTCACAAATGCCTCCTCCGCCTCCCTAGTCCACACAAAAGGAACCCCCTTCCTCAGTAGCTTGGTGATGGGAACAGCCACTTGCGAGAAATGTAGAATGAAGCGGCGATAGTAGTTAGCGAAGCCCAGAAAACTCTGGACCTCTCTAACGTTTTTGGGGGTAGGCCATTCCTGAACTGCTAACACCTTGCGCTCTGACATCTGTAAACCTTTTGGGCTAAGCATCACCCCCAGGAATTCAACTTCGGTCACCCCGAATTCGCATTTGCTCAATTTAACATATAGTTGGTGCTCTCTCAACTTGTCCAAAACTCTACACACCTGTTCCGTGTGACCAGACACCTCCATAGAGTAAATTAGGATGTCGTCAATGTAGACAACAACAAAAAGGACTATGTATTCCTTCAAAACATCATTATTAAATAATTGAAAAGCCGCAGGGGCATTACATAGTCCAAAGGGCATGACCAGATATTCATACTGTTAGAAATGGGATCCCTGGCTGGCCAGGGCTTGCACCAAAGTCAGTCAGAGACCACCACTCCTAAGTCAGGGCAAGGGAGTTACACGCCAAGATAACCCCCGCTCACCCTCTAGGTAACGTGGCGCGAGCAGCAAGGCTAAACTTGGAGGCGATATGAGTTAAGTATTTGCGCACGCACCCCAGCAACAACACCCAAGGCCCACCACAAAGGAAACTCCACACAAGGTTATATATAAAAATAGCCTTTGTATTACACCAAAACACATTAGATAAAACACACACTTTACAATGTGCCAGGGGCACGGGCAGAGTTTACAGGGGATATTTACAAGACAGGGCCACATAGACCACTGTCAGGAATCAGCACTTTTTAGATCATAGAATTATCACTGTAGCACAAAAATAACATACAACCAGTCACTACTGGTACCAGGTGAGCACCACCTATGCAACCCTCACTATCTTAGGAGATTACACTAGGGAACCTGGGCTCTGCTAGCACCACCTGTACTAACAAGAAGGAAACCACCTAAGTATCGCTATACCTGTAGGGGTCTAGGGAAGGAAACACATGATGCATCATAATACATTCAGCGGTGTAAAAAGACAAAGCACATGACGCATAAAAACACATTCAGAGGTGCAAGGAGGGAAAACACATGATGCATCGCAATACATTCAGAGGTGTAAGCAAAAACACACAGTTGCGCAAAACTCAGATAAGTCACCACCCGTGACAGTCCCTGTGTCCCAATGTCAGGGCCTAAACGTGGCAGTTGCCCACAAAGTGCTGGGCAACTGGTGCAAGCAAGATGGGCCAATCGTGGGAGCCTCACAGGCTCTGCAGAAATAAACAACTGTCCCCTTGAGCCTCCTCTGGGCTCTAAAACAAATAAGGGCACTGCTGAGCCTCTCAGGGCTCTTTAGCAAAAAGAGATATGCCTCCTTGGGAACCTCTCAGGGCTCCAGCAACAAAAGGTGCAGCCTCGCTGGGCTGGGGGGTCCCTCTCGGGGGACCCAGGAACACTTAGGGCGCTCTGAGCCTCTCTGGCTCGCCAAACCACTATGGCGCCGTGAGCCCCTCTCAGGGGCTCGAAGGACAACTGGCACTCGTTGGAGTTCCTCTCGGGGGACTCGAGGACAACTGGGGAGCCTCTCGGGCTCAAGAGAACAAAGGAGCCTCTTGGGGCTCAGCATCTGGGAGCCTCTCGGGGCTCCGGGCAACAGCAGGGGAGCCTCGCAGGGCTCAGCATCTCAGAGCCTCTCGGGGCTCACTAGCAAGGTGGGGGGGGGGGCGGAGTCCCTCTCGGGGGACTCTGCATCGCTGGAGGCCTCACGGGCCTCGGGACCCACAGGGTCTCGCTATGGAGGGGAGGGGCAGGCACCGGCAATGTGCCCCGACGCGACGCCCCTCCTCTCCCTTTAGCACGCACTCACCGGGTCTCTGGTGCTCGGCGGCGCTCTGCTTCCTCGCTCTGTCTCCTTCACGGCGGGCCGGGCTCTCTCTCTGCCGGACTTCCCTCCACTGCGGGGGCGCCTCGCAACCAGGGGCTACACTTTGCTGGCTGCCCCGGGGCTCTCTCCACCTCATGGGGGCCCTGGGCAGCCATCACTCGGCTTCTCTCTCCTGAGGTCGGCAGCGGCGGGCGGGACTTCCGGCCGGCCGCGCTGCCATTGGCCGGCCGGCCAAAGCACTTCTGGGTCGCCGCGGGCAGTGCGGCGGCTCGCTTCAGACAGGCAGGCGGGGTCCCATGATTCGAGGAGTGGGCTCCCTCGTGATCAATTACAATCCCAGGACGGGGCAATGCCGGGTGGGCTCCGGCTCCAATTTCAAACCCCGAGCGAGGTGGGCACTCGCTCGGCAGAAAAAACAGCAGCAATGTCCCGGGCAGGGTGGGCACCTGCCAGGGGACTCTAAAATCGGCAAAAGCGGCGTGGGCAGCCGCGGAAGGACAATGACAGCACTCCCAGCGCTTAGCCGATAAGTAAAGCGCTTCTGAGCGCTAGGGCCGCAAATAAAGCGCTTTCAACGCTTCAGGGGTAAAGAAAAGCGCTCTCCAGCGCTAAGGGCCACAAGGAAGCGCTTCCAAGCGCTAGAGGCAAAGTCCAGGCCCCAAAGTCCCTGTGGGGTCCATCAGCAAGCCAGGGGCTGGGCAGGGCCCAGGGGGGGCAAGCCTTCCCCTGGGCCCAAGCAGCAGCATGCCCCTGGTAGATCCAAGTCAAAAACAAGAACATTTTCATGGGGTCACAGCCCCTCTTTTATACACCTTTTCCCTTTGTCTTTAGGTGCAGGGTGGGGGGAGAACCAGTCGTAGCTGGTTTTGGAGTATCCTTGATGGCCCAACCACCCCTTTCATTCATCAGGCAGGCTAGGGTCATCAGTCGCACCACAGGGGGCGGAGCCAGCATTGTGTGGGGGAAACCCAGCCTCATTCAGGACACAGGCGCAGCCCCTCCCTCACATCAGCATGCTAATCTCTCCATTCACCACCGGGGCAGACCCACACAGACTCCTGGAGCCTGGCATCCCAGCCAGCTCCAGCCAATCACACGCCAGCACCTTCACAGCACATACACAGCCATGTCTAGAAGTAGCACTTCCGCACAAGACACAACCATGCCACATACATCGTTGCGAAGCATTCACTCTCACGAGTTCGCACATACCAAACTTGACCATGCACGCCTCACGCATCAGGAACTACCAGGGACACAGACATTCCCCATGCATTCCTATGGGAGAGCAGGCCAATCTCACACACGCACTCAGGGAGAGCACGCACTTTACACTGCGCCACAGTGTCAAAGTGCGCAAAGACCAGAATTCACTAGGCAAAAAGTTCAGGGGTGAACCTGCCAGAAGGGCCAAGTCCAACACAACCCCCTTCCAGCCAAAACGCAGGGGAGAACAATCACCACCGTGATGGACTTCCCTGCTTGGGGCGATAGAACACGGACGCGGGCCCGCACTGCAGGGACACCCTCTGGTTCTACGCCACGTTTATCCATAAGACAAGCACATACTTTAAAAAAACAGGCCCAACTAGGCTACCCCACTGGTACTCCTTACTTGTCCACGGCTAGGACCAGGCCCTAGGCCACCCAGATACCACTGGTCCCTACCAATCCACAGAGTGGGGGGTGGTAACCCCTGGCCTACATAGCCATTCTCCACTCCCTTTCTCAGTGTAGTTCCAAACTACCACTGATCCTTCAACCTAGGGTCCGCACCCTCAGACTGACCAGAGGTCACGGGCAAGAATGCCCCACCCTACCTCTACTTCTGAAGCACCCTCCAGAACACAACTCTCCCACCAGTTTAGGACCTTTACTCCCTCAGCAGCAGTGACCACGGTCAGACCAGCACAAGATCGGTGTAGTGAGGCGTTGCACTTTGCGGGTTGCCAGATGCGGCGCATGCGGCGGCTCACGGACCGCGTTGAGACGGGGACGGCGAGCGGCCTAGGCTGCGCGGCTGAAGGCAGACGCGGCTCAGTGCGGTGCCTACAGGACACCAGGCTGGTCATGACAGAGTCACAGCTCCCTTAACTGGTATACCACCTGGGATTCGAATTCACTCCTCCTTCAGCAGCAAGGCAACCACTGCAGGTCAATCCCCCATACAGCTTACCCGGTTCCTTCTCTTCAGGCAGGAGTTCCTTCAGGACACTACGTACAGTTGCCCTTACGTCCAGATCCGGACACACCGGCTACTGGCTCCCCAACCGAGGGACGTACCCCTTTGGTCAGATGCCTGGCGCACCAGGACTTCCTTGAGGGTGACACCTAACTAATGTGTCATGTACAAGTCTGCCTGACACTCAGGACAGAAGTGGCATCACCCTGGTCAATCCTTGGCGACCCAACCCTTCTGGTTGGCCCCTGACCCACTGGTTACTCCACTGGGGAACCTATCCCCCTCGCACCCCTCCATCTGGACTTCTGCACCCTCCCAACTGGAGCGGTACTGCCAGATAACAGAACTACTAGAGCCCTGCTTACAGGCGCTCCACGTTCTCTCCATACTGGGAGATCTCCCTAGAAGGACGCTCCATACGGACATGCTAGGCTCCCTCACCTGGTGTTCCTAAGAAAAAAAACACCCAGACTACGAAGACCAGGCTTGTGCTCCTCTGAGCCACTTCCACCACACTGGGCTGGAAGACCAGAACCTTTCCTTAGGGTCACTCCCCAACAATTAACACAATAGCACAGGGGCAGGGGAAACTCCCATGAGCTTCAGGCCCACCCATGAAATCCTGTTCACTGATGTTCTACATTCTTCAAACACTCTGGGAGATCTTCCTCAAATGACCTATTGGTACAGCCTAGGCCCCCGACCTGACGTTCCCTTCAGAAACATTCTAGGCCCTGACACTGGGCTTCGGGCACCTGGAGACATGCAGTCCCACCCACTCCTTCTCCTCTTGAGACAGGACGTGAGCCCCTACACCGAGACCTAGCTGGGCTACACTTAACCTCTTCCACCACACTGGGCTGGAAGACACCTCAGCCACTCCTTTTGGAATCACTCCATCCCCCATGCCTCTCTCCTCCCAGAACATTACCAACTCCAAACATCTGTCTCTAAATAGACCACAGAAATCAAAAGCAGGCTCCACTGTCTGCAGACGTTCTTGAGAAAAGTTTAACACACGGAACTTAGGTATCTGCGTAAAACAAGAGTACACAAGCATTCAGCAAGCTCCCAATCCAGAGAACTCACACACACGTCCAGTGCCACACACCATTCATCCACACACACCCCTCCCCAGACTGGGAAGGCAGTTTCTACCACCCCTGATTTCTCAACCTGACCACACGTGACACAGGTACCATAACTCCAGGGCAGGGACGGGGGACACATGCACTGAACACACTTATGCTGCCACCACTGGATCCCACCCTTCTGGTGAATCCAGAAAACACACTGCACTTAGGGGGATTATCTACCCTCCCGAGCTAGGGACACCTAACTCAAAGTGCACAAGAAACACATTTCCACAGAAATTACATTTTTAGCAAACTCCATACAATAATCCCCAAATTGTGATTCATCTAAAATGCAGAGTTTTGTAGTGTGGCCTGTCGCCACTGTGGTACAGCGCAAACACAAATCCTTATCCTCACCGCTGCGTCCAATGTTAGAAATGGGATCCCTGGCTGGCCAGGGCTTGCGCCAAAGTCAGTCAGAGACCACCACTCCTAAGTCAGGGCAAGGGAGTTACACGCCAAGATAACCCCCGCTCACCCTCTAGGTAACGTGGCGCGAGCAGCAAGGCTAAACTTGGAGGCGATATGAGTTAAGTATTTGCGCACGCACCCCAGCAACAACACCCAAGGCCCACCACAAAGGAAACTCCACACAAGGTTATATATAAAAATATGTTTTATCAAAAAGGGGAAAGGATCACTTATCCTGCGAAAAACTTAGGTCTGCAGGTTGGCAACTGGGTGTCTCCCAATAAAATGACCCTCATACACGTGTGTTTCTCTCTTGTTTTTTCTCGTTAGCGGTATATAAGGTGTCCCCGCATGTATCACACGTGCGTGCGTAATCATAGGGTCAAGTCATTTGTGTGCACCCTCCACCAGGAGGTTTTACCTTAAGTTTTAAGGCAGTAGTGATCGTGGAAAAAAAGTGATGAGGATAGTGATAAGTGATTTAAAAAATAGTCCGGATATCCAAGAACCAAAAATGTATTAAATTTGGAGTCGGGCTATTATTAAAACTAAGGAAATTCGTGCAGCTCTGGAATTTGTTATGGATTCAAGCGCACTTAATGGTCTGCTAAAATGGTCGACATGTTTCAGCTATGGGCGACAATTTGTCAGACAGCTTTCTTCAGGACCAGGGAGTGAAAGTGATAAAGAAATCGTGAAAGAATAGGTAAATTTAACCTGATTCTTCAAGTGATGAGAGGTCTCATTGTACCTGTAAATGAAAAACACACACACAAAATACAAACCAAATTGGGAGAATAGGGGAAGGGGGAGAAAAGAAATTGGTAAAGTACAAATATGTACACATTCAAAACCGCTTGATTTTGAATAAAGAAACTGTAAAATGGCAATACTTAGCGCAGAATCACTCTCATTTCAGGCGTCAACTCATCCATTCTCATGCCTTATCAGCGTGAGGTGATTATGCTATGCTGTTCATTGGTGCTCTTAGCTGTAACCGGTAAATGGTGTATATAACATTTCTCATGGTGGAATTCACATGCTTGTTTTAGGGCACGTCGTGCTCTTAATACGGTGTAATGGAGTGCTCGTGGTGACTTTCTCTTTATATTCATTGTGAATATATGGTTTTCATAAGTCATGTATATGGTGGGTTATCAAACCAGAGACAGACACTCTTTTCTTGCTCTTTAAATTCTAGAAGGGACAGTGGTCTAGAGTCCGTGGTAGATATCGGATGTGGTGAGAGTCCCTATCTAGTTCGAGAGGTTGTGCCTACCTCTTTAAATGTAGCTAGTAGCCTCATCGGGGGAAGGGGATTCTATGAGGACGGTAGCGCTGGGGAGGAGTAAAAAATATACGTTAGTACGGACAGGTTTTACTTGCGCTTTTAGTCCCGCATTTGAGCGGAGTCTTCGTCTTCTACCTTGCGCCTTAACGTCCTCGTCTGCAGCATGTGCTGTCTCTGCCTCCATCCACCCGGAAATGGTTGGTATCGAGGGGACGGATGTTTTTAAGCAGTGAATTATGGAAATGGAAAAAATCTTCGCAATGTTGCGAGAGGTGTTCAAATTGTTTCGAAATAACCAATTTGACTAATTTAATCTGTGAAAGTGGTTTATTAACTTCGTGGGGCATTAGAGAATTTATTGAATCACTGATGACCTTTTATGGTTTTTTGCGGTCAAGGGCAGATCACAAAGTAATCAGTGTATACTCGAGACAGACATATGCCCGAGAGGTGAAAAAGATGAGGAATGGGGGGAGAGATGAGTAGTGGTCGTAATTTACTCATTTATTAAGGGCGAGCCAGGGAACAGAATCATTAAGTCCTAGGGTGTCTGTTTTCAGTCTGTACACCCAACGTTGTTCTTTTTCGAACAGGATTTTTTGGGCATTCCTATCGACAGTTTCAAGAGTCTCTAGGATGACCCATTGCAGATCTTTGGCTGTATGTCCCAGGTCTATGAAGTGTGTTGACATTTTTGTTGTTGTTCTTTTACAATTGACATTGCTCCGATGTTCATACATCCGTTGTTTGGCCTTGCGGCAAGTCATGCCAATGTACTTCATCTGGCATGGACATGTAATCATGTATATGACATGACTAGTGTTACAATTGGTGTGTTTCTTTAGTTTCCATGTTAGGTCAGGGAATAGTTGTAGTTCTTTGGTAGGTTTGGTAGTTTCACAGGCTAGACAAGAACCACAGGGATAGTGTCCTGTTATTGGAGTATGGTTCCATAATCCTTGATGTTCTTTTTTCTTTTTTGGAGGGGGTCTTGTATGTACCAATAGATCTTTGAGATTGCTGCTTCTCTTGTTGGCAAAGCGGGGTTTGGGCCAGTCAAGGTTGTTTGAAGTGATTATTTTCCAGTTTTTATTAATTATCTTCTTAACCTTGTTTGTGACTGGGCTATAGGTGGTGACGCATGTTGTTCTTTCATCCCGTGGCTTAGGGTGTGTTTCTAGAAGCACTTCTCTTGGCTGATTTTGGGCACGTTTTTTGCAAGAGGAGATTATTTTTCTGGGATATTCTCGTACTGTGAGTTTCTCACAGAGGTCATTTGCTTGGTCCTTGTAATCACTTGTGGAGCTACAATTTCTCCTAAGACGGAGAAATTGGCTATAAGGGAGGTTCTCCCTTAAAGGCCGGGGGTGGAAACTTTTGAAGGATAGCAAACTGTTCTTGGCTGTAGGCTTGAAAAATGTTTTCGTGTGTAGGCTATTGTCCTTCGCAAAGATGGTTATGTCTAGGAAGTCTAGTGTTCCTTTATTGGCAGTGTACGTGAAGTTCAGGCAATCATCTTGGTCATTAAGCCATCGGTGGAAGTAGTCCAGGGTTTTCTCATCTCCTTTCCAAATCAATATGATATCGTCTATGTATCTTTTCCAACAGACAATCTTATCAAGGAAAGTGTTAGTTTCGTTTTGGACGAACTCTTTTTCAAGATTGCTCACGTACAGCCCTGCCACGCTAGGGGCAAAGGTGCTGCCCATCGAAGTTCCATGACGTTGGAGAAAGAGGGTATCTTTGTACATGAAGAAGTTCTCCATCAGAGCCAGTCTGCAACATTCAAGCACGAAATGTCTTGGGGTTTTATGTGGCCATTCTGTACTGAAAAGTATGTTCTCTAGAATATTCAATGTTTTCTGCTGTGGTAGGCTAGTGTAGAGGCTCTCTACATCTAGCCCCACCAGGAGCATCAAATCTTCAGAGTATGTAAAGGATTTGAGTAGGTTCAGAAGATCTCTCGTATCCTTGAGAAATGTGGGAGTTTTTTGAACTAAGGGCCTCAGAAACTGGTCTGCAAATTTGGATAATGGTTCCAAGAGTGAATTAATTCCAGAGACGATTGGTCGTCCTGGCGGTGGTATTCTTCCTTTATGGGTTTTTGGAAGGGAGTAAAAGTACGGTATTATGGGTGACTTAGTTACCAAGTAATCCGCTTCTTTTTTGGATAGCCAGTTGTTAGCCTCTGCTTCTTCAATCATAAGTGATATGGTCTTTTGTAGACCTGCAGTGGGGTCTGTGGTGAGGACTTCATAAAATTTTGTATCAGCCAATAGGTCAGTACATTGTTTATCGTATCCTTATGATTGAAGAAGCAGAGGCTAACAACTGGCTATCCAAAAAAGAAGCGGATTACTTGGTAACTAAGTTACCCATAACACCGTACTTTTACTCCCTTCCAAAAACCCATAAAGGAAGAATACCACCGCCAGGACGACCAATCGTCTCTGGAATTAATTCACTCTTGGAACCATTATCCGAATTTGCAGACCAGTTTCTGAGGCCCTTAGTTCAAAAAACTCCCACATATCTCAAGGATACGAGAGATCTTCTGAACCTACTCAAATCCTTTACATACTCTGAAGACTCGATGCTCCTGGTGGGGCTAGATGTAGAGAGCCTCTACACTAGCCTACCACAGCAGAAAACATTGAATATTCTAGAGAACATACTTTTCAGTACAGAATGGCCACATAAAACCCCAAGACATTTCGTGCTTGAATGTTGCAGACTGGCTCTGATGGAGAACTTCTTCATGTACAAAGATACCCTCTTTCTCCAACGTCATGGAACTTCGATGGGCAGCACCTTTGCCCCTAGCGTGGCAGGGCTGTACGTGAGCAATTTTGAAAAAGAGTTCGTCCAAAACGAAACTAACCCTTTCCTTGATAAGATTGTCTGTTGGAAGAGATACATAGACGATATCATATTGATTTGGAAAGGAGATGAGAAAACCCTGGACTACTTCCACCGATGGCTTAATGACCAAGATGATTGCCTGAACTTCACGTACACTGCCAATAAAGGAACACTAGACTTCCTAGACATAACCATCTTTGCGAAGGACAATAGCCTACACACGAAAACATTTTTCAAGCCTACAGCCAAGAACAGTTTGCTATCCTTCAATAGTTTCCACCCCCGGCCTTTAAGGGAGAACCTCCCTTATAGCCAATTTCTCCGTCTTAGGAGAAATTGTAGCTCCACGAGTGATTACAAGGACCAAGCAAATGACCTCTGTGAGAAACTCACAGTACGAGAATATCCCAGAAAAATAATCTCCTCTTGCAAAAAACGTGCCCAAAATCAGCCAAGAGAAGTGCTTCTAGAAACACACCCTAAGCCACGGGATGAAAGAACAACATGCGTCACCACCTATAGCCCAATCACAAACAAGGTTAAGTAGATAATTAATAAAAACTGGAAAATAATCACTTCAAACAACCTTGACTGGCCCAAACCCCGCTTTGCCAACAAGAGAAGCAGCAATCTCAAAGATCTATTGGTACATACAAGACCCCCTCCAAAAAAGAAAAAAGAACATCAAGGATTATGGAACCATACTCCAATAACAGGACACTATCCCTGTGGTTCTTGTCTAGCCTGTGAAACTACCAAACCTACCAAAGAACTACAACTACTCCCTGACCTAACATGGAAACTAAAGAAACACACCAATTGTAACACTAGTCATGTCATATACATGATTACATGTCCATGCCAGATGAAGTACATTGGCATGACTTGCCGCAAGGCCAAACAACGGATGTATGAACATCGGAGCAATGTCAATTGTAAAAGAACAACAACAAAAATGTCAACACACTTCATAGACCTGGGACATACAGCCAAAGATCTGCAATGGGTCATCCTAGAGACTCTTGAAACTGTCGATAGGAATGCCCAAAAAATCCTGTTCGAAAAAGAACAACGTTGGGTGTACAGACTGAAAACAGACACCCTAGGACTTAATGATTCTGTTCCCTGGCTCGCCCTTAATAAATGAGTAAATTACGCCCACTACTCATCTCTCCCCCCATTCCTCATCTATTTCACCTCTCGGGCATATGTCTGTCTCGAGTATACACTGATTACTTTGTGATCTGCCCTTGACCGCAAAAAACCATAAAAGGTCATCAGTGATTCAATAAATTCTCTAATGCCCCACAAAGTTAATAAACCACTTTCACAGATTAAATTAGTCAAATTGGTTATTTCGAAACAATTTCAACACCTCTCGCAACATTGCGAAGATTTTTTTCATTTCCATAATTCACTGCTTAAAAACATCCGTCCCCTCGATACCAACCATTTCCGGGTGGATGGAGGCAGAGACAGCACATGCTGCAGACGAGGACGTTAAGGCGCAAGGTAGAAGACGAAGACTCCGCTCAAATGCGGGACTAAAAGCGCAAGTAAAACCTGTCCGTACTAACGTATATTTTTTACTCCTCCCCAGCGCTACCGTCCTCATAGAATCCCCTTCCCCCGATGAGGCTACTAGCTACATTTAAAGAGGTAGGCACAACCTCTCGAACTAGATAGGGACTCTCACCACATCCGATATCTACCACGGACTCTAGACCACTGTCCCTTCTAGAATTTAAAGAGCAAGAAAAGAGTGTCTGTCTCTGGTTTGATAACCCACCATATACATGACTTATGAAAACCATATATTCACAATGAATATAAAGAGAAAGTCACCACGAGCACTCTATTACACCGTATTAAGAGCACGACGTGCCCTAAAACAAGCATGTGAATTCCACCATGAGAAATGTTATATACACCATTTACCGGTTACAGCTAAGAGCACCAATGAACAGCATAGCATAATCACCTCACGCTGATAAGGCATGAGAATGGATGAGTTGACGCCTGAAATGAGAGTGATTCTGCGCTAAGTATTGCCATTTTACAGTTTCTTTATTCAAAATCAAGCGGTTTTGAATGTGTACATATTTGTACTTTACCAATTTCTTTTCTCCCCCTTCCCCTATTCTCCCAATTTGGTTTGTATTTTGTGTGTGTGTTTTTCATTTACAGGTACAATGAGACCTCTCATCACTTGAAGAATCAGGTTAAATTTACCTATTCTTTCACGATTTCTTTATCACTTTCACTCCCTGGTCCTGAAGAAAGCTGTCTGACAAATTGTCGCCCATAGCTGAAACATGTCGACCATTTTAGCAGACCATTAAGTGCGCTTGAATCCATAACAAATTCCAGAGCTGCACGAATTTCCTTCGTTTTTATAATAGCCCGACTCCAAATTTAATACATTTTTGGTTCTTGGATATCCGGACTATTTTTTAAATCACTTATCACTATCCTCATCACTTTTTTTCCACGATCACTACTGCCTTAAAACTTAAGGTAAAACCTCCTGGTGGAGGGTGCACACAAATGACTTGACCCTATGATTACGCACGCACGTGTGATACATGCGGGGACACCTTATATACTGCTAACGAGAAAAAACAAGAGAGAAACACACGTGTATGAGGGTCATTTTATTGGGAGACACCCAGTTGCCAACCTGCAGACCTAAGTTTTTCGCAGGACAAGTGATCCTTTCCCCTTTTTGATAAAACGTAATTCAATGGAGTCTGAAAGGATCTTATCTCTCACTCCCCCCAATTGATTACCTATATATAAAAATAGCCTTTGTACTACACCAAAACACATTAGATAAAACACACACTTTACAATGTGCCAGGGGCACGGGCAGAGTTTACAGGGGATATTTACAAGACAGGGCCACATAGACCTTTGTCAGGAATCAGAACTTTTTAGATCATAGAATTATCACTGTAGCACAAAAATAACATACAACCAGTCACTACTGGTACCAGGTGAGCACCACCTATGCAACCCTCACTATCTTAGGAGATTACACTAGGGAACCTGGGCTCTGCTAGCACCACCTGTACTAGCAAGAAGGAAACCACCTAAGTATCGCTATACCTGTAGGGGTCTAGGGAAGGAAACACATGATGCATCATAATACATTCAGCGGTGTAAAAGGACAAAGCACATGACGCATAAAAACACATTCAGAGGTGCAAGGAGGGAAAACACATGATGCATCGCAATACATTCAGAGGTGTAAGCAAAAACACACAGTTGCGCAAAACTCAGATAAGTCACCACCTGTGACAGTCCCTGTGTCCCAATGTCAGGGCCTAAACGTGGCAGTTGCCCACAAAGTGCTGGGCAACTGGTGCAAGCAAGATGGGCCAATCGTGGGAGCCTCACAGGCTCTGCAGAAATAAACAACTGTCCCCTTGAGCCTCCTCTGGGCTCTAAAACAAATAAGGGCACTGCTGAGCCTCTCAGGGCTCTTTAGCAAAAAGAGATATGCCTCCTTGGGAACCTCTCAGGGCTCCAGCAACAAAAGGTGCAGCCTCGCTGAGCTGGGGGGTCCCTCTCGGGTAACCCAGGAACACTTAGGGCGCTCTGAGCCTCTCTGGCTTGCCAAACCACTATGGCGCCGTGAGCCCCTCTCAGGGGCTCGAAGGACAACTGGCACTCGTTGGAGTCCCTCTCGGGGGACTCGAGGACAACTGGGGAGCCTCTCGGGCCCAAGAGAACAAAGGAGCCTCTTGGGGCTCAGCATCTGGGAGCCTCTCGGGGCTCCGGGCAACAGCAGGGGAGCCTCGCAGGGCTCAGCATCTCAGAGCCTCTCGGGGCTCACTAGCAAGGTGGGGGGGGCGGAGTCCCTCTCGGGGGACTCGGCATCGCTGGAGGCCTCACAGGCCTCGGGACCCACAGGGTCTCGCTATGGAGGGGAGGGGCGGGCACCGGCAATGTGCCCCGACGCAATGCCCCTCCTCTCCCTTTAGCACGCACTCACCGGGTCTCTGGTGCTCGGCGGCGCTCTGCTTCCTCGCTCCGTCTCCTTCACGGCGGGCGGGGCTCTCTCTCTGCCGGACTTCCCTCCACTGCGGGGGCGCCTCGCAACCAGGGGCTACACTTTGCTGGCTGCCCCGGGGCTCTCTCCACCTCATGGGGGCCCCGGGCAGCCATCACTCGGCTTCTCTCTCCTGAGGTCGGCAGCGGCGGGCGGGACTTCCGGCCGGCCGCGCTGCCATTGGCCGGCCGGCCAAAGCACTTCAGGGTCGCCGCGGGCAGTGCGGCGGCTCGCTTTAGACAGGCAGGCGGGGTCCCATGATCCGAGGAGTGGGCTCCCTCGTGATCAATTACAATCCCAGGACGGGGCAATGCCGGGTGGGCTCCGGCTCCAATTTCAAACCCCGAGCGAGGTGGGCACTCGCTCGGCAGAAAAAACAGCAGCAATGTCCCGGGCAAGGTGGGCACCTGCCAGGGGACTCTAGAATCAGCAAAAGCGGCGTGGGCAGCCGCGGAAGGACAATGACAGTGCTCCCAGCGCTTAGCTGATAAGTAAAGCGCTTCTGAGCGCTAGGGCCGCAAATAAAGCGCTTTCAACGCTTCAGGGGTAAAGAAAAGCGCTCTCCAGCGCTAAGGGCCACAAGGAAGCGCTTCCCAGCACTAGAGGCAAAGTCCAGGCCCCAAAGTCCCTGTGGGGTCCATCAGCAAGCCAGGGGCTGGGCAGGGCCCAGGGGGGGCAAGCCTTCCCCTGGGCCCAAGCAGCAGCATGCCCCTGGTAGATCCAAGTCAAAAACAAGAACATTTTCATGGGGTCACAGCCCCTCTTTTATACACCTTTTCCCTTTGTCTTTAGGTGCAGGGTGGGGGGAGAACCAGTCGCAGCTGGTTTTGGAGTATCCTTGATGGCCCAACCACCCCTTTCATTCATCAGGCAGGCTAGGGTCATCAGTCGCACCACAGGGGGCGGAGCCAGCATTGTGTGGGGGAAACCCAGCCTCATTCAGGACACAGGCGCAGCCCCTCCCTCACATCAGCATGCTAATCTCTCCATTCACCACCGGGGCAGACCCACACAGACTCCTGGAGCCTGGCATCCCAGCCAGCTCCAGCCAATCACACGCCAGCACCTTCACAGCACATACACAGCCATGTCTAGAAGTAGCACTTCCGCACAAGACACAACCATGCCACATACATCGTTGCAAAGCATTCACTCTCACGAGTTCGCACATACGAAACTTGACCATGCACGCCTCACGCATCAGGAACTACCAGGGACACAGACATTCCCCATGCATTCCTATGGGAGAGCAGGCCAATCTCACACACGCACTCAGGGAGAGCACGCACTTTACACTGCGCCACAGTGTCAAAGTGCGCAAAGACCAGAATTCACTAGGCAAAAAGTTCAGGGGTGAACCTGCCAGAAGGGCCAAGTCCAACACATACAGTCAATACCGCGTCTTGAAAGCTGTTTTCCACTCATCTCCCTCATGAACCCTGACCAAGTGATAAGCACCCCGCAAGTCTAAGCGGGTATAGATCTTCGCCTCCCTCACTTGATCAAGCAGAACTGGTATGAGGGGGAGAGGGTATCTGCTGCGGATGGTGTTTTTATTCAAGACGCGGTAGTCTACACATGCCCTCAAATCCCCATTGGCCTTCGCTATAAAAAACAAAGGAGAGGCTGCAGGGGAGCGGGATGGTCTAATGAACCCTATGCTTACATGTTGGTCCAAGTATTCCTTCAAATGGGAGGTCTCGGGAACAGACAGGGCATACACTCTACATGAAGGAATAATGGCACCATCCACCAGGTCTATGCGGCAGTCATACTCCCTATGAGGAGGCAATGTTTCTGCTTTGCTTTCGCTGAACACGTCATGATAAGACACAGACCTCCTTCTCGGCGGCCGTGGCCACTAGAAAAGTACTGGCCAACAAAGCCACATGCGAAACTACACATGAAATGAGATGTTCCTGACAATATTCCGGCAAAAACTGTACTGTCTTAGCTTTCCAATCGATGGAGGGATTGTGGTAACTCAACCATGGCATCCACAGTATAATCTCATATTGAGGTGCATCTATGATATTCAGTTCCAACACCTCTGCGTGTCTCTCCTCCTGAACCTCAATAGACACCACCACTTCACCCGTCTTTTCTGTTATAAGCCCTGATTTGATAGGCTGACCATCCACGGCTAAAACCACTTCCGGGTTGTCCCTGGGCACTCTGGGTAAATCCAAACGGGATACCAATCCATCATCGATAAAATTGCCAGTAGCCCCTGAATCGAGCATAACTAGCACTTGATGGGACTTCTGCTCACATTCCAATACCATAGTGAGCACCAAGTAAGACTCCGTCTCTCCTATTCCTCTTGTGGACAAAGAAGTAAGCTTCCAGTCCTCAGAACCCTCTCCTCTCTGCTGTACATCAGCGGTATTCTCCGACTCTTTTACTGTCGAGGAAACTGCCACTCTCTTGTTTCTATTCCAATTGTTAGGACCTTTAGGTTTAGCAGGGCATTCTCTAACACAGTGGCCCTTCTTGCCACAGTACATACATAGTCCCTGTATTCTCCTGCTTTCCCTCTCTTCTCTAGACAAAGGTGCTCTAACGGGGCCTATTTCCATGGGATCAGAACCAGTTTCAGCGTTGTTCGCCACCTTACGCGGGAAATAGTCAAATCTGAAAGAGCTTCTCTCCCATTTCCTCCTATCCCCTCCTCTCTCAGCCATCCGGCTGTCAAGTCTTAGCGCTAAATTGATCATGTCCACACACATGGAGGGTTGAGGATCAATCTGAGCTTCCACGTCCTTCAGTTCGTCTCGTAACCCTTGATAAAAGAGAGACATTCGCTTTTCTTCTGGCCACTCAGTCTCAGCTATCAAGCGATTGAAAGCAGTTAGATACGTAATCAACTCCCCTTTTCCTTGCTTCAGCTCCAGTAATTCTTATCAGCGCTAAAAGTAGTGGCTCTACGATCGAAGACACGTTCAAACTCAGTTCTGAACGCTGACCAGTCTGACAATATGGCGTCATTATTTTTTACCAAGGGCACTGCCCAATTCGCCGCATCCCCCACTAAGTAGGATATGGCAAAGGCAATACGGGAATGATTAGTCGGGAAAGAAGCAGGTTTGCATGAGAAGTGAAGTAATACCTGTGTAAGAAAAACCTGAATTTTACGGGGGTCTCCAGCATAACGTTCAGGGTTGGCCAAGGGGATGGGGGGTGGGACTGTGACTTGTATTTGTGACGAGCCAGCTGAAGCATTGAAGGGATTTTGTGAGAGCTGTTCTACCCTATCCTTTAAGGCGGCTGTCTCTGCCTTGGAGGATGCCAGTTCCTGCTGAACTAAGACTAGTGCATGTAACACATCTTCCATTGAAGCCATGATTGCTACAACTGGACTAGGCAGAATGTAATTCTTGAGTGCGTGATTCTGTCAGGATGCACTCCGCAGGGTCCAATCGCAGCAATAGTGGCTCCACCTCCTGACTTCCCCAACACCCTGATAAATAAATACACAGGGTGTTCGAGTGATCGGGCGAGGGAAATAAAGAAAACAGGGAGGCATGGAAGGGAACAGCAGCGAAGGGATAGCTGAAAGAGAAAACACACCACTGTTAAACTTCACATATGAAAAGCTACTCTCATTTCATTCTCGCTAATGTCTCTCTATTCACCTGGTTCAGATTATCCAAAGGTGCCCTCCTGCTGCTGTAGGTATAGACACACATATAACGGAATACATTCCTGATCCCTGATGATAGAAAAGACAAGTTATTCCTCAGACCCATACATGTGTGTGCAACTCTAATAGAAACATATCAATGGGAACAATAACGCACCCCCTAGTATTGTGTTCATACTGTAAAGATGCTCCATTGCAACTGTTCCCAGAACGAAAGAGAATCCTTCTCCTTACTCTTTCCGAAAACACATAAGTCCAAAATCATTATTAAAGGGTTCCTTCACCCTATCCGAAAACTTCAAAGTAAACAGTTTAACAAACGGTAAGATGTAGCCTCATACTACTACCTTCCTTTGAAATGTTCAGTTCATGTGTCCTTAGCATTTGTAAATGAACATATTAGACAACCAATCTCCAAACATGGTAAAGTGTAGAGCCTTCTACCACTTTCCGCGTTGGCACTTGCAGAAAACAATTCCGAACTCCCCCCAGCTATGTGGGACTTCGTAACGGTAACGCGCGGCAAAGCCATGGCGCTCCGCTCACTATGCAAACAATAAGTGTATTTCCGATTGAGGCCAAAGGAAAAACCCAAGTCGTTCCAACTACAGTTGAACTCAAAGTAGTTCAGCGTTTTACTCACGCATAGAAAGTTAGGAATCCTCGGCACAAAACCCCAGGATGCCGCCAATGAACTGCCTGTTCACCAGCCGCCTGGGAAGGACGTAGAGTTCAATGACCCGGAAGCAAGGGGTCCAGAGCAAAGGTGCTAGGCAATCACCACGCTCGGGGAACCCGAGCAGAAACAAGGCACGAAGCGAGGAAAACCCCGAGACAAAAGGGGCAGAGTACAGCAAGGAGACCTTCCTCCTAACGCGGGAAACTCAGGAAACAGGTATGGGTCCAAAATCACACACAAGGTCTCCCGGTTCCGACCCTATTTATACTCCAAGGAAACACATAGTGCATGATTGGGGATGTAGTTTAATAGTTATGCAGGAGCCGCTACGTGATCCTGACAATAAGACCCTACATGATCGCACAAGAAGCACAGTCATATCCAAGCACCTACAAATAGGTCTCCCATTGCTGCTGTGCCACGTCTGGCATTTAAAACCACAGCACATGAGGACTGCATATTTCTGACAAAGGAAGGGACCTTTAAAAACTCCCTGAGAAGGGAAAACATGACACGTGGCCTGATGCCACACCACACTAAGGGGAAAAGGTGTAGCACTTACAGTGTTATGTTATGTTATGTTAAAAAGTTTTATATAGCGCACAGCTGCCCCAGCAAAGGGGCATCCCAGTGTGCAATGCAATAGGTCTTGCATTAGGAAAGTGTAAGCTATTAGTATTGTAAATGACAATTTTTTTAAATATATGTTGGCTTTGAAAATATATACATTAATAGCATTGTTACTCACAAAGCCAATAGCCTACACTTTCCTAATGCGAGTCCTATTGGCTATGGCATTGCTTGTTGGTAGCAAGCAAGGACAGTGCTGTTGTGGTGCTGAGCGATGCTGTTGTGGTGCTGAGTGATGCTGTAGTGGTTGGGCTGAGTGATGTGGTGGTGTATTAGAGTGATGTGGTGGTGTCCCAGAGTGATGTGGTGGTGTCCCAGAGTGATGTGGTGGTGTCCCAGAGTGATGTGGTGGTGCTCCTCAGTGATGTGGTGGTGTCCCAGAAGGCATGCAGCAGTATGAGGCATGCAGCAGTGTGTGGCATGCAGCAGTGTGTGGTGTGCAGCAGTGTGAGTAATGCAGCAGTGTGAGTAATGCAGCAGTGTGAGTAATGCAGCCGTGTGCGGCGTGCAGCAGTGTGAGGCGTGCAGCAGTGTGAGTCGTGCGGTAGTGTACAGCATGCAGCAGTGTGAGTAATGCAGCAGTGTGCAGCATGCAGCAGTGTGAGGTGTGCAGCAGTGTGAGGCATGCAGCAGTGTGTGGCGTGCAGCAGTGTGTGGCATGCAGCAGTGTGTGGCATGCAGCAGTGTGTGGCATGCAGCAGTGAGTGGCGTGCAGCAGTGTGTGGCATGCAGCACTGTGTGGCGTGCAGCAGTGAGTAATGCAGCAGTGTGCAGTGTGCAGTGTGAGCCGTGCAGCAGTGTGAGGCGTGCAGCAGTGTGAGGCGTGCAGCAGTGTGAGGCGTGCAGCAGTGTGAGGCATGCAGCAATGTGAGTAATACAGTAGTGTGAGTAATGCAGCAGTGTGAGTAATGCAGCAGTGTGTGGCGTGCAGCAGTGTAAGGCGTGCAGCAGTGTAAGGCGTGCAGCAGTGTGCAGCATGCAGTAGTGTGAGGCGTGCAGCAGTGTGAGGTGTGCAGTAGTGTGAGGCGTGCAGCAGTGTGCAGCATGCAGCAGTGTGAGTAATGCAGCAGTGTGCGGTGTGCAGCAGTGTGAGGTGTGCAGCAGTGTGAGGCGAGCAGCTGTGTGAGGCATGCAGCAATGTGGCGTGCAGCAGTGTGAGGCATGCAGCAGTGTGAGGCGTGCAGCAGTGTGAGGCGTGCAGCAGTGTGAGTAATGCAGCAGTGTGCCGGAGTGTGAGGCGGGCTTCAGTGTGTGGCGTGCAGCATGTGAGGCGTGCAGCAGTGTGAGGCGTGCAGCAGTGTGGGGCGTGCAGCGTAGTAGAATCTCGACAAACAAGCAGTGCTAAAGCGATGCTTTAGGTCGGTTGCTGTAAACCGCTGCAGAATGTACAAACAAATCACAAATAGCGCCTCAGCAGTGAGCAGAGGCTGTTCACTTTCTAGTGCAAACAGAATAAATGAGGCGTGCAGCAGTGTGAGTCTTGCAGCAGTATGAGGCATGCAACAGTGTGTGGCATGCAGCAGTGTGAGGCGTGCATCAGTGTGAGGCATGCAGCAGTGTGCAGCGTGCGGCAGTGTGAGTAATGCAGCAGTTTGAGTAATGCAGCAGTGTGTGGCATGCAGCAGTGTGAGGCATGCAGCAGTGTGAGGCATGCAGCAGTGTGAGGCGTGTAGCAGTGTGAGGTGTTCAGCAGTGTGAGGCGTGCAGCAGTGTGAGGCGTGCAGCAGTGTGTGGCGTGCAGCAGTGTGCAGCAGGCAGCAGTGTGAGTAATGCAGCAGTTTGAGGCGGGCAGCAGTGTGATGCGGACAGCAGTGTGAGGCGTGTGGCAGTGTGCAGCAGGCATCAGAATGAGTAATGCAGCAGTGTGAGGCGTGCAGCAATGTGAGGCGTGCAGCAGTGTGAGGCGTGCAGCAGTGTGGGGCGTGCTGCGTAATAGAATCTCGACAAACAAGCATTGCTAAAGCAATGCTTTAGGTCGGTTGCTGTAAACCGCTGCAGAATGTACAAACAAATCACAAATAGCGCCTCAGCAGTGAGCAGAGGCTGTTCACTTTCTAGTGCAAGCAGAATAAATGAGGCGTGCAGCAGTGTGAGTTGTGCAGCAGTGTGAGGCGTGCAGCAGTGTGTGGCATGCAGCAGTGTGTGGCGTGCAGCAGTGTGAGGCATGCAGCAGTGTGTGGCATGCAGCAGTGTGAGGCGTGCAGCAGTGTGAGGCATGCTGCAGTGTGAGGCATGTAGCAGTGTGCAGCGTGCAGCAGTGTGAGTAATGCAGCAGTGTCAGTAATGCAGCAGTGTGAGGCATGCAGCAATGTGAGGCATGCAGCAGTGTGAGGCATGCAGCAGTGTGAGACGTGCAGCAGTATGGGGCATGCAGCGTGCAGCAGTGGTAGGTGTACAGCAGTGTGAGGCATGCAGCAGTGTGTGGCATGCAGCAGTGTGAGGCGTGCAGCAGTGTGAGGCGTGCAGCGTGCAGTAGTGTGAGGCGTTCAGCAGTGTGTGGCATGCAGCAGTGTGTGGCATGCGGCAGTGAGTAATGCAGCAGTGTGAGTAATGCAGCAGTATGCAGCGTGCAGCAGTGTGAAGCATGCAGCAGTGTGAGGCATGCAGCAGTGTGAGGCATGCAGCAGTGTGAGGCATGCAGCAGTGTGAGGCGTGCAGCAGTGTGAGTAATGCAGCACAGTGAGTAATGCAGCAGTGTGCGGCGTGCAGCAGTGTGAGGGGTGCAGCAGTGTTCAGCATGCAGTAGTGTGAGGCGTGCAGCAGTGTGAGGCATGCAGCAGTGTGAGGCGTGCAGTAGTGTGCAGCATGCAGCAGTGTGAGTAATGCAGTAGTGTGCGGCGTGCAGCAGTGTGAGGTGTGCAGCAGTGTGAGGCGTGCAGCAGTGTGGCGTGCAGCAGTGTGTGGCATGCAGCAGTGTGAGGCGTGCAGCAGTGTGAGGCATGCAGCAGTGTGAGCCGTACAGCAGTGTGAAGCATGTGGCAGTGTGCAGCATGCAGCAGTGTGAGTACTGCAGCAGTGTGCAGCAGTGTGAGGCTGGCAGCATTGTGTGGTGTGCAGCAGTGTGCAGCATGCAGCAGTGTGAGTAATGCATGAGTATTCAGCAGTGTGAGGTGGGCAGCAGTGTGATGCGGGCAGCAGTGTGAGGTGTGCAGCAGTGTGAGGTGTGCAGCAGTGTGAGGCATGCAGCAGTGTGAGGTGTGCAGCAGTATGAGACGTTCAGCAGTGTGAGGCGTGCAGCAGAGTGAGGCGTGCAGCAGAGTGAGGCATGCAGCAGTGTGTGGCGTGCAGCATGCAGCAGTGTGAGGCGTGCAGTAGTGTGTGGCGTGCAGCAGTGTGAGTCGTGCAGTAGTATGTGGCGTGCAGCAGTGTGTGGCGTGCACCGTGCAGTAGTTTCATGCCTGCAGCTGAGTGAGGCGTGCAGCAGTGTGTGGCATGCAGCTGACTGAGGCGTGCAGCAGTGTGAGGCATGCAGCAGTGTGATGTGTGCAGCAGTGTGAGGCGTGCCGCAGTGTGAGGGGTGCAGCAGTGTGAGGGGTGCAGCAGTGTGAGGCATACAGCAGTGTGAGGCGTGCAGCAGTGTGAGGTGTTCAGCAGTGTGAGGCGTGCAGCAGTGTGTGGCGTGCAGTAGTGTGAGGAGTGCAGCAGTGTGTGGTGTGCAGCAGTGTGTGGCATGCAGCAGTGTGAGGCGGGCAGCAGTGTGCAGCGTGCAGCAGTGTGTGGCGTGCAGCAGTGTGAGGTGTACAGCAGTGTGAGGTGTGCAGCAGTGTGTGGCGTGCAGCAGTGTGTGGCGTGCAGCAGTGTGTGGTGTGCAGCAGTGTGAGGCGTGCAGCAGCATTAGGCATGCAGCAGTGCGAGGTGTGCAGCAGTGTGAGGCGTGCAGCAGTGTGTAGCATGCAGCGTGCAGCAGTGTGAGGCATGCATCAATGTGAGGCATGTAGCAGTGTATGGTGTGCAGCAGTGTGAGGCGTGCAGCAGTGTGAGGTGTGCAGCAGTCTGAGGCGTGCAGCAGTCTGAGGCATGCAGCAGTGTGAGTAATGCAGCTGTGTGAGGCGTGTACCAGTGTAAGGCGTGCAGCGGTGTGATGTGTGCAGCAGTGTGAGGCGTACAGCAGTGTGCAGCATGCAGCAGTGTGAGTAATGCAGCAGTGTGCAGCAGTGTGAGGTGGGCAGCAGTGTGATGCAGGCAGCAGTGTGAGGCGTCCGGCAGTGTGCAGCATGCATCAGAATGAGTAATGCAGCAAAGTGAGGTGAGCAGCAATGTGAGGCGTGCAGCAGTGTGTGGCGTGCAGTAGTGTGAGGAGTGCAGCAGTGTGTGGTGTGCAGCAGTGTGTGGCATGCAGCAGTGTGAGGCGGGCAGCAGTGTGCAGCGTGCAGCAGTGTGAGGCATGCAGCAGTGTGAGGTGTTCAGCAGTGTGAGGCGTGCAGCAGTGTGAGGCGTGCAGCAGTGTGAGGTGTGCAGCAGTATGCAGCATGCAGCAGTGTGAGTAATGCAGCAATGTGCAGCAGTGTGAGGCGGGCAGCAGTGTGATGCTGGCAGCAGTGTAAGGCGTGCGGCAGTGTGCAGCATACATCAGAAAGTGTAATGCAGCAAAGTGAGGCGAGCAGCTATGTGAGGCGTGCAGCAGTGTGAAGGGTGCAGCAGTGTGAGCCGGGCAGCAGTGTGTGGCATGCAGCATGAAGCAGTGTGAGATGTACAGCAGTGTGAGGTGTGCAGCAGTGTGTGGTGTGCAGCAGTGTGAGGCGTGCAGCAGTGTCAGGCGTGCAGCGTGCAGTAGTGTGAGACGTGCAGCAGTGTATTGCGTGCAGTAGTGTGAGGCGTGCAGCAGGGTGAGGCGTGCAGCAGTGTGTGTCGTGCAGCAGTATGTGCCATGCAGCAGTGTGAGGCATGCAGCATTGTGAGGCATGCAGCAGTATGAGGCGTGCAGCAGTGTGAGGCGTGCAGCAGTATAAGGCGTGCAGCAGTGTGTGGCATGCAGCAGTGTGTGGCGTGCAACATGCAGAAGTGTGTGGCATGCAGCAGCGTGCGGCATGCAGCAATGTGTGGCGTGCAGCAGTGTGTGGCAAGCAGCGTGCAGCAGTGTGTGGCATGCAGCAGTGTGCGGCGTGCAGCAGTGTGTGGCGCGCAGTGGTGTGTTACGTGCAGAAGTGTGTGGCATGCAGCAGTGTGTGGCGTGCAGCAGTGTGTTGCGTGCAACAGTGTGTGGCATTCAGTAGTGTGTGGCGTGCATCAGTGTGTGGCGTGCAGCAGGTGTTTGTGGCATGCAGCAGTGTGTGGCGTGCAGTAGTGTGAGGCGTGCAGCAGTGTGTTGCATGCAGTAGTGTGAGGCATGCAGCAGTGTGAGGCATGCAGCATTGTGAGGCGTGCAGCAGTATAAGGCATGCAGCAGTGTGTGGCATGCAGCAGTGTGTGGCGTGCAGCATGCAGCAGTGTGTGGCATTCAGCAGTGTGAGGCGTGCAGCAGTGTGAGGCATGCAGCAGTGTGTGGCGTGCAGCGTGCAGCAGTGTGTGGCGTGCAGCAGTGTGTTGCGTGCAGCAGTGAGTGGCGTGCAGCAGTGTGAGGCATGCAGCAGTGTGTGGCGTGCAACAGTGTGTGGCTTGCAGCAGTGTGTGGTGTGCAGCAGTGTGTGGCATGCAGTAGTGTGAGGCGTGCAGCAGTGTGTGGTGTGCAGCAGTGTGTGGCATGCAGCAGTGTGAGGGGGCAGCAGTGAGCGGCGTGCAGCAGTGTGTGGCGTGCAACAGTGTGTGGCGTACTGCAGTGTGAGGCGTGCAGCAGTGTCTGGCATGCAGCAGTGTGTGGCGTGCAGCAGCGTGTGGTGTGCAGCAGTGTGAGGCATGCAGCAGCATTAGGCATTCAGCAGTGTGAGGCGTGCAACAGTGTGAGGCGTGCAGGAGTGTGTGGCATGCAGCATGCAGCAGTGTGAGGAATGCAGCAGTGTGAGGCGTGCAGAAGTGTGTGGTGTGCAGCAGTGTGAGGCGTGAAGCGGTGTGAGGCGTGCAGCAGTCTGAGGCGTGCAGCAGTGTGAGGCATGCAGCAGTGTGAGGCATGCAGCAGTGTGAGGAGTGTAGCAGTGAAAGGCGTGTAGCGGTGTGATGTGTGCAGCAGTGTGAGGCGTACAGCATTGTGTGGCATGCAGCATGAAGCAGTGTGAGACGTACAGCAGTGTGAGGCGTGCAGCAGTGTGTGGCGTTCAGCAGTGTGAGGCATGCAGCAGTGTGAGGCGTGCAGCGTGCAGTAGTGTGAGGCGTGCAGCAGTGTATTGCGTGCAGTAGTGTGAGGCGTGCAGCAGGGTGAGGCGTGCAGCAGTGTGTGGCGTGCAGCAGTGTGTGGCATGCAGCAGTGTGAGGCGTACAGCAGTGTAAGGCGTGCAGCAGTGTGAGGCGTGCAGCAGTGTGAGGCGTGCAGCAGTATAAGGCATGCAGCAGTGCGTGGCGTGCTGCAGTGTGTGGCGTGCAATGTGCAGCAGTGTGTGGCGTGCAGCAGTGTGAGGCGTGCAGCAGTGTGTGGCATGCAGCAGTGTGCAACATTCAGCAGTGTGTGGCGTGCAGTGGTGTGTTACGAGCAGCAGTGTGTGGCATGCAGCAGTGTGTGGCGTGCAGCAGTGTGTGGCGTGCAACAGTGTGTCGCGTGCAGCAGTGTGCGGCGTGCAGCAGTATGTGGTGTGTGGCGTGCAGCAGTGTGAGGCATACAGCAGTGTGAGGCGTGCAGTAGTGTGTGGTGTGCAGCAGTGTGTGGTGTGCAGCAGTGTGTTGTGTGCAGCAGTGTGTGGCGTGCCGCAGTGTGTTGCGTGCAGCAGTGTGTGGCGTGCAGCAGTGTGAGGCGTGCAGCAGTGTGTGGCGTGCAACAATGTGTGGGGTGCAGCAGTGTGTGGCGTGCAGCAGTGTGAGGCAAGCAGCTTGCAGCAGTGTGTTGCATGCAGCAGTGTGTGGCATGCAGCAGTGTGAGGTGTGCAGCAGTGTGTGGCATGCAGCAGTGTGAGGCGTGCAGCAGTGTGTGGCGTGCAGCATGCAGCAGTATGAGGCATGCAGCAGTGTGAGGCGTGCAGCAGTGTGAGGCGTGCAGCAGTGTATTGCGTGCAGTAGTGTGAGGTGTGCAGCAGGGTGAGGCGTGCAGCAGTGTGTGGCGTGCAGCAGTGTGTTGCATGCAGCAGTGTGAGGCGTGCAGCAGTGTGAGGCGTGCAGCAGCAGTGTGAGGCGTGCAGCAGTATAAGGCATGCAGCAGTGCGTGGCGTGCTGCAGTGTGTGGCGTGCTGCAGTGTGTGGCGTGCAACGTGCAGCAGTGTGTGGCATGCAGCAGTGTGCGGCATGCAGCAGTGTGAGGCGTGCAGCAGTGTGTGGCATGCAGCAGTGTGCAACATTCAGCAGTGTGTGGCGTGCAGTGGTGTGTTACGTGCAGCAGTGTGTGGCATGCAGCAGTGTGTGGCATGCAGCAGTGTGTGGCGTGCAACAGTGTGTGGCGTGCAGAAGTGTGAGGCATGCAGCAGTGTGTGGGGGGAAGTAGTGTGAGGCGTGCAGCAGTGTGTGGCGTGCAGCAGTGTGTGGCATGCAGCAGTGTGCGGCGTGCAGCAGTGTGTGGCGTGTGGCGGGCAGCAGTGTGAGGCATACAGCAGTGTGAGGCGTGCAGTAGTGTGTGGTGTGCAGCAGTGTGTGGTGTGCAGCAGTGTGTTCTGTGCAGCAGTTTGTGGCGTGCAGCAGTGTGTTGCATGCAGCAGTGTGTGGCGTGCAGCAGTGTGAGGCGTACAGCAGTGTGTGGGGTGCAACAATGTGTGGGGTGCAGCAGTATGTGGCGTGCAGCAGTGTGAGGCGTGCAGCTTGCAGCAGTGTGTTGCATGCAGCAGTGGGTGGCGTGCAGCAGTGTGAGGCGTGCAGCAGTGTGTGGCATGCAGCAGTGTGAGGCGTGCAGCAGTGTGTGGCGTGCAGCATGCAGCAGTGTGTGGCATGCAGCAGTGTGCAGCGTTCAGCAGTGTGTGGCGTGCAGTGGTGTGTTACGTGCAGCAGTGTGTGGCATGCAGCAGTGTGTGGCGTGCAGCAGTGTGTGGCGTGCAACAGTGTGTGGTGTGCAGCAGTGTGTGGCGTGCAGCAGTGTGTGGCGTGCAGTAGTGTGTGGCATGCAGCAGTGTGTGGCGTGCAGCAGTGTGTGGCGTGCAGCAGTGTGTGGCGTGCAGCAGTGTGTGGCGTGCAACAGCGTGTGGCGTGCAGAAGTGTGAGGCATGCAGCAGTGTGTGGGGGGAAGTAGTGTGAGGCGTGCAGCAGTGTGTGGCGTGCAGCAGTGTGTGGCATGCAGCAGTGTGCGGCGTGCAGCAGTGTGTGGCGTGTGGCGTGCAGCAGTGTGAGGCATACAGCAGTGTGAGGTGTGCAGTAGTGTGTGGTGTGCAGCAGTGTGTGGTGTGCAGCAGTGTGTTCTGTGCAGCAGTGTGTGGCATGCAGCAGTGTGTTGCATGCAGCAGTGTGTGGCGTGCAGCAGTGTGAGGCGTACAGCAGTGTGTGGGGTGCAACAATGTGTGGGGTGCAGCAGTATGTGGCGTGCAGCAGTGTGAGGCGTGCAGCTTGCAGCAGTGTGTTGCATGCAGCAGTGGGTGGCGTGCAGCAGTGTGAGGCGTGCAGCAGTGTGTGGCATGCAGCAGTGTGAGGCGTGCAGCAGTGTGTGGCGTGCAGCATGCAGCAGTGTGTGGCATGCAGCAGTGTGCAGCGTTCAGCAGTGTGTGGCGTGCAGTGGTGTGTTACGTGCAGCAGTGTGTGGCATGCAGCAGTGTGTGGCGTGCAGCAGTGTGTGGCGTGCAACAGTGTGTGGTGTGCAGCAGTGTGTGGCGTGCAGCAGTGTGTGGTGTGCAGTAGTGTGTGGCGTGCAGCAGTGTGTGGCGTGCAGCACTGTGTGGCGTGCAGCAGTGTGTTGCGTGCAACAGTGTGTGGTGTGCAGCAGTGTGTGGCGTGCAGCAGTGTGTGGCGTGCAGCAGTGTGTGGCGTGCAGCAGTGTGTGGCGTGCAGCAGTGTGTGGCGTGCAGCAGTGTGAGGCGTGCAGCAGTGTGAGGCGTACAGCAGTGTGAGGCGTGCAGCAGTGTGTGGTGTGCAGCAGTGTGTGGTGTGCAGCAGTGTGTGGCGTGCAACAGTGAGCGGCGTGCAGCAGGGTGTTGCATGCAGCAGTGTGTGGCGTGCAGCAGTGTGAGGCGTGCAGCAGTTTGTGGCATGCAACAATGTGTGGGGTGCAGCAGTGTGTGGCGTGCAGCAGTGTGAGGCGTGCAGCAGTGTGAGGCGTGCAGCAGTGTGTGGCGTGCAGCAGTGTGTGGCATGCAGCAGTGTGAGGCGTGAAACAGTGTGAGGCGTGGAGCAGTGTGTGGCGTGCAGCAGTGTGTGGCGTGAAGAATAATGCGGGCTAACAAATGCGGGGAAGGTAGACTAAAACAAAATCCAAAACATTGCCTTACGCCGAAAGCAAATCTATTACTGTGGGGTGGGGGGTAGGGGGCTGTAGCTGAAACTAAATAAAGGTGACTTCGTACATTATGGGAATCCTTGCATGTTTATTAAAGCCCAGGCCATGGTTAAAGAAGCAGTACAGACGTGCTACGTTGATAGGAGGAGTGGTTCTGCATACCTTTGAATTCTGATGCGGCGGGCTGGGGAGCGGCAGCCTTTGAAATCTGATGTGAGGCACAGACAAATGGTGGTGTGTCACGTGGCTGGTTTGTACACACGCATACATCACGTGAATTGTGACTAATCCACGTTTTGGCAGACTTTTTGGACCGCTTACTAGAATCTCGACAAACATGCATTGCTAAAGCAATGCTTTAGGTCGAGAACTAAAAAGACACTCAGTATCCTCTGCTGTACATACAAGGAACAACCATAACGCATTGTATATGGAAAGAAATGTATTAGAAAAAGCATGCCTGAAGAGAGCTACGTGCATCCTCACAGCCAGCAAGGGTTCATAAATCACTGTATATATCTGCAAAGAGTGACTAGGCCTGACCAAGCGTCAATGCTTCCCTTTCGGTCACTGTAAACCGCTGCAGAATGTACAAACAAATCACAAATAGCGCCTCAGCAGCGAGCAGAGGCTGTTCACTTTCTAGTGTAAGCAAAATAAAAACAAATCAAGTGTGGGAGGGGGCACCCATGTCCGAGGCCCACTGCTCTTCTCTAGGGAATTGTCCAACTTTCTAGGTACACTGTTTGGTTCAAGACGGGAGACTGGATCAGCAAAAGTGCTGAGGGAAAACCTCAGAGTGGAGTTATCATGTGGACTAGAACATTCCCAAAAATCCAGTGACCCAAAGGTGGATAAGGACAACTGTATGCGATGGCGAACAAGGGGCGAGCAAAGGTGTAGGGGCTTACTGTGCCTGTCTCGATGTAGTATTGCTCATCCCCCTCGCAAACCCTCACTCTGGTGCTTGGAACAGAGACACACGTCCATCACAGGAAGCCTCCTGTAAACCCACCCCTTTCCAGATCATCACTGGGTGGGCTCAGTAATGCTTGCTGACTCCACCCTTCCTGATGATCTGGAAAGGGTGGAATGGTGATGCAGCCACAACAATGGCTGACAAGCAGCCCCAGGAAGTGCAGGGCTAATGCCCTACACTCCTGGGGCTTCTTCTAAAATATGATGCTGCTGCGTGCCATCAATGGGTGGTCTCTGAGGACCCATGATTACAGCAGACATGGGCTGGTGCTAGGTCAGCCCTACTTACAGTACTTAATTTGTAAAAAAAAAAAAAGAAGTGCCAGGGCTCAAAGTTTTATCTTTTCATCAGTGCTGCTGACTGAATGGTTGACTGAAGGGTTGACGTTTGATTCTTCTACCACCAGACACTCCCTTCCCCTATATTTCACTTTTGCAAGTTCTATTCACCCCTGCTTTCTTCCTTTGTCCCTCTTTTACAGGCTTTCTCTTTTTCATTCCCCACCCACAGCTACTTACCACTCAGCAGCAGGTGGTGATATCAGCTTCTGAGGGGAGAGGGGCAATGTGGGCCTGGCCCTGGTGCCAGCTTAGCTGGGGATACATGGGTATTAGACCTCGGTCAAATTTTCCATTATGGGCACAAGGAGCATAAAAGTGGCCCTGGGCTTTGAAAACATGGAGAGAGCTTTTACCGGTACTAGGGGGCAGGCGGAGAGGCAAGTGTCAAGTCAACACTTATCTTAACTCGTTATGTTTCTTAATGGCCTAGACCATCCTAGCTCTGCAGTTTCCAGCCCTGCCATGCCCCAGCTCAGCCATGATCTACCCCTACCTATCATTATCCTTAGTAGGCGCAGATAAGGTGCAGGCATGGTTACGAATAGCTGAAAGTGTGAGCAGCTCCGGTGTACGTGCGCTCCATAAATTTCGTTTTAACATAACATAACATAACTGGGAAAAAATACAGCTGTGCTGCTGATCAGCTGCATGCTTTTCGTTTTGAAAATGATGTGCACCACCACTGCGTATGGGAAAGAATGTTATAGTATTGGCCCTGTAAAATAGGTGCCAGTGCTGAGCATCGGAAATCTCCAGCACAAATTCAGTCCTCCCTATTTAGCTAAAAAAAGAAAACGTTACCAGGCACATGCACACAAGCGCACGTGCCACTGGAAAATAGCCAGGCTTCCAAGCCCTCGAGTGAGCGGGGGTGAGAGAAAGGCAGGCACTGAGGTAAAGGGTTGTTTTGTTAGGCATGTGGATAGTAATGGCTTTAAGCAATCAACATCCACATTTCTCACTAAATTAGGAGGGTGAAGCCCCGATGCTCAGGCACAGGCACTGCACCTAGGTAGTACCATACTAATTGTAAAATGCTAATCCTCTGCCGGAATTTGAAGAGTCATGTTTGAGAGAGAACTGTTATCAGAAATGCTACAGAATCTATATTGAGAACATAGTTTCTGTACATTCACACTGTCTTCCTAAGCCAGGAGAGAATAATGTGTGACATAATGAGTTAAACATGTACTTCCAACAGAAGTAGCAGCTTGTCTCTTGGTTCTTCTTTGTTCTACTGCAGCTTCCCAGAGTGTTCTAATGAACAACTAGAGAGCTAATGTTATTATCTAATAATGCCTTCTAGCTGCAGATTATTTACCTTAGAATTATACCCAGGTGTCAGACTGGATCTGGGATTCTTTCTTGGGCAGTACTCCTGTGCCCTGGTTGGTGGCTTAGTTCGGCTCCAGATGTCGTTGTTGGCGTCCTCAGAGCCAGAAGTGATGTGCGCAGTGGTTATATAGGCGTCACCCCAGTGTACTGGCGTTAGTTCTTTTCTTTTTTAACCTGTCGGCGCAGATCCAGAGAGAGCTATCCCTAGTCCTTTTTAGACTGACCTTTTGTTATTTGTTTTGTGGAAGTTTTTGGGGATCTTTCTTCCGGTGTGGCAGGGATCTCTACTGGGAAAGCTAACAGCAACACTACTACGCCTTTCACCTACAGATGTCGGTGACAGACGGGGGTCTTGGTTACCTCTAGTTCCTGGAGCGCAACTACAATGCAAAGATCTGCGTCGACTGCTGTGTCATGTACCCTAACGCCTTGAGGGGGCAGTCCCTTGCTCTTTCCCACCCAGCATGTGATGCCACAACACCCTCGATCGAGAGGATGGTTCCTGGATCAGTTGCAGAGCCATCTAATTTTGTCACAGTCAAAGTCGTCCAAGCATTCAGATAAGTCCCACAAGAAGAAGAAAAGTTATAAATCGAAGAGGACTTCAAATGCACCCCATCTGTCAAAGTCTACTGATGAAACAAGGGAGCATCATCATTCAAAGGGGAACAGCTGAAACACCACGTTCTAAATCATGAGTGTTCCAACTCCTCAAGCTAAGCAACGCTTGCCATAACCGTGCATATTTCTTTCCCATGCATATGTGTGGTTAAGGCAATGTGCGGTCTAGGTGCTGGATGCATTGAACAGAAGCAGGACGACCTCACAGGAAGAGATCTACGGTGAGGTAAGTGGGGCTGGGCTGTAATTTTGGGCTGGGTTGGGTTGGGGTAGTTTTCTGGGCTGTGGATGTGTTGGGGTAGTTTTCTGGGCTAAGGGGGGTCAGGGGTAGTTTTCTGGGCTGGGAGTTCGGGGTCCTTTTTTGGGCTGGTGGAGGGTCAGGGGTAGTTTTATTGGCTGAGGGTGAGTCGGGGTAGTTTTCTGGGCTTGGGGTCAGGGGTAGTTTTGTGGGCTGGAGGGTGGGTTGGGGTTGTTTTGTGGGCTAATGGTGGGTTGGGGTAGTTTTGTTGGCTGGGGTGGATCAAGGTAGTTTTGTGGGTAGGAGGGGCCGGGGGTAGCTTTGTGGGCTGAGGGGTGGGTCAGTGTCATTTTGTAGGCTGGGTGGGTTGTATGTCAATACAACGCGGGCTTTTACCCCGCATGCCATTACAACACGGGGATTACAACGAAAGTCGTAAAAACGACTTTCACTGGAGAGCGCTGGATAGTGGAATAGTTTAATTTTCTATTCCAACTCTAGCCCACGTTGACAGTAGGGAAGGTGTTGGATAGAAAATTAAACTATTCCCTATCCAACAGCGCCCTCCAGCGAAAGTCGTTGTAACGACTTTCGTTGTAATCCCCGCATTGTAATGGCAGTGCAGGGTAATCCCCACGTTGTTATGGCTGTTCTCCGCTGGGTGTGGGTCAGAGGTTGTTTTCTTGGGGTAGTGTTGTGGGCTGAGGGTGGGTCAAGTAGTGTTCTGGGCTAGGGGTGGGTCAGGGCTAGTTTCCTGGGCTGAGTGTTTGACTAGTTTTTAAGGGATGGGGGTTGGAGGTATTTTTCTGGGCTGGATGTGGGGGTGGTTTACAGGGCTTGGAGGTCAGGGGTAGTTTTAAGGATTGGGGTGTCAGGGGTCATTTTCAGGGCTGGGGTGGTCGGAGTAGTATTTTTTAACTAAGGGTTAGGTTATTAGGCCTCAGGGTAGGGGAGGGAATGGGTAGTTGGGGTAGTTTAGGTAGGAGGGTGGGGTCGTTTTTAGGGCCAGGGGGTCATGTAGTTTTTAAAAAATAGGAGTTTGCCTAAGGGCAGTGGAAGGGGTTGGGGTAGTTGTAGGGGTAGCGCAAGGGGTATGAGGGGGTTGAGATAGTGTTTAAGGGTTAGGGACAGTGTGGGGGTTAGGAGGGGGTAGGGGTATTTGGGTCTCAGGATGGGTAGGGGGCAGGGGAGTTTGTAACTTAGGGCGGGGGAGGGGGTCGCTACCTTAGCTATGCATACCCTTTCCCATTCATGCCTTTACCACGAAATTATGTGGTAAAGGCATGCGTGGTAAAGGAATGCGTGGTTAAGACGCAGTTGTGATTTAGGCCGCATGATAGAGGCACACGTGGTTTATCCAGTTGTGCCTCTTTCACACAACCTCATCTAAGGTTTGTAATACAAAAAGAGGGGTGACTGAGTGATAGTTGCGCTGGGATGTAACAATATTTAGAGTTAACAATCTATCAGCAGCTCAAAGGATAAGGTTATGGTCACCCACCATTAAACCAAATGGGTAATGTAGACACAAAACCACATACAGAGAGTCGGAAAGGTATATCCTGAGCTAAACAAGTACATCAGTAAAAGCAAACAAGTTCAAAAAGATGAGCAATCTTCATATCTTCTTTCTTTTCAAGCTTCATTCTTCAACAGACACACTAGCCGCCGCCAACACGTGTTTCGTCTTGGTCTGATTAACCATAGACTTCTTCAGGGCTATAGCTAGGATTCAAAAGTTAACTTGACGCAATGCTCTCCAAAATTTGTGAGAGGGTAAGAAAAGGCTATTTCCTCGAGGGCTCCTTATTCAGTATAGATATTAAGTTTCCAATCTTTTCTCCATCGTAAGCCCCCAAGGAAGTCTTTAGGTGTAGGATCAAGAAGTATAAGCAAAATAAAATAGATTGTGGCGTGTTGCCCTCGAGGAAATAGCCTTTTCTTATGCTTATGTCGTAGTTATGAACTCCTGTATCTCAGGGAAATAGAAGACCTACTCACGCCATCAGACTCAGAAGTGCTGCCCGGGGTAGGTCGCCAATATTTAACCTGTCTTCTGTCAGCGCTAATTGGAGACAGGTGTGTCTTCTGCAGCAGAAGGCGGGTTCCTGCCACTAGAGCGGAGATGTTGAGACAGGCAATTGGGTCCATTCTCGGTTGCTAATGGGGGGGAACTCTTCTCTCTCTTGTATGTATAAACATAACACGCATCTTAACAGGGTGGCGCAAACCTGTATAATCAATGAGGGGCAAAAATGCAGGTCCAGTAGAGCTTGGTTTTAGTGGTCAGCTTGACCTATAAAGCTCCTATTTAGTGACATGACATGGTTCTTTCAATTGGGGTATACATTTTTTTTGTTTATAAAAAAGGGTTATTCTATAAATGAGGGTGATAATGTAGACTGCAGCATGTACATGTCATTCATTAGCTATGATCTCATTTATATTTCATGCCAAGGATTTTCGCCATTAAGACCGATGATGTGCGATGAAAGGCAAAATATTCATTGTTGTTCCTATCTAAAAAGGGCATTTTGGTCACAGTTTGGGTAGGTTTACAGCATAGTCCATCGTACATCTTCTGCAATGTGCCCCTGGTTGAGGAAGTGTGTGTTTATTTTGATTTTAGATTCCTAGCAGCGTATAGTGCGGCGATTTTTGTTTATTCTCAATTTTACAGGGCGTGTAGTCATCAAAACATATTGTTTACCACAGGGGCAAGTAATCAAGTCGACACAGTTCTTTGTGATGCAATTAGTGTGTGATTTTTGTGTCTACACCGATTATTCTTTAGAGGTCTCTCCCTAGAGCTTTCTGTGTACGTACAAGCGACACATGATCCACAGGTAAAATGTCCTTTTATTGGGGTAGATCTCAAATTAATCTCTGATCTGACCCCTATGGTCTCTTGTGGGCATATGTGTATTAGCATGTCCTTCAGACTAGCAGTTTGTTTAAATGCAAACCTAGGCGGTGGGAAGGATATTTGCCCAGTTTGTGAGATTGTCCAACTGGAGTGCCTGCTTATTTGAGCAGTGTATGGTCATGGAAGGTATGTCAGCTGATCACACACCCAACAAAGTGCTACTGAAGTTACTTCTTTTAGGAAAAGCCAGGACCAATGACCAACCCACCCAATGGCAGTCAACTCCCTTGCAGGCTGCCAACCCCATGCCGCGCACAGCCTTTGGTATTCACGGTGTTGTGTTTTGGCATTCACGCCCGAGGACCCCATCCCCCTGTGCCAAAACATAAATAATGAAAGAAGGTACATAAAACCCCCCACCCCAAGCCTTAATAGACCCTAGTTACCCATCCCCGGGGCTGAATTCAATTAACCCCTTCGCTGCAGCGGCTATTCCGCCGCAGCGCTAAGGGGGCGGGGAAGCCGCGCGGCGGTTCCGTGCTTGTGACGGAACCGCTCCGTCACGGCTCGCGGGTGAGCTGTGCTTGTGACGGAACGGTTCCGTCACGAACCCGCCGGCCCATTATTTCGTCAGCGCAGGCACGGAATTTGCGCCGCGCAGGCGCGGCGAGCGGGCCGTGACGGAACCGTTCCGTCACAAGCACAGATCACCCGAGGCTTGTGACGGAACGGTTCCGTCACAAGCATGCAAGGGGTTAAAAAAAGGGAGGGGGCGCATGGCCCTCCCTCCATAAGCCTCATTAGGCTCTGGGGTAGCCCATCCCTGGGTTCACATTTTAATAAAAAGGGGATAGGGTTGTGTGGCAACCCCAAGCCTAGAATAACCCCAGTGTCCCCATTTCCTCGGGCCTCCATTAATTAAAAGTGGATGCACCAGTTCCCACCCGGGGCACCCATGAACCCCCATGTTGCGGTCCGCAGAAGTAGCCCCAGGGGCCTAGTGGCCCCAGCCAGCTCCCCTAATTGTGGGGGAACCAGCATGGCTACCGTCTGGAGAGAGACCAGTCATTTTCTGCTTGCTTCCTCGGGGTGGGAGCATTATGTGTTGTGTGGGCAGGCGTTAAGGCAGGGAAACAGAACTCAAATCTGCTCCCAGTATGTGGGAGCATGTTTATATTTCCCAGCGGCTGGGAACAGACTTACATGTTTGGTTCTGTTTGGAAGGAGATTTAAAAACCAAAATTAAAATTGATTTAAAGATGCTTTTGCCAGATGGTAGCACAAATATGTTTCCATGCTCTTGCTGATGCAGGCAGGGAAACCTCTGTATCCTGGTGTGGGCACCCCGGAACACAGTCAGTGAGCTGGCCCCGGGAATAGTGTCCTAGGACTCCTAAAGGCTCAGGGAGGGAGGCCTTTAAATTACTGTGACTGCCCCAGGGATGGGATCCCCAGGCTTTTTAAGGCTCTGGGAATGGGGCAGGGTGGCTATATCCCTATTATTTACATTTTGGTCCCAGGGAGGGGTTACCCAGGGCCTACGTCGGCTCTGGGAGGGGTGGGGGGGAAGTGCACCCCTCCCTATTTTTGTTTAATGCGGCCCTTGATTGATGGGGCACCCAGAAGTGGTCTGCACTGGCTTTCAATTACCATCTTTCCTGCCTTTTACATCACATTTAGAAGGAAAACATGTGGGCTTGCTGCCACTCACGAGTAATGCTAACATGAACTCTTCTGAGGATGCAATGGTTGGGTTATAGTTGTATTTCTGGTAGGATGGGTATCCTCTTCTCCCAGTCCGGCGGTGTACCCACCACATATGGCCACTTCCTAGCCCAATCATTTATCCATAGGCATGACTGGTATAAAGGCACTCAAAAAAGTGAAGTTATTCTGTAGCCACTAATGGATATAAACTGAGACAGACTCTGAACGCATTGGGCTTTGCAATTGATCTAACCCATTGGGCATAGACAACCCTTGTCACCTGATCTGTGGACGGCCCCCTCTTAGGCTTGCACTTGAAAGATGGGTTCACTGGTGGGGTGAGGTGGGGGCAGGTGATAAACAGTTTGATGCCTGCAATATTATCATTGTCCTATGCAGCACGTTTATGGTTAGTTTTAACAAAACCTTTGTTGTGCGTCCTCGTTTTCTATAATAGTGCAATGTTTAACTTGGTTTATTTTAAACCATTTGTTTACCAGGAAACTGAAATGCACAAACCGCAGGAATGTATCCCACCTTAAGTCCATCTCTCCTCAGCTCCTGATTCTCCTCACTGCCCCATGTCTACACGACCCTCATCGCTCCAAAATGGATCTGCCTCATGTCTCATACACCTCTTATTTCCTCCAAACCACGCTGTTTGTCAGAAATCCAGTATTTAATATTTACAGCTTTATAATGTCTTCAGAGTCCCAGCATGTCTTCAGAGGACCAGTATCTCATCATAATCATCATCTATTAACATCCCCATATTTCACCACAGCCTCTGTATCTCTCTACACTCCAGCATATCCCCTGAGCAGCAGCTATCACATTTTTACAGCCCAATACCTGTTTACAACTTTTTCATCTCTCTGCCATCACATTTATTTATAGCCACGGCATCTGTCCAAAGCCACAGGTCCTGCATCTTTGTGGAAAAATGAGTTTGGAAATGTATTTTATCACTGTCAAATCTGTACAGAGGGGCTCTTTACAGGAAGTGAAATGGACAATCCCCTCCTCAAGAAAGCCCCTAATCCCCCAGCCAGCTTCTCTGGTCACACAACACATATTCTGTTTGGAACTGGTTGTAAGTGAACAGTAGTGAGAGGTGATCACCTGAAAACTGGCAGGCTCCTCGGCATGTAGTGCTGGATCTTCCAAATAAATTGAGGACTCATAGCAAGGGTTGGGACAGATGATGGGGGTCTCTGTGTTCGGTTTCTAGGATCACCAACTTCAAATTTAAACGGACTCCCTTCATAACCGTTAATATGTGTTGCTGCCACCATAGATTCACCCTAGCTTCTTCGATATGCTAATATGCCCCACAGAGCTTGATAGTTAGTTAGCTGGTGTTGTATCCATCACTTTTGCTGGGTGATTGCCTCAAATATTTTATCATATTATTTCTTAAAATGAAAATGTATCCTTTGACTTCTGATGTTACTGTACGAGCTCCATGTGTCTCTTACTCTAGAAATTGAGGTTCTGGAACAAGAAAGTCGTATTTCAGCCGTTCCACAATGAAGGTAGCATCAAACATGTGCCCATAAAGGCCCAGATTTACAAATATGTCACAAAAGGCAGCGCAGCACCCGAAGTTACTGCGCTGCACTTCATGAGAAGAATGTAAATGTAGTATACTTGCAAAGCGCACAGCCGCCCCAGCAACGGGGCATCCCGGCGCTGTATAACGCTGTGGAACCCTTCCTGGCTCTCCCTGTGAGATGCCCCTCCTGGGCACCCCCAAGGTGAAGCCAGGGATCCCAGTCTTGTTGGGGTGATTAAGCAAGCTATTGCCCAGAGTTGCGGCGTGGGACCCATGATTAGAGTTGGTGCAGAGGCGAGAATTATCGAGTCCGCGGACATTGAGCGCAAGACCCTGCCGCATCGGGACTTTAACCCTGGTCCCGGGCCTGATCTCTGCTTCAGAGTCTGCCGCTCTAACCAGTGAGCCACACTTCTCCACAAGAAGAGAGCAGAAAAGTGCCAAATCTACTAGGATATAGCCCTATCCTGCTCTCTCCATAGCGCACAATCAGGCTGCAGAGTGACACACACACATTTCTGCCTGAGTCTATCATAGGTTTTGTACTGGTGGTGTACAATTCCAGTGCAAAATACTATGCCTAGACGTTTCCCATTCCGGATTTGTGCAGCACACATGCAAAGTAGGAAAAGTTAGGAGAGATGCAAGCTTTCTCCTTTTTAATGCTTGCTTCATGGTATGTTTTGTGCAAGCCCTGTCATCTAATGTTAGTAGACAGGGTTTTGCATCAAAAACCATGAATGTTTACATGAGGACCCCCATGTTCATCCAGTGGAATGCCCACTTGATGTAACTTTGCGTTACTTTCAATCACCTTTCCAGGCCATAACACACTTTGCGCTCGAAAGTAAATACAAAGTAGACATTTTACGCAGGTTTGGTTACTTTTATGATGCAAACCTAGCACAAAATGTTTGTAAATCTGAGTTGAATTGTCTTACTTTTGAATTTTTTGAACACATTTTCCTTATTGGAGGAGCCCTTAGAGTATGTTGTTTTTAAGTAGGACTGTTTGTCTCAGATCCTACTGCTGCCTTGGTTGATCGGATATGTCTGTAATTGGATAATGCCACTTCAGTCGTAGTTCATTGAGAAGGAGTATGTCCTAGTGCAGAATTAAAGAATACAGCCTTTATAATCCTGAGAGAGCAGCTGCAGGCTTGGTCTGTAGCCTGCCAGAGGCTGAGTTTATCGTTTTATTTCCCTGACATACTCATCTCCACCCTTATCAAAAGAAAACTAAGAGCCAGGCAGCTTATAAAATGATGGTAGCCTGGGCAGAGCAGGCTGCCGCCCCTGACCTCCGGGCCCCGGTGCAATGCACCAGCTTCACCATTGATAGCTACGCCTCTGCTCTAACGTGAAAGCCTGTCACTAGCCTGAAGCATATTGTTACCTGTTCTCGAGCCCCCAGTCATCCAATTGCTTATAGTTATTTTTAATCGTATTTAATCTATTTCAGCATATGACCTATATGCACAATGAAACTGTTTAGTTTCCATTTTTACCACATTAGATTCCTAAACCTGTAAAACGGCTATGAGACTATGCAGATATATGCATCTATTGGCATTTATCAATCCACACTGATGCATTCACCTAATTATCCATGTTTCCACTCATATTCATTTCTCATCCACACACACTCATGGACTTGCATGTCCCAATATTGCTGTCAAAATATTGACCTACAGATTTATCACTTCCACTATAATGTCTACCAAAATATTGTCAAGGTAATTTTAGATTAACGCTCATTAACTCCAACCAGAGTATATTTTGGAAATCGTGATAACAATATATCTGCAGTCAATAGTTTGGCCACAATATTTTGCTGCTACACCATTCGTGCATTACCCACAAACCATTGTGTGCATGGGTGCCCATATGCACGTGGTTTTTGATTGTATATGTGTCTCCAAATGTGTTGTCTGTATTTGTACCTGTCTGTTGCTTGTATGTAAGTGTATGTGCGTTTAGGAAATTGTCCTTTTTTGACATGGTCAACCCCACTTTTTTACCTAGAATTTGATGCAATCTTGACTGAAGTGCACCTGGTTCATTCTAACCAGGTCCCCAGTGTCAGTGCTCTTTCCCTACAAACAAATAACTGCAATTGTTCCCTAATTTTGGCCAGATCTTTAGCACCCCTGTAATTCCCTAGTAAATGGTACCCTTGGTGCCTAGGACATGGGTATTAAAGAGAGTCCCTAAGGGTTACCGCATGTATTGTGCCAACTAAAGGGTCCCACCACCACCAAACTCATGCAGGCTGTGTGAAATGGTTCAGACAAATGTAAAAACACGACATGGCACACACCCTGTGTGTCATGCCCACAGACACTGCATGCAATATATGTAAGTCACCCCTAGAGCTGAACTTATAGCCCTAAGGAAGGGTGCATTATATTATATGTGAGAACTTTTTTGCATGAGCATATATGCCCATGTGCTGTCTTATTCGATTAGTAGATAGTTCAAGTGAACAGGGTAGCCATCGTAAGTATATAGACTGTCATTATGAGTTCCCCAGTTACATGATGGACTTCACTGAAACCGATGGTGTTTGGTATCAACACCTTGTCTTATAACAGCAGTTAAAACATGCACCCAGAGAGCACTTTAGAGATGCCCCCTGAAAACTTAAAAGCCTCTTGGTGTGCTGTCTGACTGGTATCGTCCAGCCTGCCAACACAGACATGTTTCTGTCCCCCTACAGGTAACTCCCTGTGCTTTCTAACACCAGAAACATAGTCTGCTCCGGAGGGAGGTGTTCAAACCTCCCCTAGCAGGATGGCTAGTGAATCTGCACACCAAGGCCAGGAACTTCAAAGCCCCTGCCTCCTTTGATATGTGACCCTGGCTTCCCCCAGTCCTGGGAGATGCCTACTCCCTGCCCTCAGGCTCATTTGGCACCAGGACAGGTGGGAAAATAAGCGATACTAGGAGGCATGGTGCATTATCAGGCCAGTTGCACACCTAAGGTGGGATCCTTGATGTGCCACACAAGAGAAGGATTCGATCATCTTGATTTTGGTGGAACTAGGGTTATAATCACTCCCCCAGGAAGTGGTCATATAGGGGGCGTAGCGACCCCAAAGGTAAGTAGCCTATGGGCTACTACCCTTCATTCCTCTTAACACCCCTAATTTCAGTATTTAGGTGGCCCTCTGACACCAAGATTTATCTGACTCAATAAAGAAGAGGAGAAAGAAGAGCAAGGGAAGGGAGAACTGCTTACTGCTGGTGGACTTTGGTAACAAACCCTGCCTGCTTACCCCCTCCTGTTCCAACAATTGCAACAACCCGACTCATCCTGCAGCTGAGCATCCTCCAAAAGCCTCAAAGGGCCTCCAGAACTTCAGCAAGACATCCGCATGTCCTTTGAAGTGGAGGAGTCACTTCCCTGCAGCTTGCAGGCACCAACCGCAATATCTGGTTCACTGTTCTGCTGTTCACCAGGTCCACCTCCAGCAAATCCCCAGAATGAGGTTACCATGCTTCAAAAGGTCAGATCCGTATCCCCACCAAGTGAGAAGAAGCCAGAAGAAAGCGGAGCTGCCCTACACCAATATCTGCGGTACCGGACCCCTTACAGCAACCAAAGCTTGTTTGTGTCCAATCCAACACTGCAAAGATCGAGCAGCCAATAAGGGACATCAGCACCACAGAGACCAACACAGAGTGACCCAGCTGTCTTTTGTTGTCCTCCTTCTCAGGTTTAACCAAGAACTGTGGGTGCCTTTAACGCACGGGCACCAAATGACCAAAACCCTCTGCACCCAGGCTCCAGACCCAGGTCCACAACACCCGATGGTGCTCCCCTGCTCCTATGACCCCCTCAAATCGAGCCCCCCATGGAGAGCTTCTAGACCTGTCCCCAAGACCCCATCTGCAGCCAGTTTGTAGGTGGCCATCCTCTTTTCCTACGGTGTAGCGAGCAATGCTACCTTTCCAGCACCTCTGCACCCGGACATTCGAGGGCAGGTGAATTTTTGGTAGTACATTGGAGCATGACCCTCTAGCACCTTAAGTCTTAAAGGGGACCCCTGAGAATCATTTGCAATTACCTGTAGGCAGTATATGCCTTTGTCTCCTTAGGAAAGCTATACTGCATATAAATGCATATGTGCTACAATTTTACTTACCTGTAAAAAATGCTGATACAAAAAAGTACTTACTCAACTGCTGTCAGATTCTGGTGTGCAATCTCCTGGGAAGATGATGACTAGTCCTCAAATCCCCCAAACTGTCACCAACAACAGGCTAGGTAACACTGTTAAAAGCTCCAGCCCGGGGGAAAGGGGAAATGGGAAGATAGAGACTACCTCAGGTTGTCAGCCTTCCTTCAGTGATTCTTTACTGGACCTGCAATTAAGCACAAACAATTACTGCAGTCCCTAATTAACCTAAATTATACCTATTTATTTATTTATAGGGGGAATTCAAATATACCTGTATAACCTTGAGGATGAGCCCTTCTCTTTATGTGTGTTGTATGAGTTGGTAATTGGAAGAACTGCTGGTCGACTCACACTAAGCGCAGGAGTTAAGTCTATGTACGTGGCTTGAGCTTTAAACACATTAGAAAACTGAAGATTACCTTCTTAAAATGTTGTATGCAAATACATATATCAGTTTCTTCAAGAGGCGATTTTCCTTTGAAAAACTAGCACTGCCTTTTATTCTGTCTTTATTGCAGTCTTTTCCTGAAGAAACAGTAATTAGTCTTTTTTTCAGTTCATAAAAATGCTGAGCTGCACTGAAGATATTTACACAAGACCAGGGCTGAAGCCTTTTAACACCTTGAATAATTAGCCCTAGGTGAGCGCTCCAAAAGCTGCAGCGTGAAGCAGAATTAATTTCTGGAATATTCTTCAAAACTTAAAGACACAATAATATGCTGACAATATCGCCTTTTAAAAACAGTTTATTTGCCTTACTTGGGAAATGCGAAATTAGTCTCTCTTCACGGAAGCTTATCTCTCACCAAATGAAGATCCCACAAGCTATGACCTTTTCCCTTGGCTGACTTCCTCTGAAAGTCTGGAAACACGATACTGCTCTGAAGGGAAAATTCAATTAATGAACTTGATTTTGGGCAAGCATACAAAAACGTCGCTGGAACATGCAGAAACTCTTGGACTTCAAAAGAATTGACAAAAGAATTTCTCTGAGGAAATTCTTCAGCGCTTGAAAATACACAGCTGTTCGTGGCAGGAATCCAGTTGAAATGCGCAGAGCGTTACTCAGGCATGCACATTATTCCTGCTTGGGTGTCTCGAGCCTCAATGGCTAGACCGAGAACCCAAACAGGAAGTAAACTGCAGGTTCTGATAATCTCGGCTGCAAGGGATTCGCATTTTACGCAAAATGAATCGCAATGTCAACTTCCAAACGGGACCCAACCAGCGCCAATGGGGATATTTGTTCATGCCTCGCATTTCTCTTGTCCTGTCCACATAAGGACTGGCGCTCACAAGGGGGTTCTTGACAATTGCAGAGTTCATGTTGATAGAATATGTGTAAAAATACCTGTTATTTTTCAAAATGTATCTCGAGTTTCTTCTTGAGTATGTGTCTCGTTTATTGAACTGTGTGTTGAACAAATGCATTAACCCTATACTCTGATGAGCCTAAACTGCTCACCCACACTACCACAAAATTGAGCATTTAGGATTATTAATTTAAGCCAATAAGGGTTATCTGGACTTTCTACATAGTATGCCTTGTATTGGTATACTGCAAAAAAAGCCAGCTTCCTATAATGAGTGTCTATATGGGTACTTGTATGTTTTTGATTTGTTTTCATGAGTTCCTTTGTGCATGTTACATTTTGTGGGTTTATGTACACAACTTTTTTTTACCATACCTGTAAACATGCTTGGGGAACATCATGTACCAAAACTGTAGCAACAATATTGCTATCTACAAATGATACAGCCTCATCAGTATATATCTCACAACAACTTAATTTGATTGAAAGAAGTTTACAAAATGATGGGTCTTTAATTTGCTTCCAATCATATTCTTTCTAAATATAGGGTTCAGAGAAAATTTAGAGGTTTATATAAGATGCCTGGATAGATTAAACTACCTACCAGCAAATGCAAGTGTTTATTTGCCATATGAACAAAAAAGGCACATGCTGAAAGGGAAGTTACCTGTGCCTTCCTTTGTTTTTTATGTTATACAATTCATTTATGTCTAGAATATCAAGCAATACATTAATACAGAGAAGAATATGTAGTAATATAATACATAAAAACTGGTCTTATATTGATCTTAACGCCGTGCTCCAGGCTGTTATAGGGGACCAGATCTTACTGCCCCACATTCTAGATTGTCTTCCCCTAGTGGCATAAATGGCTTTTTCCTGATTAAAAACACCCAGAAAACGAGTTAGCCACATTTGAAAGCTCGGTGGGTGTAGGTCTTTCCAGCGAGCTGCAAGTATTATTCTATACACTGTCGTACTAATAAAAATAATTGATTCCTCCTTCAAACTTAATTCAAGCGTGCTATCATAGCCCAGCATATACAGCGTGGGAGAATCCGCTATTTTATGCCCAAACACCTCCTCCCAAAATTCTAGTATCATTGTCTTAACCCCATGGCTGCTCAGCATATTCCCCTGCTGTGCTGAGAAATCGTTATTCCCATTATATATGACGAGCTGGGCTCGTCATCAGCCTGGGAGGAGGCTACTCCATGACGAGCCCAGCTCGTCATGAGCCTGGAAGGGGTTAAACAATGTTATTTTATCACATTCATAAAACATGTGTATTAGAGTAGCTGGGCCTATACCACATCTTGGACACTCATCATTTATCCTTTTTCCCCATGCATGTAGCTTTGCCGGAGTGTAGTACAAATTATAAATGGTTTTATACAGCTGGGCTTTTAGGGTAGACGATAGAAGCAGGCGTGATGTTAATAATAGGCTCATGTCAATATCTACATTTGGGTTAGCCAGTTTGCCGGCCCATAGCACTTCAGTATTCTACAAGTCATCCTGTAATTTTTCCAGAAGCATCCCGTATATTATGCCAATTCTGGTAGTACTTTTACATATAATTTCTATGAGTGGAATCCTTTCCAGTTTAATACTAGATGATTTTAAACTTAGAATTATATTAACTTAGATGAAATTAAAATATTCATCATTAGATACATTGAATTTTCTCTGTAAATTAAAAAGTAAAAAGGTGGCATACATATCATCTCCCAGAAAGTCCCAAGCTGGTAAAATCCCTATGCCTTCCCATTCTTTAGTAATGTCATTGTTGGCCTGCATAGGGAGCAATTAGGAATGCCACAAAGGAGTATATCGATTAAACCTAGGAATTAACATATATTTAGAAACTTTTGACCAAACTTTCCAAGCGCTAAAGATAACTTTGAATTTTATTTTTGTGAAATAGCTTGGCTCTAATTGTCTCAGCAAGAGACCATTGGCTTTCATCCCGATTGATAGCTCATAGATAGAGGGTATTTCTGTGCCCCCTGTGTTCTCAGTGGATGGAGTGATGTTAAGGAGAGGTGCAATTTGTTGCAGAAAGGCAGCCCAGAAGTAGAGCAACATGTGTAACGGAACGCGGCAATCTGCCGGGACACATTGGAACTAAGGAGTTTTTTACAAGTCTGCAACTACGGCAGAACGCTGCCTGAGCTGTGCCGGACAGGAGCGATGTTGGAATTAAGCTACTAACTCAAGTTTCCTCATTGGGTGTGACAGGGAATAGAGTCGAGTCTTAAAATACGGCTGTTTGGAACCACGATCAGCATATGACTCGGAATTTTGATGGATGATTGAATCATCTTCTTTGGAAAGGAGTAAATCTCATTCGGCTGACTAGGAGGTATACTTTGTGTGGCCTTGTACCTTTGGGGTCATCTTTAACCCTTGGTTGCCCCACTATTGATTGTCCTGATGAAGACTCGCACGGTGCAGGTCTAGCTCACCGGATGACCTTAAGTCGAGTCGAAACGTCGACGATACTAACTCTACCTTGGACCCATTTCTGCAATATAAAAAGTGCACACATTTGACATGATTGTCTGTATTTAGTTTATTTAGATATTAGGTGTTATTAACTTTTACATGGGCCAGGTTGTTTTGCTATGGAAAATTGAAAGACCGTAATTACAGAAAATCAATGTGAATAGTTTGTCTATTTATTTTCTTTGAATTTCCTTTCTTTCTTGATTCACTGCACACATCTTTGATCACTTCTTTTGGGCACGCTCCTCCGGGCAACCTTTTTTATTCTAAAAATATTGAGAAACCTTTGTTGATCATCAACCACTTGATTAGAGACAATGAATTAAAATATTGTATTCTCTTTTTTGATATATTTTTGTTGTAGTGATATTCTTTTTGTTTAGAGTAACTCAGTTCATATATGGGTTGGAGCGTATTTGGGAGGAACGCCCATGAACATATAAATGCATGAACATGTACTGATTGAATCAGCTCATAAAGAAATAGGTTCTGGACCATTGTTTATCTTTATCGCATTATACCCAGGTCCGTATCCTTTTTGGTTGCCCCATTTTCGTTAATGGCATCTGTTTGTTAGCCACATCGCTGCTGGTCTTATTCCTCTCCTGTGCTGGGCCATAATGAAAATGGGTGTGGTCATGACGAGCTCAACTCGTCATGAGCACCTAAGAGGTATATGCCATGACGAGCTGAGCTCGTCATGAGCACCGCAGGGGTTAAATGCAGGCCCAAGCGAGATGTTAAAATTGCCACAGAATATAAGGGATCCTGACCAGGTGGCAAGTTCAAGTTCAAGATTTTCAAATATAGAGGGATCATCTTGATTTGACCCTTAAACTGAACAGAGAGTTTTCCCCAAAGCCAGTTTGATGATAACCCATCTGCCCTGAGTATCTACTGCCTTACGTGTTGATTGACCTATAAAGTTTTTAGCTATTATAGCTACGCCACGAATGTTTGATGTTTGAGTAGTGCATGCCAGTAGATTATAGCCCCTAATTTTTCAAAGATCCTTCTTATCCCAGGGCAGGTGAGTCTTTTGAAGACATATTATATCAGCAGAGTTTTGATTAATTATTTCACTCAGACGGGCGCGTTTATTCCTATCATAAAGCCCAGCTACATTCCATGTGCATATCGTTAGTCCCCCATAATAATTTGTAAATTAACTCCATGAATGCTTGTGTTCCCAGTATTCTATCTGTTTTAATTTTTTTGGGATGCTACATATTCCTTTGATGTACTTTCTAATGGAAATATACGATTGTTTATAAACCTAGTTAGTTCTATTTCAAACCTGGAGTTATTTGTTTAATCTGTTTTTACCTCCTGCCCCTCCTCCACCACAGCCCGCCCCCTCCCAGCTCAGACCCAAAATAAGGTAAACACATTATCAGAGCCCGATCTATAAATCTTTTCAATTGTATACTTAAAGATACCGATCTAAACATTTCATATTGTAAAGATTAGTACATGAATACAGTCAAATCCCCTGTGTAGACAAAAAAAGCCAGCTTGCTATAGTGAGTGTATATATGGGTACTTGTATGTTTTTGATTTGTTTGCATGAGTTTGTTTGTGCATGTTACATTGTGTGGGTTTATGTACACAATTTGGTATTTTGTTATGCATCACAGTATGGGTTATATGTGTGTGTGTGCCAGTGGGTGCATGGATGTGCATGTGTTTGTGTTTTTATGTGCATGCACTATTCAAGAGCCCAACCTTTTCCCTTTGTCAGTGCTTGTTATTGTTAGAGGGGGATTATATGCAGAGAACGTGATTAGAAATAGCCTCTTCAACAAGGGCAAAACATAACCACAGTGCTTCACCCACAATTCACTGCTCATTCAGAAATAAAAAGAAATTCATATGCTCCGGTGGGCATTCCAGACCCAGGAGGGGAATTGGATTTGGGTGGCTATAATGTTTGTAAGCTTGCTCTGCCATGTTGCTAGTGTGCTGCAATGCAGGTGGTGCTGGTCCCTTGGTCATTGGTCATCTACACTACAAATTCAGTGAGCTTTCAGAATGACTATGGGAAGACTGCATGTGATGTGGAGGGTGATGGGACATTAAAAGTCGAAAAGAACAACTGCTGGACGGAATGCTGACAATGTCAAACACTCACCCCCAGTACAGAGATCTGGGTCTAAATCGATTGTTTTTTTGCCTGACTGATGAGGGGTGATACCCCAAAACACTCTCCCAGGACGCTTGTTTCTGATCCAAGGTACTACCTGGCATGACAATTCTGGGAGGACTGTTCTCATGAGGAGCAGGGTCAAGACTGATTGGCATATGGCTGGGTCCAAACTGGAGTGGCACGGTGAGCAAAAGAACAATGGTTTAAACCCAGATCTCTTGACTGGGGGTGAGTGGTTGGAAAGTTTCAGCACTCAGTCCATCATCTTGTTGTTTTTGCTAACTATAAAAGGTGACAAGACAATTGGACTAAAAACAGAATGAGCCTTAAAAGCAGATTGGTCAACCTCTTTGTGTTGGGAACTTGAAGTTAATACTATATGAACCTGGCCTGCCTGTTAACCATAAACATAAGAGCTTGAAGATTAATATGCATTACATGACTAGAATGTTGCCATGCAAGTGGGAAGAGGAACCGCCATGATCACTTTTGGAGATGTAATGACACATTTGAACGGCAGAAATGGATAGGCTAGAAGCCAGAGAGATTGTGGGATTCAAATATTGACAACAGTACCACTTTGTTTATTTACACAGGCAGGGTGAAACGTTACTCCTTTTTGATTCTAATATCAGGGAGCTATTTCCTAAAAGGCTTCATTCATTTGCTCTGGTCAGCAACTGAAATCAAATCAAAGGGCTTTGATCAATTGAATGAATGAATGAATGAGAGGAAGAGTAAATTAGACCAATTGCTACATTTGAAGTTGAACTGTAAATCCATAAGACAGTGTACAACCTCATCCTTCGACATGATCAAGAATTCCTATTAAACATCGGAAAGCACGACATTCTACAAGAGTAAGCCATGCCTACGTTTATGTAAATCACGTACCCCACATATGTTTAGCAAAAAAATGTAGGTGGAAATGTATGCAAACTCTAAAAAATAATCTCTTCATATCTTTATTTGCAGACAAAATGAAGAGTTATTAGAGAAAGTTGCAGCCATGGATTTGTGGGTAAGATATACAAAATGGATATTTAACTCTGCTATTTGTGTGTGAATCTATAAAAGATGCTAACTAGCTTCACTGAACATGTTGTGACCTTATACTCATGGTGAAGATGGCACCTTAAATTGAGAATTTTCTAACTTGTTATGACAAAGCAACTCTAACATTATTAGCCAACCTCTGTTCAGAGATTTAATACAAATTATTTTAATGTAACCCCATATTTTTGTACATTATTTCTCCTCTTAGACTGATAAGTTGTGCAGTTCAGTCTGACTAAATCAAACAGGCGTCACAAGGAAGAACAATTTTCATATTTTTAAAGTGATTTGCACTAATCTCAACTCTTCTTTTAAATTTACCAAGTAGGAGATTTAAAAAAATACTTTCAGTAGATAATATTTTTACTCGTAGTTGCAGATTTTGTGAAGAAATGCTTCTGTTTTAAAGATACAACAAATATATCACTACATTTTGTTTGGGATTCAGTCAAAGCAGCACATCATGATAATATTATTTAACTGTATCTCAGAAAAGTAGAATGAATAACTAAGAATCTTCTATGGTTTTGAATAATATTCAAAAATTAGAACACTTATATTACACTACCAATTTGCCCACCTGTCTCGCTGACTTAACCAAAGCTAAATTCCAATTTAACAAACTCCCCATAGAAAATGTTGCCTCCTTCTTATTGAGGTCTAGCACTAAATATAAAGGACGGCAAAATACACACAATTCTAGGTCCTACTAACAGCCCTCTGTTTAAGCATGAAGTCATTTTAAAACTATTATCAACATTTATGTACCCCTGAATCATCTCCCTATTCCTTATCCAGTCACCATTACTTAGCTTCTATCCATAAACAACATAATGTAAATTTTGACTTTTCCCCTTTGGAAGATGTTTCGTCTGAGGAAATTCTTCACACTATGAATTCGATATAATGAGGGAAGACTCTTGGCCCGGATAGGTTTACAATTGAATTCTGTTGTTCATTTTCTCATCTTTTGGTGCCTAGGCTACTTCACTTATTTCAATTTTTGTTACAAAAAAACAGAAGGAACGTTCCAGGAAGCATTAATTTGTCTAATTCCTAAGGAAGGAAATGACCCCAAATTCTGTAAAAAGTACAGTCTTTTGTAAACTTAGATTATAAGATCCTTGCAAAACGTATTGCTCTTCGGACTGACTCTTTACTACCACAATTGATAGGAAGGGAACATTCAGGGGTAATTAAAGGCACACTGATAACTAATAGCACTCTAATGTCTTAAACAATAATCTAATGTGTATAAACATTCCTTATATGCTATTTCTCTTGATTCAGAAAAGGATTTCAACAGACTGCTTTTGACTTTCAAATTATACAGTGATTTTGCTTTAGATATAAATTTTAGAAGGTAGTTTCTCTTCTTTATTCTTCTCCAAAGGTATCTATTTTTGTTAATGGTGTACAATGTTCATACTTTTCCTTACTTAGAGGTCTCGTTCATGGCGGCCCTTTATCTTCTTCACTTTTCATTCTTAGTTTGGAGGCATTTGTGCTCAGATTCCAAAAGAATCCTACTATTCAAGGATTTCAATATATGGATAAACCGATAAAGATGGCTGCATATGCAAATGACATTCTCTTACTTATGTCCAGTCCAGTGACTTCTTTGCTTGCATTTGTATATGAAGTAGACCAATTTGCTGAGTCATCAGGTTACAAACTTAAAATCCTCCCTCTTAAACATTTAGCTTAAAACAGGATTTTAATTGTGATAATTTTGCATGGTCCCCACAAAAAATTAAATTCTTAGGATTGTGGTTTAGGAACAATATTAAAGAAACAGTTTAGTTGAATAGTCACTGGATTCTAATTAGAATCCACTATATGTATCTGGGTGGGGTACATTAGATTCAATTAAAATGATGCTTGTCCCTCTTATTTTACATACTCTCTACAAGATTGCTGTCCAAATCCCTTCTTCTCATTTTAACAAACTTTATGTAATCCTATCCACATTCCTTTGGCATAATAAACAATCTCGGTTATGCATCTTCACATTACAGCATCATTACGAACTAGGGGGCATATGTATCAAAGGATACATTTGCGATTCTCAAATAGTGATTTTTAGAAAATCGCTATTTGAGGATCGCAAAACGGTATGTATGTAGGATTTGGAAATGATTTTGTGAATCCTACATATTACTTAATTGCGAATCGCCAAATGTGAATCGCAATTAAGGAATACCTCCCCATTCATCAATATGGGCCTAGAGGCCCATAGGAATGAATGGGAAGACATTCTCAATTTACGATTCTCAATTAGAGAATCACAAATTGGCAATGCAATTTCAAGGGTGCCAGGGTGTCAAAAGCACACCCTGTTGCACCCCTGAAATGTACATGTGTATACATGGGGCACACATACATGCCCTAAGGGCATGTATGTGCGCCACATGGCACTTTGAAAAATGCAAAAAAAGGACTTTTTCAAGGAAATCGCAAATTAGCTCCAACTTGAAGTTGGTGGTAATTTGGGATTTCTTAAGGAGAAATCGCACAACTTGGGTGCTTTTTACATCACATTTAAGGAATTGCAAATTGCGATTCCTTAAATGCTTTCGCAAAATAAGGAATCACAAATTTTGCAATTCCCTATTTTGCGAGGGCCTTTTGGGATGATATATCCCAAAAAGCTTTTTCCCGTTCACTAACGGGTTGATTCTGAGAATCGGCCCGTTTGGAACGAGAAATAGGCTTCATACATATGTCCCTAGGTGGCGTTAATTTCCGCAATATCCTTTCCTATCATTCGTTTTTCATTTAAAAACATCCACACTTTTTCATCTCATAGATGATTCTATTAGTCTTCCTATTTTGACTAATTTCAAACTGGTCAGTCTAGCTCTCTTCTAGTTTATATAATTTATTTCCTTGAGACAGAAACCTATCTCCTTATTCACTCTTATTTTTAAAAGCCCATCTCCTTTTCCACTCTTATTTTTAAGCATACTTGTAAATCATTCTGTCCAATTCTTTTTCATCATCTTATTCAATGAGATGTATTTCCAGAATCTTCCATATGGTATAATAAACTGATTGAGATTAATAGCAGGGTAATTGTGTTTAACTACCAAGAGAATGGGAGCAAAGGCTGATGTATTCCAAAAGTCAAACCTGGGGCAGGAGGAGGTAAGCTAACCCCACATGGCCTGTGCTGCAAGACACGGTGGGCGGTAAGTGGAAAACAGAAACAGAAGAACAAAGGGAAGGGGTTGTGAAAAGGAAATTGAGAAAAGAGGGTAGCATAGAGAAAAATGAAACAAGGAGGGTGAGATCAAGGTGGGCATTATTACTATCTTAAAAATCCAATAGTAAATGGGGAGGAAACCAAAATCATCCATATACAAGCCACCCTGCCTCAGCGAAGCAGAACAAGCACACAGAGTATTGTGCAGCAGAATATGCAGCACAAAAGGGACAAGAAGAAATGGCAGCCAGACCCAACTACCTAGGAGCGATGGGCAACTTATGAACATCTGGGATGTGTCTGAGGGGAGAGAAGGCAATCAAACAGTCATGTGCAATTGTTACTTTCCCATAAACCACGCACATGTGCCATTGGTCATCCAGGGCACATTCCCGCACATGGTAGATTGTAAACAAAGGTTCAAAAGAATGATAGGGTACCAAATTGCTTCCATTAACATGCAGTGCAAAGGTCATGAAGGGGTTTGTGTGGATTGGGGAAATTGAGTTGTCTGTATCCCTGACTCTGCTCATAGCCCCCTTTTGCATTCAGCCCTCTCAAGTCCCCAGATTCTTGTTGAGATCTTAGGATCTTCTAACTGCTATTCCTGTGGAAATTCATGTCACTCAGACAGTCCTCTGTGTCCTCTGGCCAGCTGCTTAACTGTGAAATGTCCATTAATTCAATTTCAGTTGACTCCAGGAGCTTTTCCAGATCACATTATGATAAAGTTCATTATTTTTCCCATCTGCAGTGATCAACTTAGCTGCCAGATCTAGGAGACTGTAGATTATGCTCCATTTCGGCAGTGTTGGACGAAGGGCTAGACATGTCTTGTGCTTAACATTTGCTTTTTGAGAGAAGTTTTCAGATATATATATCATGTGGCCTTTGTAGAAGATCGAGCCTCTGTTTTCCCTTGTGGTCATAATTATCTGTCAGGCATGCTGTTATGGCTGTCTTTTTGCTACCTCTTTGGAGAAGGAGAATGATGGAGAGTGACTCCAGCCTATCACCCCCATAGCATAGGGATTAGGCCGATAGACAGGGACCCTGTCTTACATATATAAGGGCATTTTCGTATTATTTTCCTTAGAGTAAGGCTTATGAATTTAAGTTAGGGGATAGATATATAAATATTAGTCATGATTCGCTCATTTGCTAACATGCTGAGCTGTTTTTCATGGAGCTATGCACATTATGGGCTCCGTAGGCCTTAAACGAGACAGACTCCATTTTGCTTTTTGCCCGGTAGCTCGAGAAGGCCTTCTAGGTCAAGTGTAATGTTTTAGTTTCAAGCTGTTGTTCGCTTGGAGAGAACCGGTTCAGGCTGACCCTTATCGAAGGAATGTATTTTTCTCCACTCCGAAGACACAACTTCAGGCCGGCCGGCTGGGAAAGTGTCCTTGGTACGGGGAGGTACAAGAATTTGGTGGGCGGCAGGTTACTGGCCGTGAATTTCCATGAAGGAACGGGCTTTGATATTAGCGAAGGTGTTAGTCAGTTTGTCAGTTAGTCCGTAGGCGGCATCTAGCCGTTAGCATCTCCGCTATTATTCATCTTATGGTGGACAGTCGCCATCTTTGAAGTCCGAGAAAGATTTAAGACCGAAACTCTCTGAGAAAGACTGAACGAGAAATAGCGCGGAGCGCACTGATACAGAGAGAGAGAGAGACGGTAGCTAATAATCAGCAAGGTTCCGGTGCCCTGGAAGCAAGCAGACGAGGTTGAGCCTAGCGGTGCAGACGTGTACTTGTGACGGCTGGGGTGTGACTGCAAGGAGAGCCAGGACACAGAGACGAGAAGGGAACCTAGATGACTGCCGAGTCCAGATTTCATATTAACCAGGTGATGTCCGTCCATTGCTCATAGATTGTGCACTCTAATCTTTACCTTTTTCTTTGCAAAAGTTATGCCGCATAGTAATGTGATTTGTGTTTATTGTTAATAAATACCCTAATTCATATAGAATTATCGTGTACCTGGTGCTTATGTTCAATCTTGGTAAACCGCACTTCTAGTCAGGAACTGTTTGGGTGAACGGATGAGAAATCCCGATCAGGTAAATGGTGATTGAATAAGGAGGGAGTGGGTGGACCTTCGATGTCAAGAGCAGGGAGTACACTATACAATCTGGAACCCTATTCAAAGTTATTATTGTAGTTCTATTCCAAGTAGACCACTGAGATAATACCCCAAATAATGGTTCATAGGAATGTGGTCGTCGTTGATATGCGGCGTTAGTGACAGCACTGGGTGGGAGACCAGTGTTAATACCCACTGGATTGTGGCTTGAGTAAGTGAGAGCGTTAGGAGGTCGAACTAACGTGTAGTTTCGCAGGATTGCGAACAGTTTGGAAAAGGGAGCATTGGGTTCTGCAGGCCCATGTGTAGACACACCGGATTGTGTGTCAGATCTGCCCTAGGGTAGAACGGTCTGGGTCGGGGTGACCGCGAGACCAACTGATGTGAATAAGATATTGTAGAAAATCCGTACATACATATATTGTCATTCCCCATCCTTAGGTGCGACCTGTATATTTACCTGTATATCTACTCATTGTGAATACGATCTGAGGAGGGAAGGTGAGTACGTTTTGGCTGGGTCATAGGGGCCCCTGGGGGCTGATCCCATCTAAACAGAAAATCCAGCCATTACACATGCCAGGATCAGTCTTCGTGCATCTGCCTGAATGCAATCTATGACTATCAGCCCTCTGAGATTCCAGGGGTGGGGAGAAAGAGACGCCATATGCTCCAGCAGAAAGAAGAGTAAGAAGGACAACATATCTTACTGTTCACCTGACTCTTCAACCCCAAGTATCAAATCATTATCCCGTTTATTACTGTCCTTCAAGTCCACAGTCTTTCTATTTATATTCCATGTCAAGGCCCGAGTCAAAAAATTATGGAGCATTTAGCCCCCTTGATCCTCAAATTTGAAAATGCATCTCTGAAAAATCTGGTGTCAACTGAAAGAACGCAACACCGATGAGTGTAGACATTATTTTTGTTACTTTGGTCACAGTGGACCCATTGGATGTCCTTGCAGAAGAAATGTGTTCATAAGTGTATCCAACCCTGCTGTCAACTTGGATGAGGTATTAAAGCTCAGTTTTAATTTCCTCGAAAGAGCCTCTGAGAAAAGGAGATAATAAGGTAGCTTCAGGATAGACATGTCAGTCATCCAAACAATGGTCTTGACACCAAACACTTCCATTCGGATGCATGTCACCACAGTCAAAAAGTCAGACCTCAGAATACCAGGGACAACCACCAGATAAGCAATATAGTCCAGGCACAATGGTGGCAAAAGCAGAAGTTGTGGGTTGAGGTAGCAGCTAAGAGGGCAACAGTGATCACTGTCCAAGAGTGTCCATAGGGCTCAGCAAGACTCATTCAAAAGACACTAAAGGTCAGAACCATAGGTGCACCAACATACAAAAGAAGTGTGTTGTATAGGGCAACTGCAGGGGCACCTTGTACTTTTGCACAAGTGACATGAGGGCTAGTTTGAAAATGTCTGTTGTGGGTCTAGCAAAGGGTTGGGGAACTTCCCAACCCAATATAGCCTCCAGAGTCCAACAGCCTTATTCATGAAGGCTAAATCGGCTCGCAAAGGGCCGGATTCTGAGAATCCGGCCCTTTGCGAGTGCGATTTTTGATTTTGGGATTCAGCATCCCAAAAGCAAAAATCGCTAATTGCGATGTCGCAAATGTGCGAGGAAATGACATTTAAGGAATCTCTATTTGAGATTCCTTAAATGCTATTCAACATCCTATTTCAATTAGCGATTTCGCTATTTCTAGGCGCAATTTACCGCGAGGTCAGACCTCGCGGTAAATTGCGAAAACTCAGAAAAATGCATTTAAATGCATTTTTCTGAGTTGCATGTTACACACACACATGTCCTTTGGACATGTGTGTGTGCAACACCTGTGTCACAGATCATTTGAGGGGTGCTACAGGGTGTCCTTTGGACACCCTTAAAATCGCTATCTGAATTGCGAGTAGCAAATTGCTACTCGCAAATAAGGGATACTCCCCATTCATTCCTATGGGCCTTTTGGCCCATAGGAATGAATGGGGAGTTATTCCTTTTTTTGCGAGTAGCAAATTGCTACTCGCAAATAGAGAACATGTAGGAATCGCTATTTATTTAGCAATTCCTACATGAATGCCGTTTTGCGTGTCCTCAATAGCGAGTCGCTATGATTCGCTATTAGGGCCACGCAAAACGGCCCGTACATGAATCAGGCTGCAAGTCCTTTGTGAGAACACCACCTCAGCGTCATCTACAGTGCTCTCTATCACTAACTCAACACTGTTACTCCAGTGTGCACCATAGCTGTAGTCGATTTGTGGCTCACTCCACCCCATCACACTACCCATATGGCAGTCACCTCAAATGTTCTTCAGTAGCACTGTTTGCCAACATGTTAGAGCACTTAATTCCTGCAACAGCAACCAGTCAACGCTCTTCCTTCCTCATCATTGTAGGAAGCCAGGTAAGTGGATACCACAGGTGTATCAGGTTTGTTGAGCCTTTCATAGGCTTGGGTCAAGTCTGCAGGGCTAGAAGGCGAAGCAAATGGAGCAATGTCTGGTAAGGAGGGAGTTGGACAAGGTGCTCCAGTTATGTCGTTTCAATAACCCACATCTAGCCGAGCTAGGGTGCAGAGCAGAACACATGGGTTCTCCTAGAAGAAATCGGAAATAGGTTTGCTAATTTGCGACTGGCCACAACCAGTGAGGTGGTCAAGATTACAAGATGGCAGCTTCCTTTGCAGGATTTAGGACCTGTCTATTTTATTTTATTATTTATTTATTAATTGATTTTGTTAAGCGCGACAGCTACCCATAAGGGTTTCCCGGCGCTAAGAGACAGAACGACAACATAAGGCAGAAGATTTTAGAGATCAAAGAGCCAGGTCTTCACCGCTCTGCGAAATTGCATGTGACAGTTTTCCATCCATAGGGCCAACGGAAGTGAATTCCACAGTCTGGGTCCTAAGTTCGCAAAGGAGCTGCCGCCCATTCTGGTAAGTTTGAACCTAGGTACATTAAAGAGATGGTGGGATGAGGAACGGAGAGAGCGAGCTGGAAGGTAGGGGCTGACAAGGGCCTGAAGGTAGAGGGGTGCTGATCCGGTTTTGATCTTATGCATAAAGCTCAAAGCTTTAAACTTGATCCGGTTTTCAACACAAAGCCAATGCAGCTCTCTCAGGCGTTCTGTAATGTGGTCACGTTTACGACAGCCATAAAGAAGCCAAGCTGCAGCATTTTGTACCAGCTGAAGGCGACGTATGACGGCCTTTGAAGACCCCAGATAGAGCACATTGCCGTAATCCAGTCTGGAGGTCACCAAGGCGTTCACGACAGATCTCTGGGTGTTTTTGGGGAGCATCCAGAAGATTTTACGCAGCCATCGTAGAATGGTAAAACAGGTGGCTGTGACTCTGTTGACCTGATCTTTCATGGATAGTACCCTATCAATAATTACTCCCAAGTTTCGCACTTGTTCAGATGGAGTTGGAAGGGGACCCATGGTGGTGGGCCAGTGAGTCAGGTTCCAGAGATCGGGTTTATTGCCAAGAATCAGGACCTCCGTCTTTCCGCCGTTTAACTTGAGTAAGTTGTTGTTCATCCATTCAGATATCTTGCTGAGTCCAGTTTGCAAAGGGGAAGGAGCCGTGGGATCAGTTTGAGAGTGAGAAAACAATTTGTGAATCGTCGGCATAAGAAAAAAGATTTAATCCAGAACATTGTGCAACATAAGCCAAAGGTGTGACATATAAATTAAAAAGAAGAGGGCTAAGGATAGACCCTTGGGGTACCCCATGGGGGGAGGGGTGGCTCTTAGAGGATGATGACTTAGAAAAAATTTGAAAAGTGCGGTCAGACAGGAAAGATGCGAGCCAGTCCAATGCTTTGTTGCCAATGCCGATGGCAGCAAGGGATTTGAGAAGGATACTGTGTAGCACAGTATCAAAAGCTGCGCTGAGATCGAGTAAGATCAGCGCAACTGTTTCTCCTCGATCCAAGAGCAGACGCAGATTATCTGTAACGCCCAGCAGGGTCGTCTCCGTAGAGAAGCCGGGGCGAAATCCCGATTGGGAAGGATGTAACAGGTTGTTGTCTGTTACAAATTTTGAAAGATGGGCGTTGATGTGTCGTTCCAGGACTTTCGAGAATGCCGGTAGTAAAGAAATGGGACGATAATTGGCTGTTATTTTGGGATCCGCCTGTGGCTTCTTCAATAGCGGGGTGACCATGGCATGCTTCCACCAGCTAGGAACAGTAGCAGTATCAAGTGAGTGGTTTAGCATCTTGCAGATGGTGGATAGATGCGAAGAGTTCAGCGAGCGCAGAATCGGGGCGGGCAAAGGGTCCAGCGGGGATCCTGATTTGATTTTGCTCAGTGTTTCTGAGAGAGTTTCCGGACAGAGATCCGGCCAAGACAGCAGTAGAGGCGAAGGTGACCCAGAAGAGTTTATGGCCACATTCCTAGTCTGAGGAGAAGTAGAGGAGACAGGTATTTTGCTTTGAGCGAGAATGTCCTGATGTATATTCGTAATTTTGGAAGTGAAGTACTGGGCAAGCTCATCGCATTTCGTGTTGGATAGTTGGGGAGGTGTAGCCGTGGTCTGTGAACCGGCGAGCTCCTTCACCACGTTGAACAGGGTTTTTGATTTATTTATTGCTTCGTTTATGGATTTGTTGACGTGGATGGCTCTGGTTGTAGCACACGCCTTATGATAGCATTTCAGCTCAGTTTTATAGGCGGTACCAGATGTAAGAGAATAGTCTTTCCTCCATAGGCGTTCTAATTTCTTACATTTTGATCTGTGCAAACGAAGCGACTCATTGTACCAAGGAGCGGGTGCTTTGTGAATCATCCCTTTCTTGCGGGTAGTGGGAAGACAGGTATTTAAGGCTTCCGAGAGCCAGTCGTTTGCAGCGCAGGCCATCACATCCATATCATTGGACGTAAATATATTATCTGGCTTGAGATCAGATAGGATTGTATTGAAAACAGCAGGGTCAAACTTTTTCCAATCCCTTTTCTGTGAGTAGGTATCAGGTTTGTGAGTGGGTGTATTTACATAGTTAGTGACGGTGAATTTGATTAAAAAATGATCAGACCAGATGATTGGCACCGCCGTGAAACACTTTACATGGATACTATTGGAGAAGATTGGGTCTAAGAGGTGACCGCCTTTATGAGTGGAACCCTTGTTAGATAAGCTGAAGTTCATGGAAGCAAGGTCTGCAATAAGGTTGCAGGCCAGATTGCCATTTTGATCGTCCAGATGTACGTTCAGATCACCAATGACGAAGAAGTTGCTAGATATAGATAAGGCCGGGGCTATGATTTCAGAGAGTTGTGACTGCCAGGCGTTGCTAAGACCTGGAGGGCGATACACTAGTAGACCAGAAAGGGTAATTTTGGGTTGGAGAGCAAGCTTAAAAAACGCTGCCTCACTGCCGTTTAATGGAGTAGGATCCAGATGGCATTGATAGGTATTTTTAAATATTATTGCAACACCGCCACCAATTTTTCTGGGGCGATCATGCCTTACAATCGCATATTGAGCAGGAAGAGCTTCTGCAATATCTGGTCCAGAACTATCACGGAGCCACGTCTCTGTAATGAAGAGTGCGTCCGGAGATTCATCCGTGAGGAGATCAAAAATCTCACGTTTGTGTTTGGGTAGGGACCGGCAATTCAAGCTGAGAAAGGTGTAGCATGAGGGAGAGTGGGTTGCTGCTCGGGAAGCTAGACTACGACATCGTTGTGGAGTATCCAGATGGAAGGAGCAGTGGGGGCAGCATTGTGGAAATTGATCTAGCATATTAAAAGTAGCTGTCGGATGGTCCAAATTGGGTCTAAGAGCGAGGATCTGATCAGCGTCATAGCATAGTCGAGGACTTACCGTTTGACCAGGGGGTATGGCCCCTGGGCCCGGAAGGCGCGCCCGCTGCGCCCGTCCACTGCGCGTACGGGGAAAGCACATTATTAATAGGAAGGGAAGTGAGGGAGGGGCGTGGCCTGTTGGAGGGGGGCGTGGCCAGTGGCCTCTGGACAATGGCGGCGATGATGTTGTGGTACCGCTGCAGCTATACAATCAGCTGCGCGGGACTGCTAGAGCCTTGAAAGGTTTTAAAGTGCAAGTGCCCAGGAGGGGGAAGAAGTGAGTAAAATACAATCAAGAATCACAATTTTAAAAGAAATAACAAGTTTCGCTATCTCCCGGCTTCCGCCTCAGGAGTTCTATTTGCCTCTGCCTCGCTCTCGCATTCAGCGCGATTTAAAGGTTTCGGCGGGGGCCTGGCCTGTTGGAGGGGGGCGTGGCCAGTGGCCTCTGGACATTGGCGGCGATGATGTTGTGGCACCGCTGCAGCTATACAATCAGCTGCGCTGGACTGCTAGAGCCTTGAAAGGTTTTAAAGTGCAAGTGCCCAGGAGGGGGAAGAAGTGAGTAAAATACAATCAAGAATCACAATTTTAAAAGGATTCAGGACCTGTCTACCCAAGACTTCAATAATGAAAAAGAAGCACACAGTGCAGAAAACCACACAAATGAAACTAGTAACAACAGTGTTGGAGAAATGCAGGCAGGCCATTGATGAAAGTGCATGTGGCTCTAAGGTCCAGTAGTCATGATGGCCCAGGCGCAGGTATAGCCAAAACTTGAGAAGGTATTACTTGAAGCTGGACTTTATGTAACATCTCATGAGGCCAGTAGTGATGAAGGAGAAAATAGCAAGTAGTATTGTCCTACAACCTCTATAGAATGATAGAGTGCCTCTGTAGAGTATGTAGCTGGTACATGCTGTCAGACTATCAAGGGCCACACAAAGAGAGACCTCAGTTTGTAGTTCAGGCAGATGAGATGTTGCACTGCATTTGTAGTGGTTGAAGAGAGATTCCAGCAGATTTTATCTGTGGACAGGATGCACAGCATGATTGCCTGTTCACAATTGCAGCATCAGAAGTTGTGGCTAGCAGGTGCCAGACGCTTATAAGCACACAAGGTAAATTCTTTGAAATCAAGTCCCCCAGCCAGTGCCAAATTTGTAAAAATAAAACAAGTACAGGTGCCCATAATCAATCGTTGTTAAGGCTGTGCCACCCACTTCTCCCTGGTGTGACCCACTTCTCCATCTGTGGCTGCATAAAATCCCACTTAGGGTACCAGTTTGCAACAATGGCACTACCCACTTGTAACGTTAGCGCTCTAGTCTTCACACCAGCGTGATGACGTAGAGCGCCCCCCGCCCATCTTAGGATGCACGCGCATCCCCGGATATGAGCGCGAGTGCCGGAGCCTTAGGACGTGTCAGCTCGGCGCTCTCTGGTGAGAGAAAGGTACAATAAAAGCTCCATAGTTACAACGCTGCCTACTGTCTTCATTTCACAGTAGAGTGAACCTTTACACCACTGACTTGACAAACAAAGCCCAAAGCTGAATATTCACGAGTGAACAATGCAAGTGAGTTTATCTTCTTCACGGAGGGTTCTGGTGTGTACTTTATACAGAAATTCCAACAGTATATTTGGGAATTCCTAAAAAAATAGGAAAGTATGAACCTGGTTAAGTATGACATACATTTTTGTACAATTTTAGCTTCTAGCTATAATTTGTTTTTGAATTGGATGACAAGTCTTTCAGTGAGTGTTTTTCACTCAGAACGTGTCAAACGATCTATATGCTGCCTGCATTTCTAAGGCTGTTTGACTTAGAGTCAACATGCTAATATTTGAGTGCATTAATTACGAATATCTGCTTTGTACCCCCCCTACCCATTTTGGGGAGGTGGCACACTGGATTAGGTCTACTTAATACCAATGGGAAATGTATTTCACACACTTTTCAGGCAAAAGGATAACAGACAATTGTCTCTCGCTCTTCTCTTTGACGAGCTAGGCTCATCCAAATCCAGAGTGTTACGGGGCAGACAAGCCTGCCAGAGAAAATCCTGTTCACATGGGCTGTTTGTAAAGGTGTGAACCCTCACCACGGCCGCAAAAAATAATAGACACACTCAGCTGTTAGTATTTTATAATACATTTTTTTATTGTGTCCAATCGTTATGTAAACCTTGTGCATCAGAGCAATTGCAATTAATATGGTAATCTCAGCAGCTATTATAAAGAATATAAAACACATCAGAAAAACCCAGAGCATTTTACATCACACATCCCTGCTACATTTAATACATTTGCCTAATCACCACCTAACACCTATACATATGTATTGGGAGTCTCATTGTTATTTCACAAAAAGTCAGCTGAAAGGTCAGTAGGGCCCCTATGTGCTACCACATTTTCCCATAGAAACAAAATGGGTCAAACCCTTTGATTCATCAGGCCATAATTTCCCTAAGTATGCTACCTCATTTACTTATCTTCATATACCTTAAAAAGCTGCCTGGCCTGCAATCGGATAATACCGCTCCTGCATCTCCTCTCAAGCTATCAGTCTTTGTGCCTGCCCCTTCCAAAATTGTGGGTCACTTTATACCCATCTCTGCAAAGATGCTCTATGGAGAAGGGAGGGGCAATTGATATGTAGTCTTTCGTATCTGCACTGTAACGCACAAGACATGTCTAAATTGCAGGCAATTTGTTGAAAATCTGCCTTTCACGCATGGTCATTCTGATTTTTTTGCCTTTTTGCTGAACCCTATTTTAGCTGACTTTAGACCTCTGTGCCCTGTACTCCTGCTAACCAGTAGTACATTGCATGTCTCACCCTTTAAACATGGTTGTATTTGTGTGCTCCAAATTGGCATTTTTAACTTACTTATAAATCCGTAAAATTTGGTACATGGGGGGCAGATTTACAATAAGTGACGCATCCCTGCATATCAGCAGGGATGCACCACTTATTGTGGGCCATGCCTCTGCCACCATGGATGCGCCGCATTTACAATGCAGCGCACCATGGGGCAAAAACAGCACAGCTGCGTCACACATCTGTGCCGTAAAGGTGGCGCATTGCTGGACTTGCATCGCAAGCGCGACGCAGCTCCAGCAATGCTCTGGGGGGCCCTATTCTTACAATGCTGCGTCAATCCTTAGGCCTGCTTCAAGCAGGTGCAGGGTTTTGACGCAGCATGGGCCCCAAAGTGACTGAGGGAAATCTTGTAGATTTCACTCAGCCACTTTTAGGAGGCGTTCCTGCGTAGGAACGCCCCCCCATTGCACAGGAACGCCTCCTTCTGGCGTAGGGCTTTACAACGTGACGCATCACCCAGATGCATCACGTTGTAAATACCCCGCACCATGGCGCCTCTTTTGCGCTGCCGCTGCGTCACAAAAGTGATGCAACGGTGGAGTAAAAGAGGCGCAAGGGGCTTGTAAATCTGCCCTATGGTGTGTCCAGTTCCTGTAAGTTAAATGCCATTAGTGCAGCGCAGCACCCATTGTGCCAACCACTATAGTGGTAGTGCAAACGTGGCTTCAGGCCTACCATTATAGCTTGACTGTAGCAGTCTGACAACAGAAATTCAAACCGTCAAAATACATCCTTTTGAGATGTCAAAACATAACTTTTAAATATTAACAAGTCAACACTAAGTAGACCTTATAGCTTATGAGGCAGCGTGCATGATATGTATGTAGTGACTGAATGTCCTTAGAGTGACTAACACCTGAAAGTTATTTTCACTGTAGCAAGACTGGCTGTTCCTTGGAGAAACACTTGGATGTACTATCAAATTTAATAATGCTATATTTGGTTGGGAAACAGCTAGAAACATAATTCAAGAAAACGTTTTAACATTTATTAAAACCCAATTCAATGGTAAAGTCAGATTCTTAATCTTTATTCAGGAAGGTACTTTTAGAAAGTTACATTTTCCATGCCTGATGCCTCTGGAGCCTAATTTTTATTAGCTTCCAACCGTCACCTAACTGCGGAATGGCCCTGGAGGAGGTGTGAAACCTACTCCCATTCAGATTAAAAGTAGGGAAAGCATGGGGCTTTGAAGGGGTAACATTAACTATGTCCACTCCAGTCTCTACAACAGTAGGGAAAGTATTGCATTTCGGAGGGGTGAAATCTACTATTCCCACTCCAATCAGCGAAAGAGTAGGGAAGGCGCTGAACTGCGAAGAGGCTAATTTTACTATTCCTGCTGCAATCTAAGCAAATGTATGGAAAATACCTCAATTCAAATACATTACATAAATAAGTAACCCCATCAATGTAAAAAAAAGATACATTGGTAATATACAAATATTAATGAACATATATATATATATATATATATTACCTACTGGCGGTCGCCAGTAGGTATATATAGTTAGGATTTTTTCTCTATGTAACTTTTGAAAATTCTATGTCTAATAACTTTGGCGTTTGTGGACGGAACTGGCTGACATTTTCAGGAAAATGGCACATTTTGTTTCTGAGCAGCCCCTGAAAATTTGGGGGTGTTTCGTCAAGGGGGGGGGCGAGAAAAAAGGGGGGTCCCAAAACGCGTTTTTAACATTGAGTTTTCCATAGGGCGTTTGGCCTCACTTTTAGCTCGAACGGCTGAATGGATTTGCACGAAACTTGGCAAAATTGTAGGGACTGTTAGCCCGATGTGCCTTTGCTGGGTCTCAATATATGTGCTCCAGTGGATTTTGAGAAATTAACGTTTTAAAAAATTTATATATCTGTGACAGCGTCCCGGGTAGCGATCCGGTTCGCGTACTTTTCGCGTTACCGAACTTTGCGTAGCGCAGCTGATTGGCTCTCCGGTGTCTGTCAACATTCTAAACAGTCCGGAGCGGCCGCCATCTTGTCTCTCGTAGGTTCGAGATACAAGAGGAGGAGAAAAACGAAGGGGGAATTTAATGAAAGGGGGCAAGGTAGACCCTTCTTGACCCCCTAGGAATGATGTTGGGGTTATTAAAGGGTCCCGTGGGGCAAATTAAAAAATATTGATTTTTTTGCGGTAGAAGCGCTTTCCGGTTCGCGAACTGGGTCGCGAACAGGTAGCGAAACGGGAATTCGCCATTTTGTGTTTCGATTTAATTAAATTACAAGATGGAGGAAAAACAATGTGAGAAATGGGTATAAGGGGGTACGGGTGACGTATCCTGACCCCCTATGTTTTCTGAGGGTGGCTGAGGAGGCTCATATATGTTGATACTTGTCTTCCAGCGGCTGCGCGTGAGCGTTTTTTTTTTTTTGCTGCGTGACGTCTGTTAACGTTTGATTCGAAGGAAATCAGGAAGTGTTGACCGCCATTTTGACACTGCGAGTAAATATATTGTTAAAAATAATTGTTATAAATTAATCCGTATTGATAAACATTGTCTGCGCCATCTTGCCTTTTTTCCAATGCCACAATTTTGTCGTGCACGGCAGCCATTTTAGATGCCTTGACCAGACCCACTCTCTGCACGTCGCCGATCCTCAGCATGGCTCCCCACCCTCGCAAGCATCTCTCCCACGCACTGGTCACCCCCGCTCTCTCTCTCATGCATGGGCCATAAACCTACCCCCATCTGCGCTGTTCTTCCCTGAGAATCACACCCTGTGCCCGCCCGACACCTCCCTTTCACCCTATTCACTACCGCACCCTCTGACACTCCTCTTCCTCTGTGTCTGATTGTCCAGGCCGGTCCTAGGCTATCACCTAGCCATGCGGATGTAGTTTATGGCCCCAACTTTAAAGAATCACCCCTCTTCAAAGGAGTTACAGTAGATCAAGGCCCCCACCTCATGAGATCCGTCACATGCTCTCATGCTGACACCAGCTTCAGTCTGAAACATCCAGAAACACTGTAGACTATCAATTCGATGAGTTCCGGTGGAGCCCCAACGTGACCCGGTAGGGAAGAACTTGCCCTCCCCTTTTTGGAGTGATGGTTCTTGTTGCCTGTCCCCTCTGTTGTCATCTAACAGAACCTTTTTGGATTGCCGAGTGAGAAAAAAAAACGTGGGGCTTTCATCGTTTTGGAAAAAAAAATGTTTTAATCCAATGAAAAGTGTTATTTTTAGGTCATATAATCAAGCCTTCCATCATTAGGAAACCAAAAGTAAAATGAACCAATGAAAAGTTTTATAAACAAGTCACATGACCTGTTATGCGGCTTTGGGCTATAAAAAGCCCGTGAGGCGGCGTCAGTAGCGGACTGATGTGCGAATAGGCCGAAGGCAGCACAACGCGCCGAGATCCGGATGGCACCGAGGTGGTGTCCAGCAAGTTGCCGCACTGGTGTGGCCATCCTACAATGCTGCGCCGAAAGTCGCCGTGGGGTGCCCTGTTGGCCTGTGAGGTGGCGTCAGTAAGTGGGGGCTGTTTGAGGATCTGACTGCATTGGAAAGCAATGTGATGCGATGCCTCGCCCCCAAGATGGAGGCTCCTCGGCTGCAGTGGGGCGCCCCTTGGTGTTTCACTCGCTATCCAGCTGAGTTGCGTCCGCACTTGCGGCTACAGTAGGCCGAAGGCAGCACAACGCGCCGAGATCTGGATGGCACCGAGGTGGTGTCCAGCAAGTTGCCGTACTGGTGTGGCCATCCTACAATGCTGCGCCGAAAGACGGCGTGGGGTGCCCGGGGGGAGGCGGCGTGAACGGCCCTCTTCCGCCTCTCCAGGTGGAGGCACCTCATCTGCAGTGCGGCGCCCCTTAGCGTTTCACACGCCCGCCAGCAGAGTTGGGTCCGCACTTGCTGCTACAGTAGGCCGAAGGCAGCACAACGCGCCGAGATCTGGATGGCACCGAGGTGGTGTCCAGCAAGTTGCCGTACTGGTGTGGCCATCCTACAATGCTGCGGGGGGGGAGGCGGCGCAAATGAGCCTCTCCCGCCTCTCCAGGTGGAGGCACTTCATCTGCAGTGGGGCGCCGTCTAGCTGAGTTTCGCCCGCTCTTGCTGCTACAGCGATAGGCGGCTGCAACAGGACTCTCAAAATGGCGGCCTGTTCTTTGGATTTGGGCCTGGTCCACTAAAATGGCCCTGGGACACCTTGGAACTCGGACGCTCGAATTTTTTTCCTTTCCTCCAGATGCAAAAAAGGTAAATGCCCGGTACGTTACCTGCCTCATCTGCCACGATGTACTCTCCAGAGGAACCGAAAAAAAATATAGTTATGGTAATTATACCATGCATCGTCATATGGAGAGGTGGCACCCGATTAATTATAGTGCTGCCCAAATTCGAGATTTGGTGGATAACCCCCGACCTGCCAGTACATCCACCAATGAAGTGGCAGTGACAGCATCAGAGGCAAGGGAAACGGTTCTAAATCTTCAGAAGAACTTTGGACAAATGAAAATGACATGTTTAACTTGCGGCAAATTAATTTCATGTGGAGAGTGGAGTGTTAGTCTAATCAATAGAGCTTATGAACATCATCATAGTCGATGGTTGGTGGAGACATTTTGACTATATCCTGGACCTGCTCGGCCTCGCCCAAAATGGCGCCGGTATAAATGGGACTCGTAACTCCTTGTTGTGTACTGGTTGCCCAACCTTGATATCACGAGATACGTATGCAGTTTTGAAGCACATGGCGGGCGCGGACGAGAATTGATTGAACATTTCGACATCCCTATTGATATTAAGTTCTGATGTGTTATTGATTACTGTACTATTGAAAGTTCGAATTAACGTCACCCATGGTACTTGCCCGCAAATGTATATCTAGATAATTTTATTGTAACTGGCTTGTCGTATTTTAATTATAAAATGTACGTCCACCGATTCCGCAACTGTTAGACACCTTAGTTCTTGCAACCTAATGGCCCGCCCGTTACGTTCTTCTACAGTGTAAATGTCCCCTCATCATATACGATTCCAGTTTGCTCCGTGGCCGGCCCACGTGGTTATAGGCCCGTATTTGTATACTGACATTTTCACAATAAAGGTTTTTAAAACAAAACATGGTAGTAGTACTTACATTGGTAAAGTTTTGAATAATAGCCACTGTTTTCGATTCAGTAAAAGGCAAGTGAAATAAAGCAGTCCAATTACATGACGGTTAAAAGGTATAATACGCAGGAACGCAGTAAAGATAAATGGTCAAGGGCTGTTGTGTTTTCTACTCCTGCAACATAAAGTGATCGATAAGAATCTGATATTCATGCCTATCAGAGACTAAGACAGCAGGCCGAGCCTCTTTTGCTCAACGGTTCCCTCATGGGACGAAGAAACGCCCTTTTTCTCGAAAAAGGAATATTTTACTTGCAGGACAGTTGTAAATTTCCCGGGAAAATACATTAGCCTGGAACATTGTTAGTGATAAACTGTAAATGCATCTGGGTCCTTTGCTTTACAAGTCAGAGTGAGAAAAAAAAAGGTGGGGCTTTCATCATTTGGGAAAAAAAAATGTTCGAAAGCAATGAAAAGCGTTATTTTTAGGTCATATGACCAAGCCTTTCATCATTAGAATAACAAAAGTAAAATGAACCAATGAAAAGTTTTATTAACAAGTCACATGACCTGTTATGCTTACGTTACGGGCCGCGCTCTGGATCGCTTCCGGGAAGCTGCGCCTCGCGCACCGGAGCACTTCCGGGTGCGCTAACGCGACGCGTCATATGACGCATTACGCGACAACGCAGGTCCAGAATATAGTCAAAATGTCTCCACCAACCAGCGGTCGGAACACAACCCCTTTCAGTAGTCCAAAAAGTTCTGTAAAATGACAACAGAAGGGACAGGCAACAAGAACCATCACTCAAAAAAGGGGAGGGCAAGTTCTTTTCTACCGGGTCACGTTGGGGCTCCACCGGAACTGATCGAATTGGTAGTCTACAGTGTTTCTGGATGTTTCAGACTGAAGCTGGCGTCAGCATGAGAGCACCCCGTGGCTACGTCGTGGCCATTCCGCGAGCAATCATGGCAGTCGCTCACCACCGGAAGTCTGCGGGAGTCGGGGGGCCCCGGTGACTTTTGTAGAATCTTCAAGGCTGAGGGGACGCTTTTGGGAATGGGGTCCATGCCCTAGCAGTCAAGCGTCCGAGTTCCAAGGTGTCCCAGGGCCATTTTAGTGGGCCAGGCCTAAATCCGAAGAGCCGGCCGCCATTTTGAGAGTCCTGTGGCAGCCGCCTATCGCTGCACTGCAAGAGTGGGCGCAATTCAAGTGGATGGTGGGCGAGACGCTGTAGCCGCAAGAGCGGGCGCAACTCAGCTGGTTGCGTAAAGCGCTGGGGTGTACCTGAAAAACCTCCACCTGGGGAGGTGGGGGAGGCTCGTTCGCACCGCCTCTCCCTTCTAGTGCATCCCACGCCGTTTCCTGGCGCAGGAATATGTGATGGTCGGACTAGGGCACCGCAGGACGTGTCTTCAGGTCGAACGGATTGTGGGACAAGGTCCAGAATGGAAGAGTCACCAAAAGGCAAAAAGTTCCGCTTGACCCCGGGAGCCGGCCGCCTATGTCGGGGGCGATCTCAGGCCACACCAGGGCAACAAGACTTGGGGAGGGGGTCGGAGCCAAGCGCCCCCTCCGAGTCCGCGCCATCACACCGCCCCTTGGGGGCCTCCGTCAAGCGATTTAGGGAGGCACCGCATCACATTGTTTTCAAATGCAGTCAGGTCCACAAACGCCCCCCACTTACTTTGAGAATAGTGAAGCTGCAGCAGGTGCAAATAAGCTTCAGACAGTGTTACAAGCGCTGCTCAGAACTCTGAACTATGGCACCCAACATCCAGGACTTATGCCATTTGTGCAAGGCAGTGACATCGAAGCAACTCAGGGACCAAAACCATGAACGTACACTCATGTATGAAAATCTTACTATTGATGCTTGACTGAGGCCAAGGAGATCAGAGTGCATGAGTCTCATGCTCGATCGATTGAGCTAGCCGGATCGGGCAACAAAAAGTATAAAATAGTTATGTAAATAGTTATTTAATAAAATGTTTTACCCTGTTACTTTGCTGGTGTGTTGTATATATTTATAATATTTGCATAGGGTTTGTCGTTATTTTGGGTGGGGTGGGTGGCGGAGCCGAGCTGTCTTGCAGCCATCATGGTGTGGAGCTCAGTTCATCTCACTAGTTTCGTATTTCTCATGAGGGGTTGTTTTTAATGTTTCTATTTTAGCGAGGTCAAAAAGAGATCCCATTAGTGGCCTACTGATTTTGCTCGATTCCTTTTGTTTTTTTAAACGATTTTTCACTATCTGCAAAGACTAAACAGAGTATTGCGACTCTGTGCTTGTTTGTAAATAGAGAATGAACCAAAGAGAACCAATTCTAAAACAGTAAATGCTTGGATAACAATCAATCAAATGGAGAGAGAAGCAGGCACGACGGATTACAACGGGGGCAAAGGCCTGCGTTAACTACCCTTCACTATCTGCAAAGAGAGAGTACTCCTAAGAGAAAAGAGGGGGGGGGCAGCGTTCAAAGCACATCAGCGTGCATAAACACGAAAATGTTTTTACCTATCACGTACTTGACATTTGACAGCTTTTGATATTTGCTATTAAAAAACCATTGAAATTCACTGAAAAAACCATAGGTTGTAGACCATATATAGTTAGGAATTAGCATTTACAAAACCTTGAAAATTCACTGAAAAAACCATAGGTTATAGACCATATATAGTTAGGTATTAGCATTTACAAAACCTTATTTTACTCGCACAAAACCATTGAAATTCGCATATATAGTTAGTTGCGCTAACTATATATCGCGCACCCGCAATCCACTGCTGATCATGTCACATATTACATCATTCATGACATGGTCAGTGACATCACTGATGACAGCACTGATGACATCTCAAATGACATCACTGATGACATCACTGATGACATCATCGAGTGACTGTATGTTTCTGTAAAGTTTAAATTTGTTTTACATATTGAAGAATGAGTGGATGTATAAGTGTCTGGATGAAGGATTTAGTAGGTGCATGACTGACTGTATGAGGGATTCATTTTGTCTTACTGAATGCATGGGTTAGTGACTAAACTCTCTGAATGTGTGCATCAGTATGTCTGTTGTTGTGTAAGCTGCTGCATGTGTTGATCAGTAGCTATATGAGTGGCTATATGGGTTATTGATTGGTTGCCCAAGTATTTGTATGGGAGACTGAGTGTGTGTGTGGGTGGCTGGGAGGTGTGTGACTCTGTGCATAGATTTGTGAGCAGTTGATTCACTAGGTGTATGGGTTCAAGAGTGCATTTGGAAACAGGTGTATGTTATGTTATGTTATGTTATAACCTATTTGTAAAGCGCACTTCGACCAAGGTTTCATGGGCGGTTGACTGTGTGCATGTGTGTGTTGGTGAGTGAATGGATATCTCAGTGCTACATGTCCAAGTGAGTACATATGTAAAACACAGTGCATGTGAGAGTTGGCATATATAAATGACTATACATGAGAGCCAGTGATTGTGCGAGTGGCTGTATGGATCATTGTGCACTTGTATCAGTGATTGTATAAGAGAGTAAGTATGTGTTAGTATATGTTTGAATAAGTAAGGTGTTGTGTGTATAACTGTATAGTTGAGGAAATGAAAGTGTGATTGATTCTTTGCATGACTGACTAGATGTGTGAGTAACTCCATGGATGAGTGGCAGAGTGTGAGTGTCTGTATAGGTGTTTGAGTGCAGATGATAGTGTTGTATTGATGAGTGACTGTATGTATGAGTGATTCTATGGGTAAATGATTGGATGTGTGTATAGACCTAGCAATCAGTGTGTGCGTATGTAGCAACTGGTATTGGTGTGTCAATGGTTTCAAGAATGGTAGTCTGTGTTTAACAATGGGTGTATCAAAGGTTATATTAGAGTGTGAAGAAGTGCATCGTATTATCACATGAATGATATCATCAGTAATGTGATCAGTGATGTCAATTGAGATGTCATCAGTGATGTCATCAGTGATGTCATTTGAGATGTCATCAGTGATGTCACTGACCATGTCATGAATGATGTAATATGTGACATGATCAGCAGTGGATTGCGGGTGCGCGATATATAGTTAGCGCAACTAACTATATATGCGAATTTCAATGGTTTTGTGCGAGTAAAATAAGGTTTTGTAAATGCTAATCCCTAACTATATATGGTCTATAACCTATGGTTTTTTCAGTGAATTTTCAAGGTTTTGTAAATGCTAATTCCTAACTATATATGGTCTATAACCTATGGTTTTTTCAGTGAATATATATATATATGTGTGTGTGTGTGTGTATATAAAAAATCTAAAATCAATCAATTTACATACATACCATTCAATAAACAAAATCATGTTCAATTAATAAATGATTGTTATTCAAATATTAATTCATTAACTTTTCATCTTGTACCCCTACAATCCTAGCAGCCCACATCTAAAATATAACTGAAACAATAACTATTCCATAACTCCCCACCCTAGGCACCCTACAAATATAGCATCCAGCAACTAAAATACAATGAATTCATATCAAATCATACAACTTTATTTCAGTCATAGACCATAAAAGTGCAAATACAGTAGAATTTCATACAGGCAATTTAAAGTCCATAGAAAAGGTACACTGCAAGCCTATTATAAAATAACAATCATGGCAATGTCTAAAGTTCATTTTAAAATTCGGAGAGTATATATATATATACATATGGCACCAAGGCAGCAAAAGCCATTGTCTATTCCCATTCGGACCGCATGACCTGCTATGCTGGCTGGATTTAAAAGCTATTAGCTCACTCAGAGATGATTAAATAATGTCAAATCTATATAAACCATAGCAGCTGGATAAGTAAAAAAAAATACATTATAGAATTGTTCAGCAAAAAAGATTGTCATCATGTACAACGGTCTCATGTTTTCAGCAAGTAACTTCTAATTGCCCACAAATGTCCCTGAAACTTAGCAACACAGCAATCCATTACCAAACTAGTATCCGATCTTTGGATGCGAAGGGCTTCCGCACAACATTGGGATCCCAGTTGCTTACAGTCGGCCTCAGCCCTTTTCTTCTTGGGTACTTCGGACAAACAAAAAAGACATGGGCAATAGATTTTATAACAGAGCGACAGCTAGGGCATGACTGGGAAGTAATGGTTACCTTTCGCATGAATGAGTTCAGAGGAAGGTATCCAAACCTAAACTGTATGTAGAGCTTCTTATCCTGTGGTATGGTGATTGTTTTAAGATAATATTCATTTGAACTAGTCATTTTGAAGTACATAAACTCCATAGTTAGGCGTCCCCATGAGGAACTTGTAAGAGAGCCCTGTGTTACCCAGTCCCAATGATGGTTCTCAATTGTACCTTTACTAGGTAACAGAAATGGATCCTTTGGGGCCAAGTTACCCTATAGACCTGTTGCACTTAGCAAAGATTTCTATTTTACGGATTCTACTAATCTTCCTAGAATGATCGAGTACAATAACTTCTTTGAGGACAGCAGCATACGAGGATAACTCTGGGCTGGACCTTACACGCAGCCAAAACAGGAAGGGGTGTAGCTTAGCCTTCTCTGTGATAGAGGGTCTGCCCAGGTCCAACTTTAATGGATGTAACGGCGTGCTCCATGGTAAGGAGACCAAGGTCCTAAAGAACTTGCTCTCAGAAATCAAGAGGGACTCAATCTTTTCAGAACCCCACAGATTGGCCCCTTGCAGTGTTGAGCCTACTACTTTAGCGTCATAGAGCTGAAGTGGGGCTGCCACTGGTTTGCTAAAGGAAGTGCTGTGTTCTTTTAACAAGGACCCCACAATGTTTCTGTGCTTGAGAGCCTGTTTGGCTATGTGGGGCTTCCATGAAATGTCTTCTGAGATGGTAACACCAAGGTAGTCAAAAGTGTTCTCCTTCCCCATAGGGACCTCCCACCAGTAAGATTTTGCCTCTTATTGTCTTATGTGGGTTAAGCTATAAGAGCTTTGTCCTTGAGGTATTGACTTCTAGACCCTGGGAATCAAAAATGTTTTCAAAAGACCCAAGAGTAGTTGAAGCCCACCTGGTGTTTTTGAGACTAGCAGGGTATCATCTGCAAACAATAAGGTTACCAGTTTTCTCCCCCCAAAGTTGGGGCATACGCTGGAACCTCTGAAATATGCTGAACCACACCATTTACAAAGACAGAAAAGAGTGTAGGTGCCAGGACACAGCCCTGGCGTACCCCCTTGTTGATTTCTATTGAGCCAGTGAGCTGGCCTTGGCAACCCCAACAAACCCTAGAAAATTTTGCCTCATGAAGGCAAATAATGAGTAAAAGAATCTATAGGCAGAGACCCATATCATTTAAAACTTGCCAGAACTAATTCCAGGGGACGAGATCAAAAGTGGCCTTAAGGTCTATGAAGCCTACATAGAGGCTTTCGCGATCAAGGACCACAGTCTTCCAGGTGAGTTGAAGAAAAAAAAACTCCTGGTCAATGGTACTCTTTTTTTCATCTAAACCCAGCTTGGAATGAGAACAAGATGTGGTGGTTGTTCATCCAACACTGGACTTTTAAGAGGAGAGTTCGGGCAAACATCTTTTGGATACTATTAGATTTATTGGTCTATAATTACAGGGTAGGGATCTGTAACCTTCCTTAAACACAGGGATCACTTCTGCTCCCTTACAGGAGGGGGAAGTTTGGGCCCCCTTAGCAATCACAGTGGCTAAAGTCAAAATATAGTTTTCCCAAATTTAGCTGTCATGTACAAACATATCTCCTGGAATGCCATCAGGCTGGCAGCTTTAGCCTTTGCGATAGAAGAGATGCAGGTCTTATTTCACTTAAAGAAAAAAATTCTGCTGCTGAGACGGGAGTGATGCCATAATTGGGATCTTCTGCCTCTTGTATGCATGACCCAGAATATAGTAGAGAGAAACAGACATACCATGCCTTAATCAAGATGTTATTAATCAGCGGTGGAGGCCTATTTGAGACTCCCTAGTAACAAGGAGCCAGAACTTTTGTGAGTCTTTCATATCACAGGTCTCCCTAATCAGCGCCCATCTATCTTCACCCCACTCCTTTTTGGCCCTTTTTTGTGCCAACTTGTACCATCTCCTCACATCCCTCACAAGAGCCACATTATTCACTCTGATTGCCTTGGCTAGTTGTCTTCTAAGGGCATCCACACTCCTTGTTAAACAATGGGTTCTAGGAGCTTAACTTCTGGCCTGATTCGTGCAAATGGAGTGGTTCAATAAAGTATCTTGCTAGCTGCTCGAAAAGACCAGTGTGGCAGGCTAGGATCTTGTCCCACCCTCTCGAATGGCACATATGGGTTGCAATTTCTGGTGTAGATAGCAGCAATTTTAGCTTGATAGCTTTGAGCTTGCCTTCATCCCTGGCTACCTGGGGCCATTAAAGCCTACGATTGTGGTTGGAAGTGAATAACTCCTTTGAGGTTAAGACAGGATTTGGAAGGTTAGATAGGCCCACCCAAGGTAATCCCACTGAGAGTTGCAAGGGATTATGATCACTGTCCATGGTAAAACCCACGGCCATGTCAACCACTGTATGCCATAGCTTAAGTTTCACCAGAAAATAATCTATGCGGCTTGTATTGTTGGTTCTTTTGAAGGTATTAGGACACTATCCGCCCGATTCATCAAAGAAAATAGCGCTCGCAAAGGGCCAGATTCTGAGAATCTGGCCCTTTGCGAGAGCGATTTTTGCATTTGGGATTCAGCATCCCAAATGTAAAAATCGCTAATTGCGATCTCGCAATTTTGCGAGGAATTACATTTAAGGAATCTCTATTTGAGATTCCTTAAATGCAATTCAACATCCAATTTCATTTTGCGAATTCGCAATTTCTTGCCGCAATTTACCGCGAGGTCAGACCTCGTGGTAAATTGCGAAAACTCAGAAAAATGCATTTAAATGCATTTTTCTGAGTTGCATGTTACACACACACATGTCCTTTGGGCATGTGTGTGTGCAACACCTGTGTAAAATGTCATTTGAGGGGTGCTACAGGGTGTCCTTTGGACACCCCTGGCACCCTTCAAATCGCTATCTTATTTGCGATTAGCAAATTGCTAATCGCAAATAAGGAATACTCCCCATTCATTCCTATGAGCCTTTTGGCCCATAGGAATGAATGGCGAGTTATTCCTTATTTGCGATTAGCAATTTGCTAATCGCAAATAAGGAATATGTAGGAATCGCATTTCTTCATGCAATTTCTACATGAATCCCGTTTTGCGAGTCCTTAATAGCGATTCGCTATGAATCGCTATTAGGGCCTCGCAAAACGGGAGCATGATGAATCAGGCTGTTAGTATCCAATCTAGTATGCCAATTTGCTGCCCTTAATAGGGAGAGGACATTTAGTTGGAGTGCTGCTTGGGTAAATTTTTTTAGTGGGGATAGTTCAAGGTCGGGAACATGCCACAATGCATCCTCCTCACTGGCTCCACAAATATCCTCCCTTTAAAGTGACTCGAAGATGACATTAAAGTCACCGGCTACAATCAAGACTGGCGATGAGGCCCTATCATCCAAAAGTGAATATAGCTCATCCAACATGGTTCACCGCCTTCTGGCCCTAGTACCTCTAGCATAGACATTACAGATGTCAAGCAAGGCACCATTCCGGCCTTTAAGTTGGTCAGTTAAAATGTCTGAGCTATCAGATGGAAGTTCTTGAGATGTGCAATGGGTGCAATCCTAACCCATATTAACAACCCCCCACTGGTCGTCCTGGTTTACTTCAAGATGCTAGATGAAAAAGGTTACATAGCCAGGGACTCCTGTCAAACTTTTCAATGAAATGAATTCGATGGGGGAGGGATAGTTTAGATCTTACTGGGCCACAATCCATGATGATATTCAGAGTGTGTTACCCACTTCCTTGTTACTATTAGGATTTAGTCGTAGAGCATCTAAGGTATTACCCAACATCCCATGCAGTTGGGCTTTGTTGGTCTTGGATACTCCTACAGTTGACCTTCTAACGGAAGAAGAAAGCACGTTGGTGATTTGAATGCCGTTCAACGAGAGGGGTGTAGGATAAAATGCAGTAAGTGTGCATTTTTCTTCCAGAGGGTGCTGGATGTTTGAGAGATTTGATATTGGAAACTTTGGGCATATATGGTCATTTGGGAATTTGAGTTAGTCGTTAACTGCTCGAGAGGAGTTTATACCCAGATGAGTTGCAGGGGAGCGGACAGTAACAAGTGAAGGGTTAGATGGAAGTCTATATTTAAATTGGATGTGTGTAGGTGTGGGGGAGCTGAGTGTGTCATCCATAGCTATCAGATTATGTGCCACCATTCTATCAGCCAAACACAGTTTGATACAATCCATGTGATTGCTAAGATGAGTGAGCCTTCTTGCTCCTACGATATCATCTCTTATGACTAACCTGGATCCTCTCACATGTTGAATCCAGTGAATGGATTTAATTATTAGTGTATCTTTTTCATCACACCTTTGGTTGTGCAACAGTTTCGGCGCATTAATCATATAAATGCATTTGGGAGGCAATGCAGGATTTTCACAGAACCCTTGAAGATTATTATGGGAATAGGTGTCTCTAGGGTTTATAGATGGATATTCAGAGGTAGGTAGAAGGCCCCTTTGCACTAATGGGCCCCTCATTAGGGGCAATTAAATCTTTAGAATTAATGTTGGGGTTAGCAGTAGCAGCTCTTACATGAACTAGGGTTGAATCTATTTGTACTAAGGAGGATGGGGGTACACACTGGCTATAGCAGAAGGCGGGGACTGAACATTGCTCACACTTTTGGCAAGAAGAAGATAACCTCACCTGTAAGATTTTTGATGGCTGTTTTAAACATACTAACTTCTGCTCTTAGATCAATTATAATTCTAAGAGCAGAAGGGTCAAGCAGAGATGCCCCTTCACCTGGGGGGACACAACAATCTTCCCTCTTGTCCCCCCAGATGTTTCAACCTCTCCCCCTACTATTTCCTTCATGCTCCTCCCTTCACTCTGGGTCTGCACTTTGGTCTTGAAGGGGGGCAAACCTATCACAAAGGGAAAGGCTGATGTTCCCAGACTCGGGGGCTATTTGGGTTTTAAATGGAACCGAGTACCTAGTCACACTGACATCTGCTACAATTGGGGCAGATTGGCCCCGCATACTACTGCGGGTGGCAGGGTTCCTAAACAATGAGGGGATACATTTTAAGGGCTTTGGTTTAGAACCGAATAGGCCCCCCTCCGATAAACAGGATGGAGCTGACCAGGTAGGAGATAGGATTTCCTTGCATTCGACCAATAAGTCATCAATGCGATCATTCACACAGTTGCTCCCAGCATTCGTGCAGGGGTGTTTTTCTTTGTTGGATTTTGAGTACCCTTCCACAATCTACAAATTTTCTTTTCCCCATACAATAGCTTTAAAACGATTAGGGAAAAGGCTTGGGTTGGTCTTATACTATCTTCAGCCCTGTTGTGGGTAATGGTCTGATGTTGCCTCAGTATCAGGAGTATCCTCCCACAGGGCGCCTCCCTCACTCTCAGGCCACAGACAAACACTAGATGACTTCAGCTAATGACAAATATTGACAATGATTGGTCCAGGCAGCCTTGGTGGTCTACACGCCGAGTCATCTTACAGTCTGTGAGACGGATTAACAGCTTTTGGCGTCCTGCTCCAGTATAGCGTATCAAGAGGGGTATGGGCACACCAGACTCACAGGGCTTGGAGGATAAATAGGAAAACACAGTACCTTGCGAGGAAACAGCTGACCCCTAGAAGCTCCAAGATGCAAAACGCAACGGAGGTGGCCCTGCCCTGCCTCTTCCTGGTAATGACGGGCAAAGACGGGCCTGCCCTTGGCTAGGGCGTGGCACACGCGCGTCCCACACAGCGGGAGTTGACGTGCCCTTAAATGCATGGGTAATATCAGCAGCTCCTCCCTCAGGGTAGAACAGGATCCTGGGACACAGAGTCCCTCCAGTAAACTGCATTTTCGGTGTGTTAAATTAAAATAAATAAGTATTCCATATTTTAAATATTTAAAATGTAGTTATGTCATTTATAAATGATAACTAATAGTTAATTGTCACTTAATTAACTTCCCATCCTATACCCCTACAAACCTAGAATCCCGCCACTTAAATTTAAGTAAAAGAAATCAGTATTTCATAAATTACATAATAAATATCAATACTACAATTAAATTAAATGTATTAAGTAATTCTTAATTATTTAATAACTAAGCTACTTTCCACCTTATCCCCCCACAAATCCAACAACCTGCTACACTATAAATTACTATTAAAAATTAAAAAGATATTTAAAAGCTCTTAAAATTACAAGCTATATTTTGAGAACAATTATTATATGAACAATAGTAACACATAAAATTAACTTACCAACTAAAACACATTAAAATAATTAGTAAGCAATATTTGAATCATGAATATTATTTAAAGCGATATTACCTTGAAAAACGATATTCTTATCAGCCAATATTGGTACATCAAGATATTTGTGTGTCGCAATATTTAATTTCCGATATTTCTGTGTCCTGGTATTTTTAAAATGATATTTTGTCCGAACACTGTCCTTCCTCAACAGCTCTACTTCATCCAGCTGTCGAAGGACATTTTCTGTCAACAAGGTCAATCAGGGCTGTGGCAGTGGAAAAGTTAATATCCACCTGTCTCAAAACGAAGCAGGCGAACAGAGGGTTTAGTGAACATGGAACTTCATTGCGACAGAGTACCTTGCCTGCCAAATTTTACATCTGGCCAAAGTTATTTAAAGGAATAGTCTCACATTCTAATAATTCTGCACTCGAATCTTATGATTTAAACTGATACATTCAAACTTTTCATCTAATTCTCTTTCAAGTTGTGTACAGTTGGAAATATCACAATATCAACAGTTCTTTCAGCACTTACCTCTTATTGAACTGTGCTTTGGACTGATTGCTGTACAATGCGAAGAATCCGGCTGGAACTTGTGTTCTGGCAGAACTATTGATTGCACAAACAGCCGTGCCTCCAGAAGATGCACTGGTCCGCTGTCTAACATGGGCCACATGATTTTGTTACAGTTTCCACTGACACTAGCATTGCTGTTTCTCCTGTCAAAGCTGGTTTTATTGCCAATTTTGTTCATTTTGTCCCCAACACGGCATAGGTTCTCAGTTGGTTGGACGAAAATCTCTTTCATTTCTAATCCCTTTACCACAAGCTCACCAACCTTTGGTAACCTTTGGTAAACAGCCAGCCACTGGAGCTTTACTCTTGCTCACATTATCTCAGGTATGCTGCAAATCCTGCAACAGAGTATGGCATACTGATTATGCAGATCCAGATCCTCCGATCCTAAAATGTCTGGCATATACATTGTGATTCCAAATAGCATTCCATAAGGCAAAATGTTAGATAGTACAAATCCTAGCATATTATTTATAGCCTTTGCGCACTGGGAAAGGTTAGAAACTAATAATTCACCCTTCTCTAAAACCCTTGCTGTCATGGCTTGTTTCAACGTGGCTTTAGCTCTCTCAACAACCCAGTTTTGAACTGGGCCTAAAGAGATGGGAAATTAGAGACTCACTTCCATCTTATCAGGTGCCTCTCCTAATGGTTGAGATTAAAAAGTGACTCTTCATCAAAATGAATTGTGTGAACTCCACCATCTCTAATAACCCTAACAAGTTGTTTATGACTGTGCGAGACATAGCCTGGCATTGGGGCCATACTCACATACAGAATGTGCAGCATGAGTTTACCGCACCTAATATGTGGTTGTTCCAAGAAAGGATCACATTTCTAAAGATACACAATTTGAAAGGGATATGCTGCTTTCTTCAGTGGATTTGGCCTTGGTTTTTATAATTGTAGAATGTTTTATTTTTTAACAAATTGCATATTGTAGTACATACTGTTTGGATTGTTTTGGCATTAGTGGACAACAGTTTTGCTTGTGTAGTGAGTGGCTTTTTATTGGATTTAATTGGTTAAACTCATTTGGTATATAGTGTTCTCTTTCTTTGGGAATACTAGCTGTATAAAGCCCTTCTTGTCCCAGGAAGGAATGGTTCTTCTCTGGGAAGTCAGTAGGTTGAGTTATGTTTTTGCATGATGGATGATTGGACGATAGTGATCATAATCTGCTCTCACTAAAATTCGAGATCCCTGGCCGGCAAATAGATAAGGTAGACACTAATGCACCATCACAGCCCGACCTTGTGCTATCCAGCAATAGGCGCAGAATCAAATGGGCCAAATTGCTGGAAAACCACAACAATATTGAAAGACTCTATGCACTAGTCGCCCCCGCCCTGGAAAAAGTTGAGTGCTGCATGAGCCAATTAGCCAGCGAATCCGAGACCAAAACAACAGATAGTTCGGGTACTCAGGCACAATTGGCTGTTCTTGGTAACATCCATTCAGACTTATGCACTAATCTTGCAGAGGTACTGAATCCAGTTGCCAGGCCCCATAAGCCCAAACAGAGAAGAGCGACTTGGTTCAACGTCTCTTGCAGGGAAGCAAAAATCCTACTGTTGGAATCACTGAAAGCACGAGACACTTTAAACACAATAAGGGAGAGATGAGTAGCCTACAAATCTGCCCTCCACACTGCAAAAAAAGATTGGGACGAGGAGAATTGGACAAAAATTACAGCTGCCCTCGCTTGCCGAGACTCACGGACCTTTTGGCAAATTGTTAGGCACGGCTCGGCCGAACCACTTGCAGCAGTTGAGGCCAGCATAGCACCATCTGTCTGGGAGGAGCATTTTTAAAATCTATACCAACCACATAGCAGTGACAGAGGGAGTAGTGAACTTGCAGGAGTGTCCCCCAAAATTAAAAATAGTGTAACTGCCATGGATAGTTTCAGCATAAAGGAAGTCACCCTGGCAATTTCCTCCCTGCCTGCAGGTAAGGCGCCGGGCCTAGACAGGCTTCCAGGCGATCTTTACAAGCATGAACCTAAAGTCTGGGCTCCCTATCTTGGGGTATTATTCAATTCCATTTTGAAAGGTCTGCCAATCCCTTCCACCTGGCCAGGGGCCGAAATAGTGCCAAATTTCAAAAAGGGGTCCCCCCTCCTCCCTGCAAACTATAGGCCAATAAGCCTAATTGATGTATCCCAGAAACTTTTTTCCAAGCTTTTGTTAAATCGCTTGCACGAGTGGATCAGGGACTTCAACATTCTTAGCCCCTTTCAAGCAGGCTTCAGGGAGAAGGTCTCCACGGTGGACCAGGTCTTTCGTCTCGTCCTCATACACTGGAAAACAGTGCAGTTGGAGGGTGGCAGCCTCTACACTGTATTTGTGGACCTGAGGGTAGCGTTCGACCTGGTCCCGAGGAACAAGCTGTGGGAGGTCCTTGACAAACTGGGGGTCCCCGAAGGTCTTTTGAACATGATAATCCGCCTCCACACCGCCAATTTTGCCCAGGTTAGATGCGGCAGGATGGGGGAATTGTCTGAGAGGTTCCCCGTTGGCAGGGGGGTAAGCAGGGTTGTGTGCTTGCACCAAGCCTGTTCTGCCTCTATGTCAACGGGGTAATCTCCCACTTAGCGGGTGTACCAAATTCTGACGCCCCAAAATTGGCTGCTGAGAGGGTCCCAGCCATCATGTTTGCCGACGATACACTGCTACTATCTAAGTCGGCAAAAGGCATCCAGCGAATCCTTGATGGCTTTGTGGACTTCTGTGAGGCCCATGGATTAGAAATTAACGCCACCAAGACAAAATTCATGGTCCTCAACCCCCCACAGAAATTTCACTTTAGTCCAAGCATTGCCCATATCAAGCTGGAAAGAGTAAAAACCTTCGAATACCTGGGAATTGTACTAAATGACAAATTCACCTGGAGCTCACACCTGGAGAAAGCTGCACTCAAACTGACCCAGCATTCGGGAGGCATAATGAAGCTCTTGGCAAGTAACAAATCCTCAATCAGGCCGATTGGCCCCCCACTACAGATATACAAATCCCAGGCCAAGGGGGCTGTCATCTATGGATCTGAACTATGGGGCCATGAAAAAACATCAAAGCTGCTGAAGGTGGAAAATAAATTCATTCGTAACCTTGTTGGGCTACCACCGAGCACCCCCCTTGTCCCTCTCAGGATGGACCTAGGCCTATGCCCGCTTGATGAGGAACTGGCTCTACGCCCACTGGCCTTCTGGCGTAGAATATGGACTACTCCAGAATTGGCCAGTTACAGGGAAGGACTCCGGGAGGTTCTTGCCACTCCAGGTGCTGGAAAAATTAAATGGCTCAATTCTATCAAAATAGAATTGGAGGCCCTGGGTCTCTCAACAATGTGGTCTGACCCCCAGAACATGTGCCACATCCTCTCTAAAAAGGATCTAGCCAGGTCATACCGAGAAAGCAAACTTTCCCTGATACTTAACCACCAACATCTTGGGTCCTTGACAGCTTCCTTTTTGTCCCACAAGGTGAACTACAATATGGAACTAACTTTGGATAAAATGTATCCATCCTTACTAAGAAAATTATACCTCCAGTGGAGACATGGATCTCTCCCCATCAGAACTCTCACAACCAAATGGAGTCATGATCCAAGTAGTACCTGTCCAGCATGCAGAACTTTGGACGAAAGTGAGCGCCACATTCTTTTCTTCTGTCCAGCTTACCGAGAGATCCGAAGGTACTGGATTGTTCCCCTATGCAGGAATCTGGGATTCAAGAAGTGTTTGGCCGCTTTTAGAGTCTTAAAAACTGATTTGTCAGACCATATTGTGTTTGCTATGGCCAAGTACTTGGGCGCCCTCTGGTCTATCAGAAGGAAATGTGTCAAAACTCAGACTTGAGTGCGGACTTGTTTTTAGCATATAAGGATTTCCTTCTAGTAACGTTCTATGAATTTTACAATTCGCTGTACAAATCATTTAAATGAATTGTTTTTATATAATTGTCTTTTACGGTAAACTATTACCGAAATAAAGATTTTTGAAATGAATGATTGGACTGTTGAGTGTAGGTCCAAGTCGATCTTAGATTGTAATTGGGCCATGTCTGCTACTTTACAAACCTGCATAGCAGATTTTTGCAGTCTTTTCTATGGCTCAATCGCTTTGAGGGTGAGCTCCCACATTGTTGTGTTCCAGTGTGTGCTGGACTTCAACCTATGGAAGCTCTCATTGAAGGGCTGCTATTCAAGGCAAAAGTGGCTGAGCTTTCATCGTTTTTCCCTGTAAACCTGTAATAATTGGTCTCCCTATGTTTTAATTCAACATTGTGTCCTACACACAAAACCATGTATCAGATACAATTAAAGTAGAATCTTGTCTGTCAGGTTTCTGCAGGGTTAGGAGGGGTTCATTTAATTTACAAAATTTTTGTGGTTGAGTCACCCAAGGCCATCAATGTATGTTTTTGATTGTAAATTCAGAACCTTCAAATTTTACTTTCTCTGCAGCACTAGCTGCAGAATATCACTTAATCATGCCTTTTGTTGGCTGTGCTGATAATAAGTATAGAACATTTAATCAAAGTCATGAAATTGATTTCTAGATGCTTCTCCCAGAATGACCTGTTGATAGTGTAGAACTTCTTGTGGTTTAATGTAGTTTCATACTCAAATTGTTCAGCAGTACTGGCTGGACTCAGAGCCCATTGCATCCAACAGATATTCAATACACATGAGTTAGGAATGCCTGCTTTAGTGGCAGCATCCAAGGACAGCCTTTGTTTTACCATAATTAATTTATTTCTTTTCACAATGGGTCGCTCTTTCAAAATTGCAGTTTGGACAGCAGTGAGTATCAGGGCCAGCCTGGGATTGCAACCCAGCCCATGGAGGTGTCCAGTTACTTTTGTTACAGGGGGCCGAAATTGCAGCTATGTTGCAAAACTAAGCCCTGGTATCAAAAACGGCCCCATGGGTACGAAGCTAGCCCACACCCTGGCCGCCCACCGGGGAAACGGCCGGTGTCCGAGTGTCGAGCATAAAAGAAAGCCAGGCCACAATATCAATTCCACTTGAGCGTCGTGAAACCCTCCGACCAAATTGTTACTCAGGATTTAGCCCAAACCTTATCTGATGATACCCTTTCAGTGTTTGAACTAGCCAGCACACTTGCCTCAATCTAGAACAAAGTCCAGTTCCTGAGTCAAAAGAACTCAGAGTTACAGGGTAAACCCCAGAAGTATAGAACTTGTATAAATCCCTGGTCAAGCGATAAGGGAGCATTGACCAGGGAATCATGTCCACCATTACAACCACCTAAGTTTGTGGGGAATTATCAGATAATGGTTCCACCTTCCATTGTATTGCTACTCAGCCCTTAAACGTAACAGAGAAAACCTCCACACCTGTTCCACTGAAGCGCTTTTTTGGAGGCGATGCTAAGTAGTACATTTCCGAACCAATGCTAACCTTAGTTGGTGGTTCTTAATGGTTCAGCCAAAGTTGGCTTCATTATTTTGAATTGGGGGGAGTGGGGCCACATGGCGTATCCCGTTAGCGGAAAATTACGATTCTTTACTGGCCAATTTCCAGAAATGAAGGAAGCTATCCACTAGGTACATTCTTGTACAAGTCAATGATAATTAGTTATTAAATCTACGGCAAGGGAGAAAGGATCTTTTTTACCATGTATCACTACTTTAAAAAAAAAAGTCTGATGGCAGAAAGCAGCTGGCTAGAGGAAAAAAGAATCTCACTCTTTTATAGGGGATTTAGAGATGGTCTCAAATAGTGGAGAAGTGTGGCTCAATGGTTAGAGCGGCAGACCCTGATGCAGAGGTCTAGCCCAGGACCAGGGTTCAATTCCCCGCCTCGGCGGGTCTTGGGCTCAAAATTCCACGGACCTGATAATTCTCGCCTCGGTGCCTATTCTAATCATAGAGTCCCACTCTGCAACTCTGGGCAATAGCTTGCTTAACCTCCACAACGGCCCCCACAACGCTAAGGATGCCTGGCCTTCACCCTGGGGATGCCCAGGAGTGTACGCCTCACAGGGAAAGCCAGGACGGGTTCCACAGCGGTATTCGTACAAGCGCCTTGAGACCCTTGCGGGTGAGTAGTGCGCTATACAAGTATCAATTTACATTTACATTTACAAATATGTTCTTGCACAAATAGTGGAGTCCCCAGAAGAATATTCAGCATTCATTGATTCAGCAGTGAGACTGGATCATCGGTTATGCCGAAGAAAAGATAAAAGGCAATGAGGAGACACCAGTGTAATGGTACTTAGAAATTAAAGGATTGGCCAAAAGATTTAGGATACCCCAAAGCTCATGCAGATCAAGGGTCTTAGAGACCCTTTGAATCTGGAAGAGAAGAACAGGAAGTGAAAATTAAATCTGTGCCTGTATTGTAGAAAATCAGGGCACTTCCCGTAATACGGTCTAGCTAATCCATAGAGAATGAAGGAGACCTCAGCCAGCCTTGATTGAAACAGACAAACTATTATTGGCAAACTGACTGGCTCGATAAGAGGTGAGGTAGACTTATTGATGCTAGAGTCTCCCAAAAAATCACAACATTTAGATAACATTGTCTGCAAAAGGGAAACGTTCTGTACCTAACCTTAGCAGCTACTAGTGGTGTTCCTAAAATTTGTAAATGAGAGCCAGAAGCTGTGAGAGTGGTTGTTGGTCCCTATCTTTTGCTGGGACTCATCACTTGAGGTGGGATGGACATTTGGCGCTCTTGGGGAAGCCCATAAATTCAGGTGAATAGTGAGCATAACATCCTGAAATTCAATTTGTAGACGGATTCAACTACCACTGTAACTATGATGTCTACCTGTTGTAAATGTTCTTCCAAATCATCTATTATGTATATATCATTGACATAGGAAAATCTCACTCGGGTCACATGCAGTAATTCAATTATTCTCACAGGGAATACTCCCTGTTTATATACCCCTGAAGGAGTAAAACTATATCAAACTCCTTATTTTGCATATGGGGTAATTAGTATGATCCCAGAACCAAAGTTTATGTGAAAACTTAATTGCTTTATTCAAAGTGTTTATTTATTTTTTGTGCATTAGCTGCATCATTAATCCAGTCCTATGTGAATTCTGTACTGTATATGTTTTACAATGCAAATTAAAAATACAATAATCTTGTACAATTTTTTCAATTGTCCAGGTTTTAAAATCAAGTAAACAGGAGTATTCATTGATACTTTGGATGGATTTGTGCACCAGGAAAGTATTCATATATTTCTTTCATTAAGAAGCAATCGGAATCCCGTAGAGGGCGATCATATTATTGTTGGTTGTTCTGATGGGAGTACATTCCCCATGGACTACAGACATTTTGGAGTTTCACCAAAGTAACATTCTATTACTGATACCAAGATATTCAAGAGCCCTGAAGAAGTCCAGTAAAGCTATTTTCCCTGAACGAAATGTGTTGGCTGTGCGATCATTTTTCTGTAATTATATGTTTCAAGAGAGAAATTAAAGGATTGAACTGGTTCCTATAAAAATACCTTTTCTTGAATCTTACTGAAAGAAATATATGAATACTTCCCTGGTGCACCATTTCATCTAAAGTATCAGTTTCTATCTGCGAAACAGTAGTACCTGTAGTAGTACGACGGCAGGTACAGTAATTGCAGTGCACAGGACCTCACTTTACTGAAATGTGAAAGAGATGAAGGATCAGAGGTCCTCCTTTGGTTCACAGGAGTATTCATTGATGAGGGGCAAGGGATTGCTATTCTCTGATATTTTCAGTCACCTATGATTTGTTTAAGGTCTTTTCATGTTTCACAATTATTGGTATATTTTTTTTCATTTGTGGCTCATCTCTCAAATGAGTCACTTGTGGTGTTGCACCTTTATCCTGACCCACTTGTTTTTTATATACAGCAGAGGCCAACTACAATACCCATTTCATGGCATACTGGTCCCTAAGCGGCTGAAGCACCAGTGAATGAAATTATCTCAGTATAAATTGCTCCCACGAAGGGATTTCAATTGTACCATGTGGTGTCAATCTTCTTCTGCAAATACTATGTCATAGAAATCAGTCAAGTGAGTCAACAAAATCATTGAGATTTTTTGTACAATATCTCCTTCCATCTGTATTTGAACTTTATAAATTAAATCTGGTTAATTTTAAGCGCCCATTAAACATTTATATTTGTACAAATTCAGTTGTTTCCTCCATAATCAGGTGGAGTTTGAGTGGATGGTGTAATATAGTTATTTACACCACCTTGTCTAACACAGCCACCACTCATGTTCTGTACCTTAATAGAGCTCTCTTTCTGTGAGATATCTTGTGTCCTTACTGCAGCTACCTTTTGCTTCTGCAAAGATGCTTTTGAGTGTTGTGGCCTTACAATGTCTCTTTTTCCCAGCTAATAGGTGCATCCCTTGTCCGGTTGCTTGTTTCTCCTTTCTTTTGCCTATGATCCTGAGAAGACAAGCTCATAAGAGGATTGATATCTCTCTGGAGTTCTTATTTGTCTCCTACCCCTAAAGGTATAACCTCCTTGTTCTTCATCTTTATGACAAAACTGGCCTATTTTTAAATCCACTCCAGAATTACGTTTAGTATTGCTCTATGTTGGATGCACTGAGTCCTCCGCTGTGGGGAAGGAAGTTGGTGTTTGCCCTGGGACACCTTGTGTCTTTTCCCTCCACATATTGAGTCGGTACCTTCCCCATTTCTGTAAAGAAGTGCCCAGGCAGGTAGTTTTGCATAGTGATGAAGAAGTAGAGTTATCGCAGCAGAAGGCCCATCTTTACAATAGGCAGTCTGCCCATTACCAAGAGTGCAGCTTGTTCCCAGATGTCTCCGAGTTGTTGTGAGAGTTTTTGATAGGTTACCCACCATACAGTCTGCCTACATGTGGTACACATTGAAACCTATGTATTTGAATGTGACACTTTTCAATTTCTGTGCCAATGGTGCCAATTTCCTTGCCTCCAGTGCAACTGCTGGTTTCAGTGGCTATAAGCGTGAAGTCCTGATATCTCTTTAAACATTTCCTAGGTTTTCAGAGGTTGGTCCAAGTCTCTTTCTGTGTCTCTGAGATATATATCAACAGGTAGTCCACATATTATGAGATAAGGTGTACACCCGCTCACCTTGAGCCCCATGAACCAGCCTTCTCTGCAAAATAGTTTGTCCATTGACTTCATTGACAATACAACTTGAAGCAATAAAAAGTGCACCCCTAGCGTATACCCAGCTGTGGTGTCCTCCTTTCCAAGGAAAGAATGTTATGTTTAGCCTCTCACCTCCTCCTTCTAGGTACATTGGTTTGTCCGTCTTTGCTGCAGGCTTTGGAATTTTATTGTCACCAAAGTTCTGAGTGAGGCTCCCTGCGTTGAGGCCTGTGAAGTACTTGATGGATGACAGCTGTGGCTGAGGTGTTTTCCGCTGTGACTCTCAATAAACTGACTTCGTTCTTCATCTCCTTGCCTCCTCTGATTTGACTGAGTCGACCTCTTTACACTGACAACAGAGGCCGGGATACCGGAAGTTCCACAGCTGATAGCGGAATTGTACACCTCAACATGCAAATCGGAACTATGGTTGCCAATTCTACTACACTTCGGAACTGTGAGTAATTCTTGACTCTAGGAATGGGATTTGGTTGGCCGGCTACCTTCTAGCTTTTGATGTTATGCTCTTGTTGAGCGATTGGACAGTCCTAACACTCAGCCCTGTGGTCCTTTTTGGTCCTCAACGGACAGGTACTCTCTTCTGCTCCCATTGAGCTGCTCAACTTGGCACCTTTGCTTTCCGTGGCCCAAGCTGTGTCTTTTCCTCATGGTGACAGCATCTGTGGTTGGCTCTGCCTCCTTGCTGTACCACTGGTATATTCCAAGGTAATCTGCTCCAATTGCAGCTCATGCTCTCGGAAAGCGATCTGGCAGATATAGAGAGTAGCAGGACAATTTTCTCAGCACAGTATTATGCTTGGGGAATCCGCCTGTCGTGCTAACAGACACAAACATTTCAGTCGTAAGCGCTCGGCGAAATCTGGGAAGAGAGTTCCATGCAGGTCACGCTGACTGTCACAGCTACCCCAGTGTCGCAAGTGGATTGTAGTGTGCCAACAGGGCAGTACAGCACATGCCAGTCTCTCTGACTGCCACAAGCGGGTTACGCTGTCTGACACAGTTAATTTGAGGGCAAATTGAAATACTTGCTGGTCATGCTGACTGGCACAGCTACACCAACTTCGCAAAGCCAATGCACCAAACTGAAGCGAGCCACTTGCCTGTCAGGCATGACTGGCGCAGTTGTATGCTAAAGTTCGATTGCTCGGCTCAATTACCTCAGGTGTGGCCGATTACCTTCAAGCCACGCTCTCACCTGTTTTCGAGACTCTTTTGGTTCCCCTTTCTGTGTGTGCCTTGGTGTTGCAAGGAACGTGTAGGCGACAGACACGAAACATCATTGACATTTATTTGATATTGACAGCAAGTGAAGTCTTTTACCGTGTTACACCGCTTAAGTGTCTTCCTGCGGCCCTGCTGCAAGCCACCACATCTTTGAAAAGTAGGATATCATCTTGTCTCGATGGGTACATCTGCCATTATATTGAGCTTCAGCAAAGACAATAACACTGACAGTGATGACCTGCGTGTTCGTTTAGTTACAGCAGTACACGAATAGGTTTTCTCCCCTGAAGAAGGGAACAGGGCTTCCCGAAATGCATCGGGCGACACTACTTCATAATCTTCAGTGTCATTGTGTTATGTAAACAATTACTTTTCAAAGATAGCCATGTATATAAATATATGAATATACGCATGAATTCAACAACATTTACTGTCAGAAATAATATACACACACAAAGTGTTTGTGTTGTATTATAAAACATTATGTAGAAACATAGCATTGTTTTGCTTGAAAATCTATGTTGACAAATAAATTCACTGAGTGTAAAGAAGTTGATAGACTATTCATTTTTTAGAGTAGGAAAATAACATTTAAGTTGTTGAGAATTTATATTCTCCTGCATGTAGGCTTCACTTGCATTTACTTCTTGTTGTTCACACACTGTGTAGCCAGCACAGTTTGCAGCTTGCACCCTTGGTTTACATTGTAGAATTAGAACACTTGATTAAAGATAGAGTGCTCCTCTCTCCCTCTTAATTGTGCCTTGGTGTCCTCATTTCCAGCATTCTTTTTGTTTTCTGCAAAAGCCCTCCAGGAGAGCCACTTTTCCTGTCAGTGAGGAAGCACTACGGGAAAGAAGTCTGAAAAAACATTGGGCTGACTGGAAAGAGAACACCTCTCTCCTCTTCGATGGTGTGAACAGCTTTAACAGTGTCCGCTGGTGGTCGACTCCATTCTCACAGTTAATTGTATTTGCAACATACTCTGTTCCTCTCATAGACTAAACAGCTGTATTGTTCTTCCTCCACTTGAGCTCTTGCAGGTATCCATCTAGGGAAATTGAATAAGTTTGTCAGTTCAAGCCTATCTTGTGAAGAAGTATTTGCTGGGGATTGTTGGAAAGTATTTCTTTTTGTACTTGCAGATTACCATTCAGTATTTCAACTATGCAGAATGTAAGACCCCCACCGTTTTTCTTGGCCACTCCAGGAGAGCCAGTGTTGAAATGGAACAAATGGAAAAAGGTATTCCAAAGGTATGCGGTTGTGTGTGGGCCCAAATTATGAGTAGAAAGAAAAGTGGCATTACTGCTACACTTTAGGGGCTGCAGGGCAGAAGATTCTGGAACTTCTACCGGATCTGAGTGGCACTGAATCTAGAGGTTTAACTTAAGGGTGGGCGGAGTTGACGGAGCGCGATTACGCGGTAGTCCACGGAGTTGGTAACAAACTCCGCTCTGCTCCGCCACCTGATTCCAACCCCCTAATTAAAAAATATGTACAAATTAATGTCAAAAGAAATAAAAACACCCTTACCTGAACTGTACAGTACAGGTAAGTGTGTTTTTATTTCTTTTTATATTAATGTGTACATATTATTAGATTTGCAGCCTCTAAGATATACGTATCCTACAGGGAGGACAACATACTAGGGTGGCAGGTGCAAAAAGACTTGGGTATCTATCACAACCCAAACAAATACCCTCAAACTCTGGTGCAGTAGGTGGGTAAAGACCAAGCGGGTATTGAAGAAGAATTCTGTGAAGTATTTTCAGAACAGTTAGGATGCCTTAAGCACTATTTCCATAGATTAAGACTCAAAGATAACTCCAAATCGGTCTCATCCAATGTGTAAAACCTGTCCCTTTCCATGCAGGAGGCGTTGAGAGGGGAGTTAGAGAAACTGTGCAGCTTGAAAGTGATTGGGCTGGTGGAGGCCACTGAGTGGTTGGCACCAACAGTGGCAGCCAAGAAGGGTGATGGGGCAGTGCGCCTGTGCATATATCTCAGGGGACTCAACAGAGAAGTCATAGTGGATGAGTAATACCTACCGAACATTACCCAAGTGATGAGTAGACTAGCTGGTGCAAAGGTTTTCTCAACCCTAGATCTAATCTCTGTATATTACCAAGTCAGACTGCACCTAGAGTCTCAAGAACCTATGGTGCTCATCACACCCATGGGGGTTTACAAGTTCAAATGCATGTCATTTGGACTTGTGTTGGCTGCCACAGTATTTCAAAGGATCACGAGCAACCTCCTCAAAGGGATTCCTGGAGTACTGTGCTACCAGTATGGTGTTCTGATTTTTGGGGAGAATGATAGACAACATGATCAGAGACTCAGACAGATCCTGATGAGGTTCCAGGAGCAGGACCTTACAGTGAGAAGGGAGAAATGCAAAATTGGTTGCTCTGAAATAGAGTTTCTGGACATAGAGTGAAGGCGGCGAGCATACTTCCCAAAACCGAGCTGCAAAACACCATACTGAACCTTGCCCCACCCAAAAGCAAAGAGGAAGTCAAGTCCTTCATGGGCATGATTAGGTTCTATAGTAAATTTGGTGTTTGGGCAGACCAGGACAAGCGTGGAGAGACACTTAGACCATTCTGGACGGTTAGAGATAAACTATCCATTGTGGAAGAATGTCTATTCCGTGGCATGAAACTGGTTTCTCCTGGGACTTTGAGTGACATTTTGATCAGCTTGGCCCACGATGGACATCTGGGCATCACCAAGACCAAACAGAGGCTATGTTTAGATTTTTGGTGGCCCAACATGTACTTGGAAATAGAGAGGAAAATAAGGGAATGTGTGCTGTGTCCCTCCAGTAACAAAATACTAGAACTACAGACACCTCCCAAGCACTGCAGGTCACACCCCGAGGGCCTGTGGGTGGATGTAGCTGTAGACATAGTGGGCCTATTGCAGGGGAAAACCCAGTGCCATACATACTGGTGCTGATGAACTTGTACTCCAGGTGGCCCAAGATGAAATTTGTCTCAGAGATCATCACCAAGTCGGTCATTGAGTTCCTACTGGAAGTGGTCCTTCAGGAGAGTTTACCCAGAAGCATACTGATGGATAATGGGCTGCAACTCTGCTCCAAAGGAATGAGAGAGTTCCTAAAGTGTAATGAAATAAAACATAAATGTGTGCCCTTTACCATCCGGAGACTAACAGGATGGTTGGAAGATTTAATATAACCATCAAGGAGAGCATCCAGTTAGCGAGGGCCAGTGTGTTGTGCTGGAAGGATGAGATTTTTAAGTGCCTAGAAACTTACGGGTTAACCCCTCCCCAAACTACAAACCTGACACCTTTTGAACTATTGAACGCCAGGAAACCTAACTCCAGACTGGTACCAGTATGGATAAAAATGGCAAAAGAGTTGGACTGATCTTTCTGAAGAAATCCCTTGGTGTGATAGGAAACAGAAGGCCATGGCTGATAGAAAGGCGAGGTGTTACAAAAATCATGCGGTCAAGGACATTGAGTTCAAAGTTGACAATCTTGTCAAAGTCAGAGCTCATACAGGTAGAGCAATATGGTCTGAGTCACTGTCCCAATGAGGATTTCAAAGTTGTTCAAGAATGCAGTCAAAACTCAAGATGGGAGAATTTGGAACTTAGGGAGGGTGGTGAAGTACACTGCTCCTTCCACGAACATAGACACTTCAAGGGAAAATGAGTGAAGAATAATAGTTGCAGCTAGCGCACCCATAGCTGCTGACACTGGGGAGACCAACATTCACCCCAAGTCAAGTGGGAGTAAGATATGTCTTCCCAAATACTTAGAGAATTATGTTCCTAAGTAAAATGGGCCACTCCCTGCTCTTACTTATTCCCTGTCCTTCTCTCTTTCATTCTTTCTTCTTCCCTCCCCTTAGGGGTCTTCATCTTCAACCTGATTTCCATTTCCCTGGGTGCTCATTGTTCTAAAGGAGGGGGATGTTTGGTATCCAACCTTCCAAGGGAGGAATATTATGTTTAGTCTTTCATCCCCTTCTTCTAGGTACAATGTTTTGTCCTTCTCTGCTGCAGGCTGTGGAATGTTATTGTCACCAAAGTTCTAAGTGAAGCTCCCCGCGTGGAGTCCTGTGAAGTACGTGATGGATGAGAGCTGTGGCTGAGGTGTTTTCCGCTGTGACTCGCAATAAACTGACCTTGTTCTTCCCCTCCTCGCCTCCTTTGATTAGACTTAGTCGACTTCTTTACACATGGTCTATCAGAAATTGCTGCAGGAATATGTTACCATGTAATAATTTTATGCATATCAAAATCTCTTGGACAAAGCCCACTGCCTTTGTAACTACAAACAGATACTTCTAAATTAGGGAGACTATCTATGGTTGACTCTGTAGGGAGTCTGGTATCCTGTCTGCAACCTATCATCACGTGAAACAGCTTTCTTACCTTGCAGCTGCGTTCCTTCGCACGAGAAAGACAGAATGGGCAGAATGTACCAGCATGGGCAGGAGAGGAGAGATCCTGATCACATATATTTTGCTTACTAAGTCCCAGTTTAAGCAAAATATGAAAGTGGGAGACACAATAAAATTCCAGTGGAATCTTATAGGGCTTAAGTGGAATAATAATCATGGCCTCTTTGCTCAAGGATGGTGGTATGCCACCATCTTACACTACTGATTGTAGTCTGGAATATTACATCTCAAATATCAAGAGACAAAATGTATATATCACACTGGTACATATCTGTGGAATTAAGTGTAGAAAATCTATTGAAACTTACCTTTCAATATTTTGTTCCTTCGATATTGTGGTAAAGCTATTCTGTCCCATCAATATTTGTGATTATTCAACACATACATCTGTGTAACTAGATACATTAAATGCAGTGGGAGAGCCAGTAATGTTCCGTGTATTGTGTCAAATTTAGACAGCAAACTGTTGCTATCCTTAACTCCGGATCTATGTACTTTGAATATATAAATCACCAAGGTACATGTATGTGGAATTAGGTGTAGAAGTTATATAGAAACTTGCCTTTTGATACTTGGTCTTTAATTTTTTGTTAACAATATTCTGTCCCATCAATATCTGGAAATATTCCCAATGTACATCTGTTTGACTAGATGCATTGCATGCAGTGCAAGAGCACTAGTGTTTCATATGCTGGGTGAACTTTAGACAGCAAACTGTTTCTATCAGGCTTCTTTCCCATTGGTAAGTCTTTTATTGCTATTTGTATCTCTACAACGATCAGTGGTATGTCTGAGACTGCAATTGTAGGTAATGTGATATTCCTGATTCTTGCCTTCTGTCAGGATTGTCAAGCCTAAGGTCAGACAGAGCCTTTCAGTGAGCACGACTTGTGGAAAACGCAAGAAAGCAGTAAGGCAGAACAGTTCACCAATCAAGGGCAACCCTAAAATGGCCGTCAAAATTTGATTGCCAGAGTTGCTAGTCAGCGCTCTAGCCTTTGATTGCAATCAGCATGATCCAGGTGAAGCGCCCGTTCTGTGGCACACTTCACCTGAACTTTGAGGAAGGAAGGACGCCGTTGTAAATGGGCCGCAAAGTATTAGGGAAAACTTTGTCGCATTTCTGAATAAATAATCATACCTCTTTCGAGTACAAGTCCAGAGGAAGTTCATGGAAGCCGCAGTAAGACTGTTCTGAGTATTACATTATTACGAGCATGGGCATTGTTTTGTTAAAGACTGTAAGCGGCATGCATATTTGAGACTGAATATTCTGAGGTTCGGAGCATGCTTTTCATTTAGTCCTCTGCTCCCATTGAACAAGAATTTCAGAGTCCGAACAAGTCAATAGAGGAAGGTCAGACTTGTAAAACGCATATTATTTAGCGCTACAGAAGCTAGTGTTAGAGAAAACGAATAGCAGCAATTAATAACAATCTTCGAAAATAGAGAGCTTAGCTCGAAGAGAGATTACATTTAAAAATATCAACCAGCATTACTTAGTTAGTGTTTTTGAGTGAATATTAAACTCTAGTTTGGCTTATAGTTTAAGAAGACAGTTTAAAGACGCATACGTAAAACCAAGTTAAGGTGAAGCAAGATAATAAATAAAAACTGATACTTACCAAATACAGTATCCACAATAAAGACAGTAGCAGTAACATGTTGGGTAAGGAACCTGAGGAAGATAAAAGTAAAGAGGTTAGCAACAGAGATATAAGAGAATTAACCAATCTCATTAAAAGTTAGTTACAGCTAGAAGATAAGATTAAAGAAAAAACACCAAGAAGAGAGGCATTAGTCACATCTAGACGAGGTTGGTGAGCAAGAGTATAGAATATATAACACAATAGCAGTAAGAAGGGAGTTAGAGTAGTAATGAGTATTTTTTTCCTTACAGTAAAAACTACTACTCTTTCTAACCAGAAGAAGAAGTAGGAAGAAGACGTCTGAAGCTGAATAAAGAATCAGACGCGGTGTAGCTGTCTCTTCTCTGTCCCATCCCCTATCCCCCCCTGGGGTTTAGTTGGCATTCACGCTTACATTTGCGTATTGCTGAGAAACCTTAGTGTAGCATTGGGAACTTGCGACATTCTGCTCCTGTCTATTGGTGAAGAGCACATCCTGACACCTTCTCAGCATAGCACGCCACCTTATCTTCCTTCATTCTGTTGGTCTCTGAGAACAACACCATACAATAAGTCATCATAAATATATTTACTGCCCTCTGAGTAAAAACCATCCTTCCTCAAGTGTCCTTGGCTTCACTATTGAGTTTTCAGACCAGCATACAACCTGCATTGTCACTTTCACGTTGCTGCTTGGTGACCCATGTTCTATACTCAAATTTGCCTAAACGCCCTGTTGCCTCCCTGTAACTCTGCCTCGATCGGACAAGATAATACTTGATATACGTTAAACTCTTCCCACCCGATTAGTATAGAACCCTTCTACCATTCATTGTCTATGTAAAATTATTTTATGTAAGTTTTAGCACTTCCCCTATATGCTAAATCTTGCAAAGTCAGCAGTTGTAATCTCAATGTTCATTCGTTAGCGGGCCCATGTCCTCAAATCAGAATCACCAAGATTGGATTGTGGTAATATGTACCATACCTTACATCTTCAGAATGTTCCACTGCACCACCCATATGTTCTGAATTTAGCAGTGTAGGAAAGTGGGTTACTAGTAGTTAGGGTACTTACTCTCAAGCTAGTAATAATACCACAATCACTAACAGATCCAGTCAAGTCTCAGTAAATTAGTCCTTGCTCAACCCTTGGTAGCTTAGCAAAGGAGCATTCAGGCTTAATTTAGGAGACAGGTATGTGTAAATCATTTAATACCACCAAAACAGTAAATAGATAAAGGGCATACCACAATAAAAAGCCAAGACCAATTTATAATCATAGAGAATGTTTATCTTTAAAAGAACACCAACATTACAAATTCAATGTAGAGAACTGAAGATATGAATTTCTAAAAATTAAATCAAAAATTGCGCGTTCTAGTATCAAAAAAGCTTAAAGCCCAATCGTGGTAATCTGGTCACGCTGGACCGTGACAAATTAAAAGTTTTAGGCAAACCATGATAGAGCATGGGTTGGGTAAGCAGAGATCTAGATTCCATTCAAAGGTTTTAGTCTTTTTTCTTGGAGCTTTTCTCTCAATGATGGGCTTGTCGAAGGGTCCTCTGGTTCCTCAGATCCGAAGTTTGGGACGACAATGGTGGTCTGCTGCAGTTCTGAGTGCAGGCCTTCTGTGGGGCAGTCCCAGGGTCCTGCAGGGCAGTCCTTCTTCTACTAAAGTTTCTCATTGTGATCTGATAGCTCCTGCAGCTCTTTTGTATTTATCCTTCATTTTTCCCTGGCAGGAGGGTGGGGGGGCACACCCCACCAATAGGGGTAAAGCTACCTCCCTCTGCTATGACCACTTCCAGTGAAGTGTGGCATATTTTTGACTCAGAATGCACGTTCCTCTCAAAAATCGAAATCTCCTTGTTGTATGTGTCTGTGTGAACCCAACCCAGAGTTGTGGTTAATGTGAGAAGCTGGTCTGGTATATTATGTCTCCTAATGTAAGTAGGCACCTTGCACCAGTATAGACAACCCTTATTGTGATTTAAGAGGTCTTGAACAATCTTAGAAGCTCTCTAAGTGGTAGCTGTGGAGAGCAGCCTTCAGGCTTAGTCCAGAAGGAGTGTAAAGCAGCTTGTTTCACCAGAATGCAATCTTATAGAATAGATTAAGTGAAAAAGAACACAAAATATTTATAAAAATATGTATTCATTATATAATACTCTCTAACACATAGAAAAATCTCCTACCCAGAGATAGGCACACAATGCACACAATACTTTAGCAAAGAAACACAGTAAATAGCTCATAGTACACAGTGGACCGAGAGAAGGGCCAAACCATATACTAAGAAAGTGGCATAAGAACCACGACTCAGGTCAAGACCAGGTTGAGAGGATGTAGAGGTGTTGGCGACCCAAGGTGAATAGATAGGGACCCCACGAAGAGCGTCCGCATTGTGGGAACACAACCGTGTGCTCCGTACAACTCTACAAGTAAGTCGCAGTTGGATTAAAAAAGTTTAAGGACGCTTCCCAGTGGACCCTGAAGAAACCCAGTGGGAGACAGAAGGTTGGAGAACCACCCCGCCCGTGGATACCCTTGTACTCATGTTTCCTACACCTAGGTAGCCGGGTGCATATGTGTGAAGTGGTGGTCGAACCCAATGGAAGCCTTCAGAAAAGTTTCACGGCTGGATGAGAAGAAAGTGTCCAGTGGAATCCGTAGGTGGATCCAAGATGAGAGGTACCTGCAAGCAGAGGGGACAGTGTCTGTGTCACTCAGGAGTGACCAGGAGACTTGGAAGACGAATGAATGACCTCCGATGTTGGGTGTTGCAGGATCGATGAGGATGATCTTGACTCTGCAACTCTGAGGACCAGGCAATGCTGAGGAAGACCTGGAGATGTACTCAAGCCTTCCCACAATGGATGTCGAGGGCTGAGGGGCCAGTGTCCGCCAGGAGCATTAACAAGCCTTGGCAAATGCAACCAATGCAGGAATCAAAGAAGGAGCAACATCAGGCCCAGCAATGCCCAGGGGACTAACCAAAAACAGGGGAGTCAGGACATGCCCCGAGTAAACAGGGTATCTCAAGAGACGAACAGGCCGGAGACACGGGGGTCACTAGAGGACCTCAAACAGCTCATCAAAAGATGAAGGCCATGATGTAGAGTCTGGCCATGAGGTGCTCGAGGTTGGGGCTACTTGGAGCACAAAAATCTTCTTGGAAAAAAGTCAACTAGCCTTTGCAACTGCAAGTTGATGTGGTGCAAAGGGGTTCAGTTATTACAATCCCCACAAGGCATACTGGCCTCAAACTTTGTGAGAGGGCAGGGCAGGCCTCAGAAGCTGAGGAAAACTATGACCTGTGTTGCAGAACCTTTCAGAGTCCAGAGGAGCTCAGGATCAGCAGACTGGTTGACTTAGTTGCGGTGCCTGTGAATGCAGGGCAGTGATTCCTTCACTCCAAGGGAGATTTCTTCAGGTGTCCATGATACTTCACAGGCCTTGGAAGGTTCCAGTATGATGTACAGGCACAGAGAATGCAGAAAACTGGAAGGGAGACAAAGTCAGGCCCAAATGAAGTCCAGGGAAGTCCAGAGTTCTTAGACGGTAGAAGAAGCAGTGGTGTCTGTTCTAAATTTTATCCCACAATGAATCTAGGGACCTACATCCAGGTAATCCCTTAGGTACCCTAGGCAAAGTGTTGGGAAGATTCAGCAGACCCTCCCAGGGGGAGGTTACTTACAAGTCCTTTGTCCAGTTTCACGCCAGAGTGACTGGTTTGAACTGGACTATGCACAGGGACACCAAATGTGCCCTATATGCAGACTGAGTGGTGCTGGCAAGCCCACCTACCCTGTCCCAATACACTAAATCTTGTCTGGGAGATGGTCACACCTTCTTGTGACAGGATGCCTATTGTTCTGTCTTCCCCTGCTTGAGCTGGGCTCAGCAGCAGAAGGGCAGAATCATGTCTCTGGTCAGCAGCAACCAATTTGTGCTGTCTGGGTAAAGAAGGCTGGTACCGGGAACACTGAGAGCCTAACGGAGGATTCTTCCAGTGTTTGGAGTCATACCTCTCCCACACTGTTTACAGTGTGGTCGTATGATTCCAACATGTTTGACACCAAACATGATGGGATTCGTTGCAGCCATTTGTTAGAAGGAATTACGCAGTACCCCTCTATATTGTATATGGCTGCTCCTCTGACTACCCAGGAGAATGGACTCCGTAGGCTGCAGGGGTGTCCTGCTCATGCAGGGGCACTCTCTCAGTTAGAACCAAGCACCCTGCCTTCAGGATTGTAAAGGCCTGCCAGAGGGGTGACTTTTAGGTTTTAAGTGCAGTGGCCCTAGATATACGAAACCTATATCTTTAGTAAGTGGTGCAAGCACCAGCTTACACAGGCTGCAATAGCAGGCCTGTAGTTTTATTTTAAATGATCTCTCATGGGTGACATAATACATGCTTCAGCCCAAGGGAGAATCCTGAGGTGCCTATGCCCTGGGTACATGGGTACTATATACTAAGGACTTACAAGGGTACCCCAATATCCAATCTGGGGGGTACCTAAGTACTTGAACACAACAATTTAGGGAGAAAGCAAATAGACTGTGGTCCAGATTAGCAGGATTCCAGTCAGACTAGTCAAATACAGCTTAGCACCAGGGGAAGAGGTGTGGCGCCGCGGCTAGGGCGACTGACTCCGGAATCTGGGGATCATGGTTCGATCCCCGGCACCAGTGGCAGATTAGCCCAGCACCATGTGACTCTGGGCAATAGCTTGCTTAATCTTCCCGACGGCCCCCAGCGCCTAGAGACCTTTACGGGTGATTGTGCGCTTTTCAAATGTGGATAATTACTTGGATTATTATAGCACAAGGTAAAAAATGGGGGTAACCATAGAAGCAGATCCTACTTTCTTACAGCAAACATCTGACTACACTCCCTTTCCTGCTCCTCTTCTAATCTAATTAGGGGGTGCCAATCTGGCTGGGGACCACAGAAGTGGGGACAGGCCTATGTCCCATGACATTTATTCTCTTGCCGTTGAAGTCCAGCCTAACTCCCCAGCCCCCTTCCTGTCTTTGGCTACTATAGTAAGCAAAACTCCTCCCACCAAATGGCTGTATTGTTTCAGCCCCAGGCCTCTTCTCACCTACTCAGGTATCGGCTTGGCTCAGGCTATAAAAGGCTGACCAATCAGAAAAGGCTGCTTCAGGGCTGCTTTCGGTAACTTCAGGATAGTATGTTCAAAATCAACTTTCATGTAATAGCTATAATAAATCTGACCTTTGCAATTTGTTGTATTAATTGTAACCATTATGTTGATACTTTGAATGATGTGTCTATCATGCTCCAATCAAAAGGTAGACTTTATCGAGCATAATAATAAAGCATTCCCATGTTAGCCTCTTGGGCTAGCAGCACTACAATGGGGAAAATGACTTTGGCTGTATAAATACCTTTGACACCGCAGATTGCCTGGAGGCGTCTGATAACGCGGAGACACAGAGACTGCTTGCCTGCTGACCAAGGGCGCTGCTGTTTGGACCTCGCCGCCGCCGCATACCACGCCACTCACCAGCGGCCGCGGAGTGGGAGGACCACAGCCCCCAGAATCCCTGGCGTGTTAGCCACACCCACCGACACGCGATCTTTGGCGCCCGGAGGCGCATTTAACGCCGGCACTTCCCCGGCAGAGCGGGGGAAATACCTTTGACACCGCAGATTGCCTGGAGGCGTCTGATAACGTGGAGACACAGAGACTGCTTGCCTGCTGACCAAGGGCGCTGCTGTTTGGACCTCACCGCCGCCGCATACCACGCCACTCACCAGCGGCCGCGGAGTGGGAGGACCACAGCCCCCAGAATCCCTGGCGTGTTAGCCACGCCCACCGACACGCGATCTCTGGCGCCCGGAGGCGCATTTAACGCCGGCACTTCCCCGGCAGAGCGGGGGAAATACCTTTGACACCGCAGATTGCCTGGAGGCGTCTGATAACGCGGAGACACAGAGACTGCTTGCCTGCTGACCAAGGGCGCTGCTGTTTGGACCTCGCCGCCGCCGCATACCACGCCACTCACCAGCGGCCGCGGAGTGGGAGGACCACAGCCCCCAGAATCCCTGGCGTGTTAGCCACGCCCACCGACACGCGATCTTTGGTGCCCGGAGGCGCATTTAACGCCGGCACTTCCCCGGCAGAGCGGGGGAAATACCTTTGACACCGCAGATTGCCTGGAGGCGTCTGATAACGCGGAGACACAGAGACTGCTTGCCTGCTGACCAAGGGCGCTGCTGTTTGGACCTCGCCGCCGCCGCATACCACGCCACTCACCAGCGGCCGCGGAGTGGGAGGACCACAGCCCCCAGAATCCCTGGCGTGTTAGCCACGCCCACCGACACGCGATCTTTGGCGCCCGGAGGCGCATTTAACGCCGGCACTTCCCCCGCGTCGCGGGACGCGCGCGGGTGCAGCCGGGCGAAGCCCGGGCCAAGGGCGGGCCCGTTTCAGCCCGTTCCAGACAGATCCAGGCAGGGCTGGGCCCCCTCTCTTTGGTCTGGTCCGTAATCGCTTGACGACCCTCTCCTCAGTTAAAGGTACTCTTTGGTTCTGTGATTATGATTCTTTTGGACCACTGCCTCTGTGCTTGCATACCCACATTATGTCAGTAACAAGGGGATCCAGAAGCAAGACTGCACTTAGAACTGCTCAGTTTATAGGTCCTATCGACAAATTTATCTCCACTACTACTGAGGCTATCAATTTAAACATTTCCCTGTTAGAGCGCAGGGTTTCCCAGGACCTTGCGTTTGCTAGGAGATCCTCCCTGGGTCTCATAGCTACAGCTTTAACCCCAGCCCCAGCAGTTACATCTATTCCCAGCCTTTCTCAACCTGGAAATGTTATAGCACAATTACATTCCATCCCCAATGCCGTAGATTTATCGGCCACAAACTTGTCATTGGGTCTGGACTCTATTGAGAACCTTGAGATCACCCCGGATTTAGAGCGGATTGTAGTTGACGACCAGTCTCAAGGTATTCATTCTATGGGGGTGAGAGAAGGCGCCATTCCTAAGCAGTCAATACCTACAAACAAAGGGAATAAGGCCAACCAACATCCTAAAAACAAGAAAAAGAAAGGGACTACTACAGCACCAGCCATGAATATACCTACCGGTACTAACCCTACAACATCTGCTTCGCTTAATTCACATAGTACTTCTAATGGTATTGTCCAGGGGGGTGCACCTGGTCCGTCTGACTTTGATAATATCCAGTTGTTTGAAAGACTGAGGGACTTATTTAAACAACAACTCCTGCCCCTGGAACGGAGTATCATGGCTATTGAGAAACAGCTTGCCATACTTATTGATAAATCTCCCAACCATCCAAGGGCAGGAGCAGCTAAATCTGGGGGGGTTACACCTGTGGTTTCAGCTGTGGTGTCCTGTCCGGGGGTCCCTTCAGCTAAGACTAACATAGATAAACCCCCTGTTAATACAGTTAATACAGTTATGTTTAATACCAAATCTATAATAAAGGATCCTACAATTTCAACATTGTCTAATTCTAACACCTGCACTAATTGTTCCAAATCTAAGCCGAAAGATAAATCAATACCCCAGACACCGTCATCTAGTCAGCAAATTCTTGCTGTCCAGACCCCACAAGTTACTTCCAATGATGCTAATCGTACCCTTACTAATGAGCCTTTACAGCAATCTACCAGCAATAAAAAGGCCCCCAAAGCTAATTCCCATGCAGACAAAAAGAGGCCTAGACCCAAACGCCCTTTTCAATTGGCCCCAGAGGTATCTCCATTTACGGCAATTTTAACAGGAGTACCGGAACTCCCAGAGGGAACTGATGAACCCCACTGGTCCCTCCGGAATAAAATTCTGCAATGGCTTTGCATCCATAGGCCTTTGAAGCCCCCATTCACCTGTAGAATATCCTCGGTACGTAGGGTTTCTTGGGTGGGTAAGATCCCCAAGAGCATTCAAGGGGATTGTGTCATCATTACATGCGAGGATGCCTCTACTGTGAACCACATATGTTCATGGCCTGACCTAGAGAAGAAGGGAGGAATCGATACCCATCGACTCTCCTTTTTCTACCCCCCTACTTCTAATTACCATTACCCAATTCCACCGCCAAATTGGGCTTCGAACCAAGAACACCAATGGGATTATGGCGACCCATGGCAAATTCAACAGTTTAGAGGTAGGGATTGGGTACCTCGTCCCTGGTATCCCAACAACAACCGTTTTGCAGACGGCGGGTGGCAGGGCATCCAAACCACTAACAGATTTGACTGCCTGGAGATGGTTGATTGACTTTATGTCCCACTTCCACCGACTCCAACTGTTTACAGGCGGTCGGTATCTGATGCGGTTGTGCGATCTGACCCCGTCAGCCCTAACTCTGCTCCCACAGTGGCCCCTGTGTTTTCTAGTGGTCACATGGTTTTACATAAGACTACAGCATCCGAAAGTCCTTCTATTCAACCACCTCCCTTTTGTCCCCACCCTTTTAATACCCAATCCCACACTTGTCGGGTAGTAACCGGACCCTCAAAGATACCTGCTCAGGTAACTAAGCCTGGTGACCTTATTTTGATATCATGGAATATCGCTGGTATCGCAGGGAAATTAAATACCCCTTTTTGGTCTAGATTCATAGGAGAAGGGTTCGATATAGTCCTCCTCCAGGAGACCTGGAGTCAGGAAGACATCAACGTAGAAGGTTATTCTTCCTATTGCCTGAATGCCACCAAATCCAATTCTGGCAGGGCAAAGGGGGGTCTTTTGATTCTCCTTTCCAACAGATTGGAAACCTACAAAGTTAGAAGCAGCTCAAATGTGGGAGCTCACAGCCAGGTATTAAGGATTGCATGTGCTAAGGGTAAGGACCTGGTTCTTGTCAATTTTTATAACAACATCTTTGATGCCTCCAGAGGGAATATCTTGTACCCCCTGGAAAAAGAAATTGCCAAGGCTATAGGCATTTCAAATAAGCAGTTAGACATCCTATGGGCTGGAGACTTTAATTTGCAGCCATGCCAGCTATCTAAGGGTAACCCATGCGGTTTTGGAGTGGAGTCGGATAATTTTAATGGGGGTGCGGGAAGGAGTGAGGATTCTCCCCACTTCCCGCACTGTCATTACGGCTCCACCTTAAATAACCTGCTACTAAAACTAGATTTATCCTTATTAAATTGTAACAAAAATAAGCAGAATGCCAGTTGCCCCACCTTTACAGGGAAGGAAGCTGGGACTTTTATCGATCACATCTTGTTCTCAAGTAATGGGGACTATTCAAGCTTGTATGTGAGAGAGGAAAGTCTTAGCGATCATAACAGTATTTGCGTCACCCTTCCTCTAAGGGGTGTCACACAAAGAACTGGGGAAACCTGTACCACTGATATAGTGTCCCAACGGCCTAATGGTCCGAGAATCAAGTGGACGGGGGTCAATTCTGCGGCTAAACATTGGGAGGTAATAGTCAGCTGTAAAATTGAGATTAGCTATTGCCTTAAAGATGTTGTTAACCACGACCTTCTGATATCTCGATTTATTAATATCAATACCATCATTGAGGGTATCTTTACTAAAAAACCCTCAGCTAATAAAACGATAAAACTGGGATGGTTCGATAAGCCCTGTATTGTAACCTTACGGGAATTAAAACGAGTTTTAGGGCTCAAACCCCGTGATGGCACTAGCATCAAAGAAGCAAGGGTTAATTACAAACTGGCTATCTCTAACAGGAAAAGGGTACTACAGAGAGAAGCTTGGGATAAATTGAATGAAGCTGTTGAGACAAAAAATAGTAAACTCTACTGGGAAATAGTCAACAGTCCATTCTTAAATTCGGAAGGTGTCCCAGAAATTACTTCTTATGTTGCTTGCGAGGACTGGGTTTCTCATTTCACCAATATTTTTAATCCAGAAAAGGTATCACTGACCCTACCTCTTGTTGATTTGCCAATGTGGTCACCTATACCTTTGGAAATCACGTTGCAAGAGGGTCTAGAAGGCCTTGCTAATAGCAAGGGGGGGAAGGCCCCGGGACCTGATGGGGTGCCCATAGATCTATTAAAAACAGAACCTAACCTGTGGGCCCCCATTTTGGTTAGGACCTTCAACTGTGCAGCAGAAGGTAATTTCCCTCCCTCTTGGGGTCAATCGGTTATTGTCCCCTTATATAAAAAAGGCAGCAAATCCGAGGCCTCCAACTATCGGCCAATTTCTTTATTGGATGCCTCAGTAAAGGTTATGAGCAGAATTCTGCTCAAAAGACTAGAAAGTTGGGCAGAAGATATGAGTATTTTAACTAAAGTGCAATACGGCTTCAGGAAGGGGATGGGTACCTTGGAGCAATGCGTGAACTTGGATCTTTTAATTAACAAATACACAGTGGCCAAAAAAGGTAATTTATTTTTATGTTTTGCTGATCTGAGCAGCGCATTTGATTTAGTTGATCATGGCATTCTATGGCAGGTTTTACTGGAGTTAGGAGCACCGAAAGAAATAGTACATTTCCTGGCTAGGCTTTACCAGAAACTTTCTTGTAAAGTCCGATATGGCAGCCATGGTGAATGCACACCATTCTTCAAGGTATCTAGGGGCATCCGCCAAGGATGCGTACTAGCTCCTCTTTTATTTTCTCTTTTTATTAACTGTGTTGATCGTACCTTGGCCACTATATCAGCAGACGCTCCGCAGATTGGAGGCGATTCTGTCTCAATCTTACTTTATGCGGATGACGCAGTACTTTTATCACGCACTCAGATAGGCTTACAACGTCTCATTGATGGTTTTATGTTGTTTATACAAAACAGGAGACTCTGTGTAAACAAATCCAAGACCTATGTTATGTTGTGCGGGGAGTCAGCCAATAAACTAAAGTCCAATTTCTATCTAGACAGCGATAAAATGTTACAAGTTAAAACATTCTGTTATTTAGGAATCACCTATGCCAATGATGGATCCTGGAAATCAGAGCTTGAAAATGCTAGGTTGAAAATGACCCGTTGTCCAGCAGTGTTTTTCGCTTCTCATCTAAGCTCGGCTCGAGAAGCATTCGTGACATGATTAACATCTACAATATTCGCTGTGTTCCCTCGGCATTGTATGGGGCTGGAGTGTGGGGCCACACAGATGGCACTCCCCTCCAAAAAGAGGAGAACAAGTTCCTAAGAAAAGTGCTATGTGTTCCCCACTCCGCCTCCATTCAATTAATTCATGACGAGGTTGGGGTCGAGTTTATCTCGGACTTAGCAGCCGTTCGCCCACTCTTATTGTGGCGTTCTATTTGGGCTAAGCCTGAAACTCGATTCACTCAAGAAATTATTCTTGACTGTATAGGCCTGGACTTTTCTTTACGTATTCTTTGGCTGAAATACATTAGTTTTTGGTTTAAGACTCTGTTTGATATTGATGTTCTTACTGACCCCGAACTCGCGGTAGAAATACCCAAAAAAGAGATTAAACAAACTTTCTTGATGTACAAAAAGAAAGGGCGAGATGAGGCATATGGCAAGTTAACTACCGTAAAGTTCTATAGAGAACTTAACTTGCCATCGGGGTTCCAAGCATATCTCCTACATGTCAGCCGCCCATCTCATCAATATGTCTTAACTCGCGTCAGGTTGGGCATTGTACACCATCTTGTCGCATTCCCAGTACAGAAGCAGAAATCTGAAACCCCCTGCCCTTGTGACAATGTTTCACGCCAGAGTTGCTGCCATTTCCTACTTTTTTGTAAATTTTATCATTTTCTAAGATTAAGGTACTTAAAACCTATATTTATTAAATACAATATACGGTCTTTTAAGAATGCCCTTGTGTTATTATCAGCTTTAGAAAATGTGGACATATGTTTTTTTGTTGCCATTTATATTTTGAAATGTACAGCTGCCAGGAAAAGTATTGTATTGCCATGATCTCCATATTCCTGTCTGTACTTCTCAAAACGTACAGCTGCCAGGGTGAGCACTTTTTCAGCAGTGTTCAATTTATCTTTAACCCTGTCTGTACATGTTTTCTTTTTCTTGATTCTTTTATACTTTTATCATACAGCTGCCAGGATATATTTAGTGCTGCTATATTTCTATACTTCCCTGTCTGTATCAGCAAATTTTAAATCAAAATTTTATGTCCCATGATTAGGTGGGGGCTTGTTGTTCAACGTACAGCTGCCAGGATAAACATTTTGTGCTAATTTATTTACTCCTGTCTGTACGATTTTAACTGTTAACTTCTATTCCTTTTTGCCATTTTTCTGTGTTTTTTAATAACGATCCAATGTAAACGCTTGTTAGTATGTGTCCTATCCTCGCATGAACTATCTTGGATTCCCCTGTATAAATTTCGTATTTTATAACAATTTTTAATGTAATGGATTGATTTCATGTTTTGCTTGTATGATTTGTTTACAAATCGAATAAAAGCTTTGAAATTGAATTGACTTTGGCTGTATTTCCTTACCAGGGCATGTAAAACATATTTTATATTGTCCCTGATTTTTATAGCAATGTATCCCACCCTTGGGGCACCTAGGGCAGGCCTTATGAGTGATGTATAAGTTAAAAAAGGTAGTTTGGGACTCTGGAAGTACTTTGAATACCAAAGTCAAATTTGGACATAATTTTGTTTTAAAACCCGCCAACAAGTCAGGCATGGCTTTAAAATGACACCAGATACCACATCAGTGCCTACTTAAGTGCATTAAGACCACTGCGGTCTCTAAAAATACATGCTCTACCACTTACTAGGGACTTACAGGTAGGTTGTCTTTGCCAATTAGAATTATACCCATTACCATATACCTATAGAGGATAGAGCCCCAACCTGGGCCTGATAAGCAGAGTCCAGAACACTTTCAGAGTCAGTATCAGTTAAAAAATGGAGGTGACTATGGCAAAAAGAATGACTTTCCTACAAGTACCATCTTAAATACAAATCATGCATGGGAGAGTGGAACGTGTATTCCGCACCTTTCGGGTTCACCAGGTGTCTGTTATGTTCCAGTAATGCACCCAGATTGCAAAGCCCTAGCCATTTGTAACACATGGGGTGGCCGTGACTTGCCAGGACTGTCTGGAGACATCCAAGTGTTTAAATTGATATGAGAGCATATTGGCTGGCTATTCCTACAGGTGATAATGGTTCTGTCGGACCGAAATACACAATGATATAGTATTTCCTTTTTGTGCTATTTACAATCATCGGTCCGAGTGAGGGTACATCGACAATGGTACTTATACCAATATGCACAAAACACACTGACCACAATGTAAGTTATAGCAGAGTTTTAGTCATGCTTTATCTGAATTGTATTAAAACTTTAGTCTTGCTGTCCAAACAAACATAAAACATATAAACCACCTACTTTGTGTGTAAGACTGATATACATTTAAAACAACATACAAAAATTTTAAATCACAGAATTATTTAGCGAAGTCAACTATATATACAATAATCTAATCGGTACATCAATTGATTCTTGGGTCCTAGTAGATTTTGTATAGTTGATTCATAAAACAAAGGATTGTGTCGACGTTTCGACCCTGGCGGGCGATGCGCTGGTTGTGCGCATCAGGGGCAGGTCTTCATCAGGACTGTGCAGATGTGGGACAGCCTATGAATATAATTAACATGTGTCAGTGGTTGGTCAATGGGGATGGTAGATCTAAGGATTATCCAGATATTGGCTGAGTCGGCGGACCAGCAAATATTTCCTATACAGGTCCAGGTATCCAAGAGGAGCCGAGGTTCGCAGAAGGTGAGCATTTACAGTGCTCTCATCTATAATTGCACATCCCCGTACAACCAGCGCATCGCCCCCCAGGGTTGAAACGTCGACACAATCCTTTCTTTTATGAATCAATTATACAAAATCTACTAGGACCCAATAATCAATTGATGTACCGATTAGATTATTGTATATATAGTTGACTTCGCTAAACAATTCTGAGATTTAACATTTTTGTATGTTGTTTTAAATGTATATCAGTCTTACACACAATGTATGTGGTTTATGGGAAACATCCTTTACAACGCAACTTTTACCACGCAGTGCCTTTACGACGCAACTTTTACAACGCAAACCATTACAACGCATTGCGCTGGGGGCGCTCTAAGATAGGGAATAAGTTTAATTTACTATCCAACACCTTCCCTAGTGTCCACGGGGACTGGAGTTGGAATAGTAAATTAAACTATTCACTATCCAGCACCCCAAAGCGCTATGCGTTGTAAAGGTTTGCGTTGTAAAAACCGCGTTGTAAAGGCATGCGTGGTAAAAGCATGCGTTGTAATGTCATATATCCGTGGTTTATGTTTTATGTTTGTTTGGACAGCAAGACTAAAGTTTTAATACAATTCAGATAAAGCAAGCATGTCTAAAACTCTAACTTACATTGTGGTGAGTGTGTTTTGTGCATATTGGTATAAGTACCATTGTCGTTGCACCCTCACAGGGACGGATGATTGGAAATAACACAAAAAGGAAATACTATATCATTGTGTATTTCGGTCCCACAGAACCATTATTATCTGTTTTAATACCCACCCAGGTTCTGAGGGTTACAGGATCACCCCATTACATTTAATGGTATTCCTGGGTGGTGAGTGAGCAGTGGCAGGGCTCGCAGCTGCTTTGCGCGCTGTTATTGTGTACTGTGTTTTTAATTGTGCTCACGTAGCGCTTTTATGGACTGTGCTGCACAGCATACCTTCATTTTTAAAAACTTTATTTCTGCACGGTAATTGGATGCACTCTTTGCAGTGTCTCCGCTATAGCTAAAGCCAAATCCTTAGCGGACTTAGGCTTCTAGTACCCCCCCGGACTCCCTGACTCACCAGACGCTTTGGGGTGCCTGTCTTGTCTTCCCTCCTCCACGCCTCGGTCCGACAGGGTGGCTAGCACCGTTGAGCGGAGGGCGTGGAGGTGAGAGACAGTCACTTCCGTTTCCGCCTGCGAGTGACCGGTTAGCGGTCTAGTCGCGGTGAGACAGACGGGCTGAGGGTTTAAAAGGCATCCAGGAACGTGGGACGAGTGGCGGTGAGTGAGCAGTGGCAGGGCTCGCAGCTGCTTTGCGCGCTGTTATTGTGTACTGTGTTTTTAATTGTGCTCACGTAGCGCTTTTATGGACTGTGCTGCACAGCATACCTTCATTTTTAAAAACTTTATTTCTGCACGGTAATTGGATGCACTCTTTGCAGTGTCTCCGCTATAGCTAAAGCCAAATCCTTAGCGGACTTAGGCTTCTAGTACCCCCCCGGACTCCCTGACTCACCAGACGCTTTGGGGTGCCTGTCTTGTCTTCCCTCCTCCACGCCTCGGTCCGACAGGGTGGCTAGCACCGTTGAGCGGAGGGCGTGGAGGTGAGAGACAGTCACTTCCGTTTCCGCCTGCGAGTGACCGGTTAGCGGTCTAGTCGCGGTGAGACAGACGGGCTGAGGGTTTAAAAGGAGGATGTCATACCGGGAGCGCAGCGGACGTGCGCAGCGGGCGCGACGAAGGCGCGCCGAAGTGTCGCCAAAGTCGAGCCCGTCTGCGCCCGTCCGCGGCCGGTTGCGGGCTAGGGCGACAACCCCTGGTCGTAAGATCCGCTGGTCTAAGGAGCAGCTCCTTGGCTTCCGACCTCGCACTAAATCCAAATGCATGCATGGTATGACGAGTGATGATAGGGATTGTCCTCACTGCGGTTACTGTTTTACTACTTTGCTGCGGGACACTACGGAGCAAGCACTTTCTTGTGGCCTCCTTAATGTAAGATCACTACGCAAACATAGACTTGATGTCTATGAGATGATCCTTGATAAAAAGTTTGACCTTATGTTTCTTACGGAAACTTGGTTAGACCAGTTTTCCGACTCGGATATTATTGAGGCCACGCCGGAGAATTATTCTTGGGTTAGGCAGGATAGGCCTGAGGGGGTGGGAGGGGGGATTGCTATTATTTTTAGGAATACTTTGGGTTGTTGTCTAGAGCGCACGATGATTGTGGAGAGTGAGGCGGGAGTCTTCACGATCCAACTCAACGGGGGCATAACGATCAAAGGCTGTCTGATATATCGACCGCCAGGGGCCTGTACTAAGTTCAGAGAGAGCCTGCTTGAAAATCTTATGGAGGCTACCTTACGTAGGGATAAATTTCTCCTTTTAGGAGACCTGAACATTCACTTAAACTGCCCGGAGGATACAGGGGCTAAGGACTTCTGCAGGGACATGCTAGCACTTCAACTCGAATTGAAGCTATCGGACCCCACGCACCGCCAGGGACACCTTCTGGATCCGGTTTATGCTAACTGGGGAGGTGTGGAGGTGTCCGGTATAGAGCCTATCCCTTGGACAGACCACTTTCTGGTGGCATTTTCCATACAGAGCTTAAAATCCACCAAAGCTAGTCAGGCACCCCCTAACTATCTCAGGAGGAAGTGGGCCAAATTCTCGGTGATAGATTTCAACCAAGTTTTAAGTAAGGGTGGCCAGCCAGGTGGCGAAGACATCGAAACAGCGGTCTTAAATCTGAATCAGCGTATTACTGAAGCGCTTGACCAGACAGCCCCTCTCTGCCGCACTTCCATGGGTGCTCAGAAAGAACGCTCTGCCCCATGGTATAGTGGTGAACTGAGGTTAACAAAGGCAGACTGTAGGCGAGCTGAAAGAGCATGGAGGGTGTCGTATGACAGTCAGGCCAGAGAATTGTTCCTGGAAAAAAGGCGCCTGCACCATAGGCTGATCAAAAAGTCTAAGGCGACCTACTATGCTGGACAAATCCTGGGGTCGAAGAATTCGGCTAAAGAACTCTTCGGTATTTACAAGTCCTTGACCACGGTAAATTCATCTACTGAGCCGGAGAGTTCCTCTACGGAGTCATGTGACCGTATTGCCGATTATTTTTCAACTAAAGTCGAGAAGATCTACTCGACTTTCCCCAATCCGACAACAGGGATTGACCTCGTAGCAGCTTTTGCGGACACGGAGTCGGCAGGGCACCTCACTTACTTCTATACCCCTCCATCTGAGGATTTAGTAGCGGTGTGTCGCTCTGTTAAATCAGGGTCCCCGTGGGACCCAGTGTCTCCTAAACGCCTGGCGGAAAGCCTTGAAGTTTTGGAACCTTATATGAGGCACGTCCTGGACATCTCCTTCAGTGCAGGGAAGCTGCCTGAGGGATGGAAACAGGCGGTGGTGCTCCCGCTCCGGAAGAAACCCCACCTAGGCTTCGAGGTATTAGAGAATCTGAGGCCCATCTCCCTCCTGCCGTTTCTGTCCAAAGTGGCAGAAAAGGTGGTTAATACTCAAATCATGAAGCACGTGGAAGAGACGGGATTGCTCCACGCGACACAGTTTGGCTTTAGGCCACCCCACTCCACCGAGTCTGCCCTCCTTATGGCAACGGAACATCTGAGGGAGGGGGTGGATGCAGGCCTAACTATGGCTCTGATCTTGTTGGACCTCAGCGCGGCGTTCGACACTGTAGCTCATAACATCTTGCTACAGTGTCTGAACAGAGGTGGCATCTCTGGCACCGCGCTGAGATGGATCCAGGACTTCCTCATGGGGAGAAGCTTTCGAGTTAGGCAGGGAGACTGCTATTCAAAGGGGGTTCCCTTGGGCCAAGGCGTACCGCAGGGTTCGTCATTGAGTCCGACCCTTTTTAATATGTATGTCGCGCCGGTTGCCTCGATTGTGGAGAGTCATGGTCTCCAATTGGTCTCGTATGCCGATGACACGCAGCTGGTGATCTCCCTATCGCACGCGCCCTGTCTTGCTGCCGATGGCTTCCGCTCGTGCATGAAAGATCTTGCCGAGTGGATGGCTATCAACTGTTTGAAGCTTAATGGCAGCAAGACAGAGGTGCTGGTGGTGGGGAGAGCCCAGTCTGCTTGGTCGTCGGCATGGTGGCCACCTTGTCTTGGACCAACCCCGACCCCCTGTCAAGAGGCACGCAATCTCGGGGTGTGGTTTGATGCGGATCTTACTTTTGGCCCCAGATTAATCGGGTGGTAGGAGTCTGCTTCGGGATTTTGAAGAAGTTGAGAAAAGTCCTCGACCTGCTCCCGATTAGTGCCCGTCAAACCCTGGTTCATGCCCTGGTGACAGCTAGGTTGGATTATGGGAACCTGCTGTACCTGGGGGCTTCGGAGAAAAGCATGGCACGCCTGCAAGTGCTGCAAAATGCGGCAGCTCGTTTGATTCTTAGGCTGCCCAAAAGGGCGCCTTCTAAGGCGGCGCTTCAGAAGCTACACTGGCTCCCCGTAAGGAGAAGAGTGGAGTATAAAGCCCTCTGCACCTGTCATCGAATTTTGAATGGCAGGGCACCCGACCCTCTGAATAAATTGATCGAAGTGTATCAACCAACACGTGCGCTTCGATCCGCAGGGGGCGGTCTCCTCAAGATCCCTAGAGTCAAGAAAGCCCGTATGGGAGGCAGGTCTTTCAGATGCTTGGCGGCCAAAAACTGGAACAAACTTCCAGTGGACCTGCGCTTGGAGCCGGAGGAAGCCAGGTTCCGAGCGAGATTGAAAACATTCCTCTACACAAAATAATTGTCGGCTCTGTCTTTGTGATCCCTGCTCGCTGCCTCTTCCTCTTTTAGCGCGTGGACACGCCGGTGTGCGTAACGCAGCGCTCTACAAATGTCCCAATAATAATAATAATAATGATAATACAGGTGAGCCATCCAGTAATCCGATTTCAATTACATATCTCCCCTGTGGTAAATTCATTGACGGGATAATGTAAGGGGTACCCCTGGTTTGATCTATTTTAATGTGCCTTTGACGTATGCCAAATAGGTTGTATTTTATATCTGACCTTTGGAATTTTTTTCAGGTGCATTTTCTGTATACATGTGCCGCACCTACCACACCTGAGTATATAATTGTATATTTTAGAAATATTGGATACATTTACCAGGCCCCTGACATTCCAAAATAACACTGTTGCATTTGGTTTAACTCATTATGCTGCTGGTGGTGTGATGACATGCCCCTCTAAACTCACCTACCTGAGCACGCCAAGGAACTTGCTGTACCCCTAAACAAAATGTTTGCAAATATGCCAAGCACAGCACTCTTGGAGCCACCTATACATAGGGGAGGTAAAATCCAATGAACATGTGAATCCTTTCATACCTTCCACATGGCCAGTTTCAACACCACAAATATATACAATCTGTAACATAAGAATACAGTCCTTGAATCCTTAGTAATGGGTGTGGCCTGCTGTAGTTGCTTGCCACCCTCAAATGACTTTTCACTTTCTGTTGCTGATTACTATTCCTGAGGTGCTAACTCTGTGTCCGATAACTCCCTTCTCTTGTTGTTCTCCTTGCTATGCTATGTTGATATTTGCTCAATTGTTTCTTCATGTTACGCCCTCACCTGCTCCTTCTTTGGCCTGTGTAAATGTATTGATCTTGACTTCTTTTTTTCTCTTGGCTGGTTGTATGGTTTTAAGGTGTCCTACACCCATTCTACCACCCATTCCCTAGTAATGGCAGAATCTGTTAAGCAGTGCATTTCCTTCCCATAAAACATTTTTGATTTAGCTGGGCACATGAGCATATAATTCAAACTCATCGACCTGAGGATGAACTTTGTCTCAAGGAGCATGTTGTGTGGTTTTCTTGCTGTAGTGGTGTCTGGGCAGGGAACACTCTAGTTTTCTGTGGTGTTCATGGCCCCTTTCATCATTCTACTTGCTACACCCTATCCCTTTAATTCTGCAAGTTGACCTCAACTGGTCATTGGGGAGCCTTGAGTGTGGGGAGAACTGAAAGGCTGATATGCGCCCTTTTTACAAAGAACATGTTTAAGAGGTTCCATGGCACTACATTAGTACTAAACCATTACTCAATAAACAGCTCTGTACATGGCCCCTCCATTTTGTCAGATAGGCCTACAATTCTTACGTTGTTTACTCTGGAATGTCCTTCCGTAACGTTGGCCCTATATCCCAGATAGTGCACCTATCCAGTGAGGTCCTAAACATGTCTTTGCAGTTTTTTAAAATTTGGTGACAGCAAAGCCAACATTGATTATTTTCAGCAATCCTGTCACATATTTTCCTTTGGTCTGCTCTCAGTAGGTTATGGTCATTTGCCACATTCTCTCTCTTTAGTTCGAGGGTATCCTAGGTTTCCTTTCTTGCAGAAATTATGGCATATAGTTAACTCTACAGGTTGGGGGCCTGCTTTTGATGGCTCATCTTGAACGCATGAGTTAGCGCTTCATTCTCCGTGCCCTGAGGTATCTTCAGTTGGGTTTAGGTTGGTTTTGTTCTGCCCCTGCCTCTATGGTTCAGATCTATGTATTCTCTGGTGCCAAGTGTGCAGCTTGTAAGGCAGTGGCTTCTCTATGATCTTTCATGTAGGAATACTGCCTGCAGCCATTGAGACCCCACTGATGCCTTCCCATTAGTAGAGCTACACCGGTCCCACAACCTCCAATGTGTCTTCACTTGCGTATTCCAAAAGTGGGGACGAGAAAGAGGCAAATACCTCAAAGCTCACAATAGCTCACTGTGCATTCTCCTGGCTGCTCTTCAGTGTTGAGCCCCACAAAGTTTCAGGAGGGCGTCTCTCTTCTCACTATAGCACTGACATTATGGGTGCCAGGATATGAATGCACTTTGCCTTCACATCAAAACCAGCTCTTGATTCTTTGAGTGGGTTATTCTATTGCTGGTTTTCCATGGAACTGCTGTCTTCACTTCTCACAGGCTAGGCGACCAGGAGAGTGGAAACTGAGTCCAAACCAGCTTCGCTGGGCTGCTGACACCGTTGCCACTGTGGGTGTATGATTGATAGTCCCCCTACACAACAGCAGCAGGCTTCAGTTTCCTTGGCTGTGTCTTCCACTCTTTCAGCCATCCCAGCCATGTGGTCTTCATCCAATCATGCCACTAGGCGTGGTGGAATCATACTACATACTAACACTCATTTTGTTATGGATCCACACCCGTTAGTGTCAGTCGGCCAGATGTACAGATGATTGATGCTTAGTCCTTTGTTGTTTTACAAGTTCATAGTTAGAGGATTGACTAAGTGACTGCCTCTTTCACTTTTGGTTGTTGTGTTACAAGCAATCAGTCAATTCCAGAGATCTTGCAAGAAATTGACAGGTGGGATCCCTTTCCTCAGCACCCCAGGTCAGAACGGGCACCCAATCGTGTATCAATAGCTCATTATTATACCTCATTCGGTTCAGAATATGTAGTATAGTTCTACTAGTTGTGGTTCTAGCGTTGACAAAGACAAACAATAGACAAGGTAAAGAGAATGAATACACAGAAACATTGTTATGGATAGGTCCTCAGAGTAACCGTTTTAGAACCGGCTAAGTTGTTAAGTGCATTACCAGTCTCGAAAGCCTGTTTTAAGCTAAACACGTCCTTAGCTGTAGCACTCCACAGATATTCATGAGTCTCCGTCTACTGCTCTGAGGCAGAATGTCCTCATTCCTTTCTACCCATGAGCAAAAGAGTGGTTAAAATAAAATAATAACAAATATTGGAAATTGTAGGAAGGTGGACACCTGACTATGGTTACCCCAGATTTTTTGCCTTGTGTTTAGCTGGTTTTCGACTTAGTTGGCCTGGTTCCCTGCTAATCAGGGCCCCAGGCTATCTGCTCTCTCCTTAAAATGGACTCCATGCACCCTAGGTGCATAACCAAATTGCTACTGGACACCTTGTCAGCCCCTATATAGTGCACTATAGGTGCCAAGGGCATAGGTGCATCCAAGGCCTACCAGGGGCTGCAGCATAGCTTTTGCCACCCCTGGTTGGTTCTTAAATTGACACAACTGGCTGATCACTCAGCTGGGGCAAGTTGGTATAAGCACCTCTTGCTTAGATATAGTATACCTATATTTAAACCTATATCTGGACACATATGAACCTATAAGTCACTCCTATGGCAGGCCTTATCAATCCTGGAGGCAGAGTGCTTGGTTTAACGTGAGATGGTGCTCGAGCATGAGCTGAGCCTGTCTGCAGCTGTCGGGAACAACTCCCTAAGCTGTTCCAGGATATTGCCATACCATATACTCTTAAGTGCATTATAATCCATCGCGGTTATGTGCTAACTTTGGTTTGGCTTTATCAAAACATGTCGTGTAAGGTGTCATACGATTTGGAATACTATCCCCTCGACAGACCTGTCGACGGGGATTGCATTCCACCCTTCTAGAGGGAGAAGACATGTTACTTTGCTGAAAGGGGGTTGATTTCTAAAAGAGCCTCAGCATCACAAAATGGATGCTGCTGCTACCGACACAAGTCTGACCTCCTGCTGCTGACCGAAACTTGGCAGAGGAGGCCTGGACAAAGGGTTTCCTGTCGCAGGGAGGTGCTACACCTCCCCAGACAGGAGATAGTGTATTGGGGCAGGGTGGGTTGAATGAAACTAGACAGTGCCTGGGGCGCACAAGGCTTCCCCTTGTATTTATTTATTTATTTGTAGAGTTTTATAAAGCGCGAACAAGATCCTGGCGGATATCAGAGCACTATACAGACAGTGAGTGTTACGTGTACAAGATAAGAAATAGATAAACACAGCAGTACAAAGAATATAAAAAGAAAAACAATATAGTTATATTTGGCATCATTAAGTGTCTTATGGTTGAGAACTTAACTGTCTTTCGTCCTATTGATTCAATCGATCAGGCTCATGTGTATTTGGCCATGAGGATGGATTTAACCTCCTTTTTAAAAGCAATAGTGGACGGGTTAAGTCTAATTTCAGGGGGTAAGGCATTCCAAATTCTGGGTGCCATCCCGGAAAAGGATCTATTATAGGTTTTATTCTTATGGAACTTTTGTGGTTTCAGGAGTAGTTTTTCCGCATTTCTTGAGGGTCTGGAGCCCCCGGAGATCGTGAGTTTCTGTGCCAGGTAACTGGGAGTCTTTTGATGTAATGCTCTGTGCGTCATGCATGCAATTTTCAGTTGAATTCTCGCATCTAGGGGTAACCAGTTCAAGGATTGAAGGTCCGGGGATATGTGGGAAAAATGTTTAGATCCTGTTATGAGTCTTGCTGCAGCGTTGGTTGCGGATCTAAGGGGTGCAGTTGATGCTTTGGGCAATCCACAAAGGGTGACGCAACCGTATTCCACTTTGGGTATAACCAGTGCTTGTACTGCCTGCTTAAAGTCATTGTGTGGAAGGAAGGGTTTTAGTTTCCTCAGTATGTTTATCGGAATGTTTGCTCCCTTTGTAGCATTACTGATATGTTTTTGCATGTTGAGGTTACTGTCCAAAGTTATTCCTAGGGACTTCGCAGAGTCCACAATGATCGGTTGTACATTGAATGCCGTAATATGTTTGATCCAGTCTTGCAATTTCGGGATTTGGGCCGGTGGGGCAATTAGAAGAAATTCAGTTTTTAATGCATTCAATTTAAGATGATTTTCTGCCAGCCACGTTTGTGTGTTACTGAGAGCTGTGTTGAGTAGTTTGACATCCTCTAAGTCAGTCTAAGTCTATTTTGAGGTATAACTGTGTATCGTCTGCATACATGTGATATTGGACATTACAGGTTTGTAGAATTTCCGTTAGAGGTTCCCGGAAGAGATTAAACAGTGTTGGAGAAAGTGCTGATCCTTGCGGTACCCCCAAGGTCACTGGGACTGGCTTGGATAGGGTATTCTTGATTTTGAATTGTTGTGTCCGGTTATGGAGAAATGATGTGAACCAATTTAGCACTGTCCCCGATAGGCCCATTCTGTGTTTCAGGAGGTCTAACAGGTTCTCGTGTTTGACCGTATAATCCGGTCAAACCGGTTCTGGGGCACACCAGCCCCAGTCCCAGCGCGACCCTGGACAAAGGGAAAGGGGTGTAACCACCCCCTTCCTGGGTCCCACCCATAGGAGGGACCTTACAGGTGATCCAGCCCACTAGATTGGTATAAGAGTGGGAGCAGTGCTAGTGCACTCAGATTATCCTGACTGAAACTTATGAAACGAAACTCTGGACCCTTCGACATCCTACTCGACGTAGAAGACTGAAGAATCTCCCTTGTGGTCAAGGAGTGACCACCCTGTGCAAACAGGCACCATCCAGCACCTCGACGTTTGCTTTGTTGCAGTTTCCGCCGGAAGTCGAGCAACAGAGTTCAACAAGACCCAGCTGCCTGCATTCTAACAGCCCGATCCACAGTCCCTGCAGAGCTGAGACCCGTGGAGGTGACCTGAAGCGTGGGGCCCGCCATCTTGGAAAGACCATGAGGCGCTGACCGTGCAGCTCCCAAGGCACCGTCAAAGCTGTGCATTGGGGTTTGAGAAGCCCCAGCCCTGAGCCACTCCTGCACCGAAGCTCACCCCTCTACACTCACCGAGTGCTGCGTGGGGCCCCTCTGCACTTTTTGGCTCAACGCGTTGGTCCGGTCACTTGCCCGTTGGCTTGTGGCCCCAGTACCGATGAACCTTTGAATTTGACTAACCAGTCCGGTTGCTCCTGAAAAGGAGCACCCGCTCTGACCTTCCTGGTCCGAGTATTAAGCGATCTTCGAATCCTGCGTGGGTTGCGCTTGCCAAGAGTTGTTTGCTCCAATCCGGAAGCCGACACCGCCGACAGCGAGAGCCTGCATGGGACAGCTCGTGATCCACTCCTGGACATCCTCGGTGCCCCAGAGTCCACGTGGCAGCGGAGAGAAGCTACTCGACATCGACCTGATTGCGCCCGACATTGCCTGGTTCCTTCCTGGTTCCACCCTGGTCACTGCTGAGTGACCCAGACTCTGTCCCCTCTGCTTTCAGATCATCTATACCTTTGATCCACTCTTGGATCACACTGGACACTTCCCTTCACGACGCCTGCAGCATCTTCATCTTCAGGCACCTTCAACCTGCGTGACGAAACCCGACACTACTTCGCACCTGTGCACCCGCTTCCTGTGGGTGAGGTAACTCAGCAACGCCGGTGCTCCTGTACTGGTACACACCTCTAGTATATGCGTCTAAAGTTTCATCCTTCTAGGTTAAGCGGAAGTCTCCTTTAACAGTAACTTTATAACTTTTACGCACCATTGACTTTGCATTGGTGCATGTGTGTGCTTTAAGCGCTGCACCCGAATCCCGCGGGCTTTTCCCGACTTCAGCATTGCTAGTCCCGACTGCTCCCAGCGATTCCCTAGGCCCTAGGCCTAACCACTGTTCGATTGGTATCTCTTATACCACTATATGTTTAACTGTGCTTTTGTTTAAACGCTTGTGCCTCTGCAGTCATAAAGAGTACAGAGGATTATTCTAGTAATAAATACATATATTTTTATAATATATAACTTGTGTGGTGTCCTTTCATTTGATATTACAGGATTGTGATTGGTAAAACAGCTTGCTTAACACGACCTCTTGAGTTAAGCCTTTAAGGCTGCTTAGTCCATGTTACCCTTAGGATAGCTTGTCTATAAGGTTGACCTACAACCATCACCATAAGGGATTGTTTGGACTGATACAAGGTGCCCCCAGAATTGGAGACATCATATATCAGGCCAACTTCTCACAGAAATGAAGCTGTATGAGAAAGACATGGTGAGAACAATGACATGGTATAGTAATGGAAGCAATATGCAGCCATGAATAAGCAAAACTAATGCATAAACCATTGGTAAAAAATGGATAGATGAATGGAAAGTGCACACATTGTTATAGGCCAACTGCTGTAAATTTACAAGCTTGGAAGCTACAGATTACAGCGCAGTGGCAGCTGGTGCCAACTGAAAATGGTAAGGCAGTGCAGGGGAGGTGTTGGGAATTTTAAAAAATCACTTACCTGCCGCTCAGCTCCACTCCCGCTTCCGCTCCCTAGTTGCTCTTACATCTCTCCTTCAGAAGTGGCTAGACCTGAAAGCAGAGGCTCCCCAGCCAATCCAGACTCTGCTCTCTTAGCATGAAGACAATTCCAGGATTGGTCAGAGTGGCCTCATTCGCCACTCAGACGTTGCCTGGGAGCCTGTGGCATTTCTCCAATCCGGCTGTGTCAGCCAACCAAACTGGCATTGCACACTTATAAGTGCACACTACTCCTCCCTCTGCCATGGCTCCGGTCTCGCCCCTCCCACTACCACATAAGCAGTGCAGACATGAACAAAACAGTAATAACAATGTTTTATTATAATTTTATTTATTATCTGCTGGCAGTGGGGCGACGCTCCTCCGCCAGTATGGAGGAGCCCCCCCCGATTACAGGTAAAGCTTGCTGTTTTCAGTTTTTACAGATTTTCACAGATAAATATAGACCGAAAACCATTAATTTGTCTGCTTACTTTTTAATACTACAAATATGGAGAATATTACTTTTTTCAGTGATCTTTGATGATGTCTACCATAACTGCTAGGCCAATAGCAGTGAAGACTAACACATATAGAAGTTCAAAATAAAGGCTCCAGTTTTCCTAATGAAGTTTTAAACATTCACAGACATGCCTTGTGTGTTGCCCATGAGTGAAGCATCATATATGCCTTGCTCTAGCATTAAAACTCAGAAGACATCCAACTATGGTTAAACAAAAATCTGAATACACTAGTTTAGGTTAATGTTTTCTAAAAACACAATATAACTATCGATACAGCCTGATAAAAAGAGAAAACATAAACATGGATATTTACAGTCAGAAAAAAATAGAAACCATAACATTGGGAGCCCTATTTATAGGTTATACCAAGGTTCAGTAGGTAATGCCATGAATGCAGTGGAGTAGCTGGGGAGGGGGTAGTGGAGACGACCTCCCCCAGCTCTTACCTGCCGTCTCAGGCGGCAATGTCAAATACCCCCGCGCTTCTCAATGCGTTTGCCGTTGGCAGTAAAACAAAGAAAACTTGCCAGCACCCTCCCTGCTCTTCACTGCAGCTGCAGCTGGGCAGCAAATGCAGGGACCACCAAGGGCGGCCAGAGGGCTAACTACGCCACTGCATGAATGATACGTGGGTTACAGAGGCACATGAGCATGTGAGGCATGGCAACCTGAAACTGCAAGACTCACATTTCCAAATACTCCTAAATAATATAATGCAATGTTAAAAAGAAAGCCAGTCCTGCTCACCATTTTTCACCTTCTCTGAAACTGAGCAAACACAGAAAACATACAGTCCCTCACACCTACCCATAATCATGCAGCTCTCTCTCTTGTATCCCTATGTTCTCACTCCTAACATATGTTTCAATATTGCCTTTGCAAATTAGACTGTAAAACGGCAGTTTAATGGTTGAACACTTTTACAATATTTAGAGAAACAGAAACCCAAAGGTATTTAGACCTGTTTTGATCACAATCAATAGGCACAGAACCTTAGCAAACTTCCCTCCGTTGTATGCATTCAAATTTCCCCTCATGCAGGAATAAAACGAGCTTGTTTTTTAGCCAAGATCTCCTTCCATAGGAAACTCATGGCTCCCAAATGTGAGAAAGAAACTTTCTTGTCAGATCTCCATTATTTGTCAATAATCAAACTTCACTCCAGGATGCTGGACAGAGACGCAAATCCAGTATTACACTCCAAGTTTGCTTTCTGTCGTGGCTTCGCTGGTATCCTAGAGATTTGGCATTTATACCTATATAAATATTTAATCATTGTGTTATTCCAAGTCACCCTGTGCACATTAACTTAACACAGCTGAAGACGGTACTGATGTTGCTCTTGATGCAAATCTAATAATACACTTTCAGTCACCGGTGTTATCCTTGATATCTTCCTATATACTCTTCATCTAACAGCCACAGGCCAACAAAAGTGATCAGAGTACGTCTGACAGTGATATTGCTCTACAGAAAAAATATTTTTGGAAATTACTTTGGAAATCACCACCTGTTAAATCCCAGCCACATCCTGAGAGACAGAGGTGATGTTTTGCCATGAAAGTGCATGAAAATCAGGCAAAAGTTATTTATGCCTGCATTTATATTTTCGTTTGTTTGTGACCTAAAGGTGTTTTTAGGGGTTGGTTTTTTCACTCTTGGTTGGCTCAGAACATTAAAAATGGGAAAAATAATTGTAGGTGGACTCCATATGGTATTTACGGATGAAGTAACGCTACCTTTGAAGTGCTAAAGGCACTCTTATGGTGTGACAACCTGTGATGACCTTTGACTACCATCATTTTAATTGACTTTGGTGTGTTATTTGACCCTAGCTTGAATGTACAACGACCTGCATAAGCCTTATTTCTTTTAAAGATTCTTTCTTCTAATCTTGCAGTCTTACAGTGGGAGCTGTCACAGTAGAACAGCCTTGTCAAGAACAGAACGTGTAGGATGTGCGTTTGAAAGCATGAGAGAGCGAGAGGTGTGGAATGTACTTTTTGGTCTCAAATTGCAATGTTATGAGCAGTGGTGCACAAATGTGCATTACGTTGTAGATTGAGAGATACAGTATATGATGCTATAAGCAGTGGTGCACAAATGTGCACTGTGTTCTACATTGAGAGATGAAGTATGTGATGCTATAAGCAGCGGTGCACAAATGTGCATTATCTTGTACATTGCCAGATGAAGTATGTGATGCTATAGGCAGTGGTGGACAAATGTGCATTGTGTTGTACATTGGGAAGTATTAGGCCGTTCTTACTATTGGCTTTGACATGGCCTCATGTCATCCTGAATTCTTACTCTGCCTTGCTTGAGCTTTACTGCACACAAAGATAGGCGCCCAGAGTGTTTACAAGTTGCTTGGGTTAATCACTTTCAAGGTTTGTTTTGTGAGAGATTGTTTTATGCACCCTGGAAGGTTTTCATGACCTTCTTCAAGATAAAGGCTGGAACATGTGAGATGTATAGTTTTCTTTATTCCTTGTTCATATTCAGATATAAATTGCAGCCAACACATGTTTTGTCTGTACAAAATTGGTACTCAGACTTTCTCAAGGAAAAAAACGATCATCAGTAGCGTCAGTAGGTCACTTAGAGTCCAGAATAAAGAAACCTATACATCCTAACATCGTGATTGGGTCATCTTGTCCTGATGAACTTTGGGATAATTTTATGTCATTGACTGTCTAGAATATTTGTTGAAAATTGATGTACTTTGATGTTACACTCTTGTGACTGTCAAGACTTTATATAATTGCAATTGGGGTGTGCTACGCTGACCTTCTTTTCTGATACTTTTTTTTTTAGTCCTGCCTTCCTACATATTCCATGTTTCCCAGATCAAAATGGGAAATAGTGTATTGTCTCAATATTAATAATTGGTAATACCACATGCAAATCCCGCTTTCAAAACTATTCTCCTCACGCCCCTTCCCTTTTTACCTCACACCCAACAAGTTCCTCTTGATCTCTGTGCGGCTATTTGTTCTTCTCTATATGTGTTACTGTCCTGATCTGTTACCTGTTACATGCACCCTAATTTAGTTCCATGCAAAATACTCAGTTGACCATGTAACTGATTCCGGGCTCTACAAATACCTAAAAATAATAGCTCAGGGTCAACACAGCATTTGTGCAGGGCTCAGAATGTGAAATTGGGCAAAAAGACAGGGCCAGATTCACAAAGGTAAATTTAAGCCAAAAGTCTAAGGGCCTAATTAACAAAGGTAAACTTAGACCAAAAGTCTAAGGGCCTAATTATGAGTTTGGTGGTGCGGGAGCGAGACCTCCCTGCTCCCGCACCGCCAAACCCAAGCCAGATTAGGAGTTTTCTTCTGTCTGGGGAGCTGACCTTTGGTGTTCCCATGGTGGTGCCTATGAAATAGGTACCGCAATGCGAACCTTAAAATCAGTACCTACATGGCATGGGTTGCTGCAGTCCATGCTGTGCAAGTACTGGGTTGCATGCATACAGGGAGGCACAACATGTGCCCCCTGCATGAACCCCATTGCACAGAGACACAAGAGGTCCCTGTAGGGCCCCCTTTGTTTCCTCACCACAACATTTTTCATGGTGGTCACGCCGCCATGGAAAGTGTGGCGGTAAGGAGACTCGTAACATGCTTGACGGGGCCGTAGCGGCTCCTCCAAACATTATGGATCCTTAAAACTGACGCGCCAACCTGATCCCTGGAGGTTGCAGTCATAATAGGGAGGTTATAAGACCGTCACGCCCCGTGACTCGTAATAAGGCCCTACGTTATGACTTTTGATATTCATAAAGGCAAACTGAGACCAAAACTCTATGTTTATGACTCTCCAAGTGGAGAGTGCACTCTGGGTGCTCAGTGCAATCTCTGAACTCAGGATGGAGATACTGCTCATAACTTACCTTTGTGAATAGGAAAAGTCATAAACTTAGACTTTTGGTCTAAGTTTAACTTTGTGAATACCAAAAGTTGTAAACTTAGACTTTTGGTTTAAGTTTACTTCTGTGAATCTGGCTCTAAGTTTAGACCTAAGGTCTAGGTTGAGACCTAAAGAATAGCTTTACTAGTAGAAAAGTTAGACCTCTGGTCTACGTTAGACTTGTGGTCTAAACTTAGACCAAAAGCCTAACTTTACTACGAGTAAAGTTAGACCTTAGGTCTAAACTTAGACTTCCGGTCTAAACTTAGATTTTTGGTCTAAGGTTAACTTTGTGAATCAGGCCCACAATTTGCACTCAATTTCATATTCACTGCAGGACTCAACAAGCTATTAGTATTTCAAAGAATATTAAACGAAATATAGAAAGCTTTATGACTTAGCTCTTTTGAAGCACTATTGCAGGCCTTGGGAACACCTGAGTCACAAGCTTTAAGACAAATGCTGATGGTTAAATATATTGTCTCACTACAAGGAAGCTCAGAAAAGTCTTATGTATAAATATTTAAGACAGTAGTAATTTTAAACTTCGTTGCCTTCCAACATCACACATCCACATCCATTTCTAACAAGAATTGCTACACAAAGAAACACTCCTAAGTGACGTCTTCCACAGCTCATCTAGGAATGCTGTACTACTCACCTCAAATCTCTCTCGTTCCCCTGTCCTAGATGTTTACTTGTAAAAATATTCTCCTTTATTTTTCAGGAACGCAGGGCTATTGATTGCCGAGACAGAAGTAAGTTTTGCCCTTTTTATATATTTGCACTTTAGTTAATGAAGACATTGAATGGAAACCTAATCTCTGTAAAAAAAAAATGACACAAAGTAAAGTCAAGATGACAAACCAACTGTAAGTAAGTGAAATCGAGATACAAAATGAGCAGAAAATTCCAATGGTTAAACTTTGTAAAACAGAGGCTAAGAGTGTAAGTGTTAAAGTCATTTAGAGTAAGCCGTGGCAAGCACTAGAACATGGGTACGCGCAAAAATTTGCCCATGGGCCGCAAAGTACATTCTGTGGTGTGAACGAAGGCAGCACTGATCCCAGCAGGGTTGTAGTAGGGGGTCTGGGTGGGTCAGGGGTTGAGTAAAGAGGTCTAGAAAATTTGTAAAATAAATGGGCAAGCATTTATTTGCAGGTTAATAAATGCTGCTCATTAAATTAACATTTTTATGAATATTAAGGCCCAGCAACTAAACAGCAGCTTGTTCTGCTGTTCACCAGGGGGGCTACATGTAAAGTTCAAGAGGGCCATAAGTGGCCCCTGGGCCGTACTTTGAGTATCACTGCACTAGAACAAGAACAAGAAAACAAGTATGCATCATTATTGTTGTGACAAACATGGATATTTAGGGCCTGAGGTGTGTAGGTAATTGTTTGCGATACCAAATAGCGAATTGTTGCGATTTGCTATTTGGTAAGCGCAAACACCCATGTACAAATGTGGGTATTAAACATTTTGCGATTCCCTGTGGTTTGCAAATAGTTCGACCTCCTGAATAATAATGCTTTCGGTCTTGCTTTGTCACCTATTGGGAAGTGCATCTCCCAGCAGACCACCATGTCTATAATTGTTTTTAAATAAAGTAATTTTTTTTCGAATGTAGCCCGTTGTCCTTAAAAGAAAACAGGATATGATTCAAAAAAAGAAAATGAAACGTTTTCTTTTGATTTTCTAAGAGTAGGCAGTGGTCCGTAGAACAACTGCCTGCTCTCATAAATGTTTTTCCAAACATTCACAAAGGGGAAAGGGTCCCTTGGTGTCCCCTTCCCTTTGTGTATGGGATACCTCCAAATTCAAGTTGACGGTAAAATGCAAATGTTTGCGACTGCATTTCCTTTGCAAAACATTCATATATGCCACTGCTATTCGTTATTAGGAAGGGACGCCCTAAGTACGCCCCTTCCTAATACTGAATCACAAACCCAAATTGCAATTCAGAACCAGGCTAACGAACTGCAACAGGGCATTTGTACATTTCGAAATTCCTTTTGCCGTTCGCACATGGCCCGATTCTGTAAATTGGGCCATTTGCGAACGTAAAAAAGGTTTGTAAATACAGCCCTTAAACCCATGAGGTCATAACAGGTGAAAAACACTTGGGTGCACATATTATTCAGCACTGGATTTCAGGCAGGTTTCTCACACAAGCTACACATCTCTGGTGACTTCCGGTGTAAAAATAGGAACAAGTGAATTTTGCACTCGACCAAAGCCACATGTACGACAATTTCCTTTTGTGACTCGCAATTTGCTAATTTGAACTATTTGCAACTTGAGAGTCGCTAAATGAAATGTACTAATTTGTCTCAGATGAATAGGTGACGTTACAATGCATGATATTATTTCGCATGCCGTTCAAACGCAAACTTTTACTCCGACTTTCTGTCGGGGGCCCTGGAAGTTAGAATAGATTAATTTTCTATTCCAAATCCAGTGTGTGCAACAGTGGGGAAGGTGTTGGAGTTAAATCCAACACCTTTTACCCACTGCTGCACACCTTTTGCGTTGCAACGACATGCAATGTAAAGGCATGCGTTGCAACAGTATTGTTGTAAAGGCTGTCTCCCGTCTCAGACACATTTTGACATTTCCAATGGAGTTGCAAATGACTTGTCTCATCAATATTCATGAGGCCGGTCGCAATTTGTGACCCATTGGAAATGGGCAATAGAACAGGGATGGTGCCCTGCTGGGAACAGAAGACCCCCTGGTCTGTATTTGCTTTTTATATAAAGCACCTTTAAAAAGAAATTGCAGCATTTTTTAAAAGTAGACAGTGGTCTTTGGGACCACTGCCTCCTCTTAAAAAACGTTTGCACAACCATACACAAAGATGAAGGGGTCCCCTGAGACGAATTTCTGTTTCCGACTGGCATACCACCTGCTCGAAGTAGGTGTTAAACTGCAATTGTTTTGTGACCCCATTCCGGTTGTAAAGCAATTGTACATCCCCTGCGACTTGCCATTAGGAAGGGTCACCCTTGGCACGGCCCTTCCCAATAGTGACTCGCAAACCCTATGTTGTGTTTCGGTGATAGTTACTAACTCGCAGAATAGTGTTTGTACATAGTAAAATGCATTTTACTGGTCACAAACAGCCCGATGAGCCATTTGCGACCAGTAAAATGCGGCATACATCTGGCCCCAAGGGAATACTTTGATAACATGGTCACAAATTCTGTTTGCCTTGATTTTCAGCTCACAGATCTAAATAGCATTGTAAGATAGCCCGTAATGCTGAGCTTTCATAACGAGACAACACTCTTGAATTCTGTCTTCTCAAGGGACCCTGTTTGTTTAAAAAATGCACAGTTTGTTGTGAAGACCTCTAAAGTATATTTAGTCTGTTTTTTTGTTATATGGGCATTCCTTTGCCCCTTCTTTAAAGTGTAATGTCTCTGTTTTTCAACACAATTGTTTATGGGGTTTTTATCGTCATTCTATCGAGTGAATACATTTTCCAAATGTTGGTTACAGAAATTAATAAGTCACTACAAAAGGAGGTAATTAGGAAAAAAAATGATTCTCAAACATCTAGTTGCCTTATATATACCCAATGGCAGCAATTCAGCATAGAAGGAAGTGACTGAGTATGAAATGGTAGAAAAGTGGGTCCTAGACCCTCAACCACATCGGCTATATCAATTCCTTGTGCCTAACTAGATTAATTTGCCCAAAGGTCAATATGGGGTTTTCTGAAAATACTCTTTTTCAGCTTACAAAATACCAGCTTGTATTTTAACTAATTAAACCTATTGTTCATCAAACAGTTTTTTTTTGCTATTATCGATTTCAGGGAGGTTTGTGCTTGGACATATCTTTCTCTGCAGTGAGACCCCAAACTCTTTGCTCCTGTTTGACATATTTAATTTACTTCTAAGTCCCTGGTAGAGTGGATCATCATATAGCCAGGGCCTGTAAATTACATTCTACCAGTGGGCCTGCAGCACTTATTGTACCATTGTACCACCAACTTAGGTAGCACTCGAAAACTTGTCCAAGCCTTAAACTCTCCATTTATTTCATATGTCACCCCTAGGTTTGGCCCTAGGTATCCCATACAGCAAGGCTCTGTATAATTTAAAGGTTGGGCATGTACGTTTAAGTTTTACATGTACTGCTAGTTAAAAACTCCCAAATTCGAATTTTTCCCTCCAGTGGATAACATTGGGGATGCCTCATTACATTTAATAAGTTGCAATTCCTATTTGCGAGGAGGTAGATATATCATTTTTGGTACCTATGATCTTTTAATGATAAACCATCTTTATTGGTAAAGTCAAACTTATCATTACAAGTTTGCAAATGCTACTTTTAGAAAGTTGGCACTTTCCTCCCCTCAGCCCTTTGTGTCTGCAGCCTTTCTTAGTACACATGACTGGGTGTAGCTGACAATTAGACTTTGTAATTTCCCTCCAGAAAGTCATACAATAGTGGTATTAGCAGAGCCTTAATGGGCCATCTACTGGCAGGATGGGAAACCAGAGCTGAGCACAGCCCCTCTTGCACCTGAATAGGCTGTGTCCTGTCTCCTCAAAATAGGCCTAATGACCTTGTTTTGTCAATGCTGTCAACTTGGCGTCAGAGCAGGGGAGACAGAAAACTCCCAGAACTGCAAAGGACCTTTGGGTCTCCATCTACTCCTGGAAACCTGGTTGTGGTGCTAAAGGCGCCCAGAAGACGATTTTCCAAAACTGAGCAATTGGACAAAATTTGACCAAGTACTCTGAGAACCAGAAGGAGTCCACGACCAACCTGCTCACCTATCTGCCTGAGGTGCATCGCTGGTCAGATTGACTTTGCGGCTTCTCCTGCTGCATACTTTTCCGCAGCAGCAAGTCCATTTCAGTGGTTCTGATAAGTCACAAAGGAAAGCTTATTCTACCTTTTCTTCTGGCAGATATGTGTAGGTAAATGATCATATCTTCTGTAGCCCATTTAGCCTTCACTCAGGAAATAGGTATTTAATCATGAGCTTAATTAAAATTGATAAATAAGGCTTAAAGTTTTCGACATGCTTCATCATAATCAAATTTAGAATAGTAGTTTTATTCAAAAACCTAGACAATGATTGTCTGTTTATCAATTCTCTGAATGAAAAATGTTATTACTAATTTGAGCAATTTGACCATTGATGAAATATATTTATATGTGTCATGCACAGCTCAGATTTACAGCCCCTTTTAGCATTGAGATTGTTCCTGACTTCTCCAGCCCATTGGGAAGAATTTGGTGAAGAACACAAAATGAATAAACATGACAAGACATGGTTGCCTTTATTTCTCAAATATCTTGAACAAGTCAACTGGAATTACCTGGGTACTCAGAACTTATTTTGAGGTTAGATAATATAGGGAATGTATAGGGTGAGGAACTTGAGGTCTCGGAGACAGCCTAACTGTTAACTCTCCAAGCGGTATCCTCCTGTTATTCTTTGAGTAAATTTAATTCAATTGAACAACATTTTCTTCATTCTTTATTTCAATAAAAGTAAAAAGATTCTGCCACATATAATCCCTTCCCTGTTGTCTTGAGATGATATTTTCACGTGTCGTATAGCAACATTAATTTTAGCACCAGTACATTTTACAACTCTATGCCCCACTACACTGAAGTATGGGTTGATAGTGGGACGTTCTCATAGAGTTTAGCATATTATTTACTTTAAGGGAAACTTCACGAGGTGAAAGGGACTTGACTAAGACACTCAAAAATTAGTGGCTTAAAATCCTCCAAGAAGACATGCCCACTTTCATTTTCATATATATATATATATATATATATATATATATATATATATATATATATATATATATATATATATATATATATATATATATATATATATATGTCACAAAATCTCCTCCCCGAAAAGAAGAGCAGAGACCCAAGGGGAACAGTTGGAGGCCGTTTATTGAAGAGAGATGGCGGATGCATTTCTGGCCGATGTTTGCCGTCGTCAGCGCCCAAAGCCTCCACAGATGAGATTCGTCTCGCTGGTAAGTTCTGCCGCTTAAGGACCCGCTGTTGTGAGTCCGCCCCACCCTCTGTAGTTTCAGCGCACCTGTGTAGCGTCCCATGGGTAAGGGAAGACTACAAGTCCCAGGATCCCATGTGGTGGGACCTCGGGATGGTGTTGCTAGGGGGAAGAAATGGTAGCACAATCCACTGTGCATGTTGCAGAGTCGTCAGCGTAGGTTTTCCCAAAATGAAAAAATAATAAAACAAAATGCGATGTTTCAAATTTTCCGGCTTTGCAGTTCAATGTTACGGTCTCCTCAGCTCCCCTGTACTGCCTCAGCCTCAGATGCTGCGGGGTCCATGAGGCGGGGGTTACACTGTCGATGCAGGCAACCCAGCGCGGGGTTAGGAATACCTCGCTACCGCCGACTATTCTCCACAGCTCCAGGGCGGGCGCAGACCATTCAAATACCTTTGGGGGAAACAGAGGAAAGCTTGCGCCGTCCCAGCCAGAGCGGTCTTTGCCCAAAGCGAAGCAGGGGTCTCTAAAGTGCGTTTCTGGCTCCGCACAATAAAATGTCACAAAATCTCCTCCCCGAAAAGAAGAGCAGAGACCCAAGGGGAACAGTTGGAGGCCGTTTATTGAAGAGAGATGGCGGATGCATTTCTGGCCGATGTTTGCCGTCGTCAGCGCCCAAAGCCTCCACAGATGAGATTCGTCTCGCTGGTAAGTTCTGCCGCTTAAGGACCCGCTGTTGTGAGTCCGCCCCACCCTCTGTAGTTTCAGCGCACCTGTGTAGCGTCCCATGGGTAAGGGAAGACTACAAGTCCCAGGATCCCATGTATATATATTCACTGAAAAAACCATAGGTTTCACACCAGTTATAGTTAGGTGGAAATTTTACTCGCATAAAACCATTGAAATTCCCATGTTATAGTTAGTTGGGCTCACTATAACTTGCGCGTGCAATGCACTGCTGATGACGTCACATATGACATCACTCATGACATAGTCAGTGACATCACTCATGACATCACTGATGACATCTCATGGGATTGATCATGTCAAACGTGACCCAAGGGGCGGTAATAGACAATTACAACTGCGACGCAGAGAGGTCATGTGGTTAATGAAATTGAAAGCTGTTGAACTGGGCATGAACATTGACCATGAATTTGAAAATTATCTAGGACAAGAATGATGAAGATTATGTGTATCTAGTCCTCTATTCCGATCTTTTCAGAATGCTGTTCAGATTTATTTGATCTGTGAGAATTATATTGATGCCTATAAGCTTACTTTGCTCTCTTTTTTATTTTATTTACTCCCTTATACTATTCCCTCTTGCTAACCCTTCCCTATTTTTGGTTTTAGTTGGATTACTCTCACCCCGTAATAAGCCATTCATACTGGGCTAATATGACACATGAAATAGCTCAGTCTTGTGAGTTTGCTAGTTGCGCTTATTTGTGAATATTGACAAAACACGTTATTTGCGGTAAGGGTGAAGGTATGAGAATGAAACTCATACATGGGTGACGTTCTCATATGCATAAGGAATAAGACTTGTCTTTGGTTAGTGACCGCATTACCTATTACTAAGTATACGGGACATAAATTTGACTAGTACAATTAGTTAGTGCGCAGTGGTGAGCGATAGCTTAAATGGGTCTATTGACATGATATGGATATTCCAAGATGGCGAGCGTTTTCACTACGTAGACATTTTTACAGATGTGGATATACAAAAGAGAATGAGGTTACAGAGTAATGCTCTTATAACAGAATGTGGCACTAATGTCATTTACTTATTTTACAGTTGATTGTTTACTGGGATAAGTTATTGTAGACGACATTACCATTCCAAGATGGCGCGCGTTTATAGATAGTATTTATAGCCATTACAATATGGCGCCCGCGTAGCACGCGGAAATACTTAGGGTCGGATACCACAGATACGAGGTAAAACATTGTTCGTAATCCCTATAGTTTACATATGAACTGAACTAGACCACTGTGTTTGTAGTTATGGTTAATAACTATACATGATTACTGAGACTTGATATTTACTTATTGCAGTTGATGGATTGTTGCATTTACTGAAAAACGAACATTGGATTATTCCACTTGCCATACAGATAGGTAAGGCAGTGGTTGATTTCGTTACGTTTTGGTGGGACAACGTTATTGTCAGAGAGTGGTGTGGTTACTTTCTGTTACATTTTATTTGCAGTTATTGGCTGATTTACGTGGTGTTTGAAGTTACTACCCTATATTACATATTTGATGAAGAAATTGCTTATACGTGCTACAAGATATATATTACTGCTTGTGGGTGAGTTTTACCATTGCTGGCCTTTTTACTCTTTATGGATCCCATGAGAATGGATTATAATCGGGGTGTTTTAATTTTATTTAGACAGACGAGAAGAATCATTTACGCCGAAGGTTAAGGAATATTGAGATTCTAGGGGTAGGACCTTACTCCATAGTAATCTATTTACCTTGATTGATTTTGTTCTACTATGGGTGTCACACTTTAGTACTGCCGACTTGGCTAGTTGTTCTGTCACACTTGGGTGATTCAGTTTTTCACGCTTGGTAATAGGTACTGCTTCTAGCTTTATGACTTTCTGCCTCACTACTTATTCGGTGACTTTTTTGAGAATTAATTTATAGCCTATGGATTTGAACTTTTTGATGTTGTATTATATTGCTTGTTATATAACCTAAACAAAGGTTATTGTAATTACTTGCAGCCCTGAAGAAGTCTAAATGTCAAAGACTGACTAAGACGAAACACGTGTTGGCTGTATTAGGAATTTCATTTTATTGGATGATGGAATAAAAAGAAGAAGTCTGAAGAAACTCAGTCATCTTACTATTGTGGACTGTGATTGAACATTTGAGTGCTTGGGGAATTTTCTTTCCCCGTGTCTTGGATGTACGAGCTAAGTGTCGCTACCATGGGAGCTAGGTAGTGGTCCACATAGGATGCGATATTTTCATATGCAGAATCGCTGAAAGACAGAATTGGTCTTCCCGGTGGGTTTATCATAGTCTTATGCACTTTGGGCAAGAAATAGATTGTTGGAATGGTAGGATTCTCCTTGAGTAAAAATGTATATTCGTCTGTGTTGAGCAGTTTGTGATTGTCAACAAAAAAGAAATACAGAGTTCCCCGGGTCCAGTCAACTAGAAGACTGTCATTGGCTTCTCTCTAATTAGGTCAAAAAAAGGGGGTGAAATAAGTGAGTGTTGTGAACCCTCTCTCGGAATTTATAGGGGTACCTCAGACAGGTCGCCGGTTGGACTACATTTGTAATCCCACCCGGTGATCGTCCAGCGTCATCATTGGTACCCTGCCCCTGCGACAGACTGGCAGTGCAATGCCTGTCGGGCAACAATAATTGCTGCTCTTTGGCGGGGATCTTCTATTCCTTAGCCAAAGGGTGTGTGGATGTAAGGGGCCTTACGCGAGGGGGTAAAGTGTGTTAGTGCAAGAGTGAGCGTGGGTGAGATAAAAAAAGTCAGTAGAGTCCAAAATTGAGTTTTTTATTGGTATGGCTCACTGCTTTATTAAAAATTTATCAGGGGAATGGAGGCAGAACGCTCAAGGTAGTTAGCCTCATTCGACCCTAAGTGAGTGAATGGTCCAGTTTGTGATTGTGCCATTCATCAAGATTTTTCCGAATGTCAAATAGCATCTTGTGTATTGGATTGATTGTCATTTTCCTATATTTTGTTTCATCCTGAAGTTGACGATAGGCCTCTTTTTTGTAACTTTCCGTGTTCTGTATCACAATGTTGCCGCCTTTGTCCGCTGGCTTTATTATTATTTTGGTGTTATTTGCAAGATCTTGAAGTGCTTTATTCTCACAGGTCGACAGATTTTCTCTTGTTTTGTTCGAGTTCCATACTTTTTCCATTTTACTTATTTCATCCATGATGGCGTCGGAGAAAGAGGCAATTTTGTTTCCAGGGTTCAGTTGTGGACAATATTTTGATTTCTTTTTATATCCGCTGCTTGTGTGTTTTTTAGTGTTTATGCCTTGATCTTCCAATGCAGAGATTGCTGTGCTTTCATCATCATATAGATCATTTGCTAAATCGTATAGATTCTTCAAGTGTGGTATCATTTCTATTGTTAGACCTTCATTTTTATTTGTTGATGTTCCTTCAATTGTGCCAGCTTCTGTGCTTGGTGTTTTTTTGTGTTGATTGGCAAAAACCTTGGCAAGCTTTAATTTGCGAACATATTTGTAAATATCAATTTTGCTGTCCATATAATTAAAATGTTTTTGTGGGCAGAAGGTGAGGCCCTTATTTAGTACTTGATGTTCTGTTGTTGTTAACATATGGTCTGATAAGTTTATTACCAAGTCCTCAACCATTATGTCCTCTTGGTGCGGTCTCTCAGAGGGTAAAATCTTTTTGCGGTTTGATCGTCTGGTTTTCCGGTGGCTTCTAAAGATTTTGTAACGTTTGTTCCAAACCCTCTGCCTCTGCCTCGGCCCCTGTTTTGTCTCCGGTTCCGTGACATACTCTGGTCCAAGTTGACCAGTTCCATCTCCTCTAAAAAAGAAAGAGAAAAAGTAGATGCTGCGGTTGATGTTCCTCCCCTTTGGCTTTTGCTGGTATCACCATCTGTTCCACTTACATCCGATTCACTACCAGATTCCGGTTGGCACAATCCCTTTGCATAGTTTCTTATTAGAGCATCAAATCTCCTCGCAAAAGTTAAAATGTGGCCATTTTTATAATCTGATTTGTCTCTAAGGAATTTTCGCTGTTGGATTTCATCCTCATATTTTTCCAAACGCTCTTCCATTTCCTTACGTAGCTTATCTGAATCGTTTTTTTCTTTTTTTATGTTATTTTCTCTTCAATTTCCTTTATTAGAGTATGTATTTCTTCTAAGTCCTTCTCAGAGTGTTTTATCAAAATGCGCATCATGTTCTTGCTGCATTCCATATTATTTATTCCCCATTCCTCCAAAAGATCCCTTCGTGTGTCTGGGTGTGTTGGCATTATGAATATTCGTAGCCCTCCTGGGACTCTATCCACTTCCAAATACTTTTGTAATGTCAGGATTTCCCAGCTTTTATTTATTTCCCTTTTATATTGTTTTTCTGCTTGGAAATACAGTTGTTTTAAATTAGGATCTGAGGTTGTTTGCTCCACACTTTCTGTGTTTTTCACTGCCCAGCTCTCACTTCCTGGCAAGAACATCGCTGCAGCCTTCTGCGCACGTTTCACTTTGCGAGCTTCCATTATTTCAAAACCACAGCCCTTAGTTTCCCTCGTTTACACTTTGTTTATACAATTGCAAAGTCTGTGTTTAATATCCCATTCAGAACCCAGGGCACACTGTGTCAGTTTGTGAAAGTAAGAAGTCGCTACTTTAGTGGACAAGGAAAATGGCAATGACACGCTCTTGTTTGGTGCGGCGTTCAGAAAAGCTCGATCTCCTTTTTTCCACCCAAGCCGCTTCGAGGAGAGTTTTAGTGCCAAACACAAATCACACGTATGTCAGTACACACGCCGTCTCCCACTTACCCGGAGGGGAGACTCCTGTCCAAGCGGCGCTTTCTGCCCCGATCTCCAGCGCTCAACCCTGCACGGATGTCAGTGCTTGCTCGGCGTTTGTTTTCCAATGGCGAATACTCTCACTCGGGCGCCTCCCGTGTATAATCCAATTTCATTCAATGTGGTCTGCTCACAGGATCGCTCCACAGCGGGTGCTGGCGTTGGGCCAGACCAATGGCCAAAAAGACAAATTTTTGTACAAAGGACGCCGCATACAGCAACTTCTTTTTACAGGTTTATTTCAGTGCCCAGTCTAACACCTATATATATATATCTTCACAATTGACACGGAGCAGCCCATCAATTACCACACAAAAAAACACAAGAGGCCCATTACTGGCAACATCGGCATTTATTCCACGTCTAGCACTGCAGATTCCTTCCTGAACCTAACGTTTCAGCCTCATCCAACCTTGCTCACAGGTAGAAGGACAGCTTTCAAAATGCTAATTGCTCTCTGCTGTGTGCTTTTAAGTTATTTTTCCTCACGTGACTGAATTAAAAATACATGTCACCGAGTGCACCGCCAGTGAAATTGTAGTAACAGCTGGAAAATCCACATTTTTATACAAAGTGTTTAAAGTTAGTACCTGCATGGCGGTGTCACTCGTAGATGGAAAATACAAAAGTCAGGTGAGTTGATGTTCTCTTTGCGCATTGCTGTACAATGTTCCAATGACGTGAAAAAAACATAAAATCCAGCAAGCACGATCGTGGATGAAAATCATTCACCCCAAAACTCTTCCAAGTTCCAACACGTGTGCCCTTTCGCCATATTGGCATCTCCTCAGTAGGCTGGGGCACATGAGTGGGTCATGCTCCTCGGTCAAAATCCAAAGCCAAGTCTCTTGTTACTGCAGCCCTCGACCCTTCAGGTCGGCCTCTTCACAATGGGCACGGAGCAGCCCATCAATTACAACACAAAAAACACAAGAGGCCCATTACTGGCAACATCAGCATTTATTCCACGTCTAGCACTGTAGATTCCTTCCTGAACCTAATGTTTCATCCTCATCCGGCCTTGCTCACAGGTAGAAGGACAGCTTTCAAAATGCTAATTGCGCTCTGCTGTGTGCTTTTAAGTTCCTGTTCCTCACGTGACAGAATTAAAAATACATGTCCCAGAGTGCACCGCCAGTGAAATTGTAGTAAGAGCTGGAAAATCCACATTTCTGTACAAAGTGTTTAAAGTTGGTACCTGCATGGCGGTGTCACTCGTAAATGGAAAATACTTCAAAAGTCAGGTGAGTTGATGTTCTCTTGGCGCATTCTTGTACAATGTTCCAATGACGTGAAAAAAAACATAAAATCCAGCCAGCACGATTGTGGATGAAAATCATTCACCCCGAATTCCTTCCAACACGTGTGCCCTTTCGCCATATTGGCATCTCCTCAGTAGGCTGGGGCAAATGAGTGAGTCATGCTCTTCGATCAAAATCCAAAGCCAAGACTCTTGTTACTGGAGCCCCCAACCGTTCAGGGCGGCCTCTTCACAATGGGCACGGGGCAGCCCATCAATTACCACACAAAAAAACACAAAAGGCCCATTACTGGCAACATCGGCATTTATTCCACGTCTAGCACAGTAGATTCCTTCCTGAACCTAATGTTTCATCCTCATCCGGCCTTGCTCACAGGTAGAAGGACAGCTTTCAAAATGCTAATTGCGCTCTGCTGTGTGCTTTTAAGTTCCTGTTCCTCACGTGACTGAATTAAAAATACATGTCCCAGAGTGCACCGCCAGTGAAATTGTAGTAACATATATATATTGTACTCCTCCACACCTCTGTAACGCCGCCGCACTCCTAAACAGCGAGTTCGTCATCGGTAAAGGACCACCCAGGTATATATATATATATCCAAAACACAAGGTGCCTGCTGTGGAAGGATACACCAAACAGGTATGGAATTATGCTGAAATTTATTTTGCCGAAGGAAGCTGGGCAGTCAGGAAAAGCTGAGGCAAACACTCAAAGTGACAGTCTTGTTCCCCGACGCGTTTCGTGCTGGCGCACTTAATCATGGGCTAAGGCTGAGTTCAGGAGACACGGCATCACGTGTTAATGAGGCATTTATTAAACTGAAGTCCCGCCTTAATGGGCGTCGCCACCGACCGTGGCATTCTGGTCTTCGAAGTTCCTCTCCTTCCCAAGTGGGTAGTGTGCCAAGTCCCAAAGTCGATACAAAGTTTTTGCCCAAGTGGGTTGTGCTGCATCGCATTCCTTACTGCTCCGGCGTCTCACTCCCTCGGAAACAGCTGCCTGCTCCCATTACCACAACACCAGGTGACGCTGCGGCTGGCCTGCCAACACAGTGGGGTCCTTCCGCGGTCCAGGCAGAACCGCTAAAACATCCAAAACACAAGGTGCCTGCTGTGGAAGGATACACCAAACAGGTATGGAATTATGCTGAAATTTATTTTGCCGAAGGAAGCTGGGCAGTCAGGAAAAGCTGAGGCAAACACTCAAAGTGACAGTCTTGTTCCCCGACGCGTTTCGTGCTGGCGCACTTAATCATGGGCTAAGGCTGAGTTCAGGAGACACGGCATCACGTGTTAATGAGGCATTTATTAAACTGAAGTCCCGCCTTAATGGGCGTCGCCACCGACCGTGGCATTCTGGTCTTCGAAGTTCCTCTCCTTCCCAAGTGGGTAGTGTGCCAAGTCCCAAAGTCTATACAAAGTTTTTGCCCAAGTGGGTTGTGCTGCATCGCATTCCTTACTGCTCCGGCGTCTCACTCCCTCGGAAACAGCTGCCTGCTCCCATTACCACAACACCAGGTGACGCTGCGGCTGGCCTGCAAACACAGTGGGGTCCTTCCGCGGTCCAGGCAGAACCGCTAAAACATCCAAAACACAAGGTGCCTGCTGTGGAAGGATACACCAAACAGGTATGGAATTATGCTGAAATTTATTTTGCCGAAGGAAGCTGGGCAGTCAGGAAAAGCTGAGGCAAACACTCAAAGTGACAGTCTTGTTCCCCGACGCGTTTCGTGCTGGCGCACTTAATCATGGGCTAAGGCTGAGTTCAGGAGACACGGCATCACGTGTTAATGAGGCATTTATTAAACTGAAGTCCCGCCTTAATGGGCGTCGCCACCGACCGTGGCATTCTGGTCTTCGAAGTTCCTCTCCTTCCCAAGTGGGTAGTGTGCCAAGTCCCAAAGTCGATACAAAGTTTTTGCCCAAGTGGGTTGTGCTGCATCGCATTCCTTACTGCTCCGGCGTCTCACTCCCTCGGAAACAGCTGCCTGCTCCCATTACCACAACGCCAGGTGACGCTGCGGCTGGCCTGCAAACACAGTGGGGTCCTTCCGCGGTCCAGGCAGAACCGCTAAAACATCCAAAATACAAGGTGCCTGCTGTGGAAGGATACACCAAACAGGTATGGAATTATGCTGAAATTTATTTTGCCGAAGGAAGCTGGGCAGTCAGGAAAAGCTGAGGCAAACACTCAAAGTGACAGTCTTGTTCCCCGACGCGTTTCGTGCTGGCGCACTTAATCATGGGCTAAGGCTGAGTTCAGGAGACACGGCATCACGTGTTAATGAGGCATTTATTAAACTGAAGTCCCGCCTTAATGGGCGTCGCCACCGACCGTGGCATTCTGGTCTTCAAAGTTCCTCTCCTTCCCAAGTGGGTAGTGTGCCAAGTCCCAAAGTCGATACAAAGTTTTTGCCCAAGTGGGTTGTGCTGCATCGCATTCCTTACTGCTCCGGCGTCTCACTCCCTCGGAAACAGCTGCCTGCTCCCATTACCACAATGCCAGGTGACGCTGCGGCTGGCCTGCAAACACAGTGGGGTCCTTCCGCGGTCCAGGCAGAACCGCTAAAACATCCAAAACACAAGGTGCCTGCTGTGGAAGGATACACCAAACAGGTATGGAATTATGCTGAAATTTATTTTGCCGAAGGAAGCTGGGCAGTCAGGAAAAGCTGAGGCAAACACTCAAAGTGACAGTCTTGTTCCCCGACGCGTTTCGTGCTGGCGCACTTAATCATGGGCTAAGGCTGAGTTCAGGAGACACGGCATCACGTGTTAATGAGGCATTTATTAAACTGAAGTCCCGCCTTAATGGGCGTCGCCACCGAGAGAAGTTCCTCTCCTTCCCAAGTGGGTAGTGTGCCAAGTCCCAAAGTCGATACAAAGTTTTTGCCCAAGTGGGTTGTGCTGCATCGCATTCCTTACTGCTCCGGCGTCTCACTCCCTCGGAAACAGCTGCCTGCTCCCATTACCACAACGCCAGGTGACGCTGCGGCTGGCCTGCAAACACAGTGGGGTCCTTCCGCGGTCCAGGCAGAACCGCTAAAGCACTTGGGCAAAAACTTTGTATCGACTTTGGGACTTGGCACACTACCCACTTGGGAAGGAGAGGAACTTCGAAGACCAGAATGCCACGGTCGGTGGCGACGCCCATTAAGGCGGGACTTCAGTTTAATAAATGCCTCATTAACACGTGATGCCGTGTCTCCTGAACTCAGCCTTAGCCCATGATTAAGTGCGCCAGCACGAAACGCGTCGGGGAACAAGACTGTCACTTTGAGTGTTTGCCTCAGCTTTTCCTGACTGCCCAGCTTCCTTCGGCAAAATAAATTTCAGCATAATTCCATACCTGTTTGGTGTATCCTTCCACAGCAGGCACCTTGTGTTTTGGATATATATATATATATATATATATATATATATATATATATATATATATATATATATATATACCTACTGGCGGTCGCCAGTAGGTAGTTATAGTTAGGATTTTTTTCAATGTTAAATCTCAAAATTCTATTTGGAATAACTTTGGCGCCGGTTGACGAATCTGCCTCAAAATTTCCTGAAAGTGGCCTCGCGGCGTTCTGGTCCTTCCCTGAAAGTTTGGGGGGGATTCGTCAAGCGGGGGCTGAGATAAAAGGGGGGTCCCAAAACGTGTTTTCCCCATGTTAATTTCCATAGGGCGGTCGATTTCACTTTTAGCCCGAACGGCTGAATGGATTTCCACCAAACTTGGCAAAATTGTAGGGACTGGTAGCCCGATGTGCCTTTGCTATGTCTCAAGATATGTCCTCCAGTGGATTTTGAGTAATTAAGGTTCAAAAAAATATATATATCTATAGCCGCGCTCCGGTACGCGCACCGGTACGCGCACCGGGCGCTTACCGCGACTTGCGCGCAGAAAGCTGATTGGTTCTGGGGTGTCTGTAAACATTCTAAACAGTCCGGAGCGGCCGCCATCTTGTGTCTCGGTAGGATCGAGACACGAGAGGTGGCCAAAACAAAGAGGGAAATGACCATAAGGGGGCAGAGTAGACCCCCCTTGACCCCCTAGGTTTGATGTGGGGGCCATAAAAGGGCCCCGCGGGGAAAAAAAAAATAATTTTTTTTTGATTTTCGCGGGGTGAGCGCCCGGTACGCGCACCGGTACGCGCACCGGTGCGCGTACCGGGGAGCGTACCATGGGGAAAAAGAATGACAGTTTTAAAAGTAGCTGTTTAAAAAAAAAATGTTTTGTTGTTTTTTTATACATACACATACATATATATAAATGCATATGCATATATATATGCATATATGTGTATATGTGTGCGTGTAGAGAGAGGTAGAGAGGTAGAGGTGTAGAGGTAGAGAGGTAGCGGTAGAGAGGTAGAGATTAGTAGAGAGAGAAGAAGAGAGAGGTAGAGAGGTAGAGAGTGAGTAATAGAGAGTAGAGAGTGAGTAGTAGAGAGTAGTAGAGAGCAGTAGAGAGAGTAGCAGAGAGTGAGTAGTAGAGAGTAGTACAGTGAATAGTAGAGTGAGTAGTAGAGAGTAGTAGAGAGTGAGTAGTAGAGAGTGAGTAGTAGAGAGTAGTAGAGAGTAAGTAGTAGAGTGAGTAGTAGAGAGCAGTAGAAAGTGAGTAGTAGAGAGTAGTAAAGAGTGAGTAGTAGAGAGTGAGTAGTAGAGAGTGAGTAGTAGAGAGTAGTAGAGAATGAGTAGCAGAGAGAATAGTAGTGAGTAGTAGAGAGTGAGTAGTAGAGTGAGTAGTAGAGACTAGTAGAGAGAGAGTAGTAGAGAGTGAGTAGTAGAGAGTAGTAGAGAGTGAGAAGTAGAGAGTGAGTAGTAGAGAGTAGTAGTGAGTAGTAAAGAGTGTGTAGTAGAGAGAGAGTAGTAGAGTGAGTAGTAGAGAGTAGTAGAGAGTGAGTAGTAGAGAGTGAGTAGTAGAGAGTAGTAGAGAGTAAGTAGTAGAGTGAGTAGTAGAGAGCAGTAGAAAGTGAGTAGTAGAGAGTAGTAAAGAGTGAGTAGTAGAGAGTGAGTAGTAGAGAGTGAGTAGTAGAGAGTAGTAGAGAATGAGTAGCAGAGAGAATAGTAGTGAGTAGTAGAGAGTGAGTAGTAGAGTGAGTAGTAGAGACTAGTAGAGAGAGAGTAGTAGAGAGTGAGTAGTAGAGAGTAGTAGAGAGTGAGAGGTAGAGAGTGAGTAGTAGAGAGTAGTAGTGAGTAGTAAAGAGTGAGTAGTAGAGAGAGAGTAGTAGAGTGAGTAGTAGAGAGTAGTAGATAGTGAGTAGTAGGGAGTAGTGAGTAGCGAGTAGTAGGGAGTGAGTAGTAGAGAGAGAGTAGTAGAGAGTAGTAGAGTAGTAGAGAATGAGTAGTAGACAGTGAGTATTTGAGAGTAGTGGAGTAGGAGAGAGTAAGTAGTAGAGAGTAGTGGAGAATATTCCAAAGTTTGGCACAGCACCACTTTCACAATGAGTCCAATCAAATCATATCACTTAGAGTCCTTATTGAAGCGCTGAATCTTGGGGTATATTCAAATGCTTTTATTTTCCTTAAGTTTATGTACCACAGCCAGCCGAAACATTTCGTTCTGTACAACAGAACTTCTTCAGGGCGTTCTTATTTCCTTCAAGTTATGTCGGTATCCAGTTGTCATATAACTAGATATTTCTTCCAAATGTTAGACGAGACATAAGTATATTCTTATTCAAAGTGACTAGGTATCAATTTTACCCACACAATTCGGGCAGACGAGTAATTTATAGCATCCTCAAAGTCTGTCTTTCAAAAATTCAAAAGTATAGGGCATGATAATCCAAATCCAAATGTTTCTCAAGAAAAGTCATTTACAATCGTTCGGAATATCGGTGTTTGGGCAGATATGATCCAGGGACCCCCAGTATGCAAGGGGAATTAGTCCCCCCTCTGCAAACGCGCCAGTGGCCTGCATTGCAGAGAGGTGTAACAAGGGTGTGGCCTCATTACACTTCTCTGCAATGTAGCTCCCTCGCGCATACTGGAGGCTCCTGGTGGACTAGTTGACCCCAGGGACCCCCAGTATGCAAGGGGAATTAGTTCCCCCTCTGCAAACGCGGCAGTGGGCTGCGTTGCAGAGAGGTGTAACAAGTGGCATAGTCTCATTACACCTCTGCAATGCAGCCCCTGGCGCATACTGGAGGTTCCAGGTGGGCTAATTGGCCCCCATGGGCCCCCAGTATGAAAGGGGAATTAGTTCCCCCTCTTCAAACATGCACGGGGCTGCGTTGCAGAGAGGTGTAAAAAGGGTTGTGGCTTCATTACACCTCTCTGCAATGCAGTCCCCTGGCGCATACTGGAGATTCCAGGTGGGCTTTCAGGTCTTATATAGTTAGGAATTAGCATTAAAAAAACCTTTGAAATTCACTGAAAAAACCATAGGTTTCACACCAGTTATAGTTAGGAATTAGCATTTAAAAAACCTTTGAAATTCACTGAAAAAACCATAGGTTTCACACCAGTTATAGTTAGGAATTAGCATTTAAAAAACCTATTAAATTCACTGACAAAACCATAGGTTTCACACCAGTTATAGTTAGCTGGAAATTTTACTGACATAAAACCATTGAAATTCCCACGTTATAGTTAGTTGGACTCACTATAACTTGCGCGCCTGCAATGCACTGCTGATGACGTCACATATTACATCACTCATGACATGGTCAGTGACATCACTCATGACATCACTGATGACACCATCCTTGTGACAGAGTGACAGACCTAATTTCAGTGTAATGTAACGCTTGAAACACATATTCAAAAATAGAAACAAACATTTTCAAAAAAATGGAGATACCCAAACCAGTAACAACAACCAATTCAGTAATTCCACCATCTATATACACATCCACTCATTCACCAACAGTTCTATATAGTCACTCATATATATACTCACTCATCATATGTAGTGATACACCTATACATCCTGTTACACATCAGCAGTCATCCAAAAGTTACTCACACACATACTCACACATGCAAATAAACTATTGAACATCCATTTATTTGCATATACATTTATACACACACTACCACCTTACTTCTAAGGAAACTTACACACACTTACTCTCTTAAACAATCACTTATAGAAACACATACTTATTTAAACAGGAACTCCTACAATCTCTCACTATATATACTATACTCACTTATATACATCAATACTCACATATACTAGATTAAAACATATGTCGTTACTAATGAAGACACTAGTGAGACAGTCATTCACTCACTAACACACACATATACACACTCATCCACCCATACAGTCCTGCACATATGCTGTCTTCAAAACACATACAAACAGTGAGTCAGTCACCAACCCCTGCAGCCACTTATACACAAAGAGAAACACTGATACAAACATTTAAATATTTAAACAATACTCGCTAATATATGTATTCACTAAGATACACTTAATAAGCCAGTTAACCAACCAATTTTTTAAAAAAAAACATCCATTTACACACTTATTTAAACATTTATTCTTCCATCGACCTTTACAAATACATATATAAAACAAATTTATTTTTCAGAAAGACACACATTCACTGGATGGTGTCATCAGTGATGTCATGAGTGATGTCACTGACCATGTCATGAGTGATGTAATATGTGACGTCATCAGCAGTGCATTGCAGGCGCGCAAGTTATAGTGAGTCCAACTAACTATAACGTGGGAATTTCAATGGTTTTATGTCAGTAAAATTTCCAGCTAACTATAACTGGTGTGAAACCTATGGTTTTGTCAGTGAATTTAATAGGTTTTTTAAATGCTAATTCCTAACTATAACTGGTGTGAAACCTATGGTTTTTTCAGTGAATTTCAAAGGTTTTTTAAATGCTAATTCCTAACTATAACTGGTGTGAAACCTATGGTTTTTTCAGTGAATATATATATATATATATATATATATGTTTCACAAGTTGCCCAAAGCTTCGGAAATGCACACGATGACAGACGAACTTTTCAAAGTTCATTTACTTGCAAAACACCAGCTTTTTACATCCAGAAATAAATCACTTTCACCTGACGCGTTTCGTGCTACATTGCACTTGTTCACAGGTTTGACTCCAGCAAAACAGTCTAGCCTCGATTTTCTGTGCATTTAAATAATGTCCTGCCTTTTGATTGGATTACTCAGGTAAGTTCGAAATTGATGCATTATGGAACATGGTGTTCCCAGGCTCGAATTACATCCTCCAGTGGGTTTTGTTTTGCTGTTTAAATTTTGTCATTTGTCATAATTGCCTTTAGTGGGCCTCTGGACGTCCTTGCTGGTGGAAATCATGCTGTCTGTTATCCGGCAATGGAGTTAAGAAAAGTTCCAACCTCCACGGTCCTCAGTATAGGCGGTGCCACTTCCACGACAGGACTGCCGTTATATTATTATGTTTCACAAGTTGCCCAAAGCTTCGGAAATGCACACGATGACAGACAAACTTTTCAAAGTTCATTTACTTGCAAAACACCAGCTTTTTACATCCAGAAATAAATCACTTTCACCTGACGCGTTTCGTGCTACATTGCACTTGTTCACAGGTTTGACTCCAGCAAAACAGTCTAGCCTCGATTTTCTGTGCATTTAAATAATGTCCTGCCTTTTGATTGGATTACTCAGGTAAGTTCGAAATTGATGCATTATGGAACATGGTGTTCCCAGGCTCGAATAACATCCTCCAGTGGGTTTTGTTTTGCTGTTTAAATTTTGTCATTTGTCATAATTGCCTTTAGTGGGCCTCTGGACGTCCTTGCTGGTGGAAATCATGCTGTCTGTTATCCCGCAATGGAGTTAAGAAAAGTTCCAACCTCCACGGTCCTCAGTATAGGCGGTGCCACTTCCACGACAGGACTGCCGTTATATTATTATGTTTCACAAGTTGCCCAAAGCTTCGGAAATGCACACGATGACAGACAAACTTTTCAAAAGTTCATTTACTTGCAAAACACCAGCTTTTTACATCCAGAAATAAATCACTTTCACCTGACGCGTTTCGTGCTACATTGCACTTGTTAACAGGTTTGACTCCAGCAAAACAGTCTAGCCTCGATTTTCTGTGCATTTAAATAATGTCCTGCCTTTTGATTGGATTACTCAGGTAAGTTCGAAATTGATGCATTATGGAACATGGTGTTCCCAGGCTCGAATTACATCCTCCAGTGGGTTTTGTTTTGCTGTTTAAATTTTGTCATTTGTCATAATTGTGTTTTGCAAGTAAATGAACTTTGAAAAGTTCGTCTGTCATCGTGTGCGTTTCCGAAGCTTTGGGCACCTTGTGAAACATAATAATATAACGGCAGTCCTGTCGTGGAAGTGGCACCGCCTATACTGAGGACCGTGGAGGTTGGAACTTTTCCTAACTCCATTGCGGGATAACAGACAGCATGATTTTCACCAGCAAGGACGTCCAGAGGCCCACTAAAGGCAATTATGACAAATGACAAAATGTAAACAGCAAAACAAAACCCACTGGAGGATGTAATTCGAGCCTGGGAACACCATGTTCCATAATGCATCAATTTCGAACTTACCTGAGTAATCCAATCAAAAGGCAGGACATTATTTAAATGCACAGAAAATCGAGGCTAGACTGTTTTGCTGGAGTCAAACCTGTGAACAAGTGCAATGTAGCACGAAACGCGTCAGGTGAAAGTGATTTATTTCTGGATGTAAAAAGCTGGTGTTTTGCAAGTAAATGAACTTTGAAAAGTTCGTCTGTCATCGTGTGCATTTCCGAAGCTTTGGGCAACTTGTGAAACATAATAATATAACGGCAGTCCTGTCGTGGAAGTGGCACCGCCTATACTGAGGACCGTGGAGGTTGGAACTTTTCTTAACTCCATTGCGGGATAACAGACAGCATGATTTCCACCAGCAAGGACGTCCAGAGGCCCACTAAAGGCAATTATGACAAATGACAAAATTTAAACAGCAAAACAAAACCCACTGGAGGATGTAATTCGAGCCTGGGAACACCATGTTCCATAATGCATCAATTTCGAACTTACCTGAGTAATCCAATCAAAAGGCAGGACATTATTTAAATGCACAGAAAATCGAGGCTAGACTGTTTTGCTGGAGTCAAACCTGTGAACAAGTGCAATGTAGCACGAAACGCGTCAGGTGAAAGTGATTTATTTCTGGATGTAAAAAGCTGGTGTTTTGCAAGTAAATGAACTTTGAAAAGTTCGTCTGTCATCGTGTGCATTTCCGAAGCTTTGGGCAACTTGTGAAACATAATAATATAACGGCAGTCCTGTCGTGGAAGTGGCACCGCCTATACTGAGGACCGTGGAGGTTGGAACTTTTCTTAACTCCATTGCGGGATAACAGACAGCATGATTTCCACCAGCAAGGACGTCCAGAGGCCCACTACAGGCAATTATGACACATGACAAAATTTAAACAGCAAAACAAAACCCACTGGAGGATGTAATTCGAGCCTGGGAACACCATGTTCCATAATGCATCAATTTCGAACTTACCTGAGTAATCCAATCAAAAGGCAGGACATTATTTAAATGCACAGAAAATCGAGGCTAGACTGTTTTGCTGGAGTCAAACCTGTGAACAAGTGCAATGTAGCACGAAACGCGTCAGGTGAAAGTGATTTGTTTCTGGATGTAAAAAGCTGGTGTTTTGCAAGTAAATGAACTTTGAAAAGTTCGTCTGTCATCGTGTGCATTTCCGAAGCTTTGGGCAACTTGTGAAACATAATATTATAACGGCAGTCCTGTCGTGGAAGTGGCACCGCCTATACTGAGGACCGTGGAGGTTGGAACTTTTCTTAACTCCATTGCGGGATAACAGACAGCATGATTTCCACCAGCAAGGACGTCCAGAGGCCAACTAAAGGCAATTATGACAAATGACAAAATTTAAATAGCAAAACCAAACCCACTGGAGGATGTAATTCGAGCCTGGGAACACCATGTTCCATAATGCATCAATTTCGAACTTACCTGAGTAATCCAATCAAAAGGCAGGACATTATTTAAATGCACAGAAAATCGAGGCTAGACTTTCTTGCTGGAGTCAAACCTGTGAACAAGTGCAATGTAGCACGAAACGCGTCAGGTGAAAGTGATTTATTTCTGGATGTAAAAAGCTGGTGTTTTGCAAGTAAATGAACTTTGAAAAGTTCGTCTGTCATCGTGTGCATTTCCGAAGCTTTGGGCACCTTGTGAAACATAATAATATAACGGCAGTCCGGTCGTGGAAGTGGCACCGCCTATACTGAGGACCGTGGAGGTTGGAACTTTTCCTAACTCCATTGCGGGATAACAGACAGCATGATTTCCACCAGCAAGGACGTCCAGAGGCCCACTAAAGGCAATTATGACAAATGACAAAATTTAAACAGCAAAACAAAACCCACTGGAGGATGTAATTCGAGCCTGGGAACACCATGTTCCATAATGCATCAATTTCGAACTTACCTGAGTAATCCAATCAAAAGGCAGGACATTATTTAAATGCACAGAAAATCGAGGCTAGACTGTTTTGCTGGAGTCAAACCTGTGAACAAGTGCAATGTAGCACGAAACGCGTCAGGTGAAAGTGATTTATTTCTGGATGTAAAAAGCTGGTGTTTTGCAAGTAAATGAACTTTGAAAAGTTTGTCTGTCATCATGTGCATTTCCGAAGCTTTGGGCAACTTGTGAAACATAATAATATAACGGCAGTCCTGTCGTGGAAGTGGCACCGCCTATACTGAGGACCGTGGAGGTTGGAACTTTTCTTAACTCCATTGCGGGATAACAGACAGCATGATTTCCACCAGCAAGGACGTCCAGAGGCCCACTAAAGGCAATTATGACAAATGACAAAATTTAAACAGCAAAACAAAACCCACTGGAGGATGTAATTCGAGCCTGGGAACACCATTTTCCATAATGCATCAATTTCGAACTTACCTGAGTAATCCAATCAAAAGGCAGGACATTATTTAAATGCACAGAAAATCGAGGCTAGACTGTTTTGCTGGAGTCAAACCTGTGAACAAGTGCAATGTAGCACGAAACGCGTCAGGTGAAAGTGATTTATTTCTGGATGTAAAATGCTGGTGTTTTGCAAGTAAATGAACTTTGAAAAGTTTGTCTGTCATCGTGTGCATTTCCGAAGCTTTGGGCACCTTGTGAAACATAATAATATAACGGCAGTCCTGTCATGGAAGTGGCACCGCCTATACTGAGGACCGTGGAGGTTGGAACTTTTTCTAACTCCATTGGGGGATAACAGACAGCATGATTTCCACCAGCAAGGACGTCCAGAGGCCCACTAAAGGCAATTATGACAAATGACAAAATTTAAACAGCAAAACAAAACCCACTAGAGGATGTAATTCGAGCCTGGGAACACCATGTTCCATAATGCATCAATTTCGAACTTACCTGAGTAATCCAATCAAAAGGCAGGACATTATTTAAATGCACAGAAAATCGAGGCTAGACTTTTTTGCTGGAGTCAAACCTGTGAACAAGTGCAATGTAGCACGAAACGCGTCAGGTGAAAGTGATTTATTTCTGGATGTAAAAAGCTGGTGTTTTGCAAGTAAATGAACTTTGAAAAGTTCGTCTGTCATCATGTGCATTTCCGAAGCTTTGGGCACCTTGTGAAACATAATAATATAACGGCAGTCCTGTCGTGGAAGTGGCACCGCCTATACTGAGGACCGTGGAGGTTGGAACTTTTCCTAACTCCATTGCAGGATAACAGACAGCATGATTTCCACCAGCAAGGACGTCCAGAGGCCCACTAAAGGCAATTATGACAAATGACAAAATTTAAACAGCAAAACAAAACCCACTGGAGGATGTAATTCGAGCCTGGGAACACCATGTTCCATAATGCATCAATTTTGAACTTACCTGAGTAATCCAATCAAAAGGCAGGACATTATTTAAATGCACAGAAAATCAAGGCTAGACTGTTTTGCTAGATTCAAACCTGTGAACAAGTGCAATGTAGCACGAAACGCGTCAGGTGAAAGTGATTTATTTCTGGATGTAAAAAGCTGGTGTTTTGCAAGTAAATGAACTTTGAAAAGTTTGTCTGTCATCGTGTGCATTTCCGAAGCTTTGGGCACCTTGTGAAACATAATAATATAACGGCAGTCCTGTCATGGAAGTGGCACCGCCTATACTGAGGACCGTGGAGTTTGGAACTTTTTCTAACTCCATTGGGGGATAACAGACAGCATGATTTCCACCAGCAAGGACGTCCAGAGGCCCACTAAAGGCAATTATGACAAATGACAAAATTTAAACAGCAAAACAAAACCCACTAGAGGATGTAATTCGAGCCTGGGAACACCATGTTCCATAATGCATCAATTTCGAACTTACCTGAGTAATCCAATCAAAAGGCAGGACATTATTTAAATGCACAGAAAATCGAGGCTAGACTTTTTTGCTGGAGTCAAACCTGTGAACAAGTGCAATGTAGCACGAAACGCGTCAGGTGAAAGTGATTTATTTCTGGATGTAAAAAGCTGGTGTTTTGCAAGTAAATGAACTTTGAAAAGTTCGTCTGTCATCATGTGCATTTCCGAAGCTTTGGGCACCTTGTGAAACATAATAATATAACGGCAGTCCTGTCGTGGAAGTGGCACCGCCTATACTGAGGACCGTGGAGGTTGGAACTTTTCCTAACTCCATTGCAGGATAACAGACAGCATGATTTCCACCAGCAAGGACGTCCAGAGGCCCACTAAAGGCAATTATGACAAATGACAAAATTTAAACAGCAAAACAAAACCCACTGGAGGATGTAATTCGAGCCTGGGAACACCATGTTCCATAATGCATCAATTTCGAACTTACCTGAGTAATCCAATCAAAAGGCAGGACATTATTTAAATGCACAGAAAATCGAGGCTAGACTGTTTTGCTAGATTCAAACCTGTGAACAAGTGCAATGTAGCACGAAACGCGTCAGGTGAAAGTGATTTATTTCTGGATGTAAAAAGCTGGTGTTTTGCAAGTAAATGAACTTTGAAAAGTTCGTCTGTCATCGTGTGCATTTCCGAAGCTTTGGGCAACTTGTGAAACATAATAATATAACGGCAGTCCTGTCGTGGAAGTGGCACCGCCTATACTGAGGACCGTGGAGGTTGGAACTTTTCTTAACTCCATTGCGGGATAACAGACAGCATGATTTCCACCAGCAAGGACGTCCAGAGGCCCACTAAAGGCAATTATGACAAATGACAACATTTAAACAGCAAAACAAAACCCACTGGAGGATGTAATTCGAGCCTGGGAACACCATGTTCCATAATGCATCAATTTCGAACTTACCTGAGTAATCCAATGAAAAGGCAGGACATTATTTAAATGCACAGAAAATCGAGGCTAGACTGTTTTGCTGGAGTCAAACCTGTGAACAAGTGCAATGTAGCACGAAACGCGTCAGGTGAAAGTGATTTATTTCTGGATGTAAAAAGCTGGTGTTTTGCAAGTAAATGATCTTTGAAAAGTTCGTCTGTCATCGTGTGCATTTCCGAAGCTTTGGGCAACTTGTGAAACATAATAATATAACGGCAGTCCTGTCGTGGAAGTGGCACCACCTATACTGAGGACCGTGGAGGTTGGAACTTTTCTTAACTCCATTGCGGGATAACAGACAGCATGATTTCCACCAGCAAGGACGTCCAGAGGCCCACTAAAGGCAATTATGACAAATGACAAAATTTAAACAGCAAAACCAAACCCACTGGAGGATGTAATTCGAGCCTGGGAACACCATGTTCCATAATGCATCAATTTCGAACTTACCTGAGTAATCCAATCAAAAGGCAGGACATTATTTAAATGCACAGAAAATCGAGGCTAGACTGTTTTGCTGGAGTCAAACATGTGAACAAGTGCAATGTAGCACGAAACGCGTCAGGTGAAAGTGATTTATTTCTGGATGTAAAAAGCTGGTGTTTTGCAAGTAAATGAACTTTGAAAAGTTTGTCTGTCATCGTGTGCATTTCCGAAGCTTTGGGCAACTTGTGAAACATAATAATATAACGGCAGTCCTGTCGTGGAAGTGGCACCGCCTATACTGAGGACTGTGGAGGTTGGAACTTTTCTTAACTCCATTGCGGGATAACAGACAGCATGATTTCAACCAGCAAGGACGTCCAGAGGCCCACTAAAGGCAATTATGACAAATGACAAAATTTAAACAGCAAAACAAAACCCACTGGAGGATGTAATTCGAGCCTGGGAACACCATGTTCCATAATGCATCAATTTCGAACTTACCTGAGTAATCCAATCAAAAGGCAGGACATTATTTAAATGCACAGAAAATCGAGGCTAGACTGTTTTGCTGGAGTCAAACCTGTGAACAAGTGCAATGTAGCACGAAACGCGTCAGGCGAAAGTGATTCATTTCTGGATGTAAAAAGCTGGTGTTTTGCAAGTAAATGATCTTTGAAAGGTTCGTCTGTCATCGTGTGCATTTCTGAAGCTTTGGGCAACTTGTGAAACATAATAATATAACGGCAGTCCTGTCGTGGAAGTGGCACCGCCTATACTGAGGACCGTGGAGGTTGGAACTTTTCTTAACTCCATTGCGGGATAACAGACAGCATGATTTCCACCAGCAAGGACGTCCAGAGGCCCACTAAAGGCAATTATGAAAAATGACAAAATTTAAACAGCAAAACCAAACCCACTGGAGGATGTAATTCGAGCCTGGGAACACCATTTTCCATAATGCATCAATTTCGAACTTACCTGAGTAATCCAATCAAAAGGCAGGACATTATTTAAATGCACAGAAAATCGAGGCTAGACTGTTTTGCTGGAGTCAAACCTGTGAACAAGTGCAATGTAGCACGAAACGCGTCAGGTGAAAGTGATTTATTTCTGGATGTAAAAAGCTGGTGTTTTGCAAGTAAATTAACTTTGAAAAGTTCGTCTGTCATGGTGTGCATTTCCGAAGCTTTGGGCAACTTGTGAAACATAATAATATAACGGCAGTCCTGTCGTGGAAGTGGCACCGCCTATACTGAGGACTGTGGAGGTTGGAACTTTTCTTAACTCCATTGCGGGATAACAGACAACATGATTTCCACCAGCAAGGACGTCCAGAGGCCCACTAAAGGCAATTATGACAAATGACAAAATTTAAACAGCAAAACAAAACCCACTGGAGGATGTAATTCGAGCCTGGGAACACCATGTTCCATAATGCATCAATTTCGAACTTACCTGAGTAATCCAATCAAAAGGCAGGACATTATTTAAATGCACAGAAAATCGAGGCTAGACTGTTTTGCTGGAGTCAAACCTGTGAACAAGTGCAATGTAGCAGGAAACGCGTCAGGTGAAAGTGATTTATTTCTGGATGTAAAAAGCTGGTGTTTTGCAAGTAAATGATCTTTGAAAAGTTTGTCTGTCATCGTGTGCATTTCTGAAGCTTTGGGCAACTTGTGAAACATAATAATATAACGACTGTCCTGTCGTGGAAGTGGCACCGCCTATACTGAGGACCGTGGAGGTTGGAACTTTTCTTAACTCCATTGCGGGATAACAGACAGCATGATTTCCACCAGCAAGGACGTCCAGAGGCCCACTAAAGGCAATTATGACAAATGACAACATTTAAACAGCAAAACAAAACCCACTGGAGGATGTAATTCGAGCCTGGGAACACCATGTTCCATAATGCATCAATTTCGAACTTACCTGAGTAATCCAATCAAAAGGCAGGACATTATTTAAATGCACAGAAAATCGAGGCTAGACTGTTTTGCTGGAGTCAAACCTGTGAACAAGTGCAATGTAGCACGAAACGCGTCAGGTGAAAGTGATTTATTTCTGGATGTAAAAAGCTGGTGTTTTGCAAGTAAATGAACTTTGAAAAGTTCGTCTGTCATCGTTTGCATTTCCGAAGCTTTGGGCAACTTGTGAAACATAATAATATAACGGCAGTCCTGTCGTGGAAGTGGCACCGCCTATACTGAGGACCGTGGAGGTTGGAACTTTTCTTAACTCCATTGCGGGATAACAGACAGCATGATTTCCACCAGCAAGGACGTCCAGAGGCCCACTACAGGCAATTATGACACATGACAAAATTTAAACAGCAAAACAAAACCCACTGGAGGATGTAATTCGAGCCTGGGAACACCATGTTCCATAATGCATCAATTTCGAACTTACCTGAGTAATCCAATCAAAAGGCAGGACATTATTTAAATGCACAGAAAATCGAGGCTAGACTGTTTTGCTGGAGTCAAACCTGTGAACAAGTGCAATGTAGCACGAAACGCGTCAGGTGAAAGTGATTTGTTTCTGGATGTAAAAAGCTGGTGTTTTGCAAGTAAATGAACTTTCAAAAGTTCGTCTGTCATCGTGTGCATTTCCGAAGCTTTGGGCAACTTGTGAAACATAATATTATAACGGCAGTCCTGTCGTGGAAGTGGCACCGCCTATACTGAGGACCGTGGAGGTTGGAACTTTTCTTAACTCCATTGCGGGATAACAGACAGCATGATTTCCACCAGCAAGGACGTCCAGAGGCCAACTAAAGGCAATTATGACAAATGACAAAATTTAAATAGCAAAACCAAACCCACTGGAGGATGTAATTCGAGCCTGGGAACACCATGTTCGATAATGCATCAATTTCGAACTTACCTGAGTAATCCAATCAAAAGGCAGGACATTATTTAAATGCACAGAAAATCGAGGCTAGACTGTTTTGCTGGAGTCAAATCTGTGAACAAGTGCAATGTAGCACGAAACGCGTCAGGTGAAAGTGATTTATTTCTGGATGTAAAAAGCTGGTGTTTTGCAAGTAAATGAACTTTGAAAAGTTTGTCTGTCATCGTGTGCATTTCCGAAGCTTTGGGCAACTTGTGAAACATAATAATATAACGGCAGTCCTGTCGTGGAAGTGGCACCGCCTATACTGAGGACCGTGGAGGTTGGAACTTTTCTTAACTCCATTGCGGGATAACAGACAGCATGATTTCCACCAGCAAGGACGTCCAGAGGCCCACTAAAGGCAATTATGACAAATGACAAAATTTAAACAGCAAAACAAAACCCACTGGAGGATGTAATTCGAGCCTGGGAACACCATGTTCCATAATGCATCAATTTCGAACTTACCTGAGTAATCCAATCAAAAGGCAGGACATTATTTAAATGCACAGAAAATCGAGGCTAGACTTTTTTGCTGGAGTCAAACCTGTGAACAAGTGCAATGTAGCACGAAACGCGTCAGGTGAAAGTGATTTATTTCTGGATGTAAAAAGCTGGTGTTTTGCAAGTAAATGAACTTTGAAAAGTTCGTCTGTCATCGTGTGCATTTCCGAAGCTTTGGGCACCTTGTGAAACATAATAATATAACGGCAGTCCTGTCGTGGAAGTGGCACCGCCTATACTGAGGGCCGTGGAGGTTGGAACTTTTCCTAACTCCATTGCGGGATAACAGACAGCATGATTTCCACCAGCAAGGACGTCCAGAGGCCCACTAAAGGCAATTATGACAAATGACAAAATTTAAACAGCAAAACAAAACCCACTGGAGGATGTAATTCGAGCCTGGGAACACCATGTTCCATAATGCATCAATTTCGAACTTACCTGAGTAATCCAATCAAAAGGCAGGACATTATTTAAATGCACAGAAAATCGAGGCTAGACTTTTTTGCTGGAGTCAAACCTGTGAACAAGTGCAATGTAGCACGAAACGCGTCAGGTGAAAGTGATTTATTTCTGGATGTAAAAAGCTGGTGTTTTGCAAGTAAATGAACTTTGAAAAGTTCGTCTGTCATCGTGTGCATTTCCGAAGCTTTGGGCACCTTGTGAAACATAATAATATAACGGCAGTCCTGTCGTGGAAGTGGCACCGCCTATACTGAGGACCGTGGAGGTTGGAACTTTTCCTAACTCCATTGCGGGATAACAGACAGCATGATTTCCACCAGCAAGGACGTCCAGAGGCCCACTAAAGGCAATTATGACAAATGACAAAATTTAAACAGCAAAACAAAACCCACTGGAGGATGTAATTCGAGCCTGGGAACACCATGTTCCATAATGCATCAATTTCGAACTTACCTGAGTAATCCAATCAAAAGGCAGGACATTATTTAAATGCACAGAAAGTCGAGGCTAGACTGTTTTGCTGGAGTCAAACCTGTGAACAAGTGCAATGTAGCACGAAACGCGTCAGGTGAAAGTGATTTATTTCTGGATGTAAAAAGCTGGTGTTTTGCAAGTAAATGAACTTTGAAAAGTTTGTCTGTCATCATGTGCATTTCCGAAGCTTTGGGCAACTTGTGAAACATAATAATATAACGGCAGTCCTGTCGTGGAAGTGGCACCGCCTATACTGAGGACCGTGGAGGTTGGAACTTTTCTTAACTCCATTGCGGGATAACAGACAGCATGATTTCCACCAGCAAGAACGTCCAGAGGCCCACTAAAGGCAATTATGACAAATGACAAAATTTAAACAGCAAAACAAAACCCACTGGAGGATGTAATTCGAGCCTGGGAACACCATTTTCCATAATGCATCAATTTCGAACTTACCTGAGTAATCCAATCAAAAGGCAGGACATTATTTAAATGCACAGAAAATCGAGGCTAGACTGTTTTGCTGGAGTCAAACCTGTGAACAAGTGCAATGTAGCACGAAACGCGTCAGGTGAAAGTGATTTATTTCTGGATGTAAAAAGCTGGTGTTTTGCAAGTAAATGAACTTTGAAAAGTTTGTCTGTCATCGTGTGCATTTCCGAAGCTTTGGGCACCTTGTGAAACATAATAATATAACGGCAGTCCTGTCGTGGAAGTGGCACCGCCTATACTGAGGACCGTGGAGGTTGGAACTTTTCTTAACTCCATTGCGGGATAACAGACAGCATGATTTCCACCAGCAAGAACGTCCAGAGGCCCACTAAAGGCAATTATGACAAATGACAAAATTTAAACAGCAAAACAAAACCCACTGGAGGATGTAATTCGAGCCTGGGAACACCATGTTCCATAATGCATCAATTTCGAACTTACCTGAGTAATCCAATCAAAAGGCAGGACATTATTTAAATGCACAGAAAGTCGAGGCTAGACTGTTTTGCTGGAGTCAAACCTGTGAACAAGTGCAATGTAGCACGAAACGCGTCAGGTGAAAGTGATTTATTTCTGGATGTAAAAAGCTGGTGTTTTGCAAGTAAATGAACTTTGAAAAGTTTGTCTGTCATCATGTGCATTTCCGAAGCTTTGGGCAACTTGTGAAACATAATAATATAACGGCAGTCCTGTCGTGGAAGTGGCACCGCCTATACTGAGGACCGTGGAGGTTGGAACTTTTCTTAACTCCATTGCGGGATAACAGACAGCATGATTTCCACCAGCAAGAACGTCCAGAGGCCCACTAAAGGCAATTATGACAAATGACAAAATTTAAACAGCAAAACAAAACCCACTGGAGGATGTAATTCGAGCCTGGGAACACCATTTTCCATAATGCATCAATTTCGAACTTACCTGAGTAATCCAATCAAAAGGCAGGACATTATTTAAATGCACAGAAAATCGAGGCTAGACTGTTTTGCTGGAGTCAAACCTGTGAACAAGTGCAATGTAGCACGAAACGCGTCAGGTGAAAGTGATTTATTTCTGGATGTAAAAAGCTGGTGTTTTGCAAGTAAATGAACTTTGAAAAGTTTGTCTGTCATCGTGTGCATTTCCGAAGCTTTGGGCACCTTGTGAAACATAATAATATAACGGCAGTCCTGTCATGGAAGTGGCACCGCCTATACTGAGGACCGTGGAGGTTGGAACTTTTTCTAACTCCATTGGGGGATAACAGACAGCATGATTTCCACCAGCAAGGACGTCCAGAGGCCCACTAAAGGCAATTATGACAAATGACAAAATTTAAACAGCAAAACAAAACCCACTAGAGGATGTAATTCGAGCCTGGGAACACCATGTTCCATAATGCATCAATTTCGAACTTACCTGAGTAATCCAATCAAAAGGCAGGACATTATTTAAATGCACAGAAAATCGAGGCTAGACTTTTTTGCTGGAGTCAAACCTGTGAACAAGTGCAATGTAGCACGAAACGCGTCAGGTGAAAGTGATTTATTTCTGGATGTAAAAAGCTGGTGTTTTGCAAGTAAATGAACTTTGAAAAGTTCGTCTGTCATCATGTGCATTTCCGAAGCTTTGGGCACCTTGTGAAACATAATAATATAACGGCAGTCCTGTCGTGGAAGTGGCACCGCCTATACTGAGGACCGTGGAGGTTGGAACTTTTCCTAACTCCATTGCAGGATAACAGACAGCATGATTTCCACCAGCAAGGACGTCCAGAGGCCCACTAAAGGCAATTATGACAAATGACAAAATTTAAACAGCAAAACAAAACCCACTGGAGGATGTAATTCGAGCCTGGGAACACCATGTTCCATAATGCATCAATTTCGAACTTACCTGAGTAATCCAATCAAAAGGCAGGACATTATTTAAATGCACAGAAAATCGAGGCTAGACTGTTTTGCTAGATTCAAACCTGTGAACAAGTGCAATGTAGCACGAAACGCGTCAGGTGAAAGTGATTTATTTCTGGATGTAAAAAGCTGGTGTTTTGCAAGTAAATGAACTTTGAAAAGTTCGTCTGTCATCGTGTGCATTTCCGAAGCTTTGGGCAACTTGTGAAACATAATAATATAACGGCAGTCCTGTCGTGGAAGTGGCACCGCCTATACTGAGGACCGTGGAGGTTGGAACTTTTCTTAACTCCATTGCGGGATAACAGACAGCATGATTTCCACCAGCAAGGACGTCCAGAGGCCCACTAAAGGCAATTATGACAAATGACAACATTTAAACAGCAAAACAAAACCCACTGGAGGATGTAATTCGAGCCTGGGAACACCATGTTCCATAATGCATCAATTTCAAACTTACCTGAGTAATCCAATCAAAAGGCAGGACATTATTTAAATGCACAGAAAATCGAGGCTAGACTGTTTTGCTGGAGTCAAACCTGTGAACAAGTGCAATGTAGCACGAAACGCGTCAGGTGAAAGTGATTTATTTCTGGATGTAAAAAGCTGGTGTTTTGCAAGTAAATGATCTTTGAAAAGTTCGTCTGTCATCGTGTGCATTTCCGAAGCTTTGGGCAACTTGTGAAACATAATAATATAACGGCAGTCCTGTCGTGGAAGTGGCACCACCTATACTGAGGACCGTGGAGGTTGGAACTTTTCTTAACTCCATTGCGGGATAACAGACAGCATGATTTCCACCAGCAAGGACGTCCAGAGGCCCACTAAAGGCAATTATGACAAATGACAAAATTTAAACAGCAAAACCAAACCCACTGGAGGATGTAATTCGAGCCTGGGAACACCATGTTCCATAATGCATCAATTTCGAACTTACCTGAGTAATCCAATCAAAAGGCAGGACATTATTTAAATGCACAGAAAATCGAGGCTAGACTGTTTTGCTGGAGTCAAACATGTGAACAAGTGCAATGTAGCACGAAACGCGTCAGGTGAAAGTGATTTATTTCTGGATGTAAAAAGCTGGTGTTTTGCAAGTAAATGAACTTTGAAAAGTTCGTCTGTCATCGTGTGCATTTCCGAAGCTTTGGGCAACTTGTGAAACATAATAATATAACGGCAGTCCTGTCGTGGAAGTGGCACCGCCTATACTGAGGACTGTGGAGGTTGGAACTTTTCTTAACTCCATTGCGGGATAACAGACAGCATGATTTCCACCAGCAAGGACGTCCAGAGGCCCACTAAAGGCAATTATGACAAATGACAAAATTTAAACAGCAAAACAAAACCCACTGGAGGATGTAATTCGAGCCTGGGAACACCATGTTCCATAATGCATCAATTTCGAACTTACCTGAGTAATCCAATCAAAAGGCAGGACATTATTTAAATGCACAGAAAATCGAGGCTAGACTGTTTTGCTGGAGTCAAACCTGTGAACAAGTGCAATGTAGCACGAAACGCGTCAGGCGAAAGTGATTCATTTCTGGATGTAAAAAGCTGGTGTTTTGCAAGTAAATGATCTTTGAAAGGTTCGTCTGTCATCGTGTGCATTTCTGAAGCTTTGGGCAACTTGTGAAACATAATAATATAACGGCAGTCCTGTCGTGGAAGTGGCACCGCCTATACTGAGGACCGTGGAGGTTGGAACTTTTCTTAACTCCATTGCGGGATAACAGACAGCATGATTTCCACCAGCAAGGACGTCCAGAGTCCCACTAAAGGCAATTATGAAAAATGACAAAATTTAAACAGCAAAACCAAACCCACTGGAGGATGTAATTCGAGCCTGGGAACACCATTTTCCATAATGCATCAATTTCGAACTTACCTGAGTAATCCAATCAAAAGGCAGGACATTATTTAAATGCACAGAAAATCGAGGCTAGACTGTTTTGCTGGAGTCAAACCTGTGAACAAGTGCAATGTAGCACGAAACGCGTCAGGTGAAAGTGATTTATTTCTGGATGTAAAAAGCTGGTGTTTTGCAAGTAAATTAACTTTGAAAAGTTCGTCTGTCATGGTGTGCATTTCCGAAGCTTTGGGCAACTTGTGAAACATAATAATATAACGGCAGTCCTGTCGTGGAAGTGGCACCGCCTATACTGAGGACTGTGGAGGTTGGAACTTTTCTTAACTCCATTGCGGGATAACAGACAGCATGATTTCCACCAGCAAGGACGTCCAGAGGCCCACTAAAGGCAATTATGACAAATGACAAAATTTAAACAGCAAAACAAAACCCACTGGAGGATGTAATTCGAGCCTGGGAACACCATGTTCCATAATGCATCAATTTCGAACTTACCTGAGTAATCCAATCAAAAGGCAGGACATTATTTAAATGCACAGAAAATCGAGGCTAGACTGTTTTGCTGGAGTCAAACCTGTGAACAAGTGCAATGTAGCAAGAAACGCGTCAGGTGAAAGTGATTTATTTCTGGATGTAAAAAGCTGGTGTTTTGCAAGTAAATGATCTTTGAAAAGTTCGTCTGTCATCGTGTGCATTTCCGAAGCTTTGGGCAACTTGTGAAACATAATAATATAACGACAGTCCTGTCGTGGAAGTGGCACCGCCTATACTGAGGACCGTGGAGGTTGGAACTTTTCTTAACTCCATTGCGGGATAACAGACAGCATGATTTCCACCAGCAAGGACGTCCAGAGGCCCACTAAAGGCAATTATGACAAATGACAACATTTAAACAGCAAAACAAAACCCACTGGAGGATGTAATTCGAGCCTGGGAACACCATGTTCCATAATGCATCAATTTCGAACTTACCTGAGTAATCCAATCAAAAGGCAGGACATTATTTAAATGCACAGAAAATCGAGGCTAGACTGTTTTGCTGGAGTCAAACCTGTGAACAAGTGCAATGTAGCACGAAACGCGTCAGGTGAAAGTGATTTATTTCTGGATGTAAAAAGCTGGTGTTTTGCAAGTAAATGAACTTTGAAAAGTTCGTCTGTCATCGTTTGCATTTCCGAAGCTTTGGGCAACTTGTGAAACATAATAATATAACGGCAGTCCTGTCGTGGAAGTGGCACCGCCTATACTGAGGACCGTGGAGGTTGGAACTTTTCTTAACTCCATTGCGGGATAACAGACAGCATGATTTCCACCAGCAAGGACGTCCAGAGGCCCACAACAGGCAATTATGACACATGACAAAATTTAAACAGCAAAACAAAACCCACTGGAGGATGTAATTCGAGCCTGGGAACACCATGTTCCATAATGCATCAATTTCGAACTTACCTGAGTAATCCAATCAAAAGGCAGGACATTATTTAAATGCACAGAAAATCGAGGCTAGACTGTTTTGCTGGAGTCAAACCTGTGAACAAGTGCAATGTAGCACGAAACGCGTCAGGTGAAAGTGATTTGTTTCTGGATGTAAAAAGCTGGTGTTTTGCAAGTAAATGAACTTTGAAAAGTTTGTCTGTCATCGTGTGCATTTCCGAAGCTTTGGGCAACTTGTGAAACATAATATTATAACGGCAGTCCTGTCGTGGAAGTGGCACCGCCTATACTGAGGACCGTGGAGGTTGGAACTTTTCTTAACTCCATTGCAGGATAACAGACAGCATGATTTCCACCAGCAAGGACGTCCAGAGGCCAACTAAAGGCAATTATGACAAATGACAAAATTTAAATAGCAAAACCAAACCCACTGGAGGATGTAATTCGAGCCTGGGAACACCATGTTCGATAATGCATCAATTTCGAACTTACCTGAGTAATCCAATCAAAAGGCAGGACATTATTTAAATGCACAGAAAATCGAGGCTAGACTGTTTTGCTGGAGTCAAATCTGTGAACAAGTGCAATGTAGCACGAAACGCGTCAGGTGAAAGTGATTTATTTCTGGATGTAAAAAGCTGGTGTTTTGCAAGTAAATGAACTTTGAAAAGTTTGTCTGTCATCGTGTGCATTTCCGAAGCTTTGGGCAACTTGTGAAACATAATAATATAACGGCAGTCCTGTCGTGGAAGTGGCACCGCCTATACTGAGGACCGTGGAGGTTGGAACTTTTCTTAACTCCATTGCGGGATAACAGACAGCATGATTTCCACCAGCAAGGACGTCCAGAGGCCCACTAAAGGCAATTATGACAAATGACAAAATTTAAACAGCAAAACAAAACCCACTGGAGGATGTAATTCGAGCCTGGGAACACCATGTTCCATAATGCATCAATTTCGAACTTACCTGAGTAATCCAATCAAAAGGCAGGACATTATTTAAATGCACAGAAAATCGAGGCTAGACTTTTTTGCTGGAGTCAAACCTGTGAACAAGTGCAATGTAGCACGAAACGCGTCAGGTGAAAGTGATTTATTTCTGGATGTAAAAAGCTGGTGTTTTGCAAGTAAATGAACTTTGAAAAGTTCGTCTGTCATCGTGTGCATTTCCGAAGCTTTGGGCACCTTGTGAAACATAATAATATAACGGCAGTCCTGTCGTGGAAGTGGCACCGCCTATACTGAGGGCCGTGGAGGTTGGAACTTTTCCTAACTCCATTGCGGGATAACAGACAGCATGATTTCCACCAGCAAGGACGTCCAGAGGCCCACTAAAGGCAATTATGACAAATGACAAAATTTAAACAGCAAAACAAAACCCACTGGAGGATGTAATTCGAGCCTGGGAACACCATGTTCCATAATGCATCAATTTCGAACTTACCTGAGTAATCCAATCAAAAGGCAGGACATTATTTAAATGCACAGAAAATCGAGGCTAGACTTTTTTGCTGGAGTCAAACCTGTGAACAAGTGCAATGTAGCACGAAACGCGTCAGGTGAAAGTGATTTATTTCTGGATGTAAAAAGCTGGTGTTTTGCAAGTAAATGAACTTTGAAAAGTTCGTCTGTCATCGTGTGCATTTCCGAAGCTTTGGGCACCTTGTGAAACATAATAATATAACGGCAGTCCTGTCGTGGAAGTGGCACCGCCTATACTGAGGACCGTGGAGGTTGGAACTTTTCCTAACTCCATTGCGGGATAACAGACAGCATGATTTCCACCAGCAAGGACGTCCAGAGGCCCACTAAAGGCAATTATGACAAATGACAAAATTTAAACAGCAAAACAAAACCCACTGGAGGATGTAATTCGAGCCTGGGAACACCATGTTCCATAATGCATCAATTTCGAACTTACCTGAGTAATCCAATCAAAAGGCAGGACATTATTTAAATGCACAGAAAATCGAGGCTAGACTGTTTTGCTGGAGTCAAACCTGTGAACAAGTGCAATGTAGCACGAAACGCGTCAGGTGAAAGTGATTTATTTCTGGATGTAAAAAGCTGGTGTTTTGCAAGTAAATGAACTTTGAAAAGTTTGTCTGTCATCGTGTGCATTTCCGAAGCTTTGGGCACCTTGTGAAACATAATAATATAACGGCAGTCCTGTCATGGAAGTGGCACCGCCTATACTGAGGACCGTGGAGGTTGGAACTTTTTCTAACTCCATTGGGGGATAACAGACAGCATGATTTCCACCAGCAAGGACGTCCAGAGGCCCACTAAAGGCAATTATGACAAATGACAAAATTTAAACAGCAAAACAAAACCCACTAGAGGATGTAATTCGAGCCTGGGAACACCATGTTCCATAATGCATCAATTTCGAACTTACCTGAGTAATCCAATCAAAAGGCAGGACATTATTTAAATGCACAGAAAATCGAGGCTAGACTTTTTTGCTGGAGTCAAACCTGTGAACAAGTGCAATGTAGCACGAAACGCGTCAGGTGAAAGTGATTTATTTCTGGATGTAAAAAGCTGGTGTTTTGCAAGTAAATGAACTTTGAAAAGTTCGTCTGTCATCATGTGCATTTCCGAAGCTTTGGGCACCTTGTGAAACATAATAATATAACGGCAGTCCTGTCGTGGAAGTGGCACCGCCTATACTGAGGACCGTGGAGGTTGGAACTTTTCCTAACTCCATTGCAGGATAACAGACAGCATGATTTCCACCAGCAAGGACGTCCAGAGGCCCACTAAAGGCAATTATGACAAATGACAAAATTTAAACAGCAAAACAAAACCCACTGGAGGATGTAATTCGAGCCTGGGAACACCATGTTCCATAATGCATCAATTTCGAACTTACCTGAGTAATCCAATCAAAAGGCAGGACATTATTTAAATGCACAGAAAATCGAGGCTAGACTGTTTTGCTAGATTCAAACCTGTGAACAAGTGCAATGTAGCACGAAACGCGTCAGGTGAAAGTGATTTATTTCTGGATGTAAAAAGCTGGTGTTTTGCAAGTAAATGAACTTTGAAAAGTTCGTCTGTCATCGTGTGCATTTCCGAAGCTTTGGGCAACTTGTGAAACATAATAATATAACGGCAGTCCTGTCGTGGAAGTGGCACCGCCTATACTGAGGACCGTGGAGGTTGGAACTTTTCTTAACTCCATTGCGGGATAACAGACAGCATGATTTCCACCAGCAAGGACGTCCAGAGGCCCACTAAAGGCAATTATGACAAATGACAACATTTAAACAGCAAAACAAAACCCACTGGAGGATGTAATTCGAGCCTGGGAACACCATGTTCCATAATGCATCAATTTCGAACTTACCTGAGTAATCCAATCAAAAGGCAGGACATTATTTAAATGCACAGAAAATCGAGGCTAGACTGTTTTGCTGGAGTCAAACCTGTGAACAAGTGCAATGTAGCACGAAACGCGTCAGGTGAAAGTGATTTATTTCTGGATGTAAAAAGCTGGTGTTTTGCAAGTAAATGATCTTTGAAAAGTTCGTCTGTCATCGTGTGCATTTCCGAAGCTTTGGGCAACTTGTGAAACATAATAATATAACGGCAGTCCTGTCGTGGAAGTGGCACCACCTATACTGAGGACCGTGGAGGTTGGAACTTTTCTTAACTCCATTGCGGGATAACAGACAGCATGATTTCCACCAGCAAGGACGTCCAGAGGCCCACTAAAGGCAATTATGACAAATGACAAAATTTAAACAGCAAAACCAAACCCACTGGAGGATGTAATTCGAGCCTGGGAACACCATGTTCCATAATGCATCAATTTCGAACTTACCTGAGTAATCCAATCAAAAGGCAGGACATTATTTAAATGCACAGAAAATCGAGGCTAGACTGTTTTGCTGGAGTCAAACATGTGAACAAGTGCAATGTAGCACGAAACGCGTCAGGTGAAAGTGATTTATTTCTGGATATAAAAAGCTGGTGTTTTGCAAGTAAATGAACTTTGAAAAGTTCGTCTGTCATCGTGTGCATTTCCGAAGCTTTGGGCAACTTGTGAAACATAATAATATAACGGCAGTCCTGTCGTGGAAGTGGCACCGCCTATACTGAGGACTGTGGAGGTTGGAACTTTTCTTAACTCCATTGCGGGATAACAGACAGCATGATTTCCACCAGCAAGGACGTCCAGAGGCCCACTAAAGGCAATTATGACAAATGACAAAATTTAAACAGCAAAACAAAACCCACTGGAGGATGTAATTCGAGCCTGGGAACACCATGTTCCATAATGCATCAATTTCGAACTTACCTGAGTAATCCAATCAAAAGGCAGGACATTATTTAAATGCACAGAAAATCGAGGCTAGACTGTTTTGCTGGAGTCAAACCTGTGAACAAGTGCAATGTAGCACGAAACGCGTCAGGCGAAAGTGATTCATTTCTGGATGTAAAAAGCTGGTGTTTTGCAAGTAAATGATCTTTGAAAGGTTCGTCTGTCATCGTGTGCATTTCTGAAGCTTTGGGCAACTTGTGAAACATAATAATATAACGGCAGTCCTGTCGTGGAAGTGGCACCGCCTATACTGAGGACCGTGGAGGTTGGAACTTTTCTTAACTCCATTGCGGGATAACAGACAGCATGATTTCCACCAGCAAGGACGTCCAGAGGCCCACTAAAGGCAATTATGAAAAATGACAAAATTTAAACAGCAAAACCAAACCCACTGGAGGATGTAATTCGAGCCTGGGAACACCATTTTCCATAATGCATCAATTTCGAACTTACCTGAGTAATCCAATCAAAAGGCAGGACATTATTTAAATGCACAGAAAATCGAGGCTAGACTGTTTTGCTGGAGTCAAACCTGTGAACAAGTGCAATGTAGCACGAAACGCGTCAGGTGAAAGTGATTTATTTCTGGATGTAAAAAGCTGGTGTTTTGCAAGTAAATTAACTTTGAAAAGTTCGTCTGTCATGGTGTGCATTTCCGAAGCTTTGGGCAACTTGTGAAACATAATAATATAACGGCAGTCCTGTCGTGGAAGTGGCACCGCCTATACTGAGGACTGTGGAGGTTGGAACTTTTCTTAACTCCATTGCGGGATAACAGACAGCATGATTTCCACCAGCAAGGACGTCCAGAGGCCCACTAAAGGCAATTATGACAAATGACAAAATTTAAACAGCAAAACAAAACCCACTGGAGGATGTAATTTGAGCCTGGGAACACCATGTTCCATAATGCATCAATTTCGAACTTACCTGAGTAATCCAATCAAAAGGCAGGACATTATTTAAATGCACAGAAAATCGAGGATAGACTGTTTTGCTGGAGTCAAACCTGTGAACAAGTGCAATGTAGCACGAAACGCGTCAGGTGAAAGTGATTTATTTCTGGATGTAAAAAGCTGGTGTTTTGCAAGTAAATGAACTTTGAAAAGTTCGTCTGTCATCGTGTGCATTTCCGAAGCTTTGGGCAACTTGTGAAACATAATAATATAACGGCAGTCCTGTCGTGGAAGTGGCACCGCCTATACTGAGGACTGTGGAGGTTGGAACTTTTCTTAACTCCATTGCGGGATAACAGACAGCATGATTTCCACCAGCAAGGACGTCCAGAGGCCCACTAAAGGCAATTATGACAAATGACAAAATTTAAACAGCAAAACAAAACCCACTGGAGGATGTAATTCGAGCCTGGGAACACCATGTTCCATAATGCATCAATTTCGAACTTACCTGAGTAATCCAATCAAAAGGCAGGACATTATTTAAATGCACAGAAAATCGAGGCTAGACTGTTTTGCTGGAGTCAAACCTGTGAACAAGTGCAATGTAGCAAGAAACGCGTCAGGTGAAAGTGATTTATTTCTGGATGTAAAAAGCTGGTGTTTTGCAAGTAAATGATCTTTGAAAAGTTCGTCTGTCATCGTGTGCATTTCCGAAGCTTTGGGCAACTTGTGAAACATAATAATATAACGACAGTCCTGTCGTGGAAGTGGCACCGCCTATACTGAGGACCGTGGAGGTTGGAACTTTTCTTAACTCCATTGCGGGATAACAGACAGCATGATTTCCACCAGCAAGGACGTCCAGAGGCCCACTAAAGGCAATTATGACAAATGACAAAATTTAAACAGCAAAACAAAACCCACTGGAGGATGTAATTCGAGCCTGGGAACACCATGTTCCATAATGCATCAATTTCGAACTTACCTGAGTAATCCAATCAAAAGGCAGGACATTATTTAAATGCACAGAAAATCGAGGCTAGACTGTTTTGCTGGAGTCAAACCTGTGAACAAGTGCAATGTAGCACGAAACGCGTCAGGTGAAAGTGATTTATTTCTGGATGTAAAAAGCTGGTGTTTTGCAAGTAAATGAACTTTGAAAAGTTCGTCTGTCATCGTTTGCATTTCCGAATCTTTGGGCAACTTGTGAAACATAATAATATAACGGCAGTCCTGTCGTGGAAGTGGCACCGCCTATACTGAGGACCGTGGAGGTTGGAACTTTTCTTAACTCCATTGCGGGATAACAGACAGCATGATTTCCACCAGCAAGGACGTCCAGAGGCCCACTAAAGGCAATTATGACAAATGACAAAATTTAAACAGCAAAACAAAACCCACTGGAGGATGTAATTTGAGCCTGGGAACACCATGTTCCATAATGCATCAATTTCGAACTTACCTGAGTAATCCAATCAAAAGGCAGGACATTATTTAAATGCACAGAAAATCGAGGATAGACTGTTTTGCTGGAGTCAAACCTGTGAACAAGTGCAATGTAGCACGAAACGCGTCAGGTGAAAGTGATTTATTTCTGGATGTAAAAAGCTGGTGTTTTGCAAGTAAATGAACTTTGAAAAGTTCGTCTGTCATCGTGTGCATTTCCGAAGCTTTGGGCAACTTGTGAAACATAATAATATAACGGCAGTCCTGTCGTGGAAGTGGCACCGCCTATACTGAGGACTGTGGAGGTTGGAACTTTTCTTAACTCCATTGCGGGATAACAGACAGCATGATTTCCACCAGCAAGGATGTCCAGAGGCCCACTAAAGGCAATTATGACAAATGACAAAATTTAAACAGCAAAACAAAACCCACTGGAGGATGTAATTCGAGCCTGGGAACACCATGTTCCATAATGCATCAATTTCGAACTTACCTGAGTAATCCAATCAAAAGGCAGGACATTATTTAAATGCACAGAAAATCGAGGCTAGACTGTTTTGCTGGAGTCAAACCTGTGAACAAGTGCAATGTAGCAAGAAACGCGTCAGGTGAAAGTGATTTATTTCTGGATGTAAAAAGCTGGTGTTTTGCAAGTAAATGATCTTTGAAAAGTTCGTCTGTCATCGTGTGCATTTCCGAAGCTTTGGGCAACTTGTGAAACATAATAATATAACGACAGTCCTGTCGTGGAAGTGGCACCGCCTATACTGAGGACCGTGGAGGTTGGAACTTTTCTTAACTCCATTGCGGGATAACAGACAGCATGATTTCCACCAGCAAGGACGTCCAGAGGCCCACTAAAGGCAATTATGACAAATGACAAAATTTAAACAGCAAAACAAAACCCACTGGAGGATGTAATTCGAGCCTGGGAACACCATGTTCCATAATGCATCAATTTCGAACTTACCTGAGTAATCCAATCAAAAGGCAGGACATTATTTAAATGCACAGAAAATCGAGGCTAGACTGTTTTGCTGGAGTCAAACCTGTGAACAAGTGCAATGTAGCACGAAACGCGTCAGGTGAAAGTGATTTATTTCTGGATGTAAAAAGCTGGTGTTTTGCAAGTAAATGAACTTTGAAAAGTTCGTCTGTCATCGTTTGCATTTCCGAAGCTTTGGGCAACTTGTGAAACATATATATTATATATATATATATATATTACCTAGTGGCGGTCGCCAGTAGGTAGTTATAGTTAGGACCTAGTTACCAAAGGAAATCCACAACATTCTATTGGGAATAACTTTGGCGCTGGTTGAGGAATTTGTGTGTAATTTTCCAAACCTTTGGCCATCTCCGCTCCGCTCCTACCCTGAAAGTTTCGGGGGGATTCATGAAGTGGGGGCTGAGAAAAAAGGGGGGTCCCAAAACGTGTTTTCCCCATGTTAATTTCCATAGGACGTTCTGACACGTCTACAGCCCGAACCGCTGAACGGAATTCCAGTGTTTTTTATGAAAATTAACTTCAAAAACACATATATATCTATAGGCGGGCTCCGAGCGCTCACCGGTACGTGTACCAGGGAGGGCACCCGGCGCGCTACGGGAGTGCGCGAGCGGAAAGCTGATTGGCTGACGACATTCTAAACAGTCCGGAGAGTCTGCCATCTTGTATCTCGGTAGAATCGAGACACAAGAGGTGAAAATAAACAGGGGGAAATGATTAAAAGGGGGCAGGGTACACACCCCCTGACCCCCTAGGTTTTCTGAGGGGGGCCTAGAAGGACCCTGAAGGGCAACAAAACTTTTTTTTTTTTTTTGCAATTTTCTCGGGGTAAGCGCTGGGTGCGTTCCCATGTACGCTCACCAGTACGCGCACCCAGAGCGTACTGGTAGAGATTCATCAAAAAAATCATTAATGTCATCTCCTCCTTGTGATAAAATGGTGCTGCCAATATCCGTGACATTTTGAATTTCAAGAAATGTAGTTGTAATTTCAAAATACATTTTCTTGGTCTCCTCATTCTGATCCATTTTAATTTCCAATTTTTTGCTGTAAATTGCAGAAAAAAGTAATCACTTTCATTTTTCTTTTTTATAAATAAATAATATAAAAGTAGATTATTCAAGTATTTAGTTCTTTAAAATTAATTGGTACTGAATAGTATCAGGCAGGAACTAGAAATATAAAGCACTGCAAGTGATGAAGTCTATCTTAATCCATAATTATAATGAATGACTGTAAATATTATTTATTTATTATGCAACTTATAACGCGCAAACTAAACCCGAAGGTGTCAAGGCGCCTATCAAAAACCAGTCAATCAAAGTTTGCAGAGCACCACTAAGGGTATGCACGTGTAAAAAGGTGGGTCTTTAACGCGGATCTAAAGGTTTGCCGAGAGGGGCGGGATCTTACTTCCAAAGGGAGGGCATTCCACCATTTAGGTGCCAGGTAGGAAAAGGCCTTGCCTCCCCATCTTGCTTTTCTGACACGAGGTACAGAGAGAAGAAGTTTGTGACTGGAGCGAAGATTCCTACCGGGGTTATGCTGAGAAAGAATGGATCCCATGCCTGTAGGGCTGGATTTAGCCAAGGCTTTATACACCAGGCACATTGATTTGAAAAGGATCCGGTACTCAACGGGGAGCCAGTGAAGTTGTTTTCGGGCTTCGGTGGCAGAGGCACGTTTCGGTAGGTCAAGAGCAAATCTCGCTGCCGCGTTCTGGACCACCTGCAAGCGCTGTAGATGACTCTTGTTCAGTCCAGCATACAGCGCATTGCAGTAGTCCAGTCGCGAGCCCAGAAGAGCGACAGCCAGTTGCTTTCTTGCCTGGGGTGACAAAAAGTGCCTGATTTTCCTTAGAATGTGGATAATCCCCCAGCAGGTCGAGACAGTCCTGTTGACCTGTTGGCACATACTAAGGGTGGGGTCGATCATGACTCCCAAGTTTTTTGCTGACGAGGTGGGCTCGGGACATAAGCCTAACGAGTTCGGCCACCATTCAGCCGACCAGATCGTTTCCTTTCCTCCAAAAACCATCACCTCCGTCTTCTCCCCATTCAGTTTTAGTGAGTTGTGGATCATCCACTGGCCAACTGCCTCCATGCAAGATCTAAAATTGGCGGCAGTTGACGTAGCTGACTGGGAGAGAGAGACTAGGATCTGAGTGTCGTCCGCGTAGGAGACTACCTCCATCCCAAAAGATCTAATGAGTCTGGCAAGGGGGGTCACATAGATATTAAAAAGGGTAGGACTAAGCGCTGACCCTTGAGGGACCCCACATTGCACAGACAGGGATGGAGATAGAAACGATCCCAGCATTATCCTTTGTTCTCTATGGTCGAGAAAAGAGGAAAGGAGTCCTAGAGCAGGCCCGCGGACCCCAATCTCCCTCAGGCGAGATGTTAGCACCACGGGAGACAGGGTATCGAAAGCCGCTGTGAGATCTAGAAGGATCAGGAGGGAGGTCTGACCCTCATCAACTCTAGTGCGGATATTATTCAGCACTATGGTGAGGGCAGACTCGGTGCTATGCTCCCTCCTGAAACCATGCTGGGAAAGATCCAGACAGCCCGAGCTCTCCACAAAAGCAGCCAGATGTTTATTCAGATGGGCTTCGAGCATCTTTGCGGGAGCCGGGAGCAGTGAGATGGGGCGAAAGTTTTTTAACACCCCGGGGTCCAGAGAAGGCTTTTTAAGCAGAGGTTTTACTACAGCATTCTTCCACTGCTGGGGAAAAGTGCCTTCCTTCATCGCCCTGTTCATGATGTCAACCAGAGGAGGAAGGAGAGATTCTCTGCACTGCTTGAGGATCTTTAGCGGGCAGACATCCAGCGGGGAGCCAGATTTGGTTTTATCAAGCAGGATTTCAAGATCCTGACAGGAAAGAGGAGGAAAGGAAGACAGATCCTGATGTTGGGAAGATTCAACAACACCGGGCTCAGGAAGAGCAGGCAGCAAGGGAACGGCGGTCAGGGATTTTTGGACCTCCAAAGCAGCGTAGATGTCAGCGATCTTTGACTGAAAGAAGGCAGCTATCTTATTACACAGGTCCTGAGAGGCAACCACAGGATCCGGGGTCTGAAGGGCCGTAAGGGAATCGACAATCCTAAAGAGTTCTCTAGGAGATGAAAGTGAGGAAGTGAGTGCCGTGAAATATTCCTGCTTGGTCTTAATAACTTCCAATTTATAGTTTTTAAGCAGGACCCTATGGGCTTCTCTATCCTTAGGGGCCCAGCTTGAGTGCCATAAGCGTTCCTGTCTTCTTACTTCCTGTCTCCGAAGCCGGAGCTGTTCAGAGAACCAGGGAGCTGAAGGTCTTTTCCTAGCAGAATAACAGGACCTTGCAGGAGCCAGCTCCTCTAAGGCCTCCGAAATAGTGTTTTCAAATATAGAGACCGCTGTGGTGGTATCTGCCTCCCGAGGAATGGACAGACTGGATGTCCATGGATGGAAGGAGTCTTCCCTGATCTTTTTGAGGTTCCTTCGCACTTCCATAGTGCTCGAGGCCCTTCTAATAAAGCCCCGTGTAGGATACGTCATATTGAAGGGAACGGCCAGATGATCCGACCAGGAGAGATGGAAGGGGTTGGTAACTATCAGCCTAGGGTCATTAGAGAAGATGCCATCGAGCGTGTGCCCCGCTCGGTGGGTGGGACCGTTCACCAGTTGGGTGAGTCCACAGGCTGACATCATTTCCACCAGAGAAATAGTGTCGTGAGCCTCCAATAGCTCTAGGTGGAAATTGAAATCACCTAGAATGGTTAGATTTTGTCGGCCGAAATAGGGTTCCAAAACCTGCATCAGTTTCAGCCCAAATCCTGCTCTTGGGCCAGGGGGGCGATAGACCAAGATTCCATTAAATGCTGGGTTAACAGAATCAGAAAGGGAAAAATATAAGACCTGGAATACGTCCTTGGGGTCAGAAAGGGGTATAGTGTGGCAGTGAAATTTGTTGTGATACAAAATAGCCAGGCCACCGCCGACACGGCCTAATCTATCATATCGAGTTAGGCAGTATCCCTCAGGGACCGCTTCGACCAGATCAGGGCCTGAAGAGTCTTTGGCCCAGGTCTCCGTGATAAAAACCCAAGAAGGTGTTTTATCTAAAACCAGTTCCTTGAATACAATGTTATTTTTAATCAGCGAGCGAGCATTGAGGAGAAGACAGGACTCGCTGGGATTTTTAGGTGTTGATGAAGGGCAGGGCTCCAGAGGAGCAGAAGGAAGAGAGAGCTGAGGCTCATCCGCATCACTCAGAAAGCACGCACAGCCAGGACATGTCAAAAAATCCTCAGGTCTGTACCGGTGTGAGCATGGAGCAGGAGAGGGCTTAAGCCGCAGTACCTCCTTTAAAGAGTATTTCAAGACAGGGGCGCCTACCTTGTATTGGCCAGTGGTCCAGCCGTCCAGCCCGGCCTCAGCGCGGACGGGCGCAGACGGGCTGGACTCTGGCGTGACTCCGGCGGGGCTGCGGCAACCACGCTGCGCGCACACGCTGCGCGTCATCGCCCTCGCTTTAAGAAGAGCTCTAGCCAGTCCTCCTGACTGCTAGAGCGCGGGAGTGTCTATCTTTTTGTGCACCTACCCAAGATGGCGCTCCGAAAGTTCTACAGCGCGAGGGACCGGGCCGCCAAAGTAGCGGTGAGGGACACAATTTAACTGCAAGTATGCGCACAGGGGAATTTAAAAACTAGATAACAGCGCTAAAAAATAAAGTTGCATGAAATAACACAAAGGAGTATATTTAAAATTATCACCACACGAGCATATCGCAGTGAGCGCTCGCCAAACAGGAAGGTCCTTAAGCCCTACCTCCTTTTAAACGCTTCCCGGCATCAGTCTCTAGCCAGTCCTCCTGACTGCTAGAGCGCGGGAGTGTCTATCTTTTCGTGCACCTACCCAAGATGGCGCTCCGAAAGTTCTACAGCGCGAGGGACCGGGCCGCCAAAGTAGCGGTGAGGGACACAATTTAACTGCAAGTATGCGCACAGGGGAATTTAAAAACTAGATAACAGCGCTAAAAAATAAAGTTGCATGAAATAACACAAAGGAGTATATTTAAAATTATCACCACACGAGCATATCGCAGTGAGCGCTCGCCAAACAGGAAGGTCCTTAAGCCCTACTTCCTTTTAAACGCTTCCCGGCATCAGTCTCTATCCAGTCCTCCTGACTGCTAGAGCGCGGGAGTGTCTATCTTTTCGTGCACCTACCCAAGATGGCGCTCCGAAAGTTCTACAGCGCGAGGGACCGGGCCGCCAAAGTAGCGGTGAGGGACACAATTTAACTGCAAGTATGCGCACAGGGGAATTTAAAAACTAGATAACAGCGCTAAAAAATAAAGTTGCATGAAATAACACAAAGGAGTATATTTAAAATTATCACCACACGAGCATATTGCAGTGAGCGCTCGCCAAACAGCTAACAGAAAACATTTTCCAGATTATCTTAAAATTTCCACATGAAGTGCTCCTTCACTTTTGGCTGAGGAGGGTCCTCCTGGAGAAACTCATCAGAGTCATCACTGCTGCTTGGTGGTCTTGCAGCCATTCTTTGCAAAGAATTGAAGAAAAGAAGGGAATAGGTCTTGCTCTCTCCAAAGTGAAAGAGGTAGTGAAGGAAATGGGTGGGGTTTTCATTAGTTGTAAAAAAAACTGTTAACATCCAATGAAAAGTGTTATTTTAAGGTCACATGACTTGACGCGCTTACGCTGCGTGCACCGAAGCGCTTTCGGGGGCGCTTACGCGGCACGTACATAGGCGCTTTCGGGGGCGCTTACGCGGCAAGTACGTAGGCGCTTCCGGGGTGTCAGTGATGTCATTTGAGATGTCAACAGTGATGTCATCAGTGATGTCACTGACCATGTCATGAATGATGTAATATGTGACATCATCAGCAGTGGATTGCGGGCGCGCAAGTTATAGTGAGTCCAACTAACTATAACGTGGGAATTTCAATGGTTTTGTATGAGTAAAATGTTCAGCTAACTATAACTGGTGTGAAACCTATGGTTTTTTCAGTGAATATATATATATATATATATATATATATATATATATATATATATATATATATATATATATATATCATATATATTTCTGAGCATTCACAAGAAGATTATAGTCACTTTCAGTGTGTTGCAAAAATGCACAAATCAGTAACTAGATACCAGCATTCTGTATCAATGCATTATAACCACTCCTACATTTTTTAGCCCACCTGAAAACAGGAGAATGTTGGTATCACAGAGGGCCTCTGCATAATGTAAGGATGTGCAACTCAAGCTCTGCATGGGCATACTCACCCAAGGTCCCATTCAATCTCATGTGAGAATCGGAACTTCATTAATGGAGCATCTTATTTTTAATTCAAGATTGTAATATTATGGCCTCCCACCATTGAATGACTACCTAATATTCATTAGTCTTTGTCCTTTCTATGACACCTTTTAACTGTATGGAGGAAGTCCATCATCTTCTGCGTATCACATATGGTAGAAGGGGTGACACAGCTATTGACTACTCACTGTCCATTTTGCAATTAAAGTCCTAGAGCACTGACCATTTGGAGACCCAGTTGGAATTTCTCTAAGCTCCCATTTTGTCTCTTTATATACTCATTGCTAAATCCTTCTCCAGGGTTTCCTTGGTAGTCCATATTGGCAAGACTCAAAATATGCTGGACCCTCGTATATAAAAGGATGTATTGACATATTTCTTGGAAGTAGCTTGTCTGCTATAAAAGATGAACAATTGTCATCACCCATCTTAACCCAGAGACAAGCCATATTCCAAGAAAGAGACCTAATGGCAAAGCACACGAAGAGGGAGCGGCTAGACTAACGCAAACTGTTAGTCCTCCCTGTATTTTCACATTGTCACGCAATTCTGAGAACTCTTTCTAGCCCTCATAGGTCATCAGATTAATAAATCATTCCAGAAGGAACCCAAAACAATAATATTTTAAAGTGAAGCCACGTCATAAAACCCAGCGAAACAGAGTTTATGGAATGCTTAAATCTTCATTCCCATTTCTAGAAGTCACAGATATCCTGAATTTTAAACGTTATTTCATAGAGCTTCATACATACAACATCAATATCTTGGGACTCGGGTTCTGGCCAGTAGGTTACACCAGAGATTCAGCTCATCACTTGCTCCAAGTTCCTGTGTGAGACGAAAGGAACAAAACGAGCACACAGGGGTATCCTAGCTGCAAACGGGGACATGGTATGGTGTAGCATTGAGTATTAGCATTTGAGTAAAATTGATGGCGGTCACCGCTTGAGGCACCCACTTGGGATGTCCTCAGTGTGTGGTGTGCTGCAGGTGTGAATCGATGGGCGCTCTTGTATCAATAATTCTGCTGAATGTCAATTGCATAGGAAAAAACACAGGGGTGGCCAATGGTACCTGTCTCCACATGTGCCTCACTCTCTCAAAATATAAATGTGGATATATTATCTATGTGTCTATCTCTCTCTCTCTCTCTCTCTCTCTGTCTGTCTGTCTGTCTGTCTGTTTATCTGCCTGCCTGCCCGCCTGCCTATCTATCTTCTCTCTGTGTGCCGTTGTTTATGCTGCCTATTCGTATAGTTCTATCTGTCTCTAGCCTAGACTTTCTCTTGTTACAGATAGACTCTGCTCAATTCATAACCTTAGTCTTATTTTCTATGCTATCCCCAGTGTTTATTTCTTCTGCCTGTAGCCCACGCTGGCAGCACTTGACCGTCTGCGCGCATCAAGGCAGTCCTGTAGTGCATGCCTGGCCACAGAGAGCGTGAGGCAGACCACCACACTCAAGAGGTTAGCTCACCTTGTGTCAGTGCCACACATCTGAGTTTAGACCCTGCCCACCTTGTGTCAGTGCCACACATCTGAGGCTAGACCCTGCCCACCTTGTATCAGTGCAACACATCTGAGGCTAGACCCCGCCCACCTTGTGTCACTGCCACACATCTGAGGCTAGGCCCCCCACCTAGTGTCCGTGCCACATATCTGGGGCTAGACCCCGCCCACCTAGTGTCAGTGCCACACATCTGAGGCTAGACCTTGTGTCTCGCTGTCGCACACCTTTGTAAAATTCCTGCTATGATCATGAACTGTTGCCTGGCCCACTGTACAATCGTGTTTTAATCCAAGAGCTGCACCCATGGCCATCCATAAGCACTACAGGGGTGGTGCAGCTGTTTCAGTGCAACTTCTGGAACTTCTCTTCCAGTAAAAGATGGTGCTTTTTGACAATTATCTCATTTCATGGATTTTGCTATTTTGATTTGCTAGTTAGAAAGTGGCACTCAAATTGTCACACATAATGCAATAGAATGTCACTTAATGGGCTGAGACCATGAAAATGCCACACACAATGGTTCTGAAAACCTGGCTGCGATGCAGATGCAAAAGGGTTATCTCAATCAGGACTTTGTGATGGGTCTGGTTAACTCTGCAGGATGTGGGTCTCACGAGTCCAGGAAAGGTAATCATGGCCATGACTTGAACATGTACGTATAATCTGCAGGTCTGGCTCATCTGCACTGCTATTCCACAGGTGATGTAGAGACTCCTGGGGTGTTCAGGGCTGCCATAGCAACTCCAGAGTAAACACGGGACTTGTGCAGATAACTGGTGGACATTAGCGTTATAATATTCAGAGATTTACATAAAAGTGGTGTTGCAGTATCCTAAATAAGCTACAGTTAAGTATGTTTCTCATTGTTCAGTCCCCAATTGTTAATTCGTTTTCCATTATAATTTTTTGCTTCCTCCGTAGATCTCAAATTACTACATGAAAGGTAAAGTATTTCAGAAGCATTACAGTTATCTTTTTTATTCGAATATATTTAAGGCTCCCGTTCTTATGTGTGTGTATGTTGTGATGCCATTACTCTCTAACAACTCAATACACAACAGGATTGTTCACCTGATTTTACACCCTCGGAATGTGCAGTGTCCATTTTCGTGACAATCGTTGGCGAGGTTACAGCACAGTCAGGTGGAGGTCTCTCTCTTACTGCTTGAGGTGCAACCGCCTGAGCCCTTTGAAATAAAATATGGAGCAAACTTTTGTCCTTTGAAATTGTCAGTCCTGCCCTATCCGTTTATTACACATTGGGACAGCATGGTGACCCATTTAGCTCGCCCATATTTAGTGCCTACACTCCACCTACATTTTATATCTGGAATGAGCAGGCATTTTGAACATAATTCACCATAGTACAGTCACTGCTAGATTGCAAACTTTATTCAAGGCACATTCTATTTCTGAATCGTATTTCTTTCCCCAATGTCTGTAGCTCTAAATTTCTTTCCCCAATGTATTCATTACGAAGACATGAAGAAATATTGGTTTGCCTTGGTTTGTATGTCATGCGGTGCATTCGTTTCAGCACAGCATGAAACTCTTGGTCTGTTTCATTAGATTACATTTTCATTTCTTTGCTTTCTCACATCCCATTTGTTACTCTTTATGCAGTTCAGCTGCATTAACAGGCTCTGCATTTCTTTCCCTTCACACCTCTGTCCTCAAGAGGGTCCTTCACCCTTTACATTGTGAGTAGTTAGAATTGTTTTTAAATGGTGTCCCATTTCTCTAAATAACCAGAGCCACGCCCACTTGTGGTGGTGGGCGTGCAGTAATAGAGCACACGGAGCCGCTATTGACTTTTAACCCCTTAGCTGCTTTGGCTATTCCGCCACAGTGCTAAGGGGGAGGGAAGGGGCGCGCGGCCCTCCCGTGCTCGTGACGGAACCGCTCCGTCACGAGCCTCAGGTGGGCTGTGCTTGTGACAGAACGGTTCCGTCACGGCCCCGCCCGCCTAATAGAACCTTCAGCGCAGGCGTGGAATTCGCGCCGCGCAGGCGCGGCGAGCGGGCCGTGACGGAACCGTTCCGTCACCAGCACAGCCCACCCGAGGCTCGTGACGGAACGGTTCCGTCACGAGCACGCAAGGGGTTAAATTAACTTTATTTGCCCCGAGCGCCGGGCAAACAACCTTTCACTTGTACGGGTGTTCGGCATGTAAAATGGCCGATACTACGTTCCCGGCATGCCCCGGGTGATGCGCTCAAAACTAGAGCGCGACACCACACCATTGAGGTGGCATTACTCGAGTCGACACTGAACGGAAGAGATCTCCTTTAAGCAAATTTCACATCAGTTGGCTTGGGTTGAGAGGGAATGACACTGTTTATGGAACCACTAGTTTCAGCCAGTATCCTCTCACCCCATAACCTTGGGCACTCTGAGTTATAGTCTCTGGAATGGGGATTAACCACGCAGACCAGTAATTGACGGATACAAATCTGCAGTTTATCCCAAATTCCAGGGGCTTTAATACTAATGCTTACCGCTTGCTCTGAGCAGGTGGTAAATCTCATTTGGTTGCTGTGCTGGGGTTGTGTGGTGGGCAGGGTGATGAGGGAGGCCAGACTCCTTGTCTGCTGCTGTGGGGGGAGGGCAGGAGAGTTGCATTTTCCCCTTTGCTGGTGTATGGGGCTGAGTTGCTGCACCTATGTCCTCTGCCAGCCCTGCTGCCCCGTTGGCACAATTGAGTTCCTGGCCACAGGATTGAATTCATGCACAGCAGTTAAATTTAGGTCTGGTGTCCGTGCACTCAGTACTTCCAGCTGCAGGAACACATGGCCACTCAAAGTCAGCCAACTCGGTTTGAGTGCCTCAGTCTTCGATCATCCACTCAACTAGACACCCTACCCCCTGCCAGTCTGCAATCCAGACGTGGGAGGTGATTAAAATAAAGATGATTATTAGGATTCTGTTATCCTACAGAGAAGCTGGGGCAGATTGGGTTTAGCACTCACCCACAGGGATTTAGGAATCAAAGGAGTGACTCTATCAGATCGCGCATGATCCCAGAACCCACCCATACTAATTAGTGCATTAAGCAAAAAGTACAGTGTGGTATTATTTCTGAAAGAGGGTCTCCAAAGGGAAATCTGACAGGACAGTACGTTCTAACACCCTGCTTAGATCCCTCCTAGGCTCAAAGGGCCTGGTTCACAAATGTAACTTACACTTATGAGTACGTTGATACTTTGGAGTATGTTTACTACTTGTTAGTATTTAAAAAAGAAAAAAGCTGTAGTAAGTCTAGCACCTCACATGGCCATTCACTGGTACTGCAACACACTTGTATAGAAAATAATGGAGGTAGGGACTTAAAATAAAATTCCATAGGAAATAGATTAAATTAAATTAATTTAAATAGTTAAACATATAAACAGCTATAAATGAATGTTAAATATATTCAAATAGCCTGAATTTATTATTTGACTGCTAAATGTGTTAATAAGATGTTTTGAATTAAAAAATAATGTAAGTACATCTTATGGAGAAAAAAATAAAGGCAATTTATTCTATACATCACTTTAAATGATTATTATGGCACATTAAAAAAACCTCAGAAAAAATATTTTCATTTAATTTAATGTTTGCATTAATAAAAGTTTATATTCAAAACTCATATTTTGTTTTATATGTTCTATTACCCATGATTGATTTCGGCACTATTCCACTATGTCTGTATAATGATGAGGCTTTATTGCTGATTTAATCTTTGTTTTTGCTTAATAAAAATGATTTGAACACAAAAAAAAAACTAGTTTTATAGTAATACAGCATGTTGATCTATAGTAAATATATCAAACGAATTTACATTAATATTTAACTTGAAAATTTGTGTAATATTTATTTTTGAACTTAAAAAAAACATTTCATATTCTTCTCTCTATTTTAACATGTGGAGACATCCAATATGACTGCAGAGTTTCTCTGTGGTAAAGTATAGAGAGCATTTAAAATATATATTTAACTCAAAAATTAATATAAAAAATGTTTTTATGTAAACATGAATGTAAGTAAATTTTTTAGATTGACTTTAAATGTTGAATACAACAAAGAATGCTAGAGCACCATTACATTAATTTTGAATTAAAACATAAATGTACTTTAAGACTTTTTTGCTATTCACAAAACTTGTGTAATGGTACTTATGGGTCCACCCTATGGATACCTTCAACAGTGGTTTCCACGAAACTCAAACAGCCAAGATTGGTATACATATGCAATGATATGAGGCTTTCAGATAAAGCATAAAGATGGATTGACATCTCACCCGCACTGTTGACAATACAGACTTAAGCTGAGCTAGATGGTTCTGACATTATATCTCAATTTAGGTCCCTCACCTTTGGCTGGATGAAGCAAGCCTCACAAAACCAGATGAATAACAAAATCAATGAGAATCTCTGTTTGTGGCCTCATGCAAATTTGTCACAAGTGTGAGTTCTTGACAGATAGCATAACCTTTTATGATTATGTATTTTCCCGACAAGGAGTAAGCATAGATCAAGCAGCAAGAGGCATTAATAAAGCACCCTCAGACAGAGTACGAAGTTAGATGTTTTGGGGTATTGCCTATTATTACAGGTGCTTCATCCTGAATTTGACCCCAGTATCGGAAACTTATGCAGCTTCTCAAAGCTCGGTGCTCGTGAGGCAGCGTCCAGATTTCCAACAATAAGCATTGTCCTGCATGAAAAAGGCCCTCATAAAGGACAACATCATGAAATATGTCAATGGTAAGCTACGAACTGAACTGTTGATTGATGCCAGTCTGGTGGGCTTAAGGACAGTTTTACTGCAATAACAGCAGAATAAATTGAGTGCTCTGATATCCTTCTGAAGCAGAAAGATATCAAAGGCTGAGTCCATACATTCATAGTTTGATCAGGAAGCAATTACAGCGAAGTGGGTTCCCACACATTTGCATTTATATTGTTTTGGTTGAGACTTTTGTGTGGTCACAGACTAGAACTGGCTGGTACCTATATTTACAAGTTCATTTCCAAAGAGGATTAAAAAATGGCGGTTCACCAGCTGAACTACAGAGTCTCAGTGATTTATGGCTCAGGTATGGACAGCCCCCTGATTGTATCACAGGAGAAACCCCCCTTCACCACAGATGAGGGTGAAGAACACATATACTTTGTTGCAAAGATTGCATGTTTAATTGCATTATCACTGAAGGACTTGGCCGACACCACAGCTGGTAAAACATGCTTACAATTCACAATTGAGACAGCCAGGAATAATTCATGGAAGACCTTAATGTCAAGTAAGGAAGACAAAGATCACCTCAGTCAGCAGACTATGACAACACTGTTGAGGGTTCGACATGAATAGAGTATGACCAATTATGGTTTAATACAAAGAGGGAACTGACCAATAATTCCCCAGTTTCTAAAAGACAAGGTGACTCAGCTGATGCATCTGGGTCACTGATGCATCATGAAACCATGGCCGGAGTAAGGAAAAAGGTATGGTGCCAAAACATGGGCATGGTGTTTGAAGACATGATCAGTGATTTCCACTGGGAATAATGAACACCCTGCAGCAGTTATCACTAAAGAGAGTCGTGCAATGCCAGGGACTAGTCCTACTTCAAATTTCAGTCTCCTTCTCAAATGGCAACAACTGTTGCTTGTCATAGGCACATGCACCAAATACTTAACTGTGGAAATGGTTCAAACAACTGAGTTTGAGCATATTTATTTGCAGCTGGGGAAAATAATTCCTTCTGCCTACAGGTTGTCGTACTCAAAAAGGACAATGGACCCCCATTCCAGGAGAGTAGGTATCACTTATACCTACACTAACTGAGAATCAGTTGTCAAAACATAACACCCTGCAGGCTCAAGGGCCAATTCGGAAGTTGAGAGGTTTAGGCACATATGGTGAATAAAGCACTGATAATAGACCTGGACCAGGAGACTGACAACAAATGACATAGAAGTTCTGTGCATGTATCAGGCCACCCCACCCTTTACTACCAGATGTGCTCCAACAAGGCTAATGTTCCAGAGCACATTAAGGGCAAAGCATCCATGCCGCTTGGAAAAGGGTTCTTGTGGTCTTAAATTGTCACTGCGCCCTGTACAGCAGGATCAATAACAATGAATTTGGCAGCAGGAAAAGAGAAGTGAAAGACAGCGTATTTCAAATAGAATATAAGGAAGAGATCAAAGACAGACATCTAGGAGAAAATTTCAAAACCCTGTGAGGAAAAATACCTGGACAATGGTCATTATTGATGGAACCATGGTCACAGCCAAGAAGGATACAAAGCAGTTACTTGTATGACCCTCATGTTCAAACAAATATAGGGAACCCCATTCAGGTTTCCCCAACCAACACCACCTTCCCTTCCAGAGTAATAGCAGTAGAGCCAAGACTGGGAGAATGCCAATTCAACATTTGGCAAAACCCAAAACCATCGCAGAGAGTCAGAGAGTGTATATGTTAATGTTAATGTTAATAATAATTTATAGAGCGCACTCACACCGGGCGGCTTCATGGCGCTAAAAGGCTTAGTACGCTAACCAGAGTTGTTTAATTATACGCTAGCCTGAACAGCCAGGTCTTAAGTGACTTCCTAAATTACAGAATGTCAGTGCTGGACCGTGTTTCCAGTGGAAGGGAATTCCAAAATTTAGGAGCGAGGACCGCAAATCTGCAGCCTCCTTGACGTACTCGCTTAAAAGTTGGGGTGATGAGAAGTGAGAGGTGGGCAGATCGAAGATTACGTGAAGGGGTATGTCTAAGTATCAGGCTGTTGATAAATGCAGGGCTATTGCCATGTAAGGCTTTAAAAACAAGACAGCCCATTTTAAAAGCACAGAGCTGAGAAATGGGGAGCCAATGTAGTTTCCTTAAAATGGCTTAACTGGTTGCCATCTTGGTTGTCGAAAGACGAACCGGGCTGCATGGTTTTGGACCAACTGCAGCTGTTTGAACAAATAGAGGGTCATTCCCAGATATACAGAGTTGGCATAATCCAGATGTGACAGAACGGTGGCAATTATCTGGATCAGTGCATCATGAGTGAAGAGACGGTGTATCTTCCGAATCTTATGCAGCTGGAAGAAACACTTAGAGATCACTGTGACAAACTGTGATTTCAACGTAAGTTCATTGTTGAGGGAGATTCCCAGTGTTTTGGCCGAGAGGAGGGGGAGGGAGATGGACCAAGCTCTGTTGGCCTGTAGTGCGGGCCCCAGAATTTATGGCTGTCCCCGGTCGGGACAAGCTCTGTCTTTCCCGGGTTTAACTTAAGATGGTTATGGTCCATCCACTGTTGTATATATAGCATTGTAGCCTGGAAATCTGCAACAGAGCTATAAGAGTCGTCAATCTTGAAGACCAACTGCAAGTCGTCCGCATAGTTGAAAACTGTCACCATTCTTTCCTTCAAAGATTGAATCAAAGGGGAGATGTAGATACTAAACAGGTGGGGGGAAAGTGCTATACCCTGTGGGACTCCAAAGGTGATTTTACATGGGGGAGCCAAGAAGTGCCCTTGATGAACAGCCTGAGACCTATCCTCCAAAAATGAGGTGAGCCAACAGGCAGCTGCACCTTGGATGCCAGCAAGTTTGACACGATCGGCCGAAATAGCACGGTCAATTGTGTCAAAAGTGGCAGAAAGATCTAATAGAACTAGTGCCTGAGCGGAACCCTTGTCAGCATGGTCCCAGAGAGTATCCAGGACTGCCAGAATGACAGTTTTGGTGGAATGGGCTGGCCGGAATCCTGCATGGTGAGGATCAAGGTATTTTGATTCCTCCAGAAAATTAGAAAGACTTTTTGCTACATGGGCTTCCAATATCTTTGCTAAGAACGGGAGCAGGGAAATCGGACGATAGTTGGAAAGGAGAGTAGGATCAGCACCAGGTTTCTTTAAAAGGGGTACCACTGTGGCTTTCTTAAAAGCCGTAGGAACTTGGCCGGATGAAAGGGATTCATTCAAAAGAGTGAGTACAGGACCAGGAATAGCTGTGAGGCAGTCTTTGAGAATGTGGGGCGGGCAACAATCAGAAGGGGCACCCGATTTAACCTTCACTAAAAGTTTATGGAAGATTTCAATAATATTACTAGGAAAATGCCAGGACAGGGACAGGGCAGAGGAGCTCGGACTAAGTGGATGCTTGGAGATATTGGCTTTGATAGCAGTGATTTTATCAATGAAATAAACATTGAGGGAGTTGCACAGTGCCTGGGAAGGCAAAGCCTTCAATAAAATTCTCTCTGGATTAGAAAGTTTATTGACTATGTTAAATATTTCTGTGGAGTTCTTATTGGAGTTAAGAATACGTGTGGAGAAATGGCTTGCTTTGGCTACCTGGATGAAAATCCACGCCTCAAGTGAGCATTTAGTTATTGTTTTAATATGAGTTTGGAAGGGATGTTGTCCTCCACCCAGCACCTACATCTAAAGACATGCACACATCCACACGACACCAGTCGAGTCTAATTATAATTGAAAGGGAGATGGTACACTCAAGTACATCCTATCCCAAGTGAGAACCAGTAGGTATGCACATTTACTTCTGCAAGGCTTCGGATAGATCCTCCATGCCAGTCCACACCTCCAGCTGTGATCCAACTGAGATAGCCACATGCAGCAGAAGAGTTCTTGACTTCTTAAAGGGAGGGTCCTTACCAGTTGATGGAGCATTGGCAAAAATATACTGCCCTTGAATCCTTTCAGAGTTGGTAGCTCTATCCTCTAATACTCGAGCCCCAAGTGCATGCTTCTGTTTTCCTACTACTGTGAAATTTGAAGACACTGGCTAATCAGAATTTCACAATTCTTTTTAAATGAAGTGTCTTTGTCTCTTTCATGGGACACGGCTATGTCTGCCAGTTCCAGACTGAACGAAGAGAAAGCCTTTCCTATTTCTACAGGAGAGAACTGTGAGTGAGCTGCAGTTTCTAAATCAAGTGTGGTGTAGCCAGCTGTAACAAATAGACAGCCAAGCTCTATGCGCAGTCAGTTTTTGGGTTATCAGGGGGTTTAATAAAGTACATTTTAACACTCAACACAAATCCTTCCAGCTCATTCATACTTATGGTGTCTTATCACTCCACTATTCCATGCCCTATTCTTTCACAACTCTCATTCAGTCCTTTAACAGCATTTCCATTCCCTGTCTTCCGTTTTTAATGTGCTTCTTGCTCTTAATTTGTAATAACCTTTTGAGGCCCTCGGTTCCTCTTGTTGATCAATTCTGTCGTTTACACAGTTCCTCTAACTCCTTGGAAGCGGTTGATATCTTGAAACCTTCTTTCCATCTTACCTCTTTTGTTTTTTTTTTTGTCCCTCACTCTCACTCTCTATGTACTCGTTCTTCCTTGGTTCCATGTTTAGGAAACTAAGCTTGATTTGTGCAGACTCTCTTTGTATTTTGTTTCTCTGTATTGTTGCTTCCTGGCTAAATTCTGCAGCTGATGTTTACCTCGATTTTTATTACTGAAACATTCTCATTGTTTTTTTCAGTGCTGCAAAGGACGCTGCCCTGGCAGCACAGGAAGAAGAAATAAAGCAGCTGGTAAGATGATTCTGCTTACACTTGAATACCTTAGTGAATTTCCAATCATAATACAGATGCATCAGGAAGTACTAGGAATTTATTAGCAAGCACAACGCTTTGCATTCTTTACAGTTCTTAGGGCAGACTTACAAGCCCCTTGTGCCATTTTTGCGTCACTTTTCCCATGTTAAAAGGGGCGCAAAAGTGGTGCAAGGGACTTGTAAATTTGCCCCCGAGTTTAATAGTCCCCTACCAGTTCTTCCAGTACTTATGTGAGAGATTCCTGGTGCACACTGATTCGTTTATGCTTAACTGGAAAAATAGTAACATTTGTTTTCACCTCCATTGTCATTGCTTTTTTCAATTTAGAGACATCTTAATAAAAAAAATACATCACCACCATACTGTTACATAACTTTCTAATGATATAAAGACTCCATTCATGGTAGACCTGTTGATACCTGAGAATGAATGAAGGAGGATAAGCGCCAAATAACAACCACATAATATCCCACATGTGCTAATTGGTTAGGGTAGAACCTATTTCATATGTTGAGTTTGTCAAAGCATACTTGCATCTGTCGTAAATATAAGTATATATGAGATCAAGCTCTATGAATAAAGGACAACTTTATTGGGTTCTAGAAAGAGGTGTGGACTAGGAACTCTACAAAAAAGTGAGAAAATGAAAACAAGAACGACTGAACTCTTTTAGTAGGAGACACGGAAGTGGAAGATTTGGCTGATTAAAAATGCTACTAATTACTTTTCTTGGCTTATGTCGGCTGACCTACCAGTTGATACCCAGGCTGCATCATTGATTCTGTTCCACAGAATCTTCATCAGTATTCATAAACACTGAACTCTTTGAAAACATATGGGATCTCACAACACTTACGGTAAAATGCTTTGTACTGAACATATCTGAAAACAAATAGGATATCACAACACTTAGGTTATAATGCTTTTTATCAGGGTCCTTGTTAGAAATGGGATCTCTGGTTGGCTAAGGCTTGCACCAAAGCCAGACAGAGATCACCACTCTAGTCAGGGCAAGGGAGTTACACGCCAAAGATAACCCCTGCTCACCGCCTTGGCAGCTTGTCACGAGCAGTCAGGCTTATCCTGGTGGCAATGTGTCAAGCATTTGCGCAACACACACACAGCAACAACATACTAGGCACACCACAAAAAGGAGCTCCACACAAGGTTATATATAAAAAATAGCCTTTGTATTATCATAAAACACATTAGGATAGCAATCACATAATGTACAGTGTGCCAACTGGCACTGGGCAATATCTCCAGGGGATTCAATACACATGACAGGGCCACTTGGACCACTGTCAGAACCATCACTTTGTAAGAATAATAAAAGTAAGACATATCATAAACATAGAACACAACCAGTAATTACTGACAAACACTATACTTAGCATCATCCTGTAACCATAAATCATATCATGCACATTATCCTATCAGGCGAGAAATATATCCTGTGCCAACCTCATAAGCCTAAACATAGTAGACCATAACCTCCTAAGAATAACTCACATTAGGGGCATAACTCACAGCATAAACCACTGTAGAGAATAAACTCAAACATAACACAGTATGCAAAAACCTCATAATCCGAAAACCACATCTAGAGGCATGAATCAGGGTGCGTAAATCATGCTATATAAATTACGTTTCCTAGCACCACATAAATCACATTATGGCCTGGCGCCCTATTAACACAGTTGATGGACAGAATGTAGAACAATGTCATACATTCACCCCAGTACAAGGTTCTGGGCCTAAATCCATCGTTTTTTTGCACTCCACACCACCCTGGGTTAGACACTGGCTATATGCAAATCAGCTCTGACCCTGTGCCTCATGGGAACTGTCCAGTCCGAACTACCAAGCCATGTCTTTCCCAGACCGGAATCAAGCATCCAAGGACCTGTTTCTGGCTATCAGCCTTCATCAGCCTGGATAGCTTGACTCCAGTGGTGTGGAGAGCCTGGGACTCACGTCTGAGTATACCCAGCACACTCGGGGTGAAAATTGCAAAAAACACAGTTGATGGACAGAATGTAGAACAATGTCATACATTCACCCCAGTACAAGGATCTGGGCCTAAATCCATCGTTTTTTTGCACTCCACACCACCCTGGGTTAGACACTGGCTATATGCAAATCAGCTCTGACCCTGTGCCTGATGGGAACAGTCCAGTCCGAACTACCAAGCCATGTCTTTCCCAGACCGGAATCAAGCATCCAAGGACCGGTTTCTGGCTATCAGCCTTCATCAGCCTTGATAGCTTGACTCCAGTGGTGTGGAGAGCCTGGAACTCACGTCTGAGTATTCCCAGCACACTCGGGGTGAAAATTGCAAAAAACACAGTTGATGGACAGAATGTAGAACAATGTCATACATTCACCCCAGTACAAGGATCTGGGCCTAAATCCATTGTTTCTTTGCACACCACACCACTCTGGGTTAGACACTGGCTATATGCAAATCAGCTCTGACCCTGTGCCTCATGGGAACAGTCCAGTCCGAACTACCAAGCCATGTCTTTCCCAGACCGGAATCAAGCATCCAAGGACCGGTTTCTGGCTATCAGCCTTCATCAGCCTGGATAGCGTGACTCCAGTGGTGTGGAGAGCCTGGGACTCACGTCATGAGGCACAGGGTCAGACTGATTTGCATATAGCCATGTATGAACTGGGGTGGCAGAGTGTGCTAAAGAACGGTGATGGAATAAACCCAGATCTTTTGACTGGGTGTGAGTGTTTGATTGATTCAGATGCTCTGTCCATCACCACCCCCTTTTGTACCGCTTTTGGCCGCCATAAGTGTGGCAGGGTATGCTCAGACGTGAGTCCCTTGCTCACCCTGGGCCCGATTCACAGAATGAACCTACTACTTTTGGCATTCACAGAATGCACTTACTACTTTTGGTATTCACAGAATGAACTTACTCATTTCGGTATTCACAGAAGTTAGGACTACTAACTTTAGGACTCCTAAATGCCTTCTGTGAATACCGAAAGTCTTAAAATTAGGATTTTTCTCAATTTAGTAGTAGTAAAAATAGGACTACTAACTTTAGGACGCCTAAATGCCTTCTGTGAATACCGAAAGTCTTAAAATTAGGATTTTTCTCAATTTAGTAGTAGTAAAGTCTAACTTTACTACTACTAAATTGAGAAAAATCGTAATTTTAAGACTTTCGGTATTCACAGAAGGCATTTAGGCATCCTAAAGTTAGTAGTCCTAACTTTACTACTACTAAATTGAGAAAAATCGTAATTTTAAGACTTTCGGTATTCACAGAAGGCATTTAGGAGTCCTAAAGTTAGTAGTCCTAACTTCTGTGAATACCGAAATGAGTAAGTTCATTCTGTGAATACCAAAAGTAGTAAGTGCATTCTGTGAATGCCAAAAGTAGTAAGTTCATTCTGTGAATCGGGCCCTTTGCCACTGGATTCAAGCAAGCCGGGCTGAAGACGGCTGGAATGCCAGAAACCGGTCCTCGGAAGCTTGTTTCCGGTCCAGGTAAGACATGGCTTGGCAGTTCGGGCTGGACTGTTCCCATGAGGCACAGGGTCAGACTGATTTGCATATAGCCATGTATGAACTGGGGTGGCAGAGTGGGCTAAAGAACGGTGATGGATCAAAGCAGCCGGGGCAGCGAGGCAGCGAGGCAGAGAGGACGGGTAGGCACACGCCGCAGCTGGTGGCCGTGCGGCGCGGGGGTGTCCTAAACCTAGGTCACACTCACCCGCGTCGCACGGTCGCCATATATGGCAAAGAGCGCGGGGGCGGAGCAGCTGGGAGGCGGGAGCGGGGAGGGTACAGAAGAGAAAATGGGCGGGGTTTAGCGGCGGTGGCGGGAAGCGGGGAGCGGGGAGGGATGACGAAGGGGGTTTAAAACAGCAGAAAAACAGAAATAAAATACAAAATACAACAACCAGGCAGTACAGAACCTTAAGCAAGGTCAAGACCAAGATATAACCAGCAGGGGCAGGTCGGGCGGCCACGGATCGCGCTGCGAGATGCAGGGGGCGTGGTCACTCGCCGGCAGCCGGGGCAGCGAGGCAGCGAGGCAGAGAGGACGGGTAGGCACACGCCGCAGCTGGTGGCCGTGCGGCGCGGGGGTGTCCTAAACCTAGGAATCAAGCATCCAAGGACCGGTTTCTGGCTATCAGCCTTCATCAGCCTGGATAGCTTGACTCCAGTGGTGTGGAGAGCCTGGGACTCACGTCTGAGTATACCCAGCACACTCGGGGTGAAAATTGCAAAAAACACAGTTGATGGACAGAATGTAGAACAATGTCATACATTCACCCCAGTACAAGGATCTGGGCCCAAATCCATCATTTTTTTGCACTCCACACCACCCTGGGTTAGACACTGGCTATATGCAAATCAGCTCTGATCCTGTGCCTCATGGGAACAGTCCAGTCCGAACAACCAAGCCATGTCTTTCCCAGACTGGAATCAAGCATCCAAGGACCGGTTTCTGGCTATCAGCCTTCATCAGCCTGGATAGCTTGACTCCAGTGGTGTGGAGAGCCTGAGACTCACGTCTGAGTATACCCAGCACACTCGGGGTGAAAATTGCAAAAAACACAGTTGATGGACAGAATGTAGAACAATGTCATACATTCACCCCAGTACAAGGATCTGGGCCTAAATCCATTGTTTTTTTGCACTCCACACCACCCTGGGTTAGACACTGGCTATATGCAAATCAGCTCTGACCCTGTGCCTCATGGGAACAGTCCAGTCCGAACTACCAAGCCATGTCTTTCCCAGACCGGAATCAAGCATCCAAGGACCGGTTTCTGGCTATCAGCCTTTATTAGCCTGGATAGCTTGACTCCAGTGGTGTGGAGAGCCTGGGACTCACGTCTGAGTATACCCAGCACACGCGGGTGAAAATTGCAAAAAACACAGTTGATGGACAGAATTTAGAACAATGTCATACATTCACCCCAGTACACGGATCTGGGCCTAAATCCATCGTTTTTTTGCACTCCACACCACCCTGGGTTAGACACTGGCTATATGCAAATCAGCTCTGACCCTGTGCCTCATGGGAACAGTCCAGTCCGAACTACCAAGCCATGTCTTTCCCAGACCGGAATCAAGCATCCAAGGACCTGTTTCTGGCTATCAGCCTTCATCAGCCTGGATAGCTTGACTCCAGTGGTGTGGAGAGCCTGGGACTCACGTCTGAGTATACCCAGCACACTCGGGGTGAAAATTGCAAAAAACACAGTTGATGGACAGAATGTAGAACAATGTCATACATTCACCCCAGTACAAGGATCTGGGCCTAAATCCATCGTTTTTTTGCACTCCACACCACCCTGGGTTAGACACTGGCTATATGCAAATCAGCTCTGACCCTGTGCCTGATGGGAACAGTCCAGTCCGAACTACCAAGCCATGTCTTTCCCAGACAGGAATCAAGCATCCAAGGACCGGTTTCTGGCTATCAGCCTTCATCAGCCTTGATAGCTTGACTCCAGTGGTGTGGAGAGCCTGGAACTCACGTCTGAGTATTCCCAGCACACTCGGGGTGAAAATTGCAAAAAACACAGTTGATGGACAGAATGTAGAACAATGTCATACATTCACCCCAGTACAAGGATCTGGGCCTAAATCCATTGTTTCTTTGCACACCACACCACTCTGGGTTAGACACTGGCTATATGCAAATCAGCTCTGACCCTGTGCCTCATGGGAACAGTCCAGTCCGAACTACCAAGCCATGTCTTTCCCAGACCGGAATCAAGCATCCAAGGACCGGTTTCTGGCTATCAGCCTTCATCAGCCTGGATAGCTTGACTCCAGTGGTGTGGAGAGCCTGGGACTCACGTCATGAGGCACAGGGTCAGACTGATTTGCATATAGCCATGTATGAACTGGGGTGGCAGAGTGTGCTAAAGAACGGTGATGGAATAAACCCAGATCTTTTGACTGGGTGTGAGTGTTTGATTGATTCAGATGCTCTGTCCATCACCACCCCCTTTTGTACCGCTTTTGGCCGCCATAAGTGTGGCAGGGTATGCTCAGACGTGAGTCCCTTGCTCACCCTGGGCCCGATTCACAGAATGAACCTACTACTTTTGGCATTCACAGAATGCACTTACTACTTTTGGTATTCACAGAATGAACTTACTCATTTCGGTATTCACAGAAGTTAGGACTACTAACTTTAGGACTCCTAAATGCCTTCTGTGAATACCGAAAGTCTTAAAATTAGGATTTTTCTCAATTTAGTAGTAGTAAAAATAGGACTACTAACTTTAGGACGCCTAAATGCCTTCTGTGAATACCGAAAGTCTTAAAATTAGGATTTTTCTCAATTTAGTAGTAGTAAAGTCTAACTTTACTACTACTAAATTGAGAAAAATCGTAATTTTAAGACTTTCGGTATTCACAGAAGGCATTTAGGCATCCTAAAGTTAGTAGTCCTAACTTTACTACTACTAAATTGAGAAAAATCGTAATTTTAAGACTTTCGGTATTCACAGAAGGCATTTAGGAGTCCTAAAGTTAGTAGTCCTAACTTCTGTGAATACCGAAATGAGTAAGTTCATTCTGTGAATACCAAAAGTAGTAAGTGCATTCTGTGAATGCCAAAAGTAGTAAGTTCATTCTGTGAATCGGGCCCTTTGCCACTGGATTCAAGCAAGCCGGGCTGAAGACGGCTGGAATGCCAGAAACCGGTCCTCGGAAGCTTGTTTCCGGTCCAGGTAAGACATGGCTTGGCAGTTCGGGCTGGACTGTTCCCATGAGGCACAGGGTCAGACTGATTTGCATATAGCCATGTATGAACTGGGGTGGCAGAGTGGGCTAAAGAACGGTGATGGATCAAAGCAGCCGGGGCAGCGAGGCAGCGAGGCAGAGAGGACGGGTAGGCACACGCCGCAGCTGGTGGCCGTGCGGCGCGGGGGTGTCCTAAACCTAGGTCACACTCACCCGCGTCGCACGGTCGCCATATATGGCAAAGAGCGCGGGGGCGGAGCAGCTGGGAGGCGGGAGCGGGGAGGGTACAGAAGAGAAAATGGGCGGGGTTTAGCGGCGGTGGCGGGAAGCGGGGAGCGGGGAGGGATGACGAAGGGGGTTTAAAACAGCAGAAAAACAGAAATAAAATACAAAATACAACAACCAGGCAGTACAGAACCTTAAGCAAGGTCAAGACCAAGATATAACCAGCAGGGGCAGGTCGGGCGGCCACGGATCGCGCTGCGAGATGCAGGGGGCGTGGTCACTCGCCGGCAGCCGGGGCAGCGAGGCAGCGAGGCAGAGAGGACGGGTAGGCACACGCCGCAGCTGGTGGCCGTGCGGCGCGGGGGTGTCCTAAACCTAGGAATCAAGCATCCAAGGACCGGTTTCTGGCTATCAGCCTTCATCAGCCTGGATAGCTTGACTCCAGTGGTGTGGAGAGCCTGGGACTCACGTCTGAGTATACCCAGCACACTCGGGGTGAAAATTGCAAAAAACACAGTTGATGGACAGAATGTAGAACAATGTCATACATTCACCCCAGTACAAGGATCTGGGCCCAAATCCATCATTTTTTTGCACTCCACACCACCCTGGGTTAGACACTGGCTATATGCAAATCAGCTCTGATCCTGTGCCTCATGGGAACAGTCCAGTCCGAACAACCAAGCCATGTCTTTCCCAGACTGGAATCAAGCATCCAAGGACCGGTTTCTGGCTATCAGCCTTCATCAGCCTGGATAGCTTGACTCCAGTGGTGTGGAGAGCCTGAGACTCACGTCTGAGTATACCCAGCACACTCGGGGTGAAAATTGCAAAAAACACAGTTGATGGACAGAATGTAGAACAATGTCATACATTCACCCCAGTACAAGGATCTGGGCCTAAATCCATTGTTTTTTTGCACTCCACACCACCCTGGGTTAGACACTGGCTATATGCAAATCAGCTCTGACCCTGTGCCTCATGGGAACAGTCCAGTCCGAACTACCAAGCCATGTCTTTCCCAGACCGGAATCAAGCATCCAAGGACCGGTTTCTGGCTATCAGCCTTTATTAGCCTGGATAGCTTGACTCCAGTGGTGTGGAGAGCCTGGGACTCACGTCTGAGTATACCCAGCACACGCGGGTGAAAATTGCAAAAAACACAGTTGATGGACAGAATTTAGAACAATGTCATACATTCACCCCAGTACACGGATCTGGGCCTAAATCCATCGTTTTTTTGCACTCCACACCACCCTGGGTTAGACACTGGCTATATGCAAATCAGCTCTGACCCTGTGCCTCATGGGAACAGTCCAGTCCGAACTACCAAGCCATGTCTTTCCCAGACCGGAATCAAGCATCCAAGGACCTGTTTCTGGCTATCAGCCTTCATCAGCCTGGATAGCTTGACTCCAGTGGTGTGGAGAGCCTGGGACTCACGTCTGAGTATACCCAGCACACTCGGGGTGAAAATTGCAAAAAACACAGTTGATGGACAGAATGTAGAACAATGTCATACATTCACCCCAGTACAAGGATCTGGGCCTAAATCCATCGTTTTTTTGCACTCCACACCACCCTGGGTTAGACACTGGCTATATGCAAATCAGCTCTGACCCTGTGCCTGATGGGAACAGTCCAGTCCGAACTACCAAGCCATGTCTTTCCCAGACAGGAATCAAGCATCCAAGGACCGGTTTCTGGCTATCAGCCTTCATCAGCCTTGATAGCTTGACTCCAGTGGTGTGGAGAGCCTGGAACTCACGTCTGAGTATTCCCAGCACACTCGGGGTGAAAATTGCAAAAAACACAGTTGATGGACAGAATGTAGAACAATGTCATACATTCACCCCAGTACAAGGATCTGGGCCTAAATCCATTGTTTCTTTGCACACCACACCACTCTGGGTTAGACACTGGCTATATGCAAATCAGCTCTGACCCTGTGCCTCATGGGAACAGTCCAGTCCGAACTACCAAGCCATGTCTTTCCCAGACCGGAATCAAGCATCCAAGGACCGGTTTCTGGCTATCAGCCTTCATCAGCCTGGATAGCTTGACTCCAGTGGTGTGGAGAGCCTGGGACTCACGTCATGAGGCACAGGGTCAGACTGATTTGCATATAGCCATGTATGAACTGGGGTGGCAGAGTGTGCTAAAGAACGGTGATGGAATAAACCCAGATCTTTTGACTGGGTGTGAGTGTTTGATTGATTCAGATGCTCTGTCCATCACCACCCCCTTTTGTACCGCTTTTGGCCGCCATAAGTGTGGCAGGGTATGCTCAGACGTGAGTCCCTTGCTCACCCTGGGCCCGATTCACAGAATGAACCTACTACTTTTGGCATTCACAGAATGCACTTACTACTTTTGGTATTCACAGAATGAACTTACTCATTTCGGTATTCACAGAAGTTAGGACTACTAACTTTAGGACTCCTAAATGCCTTCTGTGAATACCGAAAGTCTTAAAATTAGGATTTTTCTCAATTTAGTAGTAGTAAAAATAGGACTACTAACTTTAGGACGCCTAAATGCCTTCTGTGAATACCGAAAGTCTTAAAATTAGGATTTTTCTCAATTTAGTAGTAGTAAAGTCTAACTTTACTACTACTAAATTGAGAAAAATCGTAATTTTAAGACTTTCGGTATTCACAGAAGGCATTTAGGCATCCTAAAGTTAGTAGTCCTAACTTTACTACTACTAAATTGAGAAAAATCGTAATTTTAAGACTTTCGGTATTCACAGAAGGCATTTAGGAGTCCTAAAGTTAGTAGTCCTAACTTCTGTGAATACCGAAATGAGTAAGTTCATTCTGTGAATACCAAAAGTAGTAAGTGCATTCTGTGAATGCCAAAAGTAGTAAGTTCATTCTGTGAATCGGGCCCTTTGCCACTGGATTCAAGCAAGCCGGGCTGAAGACGGCTGGAATGCCAGAAACCGGTCCTCGGAAGCTTGTTTCCGGTCCAGGTAAGACATGGCTTGGCAGTTCGGGCTGGACTGTTCCCATGAGGCACAGGGTCAGACTGATTTGCATATAGCCATGTATGAACTGGGGTGGCAGAGTGGGCTAAAGAACGGTGATGGATCAAAGCAGCCGGGGCAGCGAGGCAGCGAGGCAGAGAGGACGGGTAGGCACACGCCGCAGCTGGTGGCCGTGCGGCGCGGGGGTGTCCTAAACCTAGGTCACACTCACCCGCGTCGCACGGTCGCCATATATGGCAAAGAGCGCGGGGGCGGAGCAGCTGGGAGGCGGGAGCGGGGAGGGTACAGAAGAGAAAATGGGCGGGGTTTAGCGGCGGTGGCGGGAAGCGGGGAGCGGGGAGGGATGACGAAGGGGGTTTAAAACAGCAGAAAAACAGAAATAAAATACAAAATACAACAACCAGGCAGTACAGAACCTTAAGCAAGGTCAAGACCAAGATATAACCAGCAGGGGCAGGTCGGGCGGCCACGGATCGCGCTGCGAGATGCAGGGGGCGTGGTCACTCGCCGGCAGCCGGGGCAGCGAGGCAGCGAGGCAGAGAGGACGGGTAGGCACACGCCGCAGCTGGTGGCCGTGCGGCGCGGGGGTGTCCTAAACCTAGGAATCAAGCATCCAAGGACCGGTTTCTGGCTATCAGCCTTCATCAGCCTGGATAGCTTGACTCCAGTGGTGTGGAGAGCCTGGGACTCACGTCTGAGTATACCCAGCACACTCGGGGTGAAAATTGCAAAAAACACAGTTGATGGACAGAATGTAGAACAATGTCATACATTCACCCCAGTACAAGGATCTGGGCCCAAATCCATCATTTTTTTGCACTCCACACCACCCTGGGTTAGACACTGGCTATATGCAAATCAGCTCTGATCCTGTGCCTCATGGGAACAGTCCAGTCCGAACAACCAAGCCATGTCTTTCCCAGACTGGAATCAAGCATCCAAGGACCGGTTTCTGGCTATCAGCCTTCATCAGCCTGGATAGCTTGACTCCAGTGGTGTGGAGAGCCTGAGACTCACGTCTGAGTATACCCAGCACACTCGGGGTGAAAATTGCAAAAAACACAGTTGATGGACAGAATGTAGAACAATGTCATACATTCACCCCAGTACAAGGATCTGGGCCTAAATCCATTGTTTTTTTGCACTCCACACCACCCTGGGTTAGACACTGGCTATATGCAAATCAGCTCTGACCCTGTGCCTCATGGGAACAGTCCAGTCCGAACTACCAAGCCATGTCTTTCCCAGACCGGAATCAAGCATCCAAGGACCGGTTTCTGGCTATCAGCCTTTATTAGCCTGGATAGCTTGACTCCAGTGGTGTGGAGAGCCTGGGACTCACGTCTGAGTATACCCAGCACACGCGGGGTGAAAATTGCAAAAAACACAGTTGATGGACAGAATTTAGAACAATGTCATACATTCACCCCAGTACACGGATCTGGGCCTAAATCCATCGTTTTTTTGCACTCCACACCACCCTGGGTTAGACACTGGCTATATGCAAATCAGCTCTGACCCTGTGCCTCATGGGAACAGTCCAGTCCGAACTACCAAGCCATGTCTTTCCCAGACCGGAATCAAGCATCCAAGGACCTGTTTCTGGCTATCAGCCTTCATCAGCCTGGATAGCTTGACTCCAGTGGTGTGGAGAGCCTGGGACTCACGTCTGAGTATACCCAGCACACTCGGGGTGAAAATTGCAAAAAACACAGTTGATGGACAGAATGTAGAACAATGTCATACATTCACCCCAGTACAAGGATCTGGGCCTAAATCCATCGTTTTTTTGCACTCCACACCACCCTGGGTTAGACACTGGCTATATGCAAATCAGCTCTGACCCTGTGCCTGATGGGAACAGTCCAGTCCGAACTACCAAGCCATGTCTTTCCCAGACCGGAATCAAGCATCCAAGGACCGGTTTCTGGCTATCAGCCTTCATCAGCCTTGATAGCTTGACTCCAGTGGTGTGGAGAGCCTGGAACTCACGTCTGAGTATTCCCAGCACACTCGGGGTGAAAATTGCAAAAAACACAGTTGATGGACAGAATGTAGAACAATGTCATACATTCACCCCAGTACAAGGATCTGGGCCTAAATCCATTGTTTCTTTGCACACCACACCACTCTGGGTTAGACACTGGCTATATGCAAATCAGCTCTGACCCTGTGCCTCATGGGAACAGTCCAGTCCGAACTACCAAGCCATGTCTTTCCCAGACCGGAATCAAGCATCCAAGGACCGGTTTCTGGCTATCAGCCTTCATCAGCCTGGATAGCTTGACTCCAGTGGTGTGGAGAGCCTGGGACTCACGTCATGAGGCACAGGGTCAGACTGATTTGCATATAGCCATGTATGAACTGGGGTGGCAGAGTGTGCTAAAGAACGGTGATGGAATAAACCCAGATCTTTTGACTGGGTGTGAGTGTTTGATTGATTCAGATGCTCTGTCCATCACCACCCCCTTTTGTACCGCTTTTGGCCGCCATAAGTGTGGCAGGGTATGCTCAGACGTGAGTCCCTTGCTCACCCTGGGCCCGATTCACAGAATGAACCTACTACTTTTGGCATTCACAGAATGCACTTACTACTTTTGGTATTCACAGAATGAACTTACTCATTTCGGTATTCACAGAAGTTAGGACTACTAACTTTAGGACTCCTAAATGCCTTCTGTGAATACCGAAAGTCTTAAAATTAGGATTTTTCTCAATTTAGTAGTAGTAAAGTTAGGACTACTAACTTTAGGACGCCTAAATGCCTTCTGTGAATACCGAAAGTCTTAAAATTACGATTTTTCTCAATTTAGTAGTAGTAAAGTTAGGACTACTAACTTTAGGACGCCTAAATGCCTTCTGTGAATACCGAAAGTCTTAAAATTAGGATTTTTCTCAATTTAGTAGTAGTAAAGTCTAACTTTACTACTACTAAATTGAGAAAAATCGTAATTTTAAGACTTTCGGTATTCACAGAAGGCATTTAGGCATCCTAAAGTTAGTAGTCCTAACTTTACTACTACTAAATTGAGAAAAATCGTAATTTTAAGACTTTCGGTATTCACAGAAGGCATTTAGGAGTCCTAAAGTTAGTAGTCCTAACTTCTGTGAATACCGAAATGAGTAAGTTCATTCTGTGAATACCAAAAGTAGTAAGTGCATTCTGTGAATGCCAAAAGTAGTAAGTTCATTCTGTGAATCGGGCCCTTTGCCACTGGATTCAAGCAAGCCGGGCTGAAGACGGCTGGAATGCCAGAAACCGGTCCTCGGAAGCTTGTTTCCGGTCCAGGGAAGACATGGCTTGGCAGTTCGGGCTGGACTGTTCCCATGAGGCACAGGGTCAGACTGATTTGCATATAGCCATGTATGAACTGGGGTGGCAGAGTGGGCTAAAGAACGGTGATGGATTAAACCCAGATCTTTTGACTGGGTGTGAGTGTTTGATTGATTCAGATGCTCTGTCCATCACCACCCCCTTTTGTACCGCTTTTGGCCGCCATAAGTGTGGCAGGGTATGCTCAGACGTGAGTCCCTTGCTCACTTTGTCACTGGATTCAAGCAAGCCGGGCTGAAGACGGCTGGAATGCCAGAAACCGGCCCTCGGAAGCTTGTTTCCGGTCGAGGGAAGACATGGCTTGGCAGTTCGGGCTGGACTGATCCCATGAGGCACAGGGTCAGACTGATTTGCATATAGCCACGTATGAACTGGGGTGGCAGAGTGGGCTAAAGAATGGTGATGGATTAAACCCAGATCTTTTGACTGGGTGTGAGTGTTTGATTGATTCAGATGCTCTGTCCATCACCACCCCCTTTTGTACCGATTTTGGCCGCCATAAGTGTGGCAGGGTATGCTCAGACGTGAGTCCCTTGCTCACTTTGCCACTGGATTCAAGCAAGCCGGGCTGAAGACGGTTGGAATGCCAGAAACCGGTCCTCAGAAGCTTGTTTCCGGTCCAGGGAAGACATGGCTTGGCAGTTCGGGCTGGACTGTTCCCATGAGGCACAGGGTCAGACTGATTTGCATATAGCCATGTATGAACTGGGGTGGCAGAGTGGGCTAAAGAACGGTTATGGATTAAACCCAGATCTTTTGACTGGGTGTGAGTGTTTGATTGATTCAGATGCTCTGTCCATCACCACCCCTTTTGTATCACTCCTAACTCAACAGATATGTCCCCAAATAAAGAATAGCCTAAACGTTGCAGCTGCCCACTACTGCTGGGCAGCTGTGCCTATCAAGTGAAGGCCTGGGCTCTCAATGTGCCCTCTGAATCAATGTGCAAAAGGCTGCAGCTGCCCGCCCTGGTGCAGTGCATTTGACGATCATGGGAAGGGGCCCTGGCATGACTATGCCCTCAGGGCCCCACTGGGGCTCTCTTAACAAACATGTCCCTAAAACGTGGCAGCTGCCCTCTAGGAAGCGGGCAGCTGTAAATCAAAATAGGGGCCCGGCATACAGTGCCCTCTGGCCTCCATGGGGCTTTTCAATAAACTTGGCCCCCATCGTTTGAGCACACTGGTGCTTTAAACACGACATGCCCCCCTCGTAGGAGCGACCCGCGATGGCGGGTCTGCTCAGAGAATAGGCCGTGACCTGGGGGACAGAACGGGCCCCTCTGGGCCCTTTCAGTACAAAGGCCGACAATGTAGGAGCGGACCCCTATCAGGCGGGGGCTGCTCAGGAAATAGGCATGCAGTCCACTCCCCAGGACTTGTTCTGCAGCATGCGGATCTCATCAGAAATGAGAGCCTCGCTGACGTTGAACCGGGCCTCTCCTTACTTTACCTGGGCTCCCTCCTGGGACCCTGGACTTTGCTGGTGCCTGAGAGGCTCCGGATGGATCTAGGGTGGGGCATCCCATCACTCACGGGAGCACAGCGATGCATTTTCTGTCTTCTGGGATGCCTTCCCCCTTCCTTCAGCTATAGGGGAAAAGTGAAAATGGAGCCCACGAGGCTCCGGGAGTTCCACCCTGTGTCAGGCAGCATCGCCTGACTTCCAGGTCCAGAGTGGCCCGGAGAGGAATTCTTCAGCGGCTCGGGCCGTAGTGGTGAAACAAGGGGTGGGCTTCCCCTAAAACTAACCTATAGGCAGCCATACGGGGTGGGCATCCACGGAATAAATATAAAAATAAGCGGGGTGGGCACCCGCTCGGGACGCATCCATAAAGCGGGGTAGGCTCCCACTAAGCTTCGCAATACCGGGTGGGCACCTGCTTTCCAGGCACCACGGGGGAATCCCTACGATGGGGATTCCCTCACCGAGGGCTGCAGCTCAGCGCTGCACAGCCCCCAGGCTCTCCTCCTTTTGGTAGAGTAAAAGAAATAGAGCACATCACTCCCAGGGTACCCAAAAATGCAGCAAAAGTATTTTTAAGGTCCTGGAATAAAAAGCAAAGCAGAAGGGTCCCAAAAAGATCTTCCAGGGACAAGGCAGGGCCCAGGGAGGCAAGCCCTCATGGCATCCCCCTGGGCCCCAGCAGCAGCACGCCCCAACAGGAACAGCACACCAAGACTGAACATTTTCATGGGGTCACAGCCCCTATATTTATATCACATTTCCCTTTGTGTCACAGCACAGGGCTTGGGGATACCAGTCAGAACTGGTTTAGGGGGGATATGGAGCACCTTGTTTTGCCAAGCTCCTATCCCCTTTGCTAGGTGGGGGCTTAGTGACTAGATACACCACAGGGGGCGGAGCCAGCATTGTACAGGCTGGGCACAGTCCTATTCAGATTCAGGGGATTTCTCCTCCCTCTACTTTCAGCTCAGGTGTCTTATTCAGCCTAGCGCTGACTCATTCTGCCCCTCCTGGAGCCACCCACACCCCTCAGCTCCTGTCACTCACAAGCCAGACATACAATTCACATCAGGCAGGCAGACACATAGCACACAGAAATGCCAACTTCGAAAACTTGCATTTCTAAAATATCCACAATATATCTGCGTACACTATTGAGCAGCATTTATTCATACACTTTCATACATACCAGATTTGACAACACTGCTCCTCTCATAACAGGAATTACTACTGACACACACTGATCAGGGAATCCCCAATACATTCCGATGGGAGGGCAGGCCAACCTTGCAAATGTAACACAGAGAGCGCCCACACTTTACACTGAGCCACAGTGCTAAAGTGCCCAGAGGCCTAAAACCACTACCACCATGTCAGAGCTTAAGGCAAAAAGTTCAGGGGTGAACCTGACAAAAAGGGCCAAGTCGAACAGTCTATTACAACAAAAGGCCACCCATATTATCTTATAATGTGAGGATCAGTAAAAACCACAGCGTAAAGAAATAAAACAGTTGTAGTAATATACATAATGTCTCAAATACCATGATCCACACCCTGCCCTAACACCCTCTCACCACCCCTCCAGAATAAACACTACACAAGCATCTCTGGGTAAACTGCATCCCCTACACTAAGGGTTCCGTTTTACAACTAGACTTACATTTTAGAATGACAACCTTTTGCGACTTGCCTAGCTTTAATGTACATGAGTTGGTGATTTTTTAATGTAACTAAAGCATCATGTGGAGGTGCATTGTCATTTAAGCACAGCACATTTTCCATTGAAATTCCCACTAAATCGGCACAAACATACGTTTTTACTGATAAAACAATATTCCGGACAAATGGTAATGTGTGGAAATCCGTTTTCAGTGAATATTAATCATTTCTCTTCCAGGGGATACTCATCAATAGTTATAAGCACTGAATAGTCCCGCCCAAGAGCGGTATCCGGAGCAATAGCCAATAATATGCATATATCTACATATATATACAGAAATAGCCATATATATTGATAATATGCATATACATATACATTTGCAGCCTGAAAACACACCAAAGGCTCCAAAACTGCCATAATTGCATGTATCTTTTACATTTGACAAAATAAAGACACATAAGTCATCATAAACATATGTTATAAATATAAAAAAAACTGCCTTGAGTTTGCTTTGAAACACACAACCTTTATTTTCAAAGGTAAAAAGGCAGGATCTTAGAGGCAGAATTAGCCTAGACAGGCTGCATAGAAAACAATTGGAAAAATTGGTGCCGTGCCTTTAAGACCTCCAGGAACCCCCCCAGGCTCCCATCAAGCACCACAGGTGACAGTTAGGTCAGTTATTTTTTCTGGCTCCTTCTGTGAGGGTCCTGGAGCATTGAGCTCGTCAGTTGGTGATATTTTATCACTTTTTACTGGTAAAAAGTTAATTTCTTTTGGCTTCACTCGACTTTAGTCCTTAGCTGACTAATTCAACAATTTTTTTAGACTTTTGGCTATTTTTTCCTGTAAAAATGCCGGCCTTATTTAATAAGTGCCCGGCCTGTGAAAAAAAGATGGCTAAGTCAGACCCTCATTCGGTCTGTTTTGCTTGTCTACCTTCATCCCACAAGCCAGACCAGTGTTACCATTGCAGCATGTTTTCCAAAAGAACCCTTAGAGAGAGGGAGAAGATTAAGCTGTATTCCTTGCAAGAGAGAGGAAAGGAAACAGTGAGTGAGCGAGAAGAACATCACTCAAGGAAGCTCTCCTCTCAACCAAGAGAGCACAAACAAAAAGGTGAAAAAAGGAGGTCTCTTACCACGTCGAGGGACAGATCCACATCCAAGTTGGCGTCGAAATCGGCGTTGAGACGTCCTTCGACGTCGAAACATCCTTTGCCGACGAATCATCCTTCGTCGTCAAAACATCCTTCGCCGTCGAGACAAGGTGAGAAGATACATAGGATGAGGTTGTCATCCACGCGTAGGTGGTCCAAGTCTGGCTTGCCTATGACGTCAAGAGGTCGGGGCTCGACGTCGACACATTAACGTCGGAGCTCGCTGCCGAGAGGCTCTAGACCAATGTCGAGATCGCCGTCGACGGTGAATCGTCCAATGGCATGGACATCGAGCCAAACACCAAGGGCTTCGATGCCGAAGAGACCCAGACATTCGACTTCGAGACACATGCCATCAACATCGTCGCCGTAGAGGTCAATGTCGAAGAGATCACCATCAAGGAGATTGACGTCAAAATCTAAGAAAAGGCCTTCTGGGTCTAAGAGGTCGAGATCTAGGTCGACGTCTAGGAGGTCGACGTCGAGGAGATCTCCATCAGCTTCTCCCCCAGCGAAGGGACCTAGGGCGACGTCGAAGGACTGTTCGACGTGGGACGCCCAGGTGGTGACATCAAGGAGTGCTTCTTCCTCCCCAGGGCTTCAGATAGTGCAAGTATCTCCAGAGCGCTCGCCAGTACCATCTCCAACCCAGCCAACCAATGTCTCGCTGAGATGGCTAAGAGATATTAGAGAGTGGAATATCTGCAGGATTAATCTACCACGGTCTCCTTCAAGATCTAGGTCACCCTTGACCCAGTCAGTGCATTCTTCGGGGAGGCAAGAACGTATCACGCCAAGAAGGTCCCCATCGGTAAAAAGGCGATCATCACGCTTTCCTAGGAGTGGGGCATAGCGAAACTGATCTCCTAGAAGACGAAGCTGTAGGTCTTCATGGTCGTCGGATTCCAAGGCTGACTATTCTCCGACTCTTTCTTCCTCTCCTTCAAGCAGAAAGTCACCCATCAATGATATTCTGACCCTTAATGGGGTTCTCTGCCGTGGGGCTGCGAAACTCCACATTGAAATGCCGGTCTCTACCACCAAAACATTGGTGATCTTTGAAACCCTGCACCAAAAGCCTTCCTCAAGACCTTTGCTTCCTCTAGTGCCTGGATTGCTGGAGCCTGCTCCTCAGAAATTTCTCACTCCAGCATCGGTGGGGCCTGCACCATCTAGGATCACCAAGAAATATAAGGCTCCTGACAATGATCCCTTCTTTCTGAGGGCTGACCCTCCACCGGACTCTGTTATTGTGTCAGTTGCATGAAAGAATCAGACAGGGGGAGCATCATCGGCTGTGTCCCCAGATAAAGACAGTAAGGTCATGGATTCTGTGGTTAAGAAAATGTGCACTACCTCGGCTTCCTACATGAAAGTAGACAGCGCCTCGTCCCTGCTGGGTCGATATGATCGCTCATTATGGGACTCCCTTTCACGTTTCACGGACAAGCTCCCAAAAGAGGACAAGCAAGACTTCCTTGAAATCCTGTATGAAGGTGACTTAGTAGCTAATCGAGTGATCAGTGCAGCGGCTGATGCCTCAGATCTAGCTGCCCATCTCTATTCTCAAGGGATTTGTGCCCGACGCTCTGCCTGTCTGAGATTGACTGGACTGAGACCTGAAGCACAACATCGTATTCTTAATCTCCCTTTCAATGGATCATCACTCTTCGGATCTCATGCCGATGATGAAATGTCTATAATGAAGACCGAGCTTGATACAGTAAAAGCTGTGGGACTCGAGAAGAGGATCTATACAGGCGACGGTATCGCCCTTACGACCGGTGACTAAACCAACAGAGGGTTCAAACCCCTCAATAGTCCTCTCAGCAAAATAAAGGAAGGTCACAATTCTCCCAGCATTGTCCTGGTAGAGGAAGGGGTGGTAATTCCAGGACAGTCCACACCTGCTGCCAAGCAACAGCAACAGAAGCAGTGAGTGCTTGCTTCCCCTATCTCCGTTACCCACTCCGGTGGGGGGAAGTGTACGTTTCGACCTGGAGGAGTGGACAAAAATCACACTAGACAAGTAGTTGCTGAATATTGTAAAGAATGGGTATACCATAAAGTTCAAGTCCCCTCCACCTTCCATTCCTCCTCAAAAGACAGTCACCCATTGTATAAATCTTTTGAGGAAAGAGGTGTCTGCTCTACTCCTAAAGAACGCCATTGAGGAGGTCCCATGGCATCAACGTCGGCAAGGGATCTACTCCCGCTACTGTTTGGTCCCAAAGAAATGTCCAAACAAGGAGTTCAGGCCTATACTAGATCTCAGACGTCTCAACAAATTCATTCTATGAGAAAAATTCAAAATCCTGGCATTACATCAAATAATACCGCTTCTACATCAAGGGGACTGGATGTGGTCCATAGATCTTCAAGATGCCTATTTCCACATACCAATCTCTCCAAAGCATCGGAAGTTCCTACCGTTTCGCATCCAATCAAACCACTTCCAAATCACGGTCCTGCCTTTCGGGTTGAATTTGGCTCCTCGCACTTTTTCAAAGTGCATGGCAGTAGTATCTGCTTTCTTGAGGAAACAGCACATATTGGTCTACCCTTACCTAGACGACTGGCTTCTCAAGAGTGCGTCTCCCCCTCTTCTGCAACAACACCTCACGCACTGCATTCACCAGTTGCATTGGCTCGGTCTGCATGTAAACTTCAAAAAGTCCATCCTCAATCCAACACTGAGGATACACTATTTAGGCGCAACTCTGGACTCACTCAACGCAAGAGCGTATCCTTCGGAGGAGAAACAATCATCCATTCTCCTCAAGTGTCAAACTCTCTTGAAGACACCTCGACCCACGGCCAGGCAAATCTCCTCCCTACTGGGGTCTATGACCTCAAGCATTTTTCTCGTTCCAAACGCCAGACTTCACATGAGACCTCTGCAGCAGACTCTGGAGGATCAGTGGTTCCAAATCTCCAATCGCTGGGAGGACAAGTTATCAATACCTCTGTCACTCCGACTCTCCATCCGATGGTGGATGCGACGGGTTCATTTTAGCGTGGGAGTTCCTTTTCAAGAGGACATGCCCCAACAGACTCTTGTGACGGATGCGTCCCTTCAGGGATGGGGCGCTCATATGGGATCATTACAAATCCAAGGGATGTGGTCAGAGAAAGAGCAACTATACTACATAAACATGCTGGACCTCAGAGCTGTACATCTAGCTCTCAAAGCGTTCTTTCTTTCAGTAACATCGGCCTCTCTGCTTGTTCAGACGGAAAACAAAACAACAATGTACTACCTGAACAAGCAGGGCGGGACCAGATCCAGACCCAAGTCACTGGAGGCACAGGCAATCTGGAAATGGCTTCTGGCACGAGACATGATAATATCTGCGGTTCACTTACCGGGCGTCCTCAATGTCCAAGCGAACGACCTAAGCAGGCATTTCGCAGAAGCACACGACTGGGCGCTAAAACAAGAAGTGGTACAAGACATCTTCCACAGCTGGGGAACACCAGACATCGATCTCTTTGCGGATGCCGAAAACACAAAATGCTGCGTCTTTGCCTCCAGGTACCCGCAACCAGGTTTTTAAGGGGAATGCTCTGTGGATAGACTGGTCAGAGACATTACTCAACGCTTTTCCACCGATTCCACTCATTCCCTTGGTGATCAGGAACCTGTCCAAGTCCAAGACAGATATGATCCTGGTTGCTCCAGATTGGCCTCACCAGTGGTGGTATCCGGACCTTCTTCACCTTTCCAAAGACCGCACAGGAGGTTGCCATGTCATCCGGATCTGCTGACCAGGGTGAGCGGCAAGTTGTTCCACCCCAACCTGCCGTCCCTGAGATTAGCAGCATGGCTCCTGAGTTCCTCCAATACGGACATTTAGGCCTCTCCCAGGACTGCCCACAGATCTTAAAAGAGACTAGGAGAGCTTCTACGAGCAAGTCTTATGCTCTCAAGTGGAAGCGTTTTTTCATGTGGTGTACTGCTGAAGGTCATGACTCTATGCGAGGTCAGGAACAGGTACTGTTACCATACTTACTGTATTTGGCCAAAGCAGGTTTGCAATATTCCTCCATAAAAGTTCACCTGGCAGCGATAACAGCATATAGAAAGTCTCCCACTCAGGCTTCTTTCTTCCAAATGCCAGTTGTTAAGGATTTCCTGGAGGTTCTCAAGAACGTCTACCCTCCTGTTAGGGCTCCTTCTCCTCCCTGGGAGCTGAATGTAGTTCTCTCTAAACTAATGGGTCCCCCATTTAAACCCATTCACAAGGCTTCCCTGCAACACCTGTCAATGAAGACTGCTTTTCTCGTGGCAATCACATCTGCTCGCAGGGTAAGCGAGATACAAGTTTTATGCTCTATAGAGCCTTATCTTGTTTTTCATGCAAATAGAGTGGTGTTTCGTACTCACCCGAGGGTCCTCCCTAAGGTGGTCTCGGATTTTCACATTAACCAGTCAGTCACTCTTCCTACTTTTTTTGCCAATCCGGACACTCCGGCTGAGAGAGCCCTGCACTCTTTAGATTTAAAACGAGTGTTAAATTCTATCTTGATAAAACAAAGAGTGTACGAAAGTCTGGCCAACTGTTTGTGAATTATGGTCTGTTGAATACAGGTTTTCCTGCCTCTAAAAGGTCCATTTCTTGATGGATAGTGTCATGCATTATGTTATCTTATCAGTTAGCACAAAAGCAGCTCCCGGGGAAGCCGAGAGCTCATTCTACAAGAGGCAAAGCTGCTACAATAGCAATGCTTAGGAATGTACCTATTCATGAAATTTGTAAGGCAGCCACATGGCGTTCGGTTCATACTGTCGCACGCCATTACTGCCTTGATTCTGATACTCAGGCGGATGCTCAGTTTGGTCAAGCATCCCTGAGGAATTTGTTTGGGTAATATATGTCAGTAAAATGTTTTGATATGCTGGTATTCGTCCGCAGGGTATGGGGACGGGCTTGCTACTCTATTCAGTGCTTATGACTATTGATGAGTATCCCCTGGAAGAGAAGGATAAATTACTTACCTTTAATCCTAGTTCTCTTCCAGGGGTATTCTCATCAAAGTCATAAGCAACGCTCCCTTCTCCCCGGACGAATAGCATGCCTATATATGTACCTGTTACCTATGCAGCCTGTCTAGGCTAATTCTGCCTCTATGATTCTTTCTGTTTACCTTTGAAAATAAAGGTTTTGTGTTTAAAAGCAAACTCAAGGCAGTTTTCTTTATATTTATATCATATGTTTATGATGACTTATGTGTCTTTATTTTGTCAAATGTAAAAGATACATGCAATTATGGCAGTTTTGGAGCCTAGTGGTGTGTTTTCAGGCTGCATATGTATATGTATATGCATATTATATATATATATATATATATATATATATATATATATATATATATATATATATATATGGGTATTTATGTATATTTATGTATATATATATGTAGATATATGCATATTATTGGCTATTGCTCCGGGATCCCATACGTGAGCGTGACTATTCAGTGCTTATAACTTTGATGAGTATTCCCCTGGAAGAGAACTTGGATTACAGGTAAGTAACTTATCCTTGTGCACCACCAGGTAAAGTGCCTTGATTTATTTTGATCCTGTTAAAATCTTTGTTTCTATAACACATTAGAATTTTTTTTTTAAGTATTTCATTTTTGCTTACTGAACTACTGAATGTGTACAGTTCATTTACAGGTGTGCTGTGTGTTACATAAAATGGCACCCTACAGCCTGTCCTTTCACAAACCTGTACCCCTAGCAAGATTAAAACCAAAGGGGATGATGGACGGAGTGTTGAACATTGCAAGCACTCACCCCCCAGTCAACTGATCTGGGTTTAATCCATCATCATTCTTTAGCTCACACCGACACCCCAGTACAGACATGGCCATATGCAAATCAGTCTGACCCTGTGCCTCATGGGAACAGTCCAGCCAAGAAGCATGTTGTTTGATACCAAACACGACTAAATTTGGTGGTGCTGTCTCTGTTTTGTCCGGTAGCCAGTGCACGTTAACCTATGGACCGCTGTTCAGTTACAGTAAACCTGGATTTGCAAAGTATAGAGGTATATGTGTCTGTACACATATACCTGCACCATTAATATAATATACACTGCCTCCTGGGCTTTAGGAGGGCTACCTTAGGGATGACTTTAGACAAACTAAAGTTTACCTTAAACAAGGGCTACCTTAAACAAAAGGGCTACCTTAGGGATGAATTTAGTCAAATCCCAGTCAACCATCCTCGTCCTGCTTGACCTATCTGCGGCCTTTGACACCATCTCCCACCGCATCTTAATTCAACGGCTGTGGGAGATTTGTGTCAGAGGAAACGCCCTAAAATGGTTTTCCGGGGGGGGGGGGGGGGGCGTGGCTAGAAGCCGACAAAGATGACCGCAGCTTAGGGAGGCTCCGTGCTCCCCGTGATAACCCAGTCGATTCATGCATAGATCCGACGGCCCCGCTCGTCCCTGACCTGGGGCTGCAGTGCCGGAAGCACCAGAGTGTGAAGCGAGCTGCTCCTGGGGCGTGTGGCGAGGTTCCTGGGCCAGCAGCGACATCCGTGATTCTGGGGCCTGGTCCGGCGTGGGACGCAGGGCCTCGTTTTTCGAGACGGCCCGGAGCCATCGGGCTGGTGCAGGATAGAACGTCGAAGAACGGCGGGGGCGATTGGAGGTCTGCACCTGCTGCAACGTGGATTGGGATGCCTTGCCCAGGGTAAAGGGCGTACCAGTAAAGACCCACTGATGTGTATTGTGGTCGCCACTGAGTCCTGCAATACTGGGCTGCAGCTGCGGGGACTGTTGAGCACCGAGTGACCGAGAAGCTGCGGAGGTGGGAGACCCGGAGATACGCTGCCGAATCTCTGTCGACCGTGAGTGCTGGCGACATTAGCGGGAGAGACCTATGCATGGGCGGAGAAGCAGTGAGGCCTGGAAAAACGTGGTGAGCCGGGACCTCTATTTTGGCGACGGCCACAGATTAAAGTAGCGGCGAGGAGAGAGGGAGGCCTGACTCCGACCTGACTCCGACCTGATGTGGACACTGCTAGCCCTGAGGGAGCGTTGACCAGGGGTACCCAGTGCCACACTTAATTGCAGACGGCGGGACCCTGCTCTAATATTGCAAGGATTGGCGCTGTACTATCTGGCTGGCGGGTGCTGTAAGACTAGAAGACTAGTGTGTGGGGTCTGGCCCCACTGTCCAGGGTCCTGGTGAGTGATTGGGGCCTGTTCTGGTGCCTGGAGACCCTTGCTAGTGCTACAAATTCTATTCGATCGGAACGAGGCGACTGCAGGTGACGCAACTGGGGACTATAAAGTGGACGCCTATTGCCAGCTACCATGAGTGGCAGGAACGCCAGGGGCACTAACCTGGTGAAACTGGACAAATATGTCTACACCAAGACGCAGACAGCAACACCGGAGACAGGAGTCACGCCATCGCAGAGCGAGCCTACAGGCGCGGAGCAGGAGGTGACATTACGTGACATTATGGCGACATTAAACAAAGTGTTCTCCCGAATTGAAACTCTTGCAGTGGATCTGACCCGTATTTTTAACTTTCGGGACAGGGTCACAATCCTGCAGGCCGCGCACGCGCCCCCCCCATTGAAGCTCGACAATGCGACTGTGACAATCTCTCCGACTATACCGCAGCGGTAACGAAACAACGGCGGAGCTTCCTGGAGATAAAGAAGATGGTTCGTGATCGAGGCATTAAATATTCCATGCTCTTTCCAGACAAGCTAAGGGTCGAGGCCGAAGGTAAGGAGTGGTTTTTCACCTCCCTGGATGAAGCGCAGGAATGGCTGGAGGGTTGGAGGAAGGCTGGACGTACTGGCAAGAACGGAGACAATGGCAGCTGGCACAGAGAACGGGCGCAGAGTGGGGAACGTGAGTGACTTAAGGTATAGACTGTCCTTTTGGATCTTGAGTGATCTGTTACTGCATGGATGGTGGACCTCCTGAGGCATAAACTGTACTAAGTAACAAGACATTTCCCAAGACTATCCTTAAGAAGCACGAGTGGGAACGGAGTTGTTGGCCGGGATTGTGGTTGAAGTATGGTTAAATTGACCTCATGGCTCGAATGCTTCCTGAATAGCTACTACCGCTGTACATTACGTTTGACATGCTTCTCCATACGGTGGCCCTGTGGCCTGGGTTGGGGGGAGGGGGAGGGTTCGGTGAAGTTATTGAGCTCTGTGGGGTTGGGGAGCACTGGTTGCTATCCTTCACCCCCATACATCGGGAATTGGGACAGGGATTAAGCACTCTGCTTGGTTGGGGAGGCAGGTAGTTTTAAGTCCGTCAGGCAGGGAGGCAGGGAGGGGGGTGGGAAAGAAGGTACTGTTCTCAAGGGATGGTTTTGTTTTGTTAACACAGTTCATAAGGGCACGCAAGATGACACGAATGGCTACCAACCCACTGAAGCTGTATTGCTGGATTGAATTTTACAACGCTGTAACTTGCTTTTATTACCTATGCTTGCACAAACCCAACAGGACACTAATCGGCAGTTGACCCAACTGGCCCCAGGGACGCCACTGACTGCGCTGACCTGGAATGCGCGGGGGCTGGGGGAATAGGTGAAAAGAAGTCTATTATTGCAATATTTGAAACTATGCACACCTGCGGCGGCCCTCGTACAGGAGGCGCATCTAATGGGGTCCACTTGCAAGGCCATGGATAGATGGGGATACAAAATGGTGGCACACTCCGAATTCTCCTCCGGGTCTAGAGGTGTAGGCATACTTATAAAAAAGCACTTCCCGCTCAATACACCAGACGCAAGTAGATGACCAGGGCCGCTTTGCGGCTGTTACTTGCCAATGGGAGGGGAAACTGTTTAATCTAGTCTCAGTATTCATCCCACCATCCTTACATACAATGGCACACTCTGCACTTACTGCATTTTTGCTCGCTCTACCGGATGCAGCGATGGTGATTGGAGGCGACTTTAGTGATATAGTGGACGGCTCAATAGATAGGCGTCCCACTAGGCCGAATACACCAAGTGGTCACTATATGACTGGGCTTATAGAGGTCTTGGGGCTCACAGATGCATGGAGGTATAGGCACCCAAACACTAAAACAATACACCTTCCACTCAGTGGTTCAAAACTGTCTCACATGCATTGACTACTTACTGGTCTCGGCGGAAGGCCAGGGGGGGATAGAAGAGGTGGACATTCACCCTAGGGGTATTTCCGATCACTCACCGATACTGCTATCTTATACGTGCCATCAGACTCTCCGGCACCGTATATTCCCCATCCATCCTAGTTAATTGCATATATCCGAGGTACGAAAGGGGCTTATGGACACCACTAAAAATTTCTTTCAAGAGAACACAGATTCAGTGGATTTGCCTAGCATTTTATGGGAGGCCTATAAACTGTTACACGTGGGCAAGCTATAGCATCGGTCACGGGGTACAAACGGGAAAAACGGGCTGAACTGGATAGTATAGAATCAGACCTAGATAATGCGACGGTTCAGCATGCAGCTCACCCGACGCCTCATACTGCACAGAGGGTGCGCCTTAAGCAAAGCGAGTTTGTGGCGTACCAGAGAGAAATGATTTCAATCAGACTCCAGGCCACGCGCCACAGGGTGTACGAACTAGGGGATAAGGCGGGCAAAATGCTAGCCTGGCTAGATAGAAGGGAGAAAGCAGATAGAGTGATTGCGCAACTGCGTACATCCGGAGGATCCTTGGTAACTGCCCCCAATGACATAGTGGCCACATTGGCTGACCATTTTGAACAGGTATAAGCCTCCCGCACCACATTCAAGATTGAGGAAGCGCATGGATACATTCAAGATATTGCCAGGCCGAAGCTCACGCCGGAGGCGGCACTACTTTTAGAAGCCGACTTTTCGGTCGAGGAGAAACAGACGGCTATTAGCTCTCTCGCGTCCGGTAAAGCAGTGGAACCAAATGGATTCCCAATCGAACTTTATAAGCAAACTGCGCACGTGACGGCCCTCTTCCTCTTGAACATGTTCCAGGACAGTCTTCAGGCTGGAGAATAACCACACGATCAGCGGCTGACCACAATTATAGCGATCCATAAGCCGGCCAAACCCCAGGAGGATTGTAGTTCCTACCGCCCAATTTCTTTGATTAATGCTGAGCCAAAGATACTGGCCAAGCTGCTGGCGATGCGGTTGACCCCACATCTTTCATCTCTAATAAGCCCTGATCAGTCCTGGTTCATGCCTCAGCGAAGCACGGCACTCAACTTACGAAGACTGCATACGGTGTTGGCTCGGCAGTCATACATTCAGGAACCCGCGGTCATCCTCTCGCTCGACGCCAGTATGGTGTTCGATACTGTGAAATGGTCATATTTGTTTGCAGCGCTGCAACACCTGGGCTTTGGCCCAAAGTTTTGTGCCTGCATTCGTCTGCTCTATAATAACCCACTGGCACATGTGGCGGCAAATGGGCACATTTCAAGGGACATCCTGCTAGCTTGAGGAACCCGGCAGGGGTGCCCAATATCCCCCCTTTTGTTTGCGCTGGTACTAGAGCCGCTAGCGGCGTGGCTTAGATGAGAGCCCTCTATTTGAGGACTTCGGTGGACTGACGCCTGGGAAGAACGCATATCATTGTATGCAGATGATGTGTTGCTGTACTTAACCTCCCCTAGAAAATCCATCATGGAGCTAATGAACGTGTGCGAGTAATTCAGTAGGGTATTCGTGTACACTATTAATTGGTCCAAGTCCATCATTTATGTGGTGACTGGCCCACCACCGCTACGGACTGCGGATTGCCCGTTGCGGGTCACTGACAAAGCATTTAAATACCTGGGCATTTATGCAACGTCAGACTCCAACGAGTTCTATGTGAAGAATTTAAAACCCCAACTAGACCGCGTGATGTGGTGATATGGCGTAATCTCCCTCTCACACTGTTGGGGAAGGCGGCACTTTATAAAATGATGGCGCTCCCGCGTTTTCTTTACGTCCTCGAAAACCCGCCGTTTCTAGTCCCGCAGGCCTACTTCAAAGCCATAGCGGCTGAAGTCTCCAGTCTACTATGGGGAAACAAACTGGCGCAGATTGCCCGGGATAAGCTGGTGCGCAATTGGTACGATGGGGGGATAGCACTTCGAAACGTGCAGCTGTATTACAAGGCGGCGCACCTTAAAATGATTAACTATTGGTTGCAAGCCCTATAGGATGAACCAGCGTACCATGTAGACAGGCAGAACCTAGAAGGGAAATGACTGATGGCAAATCTATATAGAAAACGTAAGCCCCCAGGCTGCTCAGCCCTGCAGCACACACAATTCATATATGGTACCAAGCGCAGGCCTGCTCAAAATGTGTAGGAACTATCACACAAATGACTCCACTGTGGGACTCACAAAGGCTGGGCTGCCTTCACAGGAGTAAAGGGTTTCGAAATTGGGACAATATTGGTCTTTCTGTAGTGGGAGATCTTTGGAAAAAGGGGGCGTGGTTAAGTTTGCCCAATTAAAAGCACAATACGTCATGGCACAGACGGAGAAATTTAGGTATTTCCAAATCCGACACGTGATTCAGACAACCATACCACCGGGCACTTCCCTACAAGAGGCAACCCATTTGGAGGATAGGCTGTTGACGGAACACATGACAAGCAGGGAGACGTCCTTGCATACCGTAAAATAGTCAGCAATTTGCCAGACCCAACGTCCAAGCTGAAACGGACCTGGTCCCGGGATGTGGGCGACTTTGACGAGTCAGAATGGCAGGAAGCCCTGTCTTCGCCCTGTGAGATGGCGATACCCTCTAGGCTCCGATTGGTCCAACTCAAAGTGCTGCTCAGGACCACTTGTTGTTTTGTTAAATACTTGCTACCCATGGTCCGGAGTGATTCAATGGGTTCCCCTTGTCCTTGTTGATATATAATATAAGCACCGCACGTACCACACTAGAACAACGCTCTATGTAATAGGAGCAGCCCCACATATATACTGCCTGTGCAAATATGGGGAGGAGGGTACATTTTACCACACTATCTAGGACTGTCCACACATTGCGGCATATTGGGCCAAGATAATGCACACAATTTCCCAGACAATAGAAATCTCGATCCTACCAGAGCCGAGGCGCTGCCTGCTGAATGTGTGTGAACCAAATGACCTCAATCACCAAGAACAGGATTGGGCTATGCTCGGTATGATGATGGCAAAACGCAATATTGCTATGATGTGGGGGTCAGAAGTACTGCCTAAGCTCCATAAATGGTGCTGAGATATGGATGAGCCGATGGTGGCAGAAAAGGCGTTTTTTATCCATCGTGGGTGTCCCCGAAAGTGGGAAAAGGTATGGGGGGCCTGGAACAAATTTAGAGGATACATCTGTGACCCGCCACAAATTGATTCCGAGTGTGTTTCCCCGTAGTGGGGCAGTAATGTCTTGGGTGGTTGGGGAAAGGGATTATGTATATGGATTTCCTTTTATGCTATGTTGATATGTCAATGTGTAGCGTTGCTCTATTAACCTGATGTGGTTGCAGCCAGTAATGAATCTTGATGAATGTAATTTTGCCCTGATTTTCAAAACAATAGAAATATAATTTTTTTTTAAAAAGGATGGCCCCCCCAAAAAAATGGCTTTCCAATTACATATCCGATCGCACAACAGCGGGCCAGATTGACAAAAATAGAGCAGGCGAAAGACCTCTCAAGATGGGCATACCACAAGGCTCTATCTTCAACCCTACGCTTTTTTTTAATTTTTTTATTTTATCCCATTTTTACACTGTTTTCCAATGTAGCACATAACGCATTCAGTACAAAAAGGTAAAGAAAAAACATAAGAACACAAAAAACAAAAAGAATCATATTCATATACACTTTAGTATTATCTACATACCGTTGTTATCAAATTTGATGTAATCATATCATTACTTTCTAACTTTCTCCTCCTTTCTACTCGCTCCCGTCTTGAATACCTTTCCTTAATTCTTACTATTCTTTCAACGAGCTAGAGGTTGCCAAATTCTTTCACCCTATGCTCTCGCCCTCCTGCCCTTTCTTTCATAGATAGCTTTCTCCAGATTGTAGGTAGAAATCAGCCTAGCTATCCAGAGTTCAAAAGTAGGGGGGGCCTTATCGAGCCATGCTCTTGCAATTCTGATTCGATACACCGCCATTACCATAAACAAGAATTCTATGTAATGATCCTCTGTTTCTCCAGCGACTCCTAAAATTATTATATCATCTGTCAATTTTCTTTTGATTCCCAATGAGTTTTCCAAAAAGTTCTCAATTGCCCCTTTTAGTGTATGTAGTTGCGGACATTGAGCGAACATATGAACAATATCCGCCTCTAGTGAGTCGCAGCGTGGGCATGTGATTCCAGTGACCCCGCCCCACTGTGCAATTCTGGCTGGCGTATGATATAGGGAATATATTGTTTTGTAGTGTTGTGATTGTAATGTCGCAGAGCATAGAACTGTGTGTCCTAATTCCAAGGATATCGGTAGATCCTCCATGGAGGCGCCCACCTTTTCAACCCATTTGGTGGCAAACTTATCTCTATCATCGATTTTTAATGTATACAATTCTGCGTAAAGCTGTCTGATTGTACAGCGATTCGTCTTCTCTAAATATTCCATAATCCTACTATGTTCAAATCCTATTAATCCACCTCTTTTATCTGCTAGATAACTTCTTAGCTGTAAGTATTTAAAAAAATTGTTTCCCCTTATGCTATATTTCGTTTGTAAATCCTGGAATTGTCTAATTGTCCCCTCCATGTCCATTAGGTCCCCTATCTTTTTAATCCCCTTGTTGTCCCATTCCTTCATAATTGCATCCCTGAATATATCCCCTGGTAGTGAGTGATTATTATATAGTCGTGTATAGTAGTTATATCGGCCGATACCCAGCTTTTTTGCCACTACTTTCCAAACTTTATATGCTGCTTATGAAGTCTTAAATTTAGTATGTTTAAAATAGTTGTAATCAACTGTTTTCAACAGACCATTCTCAGCTTCTTCCCCAACTAGTGCTCTATATACATTCGTGTCCTGTTCCTCATTTCCCCCTCCACCTAATAACCCCTGTGTATACTGCAAGGTTGCTGCCCAATAATAAAGTCTAAAATCCGGGGCTCCCCATCCTCCCTTCTCCCTCGGAAGTACCATGTATCGATACGCTCTCCTGGTCTTCCCTTGGGCCCAGATTAGTCTATTAAGTATTGATTCCAGTTTCCTGAACCATGATTGGTCAAAGAACAATGGGATCGTTCTAAAAAGATATAAAAATTTTGGGAAAGTAATCATCTTAATGACATTTATCCTCCCCATTAACGTCAGGTGTAGGTTGTGAATCCTTTCGGTGTTTCTTTTTACCTTCTCTAATAATGGGTTCATATTGAGTTCTACTAACTTATCTAAGTCAGTGGTCACCTTTATCCCTAAATATGTGGCTTCGGACACAATTCTGTTATCTTGATGTATTGTATATTTATTTTGAACAATCTGGGTTTTACCTTTATTAATTGAATATCCTGCAATCATTCCAAAATTCAAAGCCTCTTGCTCTATTTCAACTAATGCTCTCCCTGGTTTTGGTGTTATAATGGCCACATCATCTGCATAGGCGAATAGTTTGTAATCCCTCCCATGCAGTGTCACCGGGTGGATATTACTACTGGAGTCTAGTTTTCTTAAGAAGGGATCTAGATACAAAGCAAACAGCAGGGGAGAAGCTGGACAGCCCTGCCTAGTCCCTCGTTTGATCTGAACTTCCTTTGTGTAACTTCTATTTATTCTTATCCTTGCTGTTGGAGTTTCATAGAGAGCCTGAATCGCCTTAATGTAGCCTTCGCCTATCCCGAACCACTTCATAACCCTCCATAAGTAGTCCCACGAGACCCTGTCGAAGGCCTTTTCAGCGTCGAGAAATATGGCTGCGACAGGGTCTCGCGACACCTCCCCTGCATCTAAAATCGTTATCATTTGTCTAGTATGTTGGGTCGTGCCTTTCCCAGGGATAAACCCATGTTGAGAGGTACTAACTAACCTTTCAATAATTTTACTAAGTCTTTGGGCTAGTGATTTTGAAAAAATGTTTGTGTCTGCGTTTAAAAGAGTGATTGGTCTGTAGGACCCTGGCTCTAGTGGTGGCTTGCCTTTTTTCAGGATCACTATTATGTCTGCACCTGCCCAAGAATGTGGGATCGAACTACCAGTCTGTGCCTGTCTAAGAGTCTCTAACATGTCTCTCCCTATTTGGTCCCAAAAGGTTTTATAAAATTCTGCCGGGATCTGATCTGGTCCTGTAGCTTTCCCCGCCGGTAAGTTTCTCACGGCCTCCCTTACCTCCTGTAGTGTTAATGGAAGATCTAATTCCTCCTTTGATGCAGTGTCTAATATATCATGTTGTATTCCCGCCAGATAGTCTGTAATTTTTCCATCCACATTTCCTATGCTTGAATCGTATAGGTTGCCATGGAAGCTTCTAAAAGCCTCCTGTATCTCCTCCGGTGTACTAACCACATTGCCTAGCCTGTCTTTAATTTCTTTTATATCCCCTGCTGATAGATTTTGTCGGGTGCGTATTGCTAATAAGTGTCCGACCCTTTCATTAAACTCGTAACACTTTTCCTTCTTTGCTAGGTAGTTCCCTGCCGCCTTCTGTGCCAAACTTGTCCCTGCCTCTGCTTTATTTACTTCTATTTCTAATAGTATTTCCTCTAGTGGGTCTCGCCTATGGATCGCTATAATTAGTCTTTCTTCTAAGGCCTCCAGTTCCCTCATCCTGTTCTCTATCTTGATCTTCACTTTCTTAGTTCTTTGTAGTGTATAGCTTAATGTTTCTCCCCTGATTCCGCCCTTAAAAGCGTCCCAGGTCATATTAGTTGTGGCTGTATTCCTATTATCTTCCCAATATTGGGGTATCCATTCCTGCATATGTCTTATATATCCTGGTTCCCTCAATAATCCTCTCTCAAATGTCCATGTACTCTTTTTACTCACATTCCTATTAATCAATGGTATACTTAGCACTAATGGATTATGGTCCGATACCACTCTAGGCAATTTAACTAGTTTAGACTCATTTATAATTGATCTAGATATAAAAAAGTAGTCCAATCTGGCTACCATCTTATGTGGGGCTGAGTAAAATGTACTCCCTGTCCCTATTGGATTTTTTTTTCCGCCCAAACGTCTACTAGTGCATTATGCCGCGCCATATATTGTATGGCCTTGCAAGTTTTTTTCTTTCTTCCATTATATCCTCCCCTGTTCAACAAGCTCATCCCATCTAGTCCATTAATATTAAAATCTCCGCAACATAATATAGGTTCAGGCCATAATGCAAGTTCTCCGTCTAACATTTCAAATATTTCTGGTTCATCATCGTTTGAGGCGTAAACTGACACCATTGTATAGCATCCACCTTGTACTTCCACCTCCGCAATTACCCATCTTCCCTCTTGATCTTCTTTTTTCCTTCTAAGTTTTACGGCCCCTTTTTTATCTAATATTGCCACCCCTCTTGTCTTCGTTTCTTGCCTTGTATGAGCAAGAATGTCAAACCCCATTTGTTCCATCAAAAAATTTTCTTTTCCTGCGATGTGTGTCTCCTGCAGACATATTATCTCTAATCTAAGCGATCTCAACATGGCAGCAACTTTTTGTCTTTTATCTCCATTGTTCAACCTGCATACATTCGTAGAGATTATCCTTAAAGCCATTTACATTTCTGTAGAATTTCCCGTCTCCAGTGACATACTCTTTTCGCTCTAGCCATCAAAGCGCTTACTGATACATCTTTCTCTCTATTGTGTTCTTTCTTTCCCCCTTTTTCCGCTATTTGTGCTCTTATTCTCCATCTTTCAACCCCCCCCTTACCCACCCTCCCTCCCCGCACCCCTCCCCCAGGACTCCCGCCCCCCCTTCCCCCACCCCTTTCACAGGCAAATAGGTCACACATGACCTATATATGACTGCTGTGTGGTGCAAAGTGGCTTCCCTCTCCCTACCCGTTTTTTCCCCATTTCATTGTCTTTCCTTTCTGGCCCCATCGCCTTGTGTTGCTTCTTTATCCTGGCTTTACCAATTGAATCATTATTTTTTCCCTCTTCCCTTATTTCTCTCTGTTAGCTCTGTTAAGTATTCACTGGCCTTTACCTCTGAGAAAAACATCTTAACATGACCACCAATGATGGTCTTCAATTTTGCAGGAAACATTAAGTAAGCCTCTGCCCCTTGCTGCTGAAAAGGTGTTATCATTTGCCTAAGTCGCCACCGTCTCTCTACCGTTACATGACAAAAATCGGGGCGAGCAAAGAAGGTTACTGCTTGTGCCGTTTTTTTAGCATCTGGTCTGGCCTTTTCCATAATTTCTTGCCTTGCCAGATAGTTGCCACAGAAAACTAGCATAGCCCTAGGCAAATTATCCTGTCTATCATCTTTCCTCTTTTTTTTAAACAGAGGGAACCTATGCGCTCGTTGTATTTCTAATTCCCATTGCCATGGCACTTCAGGGAAGGCCTCTTTCAGCAACTTAATGACAAAGCCTCTGGGGTCTTGCCCCTCCACCCCTTCCTCCATTCCAAAAAGTCTCACATTACTCCGTCTCTGCCGGTTCTCAAAATCTTCAATTTTCCGCTGCAAGTCTTCTGCCACTTTAGTCTGTTCCATTTTGAATGCTTGCCAATCTGTAATCTCATCCTCGACTCTGCTAGTCCGTTCCTCTACAAGCCCAACTCTCTCTTCAACTTCCTCATATTTTTTGTTCATTTTCCTAATTGAGGCTTGAATTTTCTTAGTATCATGTCTGGCTCTTCTGCTCTCTGCTCTTGCTTCAGCCTGGTTTTGTTTAAAAGTACTAAACACCATATCCATTGTAACGTTTTGTGAGGTTTCATGATCCCCACCTCCTGCTGCTCCACTTTCCCCTATTATAGTTTCTTGATAGGTACTTGCAGTCGCTGAATAATCCCATAGCAGGTTTTTATTCGTCTTATCTGGGGAGCCTCCTCGCCTTACAGTCTGTTTCCTCTTTTTTTTTGTGTTTCTCCCCCCACTCTCTTCAATGTCTGTACTAGTTTCTGTAGTAGATTCATCTGTAGCTTTACCTATCTCATCGCTCGAAGTAGTGTCTGATCCTTCATTCACAGAGAAAAATGTATGCCCCTCTCTCTCTCTCAGGGATTCTATGCTTGCCAGGCTGCCCCACTTTGCACAGTTACTCTGGCCCAACTTATTAGACAGTTCTTCTTCCATTTGCAGCAGTGCATCTAGCATCCTTTCATTATTCACATTTCTTACCCCCTCTGTCTCTGTTACCATCACCGGCACCTGGCCCTCCTGTTTGTTCAAGCTGCCAGCACTCCCTTCCAGCTCTGATTCTGCGCCTGCTGAAGCCGCGCCGCTCGCATCCAGGTTCCCTTGTTGCTTAGCTACCGAGACGCTGGCGTCCACGAGGACGGCGCCCGGTTCCCTCACGTCTCCGCGGGTGTTCTCGCTGCCGTTGTTCTCCTGTGATTGCTCCTCCGATGGCTTCGTTATTGCTGCATTCATAGCGGTCTTTGCACAGAAGGATTCCGGCAAAGGAGGCTGCCTGAGGGTTGCTTCTTTACCCTCTTTTACAGCCATCGTCCTGTTTCTTTGTTCGGGTGCATCTTTATTTAGCCCAGACGGTGTGGATTGTGACTCATCCCTTGTAGCCGTGATCTTCAAACCCAGTTTCTTCTCTTTATCAGCTTTGCGTTGCAGGGTTTTCTGAGCCAAGGTTAAAGTTACAGCTGGTACAGGAGTCCCGCGTTTGCCAAGGCAAGGTATTTTAGGGATCGTGCCTGTTCCCTGTAACTTATTTGTATTACCGGCCATAAACGCTGCCACCAGAGCAGCCTCATATCCAGTACCAGGAACTCCTCAGGGCATCATTCATACCGTCCAGGTCGGGGGACGGAATAGATGCGACTGTCCACTACACCACACTGGCGGCCATCTTGCCTTTTACCAAAAAACCTCAACCCTACGCTTTTTAATTTCTATATGACACCATTGGCTAAAGTGATTAGAGCCCATGGCTTTGATGTTCTGTCCTATGCCGACGATACACAGATTTTAGTCACACTGGGTTCCGATCCAAATGAAACCAAACAATGTTTCAAAAACTGCCTGACTCATGTCGAGGAATGGGTGAACATCAATCATCTTCAGCTAAATGGCAGCAAATCAGAAATCATGCTCTTCGGCAAAGTAAATTAGGCAGCTGTCCAGTGCCTAAGGAGTCAGTCCGAAATTTTGGTTTTTACATGGATAGTAAACTATCCATGGAAAACCAAATCACCACATCGTAGGCACCTGCTTCGGACTAATGCGTAGCTTGAGGAAAATCTTTAAGTGGATTCCCCTTGAGGCCTGGAAACGCTTAGTTCAGTGTCTAATTATAAATAGAATGGACTACGGGAATTCGCTCCTGTCATCCATAAATGAACACCACCTGAGCAGGCTCCAGGTTCTTCAGAACGCTGCTGCTCGGCTAGTTCTTAACCTTCCACGAAGATCTTCATCAGCCATTTGCCTAAGAGGCCTCCACTGGCTTCCGGTGAAAAAGCAAATCCTTTTTAAAACTCTATCGGGCACATGCATGAAAGGAAATTGCATTCGCAAATGGTGCGAATCGCAAAATTCGGCCGTTTGCGAATGCAATATCCATTTTTGGGATGCATTAACAGTTCTGTAATTTTCGCAATTTAAGAAATTGCAAAATTGCGATTTCTTAAATTGCGATTGCATTTAAGGAATCTCAAATTGAGATTCCTTAAATGCAATGCATCAAACTCTAAAAATTTGCCAATTCGCAAATAAGGGGAGCAAATTACCATGAAGTTGACCTTCATGGTAATTTGCAAAAACTTTGAAAAATGCACTAAAGTGCATTTTTCAAAGTTCCATTTTACACACACACGCCCTTGGGCCATGCAAGTGTGCAAAATGTACTTCTAAGCAGATTTCAGGGGTGCAACAGGGTGTCCTTTGGACACCCCTGCACCCTTGAAATTGCATTCTTAATTTGCGCATTTCTAATGGTGAATTGCAAATAAGAATGCCTTTCCATTGATTCCTATGGGCCTCTAGGCCCATAGGAATGGATGGGGAGGTATTCCTTAATTGCTATTCTCAATTAGAGAATCGCAATTAAGGAGTTTTAAGAAATTGCTATTTTTATAGCGATTTCTTGATGCATTGCAGTTTGCAATTCCTTAATTGCGATTCCTTATTTTTCGCAATTAAGGAATCGCAAAATGCAATATTGATGCATGTGCCCATAAGTCTGCTCCATAAACACATACATGAAAGTGGCCCCAGATACTGGTAAAAAAAAAACAAGATGGTATCAGCCTCAAAGAGAACTCAGATCCAGCAACGAATTTTGGGTGGCACCTTTAAGAATACAAACCTCCAGAAACGGCGGCCGCACATTTTCCTTTCTGGCTCCTGCTTCGTGGAATAAAATGCCCTTTCATCTTCGTATCATCCCTGAAAACAGCTGTTTCCATAAGAAGCTAAAGACCTGGCTTTTTGCAAACTAACCATTCTGCCCCTTCTGTCAGAGCCGTCTGCAAGTGCCATGAGACTCTCCGGATGCGATTTACGCGCAATACAAATGTCCCTGACTTGACTTGACTTGACTTGACTCTCATACAATGTGATAGTGAGGGTATTCTACCAAGCATGGTGTGGGTAGAGTTGCTTGCTGCTTGTGCAGGCAGCGGTAGAAGCTCTGCGGACTTCACTGCTACTCAGGTCACTTAGTGTGGTACAATGAGTTCTGCAGCCCTGGTGACCCCTTTAACTCCCCCGCCCTGGGTACCACTGGTACCTTTTACTATGTGGAAAAGCAATATGGTTTGAATTTTGAATGCGAGAACAGATTTCCCTGTTCTCTCTTTCAAAATTCAAACCAAGTTTGCTATGGGTAGGCGGGAGCCTCGACTCCCACCATCCCATAGCAAACAGCAGTGTCCTGGGGGTGGGCACCCCGGTAAACTGCAGGAGCTGGCCCTAGTGGGTGATGGTCCCCAGGGCCCTCAAGTGCACCAGGAGGGGGGCCACGTAGCCCTCCTCCCACAAGACATAAAGCCCCCGTGGGTGGTGGTCCCCGGGGCTTCGGAGGGCCTTGGTTTCCCCCAATAATTTTTTTGGTAGCCCCGGGGGGTGACGGTCCCCGGGGCTGGGGACCCCTCTGGGCCCCCCATAAAATGTAATAATTTTGCTCCCGGGATTTGGCCCCCTTGGGTGCTAATTATAAAAAAAACCTCTGTTTTATTTATTTATTTTTTTACAACACAGTCCGCGCACTTTACGCGCACTTGCCATTTGAAAAAATAATAATAATCATTTGTGGGCCCCTGGGGTCCTTTTGAGACCCCCTAAGCAGGTCTAGAGGGTCAAAGTATTTCTTCCCTGCCCCCTTTATACGTTTTGCACACTTGTTCCACTGACTTCTTCAGCCTCGCATCTACCGAGGTACAAAATGGCTGGCAACACTTCCCGGTTTCGTATGTTGACAACCACTTGACAGCCAATTAGCAATCAGTGCGTGATCGGGAGGGTGCGCTCACGGTGCGCCCCTAGTACGCGGTTCCCCTGCGCTTATAGATATATATGTACTTTTAATTGTGATTTTCCCAGGAACTACTGAACAGATTAACGCCATTTAAGCAAAAGGCATGAATGTCACCTGAGGACTATCTCTTTGCCACATTTGGTGTAATTCCGTTCAGCAGTTCGGTCTGTAGCTGCGACAAAAGGTCCTATAGAAAATTGCAAGGGAAAAAACACATTTTGGGTCCCCCTTTTTTTCTCGGCCCCCACTACACAAATTGTCCCGAGACTTTGAGGATAGGAGCGGACTAGAGCTGGCCATTAGTTTTGAAAATGTTGCGAAGATTCATCAACCGACGCCAAAGTTATTCCAAATAGATGTTGCAGATTTCCTATGAAAAATAGGTCCTAACTATAACTACCTACTGGCGACTGGCAGTAGGTAATTTATTTATATATCTATATCTATATATGTATATATATATATATATCAAATACCAGTTCAACTTGCGCTCAAAAGCAGGCGCTGACTCCGTGGATATTTTCCAAAGCAAGATTACTTTATTCCAAACAAACGACCCAGACGCATTTCAGCGGTATACACCGCCTTGCTCACTACTACATATATGATTCACCAAATGCCCGAAGCTTCTGGAGGGAACAACACGCAGCTCACACACCAACCGGTGTATCTTTCCACCACTCGCACCAATTCCCTGGTAAATTTTAAGGTAGCCGACGTGTATCACGGCACAGAGCCTCTTCTTGTGGGCTGTTCTGACACGAATGCACTCACTTTGGCATTTCTTTTCCGTTATTTTTATTTGCTTTATTGCCCCCTAGTTGGCTTGATTCAATACATATATATCATAAAGTATTCTGGGACATTTGATCCCCAAAGCGAGTTTCAATCTCCCCTAAGTGGGTGTATGTGCATTTATGTACATATTAACCTTTTAAGAGTCCTTGTAGTAAGATTCAGGACCTCGGGCCCCGGACTCAGAGCACAGCCCGCCCCTGGGCTAGACCCAGAAGGGATCACATGCAGCGGGTGGGTGGCGACCTCTGATAGAGGTCTCTGGTGCACCCGGCGGAGAATATGGCAGGGTTAATACATGGATAACTACCGATTTGGTAACCCCAACCTGGGACCGCTCTGGAGGGCTCCTATTCGGCTGCCATCTTGAGAGTGATATATATATATTTTTTTTTTTTTTCGCTCCAGGACCACCCTCTCCCAGCTGGGAAGGAAGGAAAACGGCACTCGCTGGGTGGTTTTTCCAAAGATTCAGTTTTATTTTATACTTCGCACAGACGTGTTTCGGGAAACCCCTTTATCAATGTGTTCACCGCAGTGAAACACGGAAGCTTACTTTAAAGGGACCCAGCACGTCACAAAATAAGGGAAATAGAGATAGGACTACTCACCAGCAATCACCAGTGAGCGCCACCTTACAGAGTGCAAAAACATGATATATTTACAATTTTAAATGCATATGTATTAAAATAGCATTACTTTAAAAACCATGCATAACATTCAATTAGTAAATTTATAAACATGATTATTGTAACAAGGGTCCACCGTTCATATGGACCTACATTCAATTAATTATTGCACAGCCTGTTTAAAGATGAATATATATAACCTACTGGCGGTCGCCAAATGGTAGTTATAGTTAGGACCTAGTTTCCATAGGAAATCCACAACATTCTATTTGGAATAACTTTGGTGCTAGTAGACGAATCTTCATGAATTTCTCCAAGAAAAAGGCCTGCTTTGTTCCGCTCCTTCCCTGAAAGTTTGGGGGTGATTTGTCAAGTGGGTGCTGAGAATAAAGGGGGTCCCAAAACATGTTTTCCCCATGCAATTTTCCATAGGGACCTTTAGCCGGGGCTACAGCCCGAACGTCTGAACGGAATTACACGAAATTTGGCAGAGAGGTAGAGTTCTGTTCGCAGATTGTGCTTTTTGTTAAATGGTGTAAATCCATTCAGTAGTTTCTGAGAAAATTGCAAGTAAAATCATAGCGATATCTAGAGACGGAGTTCAGCATGCGTACTGAAATCTATTCAATTACGAGCGGGAGCTGCATGATGATTGCCTGTGAACTGTCTGTCAACACTCGAAACCAGGAAGTGTTGGTGGCCATCTTGTGCCTCGCTAGAACTGATTCACAAGAAAACAGTAAAACAAAGTTCAGAAATAAGGGAAGGGGGTAGGGTAGAGACATTCTGACCCTCTAGGCCTGCTCAGGGAGTCATACATGGATGTTTAGGCTCTATTTTTTTTTAAAGAAAAATTGCGGTGTACGTGTATGGAAATACGTACAATTACGAGCAGGAGCTGCATGCTGATTGGCTGTTAATACTCCAAACCAGGAAGTGTTGGCAGCCATGTTGTTTGTCAGGAGAGCAGAGTCACAAGAAAACAGTAAAACAAAGTTGAGAAATAAGGAAACAGGGTAGTGTAGAAACATTCTGAGCCTATAGTCTTAGTCAGGGGTGGTGCATGGATCTTTAGGCTCAATTTTTATTTTGTTTTAAATAAAAAAGGGCGGGGTACTCCTGCAGTACTTGTACGCGGTGGAAAAGGTAAAAAAAGTAGAAGTCCGTTTTATTCATTAGGTACCGGGAGGGTCAAATTACGGGGCCAATTTTTCTGCATAATGGGGGCTTGTAAGGTGCCCAGAGCACTGGGAACGGCACTCCTCTGGTTTTATTTTGAAGTATTTGGGGGGGTTACGGTCCTACTGCCCGCAGTCTCGGTGAGCGACACCCCTCGGGTCTTTTTAAAAAAAAATATATATATGTTTTCTGCTCTCTCTCTCTCCCCGTACACGTCGCGGGGAACGCCACATTTCTGGGGCAGTGATATGTAAAATGACCTTCCAGCTCCGGGTCCCTGCATTGTCTGGAGTTTTTTTATTAATGTTGGGAGGGTGGGCTTGATATTACGTCCTTGTGAATTCCAATCGAAGCCTATGTTCTGGTGTTAACATGGTCTTCTATGGGAAATAACAAGGCTGTATTATCATGGTCATTATCGCCGTTTTATCGGCAGCTTCCTGCCAATAAAACGGCGATAATTTTAACACCGGTCCTTGATAATATGCACCTAAGTTTACTGATCAAAAAAAGAGCAATGGGCCATATTATCAACAAAAGGCGATACGTTATTGTCGCTTTTATTGGATGGAAACTGCTGATAAAGCGGCGTTAATGGGCTTGATAATATGCCCTTGTGTATATCCATAGCAGCCCAGGTTAACATCAGAACTTGAGCTGCTATGGGAATTTACAAGGGCCTATGGTTTTTAGGGCTCGCCTGCTGATGCGCTTGGGCATAGCTGGCAAAGCTCTATAGTGGCTTATCCAGAGTTTAACCACTGGCGATTACACTGGCGATTCCATGCAGTGCATAAGCTCTTTTTAGATCATTGCGCAAGCGCAAGCCCTAAAAAGCGCGTGCACAATGCCACCAGCCGCCTGCCTGCCTTCCTCGCATAACCACATCAAAGGCAGCCGAGCCTCCCTCCCACAAGCTTCTCAGCGTGCGCTCTGCATTTCTCCTCCCAGCGCATTTCTCATCCCCTAATTATTCACGGCCGGCCAGCTGTACTTTCAGTTTCACGGCCGCCAGGCTGTGTCTCCTTTTATGCTCTCTGATGCTTGTTTTCTACAGTATTCGGACTCTGTCTCTACTTTAATACACACTTTAGCTCCTTCTTCTTATCTCTTTTCTCCTCCCCCACTCGCCAGACACATTTCTTTGCTTCCCTCTCTACCCCTCCCTCCACCGGCTTTCCTTCTTTTTCTTTCCTCCCACATCTCTCCATCCCATTCCCTCCCCCTGCTGCTCTCTGTCTTATCTCCTCCCTCTTCCTTTATCTCCTCTTCCTCCCCGGCACAGAAAGCTCTTGTGACCCGCAGTCCCTTCCCTCGCGCCCTCTCCCTCCTGTCACCCTGATATCTATCACCAGTCCCCGCGCTCACAACATTCTCCTGTCTCTGCCCGCCTTTTCTTCTCACTGTCTCCTCTTTCTGTCTCCATCTTTTACGAACAGCCGTCTCCCTCCCTGCCCTTTTCCCGCAGTCTGCCTCTTCCTCCCCCGCCATGATAAACTGTTGTTTTCCATGATGTGCAGAGCAGCACCGCCCGGCCCAGCCCCACTCCCAATCTTGTGTCTAGTTTCATCTGTGCAAAGTGTGTCTGTACTTCTCTCACGTTAAGCTTTAACTGCGTTTCTGCACTGTGGCCCACGGCTGTGTCCGTCCTGTTTTCAGAGCACAATTTTCACAATCGCATGTCCACTGTTGGTGCTGACGGTTAATCATTCCTACCTTTGTTCTGGGCTCACCCGACCCCTCTAGCTCTCCATTTCATCATACTCTTGTCTCTTATTTTCTTGCCCTTTGTTTCAAGCTTTTTTAAAAGTTTTGTTTTCATTCTTCTGTCCTTTTCCTATTTTGCATTTTCTCTTCATACCCGTTTCTTCTTTTGTTGGTCCATTTTTCTTTCTTTTTTTCCTTATTTGTAATATCAATACATCTAAGTCATGTAAATACAAAACATGTTGCATTACAAATGCTATACGTGTCACATTTGCGAAAGTTATAACTATTGCAATTGTAAATGACAAAGCTATTAATTTAGTTATTTTAAAAAATAACACATAAATAAAAAAAAATCATTTATAAGACCAATTCAACAAGCAAACCTTTCTTTATATCAGTTAGTAAATGTGACGCTTTCTTTTCCCGGTTCATGTGTATCATCCGCTGCTGAACTTTTGTACAGTATTAATAGTCATATTCTATGGGAAATAACAAGGCCGTATTATGAAGCTCATTATCGCCGTTTTATTGGCAGTTTCCTGCCAATAAAACAGCGATAATTTCAACACCGGTCCTTGATAATATGCACCTAAGTTTACTGGTAAAAAAAAAGAGCAATGGGCCATATTATCAACAAAAGGCGATACATTATTGTCCCTTTTATTAGCAGGAAACATCAGATAAAGCGGCGATAATGGGCTTGATAATATGCCCTTGTGAATAACCATAGCAGCCCAGGTTAACATCAGAACTTGGGCTGCTATGGGAATTTACATGTGTCTATGGTTTTTTATTAATGTTGGGAGGGTGGGCTTGATAATACGACCTTGTTAATTGCCATAGAAGCCTATGTTCTGGTGTTAACATGGGCTTCTATGGGAAATAACAAGGCCGTATTATCATGGTCATTATCACCGTTTTATCAGCAGTTTCTTGCCAATAAAACGGCGATAATTGTAACACCGGTCCTTGATAATATGCCCCTAAGTTTAATGGTCAAAAAAAGAGCAATGAGCAATATTATCAACAAAAGGCGACACATTATCGTCGCTTTTATCGGCAGGAAACTGCTGATAAAGCAGTTTCCTGTCGATAAAACCGGCGATAATGTATTGCCTTTTGTTGATAATATGCTCCTTCATTTCTATGATAGTATGTAAAGCTTTCCTTTTTTTTGGTGTCGCAGTTGTACTCTCTTCGCATGCTCAGCGTCGTTTCGAAGCCCACGTTTTCTTTTTCTTCAAGTTCAACAAACAAACATTTCTTTATATCAGTTAGTAAATCTGTCGCTTTCTTTTCCCGGTTCGTGTGTCATCCGCTGCTGTACTTTTGTACAGTATTAATAGTCAGATTTTTTATATATTTATTTGAAAGGTAGTGCCGAGGAGCCAAAGGATTACGTACTCAGTCCACCGCCATTTTAGTAGTTTCTCACCGTTGTTTTTATTATATCTGTTAGTTAGAACTCAGTAGTTTTCAATCCTAGTCTTGTATATCTTACTATAGTATTTCAACATTATTTTGCTTGTGGGCCGTCATATCCCTCCCCCACAAAATAAAAGAGGTATGTCGTTTTTTTTATTAACTTTTATTAAACAATAAATATAAACAAAACTCAAATATAAATATATTAGAACTGGAAAAATAACTTAAACAATGTTATAAACAAATTGTGAAATGGATTCTAAAAGGTGTCCGAATGGTAATCTGCAAAAGAAAAAAGAAAATTAGAGTTTAGAATTATGAAGATGTGAGTAAATGAGCTGAAGCATTACGGGGCATATTATCAAGAACGGCGATAAAATTATCGCTGTTTCAGCGGCAGAAAACTGCAGCTAAAGCGGTGATAATGTGCTTGATAATATGCTGTTGTGAATTGCCATAGCAGTCCAGGTTCTGGTGTTAACCTGGGCTACTATGGGAATTCACAAGGCCATATTATCAAGCCCATTATCGCCGCTTTAGCGGCAGTTTCTTGCAGCTGAAACAGCGATAAATTTTATCGCCGTTCTTGATACTATGCCCCTACAAATTTTGGTATCTCTACGGTTTTACCTGTGCAGTGTGACTCGTACATTTCAGTTCTGTTATAGTGCCGCGTTCAAGTGGTGTCTATATGGAAGTGCCTACTGCGTTGCTGACGCCCGTTATGGCGACTTATTTCTAATGCATTCCTATGATTAATTATTAATATGATTAATCTTAATTAATCATTCCTATGAAGGCTTTGTAGATCTAGGCCTCTGTGCTTACTGTTGTATAAACCTTGCGGGTAAACATTTCAGGCAGTTGGTGTCACAACTTATTCTGAACAATTCTTCTACACGTCTTCACGTCCAAGACAGCAGTGTCTAAGTTTAGGAGAGAAAGAGAAATGATGTCACAGAGAGTGAGAGAGAGATAGAGAGAGAAAACAACATTAAAATTGTGTCGCAGAGTCTGGAGTTAAGATTTTTTCCTTGCGTCACTTTACTCATGTTAAAAGTGACTCAAAAGTGGCGTAATAAGGTTGTGGATCTGTTTGTCAGACTGTTGTAAGGTATCTGTTGTCACTGCTCGGAGGTAATTATAGATTTTACAGAGAAGCTGCTGTACACTACGCACTCTGGGCCATAATATCAAGCCTGGGCGACAAACTTATCGCCACTTTATCGGCAGGAAAGTGTCGCTAAAGTGGCGATAATGGGTTTGATAATATGCTCTATGGAATTCCAATCGAAGCTCATGTTAGATGTCCTACACATTGCTGGAGTTGTGTTATACTTGCAACCGACGTCAAGCAATAATTCAACCAAAAATTACTTTGCAATTTAGTTTTGTTATTATATTATAATAAGAATATGAAATATAATCTAAAAAATAAAATAAATATAAATATTTATATTAAAAATATAAGAAATTAGTATACAAAGAAAGATAATAATTAATACATTTATAAATTATCATTTAAAAAACCTTTGAAATTCACTGAAAAAACCATAGGTTTCACACACGTTATAGTTAGGAATTAGCATTTAAAAAACCATGCAAATTCATTGAAAAAACCATAGGTTTCACACGTTATAGTTAGCTGAACATTTCTCTCATACAAAACCTTTGAAATTCCTCCGTTATAGTTAGCTTAGCTAACTATAACTTGGGCGCCCGCAATACACTGTTGATGGCGTCACATATTACATCACTCATGACATGATCAGTGACATCACTCATGACATCACTGATGACATCTCAAATGACATCCCTAATGACTTCACTGATGACATCATCCTTGTGGCAGACCTCCTCTTACTGTAAAAATAAAAATTGTAAATTGATACTTGTATAGCGCACTACTCACCCGCAAGGGTCTCAAGGCGCTTGTACGAATACCGCTGGCTTTCCCTGTGAGGTGTCCACTCCTGGGCACCCCCAAGGTGGAGGCCAGGCATCCTTAGCGTTGTGGGGGCCGTTGTGGAGATTAAGCAAGCTATTGCCCAGAGTTGCAGAGTGGGACTCCATGATTGGAATAGGCACTGAGGCGAGAATTATCAGGTCCGTGGAATTTTTGAGCCCAAGACCCGCTGAGGCGGGGAATTGAACCCTGGTCCCGGGCTAGACCTCTGCATCCAGGTCTGCCTCTCTAATTATTGAGCCACACTTCTCCATTGTAATATAACCTTTGATACACACAATCAAAAATAGAAACTACAATTTTCAAAAAAATGGAGATACCAATTCCAGTTAGAACAACCTATTGAGTAATCCCAAAATCTACAGAAACATCCACTCATTCACCAACAGTTCTATATAGTCACTCATACATGTACTCACTCATCATATGTACTCATACACCTATATATCCTGTTATATTCACACGTACTCACACATGCAAATAAACTATCAAATATCCATTGACTTGCATATAAAGCTATTCAACCAACAACTATACTAACTTCTACAGAATCGTAGACATACTTACTCTCTTAAACAATCACTTATAGAAACACATACTTATTTATACAGGAAGTCTTAGAATCTCTCGCTCTCGGATATACTCACTTATATACATCAATACTCACATATACTAGTTTAAAACATATGTAGTTACTCATAAAGATACTATTGAGACAGTCATTCACTCACTAACACACCCATACACACACTCATCCACCCATACAGTCCTGCACACATACTGTCTTCAAAACACATACAAACAGTGAGTCAGTCATTCATGCATCTGTGCGCTAAGTAATACTCCCCACCGAACCGTACAAACACTCATTTTGGTACCCAAAAAACTAACTAATAACCCATATACACACTCATGTAGCTACTCACTACCCCATGCAGCCACTTATGTACAAAGTGAGACACTGATACAGATATTTAAATATTTAAAGATTACTCGCTAGTACACCCACCCAGGATGTCCCGCATATAGGAAGCTGTTCCATTCCTGTGCTCCTATACGCGGATGACGCTGTTCTTTTAGCACGTACCCCGTTAGCCCTACAATGGCTATTGCACCGTTTTGGGGAGTTTATGTCATACCTAGACCTAGTGATTAACACCTCTAAGTCTCATGTCATGGCTGTGGGGCCGGGCAAGAACAGAGCACAGTCCTTTTATTGTAGAGGGGTTGAGGTTCAAGGTGTGAGAGCATTTACATATCTGGGGGTCCTGTTTGACAATGGTTGCTCATGGACGGACCAGAAGCTGGCAAAAAAGAACGCTTTGGTACGAGCGGGCTCTGCACTATTAAAATTAATACAGCGTTTTGGGGGGACGACCCTATGAAGCAATCCTTAAATTATATAAGGCCAAATGTCTTGCCCTAACCCTTCATGGTTCAGCAATCTGGGGGTATACAAACATGACAGAGGTACAAAGGGTTGAAAATAAATTGTTTCGTTCCTTTTTAACGGTCCCACAGTCTACCCCAACATTTGCTGTTCACCAAGAGCTAGGCATGGGATTTGTTGGTGACTTGATTAGTTTAGCACCCCTCATCTGTTGGCTCAAAACCTGGCTTAATCCTGGGCTAACATTGAACCATCTAATATTAAGAAATTGTATCGGTTTGGAAAGGGGGATCAAAATTCCATGGTTATCCTACATCAAAGTAACATTTGCTAAATTGGGGCGACCAGAAATTTTTGATCACCCAGAAGGTATTGTCAAAGGTGATATACTTTGGGTCAAAAGGCACTTCTTGTCCATGAAATTACTGGAAAGAGAGGCCGAGGAACTAGCAAAAACAGCTGTGAGAGAGCACTTTTTGCTAGTCACTTCCCCTTCCCTGGAACTGTACCTAAGAGTTGTTTCCAAACCTTTCCATCGTTGGCTCTTAACCAGATTTCGGTTTAACCAGGTATATCTTTTATTAGGAAACTATCAGACATGGTGCACCCCAGACAAGGCTCCCTTTTGTGACTGCGATAACTGTTCAATGCAAAACACCACCCATTTTATGTTCTTTTGTAAGTATTACTCAACATTGAGGAAAAAAATCATCATCCCACGCTTAAGAGGGTTGGGGTTCCACCAGGTTAAACCAGCTCTAATGTATCTTCAACTGTTGAATAATACCTGGACTATATTTAACATTGCAAGTTATCTTGTCGCAGCTGTAGGATCCAAGAAACTTAGAGAGTACAATAAAAATGGTTTATGAATTTTCTCCCCTTTTGTAAAGTAAATCTAAAAGATTTGAATTCTGTAAATAATTTTTTAATGTGCAAAATTGCTGGGCTAAGTTTTTAGTATTTTTACTGTTTTTATCATCATGTTTTTATTGTGTACTTTTATGATTTTAATTAATCGAATAAAGTGATTTTGACTTGACTTGACCTATTCACTAAGATATACTTAATAAGTCAGTTATACAATCAATTTTACAAAAAAAAAACATCCATTTAGACACTTATTTACCCATTTATTCTTCCATCGTCTTAAGCAGAATCTCCTGAGGCACAGCCGGGAGAAGATATTCCGTTGTTTTTAAAACTTTCACTTGTGTAATACTCTGTGTTTTTAAAGGAACCAATGCACTAACTCCCCGCACAGCGGATAGAACGCTGACGAGGGCGGGTGCTTTCTCGGCAGAAACCGACGCTATTGGCCGGATTCGAACGGCACGCCCACTCATAATAGCCACGCCCCCTTTAGTATAAAGCACGCGCTGAATACGAGCGCAGCGTCTTAAGCAGAATCTCCTGAGGCACAGCCGGGAGAAGGGATTCCGTTGTTTTTAAAACATTCACTTGTGTAATACTCTGTGTTTTTAAAGGAACCAATGCACTAACTCCCCGCACAGCAGATAGAACGCTGACGAGGGCGGGTGCTTTCTCGGCAGAAACCGACGCTATTGGCCGGATTCGTACGGCACGCCCACTGATAATAGTCACGCCCCCTTTAGTATAAAGCGCGCGCTGAATACGAGCGCAGCGTCTTAAGCAGAATCTCCGGAGGCACAGCCGGGAGAAGGGATTCCGTTCTTTTTAAAACTTTCACTTGTGTAATACTCTGTGTTTTTAAAGGAACCAATGCACTAACTCCCCGCACAGCGGATAGAACGCTGACGAGGGCGGGTGCTTTCTCGGCAGAAACTGACGCTATTGGCCGGATTCGAACGGCACGTCCACGGATAATAGCCACGCCCCCTTTAGTATAAAGCGCGCGCTGAATACGAGCGCAGCGTCTTAAGCAGAATCTCCTGAGGCACAGCCGGGAGAAGGGATTCTGTTGTTTTTAAAACTTTCACTTGTGTAATACTCTGTGTTTTTAAAGGAACCAATGCACTAACTCCCCGCACAGCGGATAGAACGCTGACGAGGGCGGATGCTTTCTCGGCAGAAACCGACGCTATTGGCCGGATTCGAACGGCACGCCCACTGATAATAGCCACGCCCCCTTTAGTATAACGCGCGCGCTGAATACGAGCGCAGCGTCTTAAGCAGAATCTCCTGAGGCACAGCCGGGAGAGGGGATTCCGTTGTTTTTAAAACTTTCACTTGTGTAATACTCTGTGTTTTTAAAGGAACCAATGCACTAACTCCCCGCACAGCGGATAGAACGCTGACGAGGGCGGGTGCTTTCTCGGCAGAAACCGACGCTATTGGCCGGATTTGAACGGCACGCCCTCTGATAATAGCCACGCCCCTTTTCATATCCTACTCCCAATAAAAGATGTGTCCTTACCGGAAGTGCAGCGGACGAGCGCAGCGGGCGCGACGATTAAGCGCCGAAGGCGCGCTTAAGGCAAGCTCGTCTGCGCTCGTCCGCGCCAAGGTAGTGCCATGGGCCACTTACGCTGCCGGTTTCGATCCGTCACATCAGAAGCAGCTCCCTTTCGGGCCACCCTACTCTAGAGAGGAGCTCATTCAAATAGGTAAGCAGCATGTAGATAAAGGAATACTTTCCCTATTACCTACGTCACATCCCCGAGACTACGTTCTACGTGACGATGTTCTGAATTGCGGGCTACTCAATGTTAGGTCCCTGCCTAAACATTGCACTGAGATCCAACTTCTAATGGACTCTCACGAATTAGACATTCTGTTCATGACAGAAACTTGGACTCGTCCTGACTGCCTGGTTGACCCTGGTTTTGCTTGCCCACCCGCGTTTAAATTTCTTCATTCCCCTAGGCCTACTGGAAAAGGCGGGGGTGTGGGAGTGATTTTCAGAGCCTCCTGCAGCATTAAGGTCCTCACCTTAGACCTTACACTGGGCACTGAAATGTTGGGACTGTCTATCCAGACCAACTCTGGGACAATTGTCACAGGGATAGTCTGCTACCGCCCACCAGGGACGTTTAGCCTTCAACAGCAACAAGCGCTAATCACCACCCTGACCAACATTGCTTTCTCCCACCAGAAGTTACTTATACTCGGTGATTTTAATCTTTGGCGTAATGGCACCCTTGACTCAGACCTTGGGAACCTTCTTCTAACTTGTGATAGCTTCAGTCTCTCCCAATTGGTCTCTAAGGCCACCCACAAAGCTGGTCACCTCTTGGACCTGCTCTTTGCACCACCGGATCTGGTGGTAATGGGGGAAACCCTGTCGATGGATTGGACAGACCACTCATTAGTTAAATTCTTTCTTCATAAAAAGCTGGGTCCTTACAAGGCCCCTGTCCTGACTAGGGAAATTAAATGTAGAGACTGGAGGGCTCTCTCACGATTACACCCTTCGGGTGAAGTGTTCCATCTGGATTCGCTCTTCGAGGTGAACAAAAGTACTGATGAAAACTGCAACTCTCTTCACATCAGTATCTCTACGGTTGTCAACGCCCATGCTCCTCTAAAAAATCGGACCTGCAGGGGTAAAGACTCTGCCCCGTGGTTTAACGATGACTTAAAAACCTTAAAACTTGAATGTAAACAAGCAGAGAGAAGGGGGAGACGCGATTATAATGAAACTTTTAAGGAAATATGGACAACCAAGGTCCTTGCTTATAAAAATCTCATTAAAAAAGCTAAAGCTGACTACTACTCCTCTCTGATCTGTAACTCCAACAATAATTCTAGGAGTATTTTTAACATTCTAAATAGCGTCACCAACCCGGAGTCTTGCAAGACTGCTATTGTCCCGTCCCAAGACCTCTGTGACAATCTTGCCACATTCTTTAAAGAGAAAATAGAACTGATCCTTAAAGACCTGGACACCCCTCTTGATACTGATACCCCTCTCGACCTGAGACCTGTCCCTCCGGTGGACCGATTACCTGACTCGGCTATGGCTCCGGAAGATTCATTACTCAGGTTTCCGCCGCTTACATATGAAAATTTTTCCAAAGTAGCTAGAGGGATTGTTTCCGGGTCTCCCTTGGACCCGGTGCCCCCCAAGATTTGGAAGGAATTCCAAGATGAACTTTTCCCCCCACTCCATCTTATTTGCAATCAATCCCTGGTGACTGGCTCTGTCCCAGTTCACTGGAAACGGGCGTTAGTCTCCCCCTTGCTAAAAAAAACCCTCCTTGGACCCTGACTGCTTCAAAAACTATAGGCCCATCTCACTGCTGCCGTTCCCTGCCAAGATAGTTGAGCGGGTGGTCAGTAACACTCTTTCCACCCACCTGGAACATCATCTACTACTTGACGGGGACCAATTCGGTTTTCGGCCGGCTCACGGAACCGAAACAGCCCTCATCACCGCCTTGGACGAACTTCAAAGGCGTGCAGACAGAAGACAGGCATCGTTCCTGATCCTGCTCGATATGTCTGCCGCCTTTGACACGGTGAATCATAGGATCTTATTGAGGCGACTGTTGGAGGCAGGAGTGAGAGATACGGCATTGCAATGGTTTCACTCCTTCCTGCAGGACAGGCAGCAGGCTGTATCTATGCCACCTTTCCGATCAGCCTATTTCCCCGGTACTGCACGGAGTTCCCCAGGGATCTGCTATCAGCCCAATACTTTTTAATGTATATCTCAGGCCGCTAATGTCACTTATTAAAGGCTTCGGCATTAGAATCGTCAATTATGCCGATGACACGCAGATGATCCTCTCCATGGAAGGAGAGGACTCTATCTCTGTGGAGGCCTTCCATAACTGCTTACGGGACACGTCAAGGTGGCTGAAGGATAATTCACCTCAGTTCAATGCTGGGAAAACCGAGGTGTTTTTTAGCGCTGGAACGAGGATCCCCCGACCGTTCCCTAACAACTTCTGGCCCCCGGAAACAGGGGTCAACGTACGGCCGGCGGACTCTGTCCGCAACCTAGGAGTCATGTTGAACCATAGGCTCAGCATGGAGACCCATGTTCAAAAAACATCGGCTTGCTGCTTTGCCATCCTTCGGTCACTAAGGAAAGTTTTGCCCCTCCTACCCACCCAGGCCTGTGCCCAAGTAGTTAGAGGCACCATCCTGATCAGGTTGGATTATTGAAATGCCCTCCTGCTTGGGTCCCCTGATTTTCTGTTGGACAGGCTCCAAAGGGTTCAATCTGCAGCTGCAAAACTGGCCTTGGGACTGCCGAAAAGATCTCATAGACCATCTGCTCTGGCAAAATTACACTGGCTTTCTCTTAGACAGAGGATTCAATTTAAGGCCCTCTGTATAGTTTTCAGGGCCCTCCATGGTTACGGTCCAGCCCCTCTACAATCTAAGTTTGTTTGGTATGCTCCTGCCAGACAACTTCGTTCATCTGACGCTAAACTGGTAGCCGTTCCCAGATTTAGGAAGGTGAGAGCCGGAGGTAGATCCTTTGAGGTGGCTGCCGCCATACTATGGAATACTCTCCCCATCGAGATTAGGCATATCAATGAACTTGTGCCGTTCAGAAGAAAGGTAAAAACCTGGCTTTTCCCTGGCTAACCTACTCCCTTTGTTTTCTGCGCTTTGCCCTCCTCTGATTCTGTCAGCGCCAGGATACCTGCAATGGTGACAGTTCGCGCTTTATAAATACTCAAAATAAATAAATAAATAAATCGACCTTTAGATATAGATATATAAAAAAAACATTTTTCAGAAAGACACACATTCACTGGATGATGTCATCAGTGATGTCATCAGGGATAACATTTGAGATGTCATCAGTGATGTCATGAGTGTTGTCACTGACCATGTCATAAGTGATGTAATATGTGACGTCATCAGCAGTGCATTGCGGGCGCGCAAGTTATAGTTAGGGGTTTTGTATGAGAGAATTGTTCAGCTAACTATAACGTGTGAAACCTAAGGTTTTTTCAATGAATTTGCATGGTTTTTTAAATCCTAATTCCTAACTATAAAGTGTGTGAAACCTATGGTTTTTTCAGTGAATATATATATATGTATTACCTACTGGCAGTCGCCAGTAGGTAGTTATAGTTAGGACCAAGTTTCCATAGGAAGACCATTTTTTGTTTTGCTTATAACTTTGGCGTTGTCAGATGAATCTTCATGAAAATTTCTAAACTAATTCTTTGTTCATATCAGCTCCTATGTGTTTGGGGGTGATTCATCAAGGGGGGGGGCGAGAAAACAGGGGGGGTCCCAAAAAGGTTTTCTCCATGTTAATTTCCATAGGAAACTTTAGACAAGGCTACAGGTCGAACGGGTGAACAGAATTACCGCAAATTTGGCAAGGAGAAGGGTCTTGGTCTAGAAAGCACCCTTTTGTTTATTTGGTGTAAATACGTTCAGTAGTTTTTGAGACATATCTAAATTTACAGATATCGATATTTGGTAATTCTGCCATCTGATTGGCTGAGGCGTTACGAGCACAAGCTTGCTGCTTATTGGCTGCAAGCGGTTGCAACTAGGAAGTGTTGGTCACCATTTTGTGATTTATTTGAAGTGAGTAAGGGGAAAAAAGGGCAAGAAAAGTAAGAAAGAGGAGGGTAGGAGCACTGTAACCTCTGTGGAGTGTTTAGGGTGTGCTAAAGAGGGGGTGCGAAGCGAAGTGCTGGGCTACAGAAAATAAGTGAGGTATTGCCTAGAGTCTGATGCTGCTAAGGTGAAGTGGTGCGGGACACAGGGGTTAAAGCGAGAACCCAAATTGTGTGTCTTATGCTGTGAAGTCATGTGCCGTGGCCGCTGTACTACACCTGTGGAAGTAGTGTCAGCATGTGTTTATACCTACTCGGAGGAACTTTTTTTTCGAACATTGCAACTTGTGTATGGTGCTTAGGGAGTGTTATACAGGGAGTGCGAAGGTAATTTTGTGCATATCAAATCAATTCTATATTTGTAAAGTGCAAACTACTCACTCCTGCAGGTCTGATGGTGCTGGGGGCATAAGCTGAGCTGCTTCCGGACTCAGGGTAAAGCCGCTGAACTACTGACCCGTACTAGTCTGAAAGTGCTGGGTATGGAAATTAAGTGAGGTATTGCCTAGAGTGTCATGCTGCTAAATTGAGCTGCTGCTGGACTCAGGGATGAAACCGTGAACCCTAACTGTGTGTCCTATGCTGTGAAGTCATGTGCTCTGGGCGCTGTGCCATACCTGTCCAACTTGTATATGGTGCTTAGGTGGTGTTGTACAGGGAGTGCGAAGGTAAATCAATACGGTATTTGTAAAGCTCAAACTACTAACCCCTATGGGTGAGTAGAGCCGGTGATCAAAGTAAGAGATCTGTGCTACAAAGTCCGATGGACTGGCCGCGGTGCCACAGCTGTGTGAAAAATTTATTTTGGCGAGGGTCCAGGAGTTGCCGATACCTGGCCCTAAAATAGCAGGTCTAAGTTGTCAGTTATAGGGTGGTTCTAAAAAGAGCCCTTGTATTTATTAGTTGGAGCTACATATAAGTGTGATGCACAGCTTCAAGTTATTCAGTAAAACTCAATTTCCCTGATCTGTGAAGTGTACTCTATCACTTCTGTAGATATCAGACATATCAAAACGTATGATGTGATTGTAGATGGACCCCATTCTGTGGTCTCTGAGGTATGCAGACACAGCTTTGTTGACATTCTTCCTAGATTTTTCAATCTGAGGACAAAATTGTTTTGACCTTTTCCACTTCTGACTTTGGCATATATTGGAAATATACAAAGACAGTTTGAGGCAAAAGTAACATCAATTGTGCAAAGGTGACCTTCATAAGCATTTCCAAACCTACCCCAGTCAATGTTCCTAGGTCGTTTCCATCACAGTGCACAATCATCAGGTCAGGGTGTTGGAGATGCAAACAGGTTTTAACCAAAGGCAACAATTGGTGCCACTTCAACACTTCAATCCTCTCTTTGCAAACGATTTAATGTCCACATTTTGTAAACCTAGGTCTAAGTCGATACATCTCTGTTCTGCATACCTCTTGCACCAGAAAATATAGCTTTGTCCTACGATCCACACTAGCATTTTGAAGGTATGGCTGGGAGGTATGGAAAGATGTCTGTAGCTCATGCAGTTCCTTCGTATAATTGAAAATATGTTAAAAGATGGGGAACTAATTTATTTTGCCATACAAAACGATACCTGTTTGGGAGATGAAAATAATTGTTTTTTAAAAGTCGGGTGCACATTCGTTTTGTGGAAAACCCTTTTTGGTGATTGGTTAAGAAAAAGCAGTTTCAATGAGGAGTACATATCATAGGATACATTTTGTTCAACTCAACCACATCTGCTACTTGCATTTGGAAGGCACTGTTTGAACCTAAAACAATTGTGAACTTTTAACATGCACGTTCCGTTACATGTTTGAGAAAATGTTGCAAAAAAATATCGTTAGGTTTAAAAAAATTGATGAACTTTTAACCTGCACGTGTTGTAGAATGTTATAGAACGTGTGTTGATAGAATACGTTGTACTGCTGACTTCTATGTGTCGTTGAATATGAAAAAAACTGTTTATATGGAAAATAAGAAAGACAGTAATAGAGAGAAGTTTTGAAACCTAAAAAAATCAAGGAACTATTCTAATTTGTTCTTTAGATGTATTTATTTGTGGAGAAACAAAATTATAGATACAACAGCACCAGGAAGAGGAAGAAACAGGTAGTGCTGGAACGGGGGAGATGGGCACAATGGCACACATGCACAATTAAGTACAGCACAAGTATAGAGAAACAATGGCCAAAATGAAACACACCAACAAGGAGCACAAGTCACACAACTCGCCAACATCACACTACTGAACGAGCACAGAAGTGAAAACCATGCTCCATTCATACAAGTTCAAGTTCAAGTTCATAAAATTTATATAGCGCACTACTCACCCAGAGGGTCTCAAGGCGCTTGAGGAGGCGAGAGTATTTACTTATCGAATATCCAAGTTTTTAATTGCTTTCTGAAGGAGAGGTGGTTCTGAGTTAGGCGGAGGTGGGTGGGGAGAGAATTCCGGGTCTTGGCCGCTAGGTAGGAGAAGGATCTTCCCCCCATGGTGGATCTGTGGATGCGTGGAATGGCGGCGAGGGCTTGGTTGGATGAACGTAGTTGGCGGGTGGGAGTGTAGAAGGATAGTCTCGTGTTGAGGCATTCGGGTCCTAGGTCATAGAAGGCTTTGTGTGCGTGGGTGAGGAGACGGAACGTTATTCTCTTGTTGACAGGGAGCCAGTGGAGATCTTTCAGGTGACCGGAAATGTGAGCTTGACGAGGGATGTCCAATACGAGTCTGGCTGATGCGTTTTGGATGCGTTGAAGTTTTTTCTGTAGTTTGGCTGTGGTTCCGGCGTAAAGGGTGTTTCCGTAATCCAGTCGGCGGGTGACCAGTGCATGGGTGACCGTCTTTCTTGTTTCAGTGGGGATCCAGCGGAAGGCTTTTTTGAGCATGCGTAGGATGTTGAAGCAGGATGATGAGACGGCATTGGCTTGTCTGGTCATCGAGAGGGAGGAGTCCAGGATGAAGCCCAGGTTACGTGCGTGATCTGTTGGTATGGGTGCGGTTCCCATGGCTGGTGGCCACCAAGAGTCATCCCAGGCCGAGGGGGATGACACTAAGATGAGGACTTCCGTTTTGTCCGAATTCAGTTTTAAAAGGCTGTTCTTCATCCACTCGGCTACTTCTTTCATCCCTTCGTGTAGGTTGGTTTTGGCTGTGTTTGGGTCTTTGGTGAGTGAGAGGATCAGCTGGGTGTCGTCTGCGTAGGAGATGATGTTGAGGTTGTGTTGGCGCGCGATGGATGCGAGGGGACTCATGTAGACGTTGAAGAGGGTGGGACTGAGTCATGATCCTTGTGGTACGCCACAGATGACTTCTTTGGCTTCTGATTTGAAGGGGGGAAGGCGAACTCTCTGGGTTCTTCCGGTGAGGAATGAGATGATCGAGTCCAAAGCTTTTCCTTGTATTCCGATGTTGCTGAGGCGTTGTATTAGGGTGTTATGACAGACTGTGTCGAAGGCTGCGGAGAGGTCAAGTAAGATGAGGGCAACTGTTTCTCCGTTGTCCAGTAGTGTTCGGATGTCGTCTGTTGCTGCGATGAGGGCGGTTTCGGTGCTGTGTTTGGCTCGGAAGCCAGATTCTGAAGGGTCAAGGGATTTGTTGGATTCGAGGAAAGCGGCGAGCTGACTATTGACGGCTTTCTCAATGACTTTGGCTGGGAATGGGAGGAGCGAGATGGGGCGGTAGTTCTTAAGTTCGGTGGGGTCTGCTGTGGGTTTCTTGAGAAGGGCGCTGAGTTCGGCATGTTTCCAGATTTCCGGGAAGGTAGCGGAGTTGAGGGAGCAGTTGATGACATCGCGGAGGTGGGGTGCGATGATGGAGTCTGCTTTGTTGAAAATGTGGTGGGGGCATGGGTCGGTTGGCGATCCTGAGTGGATGAAGTTCATCAGGCGGATGGTGTCTTCGGTGGTGATTGTGTTCCAGGCGTAAAGGATGTTAGAGGGCGGTGTTGGTTCGGAAATGGGTGGAGTGGACATGTCTTCGGACTGGTTGTCAAAGCTGTTATGTATTTCGGCGATTTTGTTGTGGAAGAATGAGGATAGAGAGTCGCAGAGGTCTTGGGAGGGAGAAATGTCGTTAGTGCCGGCGGTGGGGTTAGTAAATTCTTTGACGATGTTGAATAGTTCCTTGCTGTTTTGGGCATTGTTGTCAAGTCGATCCTTGAATGCTGATTTCTTGGTGGATCGGATTAGTTGGTGGTGTTTGCGGGTGGCGTTCTTGAAGGTGGCTAGGTTATCAGTGGTTGGGTTTTTTCTCCAGGTTTTCTCGAGAGTACGACAGAGCTTCTTGGATTTCTTAAGGTCATCGTTAAACCAGGGGGCTTTTTTGCTACCTTGCTTGATTAAATGGTTTTTCAAGGGTGCAAGTTTGTCGGCGCTATGTGTGCAAAGGCCGGTCGTGGGTGTTGTGGGATGTCTGCGACCGTGGTCATCATGGATGAGATGCCCACCACGTGGCACATGGGCGGGTTCACTGTGTGTTATGTTGCCAAACAGCTGCTCCTCCCTCCCACGAGCCCTCACACTTTTGTACGGTGCGCTGTTGTATCCTGTGCACTTGTACAGCACATCATTCTAATGCCTATTTGGGCATGTCCTGCTGCATTCCAGCTACACCATGACAGTGCCGTTTGATGGGGTTGCATGACACTTTACAACATTGACTGATGCGGCCCTTGTGGCAGGCCACAGCAGAATAAAGAGACACACTTACCGCACTTCCTGTACATGGACATGTTCGAGATACCCTGTTCCCTTTGCCGGATAGGCACAACACTGCGCTGACCTGTGTACGCCGGACCAGCACACGCCGGTTGTGCATGCAGGAGGATGCGTGCGTAGCTACATGTCCGGGGTCACCTCCAACACTGAGGTGACAGCTCACTGTGATGTTACAGAGCCCGTGCCTATCATACTAACACAATGACCACAGGGACACACTTGCTCAGATGCGGGTTTGGGGGGCGTTGTTGCGATGAGTCTTGTGGCCCTCATGGCTATCCATGTATCATGCTCAGGTTCTCCGCAGATCTCACAGATGTCGATGAATCCTGAGTCATGAATGGCGGAGACCACATCATCTTCTCCGCGGACCGGCAGATCTCACACATGTCGCTGAGTCCTGAGTCATCAGTGGCGGAGACCACATCAGCTTTTGATGCCGCTAACCCTTGCAACGCAAGTCAGTGCCACGTGGTGGTAGGTTCCTGATGGCCACATGAGTTTTGGGTAGCACTAATTGTGTGCATCTGAAGTCCACGCCAAGGGGGTGGTAGGCCCCTGATGGCCATACAGCTCAGGGTGTGAGTAACCTTCACAACTTTTCATTGGCTCTTTATGATTGAGACTCGTGGAGCGTCCGCCATCCAGTCAGTACCGGCAAAAAAGGATGTGACGTTGTCGATCTATTATATTTGCGTGGTCACATGGCCCATGATGCATATGGCAGATGGGTGTGGTGTGTGTGCAACCTGCCCTCAGGGAGTGGCCGTGAGATGTTGAGAACTGGACCACTGAACTGCACAGCAACAGCGAGTATGCCTCCGACAGGTAGGTATGTGGGGCCAACGTCGGAACGTAATCGGAGTGGTGTGGCATGGCATATGACGGAACAGGGAAGGGATAGCTATAACGACGCAGACAGCTCATAGTACTGCATCTGTGAGTCGAGTGAATGGGCCGCAGCTGTCCCGCTGTGAGCCTGGGTGCGAACTGTTCATAACTCACACTACATTAGTATTGAAGAATCATTTTGTGATTCAGTCTGTCAGCTGGCATCTGTCCGAGGCTTTTGCGAAAACATATTGGAGTTCTTTCTGTGATAGATACCCCTTTGACTCTGCCTCTCCCCACATCAGCAGGTAACGGACTCTCTTCCCACATTACCAACATACCCCTAACAACCTTCTTGGCCCCGGAAGTGTCCCCGTGCAGTTGGACAAAGAAGAATCTTAGTCATGTATAGGTTTACATATAAAACAATTATTTAAAGAATACAACAAAAAAGACTGCTTTTGTATGTTATAATTGTGTGCTTTTATGATTGCTATTTACCAATCGAATAAAGCTTTTCTTGAACTTGACTGAAGGGAATCTGGTGCTGTGGTCACTTCCACAAAGTTAGGATCACTGCCATTCAGGACTCAGGTCACAGTTACACATGTGGGATCGGCTTGTGTTAAAGAGGGTTAGTGAGACTATGTGTCGCTGGCCTTGCATACAGAAAAATGCCTCACTGATCGAAGGGAGTGTGGTGCTGTGGTCGTGGCACAGACTTGGGGGTCATTGCTATTCAGGACTCAGGACACAGTTACACATGTGAGATCAGCTTGTGTTGAACAGGGTTAGTTGGCAACACATGTCTAAAATTCGAATTGCGAGCTCTGATGCCTGCAGTGTAGAGTGATAATGAGTGTTTGTTTGCACTTGAAAATGATTTTGGTGATTGTAGTAAAGCTATAACTGATATCAAAAATGTTCAAGAAGAAAGGATACTAAAAGGATATTATGTCGATTTGAGGCCTGTAATAGGTACTTAGCTAGTGGACTCTGTAGTTAATGAATGAAGAAATAATTTTAATTGTGATCCCTACTGAGTGCAGTGTAGGCCTTTCATGAAAAGATGAAATAAGTATGGAATACACTGACAAAGTATTGTATTTTCTGAGTACAATCTTGTTGTTAGAAATTAGCATTTAAAATTGGAATTGCGAGCTGTACTGCCCGCAGTGTAGACTGCTATTCCACATTGGTTTGCAGTTGAAGATTAATTTGGTCATTGTAGTAAAGCTATAACTGATATAAAAAAAATTCTTGAAGCAAGTATACTAAAAGGATAATATGTCGTGTGTACGAGGGTGATAGCTACTTGCATACTGGACTCTGTAGTTGCATATGGAAATACCCCTCACTGATCGAAAGGAGTGATGCTGTGGTTGGTGCCACAGACTTGGGGTGACTGCCATTCATGACTCAGGACACAGTTACACATGTGGGATCAGCTTGTGTTAAAGAGGGTTAGTGGGACTACGTGTTGCCGGCCTTGCATATTGAAATATGCCTCAATGATCAAAGGGAGTGTGGTGCTGTGCTTGCTGCCACAGACTTGAGGTGACTGTCATTCAAGACTCAGGATGCAGTTACACATATGGGATCGGCTTGTATTAAAGAGGGTTAGTGGCACCACGTGTCACTGCCGTTGCATGTGGAAATATGCTTCACTGATCGAAAGGAGTCTGCTGCTGTGGTCGGTGCCACGGACTTGGGGGCACTGCTAATCAGGACTCAGGACACAGTTACACATGTGGGATTGGCTTGTGTTGAATAGAATTAGTGGCAGCATGTGTGGCCGGCGTTCCATATGGAAATATATCTCAGTGATCGAAGGGAGTCTGGTGCTGTGGTTGCTGCCACGAACTTGGGGTCACCGCCGTTGTGGACTCAGGACACAGTTGCACATGTGGGATTGGCTTGTATTGAACAGAGTAAGTGGCAGCACATGTTGCCGGCGTTCCATATGGAAATATGCCTCACTGATCAAAGGGAGTCTGCTGCTCTGGTTGTCTGACGGAGTTGGGGTTACTGCCATTCAGGACTCAGGACACAGTTACACATGTGGGATTGGGTTGTGTTGAACAGGGTTAGTTGGCACCATGTGTCGATGGTCTTCCACAGTGTAGGCTGGAGGCAGCGGACAGCAAAGGTTCACAGGCACATGATGTTGACTTGAGCTGCAGAGATTGGGAGCATTTGGTCTTCTTAACCCATTATAGCCTCTTACCATATTTGCGTCGCTACTAATCTTGAATTGTGAACCGTGTAACCCCAGTGTAGGGCGGAGGCAGCAGTCAGGATGGTCACACAGCCATGTGGGTTTGAGTTGAGCTGTATAGTTAGTGGTACCTGGAGCACACAGCATGTGCGCAGCCTGCGATCATGCGTGGTCTGTGTGGGCTGCACTGGGAGCAACTTGTCTTGCGAACTGGACTGCGTCATCTGCAATCGTCACTGCATCTGAATTGTGAGCCCTGCTGTCCACAGTGTAGATCGGAGGCAGTAGTCAGTACAGACCTAAGTCTGCGGTGCTGTGCCGCTGGGTTCGCAGGTGGCCTGTGTCGAGGAGGCCTGCGGTTATGGTGACAGGCATGGGGCAGGGTGAGGGCCACTGCTCTGGAAGACTCGTTGGCCTTCCCACAAGTGAACCACACACAGATTGGGAGCATTTAGTCTTCTTAACCCATTATAGTCTCCTATGCAATTTGCGTCGCTTCTAATCCTGAATTGTGAACTGTGTAACCCCAGTGTAGGGCGGAGGCAGCGGTCAGGATGGGCGCACAGCCACGTGGCTTTGAGCGGTACAGTTAGTGGCACCTGGAGCACTCAGGTTGTACACACCCTGCAGTGATGCGTGGTCCGGGGGGACCGCACTGGGAGCAAGGTCATTTGTCTAAGGAATTCTGCCTTAATAAGGCCATGTGGCAATGACTTATAGAGCAGTGAGTTAGTAGCACCTGAAGCACACAGCGTATGCGCAGCCTGCGATCATACGTGGTCAGTGCGGGCCGCACTGGGAGCAACGTGTCTTGCGTACTGGACTGCTTAAACTGCAATCGCCACTGCATCTGAATGCTGAGCCCTGCTGTCCGCAGTGTAGATCGAAGGCAGAAGTCGGTACAGACGTAAGTCTGTGGTGCTGTGCCGCTGGGTTTGCAGTGGGCCTGTGTCAAGGAGGCCGGCAGTCATGGCGGCAGGCACGTGGCAGAGTGAGGGCCGCCGCTCTGGCAGACTCGTTGGTCTTCCCACAAGTGAACCATGCCCAGATACCCAGCCTATTTATTCATACTCCTGTGCTGGAGTGGCGTACGTTGGACCAGCCCACTCCACTTTCGCTTCCAGGGCGGGACAACACAGCTACATGACCGAGATCTTCCCCACTGCCTGAGGTAACATGGTTGCGTCCACTGTGCACTACACTACAAGTATCAATAGTATCTCCACATGGAGAGGTTTGTGCTTTGCATAGTGAGGTCTGTGCAGCACATCAGCGTTACACTTGGCATTGTGTGCATTATTATTGATGGGTGACTTGCCTCCATCATACATAGTTGGTTGCCACATCTCCCAACATTCAGCTACTGTGCAGCTGAGGGGCAATGGCGTATTGGAAAGGTCTGTTGTCCTGTTTTGTGCTGCCTCGGTGGTAGTAGGAGGGGCGGTCCGGGTGGGAGGTTCTGGTGGTGGTGGCGCTCGGTGTTGTGGCCTTGTTGGATGTCAAAGCTGAATGATCAGTAGCTGTATCATGTGTTGGTCTTTAGATGTAGCTGTGAGTTGGGGCCAATTCACACAGTAGATAGTCGACCTCCTTACACCATTTAAAGGTTGATGTTAATTTGGCTTATCGCCTGCTTTTTGGATCGCATTGCAGATTTAGCTGGTCGTTGAAAACATGGGGAAGTGATGTTTTCATGTTTTTTTGCACGGGAACATCTACTTTGCATATCATTAGCGTTAGTTCTGGCTCTCGTTTGTGGTGATTTTGTTGACGGAAGGTATCAATGGAAGAGTGGTGAGATTTGCAGTTTTCTCCAGGTTGAGAATGGGATGATAATTAAAAAAACACAGAAAAAAAATAAAGGTTTATTGAACATTATAATTAGAAATTAGCATTTAAAAAACCTTTGAAATTCACTGAAAAACCATAGGTTTCAGGATGTTATAGTTAGTAATTAGTATTTAAAAAACCTTAGAAATTCACTGAAAAAACATAGGTTTTAGAGCCGTTATAGTTAGTTGGACATGTCACTCATACGAAACAATAGAAATTCCCCTGTTATAGTTAGTTGAGCTAACTATAACTCGTGCCCACACAATGCACTGCTGATGATGTCACACATTACATCATTCATGACATGGCCAGTGACAATTTCTGATGACATCACTGATGACATCTCTGATGACATCATCCACATGAAATCTAATATAACACTTGAACACACACTCTGAAATACTGACTATCATTTTCAAAACCATGAACACACCAATACCAGTTAGTACATATCTACTCACTAATTCCTGGCTCTACACACACATCAACCTATTCACCCATACAGTCACTCACACATACAGTTAGTCATTAATACAGCATTATCATATGCACTCTCATATCTATACAGACACTCACACACCGCCTCTCATTCATAGAGTTACTAACACACTTACTCAGTCATGGAAATAATCAATCGCACTTTCATTTACTCACCTGTACAGTTATACACATACCACCTCACTTATTTAAATATATACTAACACATACTTACACTCTAATACAATAACTAATACAAGCACACACTGATCCATACAGGCACTCTCACAATCACTTACTCTCACATTTAGTCATTTATACAGTCTAACACTCACACATACTGCCTTTCACATATGCAGTTACTCACACATGTACTACTGAGGCATCCATTCACTCACCAAGACACCCATACACAAACTCACCCAGCCATACAGCGGTTCAGAGATACAGACTTGAACACATATACGCAGTGAAGCATCCGCTCACACATTTATGCACAGAGTCACACCCCCCACCCACACACACACAGACAGTCAGGCACTCATACAGATGCTCAGACAAGCAATCAATAACCCATATAGATCCTCATTTAGCTGCTAACCAAACCATGCAACCGCTTACACACCAACCTAAACTCTGTGAATGTCTGTATCAATCGCTAACACATGCATTAAGTAAGACACAATTAATCACTCCCTTATACAGTCAGTCACACATCCACTTAATTATCCATCCTGACTCTTATACATCCATTCATTCTTCAAAACACCTTGGCATATATATATATATATAAAACATATTTACATTTTATAGAAACACATAGTCACTAGATGATCTTATCAGTGATGTAATATGTGACGTCATCAGCAGTGCATTGCTGTTCGAGCAGTAGCGGCACCCCCCCCCCCCAAGCGCCTCGAGACCCTACGGGTAGGTAGTGCGCTCTATAAATGTCTTTGATTGATTGATTGATTGCGGGGAAGCGAGTTTTAGTTAGTTCAACTAACTATAACAGGGGAATTTCTATTGTTTTGTATGAGTGAAATGTCCAACTAACTATAACGTCCCTGAAACCTATAAACCTTTTTTTTTCAGTGAATATATATATAAGCATTTTGTTTTGAACATTACTTCCACCGGTGAGCAAGGCGGCATTGATCGTCGAAACGCGTAAGGAGAGGGAAGTTTTCATGTGCTGCTGTGCCATGAATAAATGCATTTTCTCCAGCATTGGGCCTCTGTTTGCTGCTTCATGTTGATGGAATCTGTGGGCTGCTCCTTGTCAACTTTCTAAGAGGCCGCCCTGAAGGGTTGGGGCTACTGTACTCGGAGAGTTTTTGGTGATGTTAAAATTGGGAGTCTGACCCACTTGCCCTCTCACGACCTAACTAAGGAAATGCTAATAAAGCGGACTGTGAGAAACGCATGGAAGGGATTCTGGAAGGAGGACATCCTTTCAGATCATGCTGGAGAGGGGCTTTTTACATGGCACCTGTAATAATTGAGCACTTTGCGAGAATTATGAATATACAGAACCAGTTGCAATTTTATTTCCACACTGACATTGTGCAGGTAAAACGAGACATGGATTTTCCAGCCTGGATTTGAAATTGACCTGAACCTGCATTATGGGAATTGTATTTCTAATCAACTGGTCATGTGACTTAGTATTTTTAAAGCACGCCCACAAGCATTTTGTTTTGAACATTACTTCCACCTGTGAGCAAGGCGGCATTGATCGTCGAAACGCGTAAGGAGAGGGAGGTTTTCATGTGCTGCTGTGCCGTGAATAAATGCATTTTCTCCAGCATTGGGCCTCTGTATGCTGCTTCATGTTGATGGAATCTGTGGGCTGCTCCGTGCCCACTTTCTAAGAGGCCGCCCTGAAGGGTTGGGGCTCCTGTACTCGGAGAGTTTTTGGTGATGTTAAAATTGGGAGCTTGACCCACTTGCCCTCTCACGACCTAACTAAGGAAATGCTAATTAAGCAAACTGGGAGAAACGCATGGAAGGGATTCTGGAAGGAGGACATCCTTTCAGATCATGCTGGAGAGGGGCTTTTTACATGGCACCTGTAATAATTGAGCACTTTGCGAGAATTATGAATATACAGAACCAGTTGCAATTTTATTTCCACACTGACATTGTGCAGGTAAAACGAGACATGGATTTTCCAGCCTGGATTTAAAATTGACCTGAACCTGTATTATGGGAATTGTATTTCTAATCAACTGGTCATGTGACTTAGTATTTTTAAAGCACGCATGCAAGCCTTTTGTTTTGAACATTACTTCCACCTGTGAGCAAGGCGGCATTGATCGTCGAAACACGTAAGGAGAGGGAAGTTTTCATGTGCTGCTGTGCCGTGAATAAATGCATTTTCTCTATCATTGGGCATCTGTTTGCTGCTTCATGTTGATGGAATCTGTGGGCTGCTCCGTGCCCACTTTCTAAGAGGCCGCCCTGAAGGGTTGGGGCTCCTGTACTCAGAGAGTTTTTGGTGATATATACATATATATATATATATATATACACATATATATATATAAATATAAATATATATATATATATATATATATATATATATATATATATATATATATATATATATATATATATATTATATATATATTTGCATGCGAATGGCGGCGGCGACCCACTTGGGTTTTACCGAACCACCAGTCCCAGAGAGCATTGCTTCAGGTTTTACACCTGTGCATGATTACTGAGGGTATTTACTGGTGCCTGCAGCTTGCCGTCATGTCACATGTGCTGCCACTGAAGAGGGCGTTGGCCCGAAACGCGTCTGGCAGGAAAGGGACTCTGTTCGCAGCTCGCGCCCTTGCGCTGGCATCAATTCCTACCTGTAAGTGCATCCCCACCTAGCGGCAACTCTTTCTTTCCATTTTTTTTGCGGCCTGCCCGGTCGTGGGGTTGCACTACCGCTTACAACTGCGGGTCCACAGCTGCCTTACTTGGGCAGCTTTCTGTGGTACAGGAGGTGCCTTTACTTGCGGGGGCTTGCGGGGACATTGGCAATCCCTTTAATACTTTTTTTGCATGCGAATGGCGGCGGCGACCCACTTGGGTTTTACCGAACCAGCAGTCCCAGAGAGCATTGCTTCAGGTTTTACACCTGTGCATGATTACTGAGGGTATTTACTGGTGCCTGCAGCTTGCCGTCATGTCACATGTGCTGCCACTGAAGAGGGCGTTGGCCCAAAACGCGTCTGGCAGGAGAGGGACTCTGTTCGCAGCTCACGCCCTTGCGCTGGCATCAATTCCTACCTGTAAGTGCATCCCCACCTAGCGGCAACTCTTTCTTATATATATATATATATATATATATATATATATATATATATATATATATATATATATATATATATATATATATATATATATCTCACAGCTCCGACCCTACCTGCTCTGCCGAACTTTTAAGTCAGGTGCCTTCAAACGTGATGGTAGGACTCCCGATTCATATCAAAGCTCCAAGGGGGCATTCATGGGGTGATATTTAATGTCTATTTATTTATGCAAACACGTTTTGGCAATCAGCCTTCCTCAATGCTTTAAATGTACATCTTTAGCACATGAAATTGAATTTCTTTAAGTACTGCAGACATCTTTTTCATTGGTGAATACCTAATGGTGAAAAACAAAGAAGAGCTGCAGTTAGATTCCGTCAATTACGGCTGCAATGGGAAATATCTCTGTACTTTATAATAGTCAATATATTCAACATAGATGTCCCACAAAACAATCCTACCACAATTGGTGAGTACAACATCATAGTCCTTATTTCCACACTTTGCCGTGCTCTGCATACCAGTCTCTTTTTGCACCTTGCTCTGTCCGACTATAACAATGTCGTCTTGTGCTGTACACCTCTTGCCCTGCCGCTGGTTGGTATGCCAGGTAAAATCAATGTTGTGAATTAAAGAGGTACATTTAAAGAATTGAGGAAGGCTGAGCTCCAAAATGTCTTTGCATAGATAAATGGACATTATGTATCACCCCTTGGAGCTATATATATATATATATATATATACATATACAGATATATATATATATATATATATATATATATATATGTGTGTGTGTGTGTGTGTATGTATGTAAATATATATATATATAGATATAGATATATATGACCCTGTAATTGGAGGAGGGGCTATATAACACCAGACTGGGAGCGATCTTTATACATCTACACTTCACAAGACCCCCAGGGAGAATGCTGCACCCGTGGAACCGGCACTGAGGAAAGCCAATTAAGGTGAAATGCATCTGCCGAAAGCGTTTCATGGATTGCTGTTACTGCGCGCAAGAATCATCTAATAAAGTTACCTGGTGTATCCTGGAGCTGTGACACTCCTTCTGTCCAGTGTGGGAGGAAGATTTGTGTTCATATTCGGCCAGCAAGCAGTCACTGGCGTTGTGACACACCCTTTCGTTCAGGTGCAGTGTGGAGAGACTGCAACAACTTGGGAAAGCATAAAACTGCAACACGCTGCCCCCCCTCGCAGATTCAAGTTCCATTAAGGAACTGCCCCCTCGCAGATTCAAGTTCCATTAAGGAAGCCATCTACATCCTTCAGTGGGGAGAAAGGAGGCAAATTATTGCCTGAAAATGGGATCGGCTGAGCAATTTTGGACCCTCCGGGCACCTGAGCTGGTGTGGGGACACTTTGCCAATATCAATTGGGGCACTACTTGGTGTTTGTCTGCCTTAATCACTAAATAGGCAGCTGCTAAGGACTTCAATAACCAGCATGCACCTACCTGGTTTGGGTCAGCGCGAGCTGTGAGCACACCCTGTAATTGGGGGCTATATAACACCTGACTGGGAGTGGTCCTTTATACATCTACACTTCACAAGACCTCCAGGGAAAATGCTGCACCCGTGGAACCGGCACTGAGGAAAGCCAATTAAGGCTGAAACGTGTCTGAAGAAAACGTTTCATGGATTGCTGTGCGCAAGAATCATCTAATAAAGTTACCTGGTGTATCCTGGAGCTGTGTCACTCTTTCTGTCCAGTGCGGGAGGAAGGCTTATATATATATATATATATATATATATATATATATATATATATATATATATATATATATATATATATATATATATATATATATATATATATATATATATTAGCAGCCCGTCCCGACGTCGTCCGGGTATGAATTGTTGCCGGCCAGTAATATATTGTTTTGCAGGATTTTGTTTTGATAGCATTTCTTATCTGTGACAGGCCTGTGAAACGCTCCGATTCACAGTGCACTGCTGATGCACTTAAGAGTGCGCGTTCAGTAGTGTGTGAACTCGAGTTTCCCTACTTTATTTTTCCTTGCAATAATATATAGCGCAAACTCGACAACATGGCATGAGCACAATTTACATTACAGAAGAACACATTCATTTGTGGTAGGCACGAGGAGACAAAGCGATTTGCCTGGAATCACAGGATGTTGAGCTGATGCCGAGATTCGAACATAGCTCCCCCGCTCTAAAGTTCGCAATTCTAGAACTTGTGGCGGGAGGTGTATGTCGGTGCTGGCCATCAATGAGAGAGACATGTTCAAATGGGTGGTGAAAAAATATGAATATGTTGCTGAAGATGTGGGCCACCGTGCCACCAATTTACCTACCGGGGGAGGGTAAACACCCATTATTCCTCAACTTTATTTCCGCATACCATCACTCTGCATACTTTCATTACGAAAGTACCATGACTCCACAATGCCGTTATAACGCATGGCAGTCCTTTTTGTATGCTTTTACCACGCATACATTTACAACGAAATTCGTTGTAAATGCATGAATGGTAAAAGCATGTTTTTTTTTAATGTTTGGATAAGGTAAGTATGGGTATAGGGGTATATGTTTTGGGGTACTGAGGTATATGTTTTGGGGTGTTTGGGTATTTTAAAGGTTCAGATATAGTTTTGGGTTATGGGGTACAGGGGTAGTTTTAGGGATTAGGGATAGGTATGGGTTCTGGGGTACAGGGGTATTTTTAGGGTTCAGGGCTAGGTTTGGGTTTTGGGGTATGGGGGTATTTGTAGGGTTCAGGGGTAGGTTTGGGTTTTGGGGTACAGGGGTATTTTAAGGGTTCAGGGCTAGGTGTGGGTTTTGGGGTACAGGGGTATTTTTAGGGTTCAGGGCTAGGTTTTGTACTATGGGGAAAAAAGAATGACAGACTTTTCAAAAATGGTATGTTTATTAATTGTTCTTTTTGTTGTTTTTTTATTTTTTTATTTAAGTACCAACATGTAGGTGCCAATGCAGAGTCTAAAATTTAATATACACCGTCTCCTTTGTAGATATCTTGCATGTTGTTACAGAAGTTATTGTGGTATATGGAATTCATACCATAGTCTGTCAGGAAAGCAGAAACAATATGGAGGCAGGAGATGATAAAGAGATGTTAAATACACATTGGAGATAATATAGTGAGAGAAAGGAAGTAACTATGAGCAAACTTACTATGTAACACATAAAAGTTGCACAGTATATTTTAAGTCTCACTTTATATTATATCTATTTTGGTACTATTTCATAATTTACATATAAAAAAGAATAATGTCTCAAACAATTTTTTATTTTGAAATAAAAAATTATTGCTGCGTTTTTTCAAAATCTAAAAGAATTTCCAACATTAATTCATCTGGTATGTCTTCATTTGGATTCCATGATTCAATTTCTTCTACACAATTAACTAAGTCTTGGTCCAGAGAGTGATCCAAAAAGTCTAATTCATTAATGTCTTCTTTAGGATTGTTTTCCATATGAATTTCAAATGAAATATTAATTTCATTTTAGTGTCCTTCCATTTTCTTGCTGTAAATTGCATAAAAAATAAATATATCAGTAGAGATAGGGCACTGTTGGGTTTAAGTTCAGACAGGTACTTGTGAGTTTTTAACAGTGAAGTTATCTTTGGGCAGTGTATGGTTTCAGGCTTGAAGTAGAACTATTAAAAAGTGCCTGTGATGAAGCCTACGTAAATTCATAATTATACCAGAGAAGCCTAACTCAATCCATAATTATAATAGACAAGCCTATCTCAATGTCTAACTCTTACAGAGGGACAGTATATAACTATCTGAAAACGTTTTCCCAAATTAACTTAAAGTGCATAACATAGTTCTCCTTTCAAAATAACAACTTACCTTTTTCAAATTAGTTGAAGTTTTCTGTCAAACATTTTTCCAAATGTACCTCAGGTAGTATTAGTGAAAATGGCTGTGTTTCCCTCTCATTTTTCATATATATTCATGTACTTAACCAATCAAATGTCAGTACATAAAAGTACAAAATGTAAGTAACATTTTAATTGGTTGAAAATTCAAACAGTTTCATATGTGTTTTTGTCATGTAATTTACCTCAGGATATTTAGACAGGGCTACAGCCCAAATGGCTCAATGGAATACCACCAAATTTGGGTAAATGGTAGGGACTGCTATGTAGTAGGGCGTATTCTATATTTGGTGTAAGTGTCTCCAGTGGTTTTTCTGTAAATTACTTTCCCACCTTTTTTTTGGGAGCGCTTACTGGTGCGCGCCCCGGTACGCGCACCGGCAGCGTTACGGGAGTCCTCCATTTTGTGTTTCGGTAGAATTGAGACACAAGATGGAGGACAAACAACATTGGGAATGGGTAGAAGGGGCACGGTAGACACTTCCTGACCCTCTAGTTTTCTGAGGGGGGTTTAGAAGGCCCATTTATGTCCCCCCACAAAAAAACATTTTTAAATTTTTCGCGGGGGGAGCGCCCGGTACGCGCACCGGGGAGCGTACCGGGGAGCGTACTTTGGTAAAAAATAGTGAAAAAAGTTTGAAAAAGAAAATCATTATGAGTGATCAGAGGTAGGGTAGCTCTGAAAAGAGCTTTTGGGTTCTGTGGCTGATTTAAGTACCTACAAGTAGGTTCCAATGCACAGTCTTAAATTCAGGAGGAATATTCTATTCCCCTCATCTGAGAAGTGCACACCATCTCCTCTGTAGATGTCTTGCATGTTGTAACGCAAGTTGTTGTTGTATATTGAACCCATTCCATAGTCTCTCATGTAAGCAGAAACAGATTTATTCACATGTTTCCGTGCTTTCTCAAATTGTGGACAAAATTGGTTGGACCAGTTCCATTTCTGTCTTTGGCATATATTGGAATATACCAAGGCAGTTTGTGGAAAAAGGGTCATCAATTGATCAAAGGTGTCCTTTAAAAGCATTTCCAGACCAACCCCAGTCATAGTGCCCAAGTCATTTCCACCACAGTGCACTATTAAGAGGTCAGGGTTTGGCAAATGCAAAAAGGTTTTCACCAATGGTATCAATTGGTGACATCTCAATCCTCTCTGGCCAATCCACTTGATTTCCACATTTGATAAATCAAGGTTGTGATAATTTCTGCTTGCTGCATACCTTTGAGCCCAGTGGATGTAGCTATGTCCAATAATACATACAGAATACATGATGAGAGAAGGTTCTGGTGCAGTCAGATGAAGTGTGGGAATGAAATGGCAGTTGGAACAGTAGGAGTTTACAAAAAAATAATTTTGGAGTTTCCCTGCTGTTGAATTACAAGCAATGATTGGTGGATTCAGATAGTTGAAAACTGAAAGTTAGGGTGCATGGTTGTGCTGTATGTAAGAAGCAATTTGAATGGTTAAGAAAAAGTCACTAAAAGCAATATTGCCCTGGATAAGCTGGTGTATTGAGAGGTCAAACATCCTTGCTGACTTAATTTGCAACATTGTAGAATAAACTTTTGAACCTGAGAGTTCAGATAGGAGGGAGTTGCTATGGTAACAGATAGAAAGGTCTGAGAGGGGGAAGGGTGTTGGTTTGAAAATAGTGAGGGAAGACTTTTGATTGGTTGAAATAAGGCATATGTGTGTAGAATTAGAGATTTTCTATGCCAGTCTTGGTTTCAGTGTATTGAGTGCACACCTTTTGCTCTGCTAAAGAAAAATTGGTGTGTGTGTCTGACACTGTTCTCAATGTCCCAAAGTATTTGTAAAGGTAAGTAATGATTCATTTAATTTAGATAGAGACTTGTTTGCTCTATGGAGAATATTTGGAAGCAGATAGGGAAGTTTCAGTAGTGAAATTGATTGCTTGTACATAGGACTTGTGCTGTGTTTGTAAAAAGTTATTTAAAAAACGATTTTGGGGTAAAAGAATGGCTTTTATATTTTTGAGAAGTAATTAATAGTGTTTGTCTCATTAAATAAATATATTTGAACCTTTTAGAATGATGTCACTTGCATTACCTCAGATTTGGAAGCAGATTGAGATTCCTTTTTTATTGGTTTGTGGCATGTTTTTTGGAAATGCTTGCTATGAACATTTGCAAGATAGGGGATTTGTATTTTGTGAAACAGTGAGGTTTCAGTAGTGAAATTGAATGCTTGTACATAGGTCCTGTGTTGTGTTTCTAAAATGTTATTCAAAAAACGATTTTGGGAGCAAATCAATGGTATTTTCATTTGGCCCTTATTTATGATTGCCTTGTGCTGCCGGTGCATCACTTTAAACATGGGAAAAAAGTGACGCTCTGGTGGCGCAAGGACTTTCTAAATAAGGCCCTGAGTTTCTTTGCTGTTGGTTTGTGTCGTGCTTTTTGATAATGCTTGCTATGAACATTTGCAAGAAAGAGGATTTGTATTTTGGGAAACAGTGAGGTTTTAAAAGTGAAATTGAGTGCTTGTACATAGGTTCTGCGCTGTGTTTTTTAAATGTTATTCAAAAAACAATTTTTGGGGCAAATCAATGGTATTTACATTTGGCTCTTATTTATGATTGTCTTGTGGCGCCGGTATGTCACTTTTAACATGGGAAGAAAGTGACGCACTGGTGGCGCAAGGCCTTCATAAATAAGGCCTTGAGTTTCTTTGCTGTTGGTTTGTGTCTTGCTTTTTGATAATGCTTGATATCAACATTTGCAAGATAGAGGATTCGTATTTTGTGAAACAGTGAGGGTTCAGTAGTGAAATTGATTGCTTGTACATAAGATCTTCCCTGTGTTTCTAAAATGTTATTCAAAAAACGATTTTGGTGGCAAATCAATGGTATTTTCATTTGGCCCTTATTTATGATTGCCTTGTGCTGCCGGTGCATCACTTTAAACATGGGAAAAAAGTGACGCTCTGGTGGCGCAAGGCCTTCGTAAATAAGGCCCTGAGTTTGTTTGCTGTTGGTTTATTTTTTGCTTTTTGATAATGCTTGCTATGAACATTTGCAAGATAGAGGATTTGTATTTTGGGAAACAGTGAGGTTTCAAAAGTGATATTGAGTGGTTGTACATAGGTTCTGCGCAGTGTTTCTTAAATGTTATTCAAAAAACGATTTTGGGGGCAAATCAATGGTATTTACATTTGGCCCTTATTTATGATTGCCTTGTGGTGCCGGTACGTCACTTTTAACATGGGAAGAAAGTGACGCACTGGTGGCGTAAGGCCTTCATAAATAAGGCCCTGAGTTTTTTTGTTGTTGGTTTGTGTCTTGCTTTTTGATAATGCTTGATATCAACATTTGCAAGATAGAGGATTCGTATTTTGTAAAATAGTGAGGGTTCAGTAGTGAAATTGAGTGCTTGTTTATAAGATCTTCGCTGTGTTTCTAAAATGTTATTCAAAAAACGATTTTTGGGGCAAATCAATGGTATTTTCATTTGGCCCTTATTTATGATTGCCTTGTGCTGCCGGTGCATCACTTTAAACATGGGAAATAAGTGACGCTCTGGTGGCGCAAGGCCTTCATAAATAAGGCCCTGAGTTTGTTTGCTGTTGGTTTGTTTTTTGCTTTTGATAATGCTTGATATGAACATTTGCAAGATAGAGGATTTGTGTTTTGGGAAACAGTGAGGTCTCAAAAGTGATATTGAGTGCTTGTACATAGGTTCTGCGCAGTGTTTCTTAAATGTTATTCAAAAAACGATTTTAGGGGCAAATCAATGGTATTTACATTTGGCCCTTATTTATGATTGCCTTGTGGCGTCGGTACGTCACTTTTAACATGGGAAGAAAGTGACGCACTGGTGGCGCAAGGCCTTCATAAATAAGGCCCTGAGTTTTTTTGTTGTTGGTTTGTGTCTTGCTTTTTATAATGCTTGATATCAACATTTGCAAGATAGAGGATTCATATTTTGTGAAATAGTGAGGGTCAGTAGTGAAATTGAGTGCTTGTACATAGGGTCTTCGCTGTGTTTCTAAAATGTTATTCAAAAAACGATTTTGGGGGCAAATCAATGGTATTTTCATTTGGCCCTTATTTATGATTGCCTTGTGCTGCCGGTGCATCACTTTAAACATGGGAAATAAGTGACGCTCTGGTGATGCAAGGCCTTCATAAATAAGGCCCTGAGTTTGTTTGCTGTTGGTTTAATTTTTGCTTTTTGATAATGCTTGCTATGAACATTTGCAAGATAGAGGATTTGTATTTTGGGAAACAGTGAGGTTTCAAAAGTGATATTGAGTGGTTGTACATAGGTTCTGCGCAGTGTTTCTTAAATGTTATTCAAAAAGCGATTTTGGGGGCAAACCAATGGTATTTACATTTGGCCCTTATTTATGATTGCCTTGTGGCGCCGGTACGTCACTTTTAACATGGGAAGAAAGTGACGCACTGGTGGCGCAAGGCCTTCATAAATAAGGCCCTGAGTTTTTTTGTTGTTGGTTTGTGTCTTGCTTTTTGATAATGCTTGATATCAACATTTGCAAGATAGAGGATTCGTATTTTGTGAAATAGTGAGGGTTCAGTAGTGAAATTGAGTGCTTGTACATAGGATCTTCGCTGTGTTTCTAACATGTTATTCAAAAAACGATTTTGAGGGCAAATCAATGGTATTTTCATTTGGCCCTTATTTATGATTGCCTTGTGCTGCTGGTGCATCACTTTAAACATGGGAAATAAGTGACGCTCTGGTGGCGCAAGGCCTTCATAAATAAGGCCCTGAGTTTGTTTGCTGTTGGTTTGTTTTTTGCTTTTTGATAATGCTTGCTATGAACATTTGCAAGATAGAGGATTTGTATTTTGGGAAACAGTGAGGTTTCAAAAGTGATATTGAGTGGTTATACATAGGTTCTGCACAGTGTTTCTTAAATGTTATTCAAAAAACGATTTTGGGGGCAAATCAATGGTATTTACATTTGGCCCTTATTTATGATTATCTTGTGCTGCCGGTGCATCACTTTAAACATGGGAAATAAGTGACGCTCTGGTGGCGCAAGGCCTTCATAAATAAGGCCCTGAGTTTGTTTGCTGTTGGTTTGTTTTTTGCTTTTTGATAATGCTTGCTATGAACATTTGCAAGATAGAGGATTTGTATTTTGGGAAACAGTGAGGTTTCAAAAGTGATATTGAGTGGTTGTACATAGGTTCTGCGCAGTGTTTCTTAAATGTTATTCAAAAAACGATTTTGGGGGCAAATCAATGGTATTTACATTTGGCCGTTATTTATGATTGTCTTGTGGCGCCGGTATGTCACTTTTAACATGGGAAGAAAGTGACGCACTGGTGGCGCAAGGCCTTCATAAGTAAGGCCCCGAGTTTTTTTGTTGTTGGTCTGTGTCTTGCTTTTTGATAATGCTTGATATCAACATTTGCAAGATAGAGGATTTGTATTTTGGGAAACAGTGAGGTTTCAAAAGTGATATTGAGTGGTTGTACATAGGTTCTGCGCAGTGTTTCTTAAATGTTATTCAAAAAACGATTTTGGGGGCAAATCAATGGTATTTACATTTGGCCGTTATTTATGATTGTCTTGTGGCGCCGGTATGTCACTTTTAACATGGGAAGAAAGTGAGGCACTGGTGGCGCAAGGCCTTCATAAATAAGGCCCTGAGTTTTTTTGTTGTTGGTCTGTGTCTTGCTTTTTGATAATGCTTGATATCAACATTTGCAAGATAGAGGATTCGTATTTTGTGAAATAGTGAGGGTTCAGTAGTGAAATTGAGTGCTTGTACATAGGATCTTCGCTGTGTTTCTAAAATGTTATTCAAAAAACGATTTTGGGGGCAAATCAATGGTATTTTCATTTGGCCCTTATTTATGATTGCCTTGTGCTGCCGGTGCATCACTTTAAACATGGGAAATAAGTGACGCTCTGGTAGCACAAGGCCTTCATAAATAAGGCCCTGAGTTTGTTTGCTGTTGGTTTGTTTTTTGCTTTTTGATAATGCTTGCTATGAACATTTGCAAGATAGAGGATTTGTATTTTGGGAAACAGTGAGGCTTCAAAAGTGATATTGAGTGGTTGTACATAGGTTCTGCCCAGTGTTTCTTAAATGTTATTCAAAAAACGATTTTGGGGGCAAATCAATGGTATTTACATTTGGCCCTTATTTATGATTGCCTTGTGGCACCGATGCGTCTCTTTTAACATGGGACGCACTGGTGGCGCAAGGCCTTCATAAATAAGGCCCTGAGTTGCTGTGGTATAAACTTTAATATGTTGCAAATTAGTGTTTATATCGTTTGCTTTTTGTCATTACTTTGTTGTTTGCTAATAGTGGTCTTTAATGTGTTATTTTTTTCAGAACCACAGATTGAAATCAACATTTTAAAAGCAAGCAAAAATGCCGTCAAGGCAATGGAGTAGAAAAAATACCATACGTAAAAGAACAAAATCAGCAAAGGAACTAAAGGAATCCTCTACAACAAGTACTTCAAAAAACACCAGAAAAGCTCCTGGCAAGACAATTAAGTCTTTTCTTCGCAACTTATGTAGATCAAAAAGAAATGTTAACGGTAATGTGAAGATCCAGAAGCAGAGAGCAAATCTAACAAGGAAGGAGAGGCCCTCAAAAAATGTCTCTATTGGAGCAGGAGAGAAGGGTATGGATAGCAATAGAAGGTTAAATCAATTTAGGGACATTCGTAGACGAATGTTTCGCAATAGGGTAGTTTTAAATTTGCTAAAAAATGAAAAGAAAGGTAAACAGAGAGCTGCTTTTTACAAGAAAAAGAAAAGTGTAGAGAAGATTGTTGATCAGGCTTTTGAAGTTAAGAAAAAAATATTTATTTTAGTAATCAATAGAATTAGGATACTTAATAAGGCAATTGATGTTTTCAAATCGAACAGTAGATGGAAAAGAATTATTAATTGGACTAATTTTTGTGAAGTATTTTCTGGAGAATGGATACATAGTTCAAGTTCTGAGCCATTTTTTAATGAGGAGAGTTACTTTCAGGAAAATGATTTGGTGCATGCAGTTGACACCAGTGGTCGAGCATATGAGGTGAAAGATGGTTGTGTGATGGAAAAAGAGAAACTTATGTCTAGAGATGCAGAAGAGGTGTTAGGTGATGAAGTTTTAGGGAGACGTACTAAGGGTCCAGTGTACACATCGAAGTGCAGTAGTATTTGTAGTGTGCGACAGGATTCAATCGATTTGCTTCGAAATTTCTTACGTACATATAGTAAGAAAAGTCTAAAACAAAAAATGAAGATCTTGCAAGAGTTAGATCCTTGCAGAGTGAGAGAAAACACAGGTTTGCATGGGCATTCACTGGCTTGTCTTTCTAGAAAAGTATGTCAGAGTGTTTTTCATCATTTTAGGATGTTAACAGTGCATCATAATAAGGTGAGGAAATTAGTGAGAAGGTTGTATTATGCAAAAAGTCCAACACTTAAGCTTAAACAGTTAAACAGTGCTCTTTTGCATGGATCTGAAGTAGATGTGAAGACTATTTGTGAAGAAATTGAGTTTTGTTATTTTGGGAACAAAGAGGACAGTGTATAAATGGATATAGTAATGGATGGTAATGTGGAAGACAATGTACAGATTTCAAGTACAGAAAAATTTGACGAGGAAATTACCAAGTTTAAGGTGAAATCAAGTGAAAGGCCTAATTTAACTTGTGTGTGTTGTCGACGGACTCATTATAAGATTCAGACTAGGTTAGTTGATTTATATGCAAAATCTGAATTGGAAAATAATAGTGAATGGAAGGATTTTGTAAGTTATTTGTTGGTGGAGAATTCTTTTGATTTGAGTTTTGATCAGTGTATTTGTAATTATTGTTTGAAAAAATTTAATGAAAATAGAATGCCTGCTAGAGCTGCTCATAATAATCTTCAGTTGATAGATATTCCTTCTGAATTGATGGATTTAAATACTTATGAATCAATTTTGATTCAATGTGTCCATCCTTTTCAAGCTATTGTTCGCATGGAGCCTAAGATAGGGAAATTACCTCCTACAGATTTACAAAGAGGATTAACCCCTTCGCTGCTAGGCCTTTTCCCCTCCTGTGCTAAGCCCTTTTTTGGCGATTTGGGGTAGTGCGCGCTTAGGCCCTTGTAACTTTTTGACCACATAAGGTATCCACGCCAAATTTGCGTCCTTTTCTTCCAACATCATGTGAATTCTAAAGGTGCCCAGGGTTTGTGGATTACCTTGGAGGGGTCCCAGAAATTAACCAAAATATAGTGATTTTTTTGTTTTTTTCAGAAAAATGGGAAAAACGGCCTGCAAATGAAAGCCTCTGGGTTTTTCCCTGAAAATGTTATCAAAAAAGGGTTTGTGGGGCTGAAATCTCCATTTTCTTAGCTTTTAGGAAATGACAGTCTTTTGTCAGAGAACCGACATTTTTCACACAGTTTTGGCATTTTTCTAGGACGCCTATTTTTGCTATTTTTAGAGCTTTCCACCTCCTTCCAGTTAATGGTAGAAATGAGTTTGAAAGCAATAATGGATCCTAGAAAGCTGTACATTTTCAAAAAGTAGACAAAATTCTGAATTCAGAAAGGGGTCATTTGTCTAAATCCATGAAGGTTTCTTTATAGAAACTAACAGTTAAATATTGGAATAATTGAAAATTTGTTGAAAAAAACAGCCTTTTGTCTCAACGTTTTCACCTATAACTTTTTCTAGTTTTGACAGCTCTTAGAAAGCAATATACCGTTACATCCGTTAGACCTTCCTGGTTGTGGGGATATATAGGACTTGTAGTTTCACCAAGAACCCGACGAACCGAGATCCAAAAACTGAGCAGCAACTTGCAATGGTATTTTTTCATTTACTGGGTATAGAGCACTTTGTCTTGGAAAATGTATACATGGAAAAATCTGTATGAAAGACACCTATGTATTTCTGAATTGGGTACAAAATATAGAGTTCAGAAACAGTATATTATTGCTAATTTTCAAAATTGGGAATACTCATACTAGCATGAGAATTATTGGTCATTTTTCAAAATTATTTTTTTTTTACACAATGTCTTTCATTGAAAGGGAGAAATGCGCAAAAGCTCAATTGGTAATAACAGTTGATTTACAAATATGAATTACCCCAAGTCTCCCGATAAAAACGGTACCTCACTTGTGTGGGTCGCCCTTGTGCCTGCGACAGGAAACGGCGCAAAATGCAAAGTGGTGACACCTAAATTTTGCAGTTACAAATTGACCCTTTTTTAGCAAAGTGCCTACCTGTAGTTTTTGCACCCTGGCTCTGCCGGCACCTAGGGAAACCTAGCAAACCTATACATTTTTGAAAAGTAGACACCCAGGGGAATTCAGGATGGGGTGACTTGACTGCCTACCACCAGGTCTTGTTACCCAGAATCCCTTGCAAACCTATGAATTTGACAAAAAAAACACATTTTCCTCACATTTCTGTGGAGGAAAGTTCTGGAATCTGCTTGGATCAACAAATTTCCACCCACCCAGTGTTCCCCCAGGTCTCCCAAAAACAATGGTACCTCACTTGCGTGGGTAGGCATAGTGGCTGCGACACGAAACAGCGCAAAACGCAACGTGGTCGCACCTCAATTTCCCAGTGAAATCTTGCGCTCTTTGGACAAAGAGACTACCTTTTGTTTTTGAGCCCTAGCTCTGCCAGCACCTAGGGAAACCTAGCAAACCTATACATTTTTGAAAAGTAGACACCCAGGGGAATTCAGGATGGGGTCATTCGACTACCTACCCCCAGGTTCTCTAACCCAGAATCCCTTGCAAAGCTAAGAAATTGGGAAAAAAAACGCATTTTCCTCACATTTCTGTGGTGGAAAGTTCCGGAATCTGCGTGGATCAACAAATTTCCACCCACCCAGCGTTCCCCCAGGTCTCCCGAGAAAAATGGTACCTCACTTGCGTGGGTAGGCATAGTGGCTGCGACAGGAAACAGTGCAAAACGCAACGTGGTCACAACTCAATTTTTCAGTGAAATTGTGCACGTTTTGGGCAAAGAGACTACCTTTTGTTTTTGAACCCTAGCTCTGCCGGCACCTAGGGAAACCTAGCAAACCTATACATTTTTGAAAAGTAGACACCCAGGGGCTTCCAAGGAGGTATGGTTTGCGTGGATCCTCCAACGTTCCTTTACCCAGAATCCCTTGCAAACCTCAATTTTTGCAGAAAAAGTCAGTTTTTTCACACTTTTTTGTGTGGGAAAGCGTGGCGTCACTGGGCTCACACAAATTTCCTCCCACCCAGTGTTCCCCCAGGTCTCCCGATACAAATGGTACCTCACTTGCGTGGGTAGGCATAGTGGCTGCGAAAGGAAATGGTTCAAATTGTACGGTGGTGAATTTACAATACCAAATTGCAAAACAACCTTGATTTTGGGGGGGGGGGGCACCTGAGTTTTTGGCCCGGGGCTCGGTGGTATTCTTTGAAAAGTACAAAACCCAAACAGTTCTGAAAAGTAGACCCCCGGGGGAGTCCAGGGAGGTATGGCATGCGTGGGTCCCCGAACGTTTTCCTACCCAGAACACCTTGCAAACCTTAAAATTAGGTAAAATAATCACTTTTTCAAACTTTTTTGCGTGGAATCACCGTGCCCGCAAAAATGTCCTACCACCCAGCGCTCCCCTTGTTCTTCCGAGTAAAAGGATACCTCACTTGTGTGGGTGCCCCAAAGCAGAACAGGCCAAAAACGAATGTTGAAAAAAGTAGTATTTCAGTGTAACAAATTAAGCCCCCCTGCCTTAGTCACAGGCCTTTGGCCCACCCACACAAGTGAGGTATCATTTTACTCAGGAGAACAAGGCGTACGCAGGGTGGTAGGACATTTGTGCCGACACGGCGATCCCACGCAAAAATGTATGGAAAACTGTTTTTTTAACCTAAATTTGTGGTTTGCAGGGATTTCTGGGTAGGAAAACATTGGGGGACCCACGCATGCCATACCTCCCTGGACTCCCCCGGGTGTCTAGTTTTCAGAACTGTTTGGGTTTGGTAGTTTCCAAAGATGCCCACCGAGCCCCGGTCCAAAAACTCAGTCCCCCCCCCCAAAAAAGAAGGTAATCTTGCTATTGGTTATTGTAATGTCTCCACCGTACGATTTGGACCGTTTCCTGTTGCAGCCACTATGCCTACCCACGCAAGTGAGGTACCATTTTTATCGGGAGACCTGGGGGAACGCTGGGTGGGAGGAAATTTGTGTGAGCCCAGTGACGCCACGCTTTCCCACACAAAAAAAGTGTGTAAAAACTGATTTTTCCATCAAAAATTGAGGTTTGCAAGGGATTCCGGGTAAAGGAACGTTGGAGAATCCACGCAAGCCATACCTCCTTGGAAGCCCCCGGGTGTCTACTTTTCAGAAATGTGTGGGTTTGGTAGGTTTCCCGACATGGCCGTCTCGCACGGGGCCAAAAACCCAGGTAACCCCTCTTGCAAAAGCTGGTGGTATTGAATGTCAATCCCACCAGATTTTGAAAGAGGGGTTACCTGGGTTTTTGGCCCCGTGCGAGACGGCCATGTAGGAAAACCTACCAAACCCACACATTTATGAAAAGTAGACACCCGGGGGCTTCCAAGGAGGTATGGCTTGCGTGGATCCTCCAACGTTCCTTTACCTAGAATCCCTTGCAAACCTCAATTTTTGCAGAAAAAGTCAGTTTTTTCACACTTTTTTGTGTGGGAAAGCGTGGCGTCACTGGGCTCACACAAATTTCCTCCCACCCAGCGTTCCCCCAGGTCTCCCGATAAAAATGGTACCTCACTTGCGTGGGTAGGCATAGTGGCTGCGAAAGGAAATGGTTCAAATTGTACGGTGGTGAATTTACAATACCAAATTGCAAAACAACCTTGATTTTGGGGGGGGGGGCACCTGAGTTTTTGGCCCGGGGCTCGGTGGTATTCTTTGGAAAGTACAAAACCCAAACAGTTCTGAAAAGTAGACCCCCGGGGGAGTCCAGGGAGGTATGGCATGCGTGGGTCCCCGAACGTTTTCCTACCCAGAACACCTTGCAAACCTTAAAATTAGGTAAAATAATCACTTTTTCAAACTTTTTTGCGTGGAATCACCGTGCCGGCAAAAATGTCCTACCACCCAGCGCTCCCCTTGTTCTCTCGAGTAAAAGGATACCTCACTTGTGTGGGTGCCCCAAAGCAGAACAGGCCAAAAACGAATGTTGAAAAAAGTAGTATTTCAGTGTAACAAATTAAGCCCCCCTGCCTTAGTCACAGGCCTTTGGCCCACCCACACAAGTGAGGTATCATTTTACTCGGGAGAACAAGGGGAACGCAGGGTGGTAGGACATTTGTGCCGACACGGCTATCCCACGCAAAAATGTATGGAAAACTGTTTTTTTAACCTAAATTTGTGGTTTGCAGGGATTTCTGGGTAGGAAAACATTGGGGGACCCACGCATGCCATACCTCCCTGGACTCCCCCGGGTGTCTAGTTTTCAGAACTGTTTGGGTTTGGTAGTTTCCAAAGATGCCCGCCGAGCCCCGGTCCAAAAACTCAGTCCCCCCCCCAAAAAAAAGAAGGTAATCTTGCTATTGGTTATTGTAATGTCTCCACCGTACGATTTGGACCGTTTCCTGTTGCAGCCACTATGCCTACCCACGCAAGTGAGGTACCATTTTTATCGGGAGACCTGGGGGAACGCTGGGTGGGAGGAAATTTGTGTGAGCCCAGTGACGCCACGCTTTCCCGCACAAAAAAAGTGTGTAAAAACTGATTTTTCCATCAAAAATTGAGGTTTGCAAGGGATTCCGGGTAAAGGAACGTTGGAGAATCCACGCAAGCCATACCTCCTTGGAAGCCCCCGGGTGTCTACTTTTCAGAAATGTGTGGGTTTGGCAGGTTTCCCGACATGGCCGTCTCGCACGGGGCCAAAAACCCAGGTAACCCCTCTTGCAAAAGCTGGTGGTATTGAATGTCAATCCCACCAGATTTTGAAAGAGGGGTTACCTGGGTTTTTGGCCCCGTGCGAGACGGCCATGTAGGAAAACCTACCAAACCCACACATTTATGAAAAGTAGACACCCGGGGGCTTCCAAGGAGGTATGGTTTGCGTGGATCCTCCAACGTTCCTTTACCCAGAATCCCTTGCAAACCTCAATTTTTGCAGAAAAAGTCAGTTTTTTCACACTTTTTTGTGTGGGAAAGCGTGGCGTCACTGGGCTCACACAAATTTCCTCCCACCCAGCGTTCCCCCAGGTCTCCCGATAAAAATGGTACCTCACTTGCGTGGGTAGGCATAGTGGCTGCGAAAGGAAATGGTTCAAATTGTACGGTGGTGAATTTACAATACCAAATTGCAAAACAACCTTGATTTTGGGGGGGGGGCACCTGAGTTTTTGGCCCGGGGCTCGGTGGTATTCTTTGGAAAGTACAAAACCCAAACAGTTCTGAAAAGTAGACCCCCGGGGGAGTCCAGGGAGGTATGGCATGCGTAGGTCCCCCAATGTTTTCCTACCCAGAACTCCTTGCAAACCTTAAAATTAGGTAAAATAATCACTTTTTCAAACTTTTTTGCGTGGAATCACCGTGCCGGCAAAAATGTCCTACCACCCAGCGCTCCTCTTGTTCTCCTGAGTAAAAGGATACCTCACTTGTGTGGGTGCCCCAAAGCAGAACAGGCCAAAAACGAATGTTGAAAAAAGTAGTATTTCAGTGTAACAAATTAAGCCCCCCTGCCTTAGTCACAGGCCTTTGGCCCACCCACACAAGTGAGGTATCATTTTACTCGGGAGAACAAGGGGAACGCAGGGTGGTAGGACATTTGTGCCGACACGGCGAACCCACGCAAAAATGTATGGAAAACTGTTTTTTTAACCTAAATTTGTGGTTTGCAGGGATTTCTGGGTAGGAAAACATTGGGGGACCCACGCATGCCATACCTCCCTGGACTCCCCCGGGTGTCTAGTTTTCAGAACTGTTTGGGTTTGGTAGTTTCCAAAGATGCCCGCCGAGCCCCGGTCCAAAAACTCAGTCCCCCCCCCAAAAGAAGAAGGTAATCTTGCTATTGGTTATTGTAATGTCTCCACCGTACGATTTGGACCGTTTCCTGTTGCAGCCACTATGCCTACCCACGCAAGTGAGGTACCATTTTTATCGGGAGACCTGGGGGAACGCTGGGTGGGAGGAAATTTGTGTGAGCCCAGTGACGCCACGCTTTCCCACACAAAAAAAATGTGTAAAAACTGATTTTTCCATCAAAAATTGAGGTTTGCAAGGGATTCCGGGTAAAGGAACGTTGGAGAATCCACGCAAGCCATACCTCCTTGGAAGCCCCCGGGTGTCTACTTTTCAGAAATGTGTGGGTTTGGTAGGTTTCCCGACATGGACGTCTCGCACGGGGCCAAAAACCCAGGTAACCCCTCTTGCAAAAGCTGGTGGTATTGAATGTCAATCCCACCAGATTTTGAAAGAGGGGTTACCTGGGTTTTTGGCCCCGTGCGAGACGGCCATGTAGGAAAACCTACCAAATCCACACATTTATGAAAAGTAGACACCCGGGGGCTTCCAAGGAGGTATGGCTTGCGTGGATCCTCCAACGTTCCTTTACCCAGAATCCCTTGCAAACCTCAATTTTTGCAGAAAAAGTCAGTTTTTTCACACTTTTTTGTGTGGGAAAGCGTGGCGTCACTGGGCTCACACAAATTTCCTCCCACCCAGCGTTTCCCCAGGTCTCCCGATAAAAATGGTACCTCACTTGCGTGGGTAGGCATAGTGGCTGCGAAAGGAAATGGTTCAAATTGTACGGTGGTGAATTTACAATACCAAATTGCAAAACAACCTTGATTTTGGGGGGGGGGGGGGCACCTGAGTTTTTGGCCCGGGGCTCGGTGGTATTCTTTGGAAAGTACAAAACCCAAACAGTTCTGAAAAGTAGACCCCCGGGGGAGTCCAGGGAGGTATGGCATGCGTAGGTCCCCCAATGTTTTCCTACCCAGAACTCCTTGCAAACCTTAAAATTAGGTAAAAATATCACTTTTCCAAACTTTTTTGCGTGGGATCTCCGTGTCGGCAAAAATGTCCTACCACCCAGCGTTCCCCTTGTTCTCCCGAGTAAAAGGATACCTCACTTGTGTGGGTGCCCCAAAGCAGAACAGTCCGAAAATGAATTTTGAAAAAGTAGTATTTGAGCTTTACAAATTAAGCCCCCTGCCTTAGACACAGGCCTTTGGCCCACCCACACAAGTGAGGTATCCTTTTACTCGGGAGAACAAGGGGAACGCTGGGTGGTAGGACATTTTTGCCGGCACGGAGATCCCACGCAAAAAAGTTTGGAAAAGTGATATTTTTACCTAATTTTAAGGTTTGCAAGGAGTTCTGGGTAGGAAAACATTGGGGGACCTACGCATGCCATATCTCCCTGGACTCCCCCGGGTGTCTACTTTTCAGAACTGTTTGGGTTTGGTAGTTTCCAAAGAATACCACCGAGCCCCGGGCCAAAGACTCAGGTCCCCCCCCCCAAAATCAAGGTTGTTTTGCATTTGGGTATTGCAATTTCTCCACCGTACGATTTGGACCGTTTCCTGTTGCAGCCACTATGCCTACCCACGCAAGTGAGGTACCATTTTTATCGGGAGACCTGGGGGAACGCTGGGTGGGAGGAAATTGGTGTGAGCGCAGTGACGCCACGCTTTCCCACGCATTAAAAGTGTGGAAAAACTGATTTTTCCAGCAAAAATTGAGGTTTGCAAGGGATTATGGGTAAAGGAACGTTGGAGGATCCACGCAAGCCATACCTCCTTGGAAGCCCCCGGGTGTCTACTTTTCAGAAATGTGTGGGTTTGGTAGGTTTCCCTAGATGGCCGTCTCGCACGGGGCCAAAAACCCAGGTAACCCCTCTTGCAAAAGCTGGCGGTATTGACATTCAATACAACCAGCTTTTGCAAGAGGGGTTACCTGGGTTTTTGGCCCCGTGCTAGACGGCCATCTAGGGAAACCTACCAAACCCACACATTTCTGAAAAGTAGACACCCGGGGGCTTCCAAGGAGGTATGGCTTGCATGGATCCTCCAACGTTCCTTTATCCAGAATCCCTTGCAAACCTCAATTTTAGCTAATAAAAAATCATTTTTTTCACACTTTTTTGCATGGGAAAGCGTGGCATCACTGGGCACACACAAATTTCCTCCCACCCAGCGTTCCCCCAGGTCTCCCGATAAAAATGGTACCTCACTTGCGTGGGTAGGCATAGTGGCTGCAACAGGAAACGGTCCAAATCGTACAGTGGAGAATTAAGTTTTCAATTTGAGAGCGTGTGATTCAAGGAAATTGTGACAGACAATTTCAAGTTTGCAGGGGATTCTGGATAAAAATCAACAATAGAATTCACCAGAAAGACATGACCATATACTTCCATGGTTTAACAATAATAACTAAATTTAGTAAGTTATTTATGGCTATAATGTACACCGTAACAGAGTTACTCAAAAGTCAAACATTCAAGGCACGGCTAACTATTCCTCAAAGACACACACATACAGGTTGGATTTGGCACGAGGGCGAGTGATGGTTCAGTACATAAAATTTAATTAACAAGATATTTCAAAAAATGAAATGCTCTGTCAATAAATAAATGCATAAAAACCGAACCAGTGACTCGCAACTCGTGAGCTGTAAAGCCACGACAAGGCACCAACCGTTTTACAGGCCATTCACGCGCCTTTCATACCTGATACAAACCAGACCATTGACACCATCCGGAAAGAACAGCAACACATTACAGCAATCACAATAAGGGACAAGGTACACCCTACTTCAGAAAGAGATAAAAGACAAACATTACTGCACAGCCATCAAATCCGCAAGCACACACACATTCTGGTTGGATTTGGCACGAGGGTGAGTGATGATTCTGTACATACAATTGTATTTGCAAGTAATTTCAAAAAAATGAAATACACTGCGTATAATTGAAAGTATGATAAACTGAACCACTGACTCACAGCTCGTGAGCTGTAAAGCCACGTCAAGGCACCAACCTCTTTACAGGCCATTCATACACCTTTCGTACGTGTGACACATACAAAACATTCACACCGCCAGCCGCGGACCCATCACATTTCAACACTCACACCAGCAGACAGCGCCATTCAAGGGCCCATCACTTTCACACGCCCACATTTCTGAAATTTCAACAACACAAAATGATGGACTGCGTGGAGTGTCACTCACCTAGCAGTGTGTGTAGTGACCAAAGTAACTACTCACACACCGCCAGCCGAGCGCCAGTCCACCGACACCACCACCCAAGCACCAGACCATGCACACCACTAGCCAAACACCACTCAGCGCACACCGACAGCCAAGTACCACTCCACACACACCACCAGCCAAGCAACACACCACGCACACTGCAAGCCAAGGGGCACTCCACACACAACGCCAGCCAAGCACCACTCCGTGCACAGACAGCCAAGTACCACTCCACACACACCGCCAGCCAAGCGCCACTCCACGCGCACCACCATCCAAGCACCGGACCATGCACACCGCCAGCCAAACACCACTCAGCGCACACCGACAGGCAAGTACCACTCCACACACACCACCAGACAAGCACCACTCCACGCACACCCCAAGCCAAGTGCCACTCCACAAACACCGCCAGGCAAGCACCACTCCGTGCACAGACAGCCAAGTAGCACTCCACGCACACCACCAGCCAAGCGCCACTCCACACACACCACCAGCCAAGCGTCACTCCACACACACCACCAGCCAAGCGCAACTCCACACACACCGCCAGCCAAGCACCACTTCGTGCACAGACAGCCAAGTATCACTCCACGCACACCACCAGCCAAGCGCCACTCCACACACACCACCAGCCAAGCACCACTCCACGCACACCACCAGCCAAGGACAAATCCAAACACAACACCAGGCAAGCGCAAGAGCACGCACATGGCCAACAAAACACCAGACCACGCACACCGCCAGACAAGCACCAGTCCACAGACACCGCCAGACAAGCACCAGTCCACAGACACCGGCAGCCAAGCGCCAAACCATGCACACCGTCAGACAATGGACACTACATGCAAACCAACATCATACTTTAGTTTTTTTTGAAAATGAAAGAAAAACAAAAACAAATTGCAAATTGATACAAATCTACTAACTCAACAACTACACTAAAAAGACTACACAAATGCAAACTTTGAAACTGAACAATAAGACCAACCAGTTCACTTTACCACTCATTGATACTCCCAAAAATTCTTTTGCGTGTGGTACAATCTATAACAAGCAGGTACACACAGCCCGGGGTTTGAAGGGCAGTCAGGGCAGTACATACGAACCTCCTTCCGCAAACCTCTTCGCCAACAGACTCTACATCTCCGACTGGGAAAGTCTTTTGAGGTTGTAGGAGGAATTTGACCAGGAAAATGGCGATCTTTCAATCTGGCAATATCCTCCACCACTCCAACTCTAGGAACACTTGCCTGTTCAACTAAAACAAGGCTGCCTATTACAGACTCCTGAAACTTTTCAAAAGTAATCTTTGACTGGGGACAAGATTTCTGGAACACAACAAAAGCATTAAAGGTTGCCAAGTGGAAAAGATGGATAGCCAACTTCTTGTACCAAATGTAAGCCTTACGAAGAGCAGCATACGGTTCCAACCTCTGATCTACTCTGTCAACACCACCCATGTACTTATTGTAGTGCATTATGCACACAGGTTTGCGCACTTCTGCAACCTGACCCCAAACAGTCACCGGTTCAGTGCTTTCATCATGTATTGTAGTCAACATGTAGACATCTCTCCTGTCTGAAAACTTCACAGCTAGAAGCTCCTCACAACGCAATGCACTACACTGTCCCCGAGCAAGCTTCTGACACACAAGTTCTTTTGGGAAACCTTTACAGTTTGAGCGGATTGTGCCACAAGCAACAGTGTCCACTTTGCCCAATTCCCTGAACAACCGCACACCAGTGTAGAAGTTATCGACATACAAATGATGGCCTTTGTTAAAAAATCCACGACCAAGTTCCCACACAATTTTCTCAGTCACTCCAAAAGTCGACGGACAACCAGGGGGGTTAATCCTGGATTCCTTACCAGTGTACACCCTGAAATTAGAGACATATCCAGTCTCACTGTCACACAGCATATACAATTTGATTCCATAGCGTGCCCTCTTACTAGGAATGTATTGCCGAAATACCAAGCGGCCTTTGAACAACAGCAAAGACTCGTCCACTGCAATTTCTTTCCCAGGATAAAAGATCTCAGAAAATCGATCAACGAAATGATCAATGACAGGCCGAATCTTGAAAAGACGGTCACAATCAGGGTGATCTCGTGGCAAAGCAAGACTATTGTCAACAAAATGCATCATCCGAAGCAGAAGCAAATACCGATCACGACTCATGACTGCCGGAAATATAGCTGTAGCCATCAAGGGACTAGTAGACCAATATGAAGCCATTGATGGTTTCCTAAGCAAGCCCATCAAAAAAGTTAAACCCAAAAACTTTTTCATCTCCTCCAAATTTGTGGGAGTCCACCGGGTAGCTCTAGCGTGGGGCTTAAGGCTGGCACTGTTCACCCTCAAAAAATTTTCAGCATACAAATTAGTCTGCTCTACAATCTCTGCCACAAACACATCATCCATAAACAACTTGAAAAAATCAATAGGCAAAAAGTTTTCTGTGTTCACCCTACACCCTGGAACACCAGTAAATTCAGGCAATGCCGGCTGCACCATGCCTGGTGCAACCCAGAGGTCAGAACTTTCAACATCAAGTCTTGCAGCCGCAGGCTGCCGCCCAGCTGCCTCTCGTCTTACTGCACCAACTGGAATACTAGCAACCCCAGGCTGCAGCCCAGATGTCTCTTGCCGCACTATTGGCACAGGAATGTCCTCCGCAACCACAGACACAACAATGTCCTCTGCAACCACAGGCGCAGCAATGTCCTCCGCAACCACAGGCACATCATCCACACCAAAAGTAGCTTCATCAGCACTCAGAGTGTCTTCATCATCAGATGAAGCCATGTGTAGAGAAAACTCACTACCTGAATCTTCACCTCCCACCTCTGGTTCAGAATCAGAGTCAGACTCTGGACCATGGTCAGAGGAAGAATCAAAAAGCAATCCAACAACTTGCTGAGCAGTAATCCGGCGGCTAGCCATTATCCTTACAAATAAAGGAGTCTGCACAAACAACAACAACCCCAACACTGCGCAAAGTAAGATGAAAAATGTAAGCCTTTTTCAAAAAAAAACTAATTTAGAAAATATATACAATTCACTTACAAGACACAACTACACTCACCAGCACCTACTCTGCAAAGACACAGCAAAGGGGCAACGATATCCCACTAGAAAGAAGAAGAAAAAACACTTACATCTACAGAAGGACACATCAAAAACAAATGCAAAACATGTTTTACAATCACAACAAACAGAAACCAAACATACTCGTATTTTACTACACACTTTTCAAAAAAATACAATCACAGTACAATTGAACAAAAAAGAGGTCTCTTACCAAACACATACAACTACAGAAACAGCAGAACAACCAGTAACGGAACCGCACACTGCAACACTCTAAAGAGAAAAAAAAAACAACACACATTACAACAGGCTATGTCACAGGGTATGTCACAAATGGGGGGTCTGTCCCCAAGGGGGGAAGATTATAAATCATTATAAACGTGGGCCCCCTGGAAGCAACCCTACGGAGGGCAGAGAGGCCAAATAAAGACACGGCAGAACATACTGAAAACAAATGGGCCAAAGGTAGCAACCCTTGGCCAAGGAGTCGCTCCCTATAAAAAACAAAAACCTGGAGTACAGTGGGCTTTTCTACCCCCCCCCCCCCCCATGGGACCAGAAACTGTAAAAAAAAACCAGCCACTCCGCCCCCAGGGGGGGGGGCAGAATAGTCTACAATATTTATAATGCCCCCTGGAAGCGACCCTTGCCCAAGGGGTCGCTTCCGTTATAAATATACTAAAATCCCTGGTGTCTAGTGGGCTTTTCTACCCCCCCTGGGTCCAGATGTGGCCCAAAAAATGGGTGATCTGCCCCAAGGGGGGGGCAGACAAGTCTATAAAAAATTATGGGCCACTAGGAAGCGACCCTTCCCCAAGGGGGTCGCTTCCTTTACAATTAGAAATAAATCCCTGGTGTCTAGTGGGCTTTTCTGCCCCCCCCCCCTGGGTCCAGATAACGCACTAACATGGGCGATCTGCCCCCAGGGGGGGCAGAAAAGTCTGCATTGAAAAATGATGGCCCTAGGAAGCGACCCTTCCCCAAGGGGTCGCTTCCTTTACAACTATACATAAATCCCTGGTGTCTAGTGGGCTTTTCTGCCCCCCCTGGGTCGAGATCGCTCGCTAAAACGAGCGATGTCGACCCAGGGGGGGGCAGAAAAGTCTGAATGACAAAATAATTGCCCCTGGAAGCGACCCTTGCCCAAGGGGTCGCTTCCTTTTCAAACATAAACAATCCCTGGTGTCTAGTGGGCTTTTCTGCCCCCCCCGGGTCGAGATCGCTCGCTAAAACGAGCGATGTCGACCCAGGGGGGGCAGAAAAGTCTGAATTATAAAAATATTGCCCCTGGAAGCGACCCTTTCCCAAGGGGTCGCTTCCTTTACAATTATACATAAATCCCTGGTGTCTAGTGGGCTTTTCTGCCCCCCCTGGGTCGAGATCGCTCGCTAAAACGAGCGATGTCGACCCAGGGGGGGCAGAAAAGTCTGAATTACAAAATATTTGCCCCTGGAAGCGACCCTTGCCCAAGGGGTCGCTTCCTTTTCAAACGTAAACAATCCCTGGTGTCTAGTGGGCTTTTCTGCCCCCCCTGGGTCGAGATCGCTCGCTAAAACGAGCGATGTCGACCCAGGGGGGCAGAAAAGTCTGAATTACAATATAATTGCCCCTGGAAGCGACCCTTGCCCAAGGGGTCGCTTCCTTTCCAACAAAAAACATCCCTGGTGTCTAGTGGGGGCATTACTGGTGCAGTGGGCTTTTCTGCCCCCCCCCCCTGGGTCCAGATAACGCACTAACATGGGCGATCTGCCCCCAGGGGGGGCAGAAAAGTCTGCATTGAAAAATGATGGCCCTAGGAAGCGACCCTTCCCCAAGGGGTCGCTTCCTTTACAACTATACATAAATCCCTGGTGTCTAGTGGGCTTTTCTGCCCCCCCTGGGTCGAGATCGCTCGCTAAAACGAGCGATGTCGACCCAGGGGGGGCAGAAAAGTCTGAATGACAAAATAATTGCCCCTGGAAGCGACCCTTGCCCAAGGGGTCGCTTCCTTTTCAAACATAAACAATCCCTGGTGTCTAGTGGGCTTTTCTGCCCCCCCCTGGGTCGAGATCGCTCGCTAAAACGAGCGATGTCGACCCAGGGGGGGCAGAAAAGTCTGAATTATAAAAATATTGCCCCTGGAAGCGACCCTTTCCCAAGGGGTCGCTTCCTTTACAATTATACATAAATCCCTGGTGTCTAGTGGGCTTTTCTGCCCCCCCTGGGTCGAGATCGCTCGCTAAAACGAGCGATGTCGACCCAGGGGGGGCAGAAAAGTCTGAATTACAAAATATTTGCCCCTGGAAGCGACCCTTGCCCAAGGGGTCGCTTCCTTTTCAAACGTAAACAATCCCTGGTGTCTAGTGGGCTTTTCTGCCCCCCCCCCTGGGTCGAGATCGCTCGCTAAAACGAGCGATGTCGACCCAGGGGGGGCAGAAAAGTCTGAATTATAAAAATATTGCCCCTGGAAGCGACCCTTTCCCAAGGGGTCGCTTCCTTTACAATTATACATAAATCCCTGGTGTCTAGTGGGCTTTTCTGCCCCCCCTGGGTCGAGATCGCTCGCTAAAACGAGCGATGTCGACCCAGGGGGGGCAGAAAAGTCTGAATTACAAAATATTTGCCCCTGGAAGCGACCCTTGCCCAAGGGGTCGCTTCCTTTTCAAACGTAAACAATCCCTGGTGTCTAGTGGGCTTTTCTGCCCCCCCTGGGTCGAGATCGCTCGCTAAAACGAGCGATGTCCACCCAGGGGGGCAGAAAAGTCTGAATTACAATATAATTGCCCCTGGAAGCGACCCTTGCCCAAGGGGTCGCTTCCTTTCCAACAAAAAACATCCCTGGTGTCTAGTGGGGGCATTACTGGTGCAGGATCGCGACGCTGTGCGCGATCCTGAACCAGTAATGCCCAGCATTGGGACATCAGGGGAGAGGAAACAGTGTTTCCTCCCCCCTGATGCCTCAAGGCACCGAGAAATGGCCCCCCCGCCCCACCGGAGCACCAAACACCGACCTTGTTCCTGGACGCGCTGGAAACAAATGGCTTCCAGCGCGTCCAGCGCTTCCTGATGACGTCGGCGCGCGCTGTGCGCGCTGACGTCACCAGGAAGCGTGGGGGGGCCAGGGGGTGGCAGCGGAAAGTCTTCCGATGCCACCCCAGCAAAAAAAACCAAGATCGCTGCACAGGGGGGGGAGCGCCAGCGCTCTCCCCCAGGGCTGTACTGATGACGGAGCGGTTCCGTCATCAGCACAGCCCAACCGATGCTGATGACGGAACCGCTCCGTCATCAGCATCGAAGGGGTTAAAGGGAAGAGTTGTTTATTTGCCTCTAGATGGCAAGAAAAATATTGATACAATTGGTGTAGAAAAAGTAGAAGAGGATCCTCTGGTTATTCTAGTTAATGGGGTTCCGACAAAGAGTAAGAAAATCTGGCAAGATTTAGTGGATGTTAGGAAAGTCAAAAAGGCAACGTTGTATTTGGTCAAAAACAATGAGTACTATAAAGATGTAAGTGTTGGAGCAGAGGAAACAGCTACAGAAGAAGACAGTGATTGTTCAGTTGGCCAAATTGAAAAAGTTGATGTGTCTAGAAGTGAAGAAATATATGAACATTATACTGTTCATCCTTTGCATTCCAAAGAAGTAATGGGGAATGCAATTGACTTGTTTCAAATGAAAGCAGCAAAAGGAAGTCCTATTAGTGTATGGGAAGAAAGTTTGGAAGCTCGTTGTTTTCCACAGTTATTTCCAACAGGTCGAGGTGGACGATATGACGATCGACCAGTTCAAATTCCTGCAGCTGAATACCGGACTTTAAGATTATAGGCTGAAGATCCAAGGTTTCATCAATGCATTCCGTATTTGTTTCATCTACTGTATGAAAGTGATTTGTCTGGGCTTTTTTATGCAGTTAATCATATATTGAAAAGTGGAGCTCATCTGCAAAATGTTTCAGCAAGGGACTTTATGGAGAAAGTCAATCTGCAAGACAGTTTTGGAATCTCAGCTAATCAATCTCATGGCATGTCAGCGTGGAACAAACGAGTATTGGTTCCGTCGTCATGGGGAATTGAAATGTATGCTAAAAAACTTAGGAACTCCTACATGGTTCCTCACTCTTAGCTGTGCTGAGTATGCATGGGACGACTTACTTCAATTTCTACGAGAGGCAAATGGAAACATACAAAATATAGAATTGAAAACACCTGGAGAACTGTGTTCTTTGGATCCAGTGAATGTTTGCAGATATTTTAATCATAGATTTGAAGCTATGATGTCTTTTATTACCAACAAAAAAAATCCTCCACTTGGAGAGGTTTTGTATTTCTTTTGGAGGAAGGAATATCAAGCGAGAGGTGCTCCTCATATACATATGTTGTTATGGATTAAAGATGCACCCAAATTTGGATCAGATTCGGATGAAACAGTGATGAGTTTCATTGAAGAGTATTCGACATGTGCTGTTCCGAAAACTACTGAAGAAAACAGTTTAAGGCAACAAGTTTTACGTTTTCAATCTCATCGTTGTGGAAAGTACTGTCGTCGAAAATTCAAAAACAAGGAAAAGTACTACACGAAATGTCGTTTTGCGTTTCCACGACCAGTGATTTCTAAGGGAAGAGTAAATAATTTGATGTCATCTCTACGACATACTGTGACAAAGAAATCACCCAAAAATACATATAATTTAAAAAGAAACGAAGAGTCCAAGTACATCAACGACTACAACCCAGTGATTTTGTCCATGTGGAATGCTAACATGGATATTCAGTTCGTTGCTGACAACTCTATTGCTGTGGCTCGATATGTGACATCTTACATCACAAAAAAAGAAAAGACAGAACCGAAGGAAATGTGGGAGGACATTTCACATGAAAAGAGTCTAAGCAAGAAATTATACAGTTTCAGTCTGAAGATGTTGTCGCATCGAGAAATTGGAGCGTATGAATGTTCTGATCGGTTATCATCAGCAAGTCTCTATGCCAAATCAAGAACAATCATTTGGGTGAGTCTAGGTCTTGCTGCAACACGAAACCGAGTTTTGAAATCTGTACAAGAAATTGAATATTTGGCGGAGAAAGAACCAAACAGTACAGATATTTTGAAGACAAATATGTTGGATACATACTATCCAAATAGAAGTACTCACCTTGAGAACACTTGTTTGTATGAAGTTCTGCAAAACTACAGTTATAAGAGGAACATCACAGAAGATATCAATAATGGAAAATATGCTGTCATTGGGTATGAAGGATGTCTAGTGAAGCAGAGAAAAGGACATTTGATTAATCATCGAAAATTGAGTTGCGAAGCTCCAGACAAAAGAGAATTTTACTATTTAGCTCTTTTGCAACTCTTTAAGCCATGGCGTACAGAAGAAGAACTACTTGGAGATTTTCTCTGTTATGAAGACTCTTTTAATGCAACTAAGGATACCATAGAATGTCCTGTTTTTCCAAATTATCTGCAAATGTTGAACGAAGAAATAGAGCAAGAAACCACAATTGCTGAAGAGATTGCTAGAGACAGTTCTCAAGACAGTCAGAGTTCTACTTCATTGAGTCAGGATCCACTAGGAGGACCAATTATCCAAAATGAAGCTGCAACTGCCATGGATGAGGTGGAAAGAGCTATGGAACAAGCTCAAGAGGATGGAGTTAACTTAGAAGATTTGGTAAAGCAACTAAACGTTGAGCAGAAAAAGATATATGACGAAGTTACAGAACAGATTGAACATGGATTCAGACATGAGAAAAAAGTGTGCTCATGTACATCATTTAAGCCTGTTCGACTGTACGGAAGTGGAGAAGCGGGAACAGGAAAAAGTTTTCTGATTAAAGCCATTGCAACTTATTTGCAGAAAAGGACTGAATCACCGCTGTCTTGTGTTGTAACCGCTCCAACTGGACTGGCAGCACATAATATTAAAGGGATTACTCTACATCGTTTAATGATGCTGCCAGTTGAGCATGATAATAAATTGCATTACAACAAGTTATCTGGAGATGTGTGTTCTGAAGTTTCCAGAGTCTTGAAGAAAATGAAACTTCTTATCATTGATGAAGTAAGCATGGTCTCAAATCTAATGCTTGCTTTTGTGCATTTGAGAATGCAGGAAATTCTTAGAACAGAGTATGATGTTTTATTTGGAGGAAAACACATTATTGTTTTTGGAGATCTACTGCAGTTGACTCCAGTAAAAGGACAACCAGTGTTTAAAATGCGTACGCATGAAGATACCAGGAAGTCCCTTGGAAGCATTGGAAACGTTAATATATGGTTAAATTTTAAATATGCTGAACTGCTTCAAAATATGCGACAGGCAAAGGATGAAGATTATAAAAATATTCTACAAGATGTAAGAATTGGAAAAGTAAGTGAGCTTGGGAAAGAAGCTTTACATGCTCGATTAATTTCAAATTTGTATCCAAATGAAAACATTCTTCCAGAGAATATTTTTTAAAAAATGACTGAGAAGAAATCTGGGATATGTTTGATGCCAACTCTGCAAGAATGTTCCATCTTCAACAACAAAATGTTAAAGTTAGAAAATGAAGAGATTGTGAAACTGGAAGCAATAGATAAAATAGAGCATATGGGCGCAACAATTGTTTTGTCAGAAAATGTGAAAACAAAATTGGATTCATTAGAGAAAAGTATTTCTAAAACAGCTGGTTTTGAAAAGACTCTAAATGTGTGTTTAAATTGTCGTATCATTTTGAGAAGGAATTTAAATGTTGAAAGAGGTCTGGTAAATGGAGCAATGGGTTATGTTGTTGATTTTGTGAATTATAGAAATAGAGATGGAATTGAATTTTTTAAAATAAAATTTGATGGTATTGAGCAAGTACAACAAATCAGTCGTTGTTCTGCTAGATTTTTGCTTGTAAAAGACTTATATGTTCGCCGAAAACAGTTTCCTGTTTGTTTGGCATATGCGGTGACAATTCAATAATCTCAAGGTTTAAGTGTAGATAGTGCTTTGGTGAACATTGGAAGATCTGTGTTTAAAGAGGGTATGGCATATGTGGCATTATCACGAGTCAGAATTTTATCAGGATTGTACTTGATTGAGTGTGATGAGACAAAGATTTGTGCAGATCTAGATTGTGTTAAAGAATACAATAGGTTAAGAAGAGAGTATGCTCCACATTTGCCTCAATATCCTCTGTTTGAAAAACGTGTGGTAGGCCGAAAAAGAAGAAGTGAGAATAATTGCAGTGAGGTAGTAGCAAAAAGACAAAAAGTAGATGAAACTGTAATTCAAAACAGAAAGAAAAAGGATTCTGATGAAAATGTTGTTGGATTTCAGTTTGAAAACAGTTCTGGTGTGAACTGCTATGCTAATGTAGTGGTTAATGTTGTTTTTTTTTCAAACTTTACAAGAACAGATTGTTGAAAATCGGGATCAAAGATTGTGTGGTTTATTGAATTCTGTGTTTGAGAAATATAGCAGTGATAGAGCAAAAATAGAAAGTGTAACAGAAATTCGAAATATTTTAGATATGTGTTCTGGTCAAGATAAATTTTCACAGAACATTTAGCAGGATTGTCAGGAATTTTTAATGTATATGTTTGGTGTTTTGGAAGATGAAGGTGTAGATGTAGATAATCTTTTTAGCCTTTTTTATCAATGGCAGCGTGACTGCCACAACTGTAGTTCATCAAGTAGTACTAGAATAGACACTGAAAGATTTATATATTTGACTTTACCAGACTGTAAATCAGTGTCATTTAAAAATTTAATTAAAGCAGCAGATCATAATATGGTGTGTACCCAATGTAAGTGTCCAATGCTATCCACATTATTTATACAAAGTTATGGTCAGTATTTCATTTTAGTTTTCCAACGATGTAGACCTGATGGAACTAAATTGACAACTTCTATCAAAAATTTTGTGGCTTCTCAGTTATCAATTTCAGGAAGAACCTTTACAACTGTAGCTATTATTTATCATGACGGTTCTTCGACAACATCAGGACATTATACATGCTACTTAAAATGTCAAAAAGGTTGGAGTTACTGCAATGATTCTCATTTGACTTATAAACAACGTTTGCCTTATGACTTTAAAAATTCTTTACCTAGTGTTTTTAAAACCAAAGTTTTAGTAAAGGTAATTGGCCTTTGAAGACGGGAGTAGTTAATAAAAGTTAGTTAGTTAGTTAGTCTAATGTTTAAAATTATTTATCTCATATAGGTACTGTAAGTGGATCTCATAGTAAAACATACTCATATATCTGACACGATTTGGCCGTAAGGAAAGTGTAAGGTATGATGTTCTTAGATCTTTTTTCATAGGAAGTCGATGAAATGGAAGTTATAGAGAACAGCAGACTTTTTTTCCACCAAAAGGACCTTCACTATCTTCTACTTGGCCTCAAGGAAAAGTAAGTGAATCAAAGATTAGTGTACATATATGATTTGTAAGTTTTTATGTTTTTTTTAAACACAATCTTTTAGATTGTGTTTTTTTTTCCCCGCTGTTATATCATGAAGAGTTTGAACTCACTAATTTAAGTGAAATTCAATATATTCTTAGAACAGCAAAAATAAACAATGTAACATATTGTATAAGTCATTCTATAGTTTGCATCGTGTAATTTATATTATATTCCCATTGTCTCACACTCATTTTCCTTTTTCCACCCTTATTTAGCTCTCTTTACTCACTTACACTGCCTTTTTTTCACTTTGTTTCATCACTGTTCCTTTACTCCACTTCTTTCACAACTCCTCAATCCAGTTTCAACTGTCTGCATTTCCTCTCTCGCTTCCACCACTTTTCAGCTTTCTCACATTCTCTCAGTACCACTGCTTTAGTTCTCTTCCCCTCTCTTTCCTTCTTTTGCTCCTTTACTCTTTTTCCTTTCTCACTCATTGTACTGCAGTTCACTCAGTCCTTCCCTTTGTCTTTCTGTGTACTTACTCTCTCTCTCCTTTTTCCTCTATCGTTCTATATTAACCTCATTCCTTTCATCCCTTCACTCTGTGACTCCCCTTCACTCACTCTCAGTCATCTTCCATTCCTCTTTCTTATTAATAGTTCCTCATTTAGACTCCTCTCCTTTTCACTCATTTTCCTTTTACTTTCTTCTCTTTCCTGATTTTGTTTTGGTATCTCACATTCTTTTAGTATCTTACTTATCTTCAGTAATTTGTTCTCTTTCTATTTCTTTTTCCCTCTTTTTTGTCTTTCTACATTACTTTATTTCTGTTTTTGTATCCTTCACTATTGCTTTATTTCTTAGTACACTTTTTTGGATGTTTTACCTCTTGACCTGTTTCTTCTATTTTAAAATATATATTTTACTAATTATAACTTGTTTTTTCTTTTGTCTTTCACAGATACAAAGTGTAGTTTAAAGATGCAAGTAAGTTTTCATTAATTATATGGTAAGTGTGACTACAAAATGTAGTTTGTCATCACCCTTTGCTTTAACCTCTACTTTTCTCTCACCCTACCTCACCCCTGTTTTCTTACTCTGCTTCCCTCACTTATTCTTATTTTCCATATTTACTTCTCTTTTCCTTACTTTCCTACCACATTCAACTTCTTTCAGTGCCCCTGCTCACCCACACTCCCTCTCTTTCCTTTTTTTCTGCTTCACTTAGTCCCTTTCTGACACTCCTTCCTTTACTCTCTCTGTTCTTTCTTTCTGTCACTCCCCATGTCTTACCCTTATTCACTTTTATCCACCCTCTTTCACTCCTCTTTACTTACACTCACTGCTATTTTCTTTCCCTCCGTCACCACTGTTCCTTTTCTCTGGTTCCGTCACTACCTTTCATTCCTCATCCTTTACTCTCCTTCCTTTTACTTTCATCACCCATTCACATTCTCCCAGAACATCTGCTTTAGTTTTCTTCCTCTTTCTTCTCTTCTTTTGCTCCCTTATTCATTTTCCTTTTCTCAGTTACTTCCTCTTATACCTTTTCTCTGTTTTACTATCTATTACACAGTCCCTCTGTGTTTCTCCCTCTAGCTCTCTTTCTCTTTACACCACTCTCTTTGTCCCCATTCCTCATGCTCACTCCTTCATTATTATTATTATTTTTTTTTTTTGTTGGTGCGCTGACGGGACGCGCCCCGGTACGCGCACCGGGGCGCTCATCGGTACGCGCACCGGGAGTGCTCTAGAGTGAAATATAAAAAAAAAGAATATACTTTAAAAAAAAAATATTATATTTATATACAATATAGGATTCATTTTTAGAAAAACATACCTTTCTAAGCTATAGATATTTGCGAAAAAATAACCTTAGAAATTCCCTAAAAAACACATAGGTATGAGGCCCTATAAAAAGTTAGGAATTAGCAGTTAAAAAACCTATGAAATTCACAGAAAAAAACCATAGGTTTCACACCAGTTATAGTTAGGAATTAGCATTTAAAAAACCTATGAAATTCACTGAAAAAAACATAGGTTTCACACCAGTTATAGTAAGGAATTAGCATTTACAAAACCTATTAAATTCACTGAAAAAACCATAGGTTTCACACCAGTTATAGTTACCTGGAAATTTTACTGACATAAAACCATTGAAATTCCCACGTTATAGTTAGTTGGACTCACTATCACTTGCGCGTGTAATGCACTACTGATGACATCACATATTACATCACTCATGACATGGTCAGTGACATCACTCATGGCATCACTGATGACACCATCCTTGTGACAGAGTGACTGACCTCCTTTCACTGTAAAGTAACCCTTGAAACACATATTCAAAAATAGAAACTAACATTTACAAAAAAGTGGAGATACCTATACCAGTTACAACAACCAATTCAGTAATTCCACCATTTATATACACATCCACTCATTCACCAACAGTTCTGTATAGTCATTCATACATATACTCACTTATCATATGTAGTGAGACACCTTTACATCCATTAACACACCGACAGTCTTCCAAAAGTTGCTCACACACATACTCACACATGCAAATAAACTATTGAACATCCATTTTTTTGCATATACAGCTATACACACACTACCACCTTACTTCTTAGGAAACTTACACATACTTACTCTCTTAAACAATCACTTATAGAAACACATACTTATTAAAACAAGAACTCTTTCAATCTCTCACTCTCACATATACTCACTTATATACATCAATACTCACATATACTAGATTAAAACATATGTAGTTACTGATAAAGACACTAGTGAGACAGTCATTCACTCAGTAACACACACATATACACACTCATTCACTCATACAGTCCTGCACATATGCTGTCTTCAAAACACATACAAACAGAGAGTCAGTCAATCATGCATCTATGTGCTAAGTAATACCCCCACCAAACCATATAGACACTCATACTGATACTAAGAAAAACATCTAATATCCCATGTACATACACATGTAGCTACTCACCAACCCATGCAGCCACTTATACACAAAGTGAAACACTAATACATATATTTAAAAATTTAAACATTACTCACTAATATTTATTTTTCAGAAAGACACACATTCACTGGATGGTGTCATGAGTGATGTCATGAGTGATGTCACTGACCATGTCATGAGTGATGTAATATGTGTCGTCATCAGCAGTGCATTGCAGGCGCGCAAGTTATAGTGAGTCCAACTAACTATAACGTGGGAATTTCAATGGTTTTATGTCAGTAAAATTTCCAGCTAACTATAACTGGTGTGAAACCTATGGTTTTTTCAGTGAATATATATAAATATTTATATATATATATATATATATATAAATATATATATATATATATATATCCAGTCGTGATTCCACACACTTCTTTCCTCCAGTTTGTATGAAAAACACGAGCCCAAATAAGCATCCAAGGATTTATTTTAGCAAAGTTGACAACAGAATTAACTCAACGCGTTTCGGGAAGGTCTCCCTTGATCACGAGTCATCGCTTGCGGAACCAAAATGAATTTATATATATATATATATATATATATATATATATATTTTTCTTCTGGCAGACGCCAGTAGGTAGTTATAATTAGGACCTATTATCCATAGAAAAAACGCAACATTCTATTGCCAATAACTTTGGCGTTGATTGATGAATCTTCTTGAAATTTCCGAAACTTTTGGCTAGCTCAGTCCCACTTCTTCCCTGAAAGTTTGGGGTGGTTGGGGGTGATTGGTGAAGCAGGGGCTGAGAAAAAAAGGGGGGTCCCAAAACGCGTTTTCCCCATGCAATTTCTCATAGGACGTTTAGCCACGGCTACAGCTCGAATGGCTGAACGGAATTACACCAAATTTGGCAGAGAGGTAGTCCTCAGTTCCGACTTGTGCCTTTTGCATATCTGGGGTCAATCTGTTGAGTAGTTTCTTTGAAAATGACGGTTAAAGTTATTTATATATCTATGGGCGCGGAGGATCCGCGGATTGTGCGAGGATTGACCTCGTAGGATAAGCACACTGTCCCGATCACGCGCTCAATTCTGATTGGCTGTCAAGTGGTTGTAAACATTCAAAACCAGGAACTGTTGCAGCCATTTTATGATTCGGTAGACGCGAGGGTGATGAAGTCTGTGAAATATGTTGACAAAACAGGAACAGGGGCAGGTTAGACACACCCCGACCCTCTAGGCCTGCTCAGGGTGTGACATAGGGACCCCTAGGGCAAAAAAAGTAAGAACATATTTTTTACAAAAAAAGTCACGAGATGCGCGTAGGATTCGCATGTTTGTTTGCTGAAAAAAATGAACCATGTATTTTTGAGATATATATCAAGTACCGATGTAGAGTCTAAAGTTCATGAGGAAGACTCGGTTTCCTTCATCTGTAAAATATACACTATCTCTTTATTAGATGCCATGCATATTGAAACGCAGATTGTTGTGGTATATGGACACTATTCTATAGTCTCATTGAAAAGTAGAAAGTTTTATTCACATGTTTATTCACTTATCTAATGTTGTAGGGGGGTTTGATGTGAAAGTGGTGCAAGGGGGTTGTAAATCTGGTACACAGTGTTTTGTTTTACTTTCCTTTCCTTTAGGGGATTTAGAAGATCCTGGGTAAATATAACGGTTTTGTACAGCCAGTAACTTTTAACCCTACCCCCAAACGGCTTTCTGCCTGTTACCATAGTAACAGTTCATGGAACACGTACGTGAGCACAGAGGTTAAAAGTTCACCACACTATGTTGCTAATGAGTTAGCCTCAGAATTATACTTCAAAATATAAATATAATTTCTATTGATGTCTGCTACCCCCACAAAAAGCAGAGATGTATGTACATATTTTATTAACTTTTATTAAAACAATAACTGAACTATAACTAAAAGATAATAAAACAATAAATTATTAGAACCATAACTAACAAAACAATATAATGAACAACATATAATATGGACTCGAAAAGTAGTATTGTAGTTAATCTGCAAAGCAAAAAAGAAAATTTGTGTTTAAAATTAGATTGATGTGACTAAATGAGGTCAAACATTACAAGTCAAAGTAACACATGACGATATTTATATATTTTTAAATGTTTGCAGTGTGCCTGAAAAGCTTCCATTGGCATTGTACATGCAGACTTTGGTCCACCCTTTTTATCAATTTTTGCAGTTTGAGATATGACATACTACCTCTGTTATTCATCTCCTACTTTCTCCTTTTATAGTCTCTGCATATTTTCAATAAAGCATTTGACACAATGCATAGTGACACCGTATTTATTGAATATTTTGAAATTAATTTTCACAAGTCTTAAAAAAGATGAATGCAAGAAAAGTTACTTGCCACATATGCAAGCCTGCTTTCAGGAGGAGACACCAATAAAGAGGACTGGTGTGGAACTGCAAGTATCTGGAAGCACTTCCAGACTAAGAATCTGGTCAACTTTGCAAGGGAAGAGTTAAGGAGATTGAGAGAGGCTCCTCCTGCTTCATGAGGAGGTCCAAGTACCAGTGGAGCAACACCATCAACCTCTACTGAACAGCCTAATATTCGTCCCCAATTTGGAACCCTTTAAGAGAAAAAGTAAGAAGGTTGGGAGCTCTGTATGCCATCCTAATACCTAATCATCCATTAGTTATACAGAGATATACCCTGTATCAGACCCATCCGTACAAGTGTGAATTGGAGATTATCTGCCACCGAAAACCCCTAAAGTACTTATATCCGTTACTTTTAAACTTCGTCGAGTAGTCGTATTGTGAGTATTTACCTTAAAGTTGTCTGTTAAAAATTTGTGAATCTCTCTGGCTTCACACAGCTAGTTCATGCCATATTTGAAACATCGGTGAAATGAACTGGAACAGGAGGATATACTTTCTTCAATGTTGGTAACTTGCTGCTGACTTATGTAACATTGTGGTAACTGAAAAAAGAGTTAAAAATGTATATGTTGTACATATGTCCAAGCTTAATTTTAATGTTCATAAAAACAATTGTTCTCAATAGGATTGGGGATGAAAAATAATCATCAGAGGTTATATTTGGACAGCAAAATAGGAAATAGTATTGCATTATACAAATGTTAGGCCGAGATTTGTCACTCACTTCATTCACAAACTCTGGGCTCGATCTGATAGAACCCTTTTTGGACTTCCATGATCTATAAATGTAGAAATAAATATCAAGGAAAATTAAAAGACAAGTTTTCACCAAAAAAAATTAAAAACAACACTTTTAATGAAGTACAGGCTGAAAATGTGTAACGAGCATTTAAATGAGAAATGGGTTTCAGAAAGAAACGTCTATAAGACTATCACAATGCAGATTTATATTTTACAAAAATATTTATAGAAGCAGGAAAAATTATAACTCATATATTGTTAAATTTTAAATCACATAATTGGGCAATAAATTTGTGAGGACATGCTTTTTTTTACGTTTGGTTGATTTCAGAATGCCTAGTAAAACATGACAATAACACAGATATCCGTCTGCAAACACATGAAATACACAAATACTTATCTCAGAATGGTTTTCTATCATGAAATGTTGAAGTCAAACCTGATAACTCCATTAGGTCCATTGCAATTTTCGGCTGATAACTTATGGAGAGCAGTCAGTGGATCCGGTTTGTTGAGTTGTTCACCACCACGTGGTATAGTGTATGGGCAGGACAGCTTGTGGTGACCACTATGTCTCATGGTTGAGATATCTGTCTAATGAGATAGAACAGGGGGCAAATTAAGTTTAAGGTTATTAAAAAACACGGAGAGCGTGCTAAAATACAACATTGACCAATTGATTGCATGTGCAGTGCATGGGGAGGAAGCAGCACGTGACGCACTACTTAAAAAAATATATGCAGCAAGATATTTGAGTTATAAGAGCTGGAAACCATGCTAAAATACACTTTTGCCGAAAACATTACTTTTGCAATGCATGGGGCAAGTGATGCTCTACTTACCCGAGAAAAACTACATCGCAATAACTTGAACAGCACGTGGCACACTGCTGCGGGAGCGGCCATGTGGCACTAGGTAAATTAAACAAACGCAGTAGGATTAAGTGATTTGCACAGAACAAAGGATAGCAAATCAAGTTTAACGTTATTAAAAAATATGGAGATTGTGCTAAAATACAACTTTGACCACTCGATTACATGTGCAGTATTTGGGGAGGAAGCAGCATGTGGCGCACTACTTAAATAATTAAAGGTGGCAGGATTAAGTGATTTGCCCACAAACATCGCCTACTAAGGCAAAATATTTGAGGTATAAGAGCTGGAAATCATGTAAAATACACTATTACCGAAAACATTACTTTTGCAATGCATGGGGCATGTGAGGCACTATTTACACGAGAAAAACTACATTGCATTCACTTGAACAGCACGTAGCACACTGCTGTAGGAGCGGCCACGTGGTGCTTGGCAAATTAAACTAACACACCAGGATTAAGTGATTTGCCCAGAAACAAAAGTTACAAAGTCAACTTTAACGATATAAAAAAGCAGGAAAGCGTGCTTAAAAATAATATTGTCAAATTGAACATAAATTTGCATTTACGCGGTATTTAAAGATTGTTCAGATTAATTAATTTTTTACTCTTAAAAAAAGTACTCACCTATGAAGAAGTGGATGCGAACATTCTCAATGGCTGTGACTGCGCAATAGGAAAAGTTCAAGAAGGTTGGCAGCTTATAAATGCTTTGCAGAAGGATGATTGGTTCAGCATGATGTCCCTGGGTGTGAGAGCTGTGATTGGACATGTTGTTATTGAGCATGTGCAAATGAAATGAAATATGTTAGGGGTACATAACCAGATGGTGGGACGTATTGTGTGCATGCGTAACATTAACACGCATGCGCTACCACAAACATGCATGCGCAAAGTGAAGGCAACTCCTACGGGGTACATACATAGATGGAGTTCGGATGTCCCCGTAGTCTTGAAGTGGCTTCAGGAGGGGGGCTTTGCATCCCTCCTCCATAAAATAATATGTAATTCACCATGCCCGGGGGCTTGGGACCCCGGTGCCCGGAATTGGGCACGGGAGGGGGGCCACGTGGCCCACTTCCCATAAAAAAATTGTATACAGATTCTCCGCTTATTGTCATCGTACCATAAGCGCACCCTTCCGATCAAGAACTGAAGGCTTGTTGGCTGTCAAGTGGTTGTCAACATTCTAAACTCGAAACTGTTGGCAGCCATTTTATGTCTCGGTACAAGGGATGCTAAAGAAGCATGTGAAATGTGTGTTTAAAACGTGAAACGGTGGAGAGTAGACACACCCTGATTCTCTAGGTCTCCTCAGGTGGTCCCACAAGGTATACCAGGGGCCCTATTTTTTTTTGGGGGGGGGGGGGAATCGCGGGCTGTGCGTATGATCCGCGCATTCTAGCAATATTTAAAAAAAAAGACATGGGCTTCCGCGCGTCTTTGGTAATTTGCATTCTTTCAACTGTTTAGAGGAGATGCAGTAGTGCTTGATCCAGGATCCACCACTGAGCAAGAAATGGTAATGATAACACTATTTACCTGCTAAGTGAATTTCCTCCCGTAGGATAACAGTGATGTAATTTTCCAGAAAGTTAAAGAAAATTATTAAAATAATAACCTCAGATAATTTCTTGTCTTAATATTTATAGTAAATATTTATTAATAAGTTTTTCAACATTGAAAAAATCGCGGAAGTCGCGCACACACCGCGTCTGATATGCATATGACATCATGCGCTACCGCGCGTCCGTCACGTCGCTTTATACGTACATCTCGCGTATGCACAAGGCGTCGCGCACAAGTCGCATAGCAACCGCGGGGGAAAAGTTGTATCCGTCGCACACCCTACGCGGATCCTAGACAACGACCCTAAAATGGCGGACACGTTTTGCGCAGTAAATGAGCAGAGTGTTCGTAGGGTGCGCAACTGCAAAAAAAAAGAAAAAAATAATTAAAATAATTTACGTATATTATAAACAATATAAAATAATGAAAAAAACATTTTTATGTAAAAAAAATGTAATAAAAAAATGTGTAATGTAATTTAAAAAATAACATCTAAATATAAAAGATTAAAAACATGTAGTTAGAAAATATTTAAAAAAAAAACAATAAAAATATTTACTAATTAGCATTTAAAAAACCTTTGAAATTCACTGACAAAACCATAGGTTCCAGACATGTTATAGTTAGGAATTAGCATTCAAAACACCTTAGAAATTCACTGAAAAAAACATAGGTTTTAGGGGTGTCATAGATAGCTAGACATTTCAATTGTATAAAACCATTGAAATTCCCCCGTTATAGTTAGTTGTACTAACTATAACTCGCGCGCCCGCAATCCACTGCTGATGATGTCACATGTTATATCATTCATGAGTTGGTCAGTGACATCACTGATGACATCTCAAATGAAATCACTGATGACATCATCCAGTGAAAGTGGTTAGGTTTGTTATTTAAACATGTATTATATATATATATATATATATATATATATATATTCACTGAAAAAACCATAGGTTTCACACCAGTTATAGTTAGGAATTAGCATTTAAAAAACCTATTAAATTCACTGAAAAAACCATAGGTTTCACACCAGTTATAGTTAGCTGGAAATTTTACTGATATAAAACCATTGAAATTCCCACGTTATAGTTAGTCGGACTCACTATAACTTGCGCGTGCAATGCACTGCTGATGACATCACATATTACATCACTCATGACATGGTCAGTGACATCACTCATGACATCACTGATGACACCATCCTTGTGACACAGTGACAGACCTCCTTTCAGTGTAATGTAACCCATGAAACACATATTCAAAAATAGAAACTAATATTTTCAAAAAAGTGGATATACCCATACCAGTTACAACAACCAATTCAGTAATATCACCATCTAATACACATCCACTCATGTGTATGTATATGGGTTATTAGATATTTTTATTAGTATCAGTATGAGTGTCTATATGGTTTGGTGGGGGTATTACTTAGCACATAGATGCATGAGTGACTGACTCTTTGTTTGTATGTGTTTTGAAGACAACATATGTACAGGACTGTATGGGTGGATGAGTGTCTATATGTGTTTGTTAGTGAGTGAATGACTGTCTCACTAGTGTCTTTATCAGTAACTACATATGTTTTAATCTAGTATATATGAATATTGATGTATATAAGTGAGTATATGTGAGAGTAAGAGATTGTAAGAGTTCCTGTTTAAATAAGTATGTGTTTCTATAAGTGATTGTTTAAGAGAATAAATATGTGTAATTTTAAATAGAAGTAAGGTGGAAGTGTGTGTATAACTCTATATTCAAATAAATGGATGTCCAATAGTTTATTTGCACGTGTGAATATGTGTGTGAGTAACTTTTGGATGAATGTCGGTGTGTAACAGGATGTATAGGTGTATCACTTCATATGATGAGTGAGTATATGTATGAGTGACTATATAGAACTGTTGGTGAATGAGTGGATGTGTATATAGATAGTGGAATTACTGAATTGCTTGTTGTAACTGATATAGGTATCTCCATTTTATTAAAAATTTCAGTTTCTATTTTTGAATATGTGTCTCAAGGGTTACATTATAGTGAAAGGAGGTCTGTCACTATGTCACAAGGATGGTGTCATGAGTGATGTCACTGACCATGTCATGAGTGATGTAATATGTGATGTCATCAGCAGTGCATTGCACGCGCAAGTTATAGTGAGTCCGACTAACTATAACGTGGGAATTTCAATGGTTTTATATCAGTAAAATTTCCAGCTAACTATAACTGGTGTGAAACCTATGGTTTTTTCAGTGAATTTAATAGGTTTTTTAAATGCTAATTCCTAACTATAACTGGTGTGAAACCTATGGTTTTTTCAGTGAATTTCATAGGTTTTTTAAATGCTAATTCCTAACTATAACTGGTGTGAAACCTATGGTTTTTTCAGTGAATTTCATAGGTTTTTTAAATGCTAATTCCTTTGTATATCGAGTTTCTAACCTTTTTTTTTTTTACAATTTGCTGTTTTTTTTTAAGTATTCATTTTTTCTTATAATTTTTTTCTTTTGCGCTCTGGGTGCGCGCTCCGGGAAGCTTTCAGCTAAGCTCTCCTGTAAGCTTCTCCGAGAGCTCATCTGAAAGCGCACCCAGAGCGCAACTGTCGTTCGTGAAAAAAAAATATGAATGAAAAGTTAATAATAATGCAAAACATTTCGTACCATACAAATAAAATTAGTTTTTTTTAATATGGAAAATGATTATGCATTTCTATAAAAGATTGATGACGTCACTTCGGCGCGCAACGTAAGTGCCCTCGGAAGCGCATACGTGCGCGGCGCATAAACGCACGGAAAAGCGCCTACGATCGCGCCACGTTTGCGCCCCGGAAGCGCCTACGATCGCGCTGCGTAAACGCACCCGGAAGTGCTCCGGAGCGCGCAGCGTAAACGCGTCGGGTCATGTGACCCTCAAATAACACTTTTCATTGGTTGCTAACAGTTTTTTTTTACAATGAATGAAATCCCCACCCATTTCCTTCACTTCTTCTTTCACTTTTGTGACTGAAAGACCTGCCTTTTTTGCTGCTCCATATTCCTGGATTCATCATGGCTGCCAGACCATCCAGCAGTGAAGATGACTTCATTGATGAAGAGCCTCCTACCCCAAAGGTGAAGGAACATTTCATTTGGAAATTTTTTAAGTTTCCAGAAGGCCAGAAGAAGGTGAATGCACCAAAAGTAGAGTGCAGGATCTGCAAACAGGTCCTGTCACGGGGTAACCCCCAAAAAAAATACTCTTTTGGGAACTTTACGATGATCCGACATGTGGAGAGGAGGCACCCCCAGAATTTTGCCCGGGAAAGTGTCAGGGCTCTGGCACAGGAGGTTCCCAGAGATGGGGCCTCTACATCAACAGGAGGAGCAACTTCTTCTGGAAGAGAACAATCTCAGGGGCAGGTAGCAAACATTCAACCTGCATTCAACCATGGGGTCGTCAAATGCAGATACTGCAATCAACTCCTCACCTATGGGGAGCAAAGTGTCCTGCTCATGGTTCGGGCATTGGAGAACCATCACTGCCCTTCCCACCCCTAATTTTTTTCTTTTCTTTTTGCTCCTGTTGAGCAGTTTCTATTCCCTGTTTTTGTTCCTCTTCAGTTAAAAGAAGAAAACCAAAAGTTCTTTTCAGAACTACCTCCAATTCTCATCAAAGAGCTATAATCTTAAAAAATGAAGAGTAAGTGAAATATAGTGCATTGATAATTGAAAGGAGAATGAGTAAGAAAGAACAGAAAGGTATGAGAGGTGAAAGGAAGTGAAGTAGGAGGAATGAAAGAAGGTGAGTGTTAGAAAAGAAAGTTATGACACAGTGAATAAACTGGAGTATTTCTGACATATCTGTAAACACAAAAGTAACGCATTGCAGGAGTGCGTCACAAAAGTGACGCAACTCCAGTAATGTGTCCTTTCACATGGAAAAAGCACCATGTGAAAGGTTTGCTGTGAAGCAGGCGCAAGATTTTGGCGCAACTGCATCCTAAAAGTGACGCACTGCGTCATTATTACCAAGCTTTTTGCAAGGAACACCCCCTCTGCATGCATTATACCTGACACTATTTTTTAAAAAGTGACGCATCTAGGTACATGGGTCACTTTTTAAAACTCTGCGCCATATTGTATCTGCATCAGGTATATTGTATGCAGAGGGGCAATCCCGCGCAAAAAGCTTGGTAATAACAACGTACTGAAATCTATGAGATTTCCCTGCGTCACTTTTAGGATGCTATTGCGTCAAAATTTTGCGCCGGCCTCGCATCACTTTTATGTTTACACATATGTCAGAAATACTGACGTATCTGTAGCTCCTTGCAACATGATTCGTCATACATTAAATATGACACATCTGGAATGTCATAAGGACTGTGGACAGAAAAGTGACGCATCACACCAGCAGTGTAATAAAATGTGCCTCGTTGCACTATATTTAAAGGATGCAACAGCATCCTAAAAGTGACGCAGTGAAATCTCAAACATTTCACTGCGTCGCTATTACAAAGCTTTTAGTGGGAGAACACCCCCTCTGCATGCATTATACCTCACGCAGATATAATGTGGCGCTTGATTTTAAAAAGTGACCCATCTACCTAGATACCTCACTTTTTAAATATAACGCAACGCGGCACATTTTTTTACACTACTGGTGCAATGCGTCACTTTTCTGTGCGCACTCCTTATGACATTCCAAGTAACGCATTGCTGGAGTGCGTCACAAAAGTGACGCAACTCCAGTAATGTGTCCTTTCAAATGGGGAAAGCAGCATATGAAAGGTCTTGCCTCAGTCTAACACCTGCTGTAAAGCAGGCACAAGATTTTGACGCAACAGCATCCTAAAACTGACGCAGTGAAATCTGAAAGATTTCACTGCGTCGCTATTACAAAGCTTTTTGCGGGAGAACACCCCCTCTGCATGCATTATACCTGACGCTATTTTTAAAAAGTGACGCATCTAGGTACATGGGTCACTTTTTAAAACTCTGCGCCATATTGTATCTGCAACATGATTCGTCATACATTAAATATGACACATCTGGAATGTCATAAGGAGTGCGCACAGAAAAGTGACGCATAACACCAGCAGTGTAATAAAATGTACCTCGTTGCACTATATTTAAAAAGTGACGCATCTAGATAGATGCGTCACTTTTTAAATATTGCATAACAATGCGCATTTTTTTACACCGCTGGTGCGTCACAAAAATTGACGCACAGGAAGCGCAAAACTAACAGCGCAAGGCCTTCATAAATATAATCCTGGATTTTCCCCGTGCTTCGCCGGTGCGCGTACCATGCGCTTCCCCCGCGCAAAACGAAAAAAAAATTTTAATGCCCTGCAGGACCCTATTTTAGTCCCTACATCAAACCTAGGGGGTCAGAGGGGGTCTACTCTTCCCCCTTATGGTCATTTGCCCCTTTTTTTTTCAAACCCCTTGTGTCTCGATTTTACCGAGACACAAGATGGCGGCCGCTCCGGACTGTTTAGAATGTTTACAGACAACTGAGAGCCAATCAGCTTCCTGCGCGCAAGTCGCGTGCCGCGCCTGGAGCGCACTCGGGTGCGCGCACGGGAGAGCGCCTATAGATATATATATTTTTTTGAACCTAAATTACTCAAAATCCACTGGAGCACATATCTTGAGACATAGCAAAGGCACATCGGGCTACCAGTCCCTACAATTTTGCCAAGTTTGGTGGAAATCCATTCAGCCGTTCGGGCTAAAAGTGAAATCGACCGCCCTATGGAAATTAACATGGGGAAAACGCGTTTTGGGACCCCCCTTTTATCTCGGCCCCCGCTTGACGAATCCCCCCCAAACTTTCAGGGAAGGACCGGACCGCCATGAGACCATTTTCCTGAAAATTTCAGGCAGATTCGTCAACCGGCGCCAAAGTTATTCAAAATAGAATGTTGAGATTTAACATTGAAAATTATCCTAACTATAACTACCTACTGGCGACCGCCAGTAGGTAATATATATATATATATATATATATATACATATATATATATATAGCAATCTGCTTTGAAGACTGAGTGGATGTATAAGTGTGTGAATGGAGGATTTAGTACAAATGTGATTGACTGTCTCTTTAATAAATGCATGGGGGGTCCTAACCCCACCACACACTGCCCCGAGGACTGCCACATCCCCGGGGCATTCATTAAAATGGGAGGGGGGCCTCACAAGCCCCCGAGCCCCGGGGACCGCCACCTCCCCGGGTCTATAAAGAATAATTAGTGTGGGGGGCTCGGGCCCCCCACACCTCCCTGGGGACCACCACCATCCCAGGGCACTTAATATCCAAAATCAGAGGTCCGTTATGGAACCCCAGGCCCCAGGGGCCACCACCTCCCCAGGGCTTTAAATATGTTTGGAGGGGGCTGTGCGTCCTCCCTCCAGGAGCCCTTGATGGCCCTGGGGATGCCATCCTTCAGGGCTGGCTCCTGCAATGTCCCAGGGTGCCCACCCCCGGGATATTGCTGTTTGCTATGGCAGGGTGGGAGCATGGCTCCTGCCCTGTCGTAGCAAACACTGCTTTGCTTCATTGAAGCGAGAGCAGGGAAACCTGCTCTGCTTCAATGAAACAAAGCAGAATTTTATGTCAGAAGATCCCCTTGCTCAAAAGCAATGCCGGCTCAGGCAGGAGGTGGGGAGCTGGCGGGACCGTGGGGGCGTTGGGGCTCCCCCCATGGTCCCCAACAGAAAGGGCCGACCCTGGAGGATGGGGTCCTTGGGGCCAGGAGTGGCCGGGTAGGGGGGCCACACAGCCCTCCTCTGGGTTAATTAAAAAAAATAAATAAATAAGGAAAGGCCGGCCCCAGGGGATGGGGTCCCAGGGGCCATATTTGGCCTTAGGAGGGGGCCCCCCTTCCAATAAAATAAAATGGAAAATAAAGTTCTGGCCATGCCCCGGGGACCCCATCCTTAAATTGGCCTCAGGAAGGGGGCCACGCGGGCCCCTTCACAAATGTTTTATAAAAGGGGATCAGGCCCTGGGGGATTGGGTCCCCTCGGCCCTAAATATTGTAAAAGAAGGGGGGCCACACAGCCTCCCTTCTAAAAAAATAAAATAAAATAAAAAGCAGGCATCTCGCGATAGACCCGCCCCTCCCTGAAGCACTCTGCAACCGCGCCCCCTGGTGGAGTCTATGTTGGGGTATTAAGTCCCCTTCATTCCTGAGGGTTCCTGGGGGCCAACTAGCCCACCAGGTATCATCAGTATGCACCACAGAGCTGTGTTGCAGGGAGGTGGTCCGAGGGCACACCCCTTTTTACACCACTCTGCAAACGCGCCTCTTGGCACACTGGTGGTGGGGCGATGAGGTCCTCTTGTGTCCTAAAGACGTCAGGGCAGAAGTGGACTTCATCCCCCCATAAATCCTGCAACGACCTCCCTCTCCACCTATGAACATCACCCTCACTGGCGAACATCAGAGAGGGACTCAAGACCTGGCTCTTTGACTAGAGACCTCCAACACCTCAGTGCATGGATATACCCAGGGGTGATTAGCCACACTCTACGAATACTGTTTGATTGATTGAATGATTGATTTACAAAATGCACGAAAACAACTGAAGAAGAAATCAACACCACACCCAAGAAATCCAACACCATTTAATAAAAAAAAGACTGCATTGGTATAACAATTTTGACCCTGATTTTTCTGAAGATATCAATTTTACAAACAATAGTAAATCAATGCAATTTTACTCAACCATGAATAAGTCTTTGCAAAGTCAATGAATTGGACACAGAAACTTCTTCAAATAAAACTTAGATAAATGTCAATACAATTGGTTAGAAGTACTTGCGGCAACTAACTCATGCAGGGGGCTACTCAGGGGGACCCGCAAGGCACTCAAGAACAGTTACCTTCAGGAGAGGAGCAGCACATCAGCAGTTCTAGGCACATTATCTGTGGTGCTATGGATTCATATGGAGTGTTCCTGATGTAAGAGATTGAGGATGCTGAAGATGCTGTAGATGCTATGGATGATATGCAGGTAACGGGTCTTCCTGCAGTGATTCCTTGATCCACTAAGTAAGTAAGGGGGTCTTGGTTGCTGGGTCAATGTTCCAAAAAGTCCTCTCTGGCCCAGCCGTAGTCCAGTCACCACTGGACTGTCAGTCTCCCATTGTCGGGGTCACAAGGCAATACTAGCCACCAGGTGCAGCAGGTGCATTCCTTGTTGGTGCAGCCTCTCTTTCCTGGTTCCTGGGGAGTGTGGCATCTGTCTATCCCAGGATACACCATCCTGCCCACTATCAAGATGGTGAGACCCCTCGCTTGCTGTATAGACTTCACTAGCTTGGGGTATGGCTCCCTCAGGGGTACAATGCCCTGGTGGAACTGGTTTTGGCCACCGCTTTACGCTCCCTGTCTCCTGTGCCAGCCTGTCTACATCAACAATGACCAGTCTTCACCCCTGATGCTAAACATCTGCCCATCTGCCCTTCGAAGCCAGCTATAGCTTTGAAGTCTGCCTTTTGGCTAACCCAAATGGCTTCCTGTAGGAGGGAGGTGACTCCTCCCTGGACTGCTATTCCTCATTTTACTCTTTCCTGAAATTTGTTAGCATGCCTCTCCAGGAGGGCAGAAAGATGTCTCGTGGAGCAGACTTCAAGTGTGGCTTGAAAGGAAGAGGAGATGTAAAGGCAACAAATTGTCAGCTTCGCTAAATCTGCACTCCAACAAGTTATATTATTTTCAACTTGAGATACAAGTCGGGCTTAATGTAACAAGTTGTTTGACCCCTTGGAGTCCCCACTTTGGTTGCACCGTTCAGGAGTTAGCACAGTTGAGGGGTCAGCATGTTCCCCTTTACTTGTCAATTTGGTGACAGTAAAAATTATTGTTTTGCATGTTTTACTGTCAGGACATGTAAAGTACAAGTCCTGCCTGTGTCATATATTGCACCGTACCTTTAGGGCTCAGTAGGCCTTCCAGAGGGGTGACTTACACACATATCCTGGGGAAATGGTGCCTTTGCAATGTCAGGCTAGCGGTGCATGACTGCTCTAAAAGTCTGCAGGGGTGGATTGGTGAACTTGTTTTACTTGGAGGACCACCAGTATGGCCCAATCAGCACTGCAAGCCCTCTGGTGCACCTTTAGTGTAGTGTAGTTCCTATATTCCCAATAGGCTCTGCGCATTGGAATAACATAAACAATAGTTTAGACGTAGGACTTAGGTCGACTAGGTCTCTATTGAATATGTTAGACTTAATTGTGAATGCCAGCTAGCTCAGAGGTCACTAGAAACGTTCTCGAATAAACAAGAAGGGATTTGTTTCTGACAACCATATAACAAGACAACTTTGTTCCCCAAGAATAAGAAATATATCTTCAGAGTCGTGGAAACAATAGATGGCTATTTCACTCAGTCAATCGTGCATGCTTTGTTTCACCAGAGTTTTTGCAGAGAAATAGAGAGACGGGCGTTTTCAATAAAAAGGTTATTTATTGAGCAGTCTTCTTTCTCATGGAAGAGAAGTGAATTGCTACAATCGTAATACTTGCTATGAAGTAAAGTGCGTACAGTAAAAAGAGTATTATGAAATAATACTGTAAAAGCATAATATGGTTTCTAAGCCATAAGATACATAAAATAGATAAAATACATACAATGATAAATAATGACTAAAAGTACTCAACTGGTGCATCTAAAATACGCCTACCCCGGTGTACCTAACCTAAGTCTAGTACAAGGGAAGAAGTAAGTGAGGTGTAGCTTGAGTTAAATAGTTTCTGCCAAGAATCTATCCAAGAATTCTTTAAGGTTCTAATCAGCTCCGTACCTTGGTTATAGAATGAAGGAGGTCTTGTATCTCTCTCTCAGGACTCGATCTCCCAGTAACCCGCAAGGGTAGCAGGGAAACACTGGAGCTGGATTTCTCGGCAGGAGAAAAGACAGCGTCTCTCTCAGTGCGTCAGCTGGAGGGTCGGTTTACTTCGGCACTCGCTACAGCAGGGCGTCGGGCAAGTAGTTAGTCGATCTGCTCCAAACCACTGTGGGTTTGCTAGGGCAGATATGGGTATATTTATACCTGGAAGGTGCCGAGTTTGACGTAAGGGTGGACATAATAATGTCACTAAGAACTCGAAGTTCTTTAAACGCTCCAGGAGTTCTGGGACAAATCAATACTGAAGCCGGGGGAAGTCCCGTACTGCTGAAGGCTGGTTGTCTTCAAGAACTCGTTGTACACTAGGAGCTTAGTGGAAGTAGCCATGCTGTATTTGGACTGCATTGGCTGTCTCTAAATATGGTTATGATTCTTATGCCTATATAAGGATATGATAAGTTATATCTATATAAGGGCACGAATCTGGAAAATTACACTAGAGCCCTATATACGTTTACAACATTAGTTTACATGCCCTAAGTACCAGGGAACCATTTACTCGGGACTTACAGATAAGTTAGCCATTTTCAAATATGTATAGCCAATTTTACATACACTTTAAGATCAGGGCACTGGCACTAGTACTGAGGTCTGGTTAGCAGGCCTCAGTGCAATCTCAGAGTCGAAACACCAGCAGCATCATTCAAAAAACTTGGGGGGGACCTTACAGAAAGAGGCATTTTCTTACAGTTCACATATGCATGTGGAGTTCCTATCTCCTCGCCTGTTCCAGTAGTGCTTGCAGAAGATGCCTGGGGATTCCCTGGAGGGTCTAGAGTTGCAAGGTCATTGGTCACATGAGCTGTTCATGAGTTTGTTGCTCACTGCCTGTCCATTCGTTTGTAGTCTATGCAAAAAAACATGAGGTGTAAAACAGTCTGTGTGAATTGGCAGAGGAACAGTCTGGTGATTTTATTTTAATTTTAATTTTATTTATTTTAAAAGTTTTATATAGCGCTAGCTTGAACCGTAGGTACCAGAGCACTTTACATACACATTGTAAAAACAAAAGGAAATTGCATTACATAGTGGGAAGTTACTAAGAAGGCAAAAACAGAGATAAAAAAGACATCATGAAAAATAGGTAAACAGTGCAGGGGAGGGGGAGAAAACAAACCAAGGTGGCTAACACAGTCTAGTCCCCAACTATCCATGAATGTCAAGAGAGAATGAATGAATGAATGAATACGCACTTGTATAGCGCATGGCTACCCACGGGTATCCCAGCGCTTAATATGGCCACTCACTCAGCAAGCACAATATGTTCAGGAATTCGAACTCTCTTAATCAAAGGCACTATGAGTAAGCGTTTATGGTTGGATCTCAACAACCTGTTAGGCTGATAGAGTTGAACCATTGACTGGATCAGAGGGGAGCCTTTTCCAGAAATGGCCTTGTGGACAATGCACATTGCCTTGAAACTAATTCTGGCCTGAATGGGAAGTTAATGCAGACAAATAAGGGCTGGTTTGGTTGATCTCCATTTCGGAATGCTCATTATTAGGCGAGCAGCACAATTCTGAACAATTTGTAACCTATTGGTAGTTCCCTGGGGAGCAACAAGGTACACAGCATTAGCATGGTCCAGTCGTGAAAGTATCAGTGCCTGGACTAACACCCGTATAGCATCCAGAGGAAGAAGAGGGAGGATCTTCCTAATCATCCTGATCAATCTATAACAACTAGCTGCAACTTTGCAAGCCTGTACTTTCAGGTCAAGCTTACAGTCGAGCCAGACACCTAGGCTCTTAATCTTCTCACTTGGTACAGATGGAGTACCCAGACAACTGGACCATGAAGTATCAATACTAGCAGGGATTGTATGTCCAAGAAGCATGAGTTCGGTTTTAGCTCCATTTAGCTTCAAAAATGACTTATCCATCCATTCAGCGTTCTTTCCCAAACATGATGTGAGACCAGGCTCTGATTTATCCTTCTAACTAAGGGAGACCACTAATTGCGTATCCTCAGTGTACGTGACGATTTGATCCCCCAAGGATATACCAATTCAGCTAGAGAACTCATGTAAATATTAAACATGGTGGGACTTAGTGATGATCCTTGGGGGACTCCTCACTGCAGATGTATATACTCTGATGCAATTTCACCCTCTGAGACGCAGAAGCAGCGATTGTCCAAGAAGGACTGAAACCAGGCCAGCGCAGTTCCTGCCACATCGACCTTCTTAAGTCTCTGGATCATAAGTTGATGGTTGACAGTGTCGAAGGCTGCTCTGAGTTCTAACAATATTAAAGCAGTGCCGCCTCCATCATCCATGATCTTCCTTGTCTCTTCTATCACCACAATGAGGGCTGTCTCAGTACCCTGTTGGTACCTAAAGCCTGTCTGAGAGGGATGCAGACACTTATTGTCTCCCAGAAATGATGACAGAACCAAGTTGACATGTTTTTCAGCTAACTTGCTCATACCAGGCAGCAAGGAGATGGGCAGCCGCGGCCCTTGGAGGGAGTTGCGGTGGTGGGGCGAAAGGCGGGGCACGGGAGGGGCAGTGTGGGGGATGCTAAAAACCGGAGTATGGATAATTGGAGTTAAGTAAACAATTTAACTAATAAAATGAATTTCGTAGCGTGCCCTGCATCGCAAAATGCGATGCAGCCCGCGCTACGAAATGTAAGTTGCGCTAGGTGCAAGGTCGAGGGGTTTAGTCTCCAAGACCTTTCCGTTTGTCTGAGTTGACGCCTTTTGTTTTTTAAGATCCACATTGAACCAGGGTTTAGATGTGGTTTGCCTCATTTGTCTGAGTTTTAGTGGAGCTACTTGGTCTAAAACCTCTGTCATTTTTTAGCTAAAGTGTGTAGTAAGGTGATCGGCCGTCCAGGAGGAGGGTTGGAGTTGTAGTTGAGCATGAATCCTGGATTCATGTTCGGGTAAAGCGACTTCTTTGATGTTTCTGGTCCAGTGCTAAGGTTTGTCTCCACAAACAGGTTTGTGGCTGACAAGTGCGTCAATCTTGAACAGAATGAGGTGGTGGTCTGACCAGTCAATGGGAGAAATTGCTCCCATAGAGACCAGTTCATTGTGGGTTATGATTGCATCCAGTGATGCACCTTTGATGTGAGTTGGTTTATTGCAGAGTTGTTTGAGGTTGTGTATTTCAAGTAGGTTGGATAGGTTCTGTACAGGGGAGTCTTCTGGGTTGTTCCAGTGGTTATCGACGTCACCCAGGAACACATCTTTCGTGTCTGTCATGGAGAAACATGTTACTAGGTCTGTTAGTTCTTCGGGGAAAACAGTACACTCTCAAGGAGGATGGTAGATGGTGTGGAATTTGATGGGCGAGGTGCCCTTGGCAGTGAGTTCAACACCCAGGTATTCTGCAGTTTAAGTTTGGTAATCTGTATTCCAGCTTTGTGAATGATGGCTAGTCACCCCCCAGTTTTGATCGTCCTGTCTTGTCTGATGATATTGTACCCTGGAGGAGTGAGAATGTCAAGAATGGGGGTGGAGTGGACATTCAGACAGGATTCTGAGAGGAAAGCGATGTCAATTTCTTCAGCGAGTAGAGCTTCAGCAATGTCTGTGGCGTGTTGTACTGCTGATCTGCAGTTTAGAAGCATGCAAGAGAGAGGGCGGGATAGGCCCCCCTTTCCATCTTCCTATTCCACTGCTGTCTCTTGTGTCTCATCATTGTCTCTCCTGCAAATTCACAAGGGCAGTACATTGAGGGGTATATTCACAAGGACATACCTCTGATTTATCCCCACCCTAACACAACAAATGTGGGGAATTAACACGCCATTCACAAGCTGGTTCAAACTGCAGACATCACCTTATTCCCGCAATAACTGCCCAAAATGTTATCTCCACGTTGGACACCACCAACTATCACTAATGAGATGCAGAGTAGGCGTCCCCTTGCAAAAATACATGAAGAAACCACATAACCACTTTCACAAAGAACTGCCAGATCTGCGAAGGGAAACAAAAACATGCAATAAGCCGAGGTAGCAGCAGGGAATTAACACCTGCCTCCTGCTGGTGTTCAATGCAAAAAATACAGTTGATGGAGAGAATGCAGAACAATGATATCCATTCACTCCATTCACAGATCTGGGTTTAATCCATCGTTATTTTGCTCACCACGCCACCCCAGTTCCGACTCCGATCTTGACCCTGTGCCTCATGGGAACAGTCCAGCCCGAACTGCCAAGCCATGCCTTCCCTGGACCGAAATCAAGCATCCTAGGACCGGTTTCGGGCTTTCAGCCCTCATCAGCCAGGTTAGCTTGATTCCAGTGGCATGAGGAGCAAGGGACTCTCGTCTGAGCATACCCGTTCCATTCGGGTGACAAATGCAAAAACAACGGTTGATGGACAGAATGCAGAACAATGTCATACATTCACCCCAGTCACAGATCTGGGTTTAATCCATTGTTATTTTGCTCACCACGTAACCCCAGTTCAGACATGGCCATATGCAAATCAGTCTTGACTTTGTGTCTCATGGGAACAGTCCAGCCCGAACTGCCAAGCCATGTCTTCCCTGGACCGGAATCAAGCATCCTAGGACCAGCTTTCAGCCCTCATCAGCCAGGATAGCTGGATTCCAGGGGCATGGAGAGCACGGGACTCAAGTCTGAGCATACCCGTCCTACTCAGGGTGACAAATGCAAAAACAACAGTTGATGGACAGAATGCAGAAAAATGTCATACATTCACCCCAGTCACAGATCTGGGTTTAATCCATCATTATTTTGCTCACCACGCCAGCCCAGTTCAGACATGGACATATGCAAATCAGTCTTGACCCTGTGCCTCATGGGAACAGTCCAGCCAGAACTGCCAAGCCATGTCTTCCCTGGACCAGAATCAAGCATCCTAGGACCGGTTTCCAGATTTCAGCACTCATATGCCAGGATAGCTTGATTCCGGTGGCATGGAGAGCACGGGACTCACGTCTGAGCATACCTTTCCCACTCGGGGTGACAAATTCATAAACAACCGTTGATGGACAGAATGCAGAACAATGTCATCCATTCACCCCAGTCAGAGATCTGGGTTTAATCCATTGTTCTTTTGCTCACCACGCCACCCTTGTTCAGACATGGCCATATTCAAATCAGTCTTGACCCTGTGCCTCATGGGAACAGTCCAGCCTGAACAGCCAAGCCATGTCTTCCCTGGACCGGAATCAAGCATCCTAGGACCGGTTCCGGGCTTTCAGCCCTCATCAGCCAAGATAGCGTGATTCCAGTGTCATGGAGAGCACGGGACTCACGTCTGAGCATACCCGTCCCACTCTTGGTGACGAATGCAAAAACAACAGTTGATGGACATAATGCAGAACAATGTCATATGTTCACCCCAGTCACAGATCTGGGTTTAATCCATTGTTATTTTGCTCACCACGCCACACCAGTTTAGACATGGCCATATGCAAATCAGTCTTGACCATGTGCCTCATGGGAACAGTCCAGCCCGAACTGCCAAGCCAAGTCTTCCCTGGAACGGAATCAAGCACCCTAGGACCGGTGTCAGGCTTTCAGCCCTCATCAGCCATGATAGCTTGAGTTGATTCCAGTGGCATGGAGAGCACGGGACTCACGTCTGAGCATAACCATCCTACTCGGGGTGACAAATGCAAAAACAACAGTTGATGGAAAGAATGCAGAACAATGTCATACATTCACCCCAGTCACAAATCTGGGTTTAATCCATCGTTATTTTGCTCACCACGTCACCCCAGTTCAGACATTGCCATATGCAAATCAGTCTTGACCCTGCGCCTCATGGGAACAGTCCAGCCAGAACTGCCAAGCCATGTCTTCACTGGACCGGAATCAAGCATCCTAGGACTCGTTTCGGGGTTTCAGTCCTCATCAGCCAGGATAGCTTGATTCCAGTGGCATTGAGAGCACAGGACTCACATCTGAGCATACCTGTCCCACTCGGGGTGACAAATGCAAAAACAACAGTTGATGGACACAATGCAGAACAATGTCATACATTCACCTCAGTCACAGATCTTGGTTAAATCCATCGTTATGTAGGATGCTTGATTCTGGTCCAGAGAAGACATGGCTTGGCAGTTCGGACTGGACTGTTCCCATGAGGCACAGGGTCAAGACTGATTTGCATATGGCCATGTCTGAACTGGGGTGGCGTGGTGAGCAAAATAACGATGAAATAAACCCAGATCTGTGACTGCGGGTGGAATTTTTTGCCAATGTGCAACATTCCGTCCAACATCTTGTGTGTTTTGCTGACCGCCTTATGTGGGAAGGGTATGCCCAGGTGTGGGTGCCGTGCTCACTACGCCACTGGAGTCAAGCTATCGTGGCTGATGGCAGCTTGTAGTGTAGTTCCTATATTCCCAATAGGCTCTGCGCATTGGAATAAAATATCCTATAGTTTAGACGTAGGACTGAGGTCGACTAGGTCTCTATCGAATAAACTAGACTATAATTTGTGTGCCAGCTAGCTCAGAGGTCACTAGAAACTTTCTCGAATTCACAAGCAGGGATTTGTCTCTGACAACCGTATAAACATGACAACTATGTTTCCCCAAGATAAAAAGTATCTTCAGAGTCGTGGAAAAAATAGATAGACATTTCACTCAGTCAATCGTGCATGCTTCATTTCACTAGAGGTGCAGAGAAAGTAGAAAGACGGGCGTTTTCAATAAAAGGTTGTATTGAACAGTCTTCTTTCTCAAGCATAAGAAATAAACTGCTATAATAGTAAAACTGTTTGTAAAATATAATGCGTACAGTATAAATAGTAGAATAAAATAATACTGTAAGAGCATTGTATGGTTCCTAAACCATATATAAATACATACATAAATAACAGAGGCTGAAAGTACTCAACTGGTGCTTCTAAAATACGCCTACCCCGGTGTACCTAACCTAAGTTTAGTACGAGGGAGAAGTAAGTGAGGTGTAGCTTAAGTTTTAGTATTCTTTTGCCAAGAACCTGCGCAAGATTTCTCTAAGGGTGTAATCATCTCCGTACCTTAGTTTAGAATGGAGAAGGCTGGTCTCGGGACTCGATTTCCCTACAACCCGCAAGGGTAGCTTGGAAACACTGGAGCTGGATTTCTTTGCAGGAGAAAAGACAGCGTCTCTCTCAGTGTGTCTGCTGGAGGGTCGGCTTCCTTCGGCACTTGCTGTAGCAGGGAGCGTCGGGCAAGTAGATAGTCAAACTGCTCCAAACCACTGTGTGTTTGCTTGGGCGAGTGTGGGCATATTTATACCTTGAAGGTGCCGACTTTGACATAAAGGTGGACATAATAATGTCTCCATGAGTTCTTGGACAAATCAATACTCAAGCAAGGGGAAGTCCCTGACTGCTGAAGGCCGGTTTTTCCAAGAAATCGTTGTGGATTTTCGGAACTAGTGGAAGTAGCCTTGCCGTATTTGGACTTCATGAGCTATGCCTAAATATGGTTATGATTTCTAGGCCTATATAAGGACACAATGATTTATACCTATATAAGGGCATGAATCGGGAAACTTACAATAGGGTCCTAAAATAGTTCACAACACCCACTCCACGCTATTATGTTCATCTAAGTTCAAGCACTAAAACATATAATCTAGAGCATGTGTTTACAACTCCCAAAAAATCATATAAAATGCAATTGAAATGGTTGTACATGAAAATTTGAGCATTTTTGTACAGTACACATTTAAAGGAAAATGACTTAATTGTAAGCATATGATATGATATTAGCAATGCTAATTGAATGATCCACGAAAATTGCATTTATGAAATGCCTCTTAGTTATAGAAGATAAAGGTCGAGACCATCCCATAGCAGAATATACAAACTGTTCTTTTGTTTGTGGGTTAGGCTAATATTTTTTCTTAGGAAGTGTTCAAGGAATTCTTGTTCTCTAAGAATAGTTTTTCTTTAAGCCGATTACTTTGTGCCAAAGTTCAGTCTGTTTTGGGAAAATCAAATTAAATTGTAGCGAAAAAAGTAAAGTTCCAAACATGGAAGCTTTCGTATTTAAAAAAGTGAAGGTCGAATTTCAGAGTTCGAAAGAACGCTGTGTGCTTAATTTCAAAAGTAATTCTCGTGTCAGGAGAAAACATTAAGTCATCAAGGCTGGCAAAGAAATCGTCTTCCACAGTAGCTGAAAGTTTGACTACTTCGTTAAGAAGGTCCATTGTGCACAGATGTGAAGCATCGCCGTCAGTGTCAGCCACGTTAGCAATGCTCATAGCAGATGGTACCTGTGTGCCTGATGGTCCGGTTGGATATGCTGGTGAGATCTCAATGAATGCCTTCATCAGGATTGGTAGCCGTTGGGGGCAACACAACACATGAGCCGTTACCGAACCCAGCAATGCATCAGCATCCGTTGGCATACCCAATGGTAGTGTTAGACAGACATCTAACACACATTCCTCTCCACAAGCAGGCATCATAGAACAGGTAGGATGCAATCTTGCCAGATTGGTCTGAATGACAGGAACCTTGTGGTATTCAGATCTTGTGAACGAGCCAAGCCAAGGGTCTGTGTTATTCTCTCACAATACCTCATAGCCTGCAGCGCATTTTCCATGCTGACTTGGGTATCGCTGGTGGCCGGATTTGCCATAACAGAGCAGGAGGAATAAAAATAGGATCCCTGCTACGAGTCCCAAAATGAGAGGCAGTCCGCCGAACACAGAGGGGCGAAGTTATGAAAAATGCCCAGCACTGCTTCAAATGGTGCTAACAGTCCCAAAAAAATTGTCTTAAATACATGTGCAATACCGCTGGTAGCAGACATGTTAAAGATACGACCTAACATTTCTGCAAAATGTATTGGGCAGTTTGTTGATAATAATGCATGTATCTCTGCAGAGGACCTTGCAACTTGCATATCATAGGTCTCTTTGGACGAGGTCAGTGGCACCGTTTTTTGCAAAAGAATGGCTTTCATTCTGCTTAAAGAATCAATTCGTATAGAAGAGATGTTCAGTGAAGGCTATAGGGGCGACTCCCCGCCTGTCTTGGTTTTTGGAAACAATACTTGCATACAGCAAGTGACCCTGGCTGACACAGTAACAAGACAGCTTATTCCTGGCATCATTCCACAACGGCTGTGATCATTTAACATAACGTAGCTACCATTGGAAAGCTGCCTGAAAATTGGATCTTTCACCGCTGTAGGTGAACCCTGCAGGTGGCAGGAAAGGTTATTGGAAGAACCTTCGCAGGCTCCGTGTAAAATAATACCTTGACACAATAGTGTACCGCTTAGTGAGTTTTCACAATTTTTACCACTAACAAATACTTCCTTTCCCCCACTCCAACATTTGTGTGTCTATGGTAAATCCCAGGTCGACTTAATGTATTCTCTATCCAACCTTTCAAACAGGCCCGCTGGTACATGTTTTAAGCAATACTGAAACTGGAAAGTCGTCACTAGTATCGTGATGGTGCCATGTATTATCCATTCAACTGATGGTTTCTCAGAAACGGTCAATGGTAATCTCTCCAGCTTTTCAATGCTCAGCACCGTATAGGCTGCTCCCTTTTGTGCCAACGAGATTTGTTTATCTGTAAGGTTAAATACAGTAAACAGTGACGTAGTGCTGATTAGATGCCAAGGCACATAGCCAGAACAAAGGTTTTGCAACGTCCAGCCTAATAGCATTATAGAACGTAATTGAGACTGGCCATTCTGTAGCATTAGCAAGTCCTGTTCCATTATGTCTATGGCAGATGATACAATGCTGTCCAAAGAGTAAATTCTGGACGACAGAGTTGTTAACCCATTGTCAACTACAGTGAATGATTTGTCTAAATGAATATGATCAATTTCTCGTATTCTTTCAGCTGTTTCCATTTGCGTGACTTTCCAAGCTTCATTGTAAGCAGCATATATACCGGCATATATGAAACGTTTATGACGTGAATTACGAGGACCTAGTAAGAATTCTTTTAAATCAACGCCATCTATAAGCAAAGATAAGTGTTGTTTTATTTCCGGGAGTGTGGATTTCTGTAGCCATTCAAGGCACTGTAAGTTGTTATTATCCTTGGATGTTGTCTTTGGATATATCTTGGATCTGGACGAGTTACTGTGAACCCTTGTGTTTTGTTCAGGAATCTATCTTGACAGTTATTTGTGTCTGTTGGCCAGATTAACCATTTTTTCCATTCAGGATTTGTTCTGTTTTGTTGTAAAATATAATTTACGTCTACCTCCTTATCTGAAGTAAAATTACTATCAGTTGTGGGCTTAGGTATGGATGGTTTGTTTAAATCTTTTATCTTAGCAATGCCAAGACAAGATGTCTGTTGAACAGTGTCATTTAGGAACATCATTTGTTCTGGGATGATGCAGGCTCTAAACAATGCTTCTAAACCTTGTACCTGTCAGCCTTTTGTACCCCAAATAGTTTTTATCTTAATGTTATCTTTCCAAAAGTCAAAGCCTAAGGTGGACAATTGACCATAAAAGGCAGCAGAATAAATGTGTTTAGTATTTGTCAACATACTTTTCATGCCTGTCTTATTCACATTTTGAAAGTAAAAAGTTTCTGGGTTTGTAACATTAAAACCTGTGAAATATGGAAATTTTCTAAGAAACGTTTTAGTTCTACCTTTTGGAGGTGTAGGACAATGTTCCCATTGATTGTAAGTTAAAACATTTCTAGGGTTTGCAGATTAATGCAATGAATGATGGCCAAAATTATTAAAACAATATATTTCTTCATAATTTGATGAACCTTCTAAGTATTCATGTTTTGTAAATTTTGCTGAAATTTCTAAGTCTGCCATCATGTTATTAACAGTCTCAAAGTCCCAATCATCAGAAAAAGTGCTAGGGAAGACAAAATCACTCACTCAAGAAAACCTTACATTGAAGAGGAATCTTTAGCAGCTCAACAGGGCCATAAATGTCATAATCAGTTGTATCCCATGCTGTTCCACTAGGTAGGGGGACCGCTGTGATGTTCACTGATGACAGGTCTCATTGTTTACGATGAGATGATTTGTGTGGCTTCAGGAGCAAGTTGAGGTTCTTACTTGTTGTGTCCATTTTAATGTACTTTCCTTCTATCAGCTTTCCCAGACTTAAAACAAGAATGATCCATAGCAGGAGATAAAAAAACCGAACACAATCCAAAGTTCAACCCATGGTGAAACCAGATATGTATTTGTAAGCTCTTGACCAAGTTCCATTACTTTTTCCTTGTGGATTTTGTTTTCTGGCATAGTTTCAGGTTCACTGGGATCCTCAGAAAAATTATCGAAGTTGATAAAATAGCCAGAGGCAGTTCTGTCAATTGTTGGTATCGCATCCGGATTCTTTGAAATGACTAGAGTTGCTTGGTCACTTGACATGTTTGTATAGTAAGATTCTACATCATTGTAGACGGGAGTCTCTTGACGAACTGTTATTTGAGTTTCAAGAGGCACAAGTTCCATGGCTTTGTTGCGTAGTCCTTCATTTCTCACTGCAGGTTTATCAAAGTTGATAAGTCTTTCAGTTTGAACCTCTTAGATTGTAGCAAGATTTGGTTGTCTGCTACATCTTGGGAGTCCACTGGGCTACTACTTATTATCGACCACATGATGTGGTTTGACCTGGTCGATGGACATGACACGGTTCTCCTTTTTTCCAGCAAGGGGCGGCAGCAACACTGATCTTGTTTTATGGATTGCTAAGACAGGTATTGGTTTTCTGTAAGAAGGCCCAAATTCCTACTTATCCGCTATTTTCTCCCTGACCAGATCCCCAATCATTGGAATCCAGACATGTCTTGCTGGGACAGGTGTTTTTCTTCAGTGGTAGTTGGCTTTTCGCTTGTATTGCTTAGACTTCTTCTTTTTTCATTTAAGTCCTGTAAAACAGCCAAACGATCTTTGATATCAAAGGGTTTTTTGTTCCACCACTGAAGTGTGACGATTGATGTCTTCAACCAACCTTCTAGTACCAAAAAGGATTTCATATGGAGTGATTCCACCGAGAGAATTTCTTGGCAGGTTATTAAGACTACGTTGGACATTTATTAGATGTTTGACCCACCCATTACCTGAACCTAATACCCTAGCTGTTATAGATTGGTTTATGTCACGGTTTTTTCTTTCCACAACCGAATTTCTCTCAGGATGGAATGGACTCGAAAATCGCAATGTAACGGCCAAACTGGCCATGGCCTCCTTGTAAGCCCTAGAGCTAAATGCAGGACCCTGGTCAGAATGTAGTGTGCCAATTGCGCATGTGCCGATAAAGACTCGCAAATCTTTTATAACAGTTCGAGCGTCAGCTGAGCGCTGGTGCCACATCCAAATGAATCTGGTCTTAATATTTGTGTTACTGAGAGAGAAGGCAAGATGGCGTCCGCATCTCGGAAGTGTGTGTGAGGAGCTCCCTGTTCAAAACTCGGCACACCTGCAGACTAGCGCTGTTTGATCCTGCTGTGTGCCGTGCTTGCCGCGCCGCGTTTGGTGTGCTACCGGGGTGTAGAAAACGCCGCTGCTTGTTGCTAAGCATCAATTACGGGCTGGGAGACCGGCATTGAGGATATCGTGGCGGCATTTTGCTCACCTGTAATCAGTCTCGGGAGCCGAAGCTGGGACCAGCGGAGGGCAGCCAGCGATAATGCTCTGCGTGTTTGTTAAGCTTCGCCCTGGCTGAGTGACGGATTGCCTTGCGAGGGCTTCTCAGGAACGGTTACTGTTGCACGGTGGTACAGCGGATTTCGGAGGAGTGCTGATCATTGGACTGGGAAATTAGCGTGGAAGCTACCGTGGTGACCTGGTCAGTCCCGGTCGCTCCTCCCGCCACCGCTGCCAGGCCGAGTCTCTGCCCCTGTGTGGAGTGGCCCCCTGTCCTTGCCCGCTCTCTCCTGGGCCGCCAAGGTTTGCCATCTGTGTCGTGTTCTTCTTGTGTTGATGTTTTTTTTGTTCGTCGATCCCCTGCCCCTTGTAATTTTTGCTCCGCGTCTCACTGCCCCTCCGCCTGTTGTCGCCTTTGCTGTGCCTACTGTATTTTGTGCCCTAACTTTGTTTCTGTACCTTGCCCTGTTCCCCTGCCCACCCCGCTCCTTGCCACTGCTCCCCCGTGGCCCCACCCACGCTCCCTCCGCATCTCCTCACCGCTCCCCCCCACTTGCCACCCCGCTCCCGCCTCCCAGATGCCCCTCCCAAGCCCGCCCCCCCCCCACTCTCCATTTATGGCAGAGTGCATGCGGACGCGCAGCGGGCGTGCCGATTGTGCGCCGAAGGCACGTGAAAGGTAAGCCCGTCTGCGCACGTCCGCGCCTGGACCGCGCCCAGTGCCAGACCCCCTGGCCCCCGAAGATGCCAGCCCACCCGCCGGACCTACAACGCCGCTACCCTCACCGCACTCAACACCGGCCAAAACCCCGGCTGCCACCGAGCCGCCCCAGGACGCACCCACGGACCTTTCACCTGCCAACCCTGCAAGTTCTCCTGCATCCGGACCTGCACCGCACCCGCCAAGCTGACCCCAAGCAGCAACCACCTGAAGTGCATCCTGCTCAACACCCGCTCCGTCCACAGACACGCCGTCGAACTCTGGAATCTCCTCGACTCCACATCTCCAGACGTCGCCTTCCTCACGGAAACCTGGATGAACGCCTCCTCAGCGCCCGACATCGCCATCGCCATCCCGGACGGGTACAAGATCACCAGGAGGGACCGCGTCAACCAGACCAGAGGAGGAATCGCCATCATCCACAAGAACACCATCCGCATCACGACCAACACCGACGACACCCTCACTGCCGCCGAACACCTGCACTTCCAGATACACACCAACCCCAAGACCATCCTCAGAGGCACCCTCATCTACAGACCCCCGGGACCCCGCACCCAATTCAGTGAAACCTCGCCGACTTCATCAGCCCGCACGCCCTCCCCTCCGCCGACTACATCCTCCTAGGGGACCTCAACTTCCACCTGGAGAATAACAACCACCGCAACACAACCACCCTGCTGGACAACCTCGCCAACCTCGGACTCAAGCAACTGATGACCACCCCCACCCTCTATGCCGGCCACACGCTTGACCCCATCTTCTCCTCCAGCAAAGACATCTCCTTCAGCCACGCCACCGGACTCCACTGGACAGACCACAGCTGCGTCCACTTCAGCTTCAGAAGGACCACGCTCCACCACCACCCGCTAAAGGTTCCCAGCAGAAGCTGGAACAAGATCACAGCCGACCAGCTCACCACATCCCTGAGCCAGCACCCTCCCGCCAGCTCAACGAACCCCAACCAAGCCGCCAACAACCTCACAAGGTGGATCAGCAACTGCACAGACAACCTCGCTCCACTGAAGATCCCCCATCAGACCCGGCAACAAGAGAGCACCCTGGTTCACCGACGAACTCAAGAGCTCCAAGAAGAACTGCCGGGCCCTCGAGAAAGCCTGGCGCAGAGACCCGACTACAGACAACATGACCACCCTCAAGCTCGCCACTCGAAAACACCACCAGCTGATTCACACCACCAAGAAAACCTCTTTCAAGGAACGACTAGACAACAACGCCCACAACAGCAAGGAACTCTTCAACATCGTCAAAGAGCTCTCCAACCCAAGCGCCGAAAACAACGACATCACTCCCTCACAAGACCTCTGCGACTCACTCGCCTCGTTCTTCCACAGCAAGATCGCAGACATACACAACAGTTTCAACGCACAGCCGACGCACCCGATGACCATACCAACACCCCCCCCCACCACCCTCCGCGCCTGGACCCCGATCAACACCGAAGACACCATCCGCACAATGAACTCCATCCACTTTGGATCACCAACCGACCCCTGCCCTCACCACGTCTTCAACAAGGCCGACTACATCATCGCACCCCACCTCCAGGACATTATCAACACCTCCTTCGACACCGACACCTTCCCAGAGATCTGGAAGCACGCCGAACTCAGTGCCCTTCTGAAGACACCATCAGCGGACCCCACCGACCTAAAAAACTACCGTCCCATCTCGCTCCTTCCTTTTCCTGCCAAAGTCATCGAGACCGTCAACAGACAGCTGGCCGCCTTCCTCGAGACGAATGGATCCCTCGACCACTCGCAGTTCGGGTTCAGAGCCAACCACAGCACGAGACCACCCTCATCGCAGCCACAGACGACATCCGAGCCCTGCTCGACAACGGGGAAACAGCGGCACTCATCCTCCTGGACCTCTCCGCAGCGTTCGGCACTGTCTGCCACCGCACCCTAGTGCAGCGCCTCTTCGACATCGGAATCCAGGAGAAGGCACTGGATTGGATCATCTCCTTCCTCGCCGGAAGAACACAGAGAGTCCCCGTCCCCCCGTTCAGATCCGAGGCCACCGAAGTCACCTGCGGCGTACCACAAGGATCATCGCTCAGCCCCACCCTCTTCAACGTCTACATGAGCCCCCTCGCGGCCATCGCACGCCAACACAACCTCAACATCATCTCCTACGCCGACGACACTCAGCTGATCCTCTCCCTCACCAACGACCCCGCCACCGCCAGAACCAACCTCCACGAAGGGATGAAAGACGTAGCCGAGTGGATGACAAACAGCCGCCTGAAACTGAATTCAGACACGACGGAAGTCCTCATCCTGGGATCATCACCCTCCGCCTGGGACGACTCCTGGTGGCCCCCTGCCCTGGGCAGCGCACCCAAACCGTCGGACCACGCACGCAACCTGGGCTTCACCCTAGACTCCTCCCTTTCGATGACCAGACAAGTCAACGCCGTCTCCTCGTCATGCTTCAGCATCCTTCGCATGCTACGGAAGATCTTCCGGTGGATACCCACCGAAACCAGGAAGACGGTCACCCAGGCCCTTGTCACCAGCTGTCTGGACTACGGTAACACCCTCTACGCCGGAACCACTACCAAACTTCAGAAAAGGCTCCAGCGCATTCAGAACGCCTCAGCACCACTCATCCTGGACATCCCCCGACACAGCCACATCGCCAGACACCTGAGAGACCTGCACTGGATCCCCGTCAGCAAGAGAATCACGTTCCGACTCCTCACCCACGCACACAAAGCTCTCCACAACCAAGGCCCCAGATACCTCAACGACCGCCTGACCTTCTACGCTCCCGCCCGCCAGCTACGTTTCACCAGCCACGCCCTCGCTGCCGTTCCCCGCATCCGAAGAGCCACCATGGGAGGAAGATCCTTCTCCTACCTGGCTGCCAAGACGTGGAACTCCCTCCCCATCCACCTCCTCCGGACCCAAGACCACCTCTCCTTCAGGAAGCAACTCAAGACCTGGCCGTTCGAGCAGTAGCGAACCCCCTCCCCCAAGCGCCTTGAGACCCTCCGGGTGAGTAGCGCGCTATACAAATGCTCTGATTGATTGATTGATTGACCGTGGCATGGCGGCTTGTTAAACAGGACGACTGCCTGTATGTAACGTTGATTTTGGCTCTGCACTGGCTGAATGGGCTGAATGGGCTGAATTGGCTGAATTGAAAGGCAAGGCTCAGCATTGGAGGTAACGGACTGAGTCTGTGTATGTTTTTTCTTTTTTTTTGTAGAGAGGACATATCTCATTGGACTTATCAATTATTTTCCAGTAGGAGCCAGTGGGCTATTCTGTGTGACTTTACTCTAATATTTTCCGCATTTAGATATGGCTCCTAAAGTGGCTCGCGGTGGGAAAACAGGACCTGCTGGGGAAGGGGCAGTTGGTACACGTGCCGCCCTAGCAGCAATATCTAAAGAAGTGCCGGACGGCAAAGACTTTGGTAGCGCGGGGCTGAGTAAAGACTCAGCGCAAGGCACTTCCAAGATACCACAAATGTTTCAGCCTGTTATAGGGAAAAAAGCCAATATCTCTGCTTCCAACCCTAGTTCAGATGCTCTCGAAGTAGGAAGAGAGGAAAGTAGAGCAAGAGTCACTAAGGAGCAGAACCATCACCCCTCAAATTCTTTCAGCTGTACCTACATCGCTTTCCGAGACACCCCAAACTCCGGCTCAGACTGTGGAGGGGGCTAAAGACATGGGCATAACGGATGATGGAAATAGCACAGTCAGAGAAGAAGCTCATGAGTCGTTAAGTAGCAAGGATAGCGGGTACTACTCACTTTCGGAGCACGCAGAAGGATCAGATCTGTAAGGAGATCTCTCGCTTCCTGAGGAGGGATATGGAGACAGCACTCCTACTATGCTGGAAGACAGTGAACACAAAAATGGCCTTTCTGGGGGTACTTTAGCCGAGGCCTCTACTATTCGGAAGAAAGATAGGTCAGGCAGTGTGGGATCAGTCACTGCTGAGATAACTGATTGGTACCTTTCAGATGCGACACAGTCACTAGAGAGATTGGACTTATCGGGCCAAGCCAGTGGGGGCGTAGATGTGGAGATATCTTGTCAAGTATCGTTGGAGGAAATTTATATATCTATTACAGATCATAGGTTGGAGGCTCAAGCTGAGCATTTAACAACACATACTGCATGTTGGAAATTGCAAAATACAGTTCGACGCTTGGCTAAAACATGTAATGACTTTACTGATAGAATGGTGGAAGCTGAAGCCCGGATATCGTCGTTAGAAGACCAGATGGTGACTCAAAAGGCTGATGTTGCTGAAATAAAGGCCCACAAGGACGATGTACAGGACAAGATTGCCGACTTAAAAAATTATTGCGTCGCAATAATTTACGTATTCTTGGGGTCCCAGAAGGCCTTGAGGGGCAGAATATACATACATTTGTAGCTGAACTGTTTGAGGAAGCACTTCCAGAAGTAAAAGAATGGAATTGGGTTCGTGAAATCCCATAGGTTCCCATTTCGACAGCGACCGGTAAGAAGTGGGCATGCAGGGCCCCAGCAACCACGGGCTATATTAATCTCCTTGAATAACTTTCTGGCAAGGCAGGTACTGTATGATATGGCTAGACCTGCAGGAAGAGATCTAGAAAAGGTATACTGTTTTTTGTTTGCCCAGATTACTGCCATACCACAGTTGAAAAGCGATGGCAGTTACGGCAGCTAATTGTTCCGTTTCAAACTAAGGGCCTGCAAGTGTTTTTATTACAACCAGCAACCTTAAAAACAGTTAATAAGGGACAGACCCATTTCTTCACGTCTGTGGCTGCTGCAAAAGAATATCTTCATACTTTGGCTTGATGGACTGGTGTACTAACCTGGCCGTTACTAATCTAATACGTGACATTCTAACTAATTACTTTAAATAACTGATCTTCTTTTGTTTCTTGCAGCCCTGGAATTTTTTTTTGGGGGGGACTAGGTATTTTCTTCTGTATATTTAGATAGCGGGAGGGCTGAATATTTAGAGAGCCACTCACCGAGCATCACCAGGGCGACCAGCCCTATTGCCTTAGTTAAGGGGGGGTTCACTTTGGGAGGGTGGAGGGGGGTTGGTGAGGGGGTGTGTGGGACTAGGGGGCACTGGTGGGGTATTGGGCGGGGTGAGGGCTTGGGTAAGGGAAAAAAATGATAAAATGTCAGTTCATAGCATTTGTTGTAAGAATTTTGGAATATATCTAGTTTTTTGTTTATATGTTAACGACCAGCTACATACAAGCTTCAATGTCTTCTAGGAGTCTACGTATATGCTCCTTTAATGTTTGTGGGCTGAATAATATTTTGAGAAGGAAACGTGTGATTAATGAGCTGTGCTTAACCGCATCGCTGCGGCGGTTATTTTTCCCCTACGCGGCTTTTTCTAAAAGCCGCGTAAGATTACGAGCTGAGCTCGTCATCAGCATCGAAGGGGTTAATCATCCCTGATGTTCTTTGCTTACAGAAAACACATATCCCCTGGTCCAATTACAGGATGTTATCAGAGTTGGGATTTACTTTGTTATCTGCATCTAGACAATCTACTATGAATCGGGGTGTGGCAATTATGGGAAGTAGGGCTGAAACAGGTACGAGTAGGGTGCAGGCTGATAATCTAGGGAGGTGGGCGATTACGGAATGTACTATAGGGGCTACCAAAATTACAATATGCACAGTGTATGGTTGTAATTTAGACGAGGCAGAAATTTTGGAGCTCCTGAATGTTGAATTAGCGCAGTGGGCAACACCCCTGTTATTAATTGGGGACTTTAATATACACAGGGATTCTCAAACATGGGATGTCCACTTCAAGGACTATAAAGGTCGTAAGCCGAGGGTATTTAGGGCTCTGCACCAGTTGGTAATGTAACATGGTCTAGTCGATGGGTGGCCGACGTTTAATCCTGGTAATCCAGGGTCTACTTTTTTTTCTTTTCCACATTCTAAACTTGTTAGGCTAGACTATATTTTTTACCCCGATTTTTAACTGTTGGCGCAAAGATGCAAGTAATGCCCCGCATTACATCAGATCACAGTCCGGTGGTTATGGACTTGACTTGTTTTAATACTATGCAGGAAGCGTGAGCATTTACATTTAGTAAAAAGCTTGTTAGCGACAAGGAATATATAACTCATATTAAGCTATGGGCGAAGCAGTTCTTAGAATATAGCAGAGGCACGGCCACTCAATCAATGGTTTGGGATTCCTTCAAAGCTTTTCTTAGGGGCTAAACTTGCAGTTACGGCTGGGACAAACAAAAGAAACAGAAAGCCTTGATAGCGGGCCTGCTTGAGGAACTTAGAGAGGCCGAGTGTGAACTTATTTCAGTAATTCGCTCCAATGTGGATTGTCAAGCTGCACAAACCAAGGTTGCTTCCTGTAAAGCTAGGATAAACGGGGTCTGGAGCCAGGACATAGTTACTCAGTTCAAAATACATAAGGCTGAAAGATATGAGTACGGGGAAGCAACATGTTAATGTCTAGCTCAAAGAATGCGGGATAGGCAGGCTTCTCAACGTATTCAAATGCTGGAGAATGACAGAGGAGATATGGTTGAAACTATGGATGGTATTAAGGAGGTTTTTCGTATATATTATAACGTACTGTACACTCAAGAACCTGTTGTTCAGGATCAAAGTGAACAATACCTCAGTGATTTTGATTTCTCTAAGTTCGGGCCGTCTGAGAGGGAAGTATTGGAAGCTCCAAATTCCATGCAAGACTTACAGATAGCATTAGAGGATTTAGCTTTGGGGAAAGCAGCTGGCCCGGATAAACTCCCTTTGGAGGTTTATCAGTTGTTATTCTCTACTATAAAGGAAGATATGCTTGAAACCTTTTTAGCCGCTCAATGTGGAAATCCTCCAGGGTCTTGGGATGACGTGAAGATAGTGGTTTTTAAGAAAAAAGATAAGTCCCCCAGATCCCCGGGGTCATATAGGCCCATATCATTAATTAATGCAGACACAAAAGTATATTCTAAAATATATTCTAAAATATTGGCAACTCGGCTTGTACAAGTTATATTATGTTATGTTATGTTATAATTTTGTTAAGCGCACAGCTGCCCCAGCTAAGGGGCGTCCCGGCGCTGACCGTCAAATTGTACAAAATAGCAGTTATAGGCCAAAAAAATGGAAACACTAGATCAGTGGAAAAAGAAAGGTCTTAATAGCTTTCCGGAATAGCAGTAAGCCATCAATACCACGAATGGATACAGGCACTGGTATCTCGGCATCAGCACGGGTTCCTTGCCGGCAGAAACAAGGCAATCACTTGTAAGGGGTCATATCGCTAATAGACTATGTAACTGCATTTCAAAAGAATATGGGTATCATTTTTTTAGATGCTGAAAAAGCATTTGACCGTGTTACATGGGCTTTTTTATGGTCTACAATGCGCAAGATGGGGTTTGGACCCCAGTTTCTGCTGGCATTACAAACCATGTATAAACGCCCTCGGGCGAAGATCTGTACCATGGGGCATGATTCATCCTTTGTTTATAATACATGGGGTACACGGCAAGGATGCCCATGCTCCCCTTTGTTTTTTGCCATTTATATTGAACCTTTATTGCAGCTACTGGAGTCTACTAACTCCATACAATCAATGCCAGTGGGCGAATATGAAGTACGAGTTCTTGCCTATGCTGATGACATCGCGGTTGTGACATCGGATCCTGTGCAAGCATTAAGTGAGCTAGAATTTCTGACTCAAGAGTTTGGACAGGTTGCTGGATATAAATTGAATATCTCTAAAACCCAGGTTGTTTGCACGGCGGGGTTGTGCCCAGGCGAGCCGCGAGTAACTTCAGAGGCTAAGTACTTGGGGATTAAAATCAGGATGTCACTCCAGGAGATAATTGATGTAAACTGGGCTGATATACTAGGGTCAGTCAAAAGATAGCTAGAAAAGGTAGAATGTTTACATTTAACTATGGCCGGTCGTCGGAATGTGTTAAAGATGTGTATACTCCCTAACGTGCTCTATTATTTTTGGATGGTGCCTCTGGAGTTGACACGGGTACAATTAATGCAGCTTCAATCAATTACGGATAGGTTCATATGGGGGTGGAAGAAAGCCCGTCGTGCTTCAAAATTTCAGATCAGATCAGATGTTACTAGGCGACCAGGCGTGTGAAGCTTTGCTTAAATTTTTTGATTTGAACCAAGCTATTTTAAACGTACTGTATTTAAAACTATGACTGCTGCTTATAAGGGTGGAAATGGCTGCGTAAGATTCTATCTATCAAACGGATCAATTTTTACACCCCCTTGACTCTATGGAGATATTTCCATTGATATTCTGGGATCCAAAGATGAAAACCTGGAGAAACAAGAGTGTTCGTTGTTTAGGGGATATTTACAAAAATGGAGTATTGGTTTCCTTTACGGGATTAGTTGAAAGGTATACAATATCTATGAATGATTTCTTTAAATATTTGCAGTTACGTGATTTCTTATATAAACATTGTAGATCACAGACCATTTTATGTAATGAATTTCTTGAAGCTTTGTTAAAAAGGGCAAAGATTGGGATTCTGTATGAAATATTACTCTCAAAGCAACGTGATGATATAACAGCTCAAGATGCGAAATGGCAGGCCCGACTAGGCAACTCTGGTTTATTTTTGCAAGATTCGATCGATATGGCGGGCGAAGTGATTTTGACTGCAAATTTAAGCACCCAACATTATAAAACTGTGTTTAATTTATACCATACACCAGTTAAAATGATGAAGTGGGGTGATGTCCATGATGGAAAATGTTTTAGGTGTCAAACTGAGGAAGTAGATATTCTTCATGTATTTTTTGATTGTAACGTGCTAATACCATTTATTTTATGTCTTGAACAATTTCTGCTCGAAACAACTAAGGTGCATGTTTCTATAAGTCGAGAGTTGTTGCTATTCGGGGTGTGCAAAGACAGGGAAGCTATACAGATTTGTTTTGCTTATTGTTATTTTATTTTTATGGCGATGGCTGTAGCTCGATTATGCATTGCCACGATGTGGTTGAAACCAGAGGTGCCTTCCTTTGAAATGTGGCGAGCTAAGTTTTATAATGTGTTTTATCTTGAATTTAATTTGTACCGTATTAAATCACTGAAGAAAAAACAACTAGGGCTGAAGATTTGGCAACCTATGCTGCAACATATGGAGATGTCGCTTTGAAACCATGCTAAATTGATGTTTATTTCTCTTCTTTGCTTTGGTTTTTGTATGCTATGAACTGAACAATAAAAAAAATAAAAAATAAAAAAAAAATATTTGTGGGACTGCATCAGTCCATTCGGGCATCCGCATGTAGATAGCCTTATGCTGTCTAACAGTGGTGTCTGTACTGGGCTGGCTACTCTGTAGTCAGGAATCTGGTGGTGTTCAAAGCTGTGGTACTTGTAACAGTCATCGCAATTAATTCCGAATTCGCATATCTGGGCTTTCATCCCTGGCCACCAGTACATCTCTTCTAATTCTGGTAGAGATTTAGAGATCCCTTGATGTATCAGACCCTCTCCCATATGTGCTTCAAAAATGAGAGCACCTCTCTGGTTCCGTTTGGAATTACTCTATCCCCCACTTCAGGGATTTGAGTAAAAGGAACAGAGTTCGCATCAATTATGTATTTGTATTCGAGTTGATAATTTAGAGGTAACGCTGCTCCGCTGCCTTTGCTCGCGGCATCGACAGCGAGCATGGTTTCACCATCTATCGGTGTTTTCGAATGATTGCTTGTAGCTACGGAAGCCATTTTAACAGCTGCCTTTGCAGCCCTCATCAGCCAATAAATTCCCTGCAGCGTGATTGCCATCACGCTGATGACTCAGTGTATGGATCACGTGAGTCTTTTGTACTTCTTTCTGCAAAAGAATTACTTGTTCCCAAAGCTTTTTATGCTTTATTGTGCCACCTTTTGTGTTCTTAAAACCATTTTGAACCTAGGTCTGCAGATATTCATAGTAATTCCTGACACAGTTATACGAATCACACACTATGGGTGTGGGGAATTCGCGATCAGTATTTTCAAGCGCCATCTTGAATGCCTGTAGTTCAGCTCGCTGAGCTGTACAGTCTCCGAGAGATTGAGTTTTTGTGACCATAGGTCTGAATTTACCATTATGCCAGCGACCTTTAACAATCGCGCACGCAGCACTGTAAGCTTGTTTGCCCCCAATCGCGGGCTGTGCTGATCCGTCTGTATATATTATACAGCCGTAATGTTCTAGAGGTAAAATTTCAGTAGGCAGAGGACATTCTTGTTCGTATTGGAGAAATTCTTGTGTCTTCAAGTAAGGATCAAAAACGTATTAAACGTCTGTTGCAGCAAGAGAATTAACCCATTGTATCCATCTTGGATGTAGAGCTTTTGCATTTGGAATGCTTGCCTTCGTTACTGCCTCTAGGGCAGGTACAGGTATAACAACTTGAATGCGTTTACCCTGTATGAGGGCTCTCTCCTTTGCTACAGCAGTCTGAACCGCTGTCAGAATTTTTTCTGTTGAAGTGAATTTCATTTCAGCTTGTGTGTACAAGTGAAATTTGTAAGCCATTGGTACCTTTTCACCTTTGTTAAAGGTTAGGTATGTGAATCCGCATCTCCCTGGGATGATTCGGATAACAAGGTTGCGTACATTGTCGCGTGTTTGTAAGTGTGTTGTTGCCAATATGTCTGTTTGAACTGAACGCACAATTTCTGTGTGCTTTTGAGTCCCATTAGTAGGTTTGAAATCAGGTTTGATTAGTTCGAAGGGAGGTTTAACCCTTTCTACGTAATTCAGAATGTAAGTTCTTCCAAAGTTTAGGAATCCTAGAATTGACTGTAAGTTATTCAGCATTTTTGGAGTTTGGAGCAGCGCACATTTTTCTAAAAGGTTGGCTGCCAGGCTTTTGCCTTCACTCGACAACTCGTATCCTAGGAAAAGGACATTGAGGTGGGCAATTCTTGATTTTTTAAAGTTGAATTTGTACCCATCAGAAGCAAACCCAAGTATTATGGTGTTAACTCTTTTCAAGTGCCTGTCCAAATTATCATCTGTAAGATAGATGTCATTGACATAAGATAATGCCTCATCATCAAATATTTGTAGTAACTCTGTTACCCTGGCTGAAAATAACCCTGGACTGTTCTTGAACCCCTGGGGGAGACGACAAAATTGACGCTGTTTCCCCAATATTTGTGCAATGTTTTGACAGAAGAAACCGTTTGAAATGTCTAATGTAGTTATATATTTTTTGTGCACAATGTTATATTTATCAGTGCTGCACTGTGTGCATTTTGTACTGTAAAAGTTTTGCTACAAGAGTTTCAATGTCTGTAGTCCAAAACTAGACAATATGTATTGTCTGGTTTGGAGACAGGAAACAAAGGATTGTTCATTGATGAGGTGCATGTTTCAATCACCCTCTGGTATTCAAGTTGATCTAAGATCTTTCTGACTTGTTTTTTAGCTTCTTGCTTTGCTGGATACTGCCTCTGAGCAGTAGGATGATTTTTTAACTGGATTTTATGGTGAGGAGAGTCCTCATCCCAACCCACATCATTTTTATATAATGCTGGAACCTGGGCAACAACCCATTTTCTGGCATAGGTGTATTTTTTATGATTAGGAATATGATTAGAGAAGGCTGGCATAATGATCTCTTCTTCCCACAAATGAATGCGCTCTGATTGTCAATGAAACACTCAGGTTTCTTCACAACTTTAACTTGATTTCATCAATATTTATTCCAACATATGTATGAATCAAAATTCTAGATGTGAATATTTTTGGATTAAGAAGCTTAATTCTGCCAACCCTATTGGGCTTAATGATCGTATTGAACATTCATGTTTCCTGTAGACTTACTCAGCATTTGGCTTAAACTATATCCGAGACCCTAATTGAACATTCTATTGATTGCTACATATGATATTTATTTATTATTACATTTCTTATTGTGCTGATCGTATGTCAATGCAATATAAGTGACCGCTTGTTTGCATAACATTGTACTATTCTTAGTTTATTTACGCAGGTCACATATCCTTAGTTTGTTGACGTAGGTCACTTCCTTGAAGCCTCACCATACTCCGCCATGTGACTTGAGCTAATGCCAATAGCAGTCAGTGATTGGTGTACGCGCCGATCACGTGACCGGAATTGTAGTTTCTTACAAATCAGTAAATAGTTGGCGCGTAACTTCTTGATCACCAAGCCGAAAAGTTTGCACGCCCGGTGCTCCAGACCCGATGGTCTAATGTAAGTAAATCAGATTGCTGTCAGCTAGTTAAAAAGTTGTGCGTAATTGATTTTAGCGTGAGTCACACCCGTCACACTATGCCAGCACGTTATTTTTGAGATAAGGAAACCGGCGAACGTTTGCTATGCAACTGTTTATTTTACATGTGATAAACTACTGTTAACCTTGTGATTCGTATAGCCATAATGAATTGCCACGTCGCTTATGTTTTATTTTTGATTTTGTGGATGCATTCTATTCAAAATTGTGCTTTTTGAACTACAGGATAGTGAATTAATTGGTCCTGTTTCTTTTCATTTATAGTCCCCTGACGAAGGGTCAGTTTTTCGACCCGAAATGCATTGGGAGATTAACATTTGTTGACCATTGGAGAAATAAGCTGTAATCAATATGAACTTTGTCGAAAAATTATGAGAATGGAAAACCAAATGGAATTTTGATTCATACATATGTTGGAATAAATATTGATGAAATCAAGTTAAAGTTGTGAAGAAACCTGAGTGTTTCATTGACAATCAGAGCGCATTCATTTGTGGGAAGGAGCCGCTTTCCACATCATATAGGTTGTTTGTAAGACAAGGGCAGGACGCCTTGTGGCATGAGTTGTGCCAACCTCTAAATCTATATAACCTTGAAATATAATCAGAAGTCTCGAGTGCATAAGGATAACATATTTTCTGATAATGATCTCTTCGCCATGTGGGCACTCCCTGACAAATTCAGGTGGCCAGTCTTTGTCAGCTAGAAGGATGTCATAACCTTTAGATAGCTTGTCTCAAAAGAGTGCTTTTACTTTCCTAGTTATATCCCCCTCTATTCGGAGCGTTACTTCATATAACTTATGGGGTACACTAACCCTGGTGTCGGCAGTTTCAACCTGAATGTATTCATTCAGATCCACTGTCTCCAGATGATCCTTCAGGATCCTGTGAGCTATGGTGACCTCCGCTGCGTTGTCCAGCATTATTTGGGCCCACTCCCTGTTCTTGAGTTGTGTCCTGAAGATCATTGGCATGTCTGATTTTAATACTTGCTACCTTCTTTTTGGAGAATTGTCTTTTCGTATTTTTTGGAATGTGTTGTTCGTCTTTGGACTTCACATGTTCCTCTTTATATTCTGATTGTCCTCTTCTTTCGGATTTCTGCGAGGAAGTCTGAAAGGTATGAGAGGATCTTATATCAGTATCTTGATATCTATCAGGTTTGCTCAAATTATCCCTATTTCTAAGGTTATATCTCTTTTCAGAGTGCTCATTTTGAGGAGATCTACCTCTGGATTGAGAATGCTTCTCTTTAGGAAGTGACTGTCTACTGTTTTCCCATTTCTTTTTACGAGTAGTTAGATTGTTTTTGAAAAAAACTTTTTCAGGATTTTCTGTTAGTTAAGGTTTTACAGGTTTCCCCCCCAAACTATCTCTTCCTAGTTCTTCATAGGATTTTTCAATATTTCTGGCAAGTTCATACGGTTGCTCAGTAATATCAAGTTCTTTTAATTTTTGGCGGATTGCCACTGATGCTGCTTCACCTTTAATATTAGCTAATAGGATAGCTGAGACCTGTTTGAAATCTTTCAGTAATTTCATACCTTGATGCAAGGCCAGTTCTGGACCGAATTCATTTTGAATCTGTCTCAGAACATCTGGTATTACCGCCATAGACGGGACACCATGTGTTTTTGTGCAGATTGGAGCAAAGACTGTACCCCAAGTGTCACAGTCCTCTACGTGTGGTGCAATCCCCATTGGTAAACAGATTGTTAGAATCCTGTGTTTCTCATGAGGTGTACTATCGGGAAATACTGCCTCTATTTGAGTAATTTTCTGGGCTAACCAGAATGAAATGTGTTCCCTTTTTGCAGGCAACTTACCGATTACTGACTGTATAGTCTCTGGTGCGATTTTGTTTGTGTTCCCCTGATGAGGGGCGTGCTGTGGAATTCTTACAGCAGGTTGGACTGTTAAAGTCCGCATTACATATTGTACCAATTGTCTATGTATTTTAATTAATTGTTTTAGCTGAGCTAACAGTTCTGGTCCTGTCATTCTTTCAATGTCAGGATGTGGTGTATAGCTGGCTAATACTGACCTAGTGGACCAAGCCTGGTAATCTGATTTTGATGTTGCAGGGTGCCATTAAGCAAGTGCTGATGCTCTTGGTAAGTTAGTGGATTTCAACGTCCTCGAAGGGAACGTATTCCACTGGAGGTTCCTCTATCTTATAGAAGTGGAACTCATGTGTTACTGGATTTGCTTGTGGAAAGACAATCCATGAATAGAATACCTCTGTCTGCCGATATTGATGTGCCTCTATGACAAATATTACCTTACTAGTTCTCGATGATACTCCATTATTTATGAGTTTGTAAGTTATAATTTTTCTTACATTTGCCAGGATGTGTATAACATCCGGGTCATTCTCATTAAAACCTGTAGTATCTAGGTTTTGTGTAAGTGCTGCTGCTGCAGCTCTAGCCAACTCTTCGTCACTCTGCATCATTTTTTATGAAGGTTTGCAGAGCAAGTTTCAAGGAAAAAAGATAAGGTGCACAATATTTTGGAACACTGTATCCTTCAACGTTGAACAAAACCAAAAAACTAATACATAGGATTTTTCGTCCTACTCAGTTTAAGGCGGATATTTTTATCCTTTAACCCACTCCAGACATCTATTGGAGTTTTTACGGGATAAAAGGGGTCTCTCTGAAAAGCACAACTGAGTTACTCTAGTATATAGAGTTAAATTAGTGACTTACCAAATGTTGGGTGCCATGTAGTGTAGTTCTGATATTCCCAATAGGCTCTGTGCATTGGAATAATATATCCTATAGTTTAGAAGTAGGACTGAGGTTGACAAGGTCTCTATTGAATATACTAGACTTAATAGCTCAGAGGTCAATAGAAACTTTCTCGAATTCACAAGAAGGGATTAGTCTCTGACAACCGCATAAACATGACAACTTTGTTTCCCCAAGATAAAAGTCGTGGAAACAATAGATAGATATTTCAATGAGTCAATCATGCATGCTTCGTTTCACTAGAGGTGCAGAGAAAGTAGAAAGACTGGCGTTTTCAATAAAAGGTTTTATTGAACAGTATTCTTTCTCAGGCATAAGAAATGAACTGCTACAATAGTAAAACTGTTTGTAAAATATAATGCGTACAGTATAAATAGTAGAATAAAAAAATACTGTAAGAGCCTTGTATGTTCCTAAACCATATATAAATACAAACATAAATAACAGAGGCTAAAAGTACTCAACTGGTGCTTCTAAAATACGCCTAGCCCGGGTGTACCTAACCTAAGTTCAGTACGAGGGACAAGTAAGTGAAGTGTAGCTTAAGTTTTAGTATTATTTTGCCAAGAATCTGCTCAAGATTTCTCTAAGGGTCTAATTCAGGTCCGTACCTTAGATTAGAATGGAGAAGGCTGGTCGCGGGACTCGATTTCCAAAAAACCTGCAAGGGTAGCTTGGAAACACTGGAGCTGGATTTCTCGGCAGGAGAAAAGACAGCTTCTCTCTCAGTGCGTCCGCTGGAGGGTCGGCTTCCTTCGGCACTTGCTGTAGCAGGGCGCGTTGGGCAAGTAGATAGTCCAACTGCACCAAACCACTGTGTGTTTGCTTGGGTGAGTGTGGGCATATTTATACCTTAAAGGTGCCGACTTTGACGTAAAGGTGTACATAATAACGTCACCAAAGAGTCTCAGTTCTTTGAAAACTCCATGAGTTCTTGGACAAATCAATACTCAATCAAGGGGAAGTCCCTGACTGCTGAAGGCGGGTTTTACCAAGAAAACGTTGTTGATTTTCGGAACTAGTGGAAATAGCCTTGCCGTATTTGGACTGCATGAGCTATGCCTAAATATGGTTATGATTTCTATGCCTATATAAGGACACAGGCCTAGATGTAGGTAATTTTATTTTACCACTTCTTAAATACCGAATTTTACCGATTCAGTATTTAAGAAGTGGTAAAATAAAGGGGGGGGATGTAGGTATTACAGAATCGTTAAATACCGAATCGTTAAGATTCGGTATTTACCGATTCTGTAAATACCGATTCGGTAATGCCCATTGATTCCTATGGGCATTGAAGCCCATAGGAATCAATGGGCATTACCGAATTGGTATTTACAGATTCAGCAAATATCGATTCCAGCAAGGGTGCAGGGGGTGTTACTTTGACACCCTCTAGCACCCCAAATACAGGCATGTGTGCCATGTGGTACACAGACCTGCCCTAAGGGCAGGTCTGTGTGTCACATTGCACAGGTGTGCATGCACAGATGTGCATGCACACCTGAATTCGGTATTTTACCACACAATAGGATTGTGTGGTAAAATACCAACTCGTAAGGGCCTGTGGCACTCTTAGGAGTGTCACCTAGATATGGATTTACCGATTCGGTAAATATACCGATTCGGTATTTTACAGAATCGGTATATTTACCGAATCGGTAAAATTACCGATTCTTAAAATAACATGCCCCTACATCTGAAAACCCTAATACCGGTCGGAAACGGCCGAAATCGGCCGTTTCCGACCGGTATTAGTGCTCCTACATCTGGCCCACAGTGATTTATACCTAAATAAGGGCATGAATCGGGAAACTTACAATAGGGTCCTAAAATAGTTCACAACAGGCTGATAGCCAGAAACTGGTCCTAGGATGCTTGATTCCGGTCCAGGGAAGACATGACTTGGCAGTTCAGGCTGGACTGTTCCCATGAGGCACAGGGTCAAGACTGATTTGCACATGGCCATGTCTGAACCGGGGTGGCGTGGTGAGCAAAATAACGATGGATTAAACCCAGATCTGTGACTGGGGGTGAATGTTTTACCAATGTACAACATTCCGTGCATCACCTTGTGTGTTTTGCTGTTCGCCCTATGTGGGAAGGGTATGCCCAGACGTGGGTCCTCTGCTCACTACACCACTGGAGTCAAGCTATCCTAGCTTATGATGGCTGATAGCCAGAAACCAGTCCTAGGATGCTTGATTCTGGTCCAGGGAAGACATGGCTTGTCAATTCGGGCCTGACTGTTCCAATGAGGCACAGGGTCAAGACTGATTTGCATATGGCCATGTCTGAACTAGGGTGGCATGGTGAGCAAAATAACGATGGATTAAACCCAGATCTGTGACTGGGGGTGAATGTTTTGCCAATGTGCAACGTTCTGTGCATCATCTTGTGTGTTTTGCTGTTCGCCCTATGTGGGAAGGGTATGCCCAGAGGTGGATCCCTTGCTCCATACGCCACTGGAGTCAAGCTATCCTGGCTGATGACGGCTGATAGCCAGAAACCGGTCCTAGGATGCTTTATTCCGCTACAGGGAAGACATGGCTTGGCAGTTCGGGCTAGACTGTTCTTATGAGGCACAGGGTCAAGACTGATTTGCATATGGCCATGTCTGAACTGGGGTGGCGTAGTGAGCAAAATAACAATGGATTAAACCCAGATCTGTGACTGGGGGTGAATGTTTACCAATGTGCAACATTCCGTCCATCATCTTGTGTGTTTTGCTGTTCGCCCTATGTGGGAAAAGTATGCCCAGACGTGGGTCCCATGCTCACTTTGCCACTGGAGTCAAGCTAACCTGGCTGATGACGGCTGGTAGCCTGAAACCAGTCCTTGGATGCTTGATTCTGGTCCACAAAAGACGTGGCTTGGCAGTTCGGGCTTGACTGTTCTTATGAGGCACAGGGTCAAGACTGATTTGCATATGGCCATGTCTGAACTGGGGTGGCATGGTGAGCAAAATAACGATGGATTAAACCCAGATCTGTGACTGGGGGTGAATGTTTTGCCAATGTGCAACGTTCTGTGCATCATCTTGTGTGTTTTGCTGTTCGCCCTATGTGGGAAGGGTATGCCCAGAGGTGGATCCCTTGCTCACTACGCCACTGGAGTAAGCTATCCTGGCTGATGACAGCTGATAGCCATAAACTGGTCCTAGAATGCTTGATTCCGGTCCAGGGAAGACATGGCTTGGCAGTTCGGGCTGGACTGCTCCCATGAGGCACAGGGTCAAGACTGATTTGCATATGGCCATGTCTCAACTGGGGTGGCGTAGTGAGCAAAATAACGATGGTTTAAACCCAGATCTGTGACTGGGGGTGAATGTTTTGCCAATCTGTAACATTCCGTCCATCATCTTGTGTGTTTTACTGCTGGTGTTAAGCAGGACGACTACTGAAGCATGAAAGAGAGCCCACCCAAGAGCCACACCTGAAGATCCACAGATGCCATGGTGAGAATGATCATGCAATACGGATATCAATGAGGGCCACAACATCCCCGCAACCACCCCAGGGCCCCCCGACCCTCCCCCAGACATACAAATACCATGCATGCCACAAGCTCTAAAACAAATGCACGATGGCGCACAGTTCCAAAATAAATGCACACATGTGTGGCCAGAAGAACGAGAAACAGTCACACAGCAGTGAAGTAAAAAACAAAAATCTTAATTGAAACACAACACAAAACAGTAATGCTGAAGGCTCCTGTCGGGTCCGCCAGGGACAATCTGAATGACACAGCTTGGAAGAGAAAGCACAAAATCAGGACGTATGTCATGCACACTTCAAAGGAGTGAGACACAGAGAAACAGAAAAGGAAAGTGAGCCAGATAAAGAAAGAGAGGGAAGGAAATGAAGATGAAGAGAGAGAGAGGGAAGTGAGAGAGAGTGAGAGAGAGAGACAGAGAGAGTGAGAGGAGAGAGGGAAGGGAGAGAGAGTGAGAGAGAGAGAGAGTGAAGGGAGATAGAGTGAGAGAGAGAGAGAGAGAGAGAGGGAGAGGGAAGGGAGAGGAAGAGAGAGAGAGCGAGAGAGAGAGGGAGAGAGAGAGAGAAAGGGAGAGAGAGTGAGAGAGATAGAGAAGGGAGAGAGAGAAAAACCGCCACCCCTGCGCACACAGACCCCACTGCTCACCTGCTGCCACCGGTGTGTCCATCAGTAGGTACACTGCGTGCCCATGCAAGCTCCAGGCCCCTGTCACGCCACCGTGGCATTGTCCACATCATGCGGGTCTGCCCCGCATCCCAGCAAGTCCCACACATGACGTTGAGTTCTGAGTCATCAATGGTGGAGACCACATCAGTGCACTCATCATCATCGCAGGCACCCGCTCAGCAATTACGTGTGCCACCAACCCTGTGCAACCCCAGTCAGTGCCACGTGGTGGTAGGCTCATGTCAGCCGCAAGGCCTTCGGGTGCCACTAACCCTGTGCTACGCTATTCAGCCCACGTGGTGGTAGGCCCATGTCAGCCGCAAGGCCTTCTGGTGTCACCAACCCTTTGCGCAGCAAATCATGGGCCCTTTATAATTGAGCACCGTGGAGCATCCGTCATCCAGTCACCAACGGTAGAGGGAAATGTGATGTTTTCGGCCCCTTATATTAGTGGGGTCACATGGCCTGTGATGCCTGTGCCAGATGGGTGTGGTGTGTGTGCAGACCTGCCCTCAGGGAGTGGCCGTGACATGCTGTCAACTAGACCAGTGACCTGCACACCACCAGCGAGTATGCCTGCAACAGGTCACTATGTGGGCCCCCCTTGGAGCGTCAGCGGAGTGGTCTGGCCTGGCATACGCCGGACCAGCGCAGGGCTTACAACAATGACTCGGGGGCTATGGGTGTGGTTCAGTCCATCTCCGGACAAGGAAGTGACTAATGCGTGTGTCTTTGTTGTATTGTCCACGACACCCCGGACACAATAGGCAATGTACACGCGGTGACAGGCATCCCAATAGATGAGCATCATTGACGTAAGAGAAATCACTGTCCCCACTTCCATCCACACATTCATGCAGGCATGATGAAAGACATGACACAGCAGTGTGTTACTGGATGTTTATTACACATCCAGTGGAGTGCTGTACCTTGAGCGGTACCTGGCCATGCCAAGCACACCACACAATATGGGCCCGTGGAGGGCCAGCCAGTGTCCATCCGGGGATGACATGTGCTGCAGAAGAGGAAGGCGGTCACTGTGTCATTGGTCATCAAACAGGATATGGTAGTCCATGTCGCTGTCCAAGGTGAGTGCAGCGGAGTGTATCGGGGGTCAGTGGGAGGTCATGAGGCTATGTGCAACACCATGCAGAAACAGGCTAGGTGGCAGAGATAAATGCTACTGCCTCCTTCTGACAACAATCCCATCCACATCCTTGTCCCCGTATGTGTGCTCTGCCTCACCTGTGGGTGTTGCAGTACCGGCTGCGGCACTGTGTGCCACTGACACATCAGGGGCTGGAGGTGAATTGTCGGCCGCACTGTGTGGCAGTTGCACATCAGGTGCCGGAGTGGATACGCCTGCCGCACTGTGAGGGACTGTCACACCAGGGGGCGGAGATGTGGATGTGTGGGGGCAGCAGCATTCATCAGCATCTTGCCTTGTGGCAGCAATGCCATGAGGAGGATCTGCAGGGCATGGTAGATCCCAGCTACATCTCGCTGATGTGCAGTGGTAGCTGCCATCCTTTCCACCTCCATCCTTACCATGTCCTGCATGAGCCTCCGCATGTGTGCCAGCTATAGGCTGGTTTCGCTGGAGCCAGTCTGAGCAGACAGGTGTTCTTCCCTCTGCGTCATGACTCCAGCGATATCAGTCAGGGCTCCTTGGATAGCATGAAGCGGGCCGTGGGTGTCTCCGTTAGGGACTGGAGCTGACACCCATGGATGACATCCATTTTGGCAGCCATGAGGCTGAACCCCACCTGCACTTGCTCAGCCGTCTCCCTCTGTCACTCCAGCACATGGCGTTGGAAGGCCATGGTTTGTTCCTCGAGGGTGCCTCCTCCTGGGTGCTTTGGGCAGTGGGTGGGGTCTCCTTGATGTAGCTGGGCTGCCCTGATCGTGGAGGTGAGTTGCGGATGATGTCCATGATGTTTTTGAGGGTTTGGGTGTCGATGCTCGCGTTCTCCTCCTCGTCATCAGTGAAGAGTGGCTGGGACTGAGCTGCAGGGGGTGTTTACAGTGCCCCTGCAATGTACATGTTGATATTCAGCCAGCATGGCATTGTACATTGTGACAGTTTGTGGATCAGGCCATGACCCAGAGTCATTGTGGGTGTACACTGCTTGATTGTGCATGTGTGCCATTGTGGCCCACTCCACCCGTCCTCTCAGTGCCTTTGGTTTAACACATCTTGTTGTGGTTCTGCTGTGTCCTGTCGAGCAGTGTCCATTCCCCCGACTCCGGCCCCAGTCTCCACAATGATGACTATCGACACCAGCTCCTCCATGTCATCCAGCATGAGCTGTGGAACTGGGCCCCCACCTCCCGTCTGCATTGCTGCCTTCTGGTTGGCTGTGAGTTTCTCCTTGGTCTTTCACTTGATGTCAATCCATCGCCTCTTGGTCTCGCCCATTGACCTTCTGTGCTCTCCGACGGCATTCACCTTGTCCACGATGTTCCGCCATATCCCTTTTTTTCCCAATGACACGTTGGAGGTGACGAATAGTTGTTGATGGTGTTCCATCACCTCCATGACTAGGATCCTGTTTTCCTGTGAACTGAACTTCGTCTTCCTCTTCTTCTCATCCTTGCCCCTCCCTGTCCCTGAGGTCCCAGGCTGGTCGTCCGGAGTGCTTGTGGGGTGCACTCAACCTCTGTGCCTGCTCCAGTTGCTTCCATGGTTCTTGAGTGTTTGTCAGTTTGTGGTTTGCGTGTTTTTCCTACTTTTATTTTGATTTTTCCCACCTTCCATGTGTGTATTGCAGGCCTCCATTGCTGCTTATCGCTGATTTCCTCATCGCGCTTTGGCCCATCGCATGTTTTTTCACGTTGGGGTTTGTGTTTTTATCGCCGTTGAGGTGGTTGTATCATGGACATTGGCCGCGGTTTTGGCAGTCTATCGCATGCTACCGCCTTGTTGTGAATTCCACGCTGACACAGTGTTATTTTCCCGCAATAGGCTGCGATGTGTAAAGGTGCATTCGCTTTTTTTGGTGATGTTTAGCACACGTTCTTGTGAATATACCCCTGAGAGTGAGGTTGCAGAAGAGGTTTGCTCTAGAATGGTATCTCTTTCTATTTAGGAATCTCAGATCCATCTATGGTTGATTTTAATACCAAACACTCTTGCTTTGAAATCTAGTGCATGGTTTTGGGGCTGATACTTCGGTCCTGTGACAGCTCACATTTTCGAGTTCTAGTGCAATAGTTTCATTAATGGGATTGATGCCCTCCTTTTAAAGACACAGAGTGAATCTTTTTAGAGTTTCTGTATATCTTGAGTTTGGTATTTGAAATTATTACCTTGGCAGCCATATAGGTTAATAGACACCATAATCAGAGGTCTGTGATTCATACCGCTCCACGTTCTTGAGTTTTTCCTTTGGAACTGCAGTGGCTTCAAAGACCTCTCTTTGAGTCTCTAGATTCTGTTACTTTTCCTTGGAGGCTTATGTTCCTTTGCTGATATCTGTGACTTAAAATAATAATATGAATAATAATATAATGATTTTTAAAGCGCCTGATTACACCATGTGGTGTGTCCCCGGGCTATGATTTGGCCTGCTTAACCTACAATCAAGGATTCTGAATCAAAAGCCAGCACCAGACACTAAGAGCTGAACCACCAGGTTTTGAGTTTGTTCCTAAACAATGTTTCAGAGGATTCAGTTCTTAGCTGTTCTGGGAGGGAGTTCCGAGCCTTGGCAGCCAGGAAGGAGGAGTGTGCGCCCAGTCTGGCCCTAAAGACCTTGGGAACTTGCACCAGATTGGCCTTAGAAAATCGAAGATTATGCAGCAGGGAGTAGGGAGTAGGGCTGTATCATAGTGCATAAGTATTTAGGACCTTTCTGGGAGAGAATTCCATGGCAGGAGCAAAGGGCTTTAAAACAAATAATCTTCTCCAGATTATTCTGTGCGTTTTGGACTCTTTTAAGTTTTTTCGGGCTACCTTTGGTAGCTCCCAGGTAAAGGACGTTGCTGCATTCTAACTGCAACATTACCAGAGCATGTACCACAGTTGTGCGTGAATCAATCTGGAGCATGTCAAAAGTCTTTCTAACAGTTTTAAGAGTGCCAAAGCATTTTCCTGCTATGCCACTAATCCGGTGCTCAAAGGATACTTTCGAATCAATCCATATGCCTAAGATTTTAGCTTTAGGCTTCGATTCAGGGATCTGGCCTAGTGCATAAGGCCACCAGGCCAATGACAATATGGATGGGTCTTTAACAACAATAAGGATTTGCTTTTTTATTGGAGTTGAACTTCCAACAGCTGTCAGCCATCGACAAGTCAAGTTCTGCCAGACATGATTTAATGTGTTGCGCTGGACCATCCCATTCTGGGAGAGAGTCACGATCAGTTGAGTGTCATCAGCATACAACACTAGTTTGACACTGTCTCTGCTAGGGGCAAATGTAGACATTAAATAAAGTGGGGCTCAGAATGGAGTCTTTGGAACTCCTTGTGGTAAAGTAAGAGTCTCTGATGTAGAGGATCTCTGGGCGACTTGGAATGTGTGATTAAGCAGAAGAGAATTAAGCCATCTGAGCGCAGACACTGCACCCCTCTAGCCTCTGAATCAAGAGGCCATGGGATACGATGTTGAAAGGTGCATTTAGATCAAGCGCTATTAAGGCTGAAGTTTTGCCTGAATCAGCGCTTTGTCTTAAAGTTTCGGTTGTGAGTAATAGAGCAGACTCCGTGGAGTGAGCAGCCCTAAAGCCTGATTGCGAAGGGTGACACAAGTCCCTGGGTTCAATGAAGCCCATTAGCTGATTGTTAATGTGTTTTTCAAAGATTTTAGCAAAAGAGGGCAAGATGGAGAGGGGTCTCAGATTATCCAGGATCATAGGATCAAGGGTGAGTTTCTTACAAATAGGGAGCACAATTATGTGCTTCCATTCCTGGGGTACACACACAGAACTGAGTGACATAATAATCAACTGTGTAAGGTGGGGGAGAATGGGGAGCAAGCCTAGGCACAATATTCTGGGCCGGCGGGGTTAATAGGGGATCCAAATTTAATGTGTAGAAAGAGCCCCTGTAGTTCCTGTTGGGATGGACTTGTGAAATTCACAAGATCACACTGATTGGTCGAGTCTGCTCTTATGGTTAGTGGGTTTCTTCATTCCTTGACCTCGAGTGGGAACGTATCATAGATTTTAGCCACTTTAGCAGGTAAGAAGGCAGCAATGTTGTCACAAGTCTCCTAAGAGTAGAATTCTCTACAGGTGTTCTTATAAGATTATTTTGTTATTGTTTAAGTGCTTGTTTGTGGTTGAAACAGCTGCTTTTACTATAACAAATCTGCTAGGTACGTTCAAGGCCTTTACATAATTTCTTGGACTACGCTAGGGACACATTATATCAGCGTGACAAGGGAGGTTTGTGTCTGACATTTAGGGACCAGGGGGGCTATAGGGTGCAGAGCAGCATTCATCCATTTGCTGATGTTCATGTCTGCTGTATCTACGTCCTCACCAAAAGCAGTGGAGGAATTCGATAGTGCCTTCATAAAAGCCTCAGAATCAATCTTTTCCCATTTCCTAGAGAGGGCGGCAGTTTTGCTATTACAACGGGGGTAGAGTTAGAGAGTGGAAAAGAAAAAGGAACCTGCTGCTTCAGTAAATTGGTATTAGCACCTTATCTATGTTTCTTTTCTGATAGAGTTGTCCTATGACCAGGCTCATGTTTAGTTTCCAAGGCCTTCTCCCACTTTCACATCTCTAAAGATTGTTTTGTCAGTTTTCTGTCCCTACCCTTCCTTGGAGGGGTTTTGAATCCCCATTCTATTGATGCCCCCAAGTCTCTCATCTATTACTTGGAGAGGACAGAGTATTTAAGGTCTGCTGATACTTTTTTTGCTATGGTCTGTCTTGACAGGATAAGAAGCCCATAATTACTACTTTGGAAAAGTGGATTTACTTGATTATTACCCAGTCCTCAGGCATTACACAGGGCCCAGGTGTGCTCGGCATGTGGCACAAATGCTTTCTGGGCAGATGCATGTGCATTCTTTTGCATTTGGCAAGGCTACCATTTGGGGCTCTAGAGCTTGACATGAGCAACTAGAAATTTTTTAGTGCAGTTGTGCTGTAGGCTGCATAATTGTCGGATCTTCATGAAATCTTTGTTTGCACTGGTGCCCTGTATCTTGATGTGCGTTTGAGTGCCATAAATTGATTTTCAATCTTGGTGCAGCCTTGCATATCTATGGACTGGGACAAAGATGGGCAATGAGGTCTTGACTGATTACTGGACATTTTCTTTACTCAAGGCCTTAGCCTTCCTCAACAGAGGCCACTAACCAACCTCCCACCATTATGAGGGGTCCTTCTTTAGTACACCTTGCCAGGATGCAAGTTCCGTGGCCCTTGTGATTGTTGGTATTCTCTGGTGATGCCCTGAGAGGTGGATATAATGTTAAAGAGGATTATATATCAGAACCTATTAAACAAGAAGGTCACAATACAAAACATGAAAGAAAGCATTCATCTCATTCATGGAATGAAGCCTTATCTGCCTTTGGATGAGCAGTTACTTACCTCACATTTATGAATTTGATGAGGAAATCTAGGACATAGATTAAGGAAGTTTAGGATAAGTAGTCGGGCCATTAATCTGCAGCAAAAAAATATCTCTATTGAGGTTCGTGTTACTAAAGTTACGAACACACATTCATTGTCATGGCTCACTAGTAAATACTTGTCAGCGAAAACAGATGTAAGTCACAGTGAAAGAAACCAATGACATATTAGATATTCCAATGACTGTCAGTTTGTAAGTAGTAGAGATGTGAGCTAAGAGCTTTAAAAGATATTTTGCTTGTGAACAGATAACTACCAGCCTAAACTACATCTCTTCAAAATGTCTACATTACAAGTATGGCAAAGTCTTTAGGCTATAGAACAACCAGAGAGGTCTAGAAATCATACGGAAATGATGGGGTTGGGCAAGGTGGAGTATCAAGCAGATTCTTTCCAGTGTTTTTTACTTTTATTGGCCCTGTAGATGCTACCATTCCTCAGGGTTATACTGCTTGGGCCTACTGCAAGAAAATAGGTTTGACCTGCTGCACAAAAGACTTGTGGGATACCAGCATTCGAATGTTGGATATCTGATGACCAGAACTACCACTAGACATTTCCAGCTCACACCAAGACTCTTTAAAAAGTAAGCTACTTAGGATCTGATATAGAGTTTGCTGAACAGGGTAGTATGTCACAAACATGTTGCAGTATCCTGCCTGCTAAACTGTCTCTCCACCTCCCCTCTTTAAATTAGGGCAAACCATCAGCTTTATTTCGGCAGTGCCCCTGTTGGCTCTGTCCAAGTAAAGCTTGCTTCCACGGCCTGAAGGAGAGTAATGGCTGCCAAAGTAAGGGCATTACAATGCCCACTCTATTTAGGGCTGATCTACTTTTTAAGTCGAGCACCAGCATGCATGCGCTGTTTGCAAGACCTGATGTAAGCAGTATTCAGGAGGGTAACCCCGCCTGCTGCTTACCATTAGTTCATTTCTGTGTTGCTCTTCTGTCCTGGCTTCTTATTGGTTGGGGTGCCAATACATCACTTTCGTTTTCTGGCAAGGAGCACCGGCCAACTAATTAACTTACGCTGTAGGCCTTTATGTGGTTGGTTATATCTTTCACTCCTCTAAGTACGGCTTTAGAGCCAGTTATTCCAATGAGACAACTTTGCTTGGAGTATTAGAAATTATACGGTAGCACATGGATTCTGGGGACACCGTTGCAATTATATTGCTCGACCTGAGCGCTGCATTTGACACAGTGTCCCATACTGTGTTAATTGAATCTTTGCAATCTATTGGTTATACTTGCTCTGCACTTGGCTGGCTTTCATCTTTCTTAGCCAAACAGACTTTTCACGTTTTTTCAGCTAGAGCCACTTCTAAAACTCATTCCTCTTCTTATGGGGTACCCCAGGGCTCCATCTTAAGTCCTCTTCTATTTAACCTGTATGTTAAACCTCTGGTGACAATAGCAGAGAAGGCGGGGCTGTGCCTTTTCTCTTATGCTGACGATACCCAGATAATGGTTTCCCTTTCCACAGAAAAGGTGTCTGGAATCTCAGTTCTTCAGACTGGCCTGAGGAACATTGCATCTTGGATGCAAGCCAATCTTCTTAAATTAAATGGCAAAAAAACTGAGGTCCTTATTTTGGGTAAAAATAACAATCTTTGGGGTCCCCAGCATTGGCCGTGTGAAATGGGTGATCTTCCTCAACCCTCTGAGTACGTTCGCAATTTAGGAGTTCTCATTGACGACAAACTTTCTATGAAGCAACAGGCAGTAAAGGTTTCAGCCACCTGTTTCACCATCTTAAAATGGCTGAAAAAAATTATTTGGATGCTTCCGGTTTCCACTCAGAAAACCGTAGTCCAGGCACTTGTGACATCTAGAATGGACTATGGAAACATCCCTTATTTGAGATCAAATAAAGATGTCACACGGAAGCTGCAGGTGGTGCAAAACTCTGCTGCCAGGCTGCTCTGACAGCTTTCCAAAACCTCATCCACCTCCAGTGCCTTGCGCAGTCTTCATTGGCTTAAAGTTGAAAACCGTGTAAAGTTTAAGGCCATGAGTTTTATGCATAAAATTAAAGCCAGCACTGCTCCTAAATATTTGCGAACTTTAGTTCACCCTTACCAGCCCCCTCTTCTACTTCTTTCGGCCACGCAAGGAACATTTTTGGTGCCCAGAACGAAATTTAAAAGAATGGGAGGTCGTTTATTTGCCTGCCTTGGTCCATCCATATGGAACTCTCTTCCCACTGCAATTCGTAATGAAACTTCATATATGAGTTTTCGTAAATTTTAAAAAACCTGGTTATTTATCTAGCGCTGGGAAACCCTTGTTGGGTAGCTGTATAAAATTAATTTAACATAGCTAAACATAACAATTTACTGCTTTCATATTTCTTTTTAAAAATGTTTGTTATCCTCATTTGCCTTATTGCCGCCCATTACTCAATGAAACCACCCTGGGCTTTCAGCCTCATTTACTGGATAAGGGGGGGGAGATCAAAGCTGTTTAGAACAGGGGCTTCCCTCTACGGGGGGCACCCTTAGGAAGAACCGGGAGCCTCTTTCCAGGGTAAATCAGACCCTTTCACCTCATCTTCCTAGTTAAAAAAGAAGACTTTCACCAGCCGAGGTAGGCAAAGGCTTAATCATTGGACCTTTAACTCCTAGAAGCCAAAACACCCTTCCCTTCACCCAAAACGTCCCACAAAAAATCCCAAAATGCATATCTTTTCCTAGTCTGATCTGAAATGTCCAATTTTGCAATAAATCTCATAGATCGTAACCAATCGAACTCTGTTGGAGGGACCGGAGAGACCCATTGTTTACATATCTCTCTTTGTGCCAAAAGAACAGCATAAAAAATAAGCTCTGCTTTGTCATCCGTGCCCTTACCTTGCAGATCTGCTCTTCCAAATATAACCAGCTCAGGGCTTACCTTGATCTGCAACCCTAGAGCACTCGACGAGCAGCTACTCACGGTCTCCCAAAAAGCCTGAATCTTGGGGCACCGCAGAAACATGTGCAGATCGTCTTCATTTGAGCTTTTGCACTTGGGGCACACCACCACACCTCCTGTGCCGAGTTTGGAAAGTCTTCATGGAGTCCAGTAAGCCCTGTGCACCGTAAAAAAAATGATTCCTCCTTAAATATGCGGGTTTTACTATTTTATAAAGCATAGACATTGTTACTTGACATTGGTTTTCCCCTGCGATCTCCGGCAAGCAGCCTCCCCACAGAGTCTCTGGTAACGTAAAAGGACCGTCTTCCATTTCTAGCATCAGCCAGTACCATAGTGCTATTTCTTTCTTGAAAACACAATTGGAGAAAAGCTTCTTCTCAACTTTATTATAAGTTCCTATTTGTTCGCCCGATGCCACCGACCAACTTTGGATCTGTAGATATTTAAATCTAGAAAAACCCACTCCTCCTCACACTGGCCCCAAGTATTTAACTTTCCATCAGGGAATAACTGCTTCCAACTCTGAAGCGCATCTCCTTTAATGGTTGGGCCAGCATATCCCTAGACCAGAGTTGGGATCCTGGTGCATCCCACATAACAACAAAAGGATGGGGTAGGGTCCTAGGGAATCAATTTAAAGACCAACGAGGAGAACTTCCCCTATACTCAACACGTATCACAATACTACCTCTAGTCTGTATGATAGGCATGTGGGTTGTGTGTGGTGAGTGTGCAAACTGCTCTCAGAAGAAAATGTGCTAGAAAAATTACCAATAAGGGGGATTATCCCTTAAGGACTAGAACCCTCACTCACGCGAGGGTGACATGCTTCATCATATGGGTTCCTCCTCCCAGTAGGAAATCCTAGTCCTGCTGAAGGCTACAACTCCCATACTGTGAGAAAGGAGCACAGGGATGTTTTCAACAGATGTTCACTAGTGTGACTAGGATGCTAAAATCCCATATGTGAGAATTTTGGTGTAGTGAAGGTGAGAGGCACTGACCTTTTGATGCCCAAAGAAATGTTCTAATCTCACCCTGCAATCCTAAAAAACGTTCCTTTGTGGAAGTCAAGGGGACCGTTTTGAATAAGAATGCTAGTTTTGGCACGATCATCATTTTTACCAAATTTGCACGGCGAACAGTGTGAGTGGTAAAAACGACCATCCCCGTAGACTAGCACTAATCTCCGTTTTAAGCCTATCAAAATTAGTCTTAGTAAGATCCGCTATGTTATGGGTTATCATAACTCCAAGATACCCCATATCTTTTTTTACAAGGAATTCCCCCAGTATTCATATTCCAGGCCATAACTTCTGTTTTCTCCTTGTTAATATCATCACCTGAAACTCTCCCAAATTCACTAGTTATATCTAGGAGACAGCTCATGGTTTGTTGTAGTTTAGGGGTATAGATTATAATATTGTCTGCATACAATCCAATCTTCTTGGACCAGCCTTCAAACTCGAAAGGCACAATACTCTTGGAGATCCTTATCTTATGTGCCAGTGGCTCAATATATAAGTCAAACAAGAGTGGTGACAGCGGGCACCCTTGCCTGGTGCCATACCTAATCAGTACTGGCTGCGTCAATACCCCATTCACCAAAACTCTTGCTGTGGGGGCCCGGTATATAACTGACAGAGTTTTACACAGGTTTACTCCCAGATTGAGGTGTTTAACTAAAGTGTGCACATACACCCAGTTGACTCGATCAAAAACTTTGGTGGCATTCAATGCGATAACCACCAAGGGAAGATCATATGATTAGGCCATGTCTATGGAGCCAGTGAGGGAAAAGGTCAGCTCTTTCAAATGTCTACCTCTAAAACCCTTTTGATCCTCATGAACTAACTGTGAGATAACGCTATTTAACCTACCTGCAATAATTTTAGCAAAAAACGTATAATCAGTGTTTAATAAGGAGATAGGCCTGTACAAATCCACGCTCTTTGGTGATTTCCCCGGCTTAGGTTTTAGAGCTATATTATTGGCCTCATTCCAGGAAGGGGGCAAAGAGCTATCTTCCACAAAAATCGCATTAAATAACTGCCTCATAATGGGTGTTAAAACTCCATCCAGAGTTTTATAAACTTCAGCAGGAAGGCCCAGGAGCCTTGCCTTTTTTCCCCCTCTTATGACCTCCTCAAACTCTCCCTCAGGTATCTCTTGTTTCAAGATGTCCTTAAAATCATCCAATAGGGGGTCCATAAATTCCACCCATCTCAACACTGCCTGGTCTTCAACCACCAGATCTTCCTCATAAACTTCCCAAAATACCCGTGAAATGCTGCAGCAATTCGTTTATTATCTGTAATTATCAGACCCACCTCTTCACACTTTACTTCTTTAATCAGATTTCGAACTTGGTCACTCGTTGTCTTCCAAGCTAAAAGCTTTCTGCAGTCCTCACCATACTCAAAATGAGCAAGCTGACTACCCTCCCACTTCTCTTGAACTCTAACTCTCAAAATTCCTACTAGATTTGCCTTTAAATCAATTAGATCTTCCATCACCTTTTCACTAGCCCCCCTATTTCCTAAGTTTACTAGGCCCACATCCAGATTACGAATCTTCTTCTCCAAATCTGAGACCCTGCTATAATATAATCTCCTTTTCTTAGCTGCCAAGGCTCCTAGTCTTCTTCGCAAATATGCCTTGTATGCATCCCAAATATTCTCCATCTTAGCTGAACCCTGGTTTCTTTAAAAAAAATCCTTTGTCTCCTCATTCAGAACCTCCACTGTCTCCCGTTCAGAAAGTATTGTTCGATCCAACCTCTGGATTGAAGCTAATGTGCTATCACCTTTTGTCAACCGGAGAGAAATAGCTGTGTGATCAGATAGATGTACTCCAAAATGTCCAACCTGAACTACTGAATCTACCATCCTTAGATCCACCATAAAATAATCAATCCAGGATTTATGGTTGTACTTTTGATTGTAAAACGTGAATCCTAGCTGCTGACCAGACTTAAATCTCCAAATATCACAAAACCCAATCTGATTCATCAACAATCTAACTCTATTCGACATTTTGGGATTTACAACCGCTCTGCTGTTTTCAGACCTATCTAATTTGTGATTCAGAACTGTATTAAAATCACCTGCCATAATAATCTGCCCAGAAAAATTCAGTAGTTCCCTGGTAAGATCATTCAAAGGCCCAGTGTCGTCCTGGTTCATACCACAATATCCCACCACAATAAACACTTGCCCGAAAACTTTTAACTTAACAATAAACCACCTCCCTCCTGCGCTAGACGCCTTTCCTTCCACTGAGATATTTAAGCCTTGTTTAATTAAAACTGCCACTTCCTTAGTTACAGCTATTTGCGGTGTATATACTGCGTGAGCCAACCACCTTTATGGTAAAAACAGCTTCTTACTCTCATCCTCGGTCAAATGAGTCTCCTGTAATATGACAATGTGTGCCGGAGAGTCTTTCAAATATTCCATTATCATATCCCTTCTTCTCTTCACACGAAGGCCATTTACATTCCATGATAAAACCTTCAACTCATTTGAACTACCCCCACGGATCCCGACCAAAGAAAAAAGAATCTCTCACACTCTCCCTTCCAGTGACAGCAAAAATGCACTTGAGGATTTTTCTGCGTTTTTCCCTTACTGCTGCCTCCCCCTCCCCCAGAAAAACCTACAACCCACCCCCTTTCCCTGGAAAACCCTTTCCAACTACCAATGGCTATCAAGCCCTATGAGTGCCCCTTAACGGGCAGTGAATTCACAAACATTACATCATAATGGAAAATAAGCGAGCAATAATCCCCAAAAGATCAGCCTGAGCAACTTGAAAATTACCTAAAACTACATGTATCAAATATTACCAGGTTGACATTGTTCCAAAAATGTATCTACATCGTCTACAAAACAAAAGGGGTGCATCTTGTTATTCCACAACACTTTAAAAAGAGCTGGGAATTTCAGTTGTTCTGAAGTCCCCAATTTCCTTACCGACTCCATCCTTTTCCCAAACTCCCACTGTCTTTTGGCAGTAACAGTCGATAGATCAGAACTTACCTCAACCTTAGCACCATCTATCTCCAACATTTTTTTTTTACGAGCACTTGCTAGAATCTTCTCTTTTAAGGTAACGTCATAAAATGTATCAAAATTCTCCTACGTTTAGCACGGTTAGGGTTCCACCTGAAGGGATCTCTATGCAATCGTTTGGCTATTCAGATCATCTATCTTTTTTCCAACAAACCACAAGCTGCCCCAATACTTTCCTGATTTGACTCTGATGTCTCAAATCTCTTATGCATCTCAAAATTAAGGTTTTTAAGCATCGTGATTATAGAAGAGTCACTGCTCTCCTGCTCTGCCTCCCTCTGCTGCTCAGGTTGTACATCCTCTGCCATTATTATCGTTCCTCCTTCTGCTGAGAATAAAGTTACTTCAGAGCCTAGGCCAATTTGTGATATACTTAAATCAGCCTCATCCTGGGCCGGCATTACGACATCACCCATATCTAGAGACGGGAAACAACCTTCACAACGCAACTTTTACAATGCAATACCATTACAATGAAACTTTTACGATACAAGATCCATTACAACGCATGTCATTACAATGCAGTTGTTACAACGCATACCATCACAACGCATACCATGACAACGCATGTCATTACAACGCAGTCATTACAACGCATACCATTACAACGCATACCATCACAACCCATAGTACCCTTACACTATCCAAAACTTACCCTACTGTTGCACCCCCTGGAGTTAGAATAGTAATTTTTACCCCTACACTATCCAACACTTACCATACTGTTGCTCCCCCTGGAGTTAGAATAGTAATTTTTACCCCTTCACTATCCAACACTTACCCTACTGTTGTAGCCCCCTGGAGTTAGAATAGTAATTTTTACCCCTATACTATCCAATACTTACCATACATGCAATGTAATGGTATGCGTTGTAAAGGTAGTATGCATTGTAATGGAATGCGTTGTAATGGTAGTTTTAGGAAATTCGTTATAATGGCATGCGTTGTAATGGATAGCGTTGTAAAGGATGTTGCGTTGTAAAAAATGCGCTGTAAAGGCATGCGTTGTAAAAGTATGCATTGTAACGTCATACATCCCTAGAGACAGAGCCTGAAATCAGTTAGGGCTCAAGTGTATGGACCAATCAACCGAATCTACATCAGTCACCTCACCCAAACCGCCCCCAACTTTAACAAGGTTACTCTCTCGCCTTTGATGTATCTGTCTGTCCTTACGGGGTGTCACTGGCCTTACTGACATCGTCAGAGATTTCCCCTTCAACACCAGGGTCTTCGGTAACAATTTGAAGTATGACCTAAGGGAAGGTATCACCTTTATTTTGCGCTCTAGAGAAGCCCCCCTTGCAAATTTGTTGTGAACTTTATTGTTTTTTGCAATGCACCTTTCTCTGGCCTTCACCTCCCTAACCTCCTTATTGTTTGGTTCAGGAAAACCCTCCAGATTAATAGTGAACTTCTGCCCCCCTTTCCCCGCACTTCTAAGCGCATACCTTGAAATGCCCCTTGAACCTGCTCCTAACAGTGCCCCAACTCCAGGGTTACTGCTCTCCACAGAATCCCCCAAACACTGCTGCCTACAGATATCCACAACCTCGGGACCTTTGCTGCCTTTACTGCTTTCCTCGCAGCCTCAAATCTCCTGAATCCGTTCCTGGGCTTGTGCTTGTGCCTGAATGTGTAAAAAGTTTACCTTTGATGCCTCTAGCAAGGAAGACTGCTCCTCTGTATTTTTATTGATTCTTCTGTCAGCCTGACTGCCTCTCCCCCGTCCTTCCCCTCGGAATACAATCCTGGCCGCGGCTCGACGACCCTTCCCAACCTCAGACGCCGCTTTCTCCCAGCTGAGTTCCACTCTGCTCGTGGGCTCCTCCTCCACGTCCCCCTCCCACCTCTCCAGACTCCGTTCGGCCTCAGGAGCCCTTTCCACCATACACTACCAGCATAAAAATACAGGTAAGTTCTACCATTTGAAGCGCCCACGCTGGCCTTTAAACTCAGATTTACGGAATATGCAAAATTACGGCATCTTCTGACTCCTTGCTACTGCTCGCCAAATTCCACTCGAAAAAAAACATATAGGGCCCGAATCACAGAACTAACTTAAGACAAAATCCTAAACTTACTACTTTTGGTATTCACATAAGTTAGGATTTTGTCTTAAGTTTGTCTTAAGACAGTCTTAAGACAGACTTAAGACAAAATCCTAACTTAAGTCTGTCTTAAGTCTGTCTTAAGTCTGTCTTAAGACACACTTAAGACAAAATCCTAACTTCTGTGAATACCTAAAGTAGTAAGTTTAGGATTTTGTCTTAAGTTAGTTCTGTGAATCGGGCCCATAATCAGCACCCGCCTCAGAGGACACTCGCAGCCCGCAATTAGCCGGCCACCATGTTTTCCCTGCATGTTTCTTTTTTTTACTCACTTTTACGTGGACGGGGCTGTGCTTTGTTTGAGCAGGGTGCCCACTTTCATGCTTTTTACATTAACCATCGCTGTTTCTGCCTACCCTTCTAAAATGCATTGTATTTATTTTTAATTATATTTGTTTGCGTGAGGACTGCCCGCATTCCACGCTTTCCAGAAAACGAACTCTTCCGCTTATCAAACTTGTGAGATGAGAGGCAAGCAAGAAGTGTTTGTGGTAGGTGAGCTGCACTTTGGAGCTGGTGACTTTTTTTAATGATTGGTTTGCGCCTGTTGATCCAGCAGCGCACCAACAGCAGATACTCCAAAACCATATATTCACCTGGGCCCATCAAAACATACACCTATCATTAAAATTCACCTGGTTAGTTGCTGGGGGGAAAGTTTGTTTACCTATTGATCAATATTGTAGTAATTCATATTCCTTTCAAATTCTTATCACAGAACAATAAGTTCTTTGCATTAGGTTGATGAACCAAATTAGTTGGCACTAGTTGATGGTGACGATGCACATACCCTCTCTTGTAAATAATTCATCTATATTAATAAACACAGACTCAGGAAGTTTTCAAAACCTTTATCTAAAGTTTAAATGTGAGTGAACCATTCAAATACACCGTAGACACCATCAATCATTAGGGACAAAGAATCAATCAATTCAAGTACTCTCACAAATTCAATAGATTGAAGTTGCTCAGAAAGGAGAGCATAGAGACAGCAGTACATCAGGAAATATGCGAATCATATAGTTACCACAGATGGTGTGAAGACCAATCCCCTGGCCAAAGGGCTGGTAAGGGTCCCCTGGGAAAGATCAGGCGACAAAGGCTTCAGGACAGGAATTAGGTCAGGACAGTCAACCTCTTTAGAACCAACGACTTGCCGCACCCCTCTCTGAAACTATCCTCCTCCTCGAGATTCTTCTGAGATCTTCTTCTAAATCTTTGCTTAAGATAAGTACTAATTGTCTCTATTCTAATCTTTGTCAGCATCAGCATCAGCATCATCAATAACTCCGACAGCATCTCCTCTCTCAGCATTCTCTCAGGATCACGCACACCCCAACTAATCACGCACACCCCAACTAACTAAACTACCTTATTTATACCTTTTTGGGATTCACATACCACCCCCTAAAGTTGAAATATCGCAAAAATATGATTTCTGATTGGGCAGGCAAGGAGTGTTTGTTCATCACACCATGATGGCATAGCATTTCTCTTTGTTTCCAAACCCATCCCCTTATTAACATTCATTTTACTTTATTCGCACCCGAGTTTTATTCACAGTTGAAACATTTCTATCACTAATATTCATATGACTTCAGCCACTGCACTTCTGACATCCGTTTTTCCCAGGGTTTAGCAGTTGGTCAGTTGGTGGCCTTGAATGTGGTCTAATCATGGGATCATTATTCCAGGGGAAGTAGATGTCACACTTGCACAGAAGGCTTTCACTCAATCACTCGGGTTATGGCAAGAATGCCCACATGAGAACTAATGTAAAGGTCAAAAGAGAAAATATTAATTCAAGAAATGAATTATTTCACTGTATACCACCTACATCTACTCTATTCCCCTTTATTCAATAATACTCTCCCTGCATTAGCTCTTAGTAAAAACAAAGTGTTTACTAGATAGCAAAGCAGGTGCAAGGCATGTGGGTTTTGAAGACGCCATGGGAGGGAGCTTCATTGCCACGATTGCCTCAATAAAACATTTTTTGAGAAGGTGAAGAAGCACTTGTACGCATTGTTCATGATCTGATTGAAGTGGGAATTGTGGAAAAAGTTCCTTGCAATGTTTTCAAAATCCCTATTCTGCCTATTTTGAAGAAAGACACTGATACTAAAATCTACAGATTTATCATTGATTTACGAGAGGTTAACAAGATTGTAGTACCACAATACCCAGTGGTTTCTGATATTACGACACTCCTTACCATGGTTCCTCCGACAGCGACCACCTTTACCGTGATCGATTTAAAGAACAATTTCTTTTCAATTCCTATTCATCCTGACAGCCGATATTTGTTCGGCTTCACTTTGAATAATCGATCCTATAGATTCTGTAGAGTTCCTTAGGGGTACACAGAGAGTCACAGTATTTACAGCTAAGCATTGAAAAGACAGCTTTATTGTTTCCCTTTACCCATGGGAGTGGCTCTCATATAATATGTCGATGACATCCTGTTGGCAGCCGATACGCCTGAACAGTGTGAAGAAGGCACACTGTCTTTGCTTTCATTCCTTGCATCACACCATTAAAAAGTTTCACAGAAGAAATTGCAGTATTGTAGACTGAAGGTGACTTATTTGGGTCACCTTCTGTCTAAGGAGGGACATGCACTCACACCAGACCGCATTCAAGCTATTTTAGACACACCAGTGCCTTGTACTCAGAAAGATGTTTGTGTATTCATTGGTCTTACTTGTTTTTGAAGGCAATGAATATTAGACTTTTTACATATTGTTAAACCCCTGTTAGCTCTTTTGACTAAAGATACTCCAATGCCCCTTCCATGGACGACTGAATGCGAGAATTCTTTCCAACAATTGAAACAAGCCCTTTGTTCTGCACCAGTATTAGGCACTCCGGATTACGCTAAGGCTTTTACACTCTATGCACACGAGAGAGATGGTTGCGCACTTTCAGTGTTAGTATAGACACGCGGTGATGAACAGCGTCCTTGTGCATATTTTTCAGCTGTTCTTGATCCAGTTGCCCGCACATTGCCTGGGTGTTTCTGCTCTGTTACAGCAGCAGCTGTGTCTATTCGTCAGAGTGAAGGGTTAGTTTTGTCACACAGATAATTGGTGTTAGTGCCTCATGCAGTTGACGCCCATTTGAACAAAAACAAAACACAGCTCTTATCTTGTGCTCGTTCGACAGGATATGAATTAACACTTTTGGCCCCTCATTTGAAAAGATGTTCAACCTTGAATCCAGCTACGTTGTTGCCGTACCCAGCAACTCTGTCTTAGCCACAGGAGTCTCATGATTGTATATTCCTTACTGAGGAACTGACAGAGGGTCATGTTGATTTGCAAGACACGCCCCTCTCAAGCGTTGATGGGGAACTATGGGTTGATGGCTCCTGTTTGAAGTTACCAAATGGCACAACACCAGCTGTATATGCAATTACAACACTTCAGATAGTAGTTGAGATAGCTCCTATTCCACAGAAGTCAGCTCAGGCAGCTGAGCCAATAGCATTGACATGAGCGTGTGAACTTAGTACTGACTTTTCTGTGAACATTTATACAGATAGACGCTATGCTTTCGGAGTGGCAAATGATTTTGGGCTATTCTGGAAGGAGAGAGGCTTTCTTACATCCCACAGGATACAAATAATGCTTGGAGAATTAGTGCACAACCTTTTAACTGCCTTCACATACCCAAAGAAAATAGCAATTGTCAAATGTAGCACACACAAGAAAGTAACTGATGAAATAGGACAAGGCAATGCTTTTGCAGATCACACAGCCCGTGAAACTGCAACGCATCGAAGCACCACGTCGATGTACGTAGTGAAGTCACAGGCTGAACGCTAGAATGATACCAGACAGGAAGTGCTAAACATGCAGAGATCTGCTTCTGCAGAAGAAATTGAGCAATGGTCTAAGGAGGGAACATTGGATGATGAGGGCTGTTGGAGGAATAAAGAGTTGACTAAGTGAAAATTGCCCACAGCCTTTTTGCAGCCTATGGTTCATATGGCATATGGGCTGGCATATGTTGGAGCCTCCTCGATAACGAAATTGCTCACGGAAGTTTGAGAGCATCCAGAAATTGCCGGCACAGCTAAAAAGACGGTGCAGTCGTGTCTGATTTGTCTTCAGTATAATCCTGGTAAAGGGACACAAACTCCTACAGGAGCGTTTACAACACCAACCGCACCTTTTGAAGTTTTGCAAATGGATTACTTCCAGCTTGAGCGCTGTAACAATTTAAAGTACGTTCTTGTAGTAGTATGTGCCATCAGTAAGTGGATAGAGGCATACCCTATGAAAGACAATACACACTTCTTTGCCACACTTCTCTGCCTGTGGTGCTTCTTCCAGGGATTGTAGGGGCCTTGGGGAGCCGACTTGGGGCTTCTACAGAACTCCGGCCTCAATCCCTCTCGGCGCAGACTGCGGGCGCCATCTTGGGGGAGGACGGGGACAGCGCTCTAGTGTCCGGCTGATTGGGGGCCGGTACACGATAAAAAGGGCATTTGATTCCCTGCTCCTCACTAGAACAAGGACTCCTGAGGCGCAGCCGGGAGCTTAGGGTTATTATTTTTTAACAAAACTGAATTGATTTTAAAACTGAATTGATTATACTGACAGCACAAGCATTCTTTAAATAATTATCGCACTTTGCACTTTGAGATTTTAATTGTTCCCCCCCCTCGCCACACTTCTCTACCTGTGGTGCTGCTTCCAGGGATTGTAGGGGCTTCTACAGAACGCCAGCCTCGATCCCTCTCGGCGCAGACTGCGGGCGCCATCTTGGGGGAGGACGGGGACAGCGCTCTAGTGTCCGGCCGATTAGGGGCCTACACACCATAAAATGAAGTCCTGTTCCCGTCCGCGCAGCGGGCGGGCGCAGAGTGCACACCGATGGCGCGCCAGAGGCAAGCCCGTCTGTGCCCGTCCGCGCCAGACTGGGCCATGGGCCAGAGATGCTGGTCGACTCATCGGGCCCTCGTACGACTTATACTCGGGAGAATCTACTGCTTTTCAAACCCAGGCCTAACCCCCGAGAACATCTGATATTCAACCCAGAATATCCCTGGCCGAGAGGCTATGATGGGGTGGGGTCCACATTAGAGAAGAACAAAGCCATTACAAACTCGGCCACACTTACTATGGCACTCCTAAACTGTAGGTCCCTTCCAAAACACGCCGTTGAAATAAATTTATTGGTCCAAGATTTGAACTGGACCTATTGTTTTTAACAGAGACATGGCTGTCACCAAACTCTGGAGCTGATATTGTCATGGCGTTGCCAGACGGCTTTAACATGCAATGTCAACATAGACCTCTTGGAAAAGGGGGTGGGCTAGCAATAATACATAGAGACAGATTTGGCTGTAGAATAGCAGAGGGTGGTGTTAAGGACTGCGAAAGCACTCATTTTCATTTGCAAATGTCACTGAATAAATCCGTATCTGGGATATTGGTATATCGTCCGCCAGGCAGCCCAGGTCAATTCATAGACTCACTACTAGAGAATACTATTGCCTTAGCCACCGCTGCACCTAACTTTATCTTATTAGGAGATTTAAATTTTCATTTCGACGACCCTTCTGATAAGGGGGCTATGGATCTTAAGCACGAGCTGAAAACTTTGAAGCTGGAGCTAATAAATAAAGAGGCCACACACATAAAAGGTCATCTTCTTGATCCTATATTTACGAATGCCTCACATCTGGTCTCAAGGTCCTCCCTCCCCCTACCTTGGTCCGACCATTTCCTGGTCCCATTTGAGTGGCAAACAAATTTGGACCTCCCACAAACACAGGCGCCACGCACTTTAGAGAGAGTATGGTCCAAACTTCCTTTAGAAAGCTGGATTAACAGACTGGAGCAGACGATTCCCCTATCTGACCCTGACCCCGTCGAGGCGGATCTAAACCTCTTAAACTGGCTCAACGAGTCCCTCGATTCTGTTCTGCCTAAAAAAACAGTGGAAAAAATGAGTAGGGCCTTTAAAACCCCTTGGTACACCCCTCAACTTCGAAACCTAAGGAAGATCTGTAAAAAAGATGAGCGCATGTGGAGAAAAAATTGGGCCTCCCATGATAAATCAGAGTATAGAGAAGCCATGAGGACTTATAAATCATCTCGGAAACTGGCTCAAGCCACTTACTATGAGGAGAAAATTAGAACTTCCTCTAATTCATCTAGACAGACATTTAAAATCGTCAAAGATCTCCTCAAAGCACCAACTCCTTTGACGGTGCACGTGGCATCCGAAGCTAGGTGCAACCAATTGGCCGCTTTCTTTGAAAATAAAATTCAAACTATACTTAAAACTCTACCGCAGAGCGGTCAAGCCTCTGACTGGGCTCACTCTTTGTCCCCCACCATCGGCCCTTGCCTCGACTCGTTTGTCCCGATCTCAAGGGAGGACCTCCTAAAAATTTCACACACCATAAAGAGTGGCTCTCCCAATGACCCTGCCCCCATGCATGTCCTGAATCAGGTAGCTGCCATCACTGCCCCAATAATTACAGACCTTATCAATGCCTCCTTCATCCAGGGAATCGCGCCATGGTTAAAGCGCTTCTTAAGAAACCTGAGCTTGACCCAGCAGAGTTGGGTAATTTCCGACCAATTTCGTTGCTGCCGTGTGTCAGCAAAATGGTGGAAAAAATAGCCAATCAGCACTTTCTTCTTTCTTAGAAACGAATAAACTGCTTCGTAATTCCCAGACTGGCTTTCGCCCAGGGCAGGGTACAGAGTCCGCCCTATTGGCAGTTGTAGAGGAGGCAAGGTGCATTCTGGATTCAGGGGGACCAATGTTGGTGATCCTCCTGGACCTGAGCGCTGCGTTCGACACGGTGGACCATAAGATCTTAATCCATTGTTTGAGCAATCTGGGAGTGTCAGGTACAGCGCGGCAATGGCTCACATCTTTCTTGGAGAATCGGACCTTCCAGGTGTGGGAGGGATCAGCACGCTCCAAGATAACCCCTCTCGAGTGTGGGGTTCCACAGGGCTCATCACTGAGCCCTACCTTATTCAATGTTTATATGGCCCCCCTCGAAGATGTGGTGAGTCCATTTGGGATCAAAATAGTCACGTTCGCCGACAACACCCAACTGGTCGTCGCGCTTGCCCAAGAAGAACACTGCACGAAAAACCTTCACACCTGCCTCTCAGAAATCCACTCGTGGATGAACGTCTCACGTCTCAAATTGAATGGGACTAAAACAGCTCATGTTGTTAGGCCACCATATAACATCTCTACCAAAGTCCATCTGGCCTGCCTGCCTGGGACCGGCACCTATCCCAAAGAATGAACTAAAAAGTCTGGGAGTATGGCTGGAGCAGGACTTGACATTTAAGACCCAGGCAAAAAAGACAGCGGGCATCTGCATAGGGTTACTTCGCTCTGCTCGAAAAATACTTCCCCTACTTCCAGAAATCTCAAGGAGGCTACTTATCCAGGGTCTGATTTTATCTAGAATGGATTATAGCAACGCTCTCCTCCTGGCAGCCCCTGAATCTACAATTAACACTCTTCAACGAGTCCAGAACTCGGCAGCGAGACTCCTTTTATTTTTTTATTTTTTTTTCTCATATACCAATAATGGGTATTCTGGATAGAGTATCTCCTCCTCTCCAAATTACGATGTTCCGACCTCAAGGACTAAACTCGAAGAATTCAATCCAGAGTAGGAGAGTAAAGAGAATCCCCCTCCAGGCTCAACTGTTTGCTAGGTCCACTCCATACCCTTTAATCTGAACGACCCTCGGTTGGGTTGGAGACCAAGCGCCAACAGCACCCAGGTGAAATCATAGGAATATTTCTCAACTGTTCCGCCAAGCCACTAGGGCCGCCCAGGTCTTAACAAGGCTAGAACTATCACATGCAATGTCAGACTCGCTGATATATATAATGTATCTTAGGCAGTCAGCAAAGATGGGCGCATTCTCTGACTTCCAGGACTTACATATTTCCCGTCTAGCTAAAATCATTACATAAAATATGAATTTGGTCCTCATCTCCTTAAGCTGGTACCCTATCTCTAGGCCAAAAAGAATAGTCATGGGAGTAATAACAAAATGTATATTCAAGACTTCCTTTATAAATTCTTCAATCTTAGACCAAAAAAGAGATTGTCTTGGACACTCAAAAAACATGTGCAAATCATCCGCAGCGGGAGACTTACAACGTGGGCAACAATATTCGAGATTCGTAAACTTAGTCAATTTCTTGGGGGAAATGTATACTCTATGTAAGGTGAACAAATGATTTCGTTTTAAAAGGGCTGATTTCACCACTGTATATAGTAATTTAAAAGAATCTCCCCAAAGAGCTGGTAGATTATCACATTGCACAACTGCCGCTTCCCCCCATAGTTTATTAAGTTCGGATTCTGTGACTTCATCTTTCTCGTTTAGTGCCTCATACCAAAAGGAAATCTCTTTTTTCCAGCTCCCTTTTTTCTTTACACGTTCAAATTTAGAATTCATTGTAGGGCCCCAGGATATGGTGCTACACCAGCTAGAAAGCTGATAAAATTTGAACCTAGTGAGAGTTCCGTTTGTCAGCGGAGAAAGTGGATCCCACCCCAATAATTCTGAGCCATCCAGAATATCCTGCCACTGTACAATACAAGCTGTTTTAAGGGGAAGCGATAATTGATCTCTGAGACATTCAGGTGTTCCCAGGGAATCCCATACTGGGGCAAGAGGTGTATAATAAGGGATACCTAATTTTTTTCTTACAAACACCCAGTTTCTCAGAGCCGTGCCCAAGACCTTTAGTCTAACCTTCCTGTTAAACTTAGGGTCTCCAAACTTAAATAAAAAAGATTCATGACCTAGAGGGATGTTATGTAATAGCGCCTGAAATAGCATACCCAAGCAAGATGTGTCAGCTTTATCGGCCATTAACCTAAAGTTTTTAAAATGAAAGGCATGGCAGTAGTGGAGAATGTCCGGCATAGCAAGTCCACCTGTCTTCATTTTCCTTCTCAGTTTTTTCAAGGAAATCCTGGGCGATTTAGAATTCCAGATGAATGATTCTACTCGTCCCTGCAACTTGGCAATATCCTTGGGACTGAATGACAAAGGTATCGAGTTAAAAAGGAAGGTAATCTTTGGTAGATTGACCATTTTCACTAGGTTCACCCTCCCGAAGATATTCAGTGGTAGACCCGGCCAACGATGTAAAAGTACATTAATGTCCTTGTAAACTCTATCCAAGTTTACTTTGGATGTCTTGAAATATTCTGAGTCCGATGTATGCCTAAATATCTCATCCGAGACTTTGTTCCAGGGAATTGATCCTCCTGATTCCATTGCATGACCTCAGTTTTTTCTTTGTTAATTTTATATCCTGAGACCTCTCCGAAGGCTTCCGCCTAATAGAATAGTTGAGGGATTGATATTTCAGGATTAGATGTAATCATTAAAAGGTCATCCGCATATAAGGCAAATTTTAAATCTAGTTCATTCATGCGGAAAGGTTCAATTAGAGGATCCGATCTTAACTGGATAACTAAGGGCTCTAGATATAAATTAAACAATAAGGGAGAGAGGGGACATCCCTGTCTAGTGCCACGTGTAATTTGGACCCAGTCTGTAAGCAAGTTATTTACAAGATACTTGGCTCTAGGGTGGAGATATAATGCTTTCACAGATGTTATAAAATTAGTTGGTATACCAAACTTTGACAATGCTTCCCATAAGTACAACCAGCCAACTTGGTCAAAAGCCTTAGCGGCATCAATAGCCACAATAGTTCATGGAGATTTTTCCTCTGTAGCAAAATCTATTGCCGCAATTGCCTGAAAAGTCAATTCATTCAATTGTCTGCCAGGCATGAAGCCCCGCTGGTCTTCATGGACCAAAGACTTAATTACTTTGGCCAATCTCGCTGCCAACACGCCCGCAAAGATTTTATAGTCTGTGTTTAGCAGCGAGATTGGCCTGTACGCCTCAACTATTGTAGGGTCTTTATTTGACTTCAGAACCAAGGTGACCGTAGCCTCAGACCAGGTCGGGGAGTAGACACTCCTGCTAGATGTATTTTATTAAGTAAGGCAGTGAGAATGGGAACCAAGATATCAGACCCTATTTGATATATTTCTACCGGAAGCCCATCTGGGCCGGCTGCCTTTCCCCTAGCCAGAGAACTCAAAAACAGGCTATCTGTAACTCAAAAACAGGCAATCTGCGAGACTCCTGACTGGCACCTCACGTAGATCGTCAGCCAGACCGGCACTCAAAGCCCTTCACTGGCTACCAATTCATGATAGGGTCAAATTTAAAGCCCTATGCATTGCTCATAAGTCCCTACAGGGGAAGGGGCCCCCCTATCTTAGAGCATTTTGTTTGCCCATACAAGGCCACTAGATCGCTCCGCTCCAATCATGCCAATTTGGCAATTGTCCAGAGAGTTAGGTGGATGCGGACTGGGGGTCGCCACTTCTCAGTGAACTCAGCGACCTTGTGGAATGCTCTTCCACTCAGGATTCGGATGGAGCCGAGCCATCCGAAGTTCCGAAAGCTCCTCAAAACCTTCCTGTTTCCCCTAGACCCCTAGTCGCTGGCACTGTCTTTGGTATCCCTTGTTCTATAGCGCTGGGACGCTTGCGGGCAGCCATGCGCTTTATAAATTTAATTTCATTTAATTTCTTTACAGCTCTCACTACAGCAAAGGTGCTTTTAAAGGAATTCTTCCCTAGATTTGGTGTTTGTAAACTTTTGTGGAGTGACAACGGACCTCATTTTATTGGGCAAGTTGTCGAGTATGTCCTGAAGAGATTAGGGATCAAGCAGAAGTTCCATGCTGCTTTCCATCCACAATCAGCAGGGCTAGTGGAAAGGTATAACGCTACACTCAAATTGAAACTGGCTAAGATTCAGGCTTCCACATCTGTTAAATGGCCTGATGCACTACCCTTAGCACTGTTGTCCATTAGATCAGTGCCACATTCGCAATCTGGTCTTACACCATATGAGGTGGTACTTGGAAGGCCTATGAACATTTTGGGGAATTCCTAAGCCACACCCCATACATGATGTACCATTTTTATTGATGAGTGACTACCTATCACAGTTGACTGACAGTTTGATTTCTATTCATCAACAGGTTCGAGAAGCTCTTCCCAATAGGTCTGTAGGTGAAGACCATGTCTCCCTGCAATAAGAGCACTGATCAGCAGACAAAGTAGCTCGGAAAAAAGAGGGTACACCAGGGCGGTACATTGCACGTCCACCTCAACCACTATTTCCATACGAGGGACCATAAACCTGAGCAATCATAATCTTTGTTTTCAGCTCCAATTCCTGTTGTTCGTAATACTGAGCCATAGTCAAAAGAGAGACAGGGGAGGACATAGTCCACAAACTTTTGCTGGCCTTTAGGCAACTAGCTAATCCTGGCAGCATGTTTGCGACAAATGTGTCAACAAACAAATGCCTGCCCGTGTCATCTGTCAATGACTGCCCACTAAAGTCGTTGAATGCCTCATCAAAACGTGTAAAGAAATTGGAGTAGGATTCATCTGCCTTATGCTTACAGTATGCTAAAACAGTCCAATCTATCTTTTTAGGAAGAATGAAAGTTTTCAATTTAGCTACGATGGCTTTTGGAAGATCTAAAATCACTTGGCGCGGTTTCTGCGCAAGTCCCCTTTCCGCATCTAGCTCCTTCCAAACATCCCCAAAAGTTGTATGGTCATCGACTCTATGATAGTTCTCCACATATCAGGGGGTAAAATAAGCCCAAAAAACATGTCAATATCAGATAAGGTCATGATACAAGAATTAATAGCTCCTTCAAATTCCTCATAAAAAGCAGCCGGATTTTCGCGCGGGTCAGGCAAAGCAGATGTCAAGAGCCATGACATCTGCTCGACTCCATTGAGTATAAACCCAATTATAAATAAAATAACCCTTTGCATCAGTGGAATCTTTTTCATCACTTGTCCCAGAACCCTTAGTAGGAACATACAAAGGAGCGCCTTCGCATGAACTACAACATTCTTATCTGTCATTGAAGCATCAGACTGCATCATGGTGGTCTGAAGTGTTTGTGCAGTTGCAGCATCTGCCTTTTTCTCTTCTCGCAAATGTAGTGTATCAGCACGCAGTTTAACCAAACGTCTAATTAAGCGGGCCACCTGAGAGGAGAGAAAAAGTCCATCACGCAACTGCTTACAATCCTTTGCTATATCATCAGGCTCTAACTCTGTGGAATGCTTCCTAACCCGTTCAATTTCTTCTATGGCAAATACTTCCGCAAAATATACGTGTTACCAGTCCTGCCATTTTTGTACGTCATCTAAAATCTCAGGAGCAAAAAGACTATTACGAGCAACTTTACGAGCAGCAGATCTAAGGTCAGTCGCATGCTCAGCGGTCAACATAGAGCGAGTCTATTTGCGCAGAATCTGACTTACCCTGATCCGAAGGAGGATCATTATCATCATAATCAAAGACAGGAGCAAAAGGAAAAGGATTTGAAGGCGAAGGACGATCCAACAGAATTGAATCATCCTGTGGTTTATTAAGAAGGGGGTAGAGGGGGCGCCGGACATAGTATTAGCCATTTACCTGTAAATGGCGCTCCTTATTCTTCCTCTCCTTGATTTCCTGCATTTCTTTATTGTTAAGATCTAGCGCTTTCGCATGAATACTTTTACGTTGTTCTATTTCCAACAAAGCTTGCACCCTTCTCACTCTCTCACGTGCTTCTTTCTCCCACATTCGTACAAGTCAAACATGTCTTGTCTACCTTTGCATTTAAACATACATTGTTCCACATACTGAATCTTTTTAAGCTCAAATGACCCATGTAAAGGCCATCGCAACTCAGGATCCTTGCTAGTATATTTATTCCATAACGTGCTGTACATTATAGAAGAAATACCATTTTTAATATACATGTCCCTATTAGGCATCCCAACTGATTCCTCTCTAGATTAACTTCAGTACCATCACAGAAGCAACACATTCTATGAAGTGTGCTTAAAACAGGCATGTCCAAGAATATTGTAAGATATACAATACTATATAGCAGTGGCACTTAACACAGAATGTATGTATATATATATATTTATATATGTACTCCCTTATATTCCCATATATTGGCCAATTTCCATTTCCATATCACGTTATATCACTTTATCACTTTGTATCACATTATATCACTTTATATATCACTATATCACTTTTATATCTCACTAAACTCTCTCTTTAAACTCTCTCTTTGCAGCCGGTGCACTTCTCTCACTGTCTCACAAATGACCTTACCGAGCATAGGTCTCCAGATTCCAACTGCCAAGTTCTGAATTGACCAAATGGTCTCTGCACAGTGAACATCAGAAGGGATCTCAGTCGAGCACCGGCACAACCAGAGGGTCAGAACAGGAGGAGAGGAAAAAATGCTGTGGTTGCCAAGACGCAGGGCTCCTTGGGCACCGATCGTCTGCAGTGAGATTCCAATCCTCCATTTTGACCACTCCTTCAGGCATCCGAGTCGCAGATGAGCTTCACTGGTTGGGCGCCAATCTGTAGAGGTGGGCCTCGCCAGGCCTACCCGGCAAGGGGTTCGCCCTTCTCTGAACGCAAGTCCTCAGACAAGTAAATAGAAGTTGGCACAAAAACTGAAAAGTCAAAAGAGATATTTATAAACCTCATGAGGTGGAACTACATTCACACAACACCCTTCAGTAGTGTATGAAGTAGCACAAGGAATAGAAGAACCATAGGCCTTTAATACCCACACAGGGGCTCAAAATAGGGTGGTACAAGCACACATAGGAGAGTTACATACATAGATGGTCATACAGAAATGCACAGTCAACAGTAAAGGAGCAGCTAGCAGTTCCTGACTCCGGTAGAAACAACCTGACAATTACAGTCTAAAACATATGTATGAACAGTTACAGATCCCTCTGCGCATGTGCAGAGTAGCAGAGTCTACGTATAGCCAGTCCTTTCAACAGAACACAAGGGTAAAGAACAGTGAAGAAGGAAACAGCACGTGGTGAGCACAGGAAAGACAAAATGGCTGCCAGAAACAAGATGGCTTCAGCTAAATGCTAACATCGATCGCTGTCAATTTTCCACACCATCAATCTTATGCCATCATAAACTACCCTTTTTTTTTTTTGTTTATTGGGAATTTAACGGTGCATTACAGAGAAACATTAAAATTCATTGGATCGGAACGTTATATACAAAAACCGATGCACCAGGCACAATAAATACAGTCATTAATCAATACATAAATATAGATTAGGGATGATTCAATTGATCTTAGCATCTTTGATATTATCTAGAAACACAAACATTTTAACATTTTAAAACCCATTGCTGTCTAAGGTTGCAGATAAATGCGGCACACCAGGTCAGACGCTACATTCTTGCCTCCCTCCATTTTGCAACAGGGGCCCAGATACCTCTTCCAAAGTCCTGGGTTTTCACACCCTTCTGTTCATAAAGGCAGGACTCCATATTATGTATTCTGAGGAATCTGGATTGCCACATTTGGAAAGACGGGGCCACAGTATCTTTCCAACCCGCTGAAATTAAAATCCGGAGCACTGACACTGAGATAAAAACCAAGGCCTTCTCTTCTTTTCCCAGCTTCAAGTTCGAATCTATACCGAGAAGCATCAGGGTAGGGGATAGATTGATCTTATGACCTAGCAGCCCCTCCCACAATTTCTCGATCTCACTCCTGACTGGTGCAAGCAGACTACAATTGAAAAACATATGCAGTAAATCTGCTTGTCCAGCCCTGCATCTGGGGCATCTATCATCTTCCCTGACCCCCCAAGCAAATAATTTAGCCGGCGTGTGATAAAGATTAAACACTGTTTTATAGTGTTGAGCCCGCAGATTTGAGGCCCGAAAAATCTTTTTATTCAGATATAGGGCGAGGTCAACATCCACGTTGGGATTCCCCAGTTTCATAGCCCAGACTTATTCTACCTTTTCCAATTCATCTTGAATTCCTGTAATGAAAAGATTATATATAATCTTTATCTTCTTACAGCCCCTAGTCAACATTTCCAACAGGGGGATATTTGCCGGGGGTGGCGGTCTGGGTCCTAATGCCTTCAAGGATCGAATAATTTGGCCATACAAAAACCAAATTTTTAGATGGAATTCCAAACCTACACTGCAGGACATCAAAACTCGCTACACCATCTCCTTCCATAATATCACCCAGTGTCTTAATCCCCCACCTCCTCCAATCCTTCAGGGTCCTATCTACACCCAACTGTGAGAGGAGGCTTGAGTTGCATGAATGTAGATATGGGTTAACCTTGGAAATATTAAAAGCCTTTACGCTAGCTTTCCAAACCTGCCACACCCCATCCAAAATCTTAAATCAGGCCTTCCTATAAAATCTCCGGTCGACTTCACACAGCAATAAGCCTATAGCCTTTTTCCCCAACAACAGCTCAAAAATGGATGGAGGTATCTGAGCATTAAGACTTGCTTCACCAGGGCTCATCTCAAAATGGAGAAGAATCGACAATTGAGTCAAGAGACAGGTCCAGTGATAGAATCTTAAATTAGGTAAGGCCAGTCCGCCCTTTTCCCTAGGAAGTGACAACAAATTTGTAGAGCGCCTGACCTTCCCATACTGCCAGATAAATCTAATGAATATAGATTCCAAATTTTTAATTATTTTCTCCTCAAGAAATAATGGTATGGCCCAAAAGAGGTACAGCACCTTGGGGAACATCGTCATTTTTAATGCGTTCACCCTACCTATCAAAGATAGATGCAGCACATCTATTCTTCTCAGTTCCGCCTCTATAGACTTGATAAGAGCACATACAAGTAGCAGCAACTGCCTTAAAGCAGCCAGGTAGAGCTGAAGCTACAGGGTCTAAAGTAGCAGAAAAATAGGCTACTGGACGTCTGCTCAATCCATGACTTTAGGTCAAAACTGAAAGTGCACAATATTCTCTTTCCCAACAGAAAAGTGTAAATTCCTTTGTACAGTCAGGCATGCCAAAAGCAGGGGCCTCACACAGACTCGTAATCTCATAAAAGCTTCAGCACATTCATCAGTCCAAACAATTGGATCATTTGCAAAGTTCCTGGTCATCTGGATTAATGGTTTTGCCAACAAGAAAAACCCCATAATCCATTGTCTACAATATCCAACTACTCCTAGAAACATTCTCATTTCTCTTTGAGTGTGAGGTAGTGACATTTGTTTTATTATTTTTATTCTTTCTGTCGTTACTTTTCTAACTCCTCTTTCTAAGGTGTGGCCTAAGTATTTGACTCCTTGTTTATAAAGTTGCAATTTTTCAGGAGAAACTTTATGTCCTCCTTGTGCCAAATTATTTAATAATGCAGTTGAGTCAGTGATACAGTCCTTGTGAGTCCTTGATGCAACCAGCAGGCTATCAATATACTGCACCAGAACTGACTTTCGGGGCATTTATTAATGTTTCCAAACACTTTTTCAAGATCTGGTTAAAGATTGAGGGACTCTCTTTATACCCTTGAGGTACTCTGCACCATGCCAAGACACGGTCATCAAACTTAAAGGGAAAAATATACTGTCTATCTGGGTGCAAAGAAATAGAGAAAAAGGCATGGCATATATCTATTACTGTAAATCAGCCTGCATTCCAGGGTATCTGATATAAAATCACTGCAGGTTTTGGTACAACTGGAAAACAAGGCACTACAATTTTATTTATTTTCAGCAGATCCTGTACTACTCCGTACTTTCCATTAAGCTTTTTAATTCCTATTATGAGAGAATTACAAGAGCTGCTCGTTATTTCTTTCAAAATGCATTGTTAAATCATTCATTCTATTTCTAAAGTAACTCCTGCTTTCACTTCTGGACTCATCTTGTATTGCCGGGTGTTTGGATAGACTGCACCTTCTTTCACTGTTGCTTTCACAGGATCTACATTTGCCGTCAATCCAATTTATTTTCCTGTAAAGTCCCACACCTGTGGGTTCACTTTAGTTTTTAACTCTTCTGGTAATTCATTTGAGGTCTTTAGAGAAAACATCTCATTCACTTCAGTACCTTGCTTCGCTAACATTATCTTATAGACAATATCTTCATCCGGGGTTTGGAAAGCAACACCATCCGGTGTGCAATAGATTGTGCAGTTCATCTTGCACAGCAGGTCTCTACCTAATAAATTTACAGGACTAAACTCACAAACAATAAATCGATGCATATCTTTAAAATTACCAATATGCACCTCCATTGGCCTTGTAAGTGGGGTTTTAAATTGTTGGTTTGAAACACCAACAACTTGGATACTATCTCCCGAAAGAGGTAGGTTTGGAATGTTTGCTGGAATCACAGTAGAACGGGCAGCACCAGTATCCAATAGAAAAGTGATATCATTAACTTCCACTTTCCAATGAATAAATGGACCTGACTGATCAACCCGCAAGGATGTGCCAAGTACGCACTCCTCTTCTTCCCCTCTCAGGCACCCTCAATCTTCTAAGTCACTGTCAGTACTTTTCAAAAGATATTGTGAAATCATAGACTTTTTCTTACCACTTCCTCCTGGAAATCCGGTGTCCATGCTGTACTTTTGAGGGTTCGCAAAGTTTGGTGTAGGAGCTGGAGGCACCTGACACTGTGGATTAACTACCTGCTGTGGCATAACTCCTTCAGTCTGCGTTTGTGGGTTTAAATTTTGATTTGGCCCATTATTATTCTGAATAGTCTTACACTCTTTTCTCCAATGTCCAAGCATTCCGCATCCGTGATATGGAAACTTCTTTTTCGCATCCTCCCTAGTCATTCGCCCTCTCATTTTACCATCATTCATTCCCTGATCTGATTTAACCCCTTGCCAGTCTCTGCATTTAATTTTAATTCCTGCTGTTCTGCCAATTTCACTTGTGCCCACATAGTTTTCTCTTTTAACTTTTTAAGTTTGGCTTCATTATCATTGCTACAATATTTGGTGTATTTTAAAATATCGTCAATACTTTTGCTCTGCCAGCAAAGCATATGCTGCTGAATCATCTGACTAATCTCTGGTTTCAAGCCATACACAAAATGTCCCATACCCTTATCACCAATATTCTTAAAACCACTGTACTGCTTGAACACCTGTAACAGCATCTCATAATGGGCATGTACAGACTCATTTGATTCTTGAGTTGTCCTGTCTATCTTTACCCCCCTCTGTCTCTTTGGGGGAATTTTCCCTTTTAAGAAAGTAATCACTTGCTGATACTTTTTCATCACATTGTCTGAGGGAGCTCCTGTTTTAGCATCTCTTGGATACTCCTCACTTGGCCAGTCAACTGTGATGTTACACTCTGTCTACAAATTTGCAGGTACCACAATGTTAAACAAACTATCCAGGTCCTTCAACAAAACCCTAGCCACCTTAACAAACCTTTCAACCTGCTTGTACCACTGCACAGGTTTTTCTCTCAATTTCGGAAAATCATTTGTAAATGACAAAATATCCTGTCTGCTCCATGGGACATAAACATATCCACCACCAGGTACTTCTCTTATGGGACACAACCTCTCTACCTTTTCTGTATCTTTCAATAAGAAAGAAGATGTTGGCACTTCCATAGCCTTTGCTTCCTCTTTCTTTTTTGTCCACCTAGTTTTCTACTTGTCCATATCTCCCCACTTCTGCAAAATGTTTATTAGTTCTTTTACTTGTAATTTGCAACCAGACACATTCATGTTTTCCAAATCCTTGTCTGTGAATTGCACTTAATAGGGCTTTTGAAACACCTTAGAATTCCCTATGTCTATTCCAATCTCTGCAGCCATTTCCATCAATTTTTCATGATACACCTTTGCAATTCGTGTAATACTCCTACATATTGTTCTTCATTGTAATCATTCAATTTCCCTAATCTAACATCCCTAATCCCACATTACCAGCAATCATTTCCTCAATCTACACTTTCAATTTATAAATGTCTAAAATCTTTGGGACTCAACTATGTCTTTCTATTCCCTGTGACCACCTTTCCAAATCTTCTGGACTGACCGCTGTTGTTCTTTTAGTGATTGGAGGTGTCACTGTTCCTCTTTCCCTCCCATGATCAGGTAAACTTCTTTTTGGAGTTCCAATTACTGGCACTCGTACAGGGAGATCCATTAATGAAATGACTGAACTGCACTCACTGGTTTGATCTTCCGCAATTATTTTTTTTGTTCCAGAGTTGCTCATTGGGGCAGGTACAGTTTGAGAATTTTGTACATTTGCTTTATTTCCAAACAATGGATTGTCAGGGCATCTATTTACAGGTGCTGTCAGGGCTTCTGTAGGCAAAGTTATTATTTTTTTAAAAAAACATTTTTAGGTTTTCTTTGTATTTTATTTCTTCTAGTGCTCGCCTGTATGAACACATTCATACAATTGTCAAACCAACAGATATTTGTATTACATTAAAATGTGTGTGGCATGTGTATATTTTTTGCTTCTTTGTAAGGACACAAGATGATTGTGTGCTCTTCTATGCTATTACCTGTTTTTCCCTGTCAGTCATGGCTACCACTTTAACTTGTGATTGATAAATTATCTAATTTTTTTTTTTATTTCAAAAGTTTTTATTGGAAATTTCAGGGTTTTATAGCATACAAATCAGAAGTTGCAATGTACATATAACCAATACTTGTAATTATACATCATTTAGCATAGAAAGGCATTATGTCCCACGATGGGGTTCATGTCGTTCGGGACGATCTCGAGGGTAATGTGGCAATCAACCATGAAGCCTTTCTAGGCTGGGCTCCTGAGAGGATAGAGATCAATAGGAAGTGGAAAGGATCGAAGTAGATAGGAGGAAGAAGAAGAGAGTAAAAAGAGAGAGCAAAGGATAGAGGTAAGAGGTAAGAGGTAAGATGCAAGATGTAAGATGTTAGATGGGACACCACGATGCGGCATAGCAGTTCAGGTTATGGGTGATGAGCTATTTAAGCTGTGGTAAAGTATCATAGGCACCCGGAAGCTATGGGAAAGTATGGGGAACATGATGAATCACGGAGGTTTATGGGTTTTGGAGTAGATATCCAGTGAGTTCCAAAGTTTCCTTTGTGAGGGTCGCCCTGGTGTGTTTTGTAGAGTGATGTTATCTGCTCCTCAGAGGTTAATCACCCAGTTTAGCCAGCAGGCATAGCTTGCCTTTTCAGTGTTTTTCCAATTGTTTAGAATGACTTTCACAGCTGCCGTGAGGAGGAGGTCTAGGAGGGCCCTGTCTATTTCTGGGATTTGGGTCTCCTTTGTAAAGCCGAAAACAAGATAGGGAAGTTCTTTGGCAGGTGATATATTAAATACTTTGTGAATGAAGTCAAATACCCTATCCCAAAACGTTGAGACACAGTCGCATTGGAGGATGAGGTGGTCTAGATCTCCTTCTGCACGGTTGCAGTTCCAGTAAAATGCGTCAGGGCTGAGTTTGTGTGCGTATAGGCGAGCCGGCGTCCAGAAGACTTTATGCATGAGCCAAAACTTGGCTTGTGATAATGTAGGGCTTATTTTATGGCTCGTGCAAGATCTCCACGCCGTGGACCACTCCAGCCCCGAGATGGAGAAGGAGGCGATTGACGACCAGAACTGCGTTGTTTTGGTATTTAATGCGGTTGACTGCGGGCTCAGCAATTTGTATAGCCTCGAGACCTGGTGACAAATTTTATTTAGGGAAGAGAGGAGTGATGGAAGAGCCTGTTGTTTGGATGTCAATCCCGCTTTTGTAATGGCTGTTTTAACGTTAAGGAATATGTAAAAGTCGGAACTATCGATCCCAAAGTTCGATTGGATTTTTGTAAAGGGCAGAGGGTAGCCGTTATCATAGAGTAGGTGGGGGAAAATAATTCCCTTCTTGATCCAGGTTGGGTTGAATAGTGGTTTACCTTTGTAAGTGATTGAGGGTTTTTTCCAAATCGCTTCCCACCTAGATTTTCTTATCGGTGAGTCTAGCAGTTTATTTACTCTGAGTAAAGCTATTTTGGTGTTGGTAAATATGGGTTTAGAACATGGGAGCTGATTCGCTTTCATTGATAGGATCGATATGGGAGGCATGCCTTCCAGGAGTGCTTTTTCGATGTCTAGCCACACCGGCGAAAAGTCCACTGGGGGGGACAGCCAATAGGATCCTTGTTTCGCTAAAAAGGCTATTTGATATCTCTTAAAGTCTGGAAGATTGACTCCACCAATGGGTTTATCTAATCTCAGTTTTTGCAGGCTGATACGTGCTTTTTTTCCTTTCCAGATGAAATTGTTAATAATTTTATCTAATCTATTATGAAATTCTTGGGACAGCATTAAGGGGAGCATGGTAATTAGGTAGTTTACTAGCGGTGTAATCATCATCTTGATGGTCTCTAGCCTGCCCCACCAAGTGATGAAGCGGGGTGACCATCCGTCTAGGTGAGTTTTTATTTTTTCGAGAGTGAGTTTTTCATTATGCTGTAGTGTCTCTATGATGGAGCTTCCAAATTCTATACCCAGATATTTGATGTAATTGTTTTGCCAGACTAAACCTGATGTGCCTAAAGATTCCTTATTAGTGAATATGTTGAGGGGTTTTACTTCAGATTTATCACAATTCAGTTTGTAGCCTGAATGTTTAGAGTAGGATTCTATAGAGTTCATCAGTGCGGCTATAGAGGTATCAGGATTCTCAGTGACTATCAGAATATCGTCTGCGTAAGCAGCAATTTTTACACTTTTATCGCCGAAGGTGATGCCACTAATATCTACGTTCTGTTGTATGTCGCGGAGGAGAGGTTCCAACGCCAGAAGGAATAGAGCGGGAGATAAGGGGCAACCCTGTCTAGTTCCTTGTTCAAGAAGGAATGGTTCTGATAGCGAACTGTTAATGGCAATTCTAGCCAAAGGGGAGGCGTATAATGACATGACCATATCAATAAAAGTATCACCCATGTTGAATATGTGCATGCATTGACGGAGAAAGGGTCATGACACCCTATCAAACGCCTTCTCCGCGTCCAGGGTGATTGCTACTGCGGGGGCAATTGAGATTTTTGACTTCTCCAGCACATGGCATAGGAGTCTGGTATTGTCGTTAGAAAGGCGGTGTTTCAGGAACCCCACCTGTGAGTTATTTATTAAGGAGGGTAAAACAGCATTTAGTCTGCATGCTAGAGCCTTCGCGTAAATCTTGCAGTCCAAATTTATGAGGGATATCGGCCTATAATTCTTAGGAAGTAAGGGGTCCTTCCCATCTTTAGGGATCACTATTATTGTTGCTTCACTCATCGTGGGGGTGATTCTGTTTGATAGTGAGAAGGATAGGAACAATTTGAGGAGTCGTGGGTTAAGTTGTTCCTCAAAGGTCTTATAAAAATTGGCCGTGAAGCCGTCAGGCCCCGGAGCTTTATTGTTCTTCAGTGTTTTAACAGCGGTAGAAATTTCTGCTATAGTCAGTGGGGCCCCTAGTTTGGCTTTGTCAGGGGCGGATAAACGTGGGAGTCGAATTGAGTTTAGATAATTGTTACATTCGTCCATGTTGAATTGGTTATTATTCTTATAAAGATTCTCGTAAAAGGACTGGAATGTGTGGAGAATGTCTTTCTGTTTGGTTTTGGTGGTATCGGACTGGTCCCTAATAGATGTTATATGGAATTGCTTCCTTTTGTGTTTAAGATAGGAAGCAAGGAGTTTCCCTGCTTTGTTACCCTCACATAGCCTTAAGGCTTTGAATTTATTAATCCATACTCCTGCCCTTTTACCAAGGATGGCGTTGTATTTATATTTCAGGTTAGTCAAACGGTCGATGGTAGCTTTATCGTTCAGACCACGGGAGTGTTGCATCTCTAGCTGCTTGATTGTTTTCTCTAAAGAGTCCAGTTCGGAATATAATTCTTTATTCATACGAGCCCTGATACCTATCAGCGTACCCCTTAATGTGGCCTTGAACGCGTCCCATACTAAGGCGGGATCTGTTTCTGGCTGCGAGTTTATCTGGAAATATTCTTGTATGCATCGTTCTATGCTTATCTTGTTCTCTGGCACCGATAATATCTCATTGTTGAAGCGCCATCGCCTGGGGGGGATAAGTGAATGTGAGCCTGCCAATTTCATATGGATACCTGCATGGTCCGACACCAATATTGGGGCTATATCAGGTTCGTCGATGAGGTGTGTATGAGAGTCGGACACGCTGATTTTGCCGCACCTGATTTTCGCCGCTCTGACCTGCATTCTATCACGCTGAAAGGGGAAGGCTCCCCACAACAAACCTATCCTTGGGCTGTAGAGACCCCCCACCGTCTCCCTCCCGCCGTCCTGCTGTTTCCCTCCACCTAACAGCGGGGCGAGGCGAGGGGCTGCCTACAACTCCCGGCAGCCCTCGAGGTCTCCAGCCACACCCCCAGCACGCCGCGCCAGGAGGCGCATAAAGGGCGTCACTGCTGCAAGGAGCAGTGACACGCTGATTTTGCTGCACCTGATTTTCGCCGCTCTGACCTGCATTCTATCCCGCTGAAAGGGGAAGGCTCCCCACAACAAACCTATCCTTGGGATGTGGAGACCCCCCACCGTCTCCCTCCCGCCGTCCTGCTGTTTCCCTCCACCTAACAGCGGGGCCGCCGAGTGGAGCGAGGCGAGGGGCTGCCTACAACTCCCGGCAGCCCTCGAGGTCTCCAGCCACACCCCCAGCACGCCGCGCCAGGAGGCGCATAAAGGGCGTCACTGTTCCCTCTCGCGGGACGCTAGCGGGACGCTGGGCGAAGCCTGGGCCAAGGGTGGGCCCGTCCTAGCCCGTCACAGACCGGAGGAGACTGGGCTGGGCCCACCCCCCTAAGAACTAACACAAGGCAAAGCCCTGATTAGTAAGTAATTCTGCGACCATACATCGTCAATGTCCTCAATGTAAAACAAGTCTACTCCATAGGCTTCACTGTTCGTTACCACACAATGACTACTAGAGGCTCTAGGAGCAAAACCTTAAAAAATATGGCAACTACCGTAGGCCCCATCGGCCTTTTCATCACCAAAGTGAATCAAACCATCGATCAAACGGTCATGATGATCGACCGACGAGTATCCTATGAACTAGATCAAGCAAGACGCTCGTCAATGGGCATGCTAGCACAAGCACAAACCCCAAATGTCCCACCACAAAACAGTATCAACTTGGAAACAAACGCGGATATTGTGATTCCGAACACCGTCGATCTATCAGTATCTTTACAACTATCAGATACACAATTGAGCCAAGGTCTAGAGCAAACCCCAGATATCTTTGCAAGCCCACAGCCGACACCAACCGAACTTATACAAAGTGAATTCAGAGGGATCAGGGAAGGGGCAATTCCGAAACTGCCGCACCACAAAGAAACACTCCCAAAAAATTCAACTAACACAGCCGCTACAAATTTAGACTCTGATTCACCCCCTATATTCTGTGATTCAAATAATGTTCAAAATTCAAACAGTGGAAAACTTGTTGACTCCACTGAGTCTAACAGTAAGACCAATCCCGACGTACTTTTAGTCGAAGATCACAACGACAGACCCAACCTCAAGCAGATTCACAAGCAGCCGGCAGCTTCTACCCTAACAAAAAACATCAATAATACCAAAACACAAGCTTCTTTATTAAAGGAAATAGCTGAAATAGTCAAATATCAGCTACAACCAATTCAAAAAAGTCTGCAAATTATAGAGAAACAAGTAGCAATATTAGTTGCCACCTCAAAAACAACTTCTAAAAATAAAGAACATTTAAACTTACCTGGACTCAATGTTTCTTCAGGTAATGCGAAGTCTACAGATAAACTAAAACAATCAGCTATAAGTACGGCTACAATAAATAACTCAAACGCAAAACCAGGAGAGGCAGCAAAAAAATCTACCAATCCAACTCTCTCACCAAAAAATAAGACTCTCCAAGAAATCCTTAAAACAGCCGTAGACACAAAAAACAAATCACCAGGAAAATCTTCTAGAGCAAACGCCCCTGAAACAAAAGCTCTCCCAGCAAATACCCCTTCCATACTCCCTGCTTCAAACACCCCCCGTCCTGATCAGACACAGAGACAAATCAATAAACCAGAACGATTACATAGAAAACGGTCCAAATTGGTAAACCTTCCACCGGAAGCTGCACCCTTTGTTGTAATCCTAACTGGGGTCCCAGAACTAAGTAATGACACAGAAGAACCAACTTGGTCCTTACTAAATAAAACTTGTTACTGGCTAAACATCAACAGACCCAACCATCCAAATAATATCACTAGAATTACCACAGCAAGAAGGGCTTCATGGATAGGTCACCAACCAAAAACAATACCCGGTGACTGTATAATTGTCAACCTTGAAAACCCCCGCGCTGTGGACTATATATGTCTTGGGACTCATCAGGAAACAACGGAGGAATAAAGGTAAAACGTCTATCCTTTTTTTATCCCCAACAAAATCATCGCCCTGAGGACTTTAACTGGCACCCAGAATGGTCTTGGAACCACCCCAATCACGAACAGAGAAGTTGGAATCAGGGAGACTGGGGTCAAGGAAGCAACCAGAGAAGCTGGAACCAGGGAGATTGGGGTCAAGGAAGCAACCAGAGAAGCTGGAACCAGGGAGACTGGGGCCAAGGAAACAACTACAGAAGCTGGCAACAGGGAGAATGGGGTCATGACTATAACGACCGGGGTGATTGGAATAACCATGGTAGGAGGATACGTCATCCACCTCACAGGGATACACGGGCGGGAATACCAACCTCAAACAGTTATAGCTGCCTGGATATGGTCGACTGACCATCATCAGAGACATGCATTACGACTTTTCCGTTTAACAACAGAGTTCACATTAACAGACCAGCCAAATTACCCAAGAGCAAGATTTCTATCGAAACTCACTGCACACCCAAAACCACACAACACGAATTAAGAGTACCGATAAAATCTCAAATCATGATAAAACCGGCTAAAGAACGCCAATGCCTCACTAAGGCCAGTATCAGACCTACAATTATGTCACAAATTGTCCCAAACATGCAGATATCTGCAATAAACTTGAACTTGGACTCTTCTGTCATTCAATCAAACGACGAAATCACCGCCCAGCCGGGCCCACCTGTCAACACCAGTAAAAATCATGAAAGGAACATGTTATTCTGGAATGTGGCGGGCCTAGCAACTAAATATCTGGAAAAAAGTTTTTTAGAACTGATCCACCTGATTGATATAATATGTCTACAGGAGACATGGCTTAATGATCCAATCCATCTTGTGGGATACAAAACATACTTCTCCCAGGCAATAAAATCAAATTCAGGGAGAAGCAAAGGAGGTTTAATCACATACATCTCCAACCTTTGGCCGAGTCGCGAAATAATTCCTGTATCACTCCATCAGAACTATCAGATTATCAACATCAAAGGAATTAATCAAGAGGTTTATACCCTCATAAACTTCTATAATAACATGACCCCTATGGAGCTGTCGAAGGTCTTAAATGAAATCTCTGAAGAGATTAACGAACAAAAAACAAAACACGCTAGAGCCACACACACAATAATCTGGGGAGGTGATTTTAATCTTCATTTATGTAATAAAAGTGACGCCTCTATCTGTGGGATTACAGACGAATATGGAAATTCCCTACCTCATTTCTCCCACACCCCTGAAGGCACCAATATGCAGGCCATTATGTTTGAATTAGATATAGGCTTTGCAAACATGTTGAAAACGCCTACAACTCAATTTACCTCAACCTTTCATGGTAGAGGTTTTTCAACGTTAATAGACTATATTCTGATATCCAGTAACAAAGCCACGCGTATAAAATCGTTCGAAGTGGACAACAATGTACTCAGTGACCATTCTCCACTTAGACTAACATTTCTAGAACCAGTTTTTCAAAAGAAAACAGAAAGGGCTCATCCCGGCTTGCTACACCAAGAAGCACTAACACTGGACAGAATAAACGGATACACCCTAAAATGGGGCAAAGTAGACCAAGAACTTACCAGTGCGAAAATAATTAAAACATGTAGTAACGAAATTGATAAATGCCTAGATCCTTCTACAAAACTCAATAGAGATCATGAATAGATACTTTGTAATAGTCAAAACAATAAGCAATGAATTAACCAGGCCTATTAGACAAAATAACACTTCAAGAAACGGCTGGTTTAACGCAAAATGCACAAAAGCCTATTCTAATTTAAAGAAAGCCTTAACAAAAAAACCAAGAAATAGAGAAGAGGTAATTGATCTAAGGAAATCCTACACACACGCAATTAAACAAAGGAAAAAGGAGATACAAGCAAATCTCTGGACCCAACTTATAAAAAGCAGTACCCTAAAAGACAGCGCAGCCTTCTGGGAAACAGTCAAAACCCCTTTTTTAACAGACAACAATGATGGACCCTCCTTGGACGTCGCAATAAGCGCAGAAGACTGGGTACAACATTTCTCAGGGGTTTTTGGAGTGGTCTAACCTATAGTTCCAACTTCCCTAGACCCTCTCCCGCCGGTGAAATACCCAATAGAGATACATTTCACAATCAAAGAAACAATGAATGCCATAAAAACTGCTAAAATTGGCAAAGCACCAGGGCCAGATTCCATTCCCATGGATGTTTACAAATTTCTACCAGAATTATGGTCTCCCCTTTTAACCAAAGTGGTAAACGCAGCAAAAGACACTGGCCTTCCTGACTCCTGGTCAACATCGATTCTGGTCCCCATTTTCAAAAAGGGCAGCAGAGACAGTCCCACCTGCTACCGCCCCATTTCCCTCCTGGATTCAATTGGAAAGATGGTAGGGCGTATACTTCTTGACCGACTCCAGGAGTGGTCAAAAGAGCAAGGGGTACTATCGGACCTTCAATACGGGTTCAGGGCAGGGCTGAGCACCGTGGATCAAGTTTTGAACTTAACATTACTTGCTGGAAAATATGTAACAGCAAAGAAATCCAGTCTACATATGGTCTACGTTGACCTCACAGCTGCCTTCGACTGCGTGGAACATTCAAAGCTTTGGACAATAATGCTACAAATGGGGATTGAACCATCTATAGTAGATATCCTCCGTGAGTTATATACCGGCGCCACGGGAAAGGTCAGATTTGGGACAGCAGGACAATTAACCAACACCTTCCCAATTCAGAAGGGGGTCAGACAAGGGTGTGTGCTGGCCCCCTTCCTATTCACGCTTTATACGAACGGTCTTGAGGCTGCAATGCTAAAGGGCGTCAAAGATTTCCCAGAAGCCGGTCGTCGGCAGATTCCAGCGCTACTATACGCCGACGACGCGGTAATCCTTGCTCGAACACCAGTCCAGCTTCAGAGAGCCCTAAACAATTATTGCACCTTTATGACCAGTTTAAACTTAAAGGTGAACATAAGGAAAACTTATGTAATGCACTCCGGTAATAAAGGGAAAAAAGTAAAGAAAATCTATGTGGACAATCAGCCCCTTGAAAGAACCCATACATATCCTTATCTTGGCATCACTATTGATGAGGCGTTCAACTGGAGAGAAGCAATTAATTCCAGAAATTTAGCCCTCATAAGAACAGTTGGCGCCTTAAAAGCTTTCTCTATTCGTTTGGGTAAAAAACCACCGAATGAGATGATCAAGATATATAATGCAAAATGCATTAGCACAGCCACTTTTGGAGCAGGAGTTTGGGGCACAACGAATGTTGAAAAACTACAAAAAGTCGAAAACTCCTTCCTAAGGTTTTTATTGGCTGTTCCAAAAAGCACAACCACATTCGGATGCCACCTCGAACTTGGGGTACACTATATATCTGACATCATCAAGATCCAGCCTATCATGCTATGGCGCAGAATATGGGCCACGGATGAATGCCATCTCACAAGAACAATAATAGAGGACTGCATGAAATTAGAACACGCGAAAAAGATAAAATGGTTGGTCTATGTAAAATCATTCTTTACTGGCATCGGCTTCCCGAGGTTCTTTGACGACCCACCATCTGTAACAGACATAACAAAAAAAGAACTAAAATCACTTTGTCTGTCGCACTTATCTGAACTACGGATGTTGTGTGAAATAGGCAAATCATCAGTTCAACAATGCCTGTTAATACAGCTGGTCCCAACTATCCAACCCTACCTGCAGTACGATTTGTCGCAATTTGAAAAACTCCTCCTCACTCGTTTTAGGTTTAATTTATATCATTATATGGTTTTATTTCCCACCCAGAATGTATGGACTCATAACATCTCGGCGTGCCCTTGCGACCTAACGTCCCCACAGTCAACCATCCACGTTCTTTTCTTTTGCAAATTTTACACGCCACTACGCAGGAGGTGGATATTACCACTACTAAAAGTTATGAACATCCGTAGATGTCGCCCTGCCTACTTAGCACTGCAATTTTTGGAAAACAACTTAATGACAAAATCCGTGGCACAATATTTAAAACTATGCATTAGGCACCGTATGAACTTATAATGATATGTAACAGCCTTTCGCTGAAAAAGGATCTTGAAAATGTTTTTATAATGCTTATTTGTAACGAACAAATAATGTTTTTTAAATATTTATTGTGTTTTTCATGTACTTTTATGGCTTTCACAAACGGAAACCGAATAAAGGTGTTTTGATTTGATTTGATTTGAGTCGGATATCAATAGATAACCTATTCTTGAATAAGAATTGTGAGGAGGGGAATAAAAAGTATAGTCACGGCCATCCGGGTGTTGGAGGCGCCACGAGTCATGTAGGTGGAATTTGGCACACATTCGTTTCAATGCCTCGTGTGCGTGTGGGGGGTGGTATGTACTCTTGGATTGCCTGTCTAACAAGGGATCTAATGGTAGGTTAAGATCCCCCCGACCACTAGGAGCTCATCTTGTGGAATATTTTCAAGTTCTTTCGATACATATTCCCAGAATTCAGGGAGGTTTGTATTAGGGCCATGGATATTTGCCACAAAAATATGGTCCTCGTCTCTTTGTAGGTGTGCAATACTCAGTCTACCCTCGGAGTCTACCGAATGGGATATCAGGGCTAAGTTTGATTTTTTAGCAACCAGGGTGATCACCCCTCTTTTCTTTTGAGTCGCAGGGGAGCAAAGTGTCAGTGAGATCCAGTTTTGTTTAAGATTATCAGCATCAATCTGGGATAATTTGGTTTCCTGCATGAGAATTATATCCCCTTTAGTTTTGGCCAAGTAATCCAAAAAAATTTTGCGCTTGACTGGGTGATTAAGCCCCTTAATGTTTAGCGAAGCAATATGTACAAAAGCTGCTAAGTTCTTATCCGAAGCCATGGATATAGGTTCGGATCATTGTGGTGATGGGTCGCCACGAGATTTTGGGTGAATGTGGTCTTGCTGTAACATGCATTTCCGCACACATAGGTAGGCTGCATTTTATAGATATTCCAATAGACAGCGCTGCAAGCCGAGTAAGGACCTGGAATGCGTGGCACACATCGTGGTGGTAGAGAGTAATTAGTAAGTAAGAGGTAGCTATGAAAGTGTGAGAGGAGAAAGAGGAGAAAGAAAGGAAAGGAAGAAGAGTAAAGAATAGGTAAAGTGTAGTACATAGCAGATATACTCCTGAAACATCCGTCTTTACAACCCTACAATCCCCCCCTTACTCCCCCCTCCCCCATCGGAATTCCCCCCCCCCCCTCCCCTCCCTCCCTCCCCGAAACTCGAACTGGAGAGCTGCGACGGCAGTGCTGTCGACGCTCGCACAGAGACATATGTAGCAAAATGGTAGGTGAAATATTGTGTGGTAACATTCTGATAGCATTTTGTGTGAAAACATTCTGATAGCGTTTTGTTAACATTGAGAGATGAAGCATCTTTTATGTACATTCAACTTATATCATTTAACTTAGAGCATTAGGCTCGCCGAAGGCTAGGCGACGTAATATCTTAATTGAAGAATATTAATTAAGTAATCAAAGAACTTCTAATTTAAAGAACCCCTCATATTTTGCATTCGGCAGATAGAACTATTGCCAACAATTCTGGTCATGTATAGGTACATTTAGGCATTCAGGGAACTTGCGGAAGGTAGAGTCTTTTATATGCAAACAGTATAGCGTATGTCTATATGCAAACAATATAGCGTATGTCGCTTGCCTGAGAGTAAGTGAAGCAACTTCACAGTAAATTAACCTCACATCAAATTATCAGTGGCAGCTAATGCTCATCAGAACTCTCCTCAACTTATAGCTAGTGATAGCTATTGAGAAGCACGAGTCGGTTGAGCACTGCAAGTAGTGCAGTGCAATGCTGGAACCCTCCCATAAGTGGAGCAGGTCAATAGACTTAAAACTTATAACTTGGGGATAGACTAAGTGAGGTGAAGGGTTGTCTCAGACCATATTATAGAGTTCGATCACTGAGGCTAAGTCCAGCCTATGAAAGTCAATGAGAGACTTAGGTCGGTCCGTTGAAACTGGAATAGAAGTCCGCCTGTATTCACATTTCATAGCTCAGCAGTTAGACATACCTGTCAAAAAGACCGCGTATGATGGGAGCTAGAGATAGTCCTAACTGCCTTTTTCTTGGGCATCTGTTTTTCTTTTATTAGATTGACCCCCAGACGTGTCCATTTCTTGTTGTGGTTTGACATTTAGGTAGCACGATAAGTCATGCGGATTAGTGAAGAGGTGAGAACAACCATGGTCTGAGATCTTGAATTTTGCCGGGCCTACAAAAGAGAACTGAATATCTTTCGCCCGTAGTTTTTCTCGAAGTGATAGGAAACCTTTCCGTATTTCCACCGTTTCTCTGGAATAATCCTGGGTAAATATGATTCTGTTACCTTCCCAGATGATGTTGTGTTTTTTTCTAGCATACCTTAGGATGGCTTCCGCGTGTTGGAACCTAAGTGGTTTGCATATGAGAGGTCGAGGGCCTCTCGACGTGCGATGTGGAAAGGTCGTTGCTCTATGGGCTCTGTCCAGCTCCAATCCATGTTGGAACTGTATCCCCGTAACAGATGGAATCCACGCTTCCAGAAATGATATACAAGAGTCAGCGTCCTTTTCTGCATTTTCTGGGACCCCAAAGATTCGCACATTTCCTCTCCTGTTGCGATCTTCCAATTTTGAGGCTTGGCGTCTGAGATCGTTGGTGGCTGTTTGGAGATGCTGTGTGATTTTACCGCCGTTTGTAGACTTGTCTTCGATGTCGCTAATTCTTTGCTCTGTTTCGTCTTGGCGGAGAGATAAGGAGTTCATGTCTGCCCTGATCGCGGTTAGTTCAAGTTGCATCGCGTCGGTGTTACTTTTCGTTGACTTGGCTAGGTCATGCACGTCCGCCAACTTCTTCAGAATCATGTCTAGAGTGCTAGCAACGTCACCCCTGTTCTTAATAGGTGAGTCTGAGATGGAAGTTTCTGGCCCCACCTTCTTAGTGTTTTTGGAGTCTCTCTCCGCCATTTTCGGTGTTTGTGTGGTGCACAATCGATAGAAAGGTAGAAAGATATCGGTCGAGCCACAACCGGCTGCTGAATCGGACTTGTATTTAACGGCTGGGAATTCTCTTCTGGCAGTCTTGCTTTTCACAGCACACAATGTTCAATGGGTTCCTATTTTGTAGTGGGACACTGGTACCACTGCTTAGTGCCAAGGGAGCAGGGGCGCTGTGTTAGGGCACCGGGCTGCAGGTGATAGCAAAGTCCTTCCGTATCAATGAGTTTTTACAGTAGACCCCGATGGATCAGGATAGGCTGGCTACAACGGCAATCGTGTGACCTCAGTGTGCCCTCCTATCGGTAAACGTTAGTTTATTGGTGCAGGCTGGGCTCCAGCGATCATATAAACATGGGATGCCGTTGGGTGCTGAAAATTGCGGTTCCTTTTCTGTCACTGACTGAGGCACAGACTATCGCAGGCTATCAAAGACTATCGCAGTTGCTGACTGTCGCTGACTGTCGCTGACTGTCTCTATTGCTGGACGCTATTAGAGCTGAAGAGCATTTGTAGGCTGGTTTCCTGGTTTTACTGGCTACTGGCTACTGTTAAACGAACAGTTAAGTGAGCTGGGTCACTGCCTATCACTGACACTGACAGATGCTTCAGCTGACTGCTACAGATTGACTCTACTGACTGAAGCTGGCCGTATTATATATAATGGCTGACCGATGGCATAGTGATGCTGGAGTGATGCTGGAGCAACAGGAAAGAGTTCAGGACTTGAGGACATGAGCATGTGAATTGCATGTGAATCGCTGTCTCAAATCGTGCCTTCATCCGCCATTTTGAGGTCAGGCGCGGCGTGCTGGGTGAGGATCTGAGAATACTTTTCTTTGCATGTGTTGGGTAGGTTTAGACAGAGCGGCAGTCATGACTCTGCGTGGGGGCGCATAAACAGTCCAGAGAAACCCCCGAACAGGACAGCATGGCGAGGAGGCAGGCTGTGTTTGTAGCAGGCTCTGATCAAGGCGCCATTTTAGAGTTAGGCATCACTGGCGTGAATCATGCTATTTCGCATCCCGCTGCGGTGGCATATCATAGGGACCATCCGTGCACTGCACTGAGTGAGGAAAAACAAGCGCTCACCTCCGGTGCAGAAACCTCACGCTGTAAGGGTCTTGTGATCAGCGGAGCTCCTCCGACGCGGGAGCGAAGATTGCGATCTCAAGATGGCGGCTGGGCATCGGGTCTCCCGGCTGTCAGCCAGAGAGGCTTTAAACCCCTTTCTTCATCATTAACGAGGTCGCAAAGCGGCTTTTCAAGCGCACCAAATCTAGCGATTACAGATTTCACCGTCCTGAGTGTCGCTCGAGCTCTGAGTCACACTGCATCTGATTCTGTCCCTGTGTGGAGCGGCGACAGATTAGGCGGCCATTTCCACCGCCGTCCAAGCCACGCCCCGTAGGTAATTTATTTGATTCATTTTCTTTATCATTTCTTCTCTATTTTTGTTCGGAGCCTCAATTTCCTTTTCTTGGAGTACTCTATTTATCGAGTTATCATACAAAATTTGCAGAACTAAAGAAGTTCCTAATACTGGGGCACTTGGGGTGTCTACTCTATTGAGTCCTTCCTGATGTAGGGGAGGAATTTTAGTTAAAATATCCTCTAAAAATTCATCTTCTGAATCACCATACCCTGTCACATTCTTGTGCTTTGATTTCTATCTACCCTTGGTTCCTAACTGTTCTTCAGCTGTTAACACTGGATATAACCCTTCTGTAATCATTGCTTTCCTCGATTGCCTCATCTGACTATCTTGTAATTCACATAAATATTTTGGGAAAAATCCTCTATAAGTCCTACCACTTCTGGATTTATCACCTCAAATGACTCAGTCTCCCATTCTTCTAAAGCTTCATACTGATTTATTCTAGGTCTGGGTTCTAAATCATTCATTCTCATTCTCAAGTTCTGAAGAACTCTCCCATTGAATGTCCCATATTCTGAGAAAGCTATGACTTCATCACAGTGGGTGTAATTTATCCAATTCTCCAACCATACACAGGTATGATAACCTCTCTCTATCATCATAAATGAAGCAGGTGTTTTCGGAGGATAAATAAGTATCCCTTCTCTATTCAATATGGGGATGTCTTTCCTAAAGAAGTTCTTAATTCTTTTTATTAATGACAATTTTCTATCTTCTCTATACATTCTGGGTAAGTATCAATGTGTAAAATGTTATTCTGCAAATCCTAAATATCTTCTATCTCGGCGATTCCCAACAATAGCCTTTTCCCAATCTCACATATAATTTTTTCTCTGTCCTATCCTAATGCGGCTTTTATTTTCCCAACTAATTAGACTCGAGTCACGCTCGTTGTTTGACCAATTCCAGCGTGGCCTTTTTGTGACGTCAGTATTCACTCCTTACTAGTGACCCCTCCTTTACATTCTACGTTTGTCACACACGCCACTGTTTCCACCAATCCCAGAGCTGCACACCGTGACGTCAGTCTAACTCCAGTGACTGACCCTTCCTTCACAAGGTAATGCAATAACTTTTCTCAATACTTTTAATTAAATTCTTTGTTAGTAACAACATATAACATTCGCTACTCTCACTGTTCCACTAAATAAAGGATAGATTTATTTTCACTGTGAGTAAACCATTCCGCTCACTCTTTACTGAGTAAAGTCTTCCGTTTACTCTTCACTCAAGCTTAGAAAAACCTGCTACTCCTTCGGTTTTACCCTTTCTAGGTTATGTAAAACCAAGTCTCACCAGCAAACTCTTTTGCTGTCATTCCAGATCGGAAGAACCTGCTACTCCTTCAGTGTCACCCTTTCTAGGTGATATAACACCAAAGTTTCACTAGTGAAATCTCTGCTTTCAATTACTCTCACTTTTACATGAAATAGTCCCTAATTTAACACTGCCAGCCCAGCATAGCTTCTCAGTGCTATTCCAAAAGACGAGTAATCTCAGAGCAGTGTGGCTACTTCCACCACCCGCTATTCTTTCCCGGGAGTTCCAGGTATCACTGTACCTGTGTTTCCAGATAACATAAAATGCAACGTGAACGGGTTTGCTAAAACATAAATCAATAATCAATACTCATCACCAAACTAGTCAATAATAACCATTACCTCTGCTACCAGAAAACGGATCCAGCAGCGCACCAACAACAGATACTCCAATACCATATATTCACCTGGGCCCATCAAAATTTACACCTATCACTCAAATTCACCTGGTTAGCTGCTGGGGGGAACGTTTGTTTACCTATTGATCAATATTGCAGTAATTCATATTCCTTCCAAATTCTTATCACTGATCAATAAATTCTTTCCATTTGATCGACAAACCAAATTAGTTGGAACTAGTTGATGGTGACGATGCACATAACCTCTCTTGTAAATAATTTATCTATAATAATAAACACAGACTCAGGAAGTTTTCAAACCTTTATCTAAAGTTTAAATGTGAGTGAACCATTCAAATGCACCACAGACACCATCAATCATTAGGGAGGAAGAATCAATCAATTCAAATACTTTCACGAATTCAATAGATTGACGTTGCTCAGAAAGAAGAGGATAAAGACAGAAGTACATCAGGAAATATACGAATCATATAGTTACCACAGATGGTGTGAAGACCAACCCCCTGGCCAAAGGGCTGATATGAATCGCCTGGGAAAGACCACGTGACTAAGGCTTCAGGACAGGAATTATGTCAGGACTGTGGACACTCTCTTCCTCCTCAAGGATTCTTCTGCGATTTTCTTCTAATTATTTGCTTAAGACATGTACTAATTGTCTCTATTCGAATCTTCTTCAGCATCTCACAGCATCAGCATCATCAATAACTCCGACAGCATCTCCTCTCTCAGCATTCTCTCAGGATTACGCACATCCCACCTAACTAAACTACCTTATTTATACCTTTTGGGATTCAAGTACCACCCCCTAAAATTGCAATATTACAAAAATACGATTTTTTATTGGACAGGAAAGGGGTGTTTGGTCATCACACCATGATGGCATAGCATTTCTCTTTGTTCCTAAACCCATCCCCTTATTAATATGCATTTTTCTTTATTCCTACCGAGTTTTATTCTCAGTTGAAAGATTTCTATCAATAATGTTCATATGACTTCAGCCACTGCACTTCTGACATCTGTATTTCCCAGGGTTAAGCGGTCGGTGGCCTTGGATGTGGTCTAATCATGGGATCATTCTTCCAGGGGAAGTAGAGGTCACACATGCGCAGAAGGCTTTCACTCAATCACTCGAATTATGGCAAGAAGGCCCAAATACGAACTAATGAAAAGAACAAAAGAGAAAACATTAATTCAAGAAATAAATGATTTTACTGTATACTACCTACATCTACTCTATTCCCCTTTATTCATGAATACTCTCCGGGGCATATTCTCAAGGAGCTATCGCCGAGTTAACAGCACCTTTAGCAGCCAAAGTTGCGATAAATGTATCACCCCATTCACAAGCTGGTGTTAACAGCCCATAACACCAGTTTACCTGCGATAGCAGCAGCAAAAAACATCGCCAAAGATGACCCCAGCAACTATCGCTAATGAGATGCAGAGTAGGAATTCCTGTGCAAAAAGCAGTGAAAACACCACTCCGCAACATTCTCAACGACCAGCCACATCGACGATAAGACCACAAAACAGGCGATAAGGCGTGTTAGCTGCAGGAAATTAACACCTGCTCTGACCTGGTGCAAAGTCGGACCACAGCCTGCACCACAAAATGGAGCCCGGCACAGAGCCACACCTGAAGAGCAACAGATGCTATGGAGTCACTAAACATGCGGGCTGGACACCCAAGCGGGTCCCAACCCCCACCCCCACCCCCCTGGACCCCACCCAACTGCCCGGACACCCACCGTCCCCACCGGACCAACACTGAGGTAGTGCAGACAAAGACAGTGACCCTCCGAAAATGCACACAACCTCACAGATCCAACACCAAAGAATGTCATTGCCCACTAAATGCTCAAAGGGACAACCCTCCTCCGCAACCTGACCACCATTGCCCACAGGCTGACGGTACCAATACAGAGGACAACCTAACATCCCACCACAGACAAATCTGCTGGAGGTGTTGCACCTGTTGGCCTCTGGTACCTTCCAACCAACATCCACCTGAGACAGAGGAGTCACACATCCAGGCCAATACAAGTCCCCCACAACGGTCATGGATGACACCATCAGCTTGGTACCACACTATCTATTCTTCACACACACTGAGCAGGAACAGCCGGAGACCAAGCAAGGCGTGTAAGCAACAGCTGGCTTCCTGTACGTGTCAGGAGGCAATTGACTGCACACATGTCCTACTAGTGGCCCCCGGTGACACTGCACACAATAAGCGCAACAGAAAGCGTACGTATCCCACCAATATGCAGGCAATAGTGGACCACCGTGGAATCTCCGCCAACGCCGCTGCCAACCACCCAGGCAGTGTGCATACTAGCTGCACCTCCCGACAGTCCCTCATCAGGATAGCACCCACAGAATTGCAAGGCTCGTTGGCCAATAACAAATGCACACACCCCATACCTCAACTCCATAATTACGCAACCCACAACACAGGAAATGCACACATCACAAGCTCACATACAACATGCACACCCACCAGACACGACAGCACAACTCACTGTGGGAACCTGGGCCAGCCATGTACATGAGCCATCAATGGCATGGCACCTCGGACATACAATAGCAGAATGTCAGCAGAGGTGGGGACCAGGCATGTGCGAAGGAGGCAAGGGACCGATGAATGAGAATGTACACAATGCCAAGTGTGTTGTGGACGTGCTGGCCAGACTGCAGTATGCAGACCACACACATATCCATATCAACACACACCACTGGTGTTTGGAGTGTAGAGGACAGTGGACGCAACCACGTCACCCCAGCCAGTGGGGAAGATCGTGGAAATGTAGCTTGTGACGTCCCCCCGGTAAGCGTGAGCGGAGTGGCTGGCCCGGCGTACGCCAAGCCAGCATAGGGGTGTGAATAAAAGGCTATGTAACTCTGGGCATGGTCCTCTTCCGGAATGCCCAACGTCCCTGCCAGGGCAGTGCCTCTCACTCCGCCATGAGGCCCACGCCGTGAGCAGTGTTGCCTAGTATCCTGTGCGCCTGCTGCACCCCGGTCCGCTGGTCCCCAAAGCCGCCATGGCCGCCCCTGAGCAGCCAGGCATTACTGCTCACCTGCCGACACCGGCGTGTGTCGAAGAGGTCTCACCACATGCCGGTGCAAGCTCCAAGCCCGAGACCCCTGACCTTTGCAGATTCCTTGGACCATCACGGCCTCCGCAACACATGCCCACAGTACTCCTTTCCCATTGACGTACTCCTCAGGCATACACAGCGGACAAGTAGGACGCACATTTAGAACTGAGTTTTGATAACACCATGGCAGAGAACATGATCTTAGGCTGAGTTCCTGTCACTATACTCCCTCCGATGTGGTGCCACCAGGTCTGTGCATAGGACGCCCACCAAATGTGTCTTTGGGCCCTTGTTGATTCCGGCCTTCGGCCTGCACTGTGGTCCTGCAGGCCTCACACCAATCCAATGCAGTCCGTCACAGCCAGATGCACACCCACTCAGCTCTGGTGCCATTACCTGTCAGCCACAAATCTAATACAAATGCCATTCCAACGTCGTGTGTGAGATATCCAGGAGGAGATGGCTGGACAGTGGTTGGCCCACGCTGACCGCTGCCTCTGGCCAACACTTCGGTCAACTAGGTTGCACTTTTGGAGCTGAGTCTTGATTTCCTCATGGCAGAGCACATAAATCATAGCTGAGTGTATGTCAGTACACACCATTCGATGTGGTGCCAACAGGTCTGAGTTACATCACAGCTGCAAGATTCTTTGGGCCCATGCGGACTACTGCGCTCGAGTAGGTCACAGAATTGGAACTGAATATTGATTATTCAAAGGCAGAGTACGAATCAATGCACGCAAAGCGAGGCGTAAGAGGATGATGCGTTGCATTTGTGAGGAAAAAAGGATCATTGTTAGGGAGGTGATCGAATACTACCGACAACTACCCTGATGTCACTTACTCTGTGCATGGTGATCCTACGACACATGGCTGTGCCCCACTGCTGACCGCTGCCTCTGGCCTACACTGTGGTCCAGTAGGTCACAGAATCTTGATTTGACAATGACGGAGATCAGTATACCGGCATCATCGCAGACTGCATCCTCTCTCAGCCCGGGTGCAACTAAGTCTGTTCCCCGACTTTCATGGACACTCTCTGGTCGTACATTGGTGGCGTCTGAGTCTATGGACTAGAGGGTAGTTTTCATCCTCATGCAGTTGATACCTAATTGGTGGTGGCAACAAGGCAGTCGCTTCCCCTCCTCCATTTGCTGCTTCCGGATAGATTTTGCACTCTGCATCATGCCCTGGAGGACACCTTCCACTGTCTCCCCGCAACCCTCCACCACATTCACCTTCGACGAGCACCCGCTCAGTCTGCTTGGCCCTATCTCAGTGGACCGCTAGTCACCGTCCCGTGGCGGGGTGCCTGGGCTGGCCTCTGTGCATTCGGGCCACTAACTCTGTGCAGGTCAGGTCAGGGACCCCTTCTTCCGAAATATTCGATGGCCTCTGAGGCAATGGCCTTTGGGTCATCAACGCCAGGTGTATGTGGCCCTGCGCTGTCCTCTGCCTTCGGTCTCAAATGCGGCCCACCAGGGCTCACACAACAAATCGAGTCCTGACCGGCCCGGACATCGCATCACTGCAGGAGGCACACGCCGCCACCGCCAGGACCAACTCCAACCGCCAACTGCCAGTGTCACAACGGTCGTACTGGCAGACTGACTGACTTGCTCACACCTGTTGTGGATGCCATATTCTGCCTGGTCCCCTGCTCAGCACTCCAGGTGCCACTAACTCAGCGCACCACGAATCATCATCTATTACTGTTTTTGGAGTGTGTTGTGGAGAGTTCACGCAGCAATGTCACCTCAGGCAGTGTGGGAGACCTGGGATGATGATGAGGAAGATGATGCAGGTGTGACCCACCCACTGCAGCTGCATCAGGATTGTCCCAAAGGGACGCAATCCTAGACATTTTCTTCACTTGAGCGTGCGCAGCTCTAGTGCCCCAAACTAAGCGCACTGCAACTCATGGACACTTCTCTTTGCTCATTGTGTGACCTCTGGACTTGCTCCGGCTACCTTCATGATGCTCCGCAGTTGTTCTATAATGTTGGTGTTGTCTGTTTCCGTAGTCATAGTGTTCACTGTTGTATTTGTTGCCAGCACCAACAACTCCCTGAGGGCTGGCTTGCACTCACCCCACACACATCCAGCACAGGCATCACTGTACATGGGGCCCTGCTAATAAAGGGGCCTGGCGCACGTGCCCGTAGCCAGTTCAACATAATAGCTGCATGTGTCCCTGTGGTCTTGTATGCACGAGGGCCCTGGGCCCTACGACATTACATTGTGCTGTGTACAGTGGACGCAGACATGTCACCGAAGGAAGTTGGTTAGAGCTTGGACATGTAGCTTTGTCGTCAGCCACTCAGTTCATAATGGAAGTAGACATGGCTTTCGTACGAAGAGCCAACGTCGGTGTGTGACTGATATGTGCGTGCCCCTGGGCGTGGTTCTGTACTGGGAATATGCATCTGCATGTGTCTCTATGGCAGTGTGGGTCTTCTTTGTGCGGTGTAGGTGGTCCCTGAAGGATAATGGACACCCACGTATGTGTTCTAGTTCGCCTTCCATGGGTTCGGACCACACCTGCACCTGTTCGGCTACCTCCTGTTGGCTTCCTGACTACTGGCAATGGGGTGCCATGTGTGGGTCGTAGAAGTGTTGTGAGCCAGCCGTGCTGGCGGGTGCTTCATGCTGTGTGGTCTGTTGCTTGGGCTGGGTTCTCGTCTAAGTAGCTTGTCTGCCATGGTCCTGATGGTGGGTTGCGTGGGATGTCCATGGGCTGTTGTAGGGCGTTGGTGTCGAAGGTGTGGTGGTCGTCTCTGGCATCTGTGATGGGTTGTCTGGTCTGCCCTGCTGAAAGTGTTGTTTGTCCCTCTGCAATGTGAAGGGGGATGCATGTTGACATTGTGTTGACATTTATGTTGGCGCATTGTTCTTGTGGGCATGCAGACTGTGACAATGTACATTGTGACTGTTTGGGCTGTGTTGGCACTTTGAGGGGGGACAGTGGACATTTGGATTGATGTGAGGTTGTACCCGTACATATGTATCTCACAGTTCCCTGCTCTGTGAAATGTGATTGGCCTGTTTCGGTGCATGGGCTGACCCAGTTGTGTCCCCTGTTCTGCAGTGTCAGTGTTGCACTTTGTGCCACATTGTCATGGGATGTGCTGTGATTGCTATGTGTGTGTGCTGCAGTGTGCCACGGGGATGGTGGACATAACCCTGGGTAACTGTGGGTGTGCAGTGTGCTACACATCATTGTGCATGTGTGCCATTGTGCCATTCTCCCCCGGTCCCCCCAACCCTGTTTGTTACTCACCCTGTTGTTATTGTTGTGTCAGGTCCTCTCGAGCTCTGTCCGTACTCCCACCTCCTTGCACCGTCTCCACACTGATGACTGGCCTCCATTTCCTCCAGCTCCTCCTGTGGCGCAGGACTCCCACCTCCTTTCGCCGTTGTTGCCTTCCTGTTGGCAGTGGCTTTGGGCCTGGTTTAGGTTTTCGCATCATGCCAGCGCCTCTTGGCCTCCTCCATTGGCCTCCTCGACACTCCGGCTGCATTCCAGGTAGTCTGATTGTGGGTAGTTGCTGGCAGTATACTGTCCCTTCCGTCATGCTGGTCTTGTTTTCCTGAGGACTGCAGCCCGTCTTCCTCTCCCTCTTTCCTCTTCTCCTTGGCCTTCCCCGAACCCGTTGTTCTTTGCTGGTGGTCTGTGGGGCTTGTGGGGTTCGCGTTGGCCTCTGAGCTCTGTCAGGGTGCATACATGTTGCTTTTCAATTAAATTTGCATGCATGTGCGGCTGCTGTACTTCATTGTTATTAGTGGCACACACTTCACAAACGCACAATGTTCACATAACAGTGTCGTAGATGTGCTTGCATCTTTTAAAAACATCAGCTGCTGTCTACTTTCATTTAAAATAAACTTGCGTCCTGTCTTTCGACCTTTGCAGTCTCTGGTTTTCATTCTTCTCCTTGAGTCACACCTCCAGGAGCCTAAAAGGAAGTAAAAATGCAGAACTAAACACACATGCACAATGAAGTCCTCACATACAATCCAGCTCTACACGACTTAAGCAAGCAGTTCTTTTGCAAATACCACGTCTGCCTTCTGTCAATACACAAAGAAGGGAAGTTCAAGCGCCGCTGATCAGATAGGGTTTCAACTACAGTTTTTATTATTTTTTAATAACTGCATATTCATTAATGATTTTTCTAAAAAAAATCATTTGCCTTCCTGAAGAATGATATGATGTATAAATGCTTATTAATAGCTCCATCAACAGATCATTAATTGACTGCCATACCGGAATTCGAACATGTAGGCGAAAGGTCACCCACTGATCCCTTCAGCTGTCACGGAATTCATTCAGATGGGAGCGAAACGTTAATGTTAATCTAGTAGCACCTAAGGTGCACCAAAACTAAGGCGCTTATATCACCTTTTTGGTAGGTCTCCCTAACCGCTACCACCCTCACCACTGCCACCCTCACCACTGCCATCCTTTACGTCATCAGGGCTCTCAATTGTCCTAAAAGATCCGCATTTATAAACAACCATTTTCAACTCATTTCACGCTTGTTGTTTTCATGGAAGTCTGTTTACTCTTGAGTAGCTTGTCCTCACTTGAAACAATGCATCTATGTATTCACTAATACTGCTTCGAAGACTGGTTGTGTGTGGTTGGCTTGTGTTTCTCCCGCCACTGAAGCCTGGCCTCATTACGTGCGACTTTCCAATGCTTACTTTTCAGGCAGTCTTTTTTTGCGGTTAAGCACTCCATGAGTGCATATGCTTTCCTGCTCTCTCTCTCGTGTACTTCTCTTCGCCCCTGCCCTGTGCTCCAAGTTGCTCTAGTTTGTGTGCTGCTCTCCCACCCAGGGCCGTCTTCACAGATTTTTAGGTCCCTGGGCAAAGCTGTGCACTGGTCCCTGCTTACACAACCACTCACAGGAATAAAAATGTTTCATGGGAAATGAGTGTTCAATTCTCTTCTGCATGCGGCCCCTATGCTCGCAGGCCCCCAAGAACCTGCCCAGAGTGCCCATGCGTTAAGACGGCACGGGCCGCACCCCTTATGTGTTGTCTTGTCCTTGTGTGCCTCCTCTCCTACATTGCTTTCTTGCCGGTTTGTTACTCACCCATTCCACATTATGCTCTCTCTTTTGTCCATGTGCATGTTCTCTTGCAATCTACGTTGCTGTCTCGCCTGTGTTTTATGTACTTTTTCTGTCACCCTGTGTTGCTTCCCTCCCTGACCAGCCTGATGCTTAACCACAACTGCGCCCTCCATTTTGCCACCCCACCCACTTTTTATTTTGTTGAAAAGATGCTTTTGCGCCGCTCTTTATATTTTTAACAATCCAACTTGGATTAGTAAATAATAAGAGAAAAGGCACATGTGCATTTTGAAGGAACATGCATGCATGGAGCACACACAAACAACGGGCATATTATCAAGAAACAGAGTTAAAATTATCGCCGCTTTAGCTGCAGGAAACTAGAGCTAAAGCGGTGATAATGGGCTTGATAATTTGCCCTTGTGAATTCCCATAGAAGCCCATGTTCTGGTGTCAACATGGGCTTCTATTGGAATTCTCTACGGCATATTGTCAAGCCTATTATCGCCGCTTTAGCAGCAGTTTCCTGTTGCTAAAGCGGCGATAATCTTAGCTCCGTTCTTGATAATATGCCCCAACATTCCACAGCTGCAGAGGCTGCGTCATAGCACCTTTGTTTTTAAAGTTTGTTTCTAAGTCATGTTTCACAGCATCACTTAAAACCTTTGACACAACCAACAGGTCCCTAATGCAAGACCTATTGCAAATTCTAATGTTTATTTTATTTGTTTTAGTCAAAAAATATCTCAACAGTAGCATAAGTACTAAAACATATTCCACAAAGCAAGAAAAGGATGCAGTGCCACAGGCTGTTAATAGGTGTCCCTGTGGAGTGGTAAAGGGACCTCTATTAGCCACATAAGATGCTGCACCATTTATGCAATTATAAAGAAAAGAATTGCAGCTGAGCATAGGTTTCCATTTCTTTTAAAGGAAAGTGAGATTTTTGCCAACCTGCGTTTAAAAAAATATCACCATTTAAATAAATAATAATAGTGCTTTTTTTTTTAAACACAAGCTAACAAAGTTCTCACTTCCAATAAAAATAAATTGAAACGTATGCTGGGCTGCAATATTTCTCTTTGTAATTGCATTAAGGTTGCAGTACCCTAAGTGGCTAATAAAGATTATTTACAACTCCATGGAGACACCTAGTAACAGCTTGTGGTACTGCACCCTTTCCTTGCTTACTGGAATTTATTGTATTACTTATGCTACTGCTGGGATATTTTTTAACCCAAAAACAAACATTAGCATTAGCGTTTGCATTGCCAATAGCTCATGGTTTCACTAATGTGAAACCTATTACATTGCAAATGCTTGTTTACTGATTGTCACCACCATGGAAAACCTTGTGGTAATGACCAGAAAATACAAATAATGGCCCAACACCCAGGAAAATAACTCCCTGTGTGTTGGGGTTATTAGATATTTGTTTCTAAAAAAATATAACACCCACTATGGGTGTTTGTTTTTAAAAAACAAATGGTGGTGCAACTGGGCCTAAGCAAATCATGGTTGAGCCAAACTCCGCCCCATAAGGCAGTGATTAAGAAACTCTATTGGGACTGAGTACAGGAAACGACCATAAGCAGGAGTGAAGGGGGGCCCATCTCCCAGCGATTTCTGGAGATCAAATGGACAAGAAAATTGGAACCCTTCATTGACTTTATAGAGAAACCCTTGGACAGAGCACTTTACCTCAAATTCAGGCACGGGACTTTGCCGGTGAATGACTTTTCTTCTGGGTGGAAAAGTAAAGGTGTTCTCCCTAAATCCTGCCCCGGCTGTGCAGCCCCTAATGAGTCAGTAGCTTATTTTTTGTTTGCCTGCCCGGCTTACAGGGTCGCAAGGAAAGTATGGTTAAAACCGCTATGCATGGGGCTGGGCCTTAGATGTCATAAAATGGCCCTCCGGGATCTCCGTACTGACACATCTTCTACTGCTGTGGTGTGTGGGGTAGCCAAATTTCTGGGTAGTGCAACCCGTACCAGGAGGGCCAAGCGTCTCGCTCATCTAACCTAACCGACGGACAGCATTAGGGCATGAAGTGCTTTTTACAGTTTTTAAATAACCAGCTTTGAGCTTGATTTTAGATAATTTTACTGAGTAGTATATGAGGATGTTTGTAAATATGTATGTATAGGCATTTATATAGCGCACTACTTACCCGTAGGGTCCCAAGGCGCTTCGACCGCTGCGAAACCCTTCCTGGCTTCCCTGAGAGATGGTCCCTTTTTAATGGGTATCTCCAGGGTGAGACCAGGCATCCCCGGCGGTCTGGTGGGGCCGTTAGTGAAGATGAGGCAAGCTAATGCCCAGAGTTGCCGAGTGTGAACGCTGATCAGAGTAGGCACCGAGGCGAGAGAATTATCGAGTCCGCTGACCCTGGTCCAGAAACCTGCCGCGCCGGGAATCGAACCCTGGTCCCAGGCCGTCCTCTGCTCTCGGGTCTGCCACCTCTAACCAGTGAGCCACACTACTATATATGAGTGTTGTGCCCCTACTCTTTTATTTTTTTAATGTACTGTATAAACTGTGTACTTTTATGATGAATTTTCCATCGAATAAAGTAAATACAACAAAAAACAAGTAGGTTGGCACTCTGGTGTCAAAACTGAGGCCGATTGTTCACCAAATATTTTGTCCCTTCGGAGAAACCACTGTGAGGACAGGTCCCTGAAGAAACAAAGATCACCGCTGGGCTGGCGATGATCTCTGAATCTAGCAATCCTCTGTTTGTCAGGGGAGCGGACGTAGTGTCCTTCACAACCCTGGTAGACAGAGTACATACAACAATAGCTTAAATAAGGCCCATAATCTGTTAAACATAACTAAAACAGAATTTACATGTGATACACTGACCCCAATAAATGGTGTTTATCAGTGATTGAGCTCCTAGAATAAAACCTAGACATGGCTGCAGAACACAACCAGCCTTCCTAAGATGTGGATGAAAGTATGATTTAAGCTCATGTCTTTCACAATTAAATAAAGCAATACATCAAATAAATAAAGAGCTAAATCAAAAAAGAGACAAGATGCCAAAGGCTGCGAGAGTGGACTCCAATGGGCACTACATCTATGTAACCTTTGGGAAATAAGAACCAGACATCAGAACCATCTGGATGATCAGAGGGATGCTATATTCACTCACACACCCTCCAGCGGTTTATGTATTGTATTGTATTGCATTGTAATTGTACAGTAATTGTATTTATATAGCGCCTACTACCCCAGACGAGGCGTCAAAGCGCTTTTTCGACCAGTAGCACGGTACTCCAGGACCCATAGAGGATTAGGCTTGAATTAGTATAGTGAAACATTCAACTACATTTTAAGTGGTTGATAGGTTAGTCAGTTATTTGGATTGGAATGATAGCAGAAGGATAGAGATGGACAAAGGTTTGTATTTATATAGCGCTTGTTGATGCACGCTATTCAGGAAGCCTACAATGGATTAGTGGTGAATTAATGTGGTGAAATATGAAGTAATTTCAGTGGTGGATATTAGTCAGTTACTTGGAGTGAGAAGGATAGCGGAGGGATAAAAGGAGAAGAAAGATTTGCATTCATATAGCACTTGTTACCCCTGATGGGTGTTGAATCGCTCTTTTGGCGAGTAGCACGCCACTCCGGAACCCATAAAGGATTACTGTTGAAAATTAGTATAGTAAAAAATAAATAAATAAATATGAAGTAATTTGAGTAGTGGATATGTTATTCAGTTATTTGGATAGTATATTAGTATAGTTTAATATGGAATTTGAGAAGTGAACATGTTAGTCTGTTAATTTCGATTGAAAAGGATAGTGAAGGGATGAAAGAGTGAAAAATATATATATATTTTTTTAGGTCTTAGCAATAGGAGGAGGTTTTTGGATGAGTAAAAAGGAGTTTTGGAGGGGAGGAATCAGAGGAAAGAGTTTAGAAAGGTTTGTTTTAGGGAATCGGTATAGTAAAAGAGGTGTCAGACAATACAAGGAGGGGTAGAGTAGGAGAGAGTCTAGAAAGGGTTATTTTGGCAATTATAGTAGTGGTATGGGGTTTGGGATAAACGAGAGAGTGGATGTAGAGGATATATTGATAGATATATAGGATGAGAGATAGGGTAGTGCATTGGAAGGAGTAGTAGAAGAAGTTTCAGATGAGTCAGAAGATTGGGCTAGAAGATATATTGAGTGAAGTATAGGGTAGTGCATTGGAAATGCTAAATTAGAAGAAATTAATAAATATGTAGATCCATAATTACATTGAAAGTATATAGATACATAAAGGAGGTAAGTATATGTAGATTAAAAATATTGATAGGGACACAGGATGAGAAATAGGGTAATGCATTGGATATGCTTTTCAGGTGTCTTTTTTGGAAGGTGTTTGAGTCAGGGGAGGTGGTGCAGCATGTGGGTCATATAGTAATGTTCTAAATTGTCCAAAAGATGAGAGGCAGTTAGAAGAGAGGTGCTGTATTGCTGTATCTCTGTTAGGGGTGGTGGAAGAGTGAAAGCTTGGCATTGGAGTTTGTTCCTTTATGTGGTTTGAAAGATGGGTATATGTTTGTATTTTATGATGGTAAGTATTATGAGGTGTTGTGCTTTGAAGATCTTGTGCTGGTGTGTGTGATATGTTTTGCTTTTGAGGAGTAGTGAAAAAGGGTGCTGATGTATATGTTTCATGCAATGGATTTGGTTGTGTAGTATTGTTTGTGAGAGGAGGATGTGACGTAGAGGGGGTGGTGATGTGTTTATGAGTAGAGTGTATGTTGTGTGTAGGAGGGAATGAAGTAGAGGTGAGAGTGTTTATCTTAGACTGGTTTGTTGCAAGAGTTACAAAGTGTGGTGGTGTGCAGTGTGTGGGTTGTGCGTTAGTGTTTTTATGGTAGAAGGGAGAGGAGGGTGTTTGTTGGACAACTGATGGAAGAATGATTATACGTTTGTTAGTGATAAAAGGTGGCCTGTTGGGTGTAATTACAGCAGGGAGAGTGTGTCTGAATGGGATGTAGTTATGTATGGTGTTGATTGGCGTTGTGTTAGTGATGCATGTATTGGTTAGTGGTATAAGATGGAGTTGTGTACTGTTTGTAGGTGATGGTGGATATGTGTGGTAGTTGGGATAGTAGGGTGTGCAGATGTGGTTTGGTTGGGTTTGTAGTGCAGGCTGGTACATTAATCTGTGCATAGTGTTGTGTATAGTGTACATTTGGTGTCAGTGTGTTGCTCTGTTTGTGGATGTGGAAGGTGTGGGCTGGGTATTGCTTAATGAGAAAAAGGGCAGCAATTCTGGCCATAGCCCCGACCGATCTTGTACAAGCTCAAACAGGAAACTGCCCTTGTCCTCTCTGCCCTTAGCCTCAACGCCCGGGCTGAGAGGCCCTAAGCCTGGCCTTTTTTATAGCCCTAGTAATCATGTGACCCCTTCAGCCATTGTGAACTCTAGCCCTAAGACTATCCAATCTTAGCGCTAGTCCAAGCACCCAATCAGTTCAAAAACCCTGATCTCTACGTCCAATAAAGGCCCTAGCCCTACCAGTAGTCCAAAAACAAGTCCATGCAACCAATTGCACAGGTAGCCCTAGTCCCTACTTCCAATAGAAAGCCTAACCCTACTCTAAGTCCCACACCTAGTACAGCAACCAATCACACCAGAAGCCCTAATCGTAACTTCCAATTAAAGGTCTAACCCTAGCCCTAGTCCCACCCTACTCCCAACAACCAAAAACATAGAAAGCCATAGTCCCTACTTCCAATAGAAATCCTAGCCCTAGCCCTAGTCCCAATCCTACAATGATTGAATCACAGACCCAGAAACCAATCAGAACCCTCAAATACCCAACCAATGAGGACATTAACCCTAATCCAATAGAAACACCAGATTCAACCACCAATCAGTGTAGACATGTACCAACCACTAGCAGACCATATAAGGTCCCAGCGACCTCAGACAAGGTTTGCTGGCCAGGGAGTTGGAAGCTGCTTCTCCTGTTCAGAATAGCCTAGGAGACAGACAGGCTCAGTCCACACTTTGGACTTCAGCAGGTAAGGGCCTGACTAACTTGAAATCTAACAATACTGTTTGAATAAAACTTTACTCCCCCTGCTGGCCAAAAAACAAAGTGCACAGGCCCTAGTAAAACACAGTTTAAACAGCTCACAGAAGCACCCTCTGATGGGGGGGGGGGGATGCAGGGGAGCTGGTTTCACTGGCTTGTGAACACAAAATGGTGTCTGGTATTGCACTGTTTTAACATACAGGTCTTAGCAAAGAGCAAAGGAGAAATTTGGAGGGAAAACAGAATTGTCACCAAGGAATAAGAGGGACAAACTACAGAGGTTGGACTACAAATGCCACAATTCAACACACTAAATGGAGGCAATCATGGGCAGGGAAAATCACAAATTTAAAACACAACACAGGTGATAAAATATGCAATTACAGGCAGGCTAAAACTACAATTTTTAACTGTAACAACCACAGGCATAGACAGTAAACACAGGAAGTGAAAATCGTTTTTTAAACAACTTTTTGTCTTGGGAAGAGACAGCACTAGTCTGTCTCCTTACCACTTCCTGGACTCTGCTCACTGCAATCTGGGGCACAGGTAGGCTGCAACTCACAAGATGGAGGAGAATGATTTGGGGTGCACCCATCCTGGTCTTAAGGGCCCTGGGCAGGTGTGAGAGGAGGGCTTAGACTTGGCTGGTAGCTGAATAGCCAATGGTCTGCTGGCCTGGGGGTGGGGGCTGGGCAGCTGCTTCTCCTGTGCAGAATCTCCTAGGAGACAGACAGGCGCAATCCACACTTTGGACTTCAGCAGGTAAGGGCCTCACTAACTTGAAATCTAACAATACAGTTTGAATGCAACTTTACCCCCCCCCCCCCCCTTGCTGGCCAAAAAACAAAGTGCACAGGCCCTAGTAAAACACAGTTTAAACAGCTCACAGAAGCACCCTCTGATGTAGAAAAATCCCTGTTGCTGGGGGAGGCAGGGGGGCTGGTTTCACTGGCTTGTGGACACAAACTGGTGGCTGGGAGTGCACTGTTTTAAAACAGGTATTAAGACACAGAGCAAAGGAGAAATTTGGAGGAAAACAGAATTGTCACCAAGCAGTTGGTGACAATTCTCAATTCTCAATTAGAGGGACAATTGTCCCTCTAATAGCATTAATATAGCACTTACTACCCTGTTGAAGCGTGCAGGAGTAATCTCCCTGTGCCTTACAGCTACTGTAGGTGCAGATTGGGTGTGTTTTCAAGACTAAAGTCCTCATAATTAAATGTTAGTAATCCCTGGCTTTTATCAAGCCCACTGAGAGTGACGCGGTAAACGTGTGAACCCACACAGTTTGCTCCAGGGACTCTGATACTCAAAATAGCAGAAATCTCTGGCTGAAAATGTACCTGGAAAAGAGGAAAAGTCAGTGGAACTGGATGCAGTGAATGCGAATATCCCACAATGCTGTATTTCTAAGTGAGCCTTGATGGCCCACCTCATTACTGCAGGGTCTCTCCAGTCCCTGTAGTTACTATGCAGGCTTGTAACGGTAACTCTGGGGGATAAAATTACTGGTCTAATTACTAGGAACCCTGTATTAAGCCATAACATATTAGCTACAGAAGAAACTGAGGGAGAGCTTGGATAGTGTTTTTTTACTTTGGCCAAATGATTGCCTTTTGTTCGATTTATGTAGAATTTGGATCCAACATTTACTAAATTAAATTGGTTGTTTAAAGGAGGTGTGTGTGCATCAGTACGTGCATGTGTGTGTGAAAAAGAGAGAGAGACAGCTGTAAACAAGTAAACTAAAACCATTTTTATTCTATTTCAGAGAAGACAACTATCAGCACAGAATCGTAAGTACGGCATTTTTACTTTCTTTACCTAAATAACATGGACTCTGCAGCAGTCAGAGGTCTGTGCAAGGCCGGCTTTAGCGCTGGTGGAGCATGGTGTGATTGTGTTTTTTGGTGCCCCCCAAGACCACCCCTGTCACAGATTTCCTCCCCACCTCCGTTTAAAAGTGCCCCTCAAATCTCCATAACCACTCTCTCTCAGATGCATTTAATTAGGTTTATAGCATCACTCATAAAAGTAAGGGTGTAAGAGCACTTTACATCACACACACATTGCACAGAGACATTCAATCATACTTGTGTAAATCAGTGTACAGGGAATGTTTCATAAGACAAAGGATCTCAACAGGTAGGATTCACTTGTCATCCATACAGGCAGGGAGTATAGTTTAAGGGTGCTTGGTCTGGAGAAGCACTAACTTTGAATTTAAAATGTAACACCATGTTCGGGGGTTCTCTTTAATAATCAGAATTGATTTTTACCCAAATGAACAAATGAACCCTGTTTGCAACATTATTATAATGAAAGACTGGGGAAAACCCCATTACCCTCTAATCTATACTTTACAGGTGCCATGCAATTCTTTTATTACTAGCACACTGTTCTATATTAGGATTGTAACTTTTAAACTGCTAGTATCAAAAGATAGTGACCCACTGACCTATGTACATTATATTCACTTTGTGATCTGCATGGTACATGTTCTTTGCAGCAGGCATATTAACCCTCTGACCTACCTTAGGATGAAAAAAAACGTCCATGCATCAAATCTTCCACTAGACAAAACTCCAATCTCTCTCCAGGAAGAACATTAACCACCAGAGTTATCTTGACATTTTTATTGTTGCCTTGAAATTTCCAGAGGCCAGGAAGGTGGCAGCAGGTGCTTTTAAAACCATAATATATTTGCAACCAGGGGCCCCACCCCAAGAAAGCAACCGGTGGGGTGGCACCGGTCGCACCCCCTAGAGACGCCCTGTTGGACCCGGCCCTTTTGGCAGGTTCACCCCGAGACTTTTTGCTTTTTCCTAGCCTGTTTCTGTGACCTGGTGTTGGTGATTTTAGGCCTCTGCACACTTTTTCACTGTGGTACAGTGTAAAGTGCGTGAGCTCTCTGTGTGTGTGGTGAGAGTGACCTGCCCTCCCATAGGAATGAATGGGGAATATGTATGCCCATGGTAGTTCCTGATGTGTGGGGAGTGCAGGGTCGAGTTTGGTATGTGCGAACTCGTGAGATTGAATGCTGCGCAATGGTATATGTGGCATGATTGTGTCTAGTGTAGAAGTGCCACTTTTAGAAGTTGGCATATTTGTGTAATTTGTGTCTGGCTGAGGCTGGCTGGTGAGCCTGGCTCCAAGAGTCTGGGAGGGTCTGCCCCGGTGGTGAATGGAGTGTTTAACATGCTGATTTGAGGGGAGGAGTGAGCCTGGGCCTGCTTGTGGATTGACCGTCTGGTTTGAGGGTCCTGAATGAGGCTGGGTTTTCCCCACACAATGCTGGCTCCACCCCCTGGGGTGCATCTGATGTCCCTAGCCTGGCCAGTGAAAGGAATTCCCTATAACCAGTTCTAGCTGGTTCTCCCACTGCCTGAACCCTGCTAGACAAAGGATTTCTCTGTATAAAAAGGGGCTGTGTCCCCTTCCAAAATGTTCTTGTTTCTGACTTGAATCCTGCCAGGGGCGTGTTGCTGCTTGGGCTCAGGGGAAGGCTTGCCTCCCTGAGCCCTGCCCAGCCCCTGGATACCTGATGGACCCTGTGCTGGGACCCCTCTGCTTTGCCTGGGGGGATTGTAGGACTTGTCCTGGACCCCTGATGGACTTGTCCTGGCCCCCTGAAGGACTTTTACTGGACTTGTGCTCTCCTAAAGCACCTGGGAGAGCTTTAATGTCCATAGCGCCTAGGAGCGCTTTATTTTGCTCATAGCGCTTGGGGAGCGCTTTGTTTGCCTTTTAGGGCTGGGAGCGCTTCTCTTTCATCCCTAGCGCTGGGAGCGCTTTATTTCCTCAAACTAGTGCTGGAAGCTCTTAATTTGTAAAGGCCGATGCCCACCCGGCATTGTCTTTCCCCCGTAATTTAGAGAGGAAAATCTCCACTGCTTTCAGCAGCGCGACCCGGAGCCTGGGGGCTCGTCTGCGGGGCCGCGCTGCCATTGGCTGCCCCTACAGGAAGTCAGGCAGCACATGGGCGGAGCCAGAAGACAGGAGGAAGCAGGAAGCAGCCTGCGGTGTCCTCCCCGAGGCTCCCGAGCAAAGGGAGAGCCCCGGGAAAGGAAAAGAGTCCAGCCGGGCAGCGAGAAGAGCGGCGACGAAAGGTGCAGGCGGGGCTCCGTTGACGAGTGACGCAGTGGTTGTTCCAAAGAAGGGGGAGGCGTCGGGGCACATTGCCGGTGCCCGCCCCCCCAGCGCTCTCTCCTTGAGTGAGGGAAATTGTCTGGTAAGAGCCGCCCAAGGTTCCCAGGGGCAGTATTTTAGTTTGAGTTCCCCGAGAGGGACTCCACCAAATCGGGGGCATCAAAGGCAGTTCTTGAGCCTGAAAGGCTCCAACGACAGGGCATTTGTTCATTATGATTCCCCAGAGGGGGGACTCCGGTGCAGGCGGCATTTGTGCAGAGCCCCGAGAGGCTCAAGCCGCATCTTTGTGTGTTCAGAGCCACTGAGGCTCGGGGCATTTCTTTGGTTAGAGCCACAAGCGGCTCTGGGGGCATTCGTTGCTGTAGAGCCCTGAGGCTCCCTGCCCATATTTGATTTACGAGCCCAGCGAGGCTCGAGGTGACATTGTTTTTAAGAGCCAGAGAGGCTCAGGGGACATTCTATTTGCTTAGAGCCTGTGAGGCTACAACGTTGCCCCCATCACCCTTGCTACAGCTGTCCAGCACTTCGTGGACATCTGCACCGTTTAGGCCCCTGACTTTTGGACACAGGGCGTCCTAGCCCTAGAGAGGCCAGATGGCCTAGGGACTGCCACAAGTGGTGGCTTATGTAAGTTTTGCGCAATTGTGTGGTTTTATTACACCGCTGAATGTATGTTTTATGCATCATGTGTTTTCCTTCCCTACACCTCTGAAAGTTGTGATGCATCATGCGTAGTGTGTTCTTGCTTATACCCCTAATTGTATTGTGATACTTAGGTGGTTGTTCTTTCTAGTACAGGTGGTCCTAGTGAGGTCCTGGTTCCCTGCGTGACATTCTCCTAAGGTGGTTAGGGTTGCGTAGGTGGTACTTACCTGTTACCAGTAGTTACTGGTTGTGATTTATAATTGTTATTTTGTGCTATACTTATTCTAAGTTCTAGAAGTGCTATTTCTACTAAGTGCTGATTCTGACAGTGGCCCACGTGGCCCTGTCCTGTGTAAATAATCCCTTGTCAATATTGCCAGTTGGCACAATGTACATGTGTGATTTCTATCTGATGTGTTTTGACAATACAGAAGTTATTGTTTTATAACCTTGTGTGGAGTTCCTTTTGTGGTGTGCCTAGGATGTTGTTGCTGTTGTGTGCTGGCACGTATGCTTTACACATTGCCTCCGGGATAAGCCTGTCTGCTCGTGCCAAGCTACCAAGGGGGTGAGCAGGGGTTATCTTGGCGTGTGACTCCCTTGCCCTGACAAGAATAGTGGTTTCTGCCTAGCTTTGGCGTCAGCCTTAGCCAACCAGAAATAGCCAGTTCTAACACGCCCTATGATATGATTGATGTAAATTGTTGGGTTGTTGATGGATGAAGTAAAATCCCTATTTCTGTATGCAGCACCGAGAGATTACTTACTAACCCTTAAGAACTGTTACAATCAATACCTTTCATTCTGTGCACTGCTACTTCTTACTTGGCCAAGAGAGTGCAGTGGTGCAATGCAGGTCTTCTGACTGGGTTTCTTCACAGATTGTGTTACCTATTGTTTTGAGCATGCACCAAGAATTAATGAGTGTATTTATGCAAACAACAGGAAACCTCTATATGTTGAATCCAGAGGAATTTAGCGCCGGGACACACTTTATAAATTATTGATTGATTAGAAATTCTTAATATTGACTGATTGATCTGGTAGACTAAGCTGACGGATTCTGCTCCTGCTCAAATAAGAGTTCTTTGGGTTCTGCTTTGCTCTGCAGAAGGCAGTACCTGCCTTTCTTCTACAGATAATATTCATTATATTAGCCTGCTGCTGTTCTTTTGTTTACTTTCTAATGACATTTTAATTACAAATATATTTCATTTACTATAAAAATTGGATCAAGGATGTTCTGCATTTGTTACATTATTCCCTTTGTAATTACTTGTTAAGTGTTTTTATTTTATTTATATTACAGTTAGAAAAGAACAATAATAATTCTATTACAGCAGAAATACATAACAAATAGCATAACACATCAAGCAAGACATTTATATAATTCATAGTTTTTAAAATCAAACAAGGTTCATTATTTTTTGGAAATACAAACAACTGTCTAAAAACGAAATTATGTTAAAAACAGGAACATTCCCTGTGCAAACATATAAACACAACATACAAACTATACTGGCCAGATTCACAAAGGCCTTTTGGCTGGAGTTATGTCTGCATGGCATTCAAAAAGATAGCCGTCTGTGGTTTGCCTGCGGGCCTCATTGATGCCAGCTGGGTGGGGGTAGGGCTTTTGGGGTGAGTGTAAGGTGGACATAAGGGAAGAGTAGGAAGCTGGCGCTCTATATATTGTATTTAAAAGAAGTTCACTGTACAGAGAGTCCAGTTGGTCCCCATTGGCTTACTGAGGCTAAAGTAGATAATACTAACGTTCTCTATTGTGGTATTGTGGGTGAGCAGGGAGGCTTATCAGAGGGTAGTGCTAAGCAGTTGGTGTACTCGCAGACGCAATAAATGAGACACAGTCAAATTATAAAACCGAGACCAATTTAGAAAGAAACAATTCTTTTTATATATTGTTGGAAAGTGCCTCTTTTTGACATGGTTATCCCCCCTACATTTTTGCCTGGTATCTGGTGCAATTTCGACTGAAAGTGTGCTGGTTTCCTATCAACCAGGTTCCCATCACCAGTGTTATTTCTCTGAACTGTAAGATTGTTCCACAACTGGCAAAACCTTTGGGTATGTACCACCCACAAAAAGGGGGAGGAGGGGTACTCCTATTTCAACCTCCTCTATAATTGACTAATCACACAATGAGACTTAGGGGTGAGGAAATCACTTTTTTAGAGGTGTTTTGACAAAATTAAGATGCTTGAAAAACTGCCCTCACCCACGATAATTTATGGCAATGCACGGGGTGTAGCAATAGGGTGGGGGAAACAATACAAACACATAGAAGAGTAGGGATCAAGCAAAGAATAAATGCATGCAAACAAATATAAATGTAAAACTAACTCAGGGATATCAAAATGCCTATTTTATTCACAGATTCCCAGGTCAGTGTTAAAAATGTATCTCAAACCAGAGGATGGCGGTGAATAGGTTAAATTATGAACCACATCAAAAAAACAGGGGGAGGTAGAGGGATATGCTAGGCCCACCCTCCTGTTCCAATAAATCTCGGATAAGAAACCTAGCAGAAAAAACGGTTTTCACTCAGTCAGAGTTGGAAAATCAGATATGAAAGGAAAAATGTCCTTTCTTGGGTCCCCTACTCACCAGGGTTTCCCACGGTGATATGCTTCATCATAGGGGTCATCTCAACCTGCTGCCGGTTGAGGCGTGCTATGACTTGCGAAGTTACGTAGAAGCACTGTATAGTGAGGAACTATGTGTAGTGCAGTGGTGTTTATGGAAGTGGAATAAGTTAAAAATATCTAAATTGTGGGCAAAATAACTTTATTCTGGCTCCTAGTAGATATATTAAAAACGGGGTGGGTATTTAGAGTCCCTAGCTTTAATGAGTCAGGGATCCCTAGTGGAAATCAACATGTTTCGAGCTTCCCCAATGCTCTTCTTCAGGACAAACACAGGGCCCAGTCCTGTTTGTACTACTCCTGAAGTGGCTTAAAGTGAGGTCAAGTGAATTAAATCGTGCTGCAACTAATAATCATACGTTGTTAATACATACTATTTAAAAATAATCACGTAGTATCTGTGAATAAAGAAATTAAAACAGTGTTATCAGAGACACCTTACCCTGTGTGGGGTAGGTAAGTTTTGAACTGCAACACATAAGTTTACTCTTCAATGAGGTGTGTCTACTCGTAGCATTCACACGCTTTGCCATGCTCATTTAGTAGACAAACACACCTCTTGCTTTTATGCCACCACTAACAAAACATGACGCTGTTAACCAGTGCGTGATATTTTTTAAAACAAAGTACACTTTGTGACATTACCACAAAACATGACGAACAATACATAAACAATTACTCTTCATTAGGGTGTGTGTCTACACATTACATTCTCATGCTTTGCCATGCTGATTTAGTAGACAATCACGCTGCTTGTTAGTTATGCCTCTATAGAAAAACATGACGCTATTAACCCGTGCACGGTATTTTGAGAAAAACAAATTGTGGCTTTTCAAAACAAGACAAACAATATATAATGAACAATACATTAGGGAGAAGAAAGACATACTAGTTAAAAAGCAACACTGTGCTTCATGGTCTTTGAAGGGCTCATACTCGAACGCTAGAAAAAGCAGGACAAAGCGTTATTAATTGCCCCGTTGCTAAGGGAAAAAATGGATGAGCTGTGGTAGGTTCCGCAGGCTACCCGGTTTTCGGATCAGCTCCTACAAGGAAAATACTTACTTGTGAGAAACTCCTCTCGGGCGAGTTCACCGGATTACCCATCAACCAGCAACCAATCAGCCTAGTGGTAAACCTATCAGACAGCATTCTGACAGGGTAGGGCGCCTGCTGTTGACCCCACTTTTCACCATCCTCCATCTTATTTTAGAGAAGAGTTAGCCTATTATGGTCAGTGTTATGCACAATTCCCACAGGAAGAGGTCATATAGAAGGTAGAGTCGCCCTACGGGTAGGCAGCCAATTGACTACTACCCAATACTTCACTCAACGCCCCTAAGTTGAGTATTTAGGTGGCACGCTTTGACCCTGAACTTCAGATTTGATGGACCTAAAGACAAAGAGGACAAAGAAGAGCTGCTGAACCTGAGAACTGTGTGCCTGCCATGAAGATTTAAGAAAACAACAGCTGCTCCTGTGGATAAATATATATCTTTTTTGATAAGTATGAATCACAATGGCAATGTGGGTGGTATGTGGGATGTCAAGGAAAGAAGCTGTATATACACTTGGTGAATCTGACCATAAATTCGCATAGTTTATGTAAATATAAGTAATTAATTTTTACAAAGCTTCTGTAATATTACATACATACAAATAATAACAACGTGATGGTGTGTCCCAAGTAAATATATAAAATGAACCTATACTACTAAAGTGAGAAGTAATAGTGTATAGAAAAGAGGAGGTTTCTATTTTACATTTTGTTTCATTGGAAAGAGGCAACCTAGTGACGTATAAACAATCAATATACAATAGTTGGAGAGTGTAAGCAACTATTGAGCATGGTCTGTCTCTTTTTAGCTGTCGACGAAGTTTCGACCCATTATGGATATCGGGTCTCCTCAGGACTGGTCAATGTGGGAACACCTATGAAGTGTAATGAGGACATGTTAGCTAGTGGGCCAGCAAGGTAGATAGATACTACAATGTAGTCAGGTAGTGTCGTTAGGAACCATGTATTGATGTACCTGAAATGGTTCCCCCCCACAAATTATGGCAGACGGTGGTAGCTTATAAACTTTGTTCCACAGTATTTGAAAGAACTCCGGATCGTCTACATTCGGACCGTAAACATTCACCATTGTGATAAAAGTGCCACATAACCTCCCCTATACAATAATATACCGACCTTCGCCATCAATCTCTTCATAACAACTGTCAAAATGAATGGTCTTTTTAACTAATATCATCACTCCCCTAGCATACGATGAGTAGGAAGAGGCAAAGTGCGCCCCAGCCCACCTTTTAGCCACCTCTGAGGCTGCATGTTGCCCAATATGGGTCTCTTGCAGAAACGCTATTTGAACATTGTGCCGGTCCAAATATGCCAGGACCTGCCTAGTTTTTTTTCAGGTTATTTAACCCCATGACATTCCATGTTATCCAAGTGATTAACCCTGCTCCCTCCAATGTATGCTATACGGAATCAGCACATAGGATAAAGAATCATAATGCGCACCACCAGATGTATGAGACAGCACATTAGGTCGCTGCTGGATGATTCAGAACCCCACATTTGGAGGCGAATACGAATACGGAAAGGAATCTAACACCGTCATTGAAAAAACAATCGTGCATGAAAATAGATTGAATTCTATCCTTATATCGGCAAATAAACCGCAGAACAGGAAGCATCCCCATAGGAACCTGGAACCGGTTATATTAAAATGGAAAACTGAAAACTCCCAGGGAGATCGTTTACTTTCTTGCCAGATTTGCAACTCCTATCTAAGAAGAGCCAGCACAGATCACGATAGTCTCAAAAAGATCATATGACAGAACCCATATGTGAAGATCCCCCTGCTTTTATATGAATATCTGTTAAACTCGGGGGTCTCTGGTTGGCACAGGTATGCACTTGTGACAAGCAGGGACCCTCTCCTCTAGTCAGGGTAAGAGAACTACTCCTTTAGAAATAACCCTTGCTCACCCTCTAGGTAGTGTGGCGGGAGCAGACATGGCTAATCTTCAGGGCGATAGTTAGTTAAGCATTTTTGATCACACACAGTAAATATAATGACTCACCACAAACGGACACCAGTCGTAAGGTTGTATAAAAAATACGTAGACTTTATATAAAAATACTCACTTGCAGATTTATCACAAGACCATATAACATTTAGCGATTGAGGCCACCAGATTTAAATAGGCAATAGTTCTTAAGTGTCCTTTGTCAGCAAGGTACGCTGTAGGTCGATGCGCGCTTCGCGCTGGGGAAGCGACTCGTTGATGAATGATGGACGACAGCGAAAACAAACGTTGCGGACCCTGGATCCGATGTGAACTCCGGACCGAGTTCAAGTGTACCTTGTCGTGAGTGTCCGAGGTGTTTCAGGCGCGGCCTCAGGTGAGGGCGGACTCGGGACGAGGCCGGCGGTTCTCCAGGGATTTATCCGGCTCGAAGCCCCCTCGAGGTGCGAGGTGGGTGAGCGGGACGGTGGAGAGTTGTGGCGATCCGGGGTCTGAAGCAACTCACGGGGCGAGGCAGCGTTCAGGCCTGCGGGACGTACTTCTTCTTAATACGCCGGGTCGTGCCTATGGATCTGTGTGGGTCATCGTGTTCTCGGGCAGACGGGGGCAGCACCGGGCCTCCGATACCAATGTATGGAAGGCCTTCTTGAGGTGCAGAACGGGCCTTGGTATGCAGGAGGGCAAAGCGAGACAGTCGGTGTAATGGTGTTGACAGTCCAGTAGTTGGGGTGGGCAGAGCTAGGTGGGCAGAGGGGAAGAGGTGGGGACAGGACAGGAAGGGGCAGTTAGAGTAGGGACGGGGAATGGGAAAGACGCACTAATAAAGAGCTGATGATATAGCAGTTGGTGTCTGTGCATCCTTGTAGTGGGAACACTACAACTGGCGACGAAGGTGGGATGAAGCAGAAACCCACCCGAGAGTGCCCCGTCCCGCAGCGTGGAGCATACAGAGCTCCGCTGCAGCCGAGACCCTGCGGCGCCGACAACGAGCCCCCCAGGAGCAGCCTGATCTCCCCTCCACAGCGGAAGAGGGTCGAGGAAAGAAAGCAGCGACGTGGGCAAGCGCTGAAGCGCCACATGAAGGAGCGCTGAGAGTGAGCGCTGCAGAACCCAGGAAGAGGCGCCAAGTGAGAGCGCCGGCAGCGCTGGTCGCGCGAAGGCGAGTAGCGCGCCAGTGCCTAGCGAGGGTCGGAGGCTCGTTCCGACACTGCCCCAGCACGCCCGCAGCGCCGTGAGGGCGGGAGAAGAGCCCCAAGCGCGTGTGGCAGAGTGTATGACGCCAACACTGCAACTGCCGGCAGAAATAAAGTACAGCCGCCTGATACGCGGCGCGCGAGGCCAGCGAGTCACACACAGCGGACCAAACTCACCCGAGCCCCGCCAGAAGAGTGAAGACCAGCCACAGCTCAATCGTGAGTCCAGCAGCACCGTGTGTGTGTGTGCCTAAGGGAGAGAAAACCTCGTGGGCTATAGAGGGGGCGGCCATCTTGAGGTCAGGCAGCTTGAAGGACAGACCCTATGTGAATGGGCGGCGGCCATCTTTAAGTCAGGCAAAGTAAAGAAGCAAGCACTGGCAGCGCAAACTGACAAATCGGAACAAGATAGCCCAGCGAACCTCACCAAGTTCACCTGGGCTGCAAGTAACAAACAAGCACTGGCAGCTGTAGGAGACAATTGGAGACAAACGCCAGTAGCCATAACGGAAGTCAAACAAGCACTGTCAATTCACCGTCAGGATGTCTAACCCTCCAGCGCAAAGGGAAGTCAAGGGAGGAACGCATTTGAGGGCACTGGAACCATTGACCGTCACGACAGGGAGCAGCATGGGCCTGAAGTGGCAGGAATGGCTGGAAGACCTTGAGGACTACCTTGAAGGGTCCAAGATAGACTCGGACAAAGACAAAATAATAACCCTTCGCAACTTAGGAGGACGCCAGATCAGCAAGATCAAACGAGAGATTCCAACGGATGAAGGTGATACCTTTGACAAAGTGAAAGGCGTGCGGAACAACCGCTTTCTACATAAAAGGAATGTTGTTTTTGAGCGACACAAGTTCCACCAACTGCGCCAGGACAAAGACGAACCACTGAATGCTTTCATTCATCGACTGCGACGTCAGTCCCAATACTGTGACTTTGCAAATTTCTCGCCCGACGCGGCTATCAAGTCTCGAATAATTTCGGGGTGTCACTCGGAGTCGCTGAGACGTCGACTGTTGAGAAAACCGCAAGAGCTCGCTGAAATTGAAGAAAACTCCCGGCTCTATGACCAGGCCGAAGAGAACGCGGCGGACATCGAAGTTAAACCCACCGCTAGCCGCGAACATACATACTGTGTCTATGACCGTCAACATGGAAGACAGGAACATCGTGGCAACCCGCGTGACAGGTCACGCAGATCCAGATTCTCACCCAGACGTCAATCGGACCACAGAACAAAAGACCCTGAGAGAAGAGATTGACGGTCTGACCGCACGAGGCGATGCTTCAGATGCGGGTATGACTACCCTCACATTGACTCTTGCCCTGCTATGGGCCAACGCTGCCGCAAATGTGGACGGTCCAATCATTTTGAGGCCATGTGCAGTGATTATCACAGAGAGAAACGAGGTGACCAGGACAGACAGACCAGTCAACAGAGGCCCTCGAGATCTGAAACCAAACGGTACCACGTCAGAGCCGTTCAGGATGAACCCGCTCGATCTCCTGCATCTTCTCACTCCAGCCACGACTCCAGACGCTCCAGATGGGATCGTCGCTCTCCCTCGAGAGACTCCAGATCCTCCTCATCAAGGCGATCTTCCTTCACTACGGAGTACGTCAACATCGCCGACAACGACCAGCTTAAACGCTACCCACGGCTCGACATCATGGTGGGTAGTCATGCGGCCAAATTCGTGATGGACAGTGGCGCGTCACTCAACTACATCTCAGTTGCCGAACACGAACGCATGATTCCCAGGCCTCACCTGCGCTTTGCACCCGTCCGGGTGTACACCTGGATGTCAAGGAAGCCACTCCCTTGCCTAGGCAAGTTCGACACCACCCTCACGCATGGCGACATCACTGTCCCGGCAGTCATCCACGTCATCAAGGGACCAGACGCCGACTGTCTGCTGAGTCTCCCGACTGCTGAACGCCTGCGACTGGTGCACATCTAATTCAACGTGAATGACAGTTCTGACTATGCCTTGAAATTTCCCTCACTATTCCAGGGCCTGGGCAAACTGAAAGGCCGGCAAGTCCACTTGCACATCAATGAAAGAATCAAACCCGTAGCTCAACATCCGCGAAGAGTGCCTTTTCATCTGCAATCTGCCGTGGCGCAAGAACTGCAAGACCTCTTGGACGCCGATATCATTGAACGCACCGAGGGACCCACTCCCTGGGTGTCTCCGGTGGTCATTGTGCCCAAAAAGGGGCCCCCGACAAAGTCCGTCTCTGTGTGGACATGCGCCTGCCGAACACAGCTATCGAAAGGGAGAGGCATCCCGGTCCACACTTGAGCGACATGATTACGGCACTCAATGGGGCAACAGTCTTTTCCAAATTGGACCTTAACAAGGGCTACCACCAGCTCGAATTGGATGACAGCTCTCGCTCCATCACCACCTTTGCCACGCACCTTGGCCTCTTCCGCTACAAACGGCTCAGCTTTGGCGTGTCCTCAGCTGCTGAGATTTTCCAGGAGGCGATTCGTCTGATCATCGATCACATACCGAACTCCCTCAACTACAGTGACGGCATCTTAGTGTACGGCGCGGATCTACGGGAGCACGACATCGCCCATGACCGTGTCTGCCATGCCCTCATGAACGCTAACTTGACTCTAAACAAAAGTAAATGTGAATTTCATCAGTCAACCCTGAAATTCTTCGGTCACATCTTCTCATCCAATGGCATGAAACCGGACCCCGACAAAGTTGCCGTTCTCAACAACACCAAGAGTCCTGCCGATGTGAACGATCTGCGCTCTTTTCTAGGGATGGCAAGTTACTGCGCTCGTTACATATGCGACTATGCCACGGTGAGCCATCCACTGAGGCTCCTCACAAAGACTGGCCAGCCGTTCAATTGGACCCCGGAGTGCGAGAGCGCTTTCAGAGACATCAAACGCGCCGTGGAATCGTCCGATTGCCTGTCATACTTCAATCCCAGGAGAAAAACTGAGATCACTGTAGACGCCAGTCCAGTGGGCCTGGGAGCCATCCTGGCTCAATACGACGGCGACTCGGAACAGCGAAGAATCATCGCATACGCCAGTCGGAGCCTCACCGATCCAGAAAGAAAGTATTCCCAGCCAGAAAAGGAGAGCCTGGCGGTTGTGTGGGCGTGCGAGCACTTCCACATCTTCATATACGGGAAGCACTTCACGCTCATCACCGACCACCAGGCGCTTGTCACAATCTATGGTAATCCCAAGAGCAAGATGCCCCCCAGGATCGAGCGATGGAGTCTCCGTCTGCAGGAGTACACCTTCACAATTGTCCACAAACCGGGGAAGGGGGAGAACCCAGCTGATTACATGTCCCGTCACCCCCGGGAATCCGCAGAGGCAGCGTCTTCTATCGCGGAAGAATACATCCATTTTGTGACCAGCCATGCTCGCCCACCAGCCATACCCATGCCCGCCATCAAGGAAGCAACCAACCAAGACCCAACCCTACAGATCGTATTGAAGCGCATACAGACCAACAGGTGGAGGTATCACCCGCAGGAAGATGAAGAAGATCCCGAAATCAAGAAAGAACTCCAGGCCTTCCGACACGTCTCTGATGAGCTCTCAGTGACTGAAGACGGCCTCCTCCTGAGAGACCACAGAATAGTCATTCCAGCCGCTCTGAGACAAGGAGTAGTTAACCTAGCGCACGAGGGTCATCGAGGGGTTGTATCCACCAAGAGAGCACTAAGAGAGCGTGTGTGGTTTCCAGCTCTAGACCAGATGGTCGAGGACACTTTGAAAGACTGTCACCCTTGCCAACTGACCAGCCACAACAACCCGCCTGCACCACTGCAGATGACCCCATTACCCGATGGGGTGTGGCAGGAGGTTGCCATGGACTTTTATGGGCCCTTACAATCAGGGAAATACGTGATCGTCATCATGGATGAGTACTCCAGATTTCCAGTAGTCCAGTTCGTCTCATCCACTAGTGCCACCTGTACCCTCAAGGTACTTGAAGACGTCTTTGTGACCTGGGGTGTCCCCAGAGTCATCAAAACGGATAATGGGCCCCCCTTTAACGGGCATGAGTTCAGTGACTTTGCGAAACAAATGGACTTCCAGCACCGCAAGGTCACACCACTCTGGCCACAAGCCAACGGCACCGTTGAGAGGTTCATGTCCACCATCAAGAGAACCTTCCAACAGGCCACGGCCGAGAAGAAAGACCTACAGTCGGCCCTGAACGAAGTCCTCTGTGCCTACAGAACCACCCCTCACTCCACAACAGGGCAATGCCCAGCCACCCTCATGCTGGGGAGGACAGTGAGAAATCGAATCCCAACATGGGAAGGAGCCCTGAAGAAACCCCTCTCGGACCAACAACTCAGAGATATGGCTGCAACGGACCAGCATCGCAAAGAAAGGATGAAAGAATATGCAGACCACAAGAGAAGGGCGAGGTCACCATCCCTCAAAGAAGGTGACACAGTGTTCGTCAAGCAGGAACAACGCCAAAAGACTGACTGTCGCTTCAAGGATGAGCTCCTCACAATCGTGCAACAAAAGGGCACCATGGTGACCGCCGAATCAGAAACTCGGCGGGTCACCCGCAATGCATCACACTTCAAGAAATGCTCTCCTGGAAAGCATGAGTACCCACCCACAGTTTCTACACCGGAGGATCATGACAAACCGGAGTCCAGCGAGCTTGAGTCTGCACCCTCAACGGCGCGGGAACCAGTAGTAGAGAACATTGTGTCCACACCGGCTCGACCCAGACGCCACGTGCAGCCTCCAAAGAGACTAATTGAAGAAATGGACTAACTTCCAGTATTCACTGTTGTTTTGTTAAGAAAGGGGGAGATGTAATGGTGTTGACAGTCCAGTAGTTGGGGTGGGCGGAGCTAGGTGGGCAGAGGGGAAGAGGTGGGGACAGGACAGGAAGGGGCAGTTAGAGTAGGGACGGGGAATGGGAAAGACGCACTAATAAAGAGCTGATGATATAGTAGTTGGTGTCTGTGCATCCTTGTAGTGGGAACACTACAGTCGGGTACGTTTTGACGTACAGACCGTCCGAGGCTATCAGATGCACTCCGTACAGATTCCGGCGGGAAAAAATGAGAGGCGCGCAATGCGCTCCGTAGCAGGCTAGGTGTCAGGAGATTGGGCGGCCCGGCACTGAGGCGGAGAGCGACTCAAGCTTGAGCGGGACTCTCTGCGGCGGCGCGACCAGGCTCAGAGCTGTCACGACATTAGGAGGGCGAAGGCACCCGAGTCACAACTCCGGCGAGGGAATAAGAACTTAAGGGCCCAACAGCAGACGGGCACAGGCAGAATTGAACCCAATGGTCCTGGGGTTCAGGTCAGGGGCAAGCTTGAGATCAAGCCCTTGGAGATCGTTTCAGGCACAAGTCTTCAAAGTCCTCTCTGGTCTATTCCTCTCCGTTCTCAGATAGGCACCACTGCAGGTTTCCTTTCCTCAGCTTCTCTTGGTCCTTCTAGTCAGGCAGAGGTTTGTCGTGGTCAAAACAGGATCTGATTTGGTTGGAGCGGAGTTCCTCTTTTCATACACCTTTTCTTTCGTCTTTCCCGGCCAGGAGGGCCTTTGCATAGTCCATCGCAGCTCTTGAGTACTTTGTTTTGCGAAGTCTGGGTTTTCCTTTCAGTGAGCAGGGCAGGCCCCGCAGACGCTCCGCAGGAAGTGGAGCCAGCATTGTGAAGACAAGTACAGTCCAGGAGTACTCTGTTGATGGTCTTCCCCTCTCTTCTTACAAGGTGTAGGGCAGAGTCGTCAGCCCCTCCCTAGGGGCGGAGCCGGCATTGAGGTGGCAGAGCACAGGCCTATTCAGAGTCAAGGGGTACTCCCCCCACCCATCCTGGTGTAATCTTTCTATTCACCACCTGTCTTCTTCCAGCCCTGTCACTCACACAACCCAGACAGCAAATACACATAAGAGCAGAGGTGGGCCGAGATGGTTAGGCAAGCAAATGCTAACTTTCTAAAAGTAGCATTTGCAAACACAGGATATTAAAATAAACTTTACTAAAAGAAGTATTTTATTATTCTGAGTTCAGGCATACTAAACTTGACTTCCTACCATGTTCCCTGAGTCTACTGGGATTATAGAGTGTAATAATCCAGCAGCCCATTCTGGCCTACGAGAACAGGTAGCCTTGCAATAGTGAAGAACAAGAATGGCTGTAATTCACTATTAGGACATGCCACGCACATCAGGGCTTGTCCTACCTTATGCTTACAATGCACCCTGCCCGTAGGCCTACCAAAGAGGTGACTGATATGAAGTAAAGGGAAGGGTCAGAGGCTGGTAAGTGGGTGCACGTACCCAGCCGGCATGACAGTACGAGACTGCACGCAGGTTCTGCAATGGCAGACCTTAGACACATTTTACAAGGCGGCTTCTGTGGGTGGCGCAAACCGCGCTGCAGGCCCATGAGCCGTATCGATATTTACAAGCCCTGGCACTCCTGGTGCACTTTACTGGGGACTGAATCCAATAATCCAATCATGGAAATCAATTACACGTATACACTTTACATTGGGAGCACTTGCACTGCGGCACGGATTGGCCATGGCGCAATGCCCTGAGCATCGAATACCAGCAAAACATCTGAGGCACATCAGCAAAAAGTGGAAGGGAGACTCACGCCAAGATGTCAGATCTAACAATATCTAATTGTATATGTCGGCCCTGATGAAGGTGGTATAAATTGTTGTTCACCGAAACGTATGTAGGTCACATACATTTGAGAACCTTACCAAGGAGGACCTTTAGAAATCAGGATTAAACCAGAAAACAATATATGGGACCCATGCCATGCAAATAACAATTAACAGTGTTATATAGGGTCCTTGTTTCTCTGATGTTTTGTTTGTTCTTTTCCCTCTTTTTAGTAGTTTTTACACACTATGAGAGTGTGTATGCATGAGAAGAATGGATGGTGAGCTAGTTTAGAATGAATGGACATTATGAATAATGTTTAAGAATTTTTTTTTAAATGGTCTATTGGGGGTGTTCTGATCTTTTGTGTATAATAAATGTGTCAAATGATGTATTTCTTCTTGTGACAAAAATGAGTTTAAAAAAAACCAAAACATTTGTTCTGAATGAAATAATAAGAAATTACTTTGAAGAATAATAAAAAGAATGAAAACCATTTACTTGTTGGTAATTTGATATGTGTGCATCATCTATGAAAAATAGAGATTTGATATCCATGTGAAAAATGTGATAGGTCAGTTTAGAGGTTCCTTCTTATATGAGACAGCACATTAACAATCCAAGCGTCGCAGCTGCACTTAAAAAAACCCTACAACTAATCCCTCCCTCCCACCCTAGCACCAGAACCATTCCAAGTTCATCCCCATAACCCCACATACCCCCCACAGCTCCATATATGCCAAAAAGACCCCAACCATGTAACCAGAATCACAGAACCCAGAACAGTCCCACCCACCTTGAGCCACCGGGGCGCTCACCAATCCCTCCCTCAACACAAATCATCTTGGGGTACTTCCCTTCAGGAGGGACACCAGCGGCCCATTCATCCCCTCAAGAAAAAGAGGGGAGGTTGGGGCTACTCTCTTATGACATACCCCCACACACCCATCTAAAAGCATGATTCCGCACCTGCATATCAAAGACCATACAGAAGAGGACGCCCTCCCAAACCATGCTGAGTACAATATTCAACAACCTATACTATGGCACCCCTCCATGAAAAAGTGAAAACTGGACAGAATGAGTACACATGGATGCAGTGCAACATCCCCGCCCGAAGGAGTCGGTCCAACAAAAAATGATCAGGTAACAGTCAATCCAAGGCGGCAGCAATGCGCCCTTGTAAGACATCTCCAACATGTCCTGACACAATGGGCATTGAACCCTACAATATAGAGCACTGACACCCTGCTAGAGGAAAAAATAAATTTGTTAGTACACATATTACAACAATGTCAAGGAATCATATGTCAAAACACAAGATATATAACAGCATATCCTATAAACTCATCAGTCTTCAGCATCAGACACTGCCTCTGGGTCTATGGCCTTGTCCTTACATTCCAGTTGTTTGTCAAACTACAGGGCATCTTTAGGTGTGGTGAAGATCCTTGGTTTGCTGCCATGGTTGGAGCCATAATTTCGCTAGATAGACCATTGCGTACTGAATTTGTAACGCTTGCAGTCTCTTCTTGACCGGCTGGAACTTCTTCCTGGCCTGCTGCACCGCAGTAGTAAAAGCTGATACAATGCAAGTTCCATCCCTTGGTACATGGTCTTGCCCATCTCCCGTGCCAGTCAAAAAGCCGTATGTCTGTCCCTATAATTGAGGAGCAGGGCGATGATTGGCCTAGGAGGAGCTCTAGGGACAGGGCGTGGCGCCAACGATCGATGTGCCCTTTCTACCACCATAAGCGAGGAAAAGTGCTCCGCTCCCAGCATAGATTTAAGCATTTCTTCCACATATAGCTAAATTTTCCCCACATTGGTTGTTTTCACCACTCCCATAATGCGCAAATTGTTCCGGCGCGATCTGGCCTCCAAGTCCTCATTCTTGTCCATTTGCGCACAGGAGTTGGTGACCACCTCAACTCTATCCTCCGCAGTAGAAATGCGTTGTTCAGCTTCCGTCAAGCAGGCACCATGCTTATTTAGCTTGGAGGGCATAGTGTTGATGCGGAGATTCAAATTGTTTATTTTTCCATCTATCGTGTGCAGACTTTGCTGCATGGCTAAAATCATGCCCTCCAATTTGCTACAGCTGCCAGCCTCCATTTCTTTTTCAGTGTCCGACACTGTTATGGCAGAGTTTTTGGCTTTATTTAGCAGTGATATAGATCATTAATCTTGCTCGCATCTAGTATAGGTATTCTTAGCCTGTGTTGGCCCTTTTAAGCCCTTTTTCCAGACCTATAAGAGGATAGCTGCTTAATATGCCTTTATTCTTGACTTTAACCTGTCTATTGCCTATTGGCTTTGACATATTAGACATATTGGTATGGTTTATGTAGGTATTCTGACAGAGCTAAGGAGCATTTCACCCCTTTCAGGCCTACAGGCCTAGAGCTAGAGGGACTCCATCTTGATGAAGCTGAGAGGCTTTTCAGGGCAAAGGCAAAGTTTATAGTTAAGGCTGTTTTTCACTTGGAGAGAACCGGTCTGGGCCAGCCCTTATCGGTAGGCTGTATTATTCTCTGTGTAGAAGACACAACAAAAGGCCGGCCGGCTGGGTGTGTGTCCTTGATGCGAGGTGATGCAGAGACCTGGTGGGCGGCAGGCTGATGGCTGGAACTTTCCATGAGGAAACAGCATTCTATATCAGTGAAGTGCAGAGGCGGAGCCAGAGAGTCAAGCAGAGAGGGAGTCGAGTGAAGGTGGCGAAGCCAGAGGGTCGTGTTAAGGTGGAGGAGTGAAAAGCAGTGGAGTGGAGTTGGCAGAGAGAGAGAGGGTTCAAGCTGGAGAAGAGCTGAGTTGAATAGTGAGCTGGAACTGAAGGAAGCAGTCAGAAGCAGTTGCTTATCAGGAGGAGGTGTGAATAGCTGGAGTCTGAAGTAATGCCTTTTAGAAGAGACGGAGGAGAGATCGTGGACTAACCTATGGGAGCAGATGGAGTTAATTGGACATTGGCGCAGAGACAGAGTGAATAAGCTAGTGGAATGAACGGTGATCAGAGCGGCAGGAACCATTAAGATTGAAGATAGAAGGTGGAGACAGTTCGTGTGGGGGAGAGGAGTCCAGAGACAGAGCGATCAGCGCAGAGGTGTACCCAAGAGTGCAGGAGAGAGAGGGAGTCTGAGATGAGCCAAGGCACAGACGAGAGAGGAACCCAGATGACAGCTAGAACAAGACTTCACACTAATCAGGTGATATTGTTTTCATCACATTAGTTACACTTACACTTTATGTTTAATCTTTTCTCTTTCAGCGGTGTGTTCTACCTATAGTCTTTGTCAGATCTGTGTAAATGTTTATATTGTTGTAATAAAACAACCCCCAGTTTGTAGAAAACTGGCACGTGTCCCCTTGTATTCTTGTTCAATCCAGGTGAACAAAGCTCCTAGGTAGTTACTAGGTACGTGAATGGATGAGTAATCCCAATCAGGTAAGTGGTGATCACATAAATAGGGAGTGAGTGGACCTATGATGCCGAGAATAGGGAACACACAATATTAATTGGCTAACTCCTAATATTGTAGTAGCAGACCCTTAGTGAAGAGACTTCCCAATATATATATATATATATGTATAGGTGTTCATAGGAATGTGGTCGTCGTTGATATGCGGCGTTAGTGAGAACGTTGGGTGGGAGACCAACGCTTATACCCACTGGATTGTGGCTTGAATAAGTGAGAACACTAGGAGGTCGAACTAGTGTGTAGTTTCGCAGGATTGCGAACAGTTTGGAAAAGGGAGCATTGGGTTCTGCAGGCCCATGTGTAGACGCACCGGATTGTGTGTCATATCTGCCCTAGGGTAGAACGGTCTGGGTCAGGGTGGCCGCGAGACCAACTGATGTGAATAAGTGTGGTGTAGGGTATGGATATCCCTAGTAATCAGTGAGTATTCTTAGTATCCCTATAGATTTAGTGGTGTTTTTAATAATATGAGCTTGTATATTGCGAGTTCCCCATCCTCAGGTAGGTACCAGGTGCCTGGATAGGTGGTCCTGAGGAGGGAAGGTGAGTACGTTCTGGCTGGGTTGGAGGGGCCCCTGGGGGCTGATCCCACCTACTCAGAAAATCCAGCCATTACATTTGGCGTAGTCGTCATCTTACGAATCCTGTGTGTCCTTGCCATGTGCTTAGATTGTTTCCCATGTGTTCTGAGGGAGTGCCCTGAACGCTGGTTCCATCTGGCGTAATGTTGCAGTTTATGTAGCCTGTTAGACCTATGGGCTTGAACAGTTGCAGCGTGAGGAGAGTGCATTACATCATGGCATTTGACTTATTCAGGGTGGAAGGAATGGTTTTCATCTTGGTGTCTAAACTGTCAGAGTTGAAGGATGGCATTACATGAGGAAGCCAGTTACATCTATGTGATGGTCCAATTGTATAAATGTGTGTAAAAAATGCTTTTAAATTGCCCATTAAATTGCTTGCTGCATCTGCTTATGCTGTGCAATGTGAAATATGTTCATTGTAATATGATCTGTGGAGTTCTTTGAATATAGCTCCTTGTAATTATGGCTTGTGAATAGCGCCATATTATTGTGGCTTGTGAGGTGCATGTTCTTATGTTGATCTGCTGTGTTCCTTGTGCATTGCGCCTTGGAAATATTGTTTGTGAAAAGTTTGTCTTGTAAATATGGCTTGTGAATAGCGCCATGTGGTCATGGCTTGGACAGGGCATGTTATCATTACGTTTGGCAGGAGAGAGCTGGATCTCTCTCGGGTGCTTGGGGATAACGTTTTGAAAATATGTGTACGTGTCATCTGTAAACGTGAAGAAATGTGCTCATGATTTTCCCATGTATCTGCAGTCGTTGGGAAATGATTCTGCTTGAGCTGCCAAAGGGTTAATATCTTGAGTTGAGATGGCAGTCTTTATTTTTTACATGCTGTCAACATGCATGGTTATCTGACCTGACTATAAAAGTCAGTGGATTATTTTAAGGATTATTTGATGGTTTGATTTTGACTTTTTTTTTGGTTCCTTGGGCTGCCTATGTGCTTTGTCAACCTCTTGACAGGAAGGTAACATCTTGTGCTTTGCAAAGGGTTTTGTTCATTTCACATTCTTTTTGAAATGCGTCTACGAATTTTTGTGTGGGTTTGCCTTGGAACTGATGTGGTTATAAATCAACAAGTCGGATTACGGAGAGAGCTGTGTTCTTTTAAAATGAGTGAAATGTTAAAAAGATGGCCCGTTAGAGTGCACGCTACGGAGCTGTTTTCATTAATTATTTCTTTGAGGGTTTCCATCTAGATAGGAATGTGCTGGTTGCAATGATCACAGGTTGAGAATAATCAATCTTGCCCGACAGTGCATGGTAACATGTGCTTTTAATTAGTGGAAGGCAACCATGTGCCTTTGAAAAAAAAATGTTAAAATGTAACATTATTATTTTCCCAAATGTAAATTAAAATGTATTCTTTTATAAATGTGTCAGCAAAACCTTAAATTAAATACAATGTTGAAATGTATCTGCATTTTATGTTGTTTTACAAATTATTTCTCTTTCAGCAGCTGACAATGGACCATGTTAATTCGTTTTTTTTCCCCAAATGCAGAATGTATAATCTTGTGTGCAAAAGTTAGTTGCCCCTTTCTAAATAAGTGCCCATATTTTAAATGTCTTGCCTTTAGCTGAATTAGTTAGACAAAAGTCTTTTTAGAAACTGGAGCTTTTAATTGGCAGTACACTGTAACAGAATTGTTTTTTTTTAAAATGCTAGCTTTCGTTGGTTAGCACAATTAAGGCCTGGGAACAGGCAAAGGTATTTGTTTGTCGACCTTGGCAGACCAGCTGGTTTGTGCAGACGAGTTTTTTCCTTCATTCTGCAGGTTTCGATCACGTCCCTGTTCGTTATGATTGGCTACAATCCAATTTTCTTCCGCGGATGGCTTGTTTATTTAAGGGAGGGGCTGGCTTAGAGAGGCTCATCATTTGGCGGTAGTCCAAAGTAGCTTCACACTGTAGCCTGGCTCCTGCTCTGAAGGGAGGGGCTGGCTTAGAGAGGATTAGGGTATGTTAGGCCCTGCTAAATTTTATTAAAAGTTAAATTTTGAATGTTTTTAATTAATTAGGATATTTTCTTTTCAATAATGAAAGGCACCCGGGGTGCTTTTTAAATGGAAAATTTTATTTTGCAAGAATAATGATACTTGTTCTCTTGTTCCTAGGATTGCTGAGTTGTGGTTGTGCGTGGGTCCGTCCCCCTTCCACTTCTTTTCTTGTTTAAGCTTTTTACTTTCATGTTTTTATTTTAGTTTATTGTTTTTGGATGATGGAACCAGACCAGACCAGACCAGACCAGACCCGAAGGGTGATGGATGGCCGCATCGGAGGAAGTGTCCGGATACCGAGGATGCAGGGTGGTGGCCTACACTGAAGAATTTGGACTGAGTTACATAATTCCTTGGCCTGCATTTTTTTGTTGACATCACTACGAGCAGGCCCCACTTTAAAAAAAAAAAAAATCACAAACATGTTTTATTTGTGACAGAATTATACATGTATTTCGATGCATAATCCCTTGGACAAGCAGGCCCCACTTTTAAAGCAAAAAACATGTCACCTATTATAGTTTTTCTGTTTTCTTCAAAACAGTTTTTGCCAATGAAGGACTTTTTTTTTGAATGGTGCTGCACACATGTGTTCCACAGTATGATGTAAAATGGATGTTCTTGGCCTGGTGTTACACCAGCTATCTTGTAGAAATGGGGTTGTTTTTTTTTACTGTTCTTACATTTTCACCTTGATTGATCAAAGGGTGGTTACCTTAAACTTTGAATTGTTCTGGGTGGTGTGTCTTTTAGTATGATTATGTATTAATGGTTGCCCAGACCTTGAAACAGTACTTCTCAGATTTCACTTTAAATTGACAAATGTCAGTAGGTAGGCCTCATTTAGGCCCATTGTTATTTTCATCCCACAAACAAGCCCCTACACCAATAGTTTCATGAGTCATCATTAGCTTAAGTTGCCTATAGTACGTAGGGCTCATTTAGGCCCTTTGTTTTTTTCTCATTAGGAGTTGAAACACATTTAGTTCTTAAGTTGACAATAGTAGGTAGGCCTCATTTAGCCTTAAGTTGTCCGAAGTAGGCCCCATTTAGGCCCCTTGCTGTTTTCATTCAACACATAAGTCCCTACATCACTAGATTTCACCAGTTATCATTAGAAGTTGAGGCACATTTAGTTTGAGGATGCTTTGGTTAGTTTCTGTTGTTATCAGTTCCAATCTCAGATATGTTTCGGCATTCAAGTCAAGGGTGCTTTGATTTGTTTTTAGGTTTGTATTCCCTACAATTGAGTTTCAGGTGGAATTTCCTTGAGTTGTCATTGTTTTTAGGGAGTTTTTTAGGTTTTGATTTGTTGATAGATTGTGTTGATTGTGTTGATGTTTGTTTATCTGGATGTTATTGTTTATAAGATGTTCGCAAGATAAGGATCTAAGGGTGGATGGCAGAGTTTTGGGCTCTATTTAGCAGTGATATAGATCTTAATCTTGCTCACATCTAGGATAGGTATTCTTAGCCTATGTTGGATAGATTATGTTGATGTTTGTTTAGATGGTTGTTGTTGTTTACTGATGCTCGCAAGATAAGGATCTAAGGGTGGAATGTTATGGCAGAGTTTTTGGCTTTATTTAGCAGTGATATAGATCATTAATCTTGCTCGCATCTAGTATAGGTATTCTTAGCCTGTGTTGGCCCTTTTAAGCCCTTTTTTCCAGACCTATAAGAGGATAGCTGCTTAATATGCCTTTATTCTTGACTTTAACCTGTCTATTGCCTATTAGACATATTGGTATGGTTTATGTAGGTATTCTGACAGAGCTAAGGAGCATTTCACCCCTTTCAGGCCTACAGGCCTAGAGCTAGAGGGACTCCATCTTGATGAAGCTGAGAGGCTTTTCAGGGCAAAGGCAAAGTTTATAGTTAAGGCTGTTTTTCACTTGGAGAGAACCGGTCTGGGCCAGCCCTTATCGGTAGGCTGTATTATTCTCTGTGTAGAAGACACAACAAAAGGCCGGCCGGCTGGGTGTGTGTCCTTGATGCGAGGTGATGCAGAGACCTGGTGGGCGGCAGGCTGATGGCTGGAACTTTCCATGAGGAAACAGCATTCTATATCAGTGAAGTGCAGAGGCGGAGCCAGAGAGTCAAGCAGAGAGGGAGTCGAGTGAAGGTGGCGAAGCCAGAGGGTCGTGTTAAGGTGGAGGAGTGAAAAGCAGTGGAGTGGAGTTGGCAGAGAGAGAGAGGGTTCAAGCTGGAGAAGAGCTGAGTTGAATAGTGAGCTGGAACTGAAGGAAGCAGTCAGAAGCAGTTGCTTATCAGGAGGAGGTGTGAATAGCTGGAGTCTGAAGTAATGCCTTTTAGAAGAGACGGAGGAGAGATCGTGGACTAACCTATGGGAGCAGATGGAGTTAATTGGACATTGGCGCAGAGACAGAGTGAATAAGCTAGTGGAATGAACGGTGATCAGAGCGGCAGGAACCATTAAGATTGAAGATAGAAGGTGGAGACAGTTCGTGTGGGGGAGAGGAGTCCAGAGACAGAGCGATCAGCGCAGAGGTGTACCCAAGAGTGCAGGAGAGAGAGGGAGTCTGAGATGAGCCAAGGCACAGACGAGAGAGGAACCCAGATGACAGCTAGAACAAGACTTCACACTAATCAGGTGATATTGTTTTCATCACATTAGTTACACTTACACTTTATGTTTAATCTTTTCTCTTTCAGCGGTGTGTTCTACCTATAGTCTTTGTCAGATCTGTGTAAATGTTTATATTGTTGTAATAAAACAACCCCCAGTTTGTAGAAAACTGGCACGTGTCCCCTTGTATTCTTGTTCAATCCAGGTGAACAAAGCTCCTAGGTAGTTACTAGGTACGTGAATGGATGAGTAATCCCAATCAGGTAAGTGGTGATCACATAAATAGGGAGTGAGTGGACCTATGATGCCGAGAATAGGGAACACACGATATTAATTGGCTAACTCCTAATATTGTAGTAGCAGACCCTTAGTGAAGAGACTTCCCAATATATATATATATATATGTATAGGTGTTCATAGGAATGTGGTCGTCGTTGATATGCGGCGTTAGTGAGAACGTTGGGTGGGAGACCAACGCTTATACCCACTGGATTGTGGCTTGAATAAGTGAGAACACTAGGAGGTCGAACTAGTGTGTAGTTTAGCAGGATTGCGAACAGTTTGGAAAAGGGAGCATTGGGTTCTGCAGGCCCATGTGTAGACGCACCGGATTGTGTGTCATATCTGCCCTAGGGTAGAACGGTCTGGGTCAGGGTGGCCGCGAGACCAACTGATGTGAATAAGTGTGGTGTAGGGTATGGATATCCCTAGTAATCAGTGAGTATTCTTAGTATCCCTATAGATTTAGTGGTGTTTTTAATAATATGAGCTTGTATATTGCGAGTTCCCCATCCTCAGGTAGGTACCAGGTGCCTGGATAGGTGGTCCTGAGGAGGGAAGGTGAGTACGTTCTGGCTGGGTTGGAGGGGCCCCTGGGGGCTGATCCCACCTACTCAGAAAATCCAGCCATAACAGACACTGCAGGAGTGGTGGACTTGGACTCAAACGACAATTTCGATTGCAGCTGGTGGTCCATCTCACCCAAATCAGCTAGACACCTAGTAGTAGAGGCAGCAGTACCACAGCTATAGGGCGCCAGATACCGCACCCCGTACCTCAGCGAAGACTGCACCACCACGTGGCACGATCCAAAGCACTTTGGAAAGATGCAATGCCCCACCAGTAATGCACCAGCCGCAGCGTTAATGACATACAGGCCTAAGGCGACAGCAGCGCTACCGGGAGGGCCAACAGCCAGGCACAGCAAATGGACAGCGTCAGAAAGGCCCCAACAGCTGTAAAGAGGTGGCAAAGCACAGCGCAGACACCAAGCGCCAAGGGCCCAGGCTCCACACCACAGGCAGCGACCAGCCACAGGCAGCGTATCACACAGCGTTGCGATGTCTAAAAGAAGGCACTGCCTACCCAGGCCCACCTTGTTCCGAAATGGCAATGCGGAAAGGAAGGGCCCCACACACTCCCAGCAGCTTCCAGATAGCTCCAACAGACTGTGATATCCAATTGTAAGCAATAACACCAGAGCACAGCTTCACTCCACCATCAGTATAATAAGAAAGTCACCACATATGTTCCAATAGAGGTAGGCCCAAAATGGTGGCAAATCACGCAGGGGCACCAGATAATATTAACAACAGTTCCGCTTGATCAAGAGGATCGGAATACGATGTAACTGTCCCATTGTGCTGTAACATCTGCTCCCGCTCCCCGCAGCACCAGCACACTGTCCCTGAGGCTGCAACCACTGCTGCAGCCCCCATCCCACTCGCTTTGTGGCCTAACTCCACTTCACCACTCGGGCAATTAGATCCAGAACAGCACTGTTCACACCGCTGTCACCACCGCCACCACCGAGCTCTTTAACCGAATCTCCTCACCTCCTGTCGGCGGCCTTCACAGCGATGGGGTGCCTCCGACCCACACTTCACCGCCAGCGACGGTGCCTCACTCATCGGCAGCGTGGTCCAACCCAGGCGGCAGCCGCATAATCAAAATGGAGGCATGAGGGCAGGCTGGAGAAATTTCCACCGCACACAAGACCCCGATGCAGGCCAAGAGGCTCCTCACACAGACCGGGTCAGCGTGTGCAGCTCAAGCGCGCAGCCCACACCAGCCGGCACGTCCTCTCCAGTCGCGTCGTGGCCCCCGTCCACACCGCTCCGCCAGTGATCAGCGCCGGAGTGGCAGCAACCACCTCCCCGCAGCCATACACCGTCAGCCAGAAGCTGCCACCTCGCAAAGCAGCTCTGAATGCCAGGCCATCCACCGGCATCGCCACCACTCACTCCCGCAGTGAGTCACAGCCACAGCTCCCGCCGAGCTTCACTCCGGGCCCTCAGAACAAGGGCAGCATGGCATACAGGCCGCTCCCTAGCAGGCGGCTATCTTGCCAATCTCGCCGTCCCTGAATAGCAAAAGCACCACAATCTGTCGCCCCGGATATGCTGATTCCGATATGGCCACCGACAGTACTGGATGGCAGGGAAGTCACAGGATGAATGAAGGATTATTGCCCCGACCAACAGAGCTGCACTAAGGTGCGGCCATCTTACTTCCGGCTCACTTGAATGCCCTATTCTTATTAGTGCTTCCTTTTCCTTTAGATGTAAGCCTTCTCCCACTTGTCTAGTGGCTGGCACAGGCAGGAATGACCTTGACTGGTAGATAATGTGTGCCCGGCTTCAGAACTGAAATGTACTCCTTTGTAATTTGCTGTCCAGCTGCGTTTTTCTGGTAAATTCCATGGTGGTGTCTTTTCATTGATTCTGAAATGTGCATGGATTGTTATGCTTGCTGAAATCAGACTCTCTCTGCAGCACTCTTAGCGACTAGGCAGATAGGCAGACAGGGCTCCTCTCTGAGCGTACATTGAATAAACTGTTATTGGTTTGTATTCTCTACTGTCTGACCGACTCTTTATTTCATAGAAGGCAGAGGGGTGGTTGTGAATGACCCGAGTGACCCAAATCAGGCCACTTCCTTCAAATGTCAGTCTCCTCTTTCATTTGTGGAGTTGTGCAGGAAAGTGCCCTTTTTAAATGGTTACCCCCACTTTTTGCATGACATCTGATACAACCTGACTTGATGTGCCCTGGGGCCCTGCCAACCAGGTTTCCAAGGCCAGTGTTCTCTTTCCCAAAGCTGTACATGTGTACACCCAATTGGCACATCCCTGGCCATAGTTAAGATCCTTGTTAAAGGTACCATGGGTACCAAGGGCACTGTTATCAAGGAAGGTCTCTAAGGGTTGCAGCACTTACTGTTCCACCCTTAGGGGCCCTTTACCTTAACACTCCCACACAACAGGGCAGACTGCCTGCTTTGGTGCAGAGAACAGTGAAATGTCGAAATGGCATACATCGCTGCGTGCCATGCCTGCAACCCACTGCCTGAAGCCTAGGTAGGTCACCCCCCCAGCAGGGTGCACTAGCCCTCAGTTGAGAGAACAGCGGCATGAGCCCTGTGCCGCTACAGTGTCTAAGTCAATTCTTAGACACTGTGGGGCTTATTTACAAGGCCCTTGCCCCATTTTTGCGTAATTTTTAACATAGGAAAAGTGACGCAAAAGTGGCGCAAGGAGCTTGTAAATCTGCCCCTGTAAGTGTAGTAGAGCCAAAGAGTATATGGTCTGGTAGTTGGTTATTATGAACTCCACGTGACCATGAGGGCTTTACTAAAAACTGGGAAGTTTGGTAGCAAACCTTTCCGCAAATTAAACCCACACTGATGCCAGTGTGGGATGTAATGTAAAATGCACTAAGAGGGCATCTTAGAGATGCCACCTGAAAACAGATCAGACCTGGTGTTTTTCCTGAATGGTCGCCTGACATTTGCCCCCACCAGGCAGGTGTCCGGACCCCTGAGTAGAAAGCCTCCGCTCTCTGGATCCAGAATAAAAGCCCATTCTTGGCAGAGGTGTCATGTCTCCTCCCCCAGAATGGGCTGGGTCTGCGAAGGGGAAGCCTCAAAGGCCTGCCACCTTTGGAAGCTGAACCTGCCTTTTGCTGCCCCCCGCAACTGGCTCCCACCGGTTCTGGCCCCCGCTTGCTAGCGGTTGGATCTATGCTGCCTTTCCTTTTGTGCTACACAACACACACTTTATAATTGACACTCCTGATCCACTAATCATTTTGCACAATACTTTGCACTTTCTGGCAGCTTTTAACATTGTTTTAAAATTGCTTGTACTGTTAAAATACTTTTAATTCTACTTTTACCTCAACTTACCCACCATATCGGCTAAGACCCAAGCCCTGTCCCATTGGGCCGGTGCCGCTTGTGTGGAGGGCGAAGGTGAAGTCAGGGTTAACCGGAAGCTCTCCAGATGAGGACCAAAGACTATGTTACTCTACCAAGCAGCTCTTGCAACACCGTAACACACATTCTTCTAATTGCACTTTACTCTCCCTTGAATACAGGAATACAAACTGTTCATGCTTTTGCTTCTCCTTTCAAAGTACGCTGTGCAAAGAGCCCAGCACACTGACTACTTCACGAGCAGACTCCTCTTCTAACTGTGCCACCTCAGTCAAAAAGGAGTTCTCCTTCCTTAATATCAATTGTCGCTCACTACCGAAGCAAAAAGCAGACATCTTTGACCTTCTGACCAGTGAGCAACCAGACGCCATGTTTCCTCCTGAAACGTGGTTGCACACAGCTCTGGCCCTGATGTTGCGACTGCCTTACCATTTAACTATGCCATAGTCAGGAAAGACAGGGGCCTTAAGACAGGTGGTGGTATTGACATAATTTATAAGAAATCGTTCCTGTGTAAATTCGAAGAAGTGCCATTTATGAACTGCGAGGCAGTGTTATTTAAGCTCACCCTGACTCCTAAGTTCACCTTCTCAGGCATACTAGCGTTTCCCTGGGCCGTCTGGTCCATGGGTTTCTTCCTTCGCGGATTCAATAACACCTTTTCTCTTGAATACCACTAACTTCTCTATTTTGGGCAACCTTAATTTGCACTTGGATGATCCTGCATATGTGAACAGCACTACCTTCACTTCTGATCAGGAAGCATTGAATATCACACTCTGCAACTCTGGTCCCACTCATGTCGCTGGCCATCTACTGGTTCCTATCTTTTCCAGTCTGTCTAATATTCAATGCTCCCCAGCCCTTCCCTTAAGCTGGTCTGACCATTTTACGGTTAGCTTCCGCTTTGAGATCTTAGCAAATCCACCTACAGTTGCACTGAATATTAGTAAACCTACTAGGAACTGGGGAAGACTACATATTGAAGTCCTTAATAGCTTTTATCCTCCAATGTCCCTATAACTAAACAAATGTTGACCACTCTTTCGGGCGCCGTTCGAAAGTGGCTTTTAAAGGTCATTGATACCTATCTTCCTCCCTTTATCAAAAAGGTGAACAACCATTGTCCCTTGGTTCACTGAGAACTTAAAATTGGAAAAATCTAAATGCTAAGTTTTCGCAAGACGCTGGAGGAGGAACTATGCGTTCGACACCAAACGTATCCAAAAAGACCAAAAAACACTACCATACTCTGCAAATCGGCCTGTGCCGAATATGTCACTTCGACTATTTCTAGAGTGCTGAATTGCTCCATGACACTATTTAAAATGGTCAAAAAACTTTCAGGCTCTGAAACCCAAGCCATGCCTCCTGCCCTTAACAGTCGACAATTTGAAGTAGAGAAAACATACTCTGAAATGAAGGTCAGCAAACCAGATAACCTGCTCCAGCAAACAACTTCATCTTCTCCTGCAGCCATGGCTATCTTTTACTGAGATAAAGAGGCACCCAAATCTAGGGCTACACTTGAATCCTGGTCCCCACTAGATATGAATTCATTCAAAAGGATTTCAGACAGCATTAAATCTGATTCACCTCGTGATCTTCTTCCAATCTCGGTGCTTTAACAAATTGATACGCCTTCACTCTTGATAATTATGGAACTTCTGAATGCCTACTTACAGGAAGCAACAGTTCCTTCAGAGTAGAAGCACGCAATGGTGCTCCCTCTTTTAAAGAAGGCCAATGCTGATCCTGACCAGCCTTCCAACTACCGGCCTATTTCATTGCTTCCAGCCTTCTCAAAAATCCTTGAAAAGCATATAAATTCTCAACTAGCCCAGTTTGTCGAATCACAAACATTTCTACATTCATCACAGTCAGGTTTTAAAGCCGTTTTTTCAACCAAAACGACACTCCTTGGAGTCACGGAAAGGCTGCAACACCATCTAGACTCAGGAGTTAAAGTGGCCCTCATACTACTTGACTTAAGTGCAGCGTTTGACACAGTCTCTCACACAGTGTTAGTGGAGGCTTTACGATCCTTGGGTATTACTAGACCAGCACTTAACTAGTTAATTTCTTTTCTCACTGATCGTACTTTCCAGGTCTTTTGTCTAGCTGCCTGTTCCAATAAGCATGCCCCTCCCTATGGGGTACCTCAGGGCTCCATTTTAAGTCCTTTATTGTTCAATGTGTATGTCAGACCTACATTGCAGAAGAGGGTGGTTGTCCTTGTTCTCCTATGTGGATGACACCCAGATTATCTTCTCCCTCTCTGCTGAGAAAGCATTTGTGACATCTGCTCTACACTAGGTCTGCGTAATATTGCATCTTGGATGCAGGCTAATTTTCTTAAACTCAATGGGGAGAAAACTGAGGTCTTGATCCTGGGGAAGAATAAAGACCTTTGGGGCCCCCAACAATTGCCCATTGAAATGGGCACTTTTCCTCAGCCTTCTCGCCATATTCGCAATCCAGGCTTTATCATAAACGACTTATTATGTATGAAAAATTAAGCAGTGAAGGTGGCTGCAAGTTGCTTCACCATACTGAAATGGCTTAAAAAGATTATCTGAATGGTGCCCAGCTCTACCCAGAGAACCGTGGTCCAAGCTCCTGTTACCCCAATGAAGTATTTCGGGGTTCCCAAGGCCTACACGCTCTGGAGATAACCCACTCACACTCAAGAACTGTTGGCACGGAAACTGTAAAAGGCAAAGAACAAGTTTATTAAGACCCCATGGGGTGGTGGTACACTCAAACAGCACCCTTCGGTAATGCAAGAGGTATCACACCGAACATCAGTGCGACCTCATATTATATACAGTTTTGGGGCAATAAAAGATAGGCGGCACAAGTTAAGACACATTTTCGAGACATATATGGTCATGTTTTGGAATACTGCCAGCTCATTGGAGGGGACACAACTCCGCTGGTCAGTTTGGTGCACATTCCTGAAGGTTTACGGGTCAGTGGGAGCTGCGCATGTGCGGCTTGACCAGTACTAAAAATAGCCTGTTGCTGGGCAGATAAGCGTGGTCAGTGGAACGGACAACGGACTAAAGGGCACGTCGGCCACGAGGCCGCTCATGATCTAAGATGGCCGCCGTAACATTCAAAATGGCGTTTATCATATATAGCCAAGTTAAGGAGGACAACGTGTAGGTTCAGCTAATCGCTAATGCGAACGGGCCAATTACGACAGACGACCCTTTTAGCGTTTAGCTGAATCTACCTCATAATGAACATAGTCTGGATGTTCGTCCTCGATGTCTATTAACATAATTTGTGTCACCTCTTTGTGTAGCATTATTTTGTCATGGGCAAGAGCTCGCCTCGATGGTAAGCAAGCTGATAAACACATTGAACATAAGGCGGGGCCACATTGAATACACAAGCATATAAAGAACATTGCTCCCACAATTATGCAGAGAATTGTCAACAGTTTCCAGCCCCAAGTTGCAATCATGGACCAGAACCATCCTGAAAGTGTCCAAGTCCCATTGTCCGGGTGTATTTCAGCAGCTATTTTATGCAGCTTGGAAATAGCATCATACACAGATGGAGAATTGTCCGGGACGTATACGCAACAGCTGCTTCCGATAATCCTACATGCCCCCCCGCGATCAGCCAAAACAACGTCCAAAACCATTCGATTTTGGAGGATGACAATTCTGGAAATCTGTAGTTCCTCGGTAATATTCCCCAGGGCAACAGCAGTGTCATTCGCAACAGCCTCGACAACGCGTGTCAGTCGTCTGATTTTCCGGCTGTTCAATGCAGCCCCCACAAAGGAGAATAGTCCCAGATTAAAATCCACATACTGTTGTAATGCAGTGTCCGTTTGATCAATGTCTTCTAGGGCAACAGTTCGTTTAACCCTGTTCAAAACGAAATCGTGGTACAATGTGTAATCGTTGTGGTACATTGGAGGGGCAATGAATACAGGAGGTAGCACAAACGATACATAGCACGTGCCCAACCACCCCACTGGAAGCTGATGGTACCCCTTCGTTCCACAGATAAAGTATGTGTTTCGAGATGCAACAAATGAAATGCCATTCGGGCTATCAAACGTGAGAGTAATGTTACATTCACTTTTCCCCACTGCAATCGTGCCTTTGTTTCTAATACATAAATCGGCTTTTGTAGCAATGACATTTATGACATGAGCACTAGATACATTCACATTTCGCTGATTGCTATATACACGTGGAGCAGATACATTGTCAGGCCTGTACTCTTCCCATTCGAAACGTGTGCCCTCAGCCCGGGGAAACCCATCCTTGTCATGGGAACATACTTTATTCAAACGGAAAAGCACCCCCCCTTTAGTTGGCCATCTCAGAGTAAAGAGGAGGGTGTACCAGGCGTTGCATGACCCATTGTGCGAAAACGGGAGTGGGATAAGTGGGGTGCCCCCTCTCTTCTGATGCCCAGGCAACATTCCACACACCCAGCAATTAGAGGTATTGGTCATATTATGCGTGTGGTGAAGAATCTGAATGAAGCTGTTATTTAAGTACGTTTGGCGATGGCGCTCTTCATGGAAAGGCAATGTAAAATGAAAGTGTTCAGACGGTGCCGGGGTAGTCGGCAGCAAATGTTCACGTACAGGCACCACAAGTTCGACTACCCAGGCTATAACAGCTATCACCACAATGGTCAAGACAAAGAGAAGGGCACCCAATATTTTCTTATCACGAGATGCCGTTGGTGCCATAGTTCAAGAAAGTTTGTGCAAAGTCTCAAGTGGCACAAATTGTTCACAAATTGTTCACAAATTGTCTCAGATACACGTGCGTGTATACCTAAAAAAAAGGAAAAATGCGGTGCTGAACTCCGAGGTAGCCGTTGTTTTCTTCTCCGGGCCAAGACGGGTGTCGCTACTCTGGCAGAACTGATCCCCCCCCCTTGGAATTCCCGGTTTCCGTTTCACAAACCTGGAGCGGTAACCAACCAGTCATAAAAAGGAACAAAAATCTTCTTATCGTGGACGTAGATCGTAACGCTCTCTTCCGGTAGCAGATTGGTCCGGGAAGGCTCCCTCCACTTCGGCCGACGTCACAGCTGGGCTCTTTTCTTTCTCCAAGATCTCCTTATAATCAGTCAACACAGCAGGAGTCACCAGATCCGGAGAGACACGGCAACAATGTGTCGAATGCACCCACCGCTTCCTGTTCGTCACTCGTACTGCGGTGCGGGTCGCCAGGAGGACCTGCTCGGGGCCCTTCCACCTGGGCTCCAGACTGCTTGCTCTCTCAAACGAACGGACCATTACATGGTCACCAGGACGAAGATCGTGGCCTTCTCCAGTAGAGTTATCAGGGAGCGCTTCTCGAACCTGTTGATGAATAGAGAGCAAATCATTTGTTAATCGTGCCAAATAATCATTCATCATAACACAAGGCACATCATGTATTAATCGCGGCTTGGGCACCCCCCAGATATTCATAGGGCGGCCAAACACCACCTCATAGGGCGTAAGGCCAGTTCGTGAGTGGGGTACTGATCTAAGAGATAGTAGTGCTAGCGGCAACGCATCTGGCCACTTCAACGATGTAGACGCCACAATTTTGGCCAGCTTAAGCTTCAACGTGGCATTGTACCGCTCAACCAAACCTGCTGACTGAGGGTGGAATACAGCGTGGAACTTTTGCTGAATCCCTAACCCCTTCAGTACATATTCCACAATCTTTCCAACAAAATGGGGCCCATTATCGCTCCACAAAAATGTGCAAACTCCAAAGCGAGGAAAGAATTCCTTAAGCAACACCTTAGCTGTTGTCAAAGCCGTATTGTCTTTCGTGGGGTAGGCCTCAACCCATTTGCTAAAAGCACACACCACCACTAGGACGTACTTCAGGTTATTGCAGCGCTCGAGTTGGATGTAATCCATTTGAAGCACTTCAAACGGTGCAGAAGGTGGAACGAACCCTCCTTTCGGAGTATGGGTCCCCTTCCCAGGATTGTGTTGCAAGCACACCAGGCAGGTCTGCACTACTCTCTTTGCAGTATTCGCAATCTCAGGATGTTCCCAAACTCGTGTTAAAAGACGAGTGATTGCAAGAGCTCCGACATGGGCCAGTCCATGAGTCATCTGGACCATCGCCTGTAAGTAAGCCGCAGGCAATTTCCACTTCTCCATGTCTTTGCTTCTCCAACAACCTTCGTCATCTAGTACCCCATCTGCTGCCCAAGCCGCAAGTTCAGATTCTGTAGCTAATTTTTGAATATCCCGTATCTCTGCTCTAGCATCACTCCATCTCTCAGCCTGTGATTGTACCACGTACATAGGGGAGCTAGTTCGGGACATAGCCGTCTGCCTTGCTATGCTGTCTGCAAAGGCATTTCCTTGACCCACTTTATCCGTAATCTTCTTATGGGCACTGCACTTCACTATCGCTACTTTTTTAGGACTGAGCAACGCATTTAGGAGATCACGCACTAGCTCTCCGTGCATAATGTGCTCCCCGTGTGATGTCAGGAACCCGCGTTCCCTCCAGAGAAGCCCGAAGTCATGGGCCACTCCAAAGGCATACCGGCTGTCCGTGTATATGTTCACACATAGGCCAGCACTCAATTTGCAGGCTCTTGTTAAAGCTATCAGCTCTGCTGCCTGAGCCGATTTTTGTGGTATTCTAGCTGTTTCGACCACCGTCTTAAGAGTCGTGATCGCATATGCTGCGGAAGTCGTACCATCTGGCAGCCTCAAACCCGATCCATCAACCCACAGTTCCCCATCCACATCTGGAAGTGGCACATCCTGTAAATCGACACGACCCTTTGTCTGTTCCTCAGTCAGGAAAACACAATCATGATGTTTTTCTTCCTGACCCTCCTCGGCCGGATAGGGCAATAAGGTGGCAGGGTTCAAAGTAGCGCATCTTTTCAATGTTATGTGTGGCGCTAAGAGTGTCAACTCGTATCCTGTAAGTCGTGCACTCGTGAGGTATTGGGTCTTTGTTTGGTTTAACAGGGCATCTACTGCATGAGGAACTAACACCAACAATTTGTGTGATAACACTATGCCCTCACTCTGTCGTATGGCTACTGCTGTTGCCGCTACCGCTCGAAAACACCCAGGCAGCCCTCGTGCTACAGGATCCAAAATGGCAGAGAAGTATGCACATGGTCTCTGCTTATCCCCGTGTAACTGTACTAACACTGACAACGCACACCCGTCATTCTCGTGTACGTACAATGTGAAAAGTTTCGTATAGTCTGGTGTCCCTAACACGGGTGCGGAACAAAGGGCCTGCCTCAACTGTTCAAAAGCTCTCTGACATTCATCTGTCCACTCAAGAGGCATCGGTGTGGCTTTGGACAGTAATGCTAGCAAAGGTTTTATAATATGTGAAAAACCCATGATCCATTGCCTACAAAAGGACGTCAACCATATGAAGGCACGCACATCTCTCTGCGTGCGGGGGACTGGTGTGTCTAAAATTGCTTGAATTCGATCAGATGTTAATGCACGCCCCTCCTTAGACAACAGATGACCGAGGTAGGTCACCTGGGGTCTACAGTATTGAAGCTTTTTCTTGGAAACCTTGTGATTGTTTTGTGCCAAAAAGGAAAGCAACGCAAGCGTACTCTGTTCACATTGTGCATAGGAGTCGGCGGCAAGCAGAAGGTCATCCACGTACTGGATGAGCGCAACGCCAGACTGCAATTTAAAGGAATCTAGTTGTCGTTTCAAAGCCTGGCTGTAGATGCTAGGGCTTTCAGTATATCCTTGGGGAACACGACAAAATCTATACGATTTATTATTGAGCGTAAAACCAAACAGATATCTACTATCTGGGTGAACAGGGATGGAAAAGAACGCATTCTTTAAGTCAATAACGCTAAAAGTGGTGGCCGTCGGTGGAACCAAAGTAAGCAAAGTCGTGATATCGGACACCACTGGGTATTGGGGAATGACAATTTTGTTTATTTCACGCAAATCAATAATAAATCGGTAGATCTTGCCATCTGAGTCTCTCTTAAGAATCGGTAGAATAGGGCTGTTACAAACATTATAAGGGACCTCCTCCACCACCCCTGCAGAAATCAAATCCTGAACAATATGTGTCAGTGCAATTTCACCTTCCTTCGAGATCTTATGCTGTGGCACTCGTGGTAGAGGGCCCCCCTCCTTAACAGTAATGTGTATTGGTGGAATGCGCATCTCTCCCACATCCGTATCTGATGTCGCCCACAACGTGTGCGGCAGAGAGGCCAAAGCAGGGATGTCTAAAATGGCATAAAATCTGTCAGGGTCAGGGCAATCATCAGGGTCAGGGTAGTTGTCGTTCAGAATAACCCGCACTCCCTCTGGAGCGCAGCGTATTGTTGCTCGGAAATATTTAAGCAAATCAATGCCCAGGATATTGTCTGGGGTATGGGGTGATAACAAAAATTGCCCAAAACTAAAGTATTTGTCAATGCATAGTGCAAGGGGCTTGGACAATGGGCTGGGGGAGGGTGTGCCATCAAACCCTACACACGTAATCATTTCGCCAGACAGGGGAGCCCTCGGAACCAAGTTTTTCGACAGAGCGCTACGAGTAGCTCCTGTGTCGACTAGAAATTGATCAGTAGAACCCAAAATACCCGCTGTTACATATGGACCTTGCTGATCTACCGGCACTTCAACTGATTCCTTACCCCATCCTACGCAATCCTATGCATGCACATAATCCTGATGTTCCACATTCTCTCCTTCCGAAATCTGATATTGATTCCGTCTATCAAACATATTTCGTTCGTCCTGGCCACGGCCCCTCTCCTCAACCTGTCTACGATCACCTCCGCCACCTCTCGTTCCAGTATAACCTCCTCTTGACCTTCCACTGCCTCGACCACGCTGACTACGCTGTTCACGAAGTACCGGACAATCTTCGGCCCAATGCCCAAACTCCTTACAATAGGCACACTGATCCTCCGCAATATCCGTACGACCATACGATGCGTTTCCTCCACCTCGTCTACCTCTATCATTCCCTCTACCCTGTGTTCCCCGAACCTGCGCCAACATCACCTTCGTTTTCAATTCCTTCGCCTTTTTCTCTACACTTTCTTTAGCCTCCACTTCCTGCCGCTCATAATACTGAGCCATAGTTAACAAGGACGCAGGGGTCGCCGTGGCCCAGGAACTTTCACTCGACTTCAATCGCTTTGCAATCTCTGGTAGGAGATTAGCCACATACTTATCTACAAACAAATGCCGACCCGTATCGTCTGTTAAAGATTGACCACTGTAATCATGAAAGGCCTCCTCGAAGCGCGTAAAGAAATCTGAAACCGTTTCATCGGGTTTCTGTTTGCACGACGTTAACATGGTCCAATCAATCTTTTTGGAGGGAACAAGCGTTATTAATTTATGCAAGATAGCTGCCGGGAGATCTAGGATTAGCTGACAAGGCTTACATGCTGGTTCCCTATCTAAATCTGCAGCATTTATTTCTTTCCATGTCCCCCCCAATATCGTTTCTTCATTATTTTTACGAATTTGCCGCCACATATCAGGTGGTAATATCAACCCAAAAAACAAATCTATGTCCACGAGAGTCATCACACAAGACGATATAGCCCCCTCCACCCCTTCATAAAATGCCGCTGGATTCTTCCGAAGATCAGGTAAAGAATTTTTCAATGCCATGACATCTGCTCTATTCCATGGAGTGTAAACCCAGTTATACACAAAATACCCTTTCGCATCCTTTGACAATTTATCCTCATCCGTACCTTCCCCCCTCGGCGGAACATACAAAGGCGCAGCTTCACGCATAGGCATAACATGCAACGCAGAACTCTTATCTGAACCACGGAGAGAACATTCTCTGGCCTGCCCATCATGCTCCATTTCAGACTCCTTTTGTTTCCTTTTCCGCTCCTCCCGCAATCGAGTTGTCTCATCCCGCAGCTTGATCAATTGCGCAAACAGGTCATCAACATCTGAAAGATCAAAATCACCTTTAGTCAAATTTTCACGGTACACTGACAACACTTTGGGCTCTAACGTATCAGAAAGCTCACGATATGCGCTCACAACCTCATCAGCCAAGGAAGACAGAAAATACATCAATTCAAGATCCGTCCACCCTGTTTTTTCTGATATCAATTGATCCTGAGTAACACTACGCTTATTCACTTTGCGAGCCCAACTACGTAGATGAGAGGACCTCTCCGCAGTAAACCTAAGAGCAGATACACCTTTCTTGCCCGACTTATCCTGTCCGCCATCATCGGAATCCACAGCTGGAGCCGTCGGCGTAACGTACGGAGGTGGTGACCGATCTAACAAAGAAAAATCATCAATTTCATTATTAAGGACAGGATAAAGCGGTCGGCGAATAGGAAATTGACCAGTCGTTTGCAAATTACGTTCCAGTTCCTCCCTTTCTTTCTTCTCCTGAGCCTCCTTTTCCTCAAGCTGTAAAGCCTTATCCCGAGCAGCCTTGCGCTGCTCTTTGTCCGCCAAGGCAACCTCACGCTTCATTCGCTCACGCGCCGCTTTCTCCCACATTCGCACGCAATCAAACATGTTTTGTCTAGACCTGCGTTGAAGCATACATTGCTCTACAAATTGTATTTTACTCAAATCATACGACCCGTGTAGGGGCCATTGCAATTCAGGATCGGCCTTGGTGTACTTATGCCATAATTTACTGTACATAATAGGTGGAAGGCCGAATTTTATATACATGTCCCTATTTGGAGTTCCCTCTGGGGGAGCCGGCTGTGATTCCGCTAACCTAATTGAGGTACCTTCTCCAAGACAACACATTCCTCGGAGTGTGCTGAAAACAGGCATGTTCAAAAAGTATCACGAAAGCGTGACACCGGACAAAATGGCACTTACAGTTCTCCACACGATTGTGCCGCTCAAAGGAAAAAAACAAAGTTAGAGAAACATCTCTACATGCCTGCCTATGTGAAGTGCACTACACATATAAGTTCAAAGATCACAAATTCACAATGTTAGCTAACTCAAATCAAAGTTCATAGGACTCGGCAAGCGTCCGAAGACTACCCCACCGATCACAAATCGCAGAACTTCAGTAAGCGTCCGAAGACTACCTTACCGAACACAAATCGCAGAACTTCAGTAAGCGTCCGAAGACTACCTTACCGAACACAAAGCTTACCAAATTCCCAACTGTCCAGATTCCAACTGCCAAGGTCTTGTAAGCCAAATCAGCCAAACAGCACTTTCTCAGCGATGCAGACACTTCGAAGACTCAGTCGGAGACCGGCGCCACCTGGAAGGTCAGATCGGAAGGAAAGGAAAAACACCGTGGCAGCCAAGACTCGGGTCACTCGTGGCAGCGCGCGCCCATGGTTGGTTTCCAAGCCTTCGTCACGACCTCTCCTTCGGGCATCCGAGTCGCCGATGAGTCCCTTCGTGGTCGCCAATTGAAGTATTTCGGGGTTCCCAAGGCCTACACGCTCTGGAGATAACCCACTCACACTCAAGAACTGTTGGCACGGAAACTGTAAAAGGCAAAGAACAAGTTTATTAAGACCCCATGGGGTGGGGGTACACTCAAACAGCACCCTTCGGTAATGCAAGAGGTATCACACCGAACATCGGTGCGACCTCATATTATATACAGTTTTGGGGCAATAAAAGATAGGCGGCACAAGTTAAGACACATTTTCGAGACATATATGGTCATGTTTTGGAATACTGCCAGCTCATTGGAGGGGACACAACTCCGCTGGTCAGTTTGGTGCACATTCCTGAAGGTTTACGGGTCAGTGGGAGCTGCGCATGTGCGGCTTGACCAGTACTAAAAATAGCCTGTTGCTGGGCAGATAAGCGTGGTCAGTGGAACGGACAACGGACTAAAGGGCACGTCGGCCACGAGGCCGCTCATGATCTAAGATGGCCGCCGTAACATTCAAAATGGCGTTTATCATATATAGCCAAGTTAAGGAGGACAACGTGTAGGTTCAGCTAATCGCTAATGCGAACGGGCCAATTACGACACCAAGACTGGACTACGGTAACATCCTCTTCTGGGAGCAAATAAGGAAGTAACGCGCAAGCTACCGGTAGTCCAGAACTCTGCCTCCAGACTGATCTGTCAGGTTTCCAGAACTGCCTCAATCTCAGTCTGACTGCGTGACCTTCATTGGCTCAGGGTGGAGAGACAAATTAAGTTCAAAGCCCTGAGCTACATGTTCAAAATAAAATCTGGATGGCGCCTCAATACTTGCAGACCCCGGTTCACCCCTACTTGCCCTCACGTGCACTCTGTTCTGCCACTCAGGCAAAGTTCTCTGTACCTAGAATCAGATTGTCACGTATGGGCGGTCGATCATTCTCCTACCTAGACCCCACCTTGTAGAACTCTCTCCCTGCGCCGCTTCTCAATGAAACTGTATATGCATATTTCCGCAAAAGCCTAAAAACTTGACTGTTTAATCAATAATCTTTCCCTTCTTTCTGATCCTTCTTAGTTGGTGCCAGGAAACCCTTTCTGGTGCTGTTGCGCCTTACAATTGAAAAATAACATAACCTAACTTTGGGCAAGAGAATCAGTGGGAAATCTAAGCTAGGAACAGAGGTGTACCCACCTTTGCCAACTCCACCCCTCAGGTGGCGGAGGCGAGGTGAAGCACATATCTCAGTCCCCTTCATCTTGAAGATGAGGAGACCCAGCCAATCAGGGATAAGCTCATGCCTTCCTCCCACTGAAGTGTGGCATACTAGGGAGTGTACCCACCCTAAAGAAGAGACCCAGTGGGCCGGACCTGCACACTCCTTTAAACACTGAAAGCATTTAGGGGCCACTCTGAACCTTGCCTCCTCAGAGTCAAGGAAAACAGAAGAAGGGCTGAAGAGCCATCCTGACCCAGGAAAAAGAGGACACCAACTGCTTTGGTCCTAGCCCTACCGGCTGTCCTGACTTCGACCTGCATACAGCAAAGAAAACCGCATGTTCAGCAGGAAGCAGCCCCCCAGAGCCCAGAGGACCTGCCCTGCACTCACATTACTGTCTGTGTCTCGTGACCACCGGATGTGCTCAATAAAGACCACAAAACTAGAATCTGGATTCAGGTGACTCTGCGATTCTGTACCACTCTGCACCCGACATACTAGGCCCAAGTTTGAGTGGCCCAACACCACAAGGAGGTCTTCCCAGTAATCCTGACCTGGGGTCTGGTAAACCTCAACCTACCTCAAGCTTCAGGATGGGGCCTGCAAATGCAACCTGAAGGATCCCCGCTACCGCGACCAGAATTGGTAAGGAAACCCGATGCCAGAAGTCACCCCTGCACTTGACTCCCCACGGCTTTGGGTGGCCTAACCAATGGTGTCCAGGCATCCCCAAGATCTCAACTTCTCCAGCTGGTGGTCGCCTTCAGGAAGTCTCCCTGCCTGAGCCTGCAGCAACTTCACTGAACCGAAGGTCTCCATTGAAAAGCACGGGATCCCAACGTCCTTTTGAAATCATGCACCCGGCCACACGAGTGCAGCTGGTGGTGCAGCTCCTGTGCTGGTTGTTGGTCCCCGCAGTATTGACATTAACCCCAGGAGCTTTGCTCCACACTCAAGTGGTCTGCTCATCAGGAGTCCCTAACGGAAGGCCCATTTAGCCCCATTGGCTAACATTATGCCCCTGCACTCTGCACCCAGGTGCCCCAATGCCACTAGTGGTGCAACTTGAGTGCCCATCTAGAACTTGGGAAACCTTTCTCCTAACCCCAAAACTCCTACTTGTAAGTTGTGTACTTGCCTGAGAAAATTCTAAAACCTTTCCTCCCATAGGAACCCATGTTTAGAGATTTTGGGCCTAATATGTTCTAAGTGTTGAACTGGTGTTTGTATGGAGAAAAGGGAACTAAACTGCAAAGTATACAATGCCTTACTTACTGTGTATTGTAAGTTCCCAAGATGTGGTATCTAGTCATACCACCTAAGTACTCAAAGTAATCCAAAAGTAACTTTAAAGTATTCTGAAAGTAATAACTGTGTAATTCAAACTGCATTTAAAAGTGATATAAACCTGTAACAACTGCAACTCCATCCTCAGTTGCATTTGTGAGCAAATATTTACAATTGAAAGTACATTTTACGTACCTGTAATAAGTCCTGCTTGCTTCTAGAAATTAAATACAAGTATAACTTTTTCATACTTACCCAATTGGATTCTGTCTCTGAGTGTGTGCCTTCCGTCTTGATTGAGTGAATACAATAAATTCTTAACACACCCCCTGGATAAGCCTGACTGCTCAGCCACACTGCCACAAAGAAAACTGTTAGTACTTACCTAATTTAACCTCTACTATATCCCTGGGGACTCCCTGGACTCTGCGCACACTAAACCTTACTTTGGTATATTATATACAGAGCCAGCTTCCTACAATGAGTAAATCCAAAAGATTCCTTTTGTTAAAAGGGATTTTTGCAATTTGTTGAATATTTTCTAAATTTCTAAAATTAACTGGTAGGGCCTTGGTTAAGTCCCTCAAGATTAAAACTGTTTACGATTTAAACTTTACTATAGTGAGGACTAAGGAAATGTTAGGATTTTTTCTAGCTCCAAAAAGGTCTCAACTTTAGTGTGATAATGGATCTTGCAGAGGATGTGGCTAAGGAGCTCAACCTTAGCACTTATCTATAGCTTACCTTTAGGCCGCAGAGGGTTCTCTGCAATAGATACCAAAAAAACAGGCTGAAACCCTACTACAGTACAGCTTCAGAAGCTGTTGGCAGAGAATGAGCTGGCCCATCCTACTGATGGGGCACCAATCCTGAGAACCATGGGGGAGTGAGTGAGGAAAATGACCTCAATATACCTCAACCGAAGATGGAGGACACTGTCCCTCTACGACCCACTGTGCCATGGGTACCTGCCTCTAGCATGGATGACTCACGTACCTCAAGGTACGTAGAAGTGGCCAGGTCCCTCAGAGGAGGAGAGCCTTCTAGAGGGATTGGCCCCAGGAGGACCAGATACTGGTCATAGAAAGGGAAAGGGCAGATATGGGTTTACCTCCCATAAATGGTGGCAGGTATACTATTCCTAGGGACAGAGATAAAACCTTTGACCCTAAAATCCCCACATGGATTGTTCCTGAATATATCAGAGGTGATGACATCACAAAATGGTTCACGATGTTCAAGAGAGCCTAAATAGTGAGGACCGTCAGCCGGAAATATTGGGGCGCTCTCCTTTGGGAACTGTTCTCTGGTAAATATCAGGATAGGCTCCTTACATTGAACAAGGCAGATGCTGAGCCTTATGACTTCATGAATGGTACCTTAATTGAGGACTTTGGACCCCCAACTGAAGAATGTAGAACCAGGTTCTGAGAGACTCGAAAAACCCAGCCAGTCCTGGGTTGGTTTTGTAGACTTTTCAGTGAACATTGTTATCTTTCAACCAGTTTCAAAAACTTGGCAGCAAGGTAAGAATTAGGATCCCAAAAAGGCATGGTGTCACAACTTTCAGAAGACTGGACCCGGGACTGGAGACTCTGCCTGTCCAAAAAAGAATCCCCCTACTACTACTCCAGGTCACACTGGAATAACACATCTCCAGGTGGGATCCCTAGTTAACCCTGGGCAAAACTGAGTGCTATTCTAGTCTCTGAGAGTGGGGTGGGCTTTGCAAACTTAGCTGTGTGGCTTTCTAATATAGAAAATTACAAACAGCAGCCCTTAATTCATGGGATTAGAATAGATGCCGTACCAGATACAGGTGTTAGTGTCACCTTGGTGACAGAAAAACTGTTTTCTCCAGGACAGTACCTGACTGGACAGACTTATGCAGCCACCAACGCTAACAATGTCACTAAGATACTTCCCTTGGCATTGGTGACCTTAAAATGGGGAAGGTTTACAGGCCTGGAACAGGTAGTTGTCTCTTCTGCAATCCTAGTCGAATGTCTGATAAGGAATTATTTGGAGTCCTCACTTTGGACTGAGGTTGCACTTAAGTCCCATGCAGCCATGCTGAGAATTCCTGAATAAGTGTGCATAAAAATTCTAGCACAGAGCAAGGATCATGGCAATAAAGAGATGTTGGAGCCTGAACAACTGGACTAACCCCCCAAGAGAAAAGGTAAGTAGTCTGGGAAGCCAGGTTTAGAACAGCCAGAAGCTCAGGTCCCCTCTCCTCAGGGAGAAAACCTGTCAGCCACAGAGGGAACTGAGCCCCAAGAACTTGGACCATGCCCTGGATGCCCTTTAGCTGGGCATCTTGGCCAAACCTAGAGTAGGCTTATCAGCTACTTCTGCTGGCCATACATGTCCCAGAAACTGAAGGACTTTTGCAACTCCTGTGCCACCTGCCAAGGCAGATGGCCACCCAAAGGCCCCCTTAATTCCACTTCCAGGGTTTGGGGTACCCTCTGAAAGGGTTGGAATGAACATTGTTGGTCCCTTTGACCCTCCAACTGCATCCAGAAACCTGTTTATGTTTGTAGTATTGGATCATGCTTCCAGGTATCCTGAGGAAATCCCCTGTAGTACTACAACTGCTCCAACAGTGGCTAAGTCCCTTATTGGTCTCTTTATCAGGGTAGGGTTTCCTAAGGAGGGGGTGTCAGACAGAGGTACAAACTCCATGCCTAGCTACCTGAAACACAGGTGAACTGAGTGTAGAGTGAATTATAAGTTCACTACCCTACCACCCACAAACTAATGGCCCAGTTGAGAGATGCAACAAGAACATTAAAGGAATGATCATGGGACTTCCTGAAAAACTGGAGATGTGATGTCCTTTTGCCATGCCTGCTTTGCTCTTACAGAGAAGTGCCACACAAAGGAGTAGGTTTTTCCTCCATTTATCTTCTGTTTAGCCCTCCTGTGAGGGATCACTTTGTCTGGATAAGGAAGGTTGGGAGAGACCTCTCCACAAGCCTAAACAAGATATTGTGGACTATATACTAGGCCTACAGTCCAGAATGGGAGAGCACAAGAAAAAGGCCTCCCATCCTGAAGTCGCACAGGAAGTATCTCCGTTTTACAGTGGGATTGCAACATTATCAGTTTGCGGTCCTTCCGTTTGGTCTGACTACCACACCTTGAGTTTTCACCAAGGTGATGGCAGTAATGGAGCAGTCGTTCCAGTCCTGAAGGTTCTTTGCCTGCTTGGTCTGTTTGCTTCCTGCATTCTGTTGGTCAACCATGCATGCTGGCACATGAGGGTGCTCCAGTGGTGCCTCTGCAGGCAGTGGTATCAGCACAAGGGAGATCTCAGGGAGTCTGTGAGGATATCCAGAGAATCTGCAGCGGATCAGTCTTGGTGGAGTGTGGAAGGCAATCTGTCAAAAGGAAAGCTCTTCCATCTACCTCCATCGGTGGCCACAGTGATAATGGATACATCCACCTTAAGGTGGGGTGCTCATCTGCGGGATCTGGAGATCAAGGGTCTTTGGTCTCCGGAGGAAAGGTTGCTTCACATCAACCTTCTAGAGTTGCGGGCTATACGTTTGGCACTCATGGCCTTCCTTCCTTCCCTTCGCGGTCAGTCGGTGCAAGTCCTGATGAACAACACTACCGAGATGTGGTGCGTCAACAAGCAAGGAGGAGTGAGGTCACATTGTCTCTGCAGAGAGGCTCTGCGTCTCTGGTCATGGATTGTGTGGTAAAATACCGACTCTTAAGGGCCTGTGGCACTCTTAGGTAGGAGTGTCAGCTACATATGGATTTACCGATTCGGTAATTATACCGATTCTGTATTTTACTGAATCGGTATATTTACCGAATCGGTAAAATTACCGAATCGGTAAAATTACTGATTCGGTTGGCCCCCTACATCTGAAAAGCCTAATACCGGTCGGAAACGGACGAAATCGGCCGTTTCCGACCGGTATTAGGGCTCCTACATCTGGCCCTAAGAAAGATCATTACAATTAGTACTGACATTTTTTATATAAACGTGGCTCAAGGTATATTGTGCAAAGAAATTGCTTAACACTCTAAGAGAAGCCTGAAGGCTGCTCTCCACAGCTACCACTTAGAGAGGTTTCTAGGGTTATCTGAGACCACTAAAACCACCATAAGGGTTGTCTGGAATAGTGCAAGGTGCTTCACTTAAGTGTGCACCATATAATAAGCCAGCCTCCTACAGGTGTCACCTAAATACTCAATGTGGGGTGTTAAGGTAAGTACTGGGTAGTAGCCAATGGGCTGCCTACCAGTAGGGTGATTGCACCCTCTATATGACCACTTCCTGAGGGAAGTGGCATAACCATGACCCTAATAGGCTAATACTCTCTGTTAGATTTAGGGGTCTCTAGTTGGCACAGATAGGTACTTGTGACAAATAGGGACCCTCTCCTCTAGTCAGGGTAAGGGGATTACACTCCTAAAATAACCCCTGCTCTCCCTCTAGGTTGCGTGGCACGAGCAGCCAGGCTTTACTTCAGAGGTGTTTTAAGTTAAGCAGTTGTGACCACATACCATAACCCAGTGACAACCCTAATGTAATGTAATGTAAGAGATACTTCTATAGCGCTGCTTTCACTCCAAGGAGTATCTTGGCGCTCACCCAACCCAGATGGAAGAGTTGGAGGGAAAAAGGATGACTTACACTCTACACCACAAATTACACCAACGCCCTACATGCCGCATCAGACAAAGAAAAGATCCAGGTTTTTTAGTGCCTTCCTGAAAGAAGGACACCACTACAAATGAATTTTAGAAGGAGTGAGCGACCCGAAATACCCTTGAGGGCTTGGGTAGTAAAGTTGAAAAGGTAAGTTTGCCTTCAAGGGAATTTATTTAATCTATATTTTGTTTAGTTAAAGTTGTTTTTGAAAAGGACCAGTCACTTGTCCTTGGAGTGAATATATCAACAATTTTCTAGTTTAAAAAGAGCATTGCATCAACATATAACATGTAAACATATAAACAAAGACACAAGGTGTATACGAAAAAATATATCTTTATCAAATAGCTCAGTCAAAGAAATCAGCTACATATACAGATCAATAAGCAAATAAAAATTAGGACTGTAGGTACACATATAAGTAAATTACAAAGTGACACAACAGAACCTAAAAAGACACCTATCCCAAATCACATTGAGTAAAACAAAAGAGAGGGATAAGGTGTATAGTCGACGTTTCGGTTTCTCAGGCGTTAGTTTGCTGAAACCATCCTCAGGACTGTTATTAAATTGTGGTCTGTATAGAGATTGTTATCTGTAAATCAAAGAATAATTCACAGTTACAATATTAAACTAAATATTAACGTTACACCCTGGTGAAAAAGACATTTGAGACAATTGACTACAGGAAAGACACACTATGTACCACAAAGGCATTATACAAATTCACAATCTATTTACATGAAATCACTGTCAATTCAAAGTACATTTGCTTAAATGCAAGAGACTTTACGGTTGTTCCATACAGGTTAATCTGAATTAAACAAAATTGTTCACAGTGTTTTCTATTAGAAACATACCAAATTATATTGGAGACCTTATGTGTGAGGTCAACACGAATGTAAGATTGCTTCAAATTCAACAAACAAGCTTCTATATCATGACGATTTGTTGTTTCATATCAGATAGCTATCATGTGAATCTATTGTTTCATATCAGATAGCCAGGATACTGCTAGTTTGATCATTACAACATCAGTGATTATAACCGTCAAATAATTACATGGCATAAACCGTTGGTAATGGTTCAAACTTCCTGTTCCTTTCTAAACGACATTCACTGACTAGTCAAAGATGGCCGCCGAGTATAGTCCTATCTTTATTTCCAAACAATTCGTTCATAAACAGGAGAGCGGTCAGTAACCACTCGTGGGTCCGTACAGACGAGACGTGCCTCTACTCTACTCTGTCCGAGTACTAGGTAAGAATCGTGGAATTGATGCCACATTTCATTTTAGCTCAGGACTCAGCTTCCCCATGTAATTCTGACGTCTCATCATTGCGCAGAATGCGTAATTAATCCTAAATGCACCGTCTTGTCAATAGCATTGCGTTTGATAATTACGTTCCCTTCGACTATTCTGGCATATATTGCTTAGCCTCTCCTGTAGCGTCTTTTACTTTTATAAGCGCCAAATGACCTTTTACAATCACCTAAACTGCCGGTGTACACATTCCTGCACATCAATAATGTGCTTAGAACGACCCCGTCTTGGCCGCGTTTAACATTCAGAGCGGTGTTTTGGCCAAAATGATTAGCTTGTGGCAAGCCCTCACGACAGCGTGCGCTGTGGCGCTCGGAACTTCGGGTGTATCCCGGCCTCATAGACATGTTGCATTGGTTAACGCTGTGTCACCAGTCTATGCGAGACTCGCATTCCTGATACATATGTATTTTTCTTTTTTACCTGCGATAGGTGGCGCAGGATTAATAACTGCTCTACATATTACCGACTTCAGTTCGTATTTGCTTGAGTTTGATATCTTTGATTGACAAGATTCAACTTTACACATACGGGGTAAGACTTACCTTTGAATACCATATGGCTAGCAGACCAAGATATAGACAAAATCTAGTAAATATTGATTATTACATTCTGCAGATTTTCTATTTCCGTCATATATATTTGAATTCTATGAGGAATATCTATGAGGAATATCTCATCGACAGTTTGAATCATCACGTGCAGCCTTCCATCTCATAAGTAATAGGTATGTGTTTATTCAAGAAATATTTTTACCTATGTCGACCCTATAGACACAGACCCTAAATTCTGGACCTTTATGTTTCAATCAGATTCGAAAAGACAGCTTGATTCACAGTCATCCATGGGATGCAGTCACTATATTTGATAAACAGGTACTCACCCCCTTTTTAAAAAAGATAGCTCTAAATTCAGATTTGTCCTATGTGGTCTCATATAACATCCGTGTCAAAAAAACATGCTAAAAAACATGCTACGGCAACAGGTCATCCCCCCTGGGGTTTGAACCATTACCAACGGTTTATGCCATGTAATTATTTGACGGTTATAATCATTGATGTTGTAATGATCAAACTAGCAGTATCCTGGCTATCTGATATGAAACAATAGATTCACATGATAGCTATCTGATATGAAACAACAGATCGTCATGATATAGAAGCTTGTTTGTTGAATTTGAAGCAATCTTACATTCGTGTTGACCTCACACATAAGGTCTCCAATATAATTTGGTATGTTTCTAATAGAAAACACTGTGAACAATTTTGTTTAATTCAGATTAACCTGTATGGAACAACCGTAAAGTCTCTTGCATTTAAGCAAATGTACTTTGAATTGACAGTGATTTCATGTAAATAGATTGTGAATTTGTATAATGCCTTTGTGGTACATAGTGTGTCTTTCCTGTAGTCAATTGTCTCAAATGTCTTTTTCACCAGGGTGTAACGTTAATATTTAGTTTAATATTGTAACTGTGAATTATTCTTTGATTTACAGATAACAATCTCTATACAGACCACAATTTAATAACAGTCCTGAGGATGGTTTCAGCAAACTAACGCCTGAGAAACCGAAACGTCGACTATACACCTTATCCCTCTCTTTTGTTTTACTCAATGTGATTTGGGATAGGTGTCTTTTTAGGTTCTGTTGTGTCACTTTGTAATTTACTTATATGTGTACCTACAGTCCTAATTTTTATTTGCTTATTGATCTGTATATGTAGCTGATTTCTTTGACTGAGCTATTTGATAAAGATATATTTTTTCGTATACACCTTGTGTCTTTGTTTATATGTTTACATGTTATATGTTGATGCAATGCTCTTTTTAACCCCTTAAGTGCTGCCTCGGTGCATTGGCCGACGGCAGCACTACCTCCCCAGTGCTGCGCACGACCATTGAACGTCCATTCAGCACTAGTTCTAATGGACAGCGCAGCACTGGGGAGGAATGTGTAATAGCAGCTATGAGGTTAAACTAGAAAATTGTTGATATATTCACTCCAAGGACAAGTGACTGGTCCTTTTCAAAAACAACTTTAACTAAACAAAATATAGATTAAATAAATTCCCTTGAAGGCAAACTTACATTTTCAACCACTACAAATGGACACCACTACAAATGGACACCACACAGGTTTTATATAAAAAATAGGTAGACTTTATATAGAGTTACCACAAGACCATAAATGACAAAAATACACACTATGATTACTTTAAGATGGTAGATTTAAGCTTAGTTCAGTTCAGTTCTTAGATGCGACACTCTGCTTCAATGTACCTTAAGTTTCGTTGCGCTTCCACGGCAAGCAATGTTCCAGCGATGGGAAATGTTGCAAAGTTCAGGTGCAAAGAAATAAAGACGTGAAGATCTTCCAGATGCTGCACGCTTCTCGGAGATGGGAGAAGCTCTCGGTTCGCGGCGAGGACTGTAGCAGCGACACACTTACAATGCAACAGCAACAGCTCCAGCGGCGATGCTCTTCTCCCACGATGCGTGAAGCTTCCGCTGGATGCGACAGCTACAGCGGCGGCATCTAAGATACGACGGCAGCAGCTCCCATGGCGGCGCGCTTCTCGGGGAGGCGAGGTGCTCTTGGTCAATGCGATGCAATGCGACAGTTCCAGCGGCGACACCCTCCTTCTCAAGAGTTGCAACGGCAGGCACATCGACGGCGACACGCTCCGACCTCGTTGCGAGATTCTTCTCCAGATGCGGTGCAGTGTGACAACTTCAGCGGCGACACCCTCCTTCTTCGGAGTTGTGATGACAGCAGCAGCAGCGGTGACATGCTTCCTCTTCGTTGCGGCATGCTTCTCTTCGATGCGGGGCAGTGCGACAGTTTCAGCGTCGACACCCTCTTTCTCCGGAGTTGCAACACGCTTCTTCTCGTTGCGTTGCGCATCCAGCTTCTTGCGACACACAGTTCCTCAGAAGGCCCAAAACAACAGCAGGAACTTCCACAAGAACTCTGGGGAGCTGGGGGTTGAAGTCTGTTGTTCCTGAGACTTCAACAGGAGGCAAGTTCATTTCTAAGCCCTTGGAGATCCTTCACAAGTTAAAAGCAAAGTACACAAAGTTCCTTTCTCCTTCCTTTGGCAGTAAGGCAACCACTGCAGGCCAATCCCCCCAGGTGGAACTTCAGCTTGGGAATAGTCTCTCCTCAGTTTCTTCAGGTTCCTCTCCTCAGTAAAGGTTTCTTCTTGTAGTCCAAAGTGATCTAATTTCTTGAGAGCAGGGTCCCAATACTTATACCCCAAAATCCTTTGTTCTCTGAGGGGAGAGGGGCCTTTGCCCAGTCCAACTCAGTTCTGAAGCACTTTGTTTACCAGACTTCTCCTTTCCTTTCACAGTGCAGGGCATGCACATCAGACGCCCCACAGGAGGTGGAGCCAGAATTGTGGAAGGCAAGTACAGTCCTGGAGCACTTTGTTTACAGGACTCCTTCTCTTCTTTCAGTGTGCAGGGCAGAGACATCAGCCGCTCTCCAGGGGGTGGAGCCAGCATTGTGGAAAGCAGGCACAGCCCTATTCAGAGTTCGGGTGCAACTCCTCCCTCCCATCTAGATGCAGATCTCTCTATTCATCAATGGGTGACTCAGCCTGTCTCCTGGAATTCCCCAGCCCTGTCACTCACAAAACCAGACATAGGAACATACAAACTAGCAGAGGCAGGTTTGAATGGTTAGACAAGCAAATACCTACTTTCTAAAAGTGGTATTTGCAAGCACAGAATATTAAAATAAACTTCACTAAAAGATGTATTTTATTATTTCGAGTTCAGGCATACTAAATTCGAATTTCTACCATGTTCTCTGAGCCTGTTAGGATTATAAAATGGAATAACTCTAATAGCCCATTCTGGCCTATGGAGAACAGGTAGCCTTGCAGTAGTGAAAAACGAAAATGGCTGTTATTCACTATTAGGACATGCCACACACATCAGGTTTTGTCCTACCTTATACTTACAATGCACCCTGCCCTTGGGCCTACTATAGGAGTGATTGATATGAAGAAGAGGGAAGGTTTAGGGACTGGGAAGTGGGTGCACTTGCCCAGTCAGCATGACAGTAACAGACTGCACGCAGGCTCTGCAATGGCAGACCTTAGACACATTTTACAAGGCTGCTTCTGTGGGGGGAGGGGCACAACCAGTGCTGCAGGCCCACCAGCAGCATTTGGATTACACTACCTGGCACACTCAGTGCACTAGACTAGGGTCTGACAAGTAAACCAAATAGCCAAACATGGAACTACTGATTAATACATCAATTTACAATAGGGAGCACTTTCACTGTGGCACTGTATAGCAGTGGCACAGTGCCCAAAGCATCTAATGCCAGCAAAAACACATGAGGCAACAGCAAAAAATGGAAGGGAGACCCACGCCAATAGTGCCAGGTCTAACATGTGTACCTTCCAGCTGAAAAGTGGGAAGAACTACCCTAACTCCTGTGAGTTCTCTTCACTAAGGCGGAAAAATCTGGACAGACTCTTAGCGTTGGTGTGTTCTGTACCAGGGCGGTGTTCCACCGTAAAGTCCATACCCTGTAGGGAAATGGACCACCTCAACAGCTTTGGATTCTCACCCCTCATCTGCATCTACCATCTGAGGGGTCTATGGTCTGTCTGAACCCAGAAGTGAGTCCCAAATAGGTGTGGTCTTAGATTCTTCAGTGCCCAGACCACAGCAAATGCCTCACGCTCAATAGAACTCCACCACTGTTCCTGTGGAAGTAACCTTCTACTGATAAAGGCTACAGGTTGATCTAGGCCCTCCTCATTCATCTGTGACAAAACAGCCCCCACACCATGCTCTGAAGCATCTGTCCGGACAATGTACTCTCTTGAGAAATTGGGTGCCAGGAGCACGGGTGCCGTGTACATGGCAGCTTTCAGGGCCTCAAAGGCTTTCTGACAGGTGTCAGTCCAAATCACTTTCTTGGGCTGCTTCATGGAAGTCAGCTTTGTCAAGGGTGCAACAATGTTGCCATGTCCCTTGATAAACCTCCTGTAATTCCCTGTGAGTCCTAAAAAGGCTCTCACATCTGTCTGGGTTTTGGGTGGCTCCCAAGCCAGGATGGTTTCAATCTTGGGTTGTAGGGGCGCCATCTGGCCGCTCCCAACTTGGTGTCCCAAGTACACCACTGAACCCTGCCCGATCTGGCACTTACTCACCTTGATCGTAAGACCTGCCTTCCGCAGTGCCATCAACACTTCCCAGAGGTGGCGTCGATGTTCCTCCCAACAGGCACTGAGCACTGCAACATCATCTAGGTAGGCAGCACTGAACTCATCCAGTCCAACCAACACCTGGTTGACCAACTTCTGAAAGGTGGCAGGGGCATTCTTCATCCCAAAGGGCATGACACAGAACTGAAAATGCCCATCTGGTGTGGAGAATGCTGACCTCTCCTTTGCCCCATCTGTCAAGGCGATCTGCCAGTACCCAGACGTCAAGTCAAACGTGCTGAGGTACCCTGCAGCCCCTAGCCGATCAATGAGCTCATCAGCTCTGGGGATGGGGTGCGCGTCAGTCTTCGTGACTGAATTGAGCCCTTTGTAGTCCACACAGAACCGGAGTTCGGGTGTGGCACCTGGCGCTGCAGCCTTCGGGACCAAGACCACTGGGCTGGCCCAAGGACTGCTGGAGGACTCAATCACCCCAAGCGCAAGCATCTTTGAGACCTCCTCTTTGATGCAAGCCCTCACCCTGCAGTTACCCTGTAAGACTTATGCTTCATAGGTAAGCTGTCTCCTGTGTCCACATCATGGACGCACCAATCTGTGACACCAGGAATCAGGGAAACAGGTCAGAAAACTGTCCCAGCAACTTGTGGCAGTCATTCTGTTGCTCAGGGGTCAGTGTGGAAGAGAGGTTCACACAATCCACTGACCCATCTTGCTCTGAGGCTGACAGGAGGTCAGGCAGAGGCTCAGTATCCTCCTCCATCCTAGCATCTGTTGCCAAGAGCATGCCCACTTCAGACCTCTCTAAGTGGGGCTTAAGGCGGTTGACATGTAGGACCCTCAAGGGGTTCCTAGGAGACCGCAAGTCCACCAAGTAGGTAACTGGACTCTTGTGCTCCACAATCTCAAATGGTCCGGTCCACTTATCTTGGAGCACACAGGGCTGTACTGGGGCTATGACCCACACTTTCTGTTCATTTTGAAGCTCTACCAGAGTGACATTCTGGTCATACCAGCACTTCATCTCCTCCTGGCTGACCTTCAGATTCACCTGAGCGAGTTCATTGAAGCGCCTGGTCTGGTTACTGAAGGGCAGCATGTAGCTATATGCATCCTGGGGAGGTTTTCTGGGAGATTGCTCCCAGCCTTCTTTAACCAGACTCAGATGTCCTCTGAACGGGTGTCCATAGAGAAGCTCAAAGGGACTGAACCCTCGAGATTTCTGTGGCCCCTCACGGTATGCAAACAGTAGGCATGGTAAGAGAACATCCCACTTACACCTCATGGGTTCCTCAAGACCCATTTTCATGCCCTTCAGGGTCCAGCTGAACCTTTCAACCAGCCCATTTCCTTTGGGGGTGGTAAGGAGTGGTGAACTTGTAGGTTACCCCACACTCCTGCCATAGGGACTTCATATACTTGGAAATGAAGTTGGTGCCCCGGTCAGACACTACCTCTCGAGGAAATCCCACTCGGGAGAAAATTCCCATCAATGCGCATCCCACCACGGGGGGCGTCACTGTCCTCAGAGGTATGGGTACCGGGTGGCATGGTCCACCAAGACCAGGATGAACCTCTTGCCCATGGCTGTCTTGGGGTCCAGTGGCCCCACAATGTCAATCCCCATTCTCTCAAAGGGGGTAGAGACCACAGGAAACAGCTGGAGAGGAGCCTTGTGCTTCCTCCCACTCTTTCCACTTGCCTGGCAGTATCAGAACTCTTGCGCATCTGGGACCAATGAAAGTGGGTGACAAGCCTTTCAATGGTCTTGTCCTGCCCCAAATGTCCTGCTAATGGCACATCATGAGCAAGCACCAGTAGGAAGGATCTGAACTTCTGGGGTACCACCAGCACACGGGCTGACCCAGGTTCAGCAACCTTAGGATCACTATACAGGAGACCATTCTGAGGGATAAAAACCCAATTTCCTCTTATGCAGGCCACATTAAACATGTATACATTATGTAAGCATATACAAAAAATGTATTTGTTGAAATGCTTCACCAAACCCATAGTGCTACCAATGCTACCAATTGCTGGGTATATGGCTTTCTGCCATCCAATAATGCACAAACACGATCTGTTCATATCCCTACCCCTTTCTTATTTGGGAAGTTGTGAAGCGTGGTTTAGACTGTTCTTCATGATGTACACGCACTATACTGTAGACCCCAAGAGGTACTCGGAACAAGACTATGAGATGATTCTAGCTTACATAGAAGTACATCAAGGATTTGACCCCGAGGATAATGATGGGGAAGGGTCATTAGATCCGAGTGCTTGCATGAACCTCTACACGACTCATGAAAATGTTACTTGGTTACTAAGGGCCAGATGTAGGTAATTCATATTTACCGACTCTTAAATACCGAATTTTACCGATTCGGTATTTAAGCGTTGGTAAATATGAAGGGGGGAGATGTAGGTATTACAGATTCTGTAAATACCGAATCGTTAAGATTCGGTATTTACCGAATCTGTAAATACCGATTCGGTATTGCCAAATGATTCCTATGGGCCTTAAAGCCCATAGGAATCAATGGGCAATACCGATTCTGTAATTACAGAATCGGTAAATACCGAATTTTGCAAGGGTACAGGGGGTGTCACTTTGACACCCTCTGGCACCCCGAAAATAGGCATGTGCGCCATGTGGCACACAGACATGCCCTAAGGGCATGTCTGTCTGTCACATGGCTAGGTGTGCATGCACACATGTGCATGCACACCTGAATTCGGTATTTTAACACCCAATTGGATTGGGTGGTAAAATACCGAATTTGTAGGGCCTTTGGGACTCAGAAGAGTCCCACCTACATCTGGGAATTACCGAATCGGTAAAAATACTGATTCAGTATTTTACTGATTCGGTAAATTTACAGAATCTGTAAAATCTGGCCCCCTACATCTCAAGATGCCAAATACCGGTCGGAAACGGCAGAATTCGGCCGTTTCCGACCGGTATTTGCCACCTACATCGGGCCCCAAATGAAATACTTGATTTTGCAGAGTTCAATTTTACCGACTATTTCCAACAATTTAAGGAACAAAATGTTACCAATGATAGAGCTGTTCCCATACCGATACTGAATAGTACCTCTGCATTTTGCATTCAAGGAGCAGGGAATGTCCCAGTAGGAGATAGTTGCTGCAATTACACTTATCGACTGCAGACATTTAGCAGCCCACCTTTGTTAACACCCCCTAACGTATATTTTGTTTGCGGAGAAAATGCCTACACTTGGCTTCCCCACAGCTGGGCTGGCCGTTGCTACTTGTCTTTTCTATATCCCCCGGTCTATATAGCACCTTCCAATTATCACAAGGATCATCGTCTAGAGTAACCAGGGCGGTCTGTTTTTAGGAACCGGAGAGAAATAGATACTACCGACATGGATCAGACAGATACTCCTGAACAGCACTTCATTGACATTGCCAAGGGAATATTTCCCATTTGGGGCCCCATAATCACCAGTAGAGAAGTACGGCGGCTATCCCGAGTAGTGGAAAGGGTAATAAATACCACTGCCAACATACTAACTAATTTAACGATAGAGCTTCAAACTACGAGGCTTGTCTCGCTTCAAAATAGAATGGTTCTAGACGTTATCCTGGCTGATCGAGGAGGAGGCGTGATCAGCAGTTCCTGCTGAGTGTATATTCCTGACTCCGCCCCCCCACTGTTCATTTGGCCATTCAAAAGTTGTATCGGTTGGCATCTGAAGTACACGGAGACACTGGTACCTGGTCCCTGTCCGGTTGGTTTTGGGGTTTATTGACTGCCTGGGGTTGGATAATTCTGATGGTATTAGCCGGAATTGCTGGTATCATATTTACTTGCTGCCTTTGCATTCACTGCGGACCTGCCTTTTGCTCCTATTGTGCCACTAAACTTGCCTCCTCGGTGCCCAACCCTTCCCCAGCAAACACGAAGACCTAGTTAGTTCAACAGGAGATAAAGGACCTTATGATAGATGAGGGGATCTTCGAAGACTGATTTACCTTATAGTTAGCTGCATCATGCTACTTGTCTTTTCTATATCCCCCGGTCTATATAGCACCTTCCAATTATCACAAGGATCATCGTCTAGAGTAACCAGGGCGGTCTGTTTTTAGGAACCGGAGAGAAATAGATACTACCGACATGGATCAGACAGATACTCCTGAACAGCACTTCATTGACATTGCCAAGGGAATATTTCCCATTTGGGGCCCCATAATCACCAGTAGAGAAGTACGGCGGCTATCCCGAGTAGTGGAAAGGGTAATAAATACCACTGCCAACATACTAACTAATTTAACGATAGAGCTTCAAACTACGAGGCTTGTCTCGCTTCAAAATAGAATGGTTCTAGACGTTATCCTGGCTGATCGAGGAGGAGGCGTGATCAGCAGTTCCTGCTGAGTGTATATTCCTGACTCCGCCCCCCCCACTGTTCATTTGGCCATTCAAAAGTTGTATCGGTTGGCATCTGAAGTACACGGAGACACTGGTACCTGGTCCCTGTCCGGTTGGTTTTGGGGTTTATTGACTGCCTGGGGTTGGATAATTCTGATGGTATTAGCCGGAATTGCTGGTATCATATTTACTTGCTGCCTTTGCATTCACTGCGGACCTGCCTTTTGCTCCTATTGTGCCACTAAACTTGCCTCCTCGGTGCCCAACCCTTCCCCAGCAAACACGAAGACCTAGTTAGTTCAACAGGAGATAAAGGACCTTATGATAGATGAGGGGATCTTCGAAGACTGATTTACCTTATAGTTAGCTGCATCATGCTAAAAGGGTGGTTCTGAGGGATTAAAATCCAATTTCCTCTCATGCAGGCCACATTAAACACGTATACATTACGTGAGCATGATGTATCTATATGTATCTCCATCTTTGTAGAACGTAACGTAATATTACCACTTTGCTTGTCTTGGCCGGTGAGACAGGATATATGCTGATTGAATATACGGTACACACAAGTAGGCCGAAAATCTGAGTCTGACAATCCAAACGGCTTGTCAGCTCCTTTCTGTTGAGTTATAGAGGGCAGCTGAATGCATGCTATTCTTTCCCCATCCTGGTTACAAGGTTGCATCGGGCTCCTTGTTGTGATAATCGCATTCCTGAAACCACAGTGCCGGTACTCCCGAACACGGAGACGAAAGGGAGTTACCCCGCCTGACCTTCCCAGAGATACCTAAACCAAGCTCTAAGCTAATCATGTGTACCATATATGGTCTTTCCTTGAAGCCTCCCAGCCAAGCAGTCTTCTCCGCGCACCTTGAGGGGTGATGATGAGAGAGGCTCCTCTATAGAATATTTTTGTTGTAATACATGATTGAACTTTCTCCTCTGCCAACTGACTGATTATTTGGTATTGGGCTATTGGTAAGTATAGCTCTAAATGTTATTTTATGGTACGTCAATTCTCCCAGTAGATCCAAAGTGATCCTGACTGATCACCGGCTGCCTGGCTTACAGCTTGTTGCTGCAAGCCCTCAAGAGAAGAGTATTCTTTCTGCTCCTTGCAAAATTCTTCCCTGGAGGAACCTCCTTCTTGCTGCCAATGGGCCAGCTCAGGCAGGTCTCCGAGTTCAGCTATCTGTTCCCCGGTAGGCTCCAGGGCATCCCCCTCAGGGTCTACCTCCTCCTGGGCCGTGGGAACTTCAGTGGCCGGTTTCCCGCGCCCTTCGCCACTTTTCTCTTCGTCAGGTTCCTGGGCCTCCCTCTCAGGCTCGAGGTCCTCTTGAGAACTCCTAATGGCTGACATTGACCAGGTGGTCAAGCACGCCCAGTCAGGCAGTCCAACCATCCTCAAGTGAGTTGTTTTCTCCACCTTTTCCCAAGGGGAGCTCTACAAATCATTTCCTAACAAACAGTCAACCGGCATGGCGGGCCTCACAGCTACCTGAAGAGTATCAGAGACCCCCCCACTCGAATGGAACCTGAGTCATTGGGCAATGACTCTCTGTGTTGTCGGCGTTAACAACTCAGCAAAATGCATGAGGGACAATCTGCTCTTGAGACACCAGGTGACACCTGACAGCTGTCACACTGGCTCCGGTATCTCTAAGAGCCTCTACCTTTTGGCCATGGACGGTCACTCGCTGCCCATATTTCTTAGTGTTCCTGGGTAGCTGAGCTTCTGAGACCGCCTCACAGTCTCCTAAAGAGACAAGGGTAATCTGTGACGGGCCCCACCCACCTTGGACACCAATCTCCTCCCCCAAGTCTACACTAGCCATCTGCCGGGGCGGAGCACCAGTGGTTGCTTGTTTACCAAACAGGCGGCACCTGGTATCACTCACCTTATGACCCAGGCCGCCACACTTGTAACACTTCAGGGGCCCCTGGGGAACAGGACTACCTGTCGGGCCCCTTGCTTTCTCTCAGGGGGAGACTGGGAACCTTTCACGGGGTTCCCTTGGGGACTACTTTGGGGCCCTTTGCGGAACTCCTTCTGTTTACCCTTGTCCCCCCACTCTTCTGCTGGGGACCCTGCCCACCTTTGGCAGAGTCTCCCATGTGACCCTTGTGGATCCGGGTATTCACCCAGCGGTCCGCCTCCTCAGCAAGCTTCCTGGGGTTAGTCGGCTTGCTATCTATCAGATGCTGGTGCAACTCTGGAAAACAAGTATAAGACAAGTGCTCCCATGCAATCACATCAAAGAGACCTTGAAAATCATCTACCTTGCTGCCCTTTACCCAACCATCCAATGCTCTTCAAAAGAAAGTGACATATTAAGCCCAAGTACTGTTTTCTAACTTTTTGCATTTCCTGAATCCCTACCTATAGAGCTCAGGTGTCAAACCATATCTAGACATCAATGCATCTTTCATGTGGCTGTATGAATTGTGGACCTCAGAAGGAAGGTCTAACAATGTATTCTGCCCCTCACTAAGGAACATTCCCCACAACCCCGCTCCCCAATCTCTCTCAGGGACCCGGTGGGACGACATGGGTATCTCATAGGCTCTGAACCACTGACCAATATCCTCTTTTTTGTAAAACTCTTTCACCACAACCTTGGGACTATACACTCTACTTTCTGTATGTACTAATGGCACGCTGCCTCCAGAGGGAGTAACTTCTAAACTTGTGGTTTCAAACTCCAACTCCCTCAAAACTTTTTCATGCTCAAACTGCATTTTATTTTCCTCAAGATCTAATCTCCTATTTTCTATTTCCAGTTGCCTATTCACCTTGAACTTGGTCAATTCCATTTTGTGCCTTCTTGATCTCTCTCTGTTTTCTAACTCTTCTTGAGACAGACTTTTGTTAGAGCCAATGCTACCTGCACAGGAAGGTACCTTCCTTCCTCTTGAGCCCACTGGCTCTTCCTGTTGTACTTTTGCATTATCATCCTCCTCAATCACAGGAGTTTTCCTTGCTTCTACCAGACCCTCAGCGCCTTGCATAACTCTTACTTCACTTTAAATCCAGAAGTGGAAACATTGAATTTCTTGCAAAAGTACTTCAGCTGCTTTACTGTGTAGCATTCCAGCCTCACTTCTTCCCATTCGCAATTAAGGGAGACTACAGATTCTGCTCTCTCTACTGAATCAGGCATCCTTCAAAAATAGGCAATCCAGGGGGCGTGGCTATGAGCCGACCGAGATGGCGGCGTAGTGCGAGAGCTCCGAGGCCGAAACAGCTCTAACTTCATGAATCCGTCTGTCCATCCGGCTTATTTCGCCTTCTGAAGCCTGACCGGAGTGCCGAGACGGGGGGCGCACCGACCGTCCCAGTTCCGGGCAAAATCGAGCGACGCCAGCCGGAGATAGATCGAAGAGGCGGGACGGGCCCTGCCGCGTATCCGGACACCGCCCTGCCGCAGCACTGCGAGCCGACCGGAAGTACCCTGTGGTCGGGGTGCTACACCGGAAGGTCCCGCTGGTCGACTGCGGACCGTGTTGAAGATCGACTCGAGTGAGAGCGGAGGTGGGCCTGTTCTCGGACAATCGCTTGCCCAGCGGTGCCATTGCACCTGAGTGTGAGGGATCCGTACTGGTAAAGGAAGAGACCAGGGCGTAATTAGCTAACCGCTGGAAGTCTGAAACTGCACCCGGCTGGGCCCACAGTGATCGGTAAGACTGAGTAATAGTAACACCTGGACAATCAGTACTGGCGGGCGATCAGGGGAGTGGAGACCGGTGAATTTGATACTGGGACAGCAGAGGAGCCAATACTGCAACACTTCCTCCTCACGTCCGCCATCACCCTGTTTTCCTTGGTGACATACGAGGGGCCCTGAAAGACGACGCCATTTTGGACATCGCTTCCCCACAGCCTAGAACCACGGTGCTGTCGACACGCTGCGTGACGAAGCCACAGGAGCAAACAGTGAAAAAGACTGCCGATAGAAATGGCGGGAAGGGGACCCAGACACACTACGGCGCAATCGAAACTAGAGAAGTACGCCTTTGAGAAAGCTGCCGTGCAACATCCGGAGGGCCGCCCGTCCACGGGAAAAAGCCCAGAGGGAGATGGCTCCAAAAAAGTGACACTAGAGGATCTAATGAAGACGCTCTCCAGCGTTCAGACAACGGTGGGGTCTATTGCAACGGACGTTGACCTACAGGCTGATCTCCAAAAGATGGCGGAGCGTGTGGCGCAGGTGGAAGTCGTTACCAAATCCTTAGTGGAAGACACCTCGGAACTGCAGCTCACTACGGAGCGACTGGAGGCAGTCGCCAGAAAACTGCAGGAACGACTAGATGATCAGGAAGGACGCTCACGGAGGAATAACGTCCGAATTCTAGGCATTCCGGAATCGGAAGGCAAGCAAACGATGGATCTATATGTGGAGGACTTAATTAAAACGAAACTGCAACCGAAGGGCCTCTCCCACTTCTTCTCTGTTGAGCGAGCACATAGAGTTCCTGGGGGTGCGCCGAAGCCGGGGGCACCGCCGCAACCAGTGCTGGCCAGACTTTTTAACTTCCATGATCGAGATGCCATACTCCAACAGTCAGGATCTCTGCACCTATTAAAATACTGAACTTCACCGTTGCCTTCTTTCCAGACTATACGGCTGAGGTGGTCCGGCGCCGGAAAACCTTCACCGATATAAAAAAAGCTTTGCGGGCCAAAGAGTTACCCTACTCCATGCTTTTTCCGGCAAGACTGAGAGTCGTGGACAATCACAAGGCATGGTTCTTCGACACCCCGGAGGCGACAAGAGACTGGTTGGATGATTGGAGACGCACTGAGGCCCAGCGACGAGCTGGTAGGGGTCAACGCGACCAAAAGACAACTGCTCAGACGGATCACCAGGCATCACAAAGACATAGTCAGGACCTATTTGCTGAATCGGGCCTGGAGGAGGGTGAGCCTCAGGAGGAGTGAGCGCCGGACCTCGAGACCCTTGATCAAACTTTATACGGCAAACTGACTGTGTAACCCTTGGTATTCACTCTGTGTCAGGTGGACGAGGCCACACGGAGCTGGTTGTAAGGTCACAGAGCTACTTACCCCTTGCAAGCAAGTACAATGGGTTGGGTTGAGACTATGCGCTCTGCTAAGTTGGGGTGGCGGGCGGTTTCAGGCCCGTGCAGCAGGGAGGCAGGGAGGGGGGAGGGAGGGGGATGTTTGAATGTTTTTGTTCTTGTAATTTGCGACAAAACACGATATGTTCTACACAATACGATGGAGACTGGCTTATTGGTAACAGTGCGCGGTGAGGCCCATCCCCTATTGGACTGCACACAACCACACACGCACCTGAATGGCAGCACAAGTGATGGATACACCTGACAATCCTACACCGCATCCCTTTTACACATCGACCTTATCAGTGATGACATGGAACGTCAGGGGACTGGGAGACAGGGTGAAGAGAGGCCCAGTCCTACAATATCTGAAGCGCTGCAAGCCAGCAATACTTCTATTGCAGGAAACACACCTTGTTGGCTCGGCCTCGAAGGCGATGGATAGATGGGGATATAGGTTCATTGTGCATGCAGATTTCTCCTCCGGCTCTAGAGGGACGGGCATACTTATTCGAAAGAACTTTCAAATGGTGTGTCAACAGACAAAAATAGACAATCAGGGATACTTTGCAGCAGCGACGATACTATTTGAGGGCCAACTGTACAACTTTGTGTCCGTGTACGTCCCTCCCGGGCTGCATGCCACAGCACACATGGCCCTTGCTACCTTTGCCGGCAGCGACGCTAGTGATAGGGGGCGACTTTAATGACGTTCTAGATCATGAGATGGATAGACACCCACATACTACAGCGGCACGGGGAGGCGGGCGACTTGCTGGATTATTAGATGCCTTGGGACTGACGGACTGCTGGCGCCATAAACATCCCCACGACAAGCAATATACTTATTATTCAGCGACACATCACTGTTTATCACGTATAGATTACATTTTAATGTCCGGAGACGGACTGCATGGCATTGAGGAGGTAGACATCCGCCCCTGGGGAATCTCGGATCACTCTCCGCTGCGACTCACATTCACGACTCATCGCTCCCGTAGAAACCGCGTTTTTCCTATCCACGCGGGTTATCTACAGAGCTCCCCTTTGAGGAAATCCCTTTCCAACACTGCTAAACACTACTTTCAGGAGAATTTGGGCACCGTGGGCTCCCATAGTACCCTATGGGAGGTATATAAAACTGTCATACATGGGCAGGCAATTGCATCCATAGCCGCTCATAGGCGGACTCAGAATCAAGAACTTAGCACCCTTGAGTGTGCTCTTAAAGATGCTATCTCTGATCACGAGACCCACCCGTCCCCAGGAGCCGCTCAAACAGTCCGGCTGGGGCAGGTTGAATGGAGGGCGTATCAAAGGGAAATGGTGCAGACTACAATTCAGGCCTCCCGTCATAGGGTGTATGAGCTGGGTGTTAAAGCCGGAAAGATGCTGGCTTGGCTCGACAAAAAAGAAAAATCAGGCAGGGTCATTGCACAACTGGCATTACCTGAAGGAAATTTGACCTCGGACCCTGGAGCTATAGTCGAACAGCTGGCTGATCACTTTGAGACAATTTATGCCCCCCAGGCGACATACACGACGAATGAAGCCTATGATTATATTAAGGATTTGACAATCCCCTGCCTCTCACCTGAGGCGGCACTTTTGCTGGAGGCGGACATCACTGTGGAGGAGGTGCGGGAAGCCACCGACGCGCTGGGGTCCGGCAAGGCTCTGGGACCCAACGGACTCCCAGTGGAACTGTATAAGTGAACAGCTTCCATAACGGCCCCCCATTTACTCAGAATGTTCGTAGACAGCCTAAAAGTAGGAGAACTCCCTAAAGATCAACGCCTGGACACGATTATCCCGATCCATAAACCTGGTAAAGCTCCGGAAGCATGCAACTCTTACCGTCCCATCTCCTTGCTAAACGCCGAGCCAAAGATCCTTGCCAAACTACTATCACAGCGTTTGGCCCCCCCACCTTGCCGCCTTGGTACACCTGGACCAGTCTGGCTTTATGCCAAATCGTAACACCTCTCATAACCTGCGCCGTCTACAGGCGGTGCTAGCTCGTCGGGAATACATACAGGAGCCGGCAGTACTTCTCTCCCTTGACGCCACTATGGCGTTTGACCCAGTGGAATGGCCTTATCTATTCGCGGTGCTTCGTCACATGGGCTTTGGCCCCAAGTTCTGTGCGTGGGTCCGCCTGCTCTATACCGGGCCTCTGGCCCAGATAGCAGCTAATAGTTACATCTCCAGGGACTTCCTGCTTGGACGCAATGGACAAAGGATCCCCAGTCCTTTGTCCATTGCCACGCACCCTGTGCAGTAACTCCCTTCTTCACGAGGGTGATGTTCACTCGGCGTATTGATTCCCAGTTACGAACAACCACAGACTCCGTTTCCCGAAGGCTTTTAGTAAGTAGCTCCCAGGCTGTTTTAATTCCCCGGCCCAATATGGGAAATGCGCTTTAAACCATTACCTGTCAGTTTCCGCTTTTTCACAGCTGTTCGCGGCAGCTTGATTCCCGCCCCGCCGCCCGGAATTCTCCGCGGCCCGGCAGTCCCCAAAAGAGCACAGTTTCGGTGCAGGTAGGAGACGTCCTGCTTTTGATACATGTATTTGTCATACTGCCTCCATCGTGCAAAGCGGTATACATCATTTGTTTGCTTTGCCCCCCAGCCTTCTGCAATTAGAGATAACGACTATGTGAGTCCTCTATGAACTACACACTTCGCCCGGGGCGCTTCGGATCCTGGCATCTTTGATACCGTTCACAGGTATTTGGCTAACTCTATGCTATCCCCCTCTTGTGCCAGCCTTGACCTTATACACCATCAGTACTGATTGCCGTCACCCTTGCTCTTGCAGAACACTTACCTGAGGCTATATCTACTTCTCCCCACGCAATTCCTGTGTCGGCTGAGAAGGTAAATCTTCTTACTTATGGGTAGAGAAACAGAGAGTAATTTCTTCAAAAGCACTATATACACAGTTTCTGACACCACTCGCAATTTTCCTTTTAGGCACACTTTCATCCAGTCCCCATCCTGAGGAGAACCTAGACTCATCAAGGTTCGAAACGCGTTGACTCCCAGTCTGTGTCAAGAACAAAGGGTGCAGTTAGGGACTAATTCAGACCACTTATGCGGGCCCTTTCTGACAATTCTATAAAGCTCTACCCACAGGTGTTGTGAGACAGGCAGGCAAATCCATTCCTGATCCGCCTGTTTTCTGGTTTTCTAGTTAAAGGACTGGCTTTCTTCACGCATAAATTGTAAAAAAAACTGTATATGTTGCAACTATTGTGTTATGTAATTTGTTTGAAGCATAGTAGTTGGTGTCTCTGAAATTCTGAATGTTTTCCTTAATTGTTAGTATTCTTGTATATATTGTACATATTCTTCCATGTTTTTGCACTAACTGTTTTGATAGAATGTTTCTTTGATGTCATGTGTTCTGATGAAATAATGCATATTCATTCCTAAAATACAATAAATTTGTTTGGAAATATACAACCACTGGCTACGCAGTACGGTTTGGCTGTGTGGTCTACTAATTTGCTTTAAATTATCCTAATCAGCCACTTTGTTCTGTTTTTCGATTATTGAGGTCCAGGCTGATTAGGAGTAGGACCCCCACTTTCATTTGCGCACAGTCTGGACGTGGGACGAGGCAGGGCTGCCCGTTGTCCCCCTTGTTGTTAACGCTAGTCCTTGAGCCCTTGGCGATTTGGGTTCGGTGGGAACCATCCATCAAAGGTATCAGATGGTCTCCGTCGTGGGAGGATCGGATATCTCTCTATGCGGATGACATCCTTCTTTATTTGACTTCCCCTAAAAAAATCGATCCTAGAATTACTCAATGTTTGCGAGAAGTTCGGGGGAGTCTCGGGATATAGAATTAACTGGACTAAATCAGTCTTATACGTCCTTGCTGGTTGCCCGCCCCCCACTCCCGGTTGACTGTCCATTGCGTTACACTGAAACCCCCTTCAAATATCTGGGAATCCACGTTTCGTCCAACCCAGACGAGTTTCACGCACTAAATCTGGAACCCCCAGTGGAACGATTCAATCGAGTCGTGAAGGTGTGGCGATCCCTCCCTCTCACCCTCCTGGGCAAAGCCGCGTTGTTCAAAATGATGACATTGTCCCGGTTTCTTTACCTCCTTGAGAACACACCGTTCCCGGTCCCCCCCTCCTACTTCAAGGCCATCGCAGCAGCAGTCTCTACTTTGCTGTGGGACGGGAAACCGGCGAGGATTGCACAATGCAAACTGGTGAAAGACTGGTATGATGGGGGCATAGCGCTCCCTAATATTGAACTGTATTACTGGGCTGCCCATCTTAAGCAAATCAATTATTGGCTGCACGCCCCACAGACGGAACCCGCCTTTATGGCAGACAGGCAGAGTATTGAATCCAGGGGATTGTTAAGAAACCTATATAGTCATAGCGCCCCAACCGACCTTGTGGGTCCGACCCATCAGACGGTTCAGCTTTGGTACAAGGCACATAGACATCTTCAGTGCGCGAACATTGTTACACAAATGACAACCCTATGGGACTCGCACAGGCTGGGCTTCATGGGCAATAGTAAAGGGTTTCAGGCGTGGGACTCCATAGGTATATCAGTGGTGGGGGACCACTGGAAAAAGAACAATATAGTGGATTTCTCATATCTACAAACCAAACACGATATGGCACAGTCAGAGTACTATAGATTCATACAGATACGGCATGCGCTTCTGTCAGCCGTCCCGGTGGGAACGAAACTGCAGGAGTCCACCCCTCTAGATGACAGGCTGCTGACAGAACATATGTCCCACAAGGCGACGTCCTACACATACCGGAAACTGGTCAACAACCTCCCTGACATGCTGACCAAACTACGTTTGACTTGGGTGGGTGATATTGGTGAACTTGATGACTCGGAATGGCAGGAGGCTCTCTCGTCGCCCCGTGAAACTGCAATTCCTTCCAGACTTAAGCTGGTTCAGTTAAAAGTGCTGCACCGCACATACTACACCAGGACGGTCCTTTACAGAATAGGGAGAACCTCTCACGAATATTGCCTCCGTGACTGCGGAGAAAGAGGAACGTTCTTCCATACTATTTGGGACTGTAACCGGGTGGCCACGTACTGGGCAGTAGTAATGCGAACCATTTCCCAGACCATAACTGTTTCCCTGATGCCCAACCCACGTTGCTGCCTGTTGAACATCTGGGACGCAGAGGACCTGACCCATCGTCAGCAGGACTGGGCCATGCTGGGAATGTTGGTGGCAAAACGTAACGTTGCGAGACTGTGGGGTTCTCACGTGCTGCCCACATTGCGAGACTGGTGTAAGGACATGGATGAAGCAATGGTGGCGGAGAAAGCAGTCTTTATTCATCGGGGGTGCCCTGCAAAGTGGGGAAAAATCTGGGGGGCCTGGAACAAATTTAGAGGGGACATATGCGAGCCTCCACGAGTTGACCCAGATGAGTGTCTTTCGGATTAGGAGCTGGGTCTGAGTTATATGTGTGTTGAAGGGTGACTCTCCTGCTGTGATAAACTCCGACCTACTGATTATTTGCCACCATATTGTGGGGGTGGGTCAGAGGTTGCACTGCCAATGTTCGCTACGTTGTTTACTGGAACAATGTTTTGTCGCTAGTGAAGAATTGAACGTTATTGATTTGTTTTTAATTTAACGCAAAGTTTTGTTACAGGGTTCAAGCAAAAATCATAGACCTAAGCCATATCGTATATTTGTATCGTCTGCATTATGGTACAGCATATTCCCATTCGAAGCCGGACCCCCGGGTTATCGGCTAAACGGCTGTATTATCCTGACAATAATACCAAGACTGAATTGCTATCGCGGCCGGCCCGGGAGGTTGTAGGCCCTACATTTGTCATACTGAAAATGTACAATAAAGGTCTTTAAAAAAAAAAATAGGCAATCCAAACATTCAAAAAGGAATCTTCCCAAAAGTATGTGGTATCGTTATGGTCTGCACTCACTAAGTAGTGTTCACCAGTCACTGTACATGAGTCACAAATGCAAATTCGGAATCCTTTCCGCTGCTTCCAATGTTAGATTTGGAGGTCTCTAGTTGGCACAGGTAGGTACTTGTGACAAATAGGGACCCTCTCCTCTAGTCAGAGTAAGGGGGATTACACTTCTAAAATAACCCCTGCTCTCCCTCTAGGTTGCGTGGCGTGAGCAGCAAGGCTTTACTTCAGAGGCGTTGTAAGTTAAGCAGTTGTGACCACATACAGTAACTCAGTGACAACACTACAAATGGACACCACACAGATTTTATATAAAAAATAAGTAGACTTTATATAGAGTTACAAGACCATAAACAACAAAAATACACACAATGATTACTTTAAGATGGTAGATTTAAGCTTAGTACAGTTCAGTTCTTAGATGCGACACTCTGCGTCAATGTACCTTAAGTTGCATTGCGCTTCCACGACAAGCAATGTCGCAGCAATGGGGAATGCGGCAAAGTTCAGGTGCAAAGAAATAAAGACGTGAAGATCCTCCAGATGCGGCACGCTTCTCGGGATGCGAGAAGCTCTCGGTTCCATGCGTGGACTACAGCGGCTACACCCTTACGATGCAACGGCAATAGCTCCAGCGGCGATGCTCCCACGATGCGTGATCCTTTAGCTGGATGCGACAACTACAGCGGCGACATCCAAGGTTTGACGGTAGAAGCTCCGACTGCGGCGCGCTTCTCGGGGAGGCGAGGTGCTCTTGGTCGATACGGTGCAATGCGACAGTTCCAGCCGCGACACCATCCTTCTCTGGAGTTGCGATGGCAGGCACAGCCAAGGCGACACGTTCCGACCTCGTTGCGAGATTCTTCTCCTGATGCGGTGCAGTGCGACCGCTCCAGCGGCGACACCCTCCTTCTTTGGAGTTGCGATGGCAGCAGAGCGACGGCAACACGCTTCCTCTTTGTTGCGGCACGCTTCTCTCCAATGCGGTGCAGTGCGATAGTTCCAGCTGCGACACCCTCCTTCTCTGGAGTTGCAACGGCAGGCACAGCGACGGCGACACGCTTCTTCTCGTTGAGTTGCGCTTCCAGTTCCTTGTGACACGCAGTTCCTAGGAAGGCCCAAAACAGCAGCAGGCACTTCCACACGAACTCTGGGGAGCTGGGGGTTGAAGTCTGTTGTCCCTGAGACTTCAGCAGGAAGCAAATTCTTTTCCAAGCCTTTGGAGATCCTTCACAAGTTGGAAGCAAAGTACACAAAGTTCCTTTCTCCTTCCTTTGTCAGTAAGGCAACCACTGCAGGCCAATCCCCCAAGCAGCACTTCAGCTTGGGAATAGTCTCTCCTCAGTTTCTTCAGGTTCCTCCTCAGTAAAGGTTTCTTCTTGTATTCCAAAGTGATCTAATTTCTTGGGAGCTGGGTCCCAGTACTTATACCCCAAAATCCTTTGTTCTCTGAGGGGAGAGGGGCCTTTGCCCAGTCCAAACCAGTTCTGAAGCACTCTGTTTACCAGACTTCTCCTTTCCTTTCACAGTGCAGGGCATGCACATCAGACGCCCCACAGGAGGTGGAACCAGCATTGTGGAAAGCAATTACAGTCCTGGAGCACTTTGTTTATAGGACTCCTTCTCTTCTTTCAGTGTGCAGGGCAGAGAAATCAGCCGCTCCCCAGGGGGTGGAGCCTGCATTGTGAAAGGCAGGCACAGCCCTATTCAGAGTTCAGGTGCAACTCCTCACTCCCATCTAGATGCAGATCTCTCTATTCACCACTGGGTGACTCAGCCTGTCTCCTGGAATTCACCAGCCCTGTCACTCACAAAACCAGACATAGGAACATACAAACTAGCAGAGGCAGGTTTGAATGGTTAGACAAGCAAATACCTACTTTCTAAAAGTGGTATTTGCAAACACAGAATATTAAAATAAACTTCACTAAAAGATGTATTTTATTATTCTGAGTTCCGGCATACTTAACTCGAATTTCTACCATGTTCTCTGAGCCTGTTAGGGTTTTAAAATGGAATAACTCTAACAGCCCATTCTTGCCTATGGAGAACAGGTAGCCTTGCGGTAGTGAAAAATGAAAATGGCTGTAATTCACTATTAGGACATGCCACACACATCAGGGCTTGTCCTACCTTATATTTACAATGCACCCTGCCCATGGGCCTACCATAGGGGTGACTGATATGAAGAAAAGGGAAGGTGTAGGGACTGGGAAGTGGGTGCACTTGCCCAGTCAGCATGACAGTACCAGACTGCACGCAGGCTCTGCAATGGCAGACCCTAGACATATTTTACAAGGCTGCTTCTGCGGGTCGCACAACCAGTGCTGCAGGCCCACCAGCAGCATTTGGATTACACGCCCTGGCACACTCAGTGCACTAGACTAGGGTCTGACAAGTAAACCAAATAGCCAAACATGGAACCACTAATTAATACATCAATTTACAATAGGGAGCACTTGCACTGTTGCACTGTATAGCAGTGGCACAGTGCCCAAAGCATCTAATACCAGCAAAAACACATGAGGCAACAGCAGAAAATGGAAGGGAGCCCCACGCCAATGGTGCCAGGTCTAACACGTGTCACTTCCAGCTGAAAAGTGGGAAGAACTACCCTAACTCCTGGGAGTTCTCTTCACTAAGGCAGAAAAATCTGGACAGACCATCAGCGTTGGCGTGTTCTGTACCAGGGCGGTGTTCCACCGTAAAGTCCATACCCTTTAGGGAAATGGACCACCTCAACAGCTTTGGATTCTCACCCCTCATCTGCACCTACCATCTGAGGGGTCTATGGTCTGTCTGAACCCAGAAGTGAGTCCCAAACAGGTGTGGTCTTAGCTTCTTCAGTGCCCAGACCACAGCAAATGCCTCACGCTCAATAGAACTCCACCACTGTTCCTGTGGAAGTAACCTTCTACTTTTTTTAATCTATATGTAGCTCCCCTCGCACAAATAATAAGGAACAGTGGTTTCACACCAATATCCTACGCTGACGACACCCAAATTGTGGTGTCAAAAAGTAAGGATGTACAGGACACAGCAGAAAAATTCCAACTCTGCATGGCACAAATCAGCCAATGGATGAGAATGAACTGCCTAAAACTGAACGGTGACAAGAGTGAGGTCATGATATTAGGAGGGGACACAAACATATGGTCCTCCTCATGGTGGCCAAAAGATCTGGGAAGATCCCTGAGTCGTCAGAAAAGGTGAAAAACCTAGGGATCACGTTAGACACTAATCTCTCATTCGACGCTCAAGCCAGTAAACTGGCTTCATCACTTTGGTACTCCTAAAAATGATCAAAAAAATTCTACCTTACTTACCGTATGATTCACGCAAGACAGTAGTGACAGCACTAGCATTGTCCAGACTGGACTACGGGAACGGCCTATATGCCGGAGCAAGGAAGAAAATCCTTCTCAAGCTACAACGCCTGCAGAACGCAGCAGCCAGGCTGATACTAGGAATACCAAAGTTCGAAACAGTCAGCCACAAACTAAAAAACTTGCATTGGCTACCAATTGTAAATAGGATACAATTTAAATCACTGTGCCTGGCATACAAAGCAATAAACGGAACTGGATCACAATTTCTAAAGACACATTTACAACAATATGAGCCAAACAGGCTTCTCAGATCTAGCCAAATGAAGCTCATCAGGGTCCCTAGATTCAGGAGAGCTAACTGGGGCGGAAGAAGCTTCCTAGTATACGCAGCAAGAATCTGGAACCCACTACCACTAGACATAAAGACCAGCCCATCCTTGAAATCCTTCAGAAAAGAAGTTAAAACATGTTTTTTCTCTGCACAGCCCTAGTCAACATCTTCAAGAGCCAGTGGTACGTCTCAGCGCCAAGACGCCCTCGGGCATTCGCGCGCTATATAAATAGAAAAATCAAATCAAATCAATCAAAATCAAATAAAGGCTACAGGTTGATCTAGGCCCTCCTCATTCATCTGTGACAAAACAGCCCCCACACCATGCTCTGAAGCATCTGTCCGGACAATGTACTCTCTTGAGAAATTGGATGCCAGGAGCACGGGTGCCGTGCACATGGCAGCTTTCAGGGCCTCAAAGGCTTTCTGACAGGTGTCAGTCCAAATCACTTTCTTGGGCTGCTTCATGGAAGTCAGCTTTGTCAAGGGTGCAACAATGTTGCCATATCCCTTAACAAACCTCCTGTAATACCCTGTGAGTCCTAAAAATGCTCTCACCTCTGTCTGGGTTTTGGGTGGCTCCCGAGCCAGGATGGTTTCAATCTTGGGTTGTAGGGGCGCCATCTGGCCGCTCCCAACTTGGTGTCCCAAGTACACCACTGAACCCTGCCCGATCTGGCACTTACTCACCTTGGGACCAAGACCACTGGGCTGGCCCAAGGACTGCTGGAGGACTCAATCACCCCAAGCGCAAGCATCTTTGAGACCTCCTCTTTGATGCAAGCCCTCACCCTGTCAGTTTCCCTGTAAGACTTATGCTTCACAGGTAAGCTGTCTCCTGTGTCCACATCATGGACGCACCAATCTGTGACACCAGGAACCAGGGAAACAGGTCAGAAAACTGTCCCAGCAACTTGTGGCAGTCATTCTGTTGCTCAGGGGTCAGTGTGGAAGAGAGGTTCACACAATCCACTGACCCATCTTGCTCTGAGGCTGACAGGAGGTCAGGCAGAGGCTCAGTATCCTCCTCCATCCCAGCATCTGTTGCCAAGAGCATGCCCACTTCAGACCTCTCTAAGTGGGGCTTAAGGCGGTTGACATGTAGGACCCTCAAGGGGTTCCTAGGAGACCGCAAGTCCACCAAGTAGGTAACTGGACTCTTGTGCTCCACAATCTCAAATGGTCCAGTCCACTTATCTTGCAGCACACAGGGCTGTACTGGGGCTATGACCCACACTTTCTGTTCATTTTGAAGCTCTGCCAGAGTGACATTCTGGTCATACCAGCACTTCATCTCCTCCTGGCTAGCCTTCAGATTCACCTGAGCGAGTTCATTGAAGCACCTGGTCTGGTTACTGAAGGGCAGCATGTAGCTATATGCATCCTGGGAAGGTTTCCTGGGAGATTGCTCCCAGCCTTCTTTAACCAGACTCAGATGTCCTCTGACCGGGTGTCCATAGAGAAGCTCAAAGGGACTGAACCCTCGAGATTTCTGTGGCACCTCACTGTATGCAACAGTAGGCATGGTAAGAGAACATCCCACTTACACCTCATGGGTTCCTCAAGACCCATTTTCATGCCCTTCAGGGTCCAGCTGAACCTTTCAACCAGCCCATTTCCTTTGGGGATGGTAAGGAGTGGTGAACTTGTAGGTTACCCCACACTCCTGCCACAGGGACTTCATATACTTGGAAATGAAGTTGGTGCCCCGGTCAGACACTACCTCTCGAGGAAATCCCACTCGGGAGAAAATTCGAATCAATGCGCATCCCACCACGGGGGCCGTCACTGTCCTCAGAGGCATGGCTTCCGGGTACCGGGTGGCATGGTCCACCAAGACCAGGATGAACCTCTTGCCCATGGCTGTCTTGGGGTCCAGTGGCCCCACAATGTCAATCCCCATTCTCTCAAAGGGGGTAGAGACCACAGGAAACAGCTGGAGAGGAGCCTTGTGCTTCCTCCCACTCTTTCCACTTGCCTGGCAAGTCTGACCAGTCCTGCAATGAGTATCAGAACTCTTGCGCATCTGGGACCAATGAAAGTGGGTGAAAAGCCTTTCAATGGTCTTGTCCTGCCCCAAATGTCCTGCTAATGGCACATCATGAGCAAGCACCAGTAGGAGGGATCTGAACTTCTGGGGTACCACCAGCACACGGGCTGACCCAGGTTCAGCAACCTTAGGATCACTATACAGGAGACCATTCTGAGGGATAAAAACCCAATTTCCTCTTATGCAGGCCACATTAAACATGTATACATTATGTAAGCATATACAAAAAATGTATTTGTTGAAATGATTCACCAAACCCATAGTGCTACCAATGCTACCAATTGCTGGGTATATGGCTTTCTGCCATCCATTAAAGCACAAACACGATCTGTTCATATCCCTACCCCTTTCTTATTTGGGAAGTTGTGAGGCGTGGTTTAGACTGTTCTCCATGATGTACACGCACTATACTGTAGACCCCAAGAGGTACTCGGAACGAGACTATGAGATGATTCTAGCATACATAGAAGTACATCAAGGATTTGATAATGATGGGGAAGGGTCATTAGATCCGAGTGCTTGCATGAACCTGTACATGAATCATGAAAATGTTACTTGGTTACTAAATGAAATACGTGATTTTGCAGAGTTCAATTTTACCGACTATTTCCAACAATTTAAGGAACGAAATGTTTCCAATGATAGAGCTGTTCCCATACCGATACTGAATAGTACCTCTGCATTTTGCATTCAAGGAGCAGGGAATGTCCCAGTAGGAGATAGTTGCTGCAAGTACACTTATCGACTGCAGACATTTAGCAGCCCACCTTTGTTAACACCCCCTAACGTATATTTTGTTTGTGGAGAAAATGCCTACACTTGGCTTCCCCACAGCTGGGCTGGCCGTTGCTACTTGTCTTTTCTATGTCCCCCGGTCTATATAGCACCTTCCGATTATCACAAGGATCATCGTCTAGAGTAACCAGGGTGGTCTGTTTTTAGGAACCGGAGAGAAATAGATACTACCGACATGGATCAGACAGATACTCCTGAATAGCACTTCATTGACATTGCCAAGGGAATATTTCCCATTTGGGGCCCCATAATCACCAGTAGAGAAGTACGGCGGCTATCCTGAGTAGTGGAAAGGGTAATAAATACCACTGCCAACATACTAACTAATTTAACGATAGAGCTTCAAACTACGAGGCTTGTCTCGCTTCAAAATAGAATCGTTCTAGACGTTATCCTGGCTGATCGAGGAGGAGCATGCCGCGTGATCAGCAGTTCCTGCTGAGTGTATATTCCTGACTCCGCCCCACTGTTCATTTGGCCATTCAAATGTTGTATCGGTTGGCATCTGAAGTACACGGAGACACTGGTACCTGGTCCCTGTCCGGTTGGTTTTGGGGTTTATTGACTGCCTAGGGTTGGAAAATTCTGATAGTATTAGCCGGAATTGCTGGTATCATATTTACTTGCTGCCTTTGCATTCACTGCGGACCTGCCTTTTGCTCCTATTGTGCCACTAAACTTGCCTCCTCTGTGCCCAACCCTTCCCCAGCAAACACAAAGACCTAGTTAGTTCAACAGGAGATAAAGGACCTTATGTTAGATGAGGGGATCTTCGAAGACTGACTTCCCTTATAGTTAGCTGCATCATGCTAAAAGGGTGGTTCTGAGGGATTAAAATCCAATTTCCTCTCATGCAGGCCACATTAAAAAACGTATACATTATGTGAGCATGATGTATCTATATGTATCTCCATCTTTGTAGAACGTAATATTACCACTTTGCTTGTCTTGGCCGGTGAGACAGGATATATGCTGATTGAATATACGGTACACACAAGTAGGCCGAAAATCTGAGGCTGACAATCCAAACGGCTTGTCAGCTCCTTTCTGTTGAGTAATAGAGGGCAGCTGAATACATTCTATTCTTTCCCAAACCTGGTTACAAGGTTGCATCTGGTTCCTTGTTGTGATAATCGCATTCCTGAAACCACGGTGCCTGTACTCCCGAACACGGAGACGAAAGGGAGTTACCTCCCCTGACCTTCCCAGAGATACCTAAACCGAGCTCTAAGTTAATTATGTGTACCATATATGGTCTTTTCTTGAAGCCTCCAAGCCAAGCAGTCTTCTCCGCGCACCTTGAGGGGTGATGATGAGAGAGGCTCCTCTATAGAATATTTTTGTTGTAATACATGATTGAACTTTCTCCTCTGCCAACTGACTGAATATTTGGTATTGGGCTATTGGTAAGTATAGCTCTAAATGTTATTTTATGGTACGTCAATTCTCCCAGTAGATCCAAAGTGATCCTGACTGATCACCGGCTGCCTGGCTTACAGCTTGTTGCTGCAAGCCCTCAAGAGAAGAGTATTCTTTCTGCTCCTTGCAAAATTCTTCCCTGGAGGAACCTCCTTCTTGCTGCCAATGGGCCAGCTCAGGCAGGTCTCCGAGTTCAGCTATCTGTTCCCCGGTAGGCTCCAGGGCATCCCCCTCAGGGTCTACCTCCTCCTGGGCCGTGGGAACTTCAGTGGCCGGTTTCCCGCGCCCTTCGCCACTTTTCTCTTCGTCAGGTTCCTGGGCCTCCCTCTCAGGCTCCAGGTCCTCTTGAGAACTCCTACTGGCTTACATTGACCAGGTGGTCATGCACGCCCAGTCAGGCAGTCCAACCATCCTCAAGTGAGTTGTTTTCTCCACCTTTTCCCAAGGGAAGCTCTACAAAATTGACATTGTTCTACATTCTGTCCATCAACTGTGTTTTTTGCAATTTTCACCCGAGTGTGCTGGGGATGCTCAGACGTGAGTCCCAGGCTCTCCACATCACTGGAGTCAAGCTATCCAGGCTGATGAAGGCTGATAGCCAGAAACCGGTCCTTGGATGCTTGATTCCGGTCTGGGAAAGACATGGCTTGGTAGTTCGGACTGGACTGTTCCCATGAGGCACAGGGTCAGAGCTGATTTGCATATAGCCAGTGTCTAACCCAGGGTGGTGTGGAGTGCAAAAAAACGATGGATTTAGGCCCAGATCCTTGTACTGGGGTGAATGTATGACATTGTTCTACATTCTGTCCATCAACTGTGTTTTTTGCAATTTTCTCCCCGAGTGTGCTGGGGATGCTCAGACGTGAGTCCCAGGCTCTCCACACCACTGGAGTCAAGCTAGCCAGGCTAATGAAGGCTGATAGCCAGAAACCGGTCCTTGGATGCTTGATTCCGGTGCTTTGCCTGGTGCTCACCTTGATGATACAGATTACACCTGTCCATCTGACTTGTCGATGCCTGATTTGCAAACTCGTTTAGCCACAGAATCCAGATTTTAATTTGACACTGTTTCACATGCCTCAGAGAAGCCCACAAGGCTGAGTGCCTCTGCGACTTTGTTTAAAAAACATTTTTTAATACCCCCTTGGACTTACACTTGGCTGGGGCTTTTTGCTCTCTATATGTTTATGTCAATGGGTTTTGTGTTTTATTTTTTCCGATTTGTCAATGGACATTATGTCGAGGAGAGAACATGCATTAGACATCTGAAGGGAACTTTAGCTCCTCACTCCTCATCACATTCAGCACACAGATTGAAGAGAGACTTGGCCTTTGTTAACATCACCGCGTGGCCTGTCCTGGATGGTATAGTCTGGGATGCAGTTCAATTTCAAATCCATGGCCCGACTGAAGTTGTTAATGTTCCTATTGTACTTATAGTTAATATGGCGGATGTCGTTCGACAAAATATACGTTCTGTTGATTGGGATGTTCGGGCTGTAGAGGCTTAGTTTGCTGATTTGAAATATTATGCTGCCTTTGATGCTGAAGATTTATATTTAGATTCTGCTAATTATGGTGATTTGCTTTGTTTCCAACATTTTGGCAATCACTACTTGCACAAAACTAATTATAGGAGGAGTACTGTGAATTATACCCAGTGGGAACATTGTCCTGCTCCTTTAAGAGGCAGCTCAGACACATTTTTGAAAAAGTATACATATTTTACTGATTTTAATCAGTCCAATCCCGCTTCATTTTATTTTAAAATGACAGACAAATCCAATTCCAAATTTTGACTTACCGATACTAAGTTACTGTATTCGAAGTCCTTTCTAGACCGACTAGCTGTTGGTGGCTTCGAGTTGTGGAAGGAAACTATTGACCTTAAATCAGTTCGGGGTTCTAAAAGTTGGCAGGTACAAGGCAATGAGGCTTTGCACCGTGCATGTCTCATCCCAAATCATATATTGTTTTTGAATTCTACTATCTCACAGACAACATGCTTTGGATTGGCTACATCTAAAAAATTCAATTCTCCTTCCTTCCCAGATTTGGAAGAATATTCGGGTTGGGAAAACTCAACTAAATTTTCAATTATAGAATTACAAACCCTTTTGCTAAATTCATCCTTAAACATTTCCAGTTTGGATCCCAAGGGTTGGTTAATGTGGCACCGAAGTGCAGACTCGTGCCAGCATCGTTTTTTGGGCCTAGCTGAGGGTTTTACACAAGTCGGAGTAGATCCCCATTTTGATAGTGACCATTCTGTTACCACTTATTCTGTAGGCAAACTATGTCAGAATTGGCTCACGCACTCTAAATTGGAGTCAGTTAAATTGCATTTATCTAAACTGACCGACGAGGTTGACTTGAATGATTTCATAAAGGGCCCGGCTAACGGTAGATCTAAAAGATGGATCTATGCCATTTATAATGAACTGTGGAAAACATCACAGATTGAAGCGTCTACCTGCCTTAGGGCTATCGACCAAGCTAATTTAGAAAAAGTGCTTGCAGTTGTGGACAACAGCATTAATACCCTTTCCTCCCGAATTTACACATTAGATAATATTGTTTCATCTGTTGTTGAAATTGTACATGATGAAGTGTCTGTTTTATACCATGGTCAATATCAATTGCGTTCTGGAATGCAGCTTGCGTGGACCTTGCAGACGCTGAAACATGGAAAAGTGCCTTGGACCTATGTTAATGTCTCCTCTCTGTTTACACCATTTAATTTGACTGAGAAACAACGTTTGCTTTCCATGAGAGATGCTTCTTTTTCGATGTTGCACATTGAACGCCTAGAGTCTTTGCCCTTTTCAGTGGCAGAAGCCACAGCTGCAACGTGGCTAATCCACGGATTAATTACTCTACCTTTCGCGCTTTTTCAGTTTTCAAATTGCATGAAGTATTTTGCCATAGGCAGATACGAGCGGCTCGGTACCTCCTACTTGCATGAAGCCTGGTCGCTCCCTTTCACTTATAGATGCCTTAGGGACGGGAAAGAGGTATATCTGAATGGAGATGAGTGTACAGAAACAACAGATAACTCGTTGATGTGTAGGCACATCCAATTGCATCGTTCATGTAACCAGAACCGCCCTAATTTAGCATGTGTTTTGAAAGGTACACCGGTGCCTGCTATAGTCCCGAAATTTTACCTTGTTAGTTAACGGGAGTTATTTACTTTTAAACAATGAGGATTGCTGTGGGTTATTGAAAGGCATAGCTTACGTTGTAACAGTCAGTGAGCGTGTCGTTTGCTGTAAGAATGTGCTTTATCCACCCCCGCATGGGAACCTGGATGTTTCCATCTGTCCGAGAATTCCGGCCTTGAAGTCAGAGTTCAATAAGATGAGCAGAATAAGAGCCTTATTGTCACAAAAAGAAGTTGCCCTGACATCTGCTCGCGAAACATTTGTCCTTCACGTAGCTAACACCCGCACAGAAGTGCATGCCTTATTGAATACTGACCTTCCTTTCCATTTTTGTGAGCTGATTCACACAATCTTTAACGCATCCTCCACTTCGGGGCTGGCTCATTTTTTTAAAGTAGTAAGCAGTGGTTTTATTGACTTCTTTCCAGAAAATATTTGGAGTCATTCCTGCTTTCCTTCACTCGATATTCTCCGGTCTATTTGGTGGACTTCCTGTTTTGCTGGCACTGGCTGCTGGTTTTTTGTTACTGTTTTGTTTACTGCAAAATGGATGTCCGTCCTGTCTACGCAAACGAGCTGGAGCAGTTAGCACTGTTTCGCAACAGGAGGCTTGAATACTATGGTGTGCTGCCACTTGCCACTTTAAGTGCATCATATGGATTATCATTTCGATTTTCCTATTTCACCTGTGTCCAGCCTGTATTTCATTGCCTGAGCTGTGATTTCATGTGGGCCCTGGATTTGTGTCTCTGCAATTTGGTGTCTCCTGAAGTGGATTATGATCATCTCATGAGTCCCTTAGTTGCTCATGAATTGCTTTGTTCTGACGGAGGGATTATGGCCTTTGCAGCAATGTATGGTGTTCTGGGTCGTTGGAATATATTCGCAGCGTCACAAGATTTCTTGGCACACAGCTTCATTGAGAACCCACCGAGTTGTCCTCTGAGGGTACTAGAGGCTCCAGTAATTGAAGAGCATGTATGTTCTTTTTCTCTATTGAATTGGATGGCTGAGTTGTTTTCGGATGATAACAGTGACTTCCTTTTGGAAGCGGTTGCTGCTTATTTCACCTACTCAGTTTTAGGCTGACTCTTATTGAAGCCATTGATGTCATAATTTTATTCTTCTCTCAAACTTTTTCAGATTTTTTATGGACATTTTTTTTTATAAACAGACCTATTGGCTTTACTAACAGTGGACATTACAATGTCATGCTGGTGAGATTTTGAATTTTTATGTGGACAAAATTTTTTTCCTCACCTACTCGATTTTGAACTGAGCATTTTATTGAACTCTGCTTTCAACAATTGACTCCCTTATCTTATCTTATCTTATCTGATACGTGCTCGGATTAAGGGAGGGTGATATATGGATAGATGTGGCCTGATTACTGTGTTAAGTTAGCATGAGCTTTTTATGAGTTTAAACTCCATTTTTCCTTTCTGCTGCTTTTTGCACACAACACACATCTGCTGCTTTACCTTTGAGCCTAGTAAAATGTTTCGGTTCATACGAGAATAATATGTTGTTACACTGACATCAGCCTTGCTTGGCGAGCTGTGTCTGTACAGTGAGTGCTGAAACCTTCAAGGATATCTCAACACAGTAGTTGTTATGAGCACTGATCTTCGCACGTCCCTAGACATAACATACATGCAGCTGAAGCCAAGTTCTGGCTTTAGGCGCGTTTTATATTGCCTTGCACAAGAGCATATAAAAACACTTGATGGTGCTTCGCATGCAGAGATCTGGTTGCTGATGATGTGATCCCTAACCACTAGGATCTTGAGGTATGGGCTGCTCTGCTAAAACCCACAAGAGACCTTCTTAGATATAATATAATATACTAGCTAGGGAGGGTGAGAATTAGGTTTTGTTAAACCCTATTCACTTTAGCATAATACTATGCTTGCACCATTTGTGTTCTATGGACTAGTGACTATGCTAATTACTTTGTTTCTTATAATATGTTTGCTTGTCTTAGCTAAGATACTGCGCTTGAGAACACGGCATTAGTGAATAAGCATTTCAAATATGCACGTGTCCTCTTTTACTCCTTGTTCTGGACTGAAATGATTGTATAACGAAAGAGTGTTCATGTGTTCCACGTTACCTGAGGTGTACTAAGTTCATCTTCTGGTTTGTCTAAGCATTGGGAGTTTATGATGACCAATTAGACACTGATTGCTAGTCTGGTAGGGGATTTTTGGGTACTAAGGTGAGTTTTGGGACATCCTAATTCACTGAGGTTCCAAGCCTCTATGCACCGTTCTGTCTGAGCACGGAATACCTGCGACAGGGGGTTGAGGTGTGTCCTGCCTTTGCTGGGTGACTCAAAGCCAGGCTGAATAGTCCTGGCTGCATTTGAAGTAGTGGGATGAGTTGTTGCTTACTCTTGAATGTACTGTGTGTGTCTTACACAATGCTGTCTCCTCCCGCTGGAGTGAGCCTGGCCTGAGCCAGGCAGAACTGGATTATGTATGCCAGTGGAACTTTGTTTGTGCAAACTTTAGAGGAAAATTTGGTTTGAATATTGGGGTCCTGACACCAGAATGTTAGATTACTGCTAAACTAAGGAACCTGCCAGGAAGAAGAGCTGGAAGAGCAGTGAGGTGAGACACCCACTTTGGTGTGTGCTTTGCTGGGTTGGCCTTCAGTTGCTGGTTCTGTCTTGGGCAGGGAAAGGACTAGGATGTGCTGCTTTCAGCATCCTAAGTATCTCCAGAGGCTTCATGTAGAGCTTGCCGCCCGTTGGGAGTCTCAGGAGAATCAAAAAATTCCACATCTTCTGGGTACTGGCTTCTAGAACTGAATGTTTCAGGTGCCATAGAAGAGAATAAGGTAATCCAACTCCACTGCTGGCTCAGTGACGTGAAAGCACCACCGCACTTTGCACTGCAATCCTGGTCTCACAGAGGACACCGCCCCCAGCTGCCATCCAGCCGCTGCCTGCACTGTGACCTGAGGGCACCTCACTCCGCATGCCTCTCTACACACCACCACCTTGCTTTCCCCAGTGGCGACTTAATGCTATCAAAGACGCCACTTCCTGCACCGTGACCTGTGGACACCACTCATGGAGAACATGGAGCACTGTGTCACTTCACACCAAAGCCCTAGTCTCACCGACAATGACGTTCCAAGTTGGCATCAACGCCACTGCTTGCACCGTGGTTTAAGGGCACCGATCGTAAGTTACACTGCACACTGCCACATCCCACACAGCAGCCTTGGTCTACCAAAGCTGGCGCCATCGATTTTGGTTTGTCAGTTTATGACAGTGCTCCAGCAATGGCGACTCTGCTGCTTGTACAGTGACCTGCCAGCACTGTGACAAGCAGCGCACAACTTTGCACAACAGCCCCGACGCCTGACGCAGCTTCCGACTTAAACCACGTGCAATTCGATCTGCAGTGTATGTGACTTCAAGGGCCCGACGACTCCTGCACCGACATTCGGAATTGGTGCCTACAGACGCTGGCTCTTTGAAGCTCACAGCGAGGTCCCAGGCACCCTGCATTTCTAAAGGTACTGTTTTGTGGTCTTCTCAATTCCGCTGTCAGCCAGAACTGTTTGGATTTGTTGTTCACGACGCTATGATAGCCCCGGACAGAGCTATTGACTTCAAAGAACTGCATTTAAGCCTATATTTTTTTGTAAATATTTGTATTAATTTTAAAAGATCAAAACATCTGGCAATGCAGTTCGGCTATGCATTCCTCAATACACATAACAACCGTAATACTTCAGGATATTGTGTGCAGTCCCCCTGCTCTTGTACAAATATAAGTATAAATTTCCCATTGTTATGCTAGTTTTCAAAACTAACAAAGTTCATTTCCAGGGTCGCAAGTATTCACAATCAAGGTGAGTCTGTTGGTCTACAAATGAATCGCATTATTGATATACATGCCAGTCCCACCCCTCTCTTGCCCGTTCCTAAGCCCCGGTGTGCCTAGCCTATGCATCAAACATAAAAGATTCAATACTCTGCTTCTCAGCCTTGGGCACTTCCACTTATCCTGGTACTGTCTCTGCATCGTCGTAGCGCTGCCCGGTCATCTCAATGGTTGCCCTGTCAGTCAATGGCTCATGTGCCCCCATCCGTACTTTTAATTCTGCATCTCCACTTAGGTCTGCTTCAGGGTTGTGTAATTGTGGAATCAAGGCCTCCCATGCCTTCACAGTCTGTAGCGCTCTTTAATTATTGGACCTCCTAGCCTGCTGAAAACGAACTATGCTCTCACTTGTTGCCCATTTAAGTAATTCTGCCCTCCATCGTGCAAAACTGGGCCCCTGCCTAGTCATACAATGCATTGTGAGATCTCTTGGCTAACAACAAACCAAAGTCTAGGAACTTATTTTTGACTTTCGTTACGTTGCTATGTGGGAACCAGTGTAGTAAGCACACACCCATTTCCGGTTCTACCTGTCGGTCTGAAACCCCACATAACAGGTCCACTACTTCTTCCCATTACGTTCCCAGTTGCGGACAACTCCACATCATGTGGTGGAATTCTGCTCCCTCTAGGTTGCAATGCGGTCAGTGAGCTGTGTCAACTTTAAAATACTTATTCATCTTCGCCGGGGTTAGATATGCTGTATGTAGTATATAGAAATTAACCAACTGGAACCTGGTGTTGCACGTGCTGTTCCATGCTCTCTCCACCAGCTGAATCCACGTTGTCTCAGGTATCTCTTTGCCAAGGTCTACTACCCATTTCCACTGCAAGTTGGTCAATCGTTTCGTTCCCTCACTCACATTCCTCTATATAGGCATGTGATAGCTTTGAAGGTCCCTGCTGCCATCTCAACGTATTGGCATGCCATAGTTGTGCAGGGTTCTAATAATCCCCCTACCCAATGCCATTGAATTGCAGACACTAAAGCTGAATGCAATATGAAATCCCCCCTAGGGAGGCCGTATCTATCCAACAGGGCCATGGAAGAGTAACAGAACACGATCTTCATACAGGTCTCCCAGTACGTGCAGTCCCAGCTCCTTCCATACAGCCAGAGCGGCCCAGTCTTCCCCATGTGGAAGTGCAGTGCACACCCCCAGTGGTATCTCCGGGGCAAAAGAGTGGGCAATTTTCCCCCTGTGCTGAGTCCGGTTCCAACACAGTCTCACTGTCCGCTCCTCATGGGACAACATCCCAAGATGCAATCTTTGTTGAAGTATGATGAAGGACAATATATGACGCAGAATCCATTGACCTTCCGGGCCATCCGGGCCTCTGAACTCCATTGCCACTGCCTGTGTGAATCACTGCAGTTGGGCTGCTAAATAGTACAGCTCAAAGTCCGGGACTGCCCATACCCCCTCGCCTCGCGAACGCATCATTGTGTCCAGTGCCACTCGCCGCCTACTATTTCCCAACAGGAACCCTCCTACCATGGAACAAAGCGTTTTGAAGAATGAGCTTGGTATCAATATCGATAGCGTCCTGAAAAAGTATAACAACCGGGGAAGTGCCACCATCTTAAAGAGTGCCACCCGACCCGCTACCGAAAGCGGCAGAGTACTCCAGAACGCTAGATTATTCTTAATGGCTCTCAAAGCTCTACCTATATTGCCTTCCAACAGATCATCCTGTGTATGATAAATGTTAGTTCCAAGGTAGGACAGGCAGCAAGGTCCCCACCGGATGTCCTCTACTTGAGGGGGGCACGCCATCGCCCTATCCACAGGGAACAAACAAGTCTTCGCCCAGTTTACCCGCAATCCAGAGTCCGAGCCAAAGACACGCACGTCGCCCCATCTAGAGCCTCCTCTGAATTAGCCAGGAACATGAGTAGATCATCTGCGTAAAGAGAGATATACTGCATGGCTCCACATAGTCCGAGGCTAACATAGTGTCTCCCTGACCTAACCTGTGCAGCCAATGGTTCAATGGCCAACTCAAACAACAAAGGAGAGAGCGGGCACCACTGCTGTGTGCCCCGCCCAATTAGACAGGAAGAGGAAACAGTCGCTCCTGTCTGCACCCGCGCTGTGGCAGAGCTATAGATGATCTCCGTCCATCTTACGAAGGCCTCCCTCATACCCAGTTCCCACAAAACCCGAAACAAATAGGGCCACTCCAGACTGTCAAAAGCCTTCTCTATGTCTACAGAAAGGATCGTCGCAGAAGGTGCCACGCTGTGATCCCCTCCCAAGATGCAAAGTTAACGTGGCACGTTAGTGGATGTATTCCGTGTGGGGATAAATCCTGCTTAATCATGATGTACCAACTGTACCATATAGGGGAGAAGTCGAGGTGCAAGGACCCTACTCAAGATTTTGTAGTCAGAGGTTGACATTGAGAGTGGGCGATACATCGCTCTATCTGATGGGTCCCTACCAGGCTTAAGCACGGGAATAATAATAGCCTCCCTAGTAAAAGTCGTCAACACTCCCGTTTTCTGCGCCTCCTGGCACACTGCCAGTAGCTGCAGCACTAAACAATGAACATATACGAGTAGAACTCTATAGGTAACCCATCTCCTTCTGGTGTATTATTGCGTGCGATATGCTTGACTGCACCCTGTATTTCTCCTATTGTAATCTCCTGCCCCAATAGATCTGCCTGCTTCTCGTCCAGCCGCAGGAATGCCAAGTTTGACAAGATCTCATCCATACAGTCCGCAGCATCTTGCAATTTGCTTCGGTAAAGGTCGGTGTAGTATTCCAGGAATACCCCATTGATCCCCTGCTGTGTGTACACCCCCCATCCAGATTCTCAATCCCATATATAGGTGAGCCCCGGGGATTTGGATTAGCTAGCCAAGCCAGTAAAGCGCCTGCCCTATCCCCTTCTGCATGCACCCGTGCCTGATAGGACTTATGATCAAAGCAGCGCAATCGCTCTACTTGCTCGGCCACTACCTCTCTAGCTTCTAACACTTCCCCTTGCGCATCCGGATTCTCCGGTCGGCTCCTCTCGGTGGTACGCAGACGCTGCTCTGCCGTCTCAATATCTTTCACAAGTGTCTTCCGCACCCCTTCCACTTTAGCAATACAGAGGGAACTGTGGTACTGCTTTAAAGGCATCGCACTCCAGTGCCAGTGATGTCGCCGTCCCCTTGTTCTCACTAAAATACTGGGTAATGCCTGTCCTAATTTCTTCACGGAAAACAGGGTCTTCCAGTGCTTCCGGCCTAATACTCCAGGTCAGCACTGCAGATCTCTTCCGGACCCAGTGTATAGTCACCAGTAGTGGAATATGGTCTGAGAGGGTTCTCGTAAGATACTCAGTTTAGCATGAATGTCAGGGGTACACAGCATTGCGTCTAATTGCACATGCAGTGCAGAGAAATAAGAGTAATCTCGGTACTCCAAATGATGCGCACGCCATGTATCTACCAGCCCCCATCCCCCCTGCCATTTGCGCCTGGTCCTAGAGAGTCTATGTGTAGGGGCTTCAGGCAACGGGGGTTGGGTCTATCCATAGTAGTATCCGCTATAGAATGGAAGTCTCCTTCCATCAATACCGGCCCAGTCAGATAGGGTGCCAGCTTCCCAGCAGATGACCAAAAAAGGGAATCTGGTCTACGTTAGGCACATATACACTACACAGTGTTACATCGGCACCATCAAGGCAGCCAGTTACTGCCACAAACCTCCCATCAGGGTCCACTACATGACTAGTCGGTTGGACTCCCCTTGCAAAGGCGGAATAAGTCATATAGAAGAGTTACCCCCTCCACCTACACTTCAGCGCCAGCCCCTCAGGCTGATTAAGATGAGTTTCTTGGAGGAAGGCTATGTGAACCCCCCTACGTACCAGATGAGCATGCACCCTATGACATCTAATTATCATATATAGATCCGTACATTCCAGGTTATACATTTCAGATCAATTAACGTCCCCATGGCGAGATCCATCTCTCACAGACAACCGCTCACACCATCCAAACACATCAGTGCTACTAACATCCCCAAAATAAAATTGTGTATGTCCCCAACCACCCCACCCCAGGCCAGGCTCTACAAATCTAGCACCCATCCAAACTAACACTTTAGGCAACACAGAAAGAAAAAAGGGGGAAAGGCGGCCTGGAGCCGTGGAGGTCTGACTAGATACTCCTTCTCCATCTTGCCCCGTACCCGTAACAATATTGTGGCCCTGACATCCCTGCGGACCGTACGAGGTAGGGAACCACATACATCAAGCACCTACCCAACCCTAAAGTCCTTTCCAATTGACACTCGCTAGGCTCCCACAGAAAGGCAGGAAGGAAAGCGGGCATCAATAAAACAAGGAAAAACACACTATCTTGCAGGGCTAGAGGGATGTTTATAGACCATGCCTAAGTATTATCCCCCGTAGAAATCAACGAACAACTACAAACTTAGGGGTCTCCAAAGGGATCCATAAGTGATCCGCTACTCAAAGTAACCTTATCAACAGTACAAGGGTACGATGACAGTGACACTCACAGACCAGATCACAAGATGTGAAGAACCAATAACGTGAGTCACCCCTGGTTTAGGATTCCCATCAACGGTCTTGTGATGATCAATGTTATCATTTGGTAATCCTTATCGGGTATTGTGTCTCTAGATCATTGAGACCGGCATACCCAGATAACCAGATTCGGGGTAGCGACCCACAATCACTCGGTACTACCACATGATGTTGATGTGATGGGAAGTGCAGTGTAAAAATATATGTAAGTGGTGGTCTAAAAAAGGATAGGGAGCTCAACCAAGGTAAATTTAATAATTGTTGGCCCCTTCCCTAATAAAAACAAGAACAGTATAGTATCATCATCGCAGTCCACACAAGTAGCTGCGAGGAGACCAACATGTTTCAGCCACTAAAGGTTCACTCCTCTGGCTTTCGTCAGGGTCTCTGTTCAAATAATCTACTACTGCTTACAAGTGAATAAAGTGTGAAAAAATATACAAAAAAACACACACAAGTGAAAACCAGTAAAGGATATAATGTTCCATAAACTGTGTCAACTCCTCTCTTCGGCACCTGGTTGCAATTATACTGTGTAAGGAGGACAAACGTACAGGAAGGTCACAATCAGCTACTCTGGTCTGTGATAAACATAGTATTGTTTTACAAAAATGAATCTATTTGCTTACTCACCCATGGTGTCCGGGGAGTGGACCTCACCTCTTCCTGGACCTGGCTCAGGATATGTGAGACCCCGCTCTACAATAACACAAACCGGCTGTGTAAATTACAAAGACCAGGAGGTCAAACATTAATTTACTCTGGCGGTCAAAATACTGTGTATGGAGCTCATTAACAGCCATCTAAAGATACTCCAAACCACCCTCTCTCCACTCCACCATCAACTACAGGCTGAACAAGCTGTTAAATTCAATCATCCTTTGGTCCAGCAATTAGTCTGACAAAGTGATGAAAAGCCTGATACAAAGATACAAAGAAAAACAAGCTGTTAGACCAGGTGGCCCAATTCTCCTACCCTTGCCGTCGTTGTCTCTGGCCGTGACTGAGTCAGGGGGAGGCACAGTCTCTCCTATGCACTGACTACTTCACTGTGCTGGTTGGTGTCATCCAGCCTATCAGCCCATGCAGGGGAGTGGCCTAGTCGCCGCCTACACAGGGAACCCTTTGTACAACATTGCCAGGATAGTTGATCTGGCATTTAGACTGGTACATGTGCCCATCGCTATAGTCAGGACTAAACCAAAACACCCGGTGCTCAGTAATCCCACTTCCTCAATCGCCAGCTCATTCCCGGCATCCCGCTCGTATTCTCGCGAGACTCGCCCGAGTCAAACTACCGAATGACGTCACGTCGGCCATTTTGGTAGTTTAGTAGTCCCGCATTGCGGACTATCTCAAGTTTAGACATCGAGAACTATTCATCTCCAATGGCATAAGAGCGCATCCACCCAGGATAGTATCGAGGTAAATACAGTCTGTCCACTGGAGGCATCCATGCCCCGCGACCCGGCCTCGCACTCAATCTCTCACTAGATTAATGGAGACTACAGAATGACCTCACAGTTTAGGAGTCTGTAGTTCTTAGTTCTAACATCCGTATAACGGACCTTGCAGAACAAGAGCTAGAACAATGTCTACTCGATGACGCAAGGCCGCGTCCATCGATAGTGATACCACAGTAGAACCATCGCCCCCTCGGAGGGTGTATTCGCCTAGTGCTTAAAACTGAGGTTAGGTCATATCAATAATGGAAAGTCAATATTGGTCATGTGATGGGCGATAATAAAAACTTAAGGATATTTATTAGTGGACAGGGCTCGCAGGCATGCCAGCAAGGGGGCCCCAGAGATGTCTCCAACAGCCCACTGTCCTTAGCCCACCCGAAATAATAGTTCCGGTCATGATTACTCCAGACCAAAAGTAAAGCAGTCTGGGGCTTACGGTGATAACTAGCCCTACGGTCGCTCATATATTAAACTTCATGGCGAGAATGCTGTTGGAAGCAGGGTCAAGCGATGACCAGTAATTAGCTCTTTTACTGTATGCATTCCACGGCTTAGCTCACCAAAGAGCAGTATATCAGGTCAGGGAGAACCACGGAATGTCATCGTTCAACCCTTGTCTGTCTGTCCCCAATTTGAACACCCACTTCTGTTCACGAATAAAAAGGTACCGAGACACATCGCTCACATGTGGTGGAATGTATGGTTTTTCCAAAACATGCCACATGAAGTCAGTTTCTGCATGCTTCCGTGTAATGAAATGCTTAGTGAGTTTAGAAATGTCTTTCTTGCAGCGAAAAGTGCTTTTATGTTCCTGCATCCTCACACGCACCTTTCTCGTGGTCATGCCCACATATCGTTCATTGCATGTGCAAGTGATGAGGTAGATTAAGTTGGTACTGTTGCAGTTTGTAAACTGCCGCAATTCCCATGGCCTATCTGTACCAATGTCCACACTGGTGATCTTGATCGTTAGAGGGCAAATCGAACAGCCACCACACGGATGGTGCCCTACCACCGGGGGGAGATCCCATAATGTGCCCATCTCTCTCCTAGGTGTATCTTTGGGTCGGGTGTGTACCAAACGATCCCTCAGGTTGGCTGAGCGTTTAAAAGCGAAAAGTGGGAAGGGGATTTTATCTTTGCCACTGTTCAGAATTTTCCAATGCTTTTTTATCACCTTTTGAACATAGTTCGATTTGGTGTTAAATGTGCTCACTAGTGTTAGTCGGTCCAGAGGTGGTTTCTCTACACGTGGTTCCAGAAGGGCAGCACGATGATTATTTGCTGCTCGTTTGTATGAGCGCTGGACCAATTTATTAGGATAATGCCTCTCTCTCAGTTGTTTGGAAAGATCGTCTGCGTGGCGTTTGAAGGTTTCTGGAGTAGAACAGTTCCGATGGACTCGAAGGAACTGTCCAAAAGGCAGATTATCCCTCAAGGACTTGGGATGTTGGCTCTCGTACAGGAGAAGGGAATTCCTTGACATCGGTTTCCTATACAATTCACTCTCCAGGCCCCTCGTGGTGCTATAAATTGAGAGGTCCAAGAAAGGAAGTCTGTCTTTACTCATTTCCATCGTGAACCGAAGGTAGTTGTTCTGCCTGTTCAGCCATTGATGAAATAGTGTGACCGATTCACTAGTCCCTCTCCACACCATCAGGATATCATCAATATATCTTTTCCACCAAATTATGGATGGAAAGAATGGGTTGGTGGGGTGCAAAACTGTAGTCTGTTCAAATTCATGGACGTACAAATTCGCCAGCGAAGGCGCAAAAATACTGCCCATGCTGGTTCCAGAGACTTGGTGGTATATCTGCTCCTCGAACATGAAAATTTTTTCTTTCATGGCTATGGTAGCCAAGGCCATAATGAACGGTACTGGAGTGATGGAGTCCAATTCCGATTCGCCCAGGATGGATCTGATAGTGTCCAGAGTCGCATCCTGGGGAATGGAGGTATACAGGGACTCAACATCAAGAGAGACAAGAAAGTCCGTCTCTCGATCAAAAACTATGTCTGGAATCACTCTCAGGACATCGGTGGTGTCCTTGAGAAACGTAGGCATCTTGCTGACCAAAGGTTTGAGAAAATAGTCAGCAAACGCTGAGAGGGGTTCAAGAAGTGACCCTTGACCTGAAATTATAGGCCTCCCTGGAGGTGGTCTCTGTGGTTTGTGCACCTTGGGTAAGGTGTAGAAATAAGGCATGGTGGGATGTTTAGCCTGCAGGAATTGTGCCTCTGCGGAAGTAATCCAGCCTTCTCCTAAGGCTTCTTCAACCAGGACTTTGATTTCACTCATAAGTCTCGGAGTCGGATCAACAGTCAGTGGATGATAGGCATTGCTGTTACTCAACTGACGGAGGCATTCTGCCCTGTAAGTATCTACATTTTGGACCACAATGGAGCCCCCCTTGTCGGCGGGCTTCACAATAATAGTCCCATCTTGGGTCAAGGTTTTGAGACCCTGTCTCTCCGCAGTGCTGAGGTTGTTATACCCTGATCTCGAATTGTACTGTATACAATCAATATCATTTTTCACAGCCAATTCAAAAGTTAGTACTTGAGTAGGTATGGTATGTGAGGGGGGTGAGAAAGTAGATTTATTCCTCAAACCGGTATTCGTGTCCTTGTCCTCTTCTGATTCTTCAGTGTTCTTGTTTTTAAAGAAATAATGGAGCCTTAGCTCTACTCAAGTACTAACTTTTGAATTGGCTGTGAAAAATGATATTGATTGTATACAGTACAATTCGAGATCAGGGTATAACAACCTCAGCACTGCGGAGAGACAGGGTCTCAAAACCTTGACCCAAGATGGGACTATTATTGTGAAGCCCGCCGACAAGGGGGGCTCCATTGTGGTCCAAAATGTAGATACTTACAGGGCAGAATGCCTCCGTCAGTTGAGTAACAGCAATGCCTATCATCCACTGACTGTTGATCCGACTCCGAGACATATGAGTGAAATCAAAGTCCTCGTTGAAGAAGCCTTAGGAGAAGGCTGGATTACTTCCGCAGAGGCACAATTCCTGCAGGCTAAACATCCCACCATGCCTTATTTCTACACCTTACCCAAGGTGCACAAACCACAGAGACCGCCTCCAGGGAGGCCTATAATTTCAGGTCAAGGGTCACTTCTTGAACCCCTCTCAGCGTTTGCTGACTATTTTCTCAAACCTTTGGTCAGCAAGAAGCCTACGTTTCTCAAGGACACCACCGATGTCCTGAGAGTGATTCCAGACATAGTTTTTGATCGAGAGACGGACTTTCTTGTCTCTCTTGATGTTGAGTCCCTGTATACCTCCATTCCCCAGGATGCGACTCTGGACACTATCAGATCCATCCTGGGCGAATCGGAATTGGACTCCATCACTCCAGTACCGTTGATTATGGCCTTGGCTACCATAGCCATGAAAGAAAATTTTTTCATGTTCGAGGAGCAGATATACCACCAAGTCTCTGGAACCAGCATGGGCAGTATTTTTGCGCCTTCGCTGGCGAATTTGTACGTCCATGAATTTGAACAGACTACAGTTTTGCACCCCACCAACCCATTCTTTCCATCCATAATTTGGTGGAAAAGATATATTGATGATATCCTGATGGTGTGGAGAGGGACTAGTAAATCGGTCACACTATTTCATCAATGGCTGAACAGGCAGCACAACTACCTTCGGTTCACGATGGAAATGAGTAAAGACAGACTTCCTTTCTTGGACCTCTCAATTTATAACACCACGAGGGGCCTGGAGAGTGAATTGTATAGGAAACCGATGTCAAGGAATTCCCTTCTCCTGTACGAGAGCCAACATCCCAAGTCCTTGAGGGATAATCTGCCTTTTGGACAGTTCCTTCGAGTCCATCGGAACTGTTCTACTCCAGAAACCTTCAAACGCCACGCAGACAATCTTTCCAAACAACTGAGAGAGAGGCATTATCCTAATAAATTGGTCCAGCGCTCATACAAACGAGCAGCAAATAATCATCGTGCTGCCCTTCTGGAACCACGTGTAGAGAAACCACCTCTGGACCGACTAACACTAGTGAGCACATTTAACACCAAATCGAACTATGTTCAAAAGGTGATAAAAAAGCATTGGAAAATTCTGAACAGTGGCAAAGATAAAATCCCCTTCCCACTTTTCGCTTTTAAACGCTCAGCCAACCTGAGGGATCGTTTGGTACACACCCGACCCAAAGATACACCTAGGAGAGAGATAGGCACATTATGGGATCTCCCCCCGGTGGTAGGGCACCATCCGTGTGGTGGCTGTTCGATTTGCCCTCTAACAATCAAGATCACCAGTGTGGACATTGGTACAGATAGGCCATGGGAATTGCGGCAGTTTACAAACTGCAACAGTACCAACTTAATCTACCTCATCACTTGCACATGCAATGAACGATATGTGGGCATGACCACGAGAAAGGTGCGTGTGAGGATGCAGGAACATAAAAGCACTTTTCGCTGCAAGAAAGACATTTCTAAACTCACTAAGCATTTCATTACACGGAAGCATGCAGAAACTGACTTCATGTGGCATGTTTTGGAAAAACCATACATTCCACCACATGTGAGCGATGTGTCTCGGTACCTTTTTATTCGTGAACAGAAGTGGGTGTTCAAATTGGGGACAGACAGACAAGGGTTGAACGATGACATTCCGTGGTTCTCCCTGACCTGATATACTGCTCTTTGGTGAGCTAACGCGTGGAATGCATACAGTAAAAGAGCTAATTACTGGTCATCGCTTGACCCTGCTTCCAACAGCATTCTCGCCATGAAGTTTAATATATGAGCGACCGTAGGGCTAGTTATCACCGTAAGCCCCAGACTGCTTTACTTTTGGTCTGGAGTAATCATGACCGGAACTATTATTTCGGGTGGGCTAAGGACAGTGGGCTGTTGGAGACATCTCTGGGGCCCCCTTGCTGGCATGCCTGCGAGCCCTGTCCACTAATAAATATCCTTAAGTTTTTATTATCGCCCATCACATGACCAATATTGACTTTCCATTATTGATATGACCTAACCTCAGTTTTAAGCACTAGGCGAATACACCCTCCGAGGGGGCGATGGTTCTACTGTGGTATCACTATCGATGGACGCGGCCTTGCGTCATCGAGTAGACATTGTTCTAGCTCTTGTTCTGCAAGGTCCGTTATACGGATGTTAGAACTAAGAACTACAGACTCCTAAACTGTGAGGTCATTCTGTAGTCTCCATTAATCTAGTGAGAGATTGAGTGCGAGGCCGGGTCACGGGGCATGGATGCCTCCAGTGGACAGACTGTATTTACCTCGATACTATCCTGGGTGGATGCGCTCTTATGCCATTGGAGATGAATAGTTCTCGATGGCTAAACTTGAGATAGTCCGCAATGCGGGACTACTAAACTACCAAAATGGCCGACGTGACGTCATTCGGTAGTTTGACTCGGGCGAGTCTCGCGAGAATACGAGCGGGATGCCGGGAATGAGCTGGCGATTGAGGAAGTGGGATTACTGAGCACCGGGTGTTTTGGTTTAGTCCTGACTATAGCGATGGGCACATGTACCAGTCTAAATGCCAGATCAACTATCCTGGCAATGTTGTACAAAGGGTTCCCTGTGTAGGCGGCGACTAGGCCACTCCCCTGCATGGGCTGATAGGCTGGATGACACCAACCAGCACAGTGAAGTAGTCAGTGCATAGGAGAGACTGTGCCTCCCCCTGACTCAGTCACGGCCAGAGACAACGAAGGACAGGTAGGAGAATTGGGCCACCTGGTCTAACAGCTTGTTTTTCTTTGTATCTTTGTATCAGGCTTTTCATCACTTTGTCAGACTAATTGCTGGACCAAAGGATGATTGAATTTAACAGCTTGTTCAGCCTGTAGTTGATGGTGGAGTGGAGAGAGGGTGGTTTGGAGTATCTTTAGATGGCTGTTAATGAGCTCCATACACAGTATTTTGACCGCCAGAGTAAATTAATGTTTGACCTCCTGGTCTTTGTAATTTACACAGCCGGTTTGTGTTATTGTAGAGCGGGGTCTCACATATCCTGAGCCAGGTCCAGGAAGAGGTGAGGTCCACTCCCCGGACACCCTGGGTGAGTTAGCAAATAGATTCATTTTTGTAAAACAATACTATGTTTATCACAGACCAGAGTAGCTGATTGTGACCTTCCTGTACGTTTGTCCTCCTTACACAGTATAATTGCAACCAGGTGCCGAAGAGAGGAGTTGACACAGTTTATGGAACATTATATCCTTTACTGGTTTTCACTTGTGTGTATTTTTTTGTATATTTTTTCACACTTTATTCACTTGTAAGCAGTAGTAGATTATTTGAACAGAGACCCTGACGAAAGCCAGAGGAGTGAACCTTTAGTGGCTGAAACATGTTGATCTCCTCGCAGCTACTTGTGTGGACTGCGATGATGATACTATACTGTTCTTGTTTTTATTAGGGAAGGGGCCAACAATTATTAAATTTACCTTGGTTGAGCTCCCTATCCTTTTTTAGACCACCACTTACATATATTTTTACACTGCACTTCCCATCACATCAACATCATGTGGTAGTACCGAGTGATTGTGGGTCGCTACCCCGAATCTGGTTATCTGGGTATGCCGGTCTCAATGATCTAGAGACACAATACCCGATAAGGATTACCAAATGATAACATTGATCCTCACAAGACCGTTGATGGGAATCCTAAACCAGGGGTGACTCACGTTATTGGTTCTTCACATCTTGTGATCTGGTCTGTGAGTGTCACTGTCATCGTACCCTTGTACTGTTGATAAGGTTACTTTGAGTAGCGGATCACTTATGGATCCCTTTGGAGACCCCTAAGTTTGTAGTTGTTCATCAATAAAACAAGCCCACCCCCCTCCCTCATAAGATCTCATAACCCACATCTACCACACTAGGCATCTACAATCTCGTCCACCGTCCCAGGTGTCACGTGTGATAAGCAGGCACTTCCAGTTTCTGCCTCCTCAGACTCGAATTCCAAGGTGCCCTTCTCCGAATCTGTCACCACTGTTGACGCCACCGTTTGCTCCTGAGAGGTTGTCGTGACTGCCAGTAATGCGGCCGATCGTTCCTTCTCTGTTTGGGTCACCGAAGGTTTTTGAGCCATAGTATGGCACCTTCAGCGTCTCGATCTGCGTGGGCGCGGCACCTGTGCCAGGGTATTCTTGCTGTGTCCCGCTTCGCCCGTGCCCGCCTTGTAAGATTCCAACCAGCTCCAGGCGTCTTCGGGGCTGTCATGAAAAAATGTTTTACCGTCCACAATGACCCATAGTCATGCTGGAAACATCAGGGAGTATTGAAGGCCTTTGTCCCGGAGTCCTTTCTTGACCGCTAAGAACGAGGCACGGCGGCACTGTACATCAAATGTATAATCTGGAAATAATGTCACGTTGCCGTGTCCACTTTGTAGGGCCCTGAGGAGCGAGCATTGTGCAATAGGAGGTCCCTATCTTTATAATAAAGCAGTCTCGCCACTACTGGTCTAGGCGGTCTGCAAGGCGTTGGTGGTTTAGCTGGTACCCTATGCGCTCTTTTCAAAGTGTAGAACGAGGTGAGGCCCTAAGGGGTAAGCTCAGTTCATAGCCAATTCTCCAGATAGTCCACCATATTGGCCCATTCCACGCCTTCTGGCAGCCACACCACGCGGACGGAGGTGCAGTCCGTGCGTGACAACTGCCATCTGATCTTCTAGTGCCTTGTGGGTGGGTCCTAGGGTACTAAGGTTGCTTCCATCAGCTTTACCCAGTCAGCAAGCTTACCATGATCTACACGGAGAAGGCCCAGCCCTTGCAACACATGCGCAATGTTCTGGTGGAGAGCATCCCTAGTATCAGTGATGGCCTTAAGGAGTTGATCCACTTGTTGTTGCATCAGCCCCTCCTGCTGTGGTGCCACTGTTTCTTGGTTTTCCTGCACTCCCGAGTCTTCTTCCTGGTGTGGGTGCGCTCCCCCTTGTTTCCCAGTGGCTTCCCCAGCATTGGCTGCGTTGGAGGCACCAGCCCCGGAGTCACATCTCACATGCTCTCCCCCACCGCACATGGCTATCTCAAGTGGTGAACCAGGTCCACAGCCAGTGCTGGTCCACTCCACGTCGCAGCCGTTCTTGTCATTCCTCTTATCTCACTGGTCATCCAGGGTTCCTCTCACCTAATTCCGTCGGTTGAATCAGCTTCTTCCTCAGACCACGTCCAACACAAGGGTCAAAGTTCCTGCTCCCACCAATCCAGACCGGTCAGCCCCATAAAGAACCTCACATAGAGGTTATGACCAAGTCCAGGGATCACATCTTATTGTTACGACCCACTGCCGTCTCACCTACAGCTTCCAGCGCACCCCCACTCCATCATGCAGTCCACGACACAATGTCCATCAGTGGTTCCTAGTTCCTGGCGCCCCTACAACTGTGAGCACCCCTTGGCTCCCACAACAGTAGTCCACCTTTACTGTATCTCCATTGTGGCAGTATACACAAAGCACAGTCACTCCAATAATCACCCCACCAGGGTCCCCACCAGAGAAATATCACTGCAAAGCTTCTTACTGGCCTCCCCCCACGATCATCTCACTGCCCACATCATTGACCAGTCGCCTTCTTACCAGATCCTGTCAGGCAGTAAGGCACCTCACCAGCACTGCTTTCCAGCCCTCACCGCTGTACTCAGCTCTCCAGGCTGCACAGAAACATTCACTGCGGCCTGTAGAGCACCCCCTCAGCGGCTCACAATCACTCATTCACGTGCAGTCGCGCTCGTTGGGATGAACCTCTACCTGGGGCTCCTCGGAAATGCAAGCACTACACTCGGCCGGCTCCGTCCCAAGATGGCAGTCCGCTTGTGCTTTCTCCTAACACAAAGCTGCTGCAGGATCACACTAGAGGGAGCACGGAGCTAATAAGGCTTCCACAGCTCACCTCGATGTTCGGGGTCCGGGTCCCGCGGCTCACCGCCTTCTGCGTCTCCTCTGGGCGGCCAGAACCTGCCATTCACAGTCAGGGGCTGCCAGTCCCACCGCACAGCACTCCTGGTCTACCCATGCGGCGGGGTCTCAGTGCGGTTGCATTCCTGCGGCTTCTCTGGCACCTGATTCGTCTCCTGCGGCGGTCAGGTCTGTCCTCCACCAGCAAAGCTCCCACAATCACAGCGGCGCCATCTTGGCCGCTTCGCAACCTTGCTCCGCTCTTCATCAGGCTGTCGGGCGGTAAAGGCATCGTTCATCTGCCCCTCCATCGGCGATCCCTCCCCACTTCCTCAAACACGGTCTCGGGTGCTCAGGGGTCTGTTTGCTATTCCCGGCTCAGGATAATTCCCGGGGTCGGCGCGGAGCAATAGGCTCACGTGTCTTCCTGCATCAGCTCTGTGGACAGGCCCCCACTGCATTTTAAGTCTATCTTTGCTTATTGAAATTTCTAAGAACTGCATGGTGGATTGTTTTTGGTCTTGTTTGCACACATAATATATTGAAAACTGGTGTGATGTCCTTTTGTAGTGTCTTCAGTGTATTACTGCTGGTTATGTGCCAATGCTGTACACACTGCCTCTGAGAAAAGCCTGGCTGCTCCTGCCAAGCTACCAAGGGTGTGAGCAGGGATTATTTTAGATGTGTGTCCCACTTATCCTGACTAGGAAGAAGGGTCTCTACTTGGACAGGGTAACAACCTGCCAACTAGAGACCCCAATTTCTAACATTGGATGTCAGCGGTGAGGATAAGACTTGCTTTTGTACTTGACCTACAGTTATGTTTTACACTACTATACACTACTACCATATCGCAGACCATTACATACAACATGCTCATTTTCCCTGTTTGCCTTCTGGATATATTGTTGGGAACTGGAGCTCTGATTAGTTGTTGTGTTGGATTGGATGCAATAACAGAAAGCTTAAGGAGTCATCAAAATGCTGGTTGTGTAGCACACTATATAAATTACAGAAAGTTAGTTTACATGTGTAAGCCAAGCCCTTAATTACATAGACCCCCACTTTTTTCATCCCCCTTAAATCCTTGCCTATTTTCCTATGTGATTCTGTTTTGGGAGTGCATTACACTTGGTATTCTTAGTGTGGTTTCACTCCAATCTTTTTGCTTTTCACCTCAACTTTTTGCTGTGTCTTTTTGTTGGACTTCGGACTGCTAATCAGTGCTAAAGAGCATGTGCTTCTTCCCTAAACATGTGTGTAATTGGTGTGTACATGATTGACATATTTAATTTAGTTATAGGTCCCTTATAAAGTTGTATGCCATGCACCCTGGTCCTGTAAGTTAAATGCTACTAGGGGGCTGCCGCACTTTTTATGCCACCCACCAAAGAAACCTTTTATAACTGTCTCAGGCCTGCCACTGCAATGCCTGTGTGTGCAGTTCTACTGCCACTTCGTCTTGACATTGATAACTACTTCACAAGCCTCAACCTTCCCTTTCATTATATATAAGTGACCCCTAAGGTAGGCCCTAGGTAGCCCTAAGGACAGGGTGCTATGTAAGTAAGTGGTAGGATATGAACTGTTTTGTTTTTCATGTCCTAGTAGTGACAAACAATTACATTCGTCTTTCACAACTGTGAGGCCTACCCCATTCATAGGTTAGCACTGGGAATTCCCATATACCTGTTTAAGTGGTTATTCTAGATCAGAGAGGAGTAGCTTTTTCATCATGTTTTGTATCTTTGGATTGGTAATTATAAATTCTCCTTACTGGCAAAGTTGAATGTAATCTTACTGATTTAAAAATGCCACTTTTAGAAAGTTGACATTTCTCTGCACTTACTGCTCTATGTGCCTGGCAGCCTGCCTCCAATACATGTCTGGGCTGGGCTGAGTAACAACTACATTTGTGCATTCCCTCTAGACAGCCACAACAAAGGGCACTCGACTGCATCTGCATTCATCTCCATTCTGATGGGTCTTTCTGGGCAGGGAGGACTGGGCGAGTACTTACACTTCAATAGGTAGTATACTGCCCACACACAAAGGGCTGATTACCCTCATCAGTAGCCTGGCAGTGAGGTCTGGGTTGAAAGGGATCCTTGTGCACTTCAGAGGGCTAATTTAAAAGCACTCTCTACTTCAAAGACACTTTTGGTTATAAGTACTGGGCTCTGACCCCCTAAAATCAGACACTGGATCGAACTTGTACCCAGACACTGCCGGCTCTACATCTACATTGCCAGAAGGACTGCTGTGCTGCCAGGAGGCACTGCCACTTTGCTAAACGCTTTGTTGGCCTGCTGCTTGTTGCATGCTGTACTGAAGGAGGGACTGCGCTTTGCGGCCTGCCATTTGTATTGGCCTGCTGTCTGCTGCCTCTTTGCTGTGCTAACAACTCATGTTCTCGAAGGGCATGTTGGCTTTTCCCCTATTTATGAACTCTCTGTGCCATAAAAGACTTCCAATTCCCATGACAGGAAGACAAGGGTCCTACAACAGTTGAGCATTCTGCTCTGACCTGCATCTACTGACTACGAGGGCTCAGTGCTCTGTTTTGCCAACCGGTGTCTGAACTTCTGTCAACCGAATTCCCCACTGCATTCACAGCAGCTGCAGTGCATGTCAGTGTGGCTCCATCATGACGGGTTGCGCTAGTGATGAGGGGCGTATCCCGAAGTGTGAGGCTCATCAGCCATCTCCACACCTCAGCTGCACGATGCATATCTTGAAAAGCAAAGATCACATTTTTATAGTTGTGGCCTTGTTTTACTGCTGATACAAAGAGCTATTTTTTATAAACCTCTGTGCAGTCTTTTTGTATTGTATTCATTGGGTTACTGTGTGTGTGTTTGTGTTGTACAAATACTTTTGATAAGCCTGACAGATCTGTGCCTACCTACCAGAAGGTGACCATAGGCTTTCTTTTAGTGTGTATTAGCTTGCCCTGCCAAGAGTGAGGATTTCTGCCTGACTTAGGTGTATACCACAGCCAACCAAGAACCCCATATCTAACAAAGCACTTTTAGATGTGAAGCCTGCAGAAAGGTGCATCCATTCGAAAAACAAGGTTACCTGTGGTAACATAATTTGATGGCTAAAGATCTTTCCTTACATCCCTCAGTGCTCTCTCACTATTCTGCTTGATACGGGCTTTTGATTCTGAAGTTAAATATTTTTTGAGACACATATTACTTGTTGATATCGATATTCATTTGATCTGCTTTCTTCCTCCTGACCTGTATGAGTCATAGAAGCAACGCAAAAATTGACAGCACCAGTGTTATTGATGTCCCTATGGATCTGCTTCCTCCCATCCAGAAATGATTGGGTGTGAGTGCATGGTGGGGACTCCAAGAATGAACAGTTTAATAAAATATTAACTACCTAGTTGTTTGAAGTTAAATGACTCCAACAAGTGGATGTGTGCATCATGTTTGTTTCTGTTTATAGATTATAGACAAATATATAGATAACCATCTAAACTGTATTTTCTTAGAAATTGATCCATGCCAAGATGATACTGCAGTAATCACTCTTTTTTCTTTTTCCTATTTTGTGTTGGTTTCCAAACAGAGAATTCAGAGAGGTAAAGTGATTTTCGAAAACTTTAGTACATTATTTGCATCTCTTATAATTTAACACATTTTCAGTTCATTTCAATATACATTCCAAAGTGTATTCGATAAAAACATACACAAAAAAATTGATATAAACAGAACCTAGCTTTCTTCTAAAACGTTTATTTAAGATTCAGTTTACTACAAATTTAATCCAGGATCATCTCATAGCCTGAAAATGACAGTGACTCGTTCTAAATCCTTCTAACATCAGCAGGTGTTTGATGCCTGTTAATTCCTTGCCTCCTAGAAACCTTCTTCAGGTGTTCTCTAATCCGTAGACACTGACTTGGGCCACCTTCAAGGTGGCCCATGAAAAATTTGAAACAGTTTGTTTAACTCCAGTGTGCCCGGTCTGAAGAGAATTGCATACAATATGATGATAGTCTGCACTGCTTTATGTTGCATGTCATTAGTATGGCCATAGGCAATACAGAGAAACCACTGAAGTACCTTGGATTTTCCTAAAACATGCTACTACCAGATTAGGATCAAAAGCTTTTTGACTAAGAGTGTTAAATTGGAATGGGAAGGATGTATTCAGGAATTACCGTTTGACACTAAAAGGATGTTTTCTTGCAATGGAGAAATCTGTAAAGTTCTTGCTGACTTTTTATATACGTTCAAATTAGATTTAATTTGTTTTCTCTTCTGGAAAAAATACATTTCTCTATAAAATTGGATAAAGAACCGAGTCACTGCATAAGATTTGTTTCAGTATTTTTTGCTAATATAACCACTGGAAATGTAATTTCTGCATAGAATAAAGTTAATAGGTAACTAGGTGTCATATAATAAGCAACCTAATGTTGAAGATGTGCTCTGTAGCATGTTCCTCCACATAAAAATTTAACATTTTAAGAGGGTAATATACTAAGGGTTCCTTGTACACCCACAAACTACACAACAATGGCCTACGCCCACAGGCTTTTGTAATCATAAATAAATCTGATAGATATTTCTAGCAGCAGATTCCTTAATTTGAATTTCCCCAGGCATAAGACTGGATCAGGAAGATTTTTTGTGGGAAGTACCCCTACGTAACCTGTGCGTGGTGTTGATCAGCTCTGCGTGATTGTGGCGGACGTGCTGGAAGTAATACATTACTTATATAGGCACCACCTTGGTGGGCAGGCTTTAGTTGTTTTCTTTCCACACCAGCTGGTACTGATCCGAGAGAAGAGCTACCCATTTGTCATTTTTTGATGAATTTTTGCATCATATTGGCAAACTTTTTTGAGAGTTTCTCCTCCGGGTGTGTCGAGGATGTCATCAAGATAGACAGGTTTTAAACCCTGTGCTGCCTGTCACCGAGCCATGTCGGTTGCAGATCCGTGCCTCATGTGTTTGAGGTGTCTGGAGCGTGACCACAACTCCAACTTGTGCTCTGACTGCTGGGCTATAGCAACGAAGGCTTTGAGGGAGTGGTCTCTAAAGCTGCTTGCTGCCCGGCATGCAACTCCGCAGAAGTCCCGCCCCACTCAAAAGGAAGGTCTCAGGACTATTCAAGGAGTTCGAAGACCTCTTCGTCCTACTCGATATGGTCGGGTACTCAGGTAAGAAAAAAAACACAAGAAGTTGAAGTGTGTTTCGCCTTTTCCTTTTCCTTCAGCCAACGAGACAAAGGAGCATTGGGGTTTGAGGCCTGTATCCTCATAACCTGCAACTGGGCTGACTCTGTGCCTCCCAGTTATCTTGAAGCTGGAGCACCCCCGCTCAAATTAAAGAGTTCTATGAGGCCATGCGTTTCATTCTAGAGTGGCCCGATCCCTACAGTATGTGTGCCTTTGGGCCCCACAAGGTCGGAGGGGGCCCCATCAGGTTCCTTGCCGGTGATGGGACCCCATGGATCCTGGTCATGTTCCGGACCAGTGCTGGTTGTGCCACTCCGACCTTCCCAGGCGCTGGCCTCGATGCAGATGCTCCCAGCTCCCACCAGTGGCACCAGCCCCATTGGGATCCCCAAATCTTACACGGAAGCAGATCCACATCAACCAATGCAGATTACAGAGCTGACAGAAGCCCTGTGTACTCGGTCAGAGTCTGAGCCCTTTTACGAAAGACTAGGCCTCGGTGGGAAACATCAGGGGTCGCTAGACCCTATAGAATACCAGCCTTATGATCTGGATATAGGCTGGTGTAAGGAACTGGGTGATGCCAGCAGACTTGATACGTCTCCATTTACCAGTATGCTTTGTCCCTCCACCATGGCTATGGTGGAAGGAGCTACTGATAAGGCTGCTCCGTCTGCAATTGCTCTGTGACCTCTCCTTCTTCGTGAGAAGCGGTCGCTCCCTTCTTGCTGGTGACGGCGCCTCGCACTGCTTGCCTGCAATTATCTCGATCTCTGGGTATCGTAGCGCTTTACTACCTCATTCACTAAGCGCTCTATTGCTCTGTTAGCCTGCTTTAAAACGCATAACTGCCCATAGCGTCTTTACTCTGACTAAGCGCTCTATCGTTCTGTTAGCCTGCTTGAAATTGCATAACTGCCATAGCGTCTTTACTCTGTGTGCCCCAATCTCGTGTCTCGTGTCCCAATCTGTGTGCCCCAGTTTATGTTTTGCTTTCACCGCCATTTTGATTGTTGTGCACTGTAACAAACATCTCCAGCACCCCCCGCCTCCCAGCTGCTCCTCCCTCGCTCCGCCCCTCCACTATCCGCATATGACAGATGCCTTCGTGTGCAGCGTTCACGCGCAGCGGTCGCGCCCCATTCGCGCCGAAGGTGCGCCAAAGGTAAGCCCGTCTACGCCCGTCTGCGCCTGGACCGCGCCCAGCGCCAGACCCCCTGGTCCCCGCATCACCCACTCCTCCCGCATTACATACGACGCCTCCACCCTCCTAGCACTTAACCCCGGCCGACTCCCTAACTGTGTCCAAGCCGCACCGGGACGCACCCATGGACCCTTCACCTGCCAGTCCTGCAAATTCAACTGCATCAAGACCCACACCAAATCCACAAACACCAAACAGAGACGCAATACCAACCACCTTAAATGCATCCTTATCAACACTCGCTCGGTTCACAAACACGCCATCGACCTCTGGAACCTACTCGACACCATCTCCCCGGACATCGCCTTCCTAACAGAAACCTGGATGAATGCCTCATCAGCTCTAGACATCGCCATAGCCATCCCGGACTGCTACAAGATCATCCGTAAAGACCGCACCATTCAGACAGGAGGAGGCATTGCCATTGTCCATAAGAACACCATCCGCGTCTCAACCAGCTCAGAAGACAACCTCGCTATCGCCGAACACCCCCCCCTCCATATTCACACCGACCCCAAGACCACACTCAGAGGCACCCTCCTCTACAGACCCCCAGGACCCCGCACACAATTCAGCGAAGACATCACTGACTTCATCACCCCACACGCCCTCCCCTCAGAAGAATACATTCTACTGGGAGTCCTCAATTTCCATCTGGAAAAGAGCAACGACAGGAACACTACCACCCTCCTGGACAATCTCGACAATCTCGGACTCAAACAACTTGTTAACACCCCCACCCACTACGCAGGACACACACTCGACCCTATCTTCACCTCCAGCAAGCATATCTCCTTCACTCACACCACAACCCTCCACTGGACGGACCACAGTTGCATCCACTTCATTTACAATAAGACCACGATCCACAACCACCCTCAACCAACTCTGCGAAGAAATTGGAACAAAATCACCATCGACCAGATCTCCACATCACTTCTTCAGAAACCCCCTGCCTATTCGACGAACCCTAACCAAGCCGCCATCAACCTCACACAATGGTTAATCCAAACCGCCGACAAACTTGCACCCTTGAAAAAACATAAAATCAAGCAAGGAAGCAAGAACGCCCCCTGGTTCAACGATGACCTTAAGAAATCCAAGAAGCTCTGACGCTCCCTTGAGAAAACTTGGAAAAAAGACCCAAACACTATCACCCAAGCCGCCTTCAAAAGCGCCACCCGCAAACACCACCAACTAATCCGGACAGCCAAGAAATCAGCTCTCAAAGACCGACTAGACAACAACGCCCACAACAGCAAGGAACTTTTCAACATCATCAAAGAATTCACCAACCCCACTGCCAGCTCCAACGACATCACCCCCTCTCAAGTCCTCTGCGACTCCCTCGCCTCATTCTTCCATGACAAAATCGCCGACATTCATAACAGCTTTGACATCCAACCCGTAAACCAGTCCACCCCTCCCACCTCCGAACCTGTACCTCCTCCGAATAACCTTATCGGTTGGAACCCAATCACCACAGAAGACACCATTCGCCTAATGAACTCCATCCACTCAGGATCCCCTACAGACCCATGCCCCCATCACATATTCAACAAAGCAGACTCCATTATCGCACCCCATCTCCGAGACGTCATCAACTGCTCCCTCAACTCCGGCACATTCCCAGAAAGATGGAAACACGCCGAACTCAGCGCCCTTCTAAAGAAACCCACAGCTGACCCCACCAAACTCAAAAACTACCGCCCCATCTCGCTCCTCCCATTCCCTGCCAAAGTCATTGAGAAAGCCGTCAACAATCAGCTCGCCGCCTTCCTCGAAACCAACAAATCACTCGACTCCTCACAGTCGGGCTTCCGAGCCAAACACAGCACCGAGACCGCCCTCATCGCAGCAACAGACGACATTCGAACACTACTGGACAATGGAGACACAGTCACCCTCATCCTCCTCGACCTCTTCGCAGCCTTCGACACAGTCTGTCATAGCACCCTAATAAAACGCCTCAGCAACATCGGAATTCAAGGAAAAGCATTGGACTGGATCATCTCGTTCCTCGCTGGAAGAACTCAGCTCCTACGCTGATGACACTCAGCTGATCCTCTCACTCATCAAAGACCCAATCACCGCCAAAACCAACCTACATGAAGGGATGAAAGAAGTAGTCGAGTGGATGAAGCACAGCCGTCTGAAACTGAACTCGGACAAAACGGAAGTCCTCATCTTAGGTGCATCCCCTTCCGCCTGGGATGACTCTTGGGGGCCAACGGCCCTAGGAAAAGCTCCCATACCGACGGACCACGCACGGAACCTGGGCATCATCCTGGACTCCTGTCTCTCGATGACCAGACAAGTCAACGCCGTCTCATCATCATGCTTCAACATCCTACGCATGCTCAAAAAAACATTTAGCTGGATCCCCACCGAAACAAGAAAAGCGGTCACCCACGCACTGGTTACAAGCCGTCTGGACTATGGAAACACCCTTTACGCCAGCAGCACTGCAAAACTGCAGAAAAAACTCCAACGCATTCAAAACGCCTCAGCCAGACTCATACTAGACATCCCCCGCACAGACCACATTTCCGTTCACCTGAAAGACCTCCACTGGCTCCCCGTCAACAAAAGGATAACGTTCCGTCTCCTCGCCCACGCACACAAAGCCCTCTACGAACTTGGACCTGACTGTCTCAACTCGTGCCTCTCCTTCTACACTCCCACCCGCCAACTGCGTTCGTCCAACCAAGCCCTCGCCGCTGTTCCGCGCATCCACAAGGCCACCATGGGGGGGGAGATCCTTCTCCTACTTAGCGGCCAAAACCTGGAATTCCATTCCCATCCACCTCCGCCTTACCCAAAACTACCTAGCCTTCAGAAAACAGCTTAAAACCTGGATATTCGATAAGTAAACCCCCCCCCCCCCCTTCCTCAAGCGCCTTGAGACCCTCTGGGTATGTAGTGCGCTATATAAATTTTGACTTGACTTGACTTGACCTTCATTTGCCCTCTGTGGCAGTGAAGACCAACAGCTTGATGAAAGGGCTGTAACTGAGAGTCTTCTCCTCCTCTGAACCCCATCTCCAGTTTAGCGACGCCCTCACCAATGTCCTTCTGTGGACCACAGGCCTGCTCCAAGGACTCAAATTTTCTCACTCAACACCCTACCCCGGAGAGCTAGGTGGTACAATCCTCCACTTCCCATGGCGCATTCCCTGCAGCTCCCCAACAGGTAATCGAAAGAAAATGTTTTGTTCTGCTAGCCTTGCATTGTGGTCAGTGAACACCACATGCTTATTGGGTTCTGACTTCCACATGTTGTGAGAAACTGTTGTACAAGTGCTGCCACAGGTCCCAGAGGAGGCCCAGTCTACTCTCTCCCAAGCAGTTACAGACCTTAGAGACACAGTGAAGTTCACTATAGGCTGTGTTTTGGACGCAACTGATTCTCTGGGCATAGCAGTTTCATCAACGGTGGCCCTTGGATGCCTGGCTGAGAACGTCTGGCATTTTGGGGGATTTCCGGGCTTCCCTCTTGGACATGCCTTTCGATGGCACCATCTCTTCTGAGACAAGGCAGACTTTGTGCTTGAGCTCCTTAAGGACCCCCAGGCTATGGCTAAGTCCTTAGGCCTCTCAGCTGCCTCACGGCCCCAGTCTGCCTTTCGTGGCCACAGAAGGGTTTTCAACCGCACCAACTGAGTTGAACATACTACCCAGCCTCTGCATGGCCTAGGATATGCTTCCTACCGGCCTCATGGGTTGGGTAAACAGTGATCTGGTCCAGCCACAAACAATCTGACAGCTACAGCCTCCAAACCTTCCTAATCTTGCTTTTTTTAGATCATGGGTATTCAGTTGGTGGCAGGATCTACCATCCCCTCCACCGCAGACATTCCATAACTTCGGACAGGTTGTCCGAAGGGGCTACTCCCATTCAAGATTGAGTGCTATCTGTGTCCCTCCTGAGGCGGAAGCCGGGAGGTTGTGCTGCTGTGTCATTTTAACTGTATTAGGCATTTTTAAAAACAGAAAATCAGCGTTTTTTTTAACTTTGCTGCAACAACTCCCCATCAGCTTGAATTAATAAGCTCTCTCTGCTGACTCCTTCCCCCTCTTCCTTATTGCCCTGGGCCACTCCCAGCCGAGTATAGACGCTGTGGAGTTGGTCCCAGGTTCAGACAAGCGGCGGCCATATTGGGTGTGTGTCCAATCCCCCGCGCTCTAGTCGCACATGAAAGGGGTTCCCCGCGCCTGCTGCCTGTTTGATTGAGTGCTATCTGTGTCCCTCCTGAGGCGGAAGCCGGGAGGTTGTGCTGCTGTGTCATTTTAACTGTATTAGGCATTTTTAAAAACAGAAAATCAGCGTTTTTTTTAACTTTGCTGCAACAACTCCCCATCAGCTTGAATTAATAAGCTCTCTCTGCTGACTCTTTCCCCCTCTTCCTTATTGCCCTGGGCCACTCCCAGCCGAGTATAGACGCAGTGGAGTTGGTCCCAGGTTCAGACAAGCGGCGGCCATATTGGGTGTGTGTCCAATCCCCCGCGCTCTAGTCGCGCATAAAAGGGGACGGTCATGCATCCGCGCAGCGGACGCGGGCAGCGGACGCGGGCATTTGACGCGCCGGACCTGTGCCGGAGTCGTGCCAGAGTCCTGCCCGTCTGCGCCCGTCTGCGCTAAGGAGGCGCCGGAGGCCACTTCCCCTGTGTTTATTCCTCTCATGTACTTAGGGATCTGGATTGTGTATCTGTTGCACTACCCCCGCGGACATTAGATACTATTTCGGCCCTCGGTATTGCACGGTATGCACCTCCTCCCCCCCCTTGCACTAAACAGTTATCCGATCCCAGTGTGACTGAAACACGCATCCAAGCCCTATCCTTGAATACACACTCACTGGTCAAGCATCAGATTGATCTCTTCCTCCTCCTCACCGATGAAAGACTGATATTCTCATACTTACCGAGACCTGGTTAAATGATGACTCTCTCCCTGACATCTTAGCTGCTCTGCCCCCCGACTACTACCTGCTCAATACGAACCGACCTCATGGCCGCGCCGGTAGCGGGGTGGCAGCTGTCATCCGTAAGGAGCTTAAATTTACCTCCACGTCCTCTTTCACTCTCACTGACGTGGACAATCTCATCATTAAGCTAGATATCGGAGAGGGTGCTCTTACTATCATCATTCTCTATCGTCCTCCCTACCCTATGCCTTCGTTCCCTGCTGCCCTCAGTGAACAGCTAGCCAATCTACTTATTTCATCTGCTCGAGTCGCCATCTTTGGCGACTTCAACTATTGGTATAATGACAAGGAAGCTGGCCCTCATGCGGACGAGCTATTTGAAGTCCTCACCAGCTTCAACATGAACCAACACGTCACTTCCCCCACTCACACGGGGGGTCATATTTTAGACCACATCTGAACTCATAATCTCACTCTCTCCTATCCTGTGATCACCCCTTGTATCTGGTCTGACCATTACTTAATCGATACAGTGATCACAGTCAGAGGTTGCATTAAGGTCCCTCCCATGGCCGGTGGGACCGCACGTAAATGGAGCACTCCTGACTCTCAGGCATTCCTCTCTTTCTTGGCTGAGACTCGTCCTTCGTTATCAAAAACTGCGACTGTCCACACTCTGGAGGAAGATCTTACTGGCTGGATCATCAAAGCCAGTGATCGCTTTGCCCCTCCCTCCAGCTTCCCCCGCTCCCGGCACAGTAAGTCCCACAAGTGGTTCAACTCCACCCTGAAAGCTCAGCAACTCGAACTGCGCCAAACGGAGCGTAGGTGGAGACGCAATTATCTGCCCATCGACAGAGAGCTATATATCGCTGCGAGAAAAAAATATAAAGATGCTATTATTGCAGCAAAAGCTCTTCACATCTTGGAAAGGATTCTCACTGCTCATAACAAATCTCAGGAGATCTTTTCAATCATGAGGGAGCTTACATCTGATGCAAGGACTCTTCCTTCTCAGACCCCGACGCAAGAATCTTGTAATGCCTTAAATAATTTCTTTATTGAAAAAATTGCCAAGATCAAGAATACGATTCCTTCAGTCCTCCCTGATGATATGCCAGCTTCCCCCCCTGAAAACCCGCTCTCCTTGCTTTCTTTCCCTGCCCTCGACCCCAGCACTCTGGCAAAACTTGTTGCTCGAGTCAAATCTGGCTCACCTAATGATTGTTGTCCCCCCTCTGTCTTTCGCGACATCTGCCTGTCCATACCGGACTGCATTTTGCCTTTATTAAACGCCTCATTGGAGGCAGGAGTAGTACCTAATTCCTTCAAGGAGGCTGTCCTTGTGCCCTTACTAAAGAAGCCTGGAGCTGACCCGGATGATCTTGCCAACTATCGGCCTATCTCCCTCTTGCCCTACCTATCCAAACTCCTGGAGGCAAATGTTACTAGCTGCCTATCTGAATTCATCGAGCGCTCCAACTTTCTCGAACCTAATCAGGCTGGGTTTAGACCAGCCCATTCCACCGAGGCTGTGATCTTGGCAGTCATGGATACGCTTAGGGCTAATGCCGATAAAGGAACATCACAGGCGCTCGTTTTATTGGATCTGTCGGCTGCGTTCGACACGGTGGACCACAACATCCTTATCCACCGTGCCGAGCTAGCCGGCATCCGAGGCCTGGCCTCTGCCTGGCTCAAATCCTTCTTGTCAGGCAGAATGCAGGCGGTCCGGCTTGGTCCTTTCACAGCTGCACAGGTCCCATCCATTTGCGGAGTGCCTCAGAGATCGTCCCTGTCCCCTCTGCTTTTTAATCTCTATCTTCAGCCGCTAATTTTTTCCTTGAAGAGGTGGAATATCACGTATTCAACTATGCAGACGACCTGCAAATCATTTTCCCGCTTAACACCCCCAATTCAGCCCTCGATTGTCAAGCAGTGATGCTACACATCCAACATTGGATGAAATCTCACCAGCTTAAATTGAACCTGGGGAAGACCGAGTTAATCCTTCCAGGAAACAGTCTCATTCACTGGGGCCCACAGTTCTGGCCAACTCAGCAAAGAGCCTCGGTGTCATAATTGACTCAGAGCTCTCTCTTAAGCCTCAGGTTGGCGCGGTTGTGTCCTCATGTATGTTCCAGCTCAGAAAAATCCGGAAAGTTTCCCATCTCCTGACACCAGAGGCCCCGATACAAGTCCTGACTGCCCTGGTGCTCTCCCGCCTGGATTTTTCAAACTCCCTGTACTACGGCCTACCTAAATTCCTCCTTAATAGGCTCCAGATTGTACTGAACCAAGCGGCAAGGCTGGCCTATAAAACCCCGAAGTGGCAATCCGCGAGACCACTGCTTCACAGACTCCACTGGTTGCCGGTGGAGCAGAGGACTGCATTTAAGTTCGGCTGCCTGACCTTCAAAGCTGTGTTCGGGACCTCCCCTGCCTTTCTCAAATCACTGGTCATTCCTTACCGTCCGGTACGCAATCTTCGTTCCTCCCATTGCCTATTGCTAGCTGTCCCTGCTACCAAACTAAAAAAAAATGGCGGTCGCAGATTCGCCTACCTTGCCCCCGCCTTCTGGAACCAGTTACCTCTCCCTCTAAAATCTGCCAGTTCTCACCTTTTCACACAGACTGGCTAGACCCCCGTCTCTCCATCTCATTGGCACTCAGCCAGCGCCAGGAAACCTTTCGGTGTCAGTGCGCTATACAAGACTCCCCTAAGATAAGATAAGACTACCCCTTCTTTCATGAATCATCTCAAGACCAGCTGACAGGGAATCTTTTGTCCCTGATCTGCGAGGAAGTCATGGCTCTCTTGGCCAAGGGAGCCATAGAGAGGGTACCATTGCCAGAAGTAGGCTGTGCTTGATTTTCCTGCTACTCTCTGATACACAAAAAGGACAAGGGTGTTCATCCTATTCTAGATCTCCGAACCCTCAACTACTTCCCCAAAAAGAAGTTCAAGATGCTCACATTGGCCCAGGTACTGTTTGCCTTGGACCTAGGAGACTGGATGAAAGCATTGGGCATTCCGCACACCTATTTTCACATTCCCTTTCTGCCTGTTCATCAGTGCTACCTGCAGTTTACGGTAGACCACAAGCATTTTCAGTTCACTGTGCTCCCTTTTGGCCTTACCAGTGCCCCTTGGGTGTTCACAAAGGTGATGGTGATGGTCGCAGCTCATCTGCACAGGTTATGGGTATCAGTCTTCCAGGAAGAGGTGAGGCGCAGTGGCCAGGGCGGCTGACTCCAGAACACGGGCTCCCAGTTCGAACTCTGGTGGCAGCACAGCCCAGCACCATGAGACTCTGGGCAATAGCTCACTTAATCTTCCTGAAGCACCCCTTTGCCTTGAGACCTGTAGGGGTGATTAGTTTGCACTTTACAAATACAAGTTAATTATTATTATCTCAGCGACTGGCTGCTTAAGGCAGGCTCGACCCAGGATATTGTCTCCCACCCCCAGGCCAGATGGACTTCCTGCATTCCGTGGGAATCACTATCAACATGCCAAAGTCACACCTGACTCCCTTCCAGACTCTCCCTTTCATATGAGCTGTTATGGACACGGTTCACTTTCGGGCTTATCCTCCAGTGTGGCAAGTCCAGGCTATAATATCAATGTTTCAGCCTCTATCCTGGGTTTTGGTGAGACTGACTCTGAGACTGCCGGGCCTCCTGCATCCTGCTGGTCACGCATGACAAGATGGCATATGCCGGCTCTGCATTGGGACCTGAAGTTCCAGTGGGCGCAGCATCATGGGAATCTCGGAAACATGGTCTAGATCTCAGAGGTAACTGCAATGGACCTGATGTGGTTGCTAACGAACAGCGATTGTGTCAGAGACAGACCCCTCTCCCTTCCCCAAACAGATCTCACAGTAGTGACAAATGTGGCCAGTGTGGAAGCCTGGGAGAGGTGGAGAATAGGGGACTCTGGTCTCCAGTGGAATCTGGACTCCACATCAACATGCTGTAGCTCTGCGTGACCTGACTGGCATTGAAAAGTCTTTCACCCCAAATTCATCAATGGAAGGCTAATGCAGGTGCTCACAGACAACACCATGGGGCACTGCAACAAATTGGGCGGCGATTGGGTTGTGGACCCTCTTTCAAGAGGCCCTGCATCTCTGGACATGGCTGGAACAGCAGGGCATATCCCTGGTGGTTCAACACTTGGCAGGTTCTATGAACACATTGGCACATTAGGAAATACCTACATGTACTTTTCACATATAGAGACGCCAGAGGTCTCGATACACTCTACACCCTGGTCGTGAATAAAGGCCAATTGACCGACTGGCGACAAAGGGCTGAAACATGTCGACCTAGATCACACCCTTAAGTGTGAGAGAGTCATAATCACTCTCAGACACCTACATTGTTTTTACTGCCTCCAAAACCGAAACTATTAAAATACATATCTGGGATTGAGAGACTTTTAACTACCTTCACCACACTCTATCACTGTCACTATCACTGATCACTACTGCTCTTAACAAAGGGTATTACCTCCTGGTGGAGGTTGCATAACAACTAAACCCAATGATTATGCAGACACGTGTGAGGGCCAGCGGAGAACCAAGATATACCGCTTGAATTACCATCAACTACACGTGCATGAGGGTTTTTTAACTGGGACTAGAAAGAACGAACCCTAGTTATGCAGGACAAGTGATCCTTCCCATTTGAGTAGATGCCCTAGTTATGCAGGGCAAGTGACCCTTCCCATTTGATTAGATGCCCTAGTTATGCAGGACAAGTGATCCTTCCCATTTGATTAGAAGATATATGACCCAAGGTTCTATGAACACCATAGCGGACAAACGCAGCTGTTGATGCCTAGTGGATCTCAAATTGTCTCTCCACCCGGCGGTGGCACAAGGCCTTTCAGCATTGGGGAGAGCCTTAGTTAGATCTGTTTTCCTCCACTGAGAATGCGCAATGTCAGCAGTTTTGCACACTGGAGTTTCCAAGGTGGCTCTCGCTCGGAAATGCTTTTCATCTCGAGTGGAGGTCAGGCCTTTTGTACGCCTTTCCAGCCATACCACTTCTGTCAAGAGTTCTCAAGATGATCAGGAAGGACCAAGCCTACGTCATCTGTGTGGCTCTGGACTTGGCACAGGGAGTCTGGTACCCCGAGCTTTTGAACACAAGTGTCAATCCTCCGTCAGGCTGCCCCTTCAGGATGATCTGTTGTCACAGCGGTAGGGAGGGTCCTCCATCCAAACCTTTTAACTCTCCGCCTTCTTGTGTGAAGATTTAGCAGCAGCAGTTGATAGCTTTCAATCATCCTCCTGAAGTCTGCAGTGTTATTCTGGAAGCCAGGAGTACCTCCACCAAGATGGTATAAGCCTGTCATTGGAAGTAATTTGTCACTCGATGGTTCATTCTCTGCACGAAGATCTGTTATGCACTGGAAAAGAAGATGACTCCTAAAGTCTTACAGGCCCATTCCACCAGAGCTAAAGCTGTAACCACTGCGTCAGCACCTGGAGTCACAGTCCTGGGCTTCTGCCAGGCAGCAATGTGGGCATCCCTGTACACATTAAGCAAGCATTACTGCTTGGACACTCAAGTCTGCAGGGATGGGCATTTCACCTGTTCAGTCCTGCAGGACTTCCTAGTTTAAATTTGTCAGCAGACCGCCAACTGACAATGTTATTGCTTGGGTATCTATTGAAAGATAAGCAAACTGGGGCTAGACGTGTCTATCAGATGAGTAAGTTACCTACTTTCAGCAACGTCTTATCGGGTAGATACAATATGTAACCACAGATTCCTTACTGAACCATCCATCCTTCCTGCTATGCGGTCAGATTTCTAGTGTCAGGGCTGATTCCGTTCAGGGCTCTAGTTTGGACACACCAGTGTCAGTGCACTTCATGGCTCTGCGCTTCTGGTGGGGAAAACTGTGAAAAGTAACGTATGTCAGCACGCCAATATAAACGACGTGGACATCACTTCCAGCGTGGAAGACATCGCTGTGTGGAGATGATCAATGCCACCTGCTGGTGGGCAGGGATACTGCTCACAGATAATCTTCCTGACACCTTGGAAAATTACCTAATACTGAATATCTCGAAAACAAAAATAGTACTGTTCTCCGGAAGAAAAAGGAGTACTAAATGTATCTGGTCCCTAGGGGGAAAAACGGTGGAAGTGGTAAAAGAATACACCTACTTAGGAAGAATCTTCACCAAGTCCTTACAAAATAAATCCCACACTTTGAATCTAACCCAGAAATCTGATGTCCATGTGGGAGCACTTTTACGGCTATACGCTGCATCTGGAAAAAGACATTTTTCTGCAATGCGTAAGGTATATAGTGCCAAAGTTCCACCAGTACTGTTGTATGCACTTGAGCACATACCAATAAGTCAATGGTCCTTTCTAGACTTAAAAGAAGGGAAGATCCTACGGAAACTTATGAAGTTATCCCAGTCGGTTCCAGTGCAAGCTCTCCGCCTTGAGTTTTCATTAACTAGCTCCTATGCCCGAGGAATCTCCAATATCATTAGGTGGGCGTATAATCTCCTCCATGCTGAAGAAGGAACGCTCTGATTCCTGCTAAAAACGGAGACATTTCAATGTGAATCATCGAAGTATGTATTTTCAAGAAATGCCCTATTTGCTTTTAAGCTATCAGAGGTTAACATCAAGCTGTTACTTTCTTGGTCTCCTGCCCAATTGAAACTTTTCTTAAAGCACTTTACTACAAGACTAAGTTTTGACCTTGACTCTCAACATTGTCTTAAACTGTCTTTATATAAAAATATTTCTGAAACTATAGAGTATAAGAAACCTCAACAATATATTAATTTTAACCTGTACCTGTAGGGTCAGGAGATCGATAGTTTTGCTCCGATTCGGAATACTTCCTGTAAAAACCATTACATTTAGGTGGCACTCAGAAGAAAACCCTTTTGTAATCTATGTAATGGTGAGGAGCAGGACTTGGAACATTTATTATCTACCTGCACAAATGCGTCAGTGGTAAAGGCAAGGAAAAGATTTTTACGACCAGTTTATTCAAAATGCAGAATTAACACAGTACAGGAATTGATTATTTTATGTAAAGTTCCGCCAAACGAATTTGTATGTCACAATTTTTACAAATTTTTAAAATCATTTTTAATTTTGTATCAGAATGAAATTTTTAACAAAATTGTTTACATTTGAATATTGTGTATTTAATATTTGTGGTTCTCAGTGGAGAACCAAATCAAATACAATAAAAACTTAAAACTTGAAACTTGAAACGTCAAGCTCCAAATCAAATTCTCTCATCCTCAAGTAGTGAGCTCTTTGGCGTTTCTGCGCATCCATTGCCAATTTTTGCTTTTCCAATTCTGTTTGTCCAGCTAACTTTGCCATCTCCATTGCATGTGCCTTGTCTGCCGCCCTGTCTGCCAGCTCCTCTGGCGACAGACATCTGGTTGCTGCTTTTTCCATCCTCACTGAACCAGGCATGAGGTTTTCAAAAACACATGGAGATCTCCCAGCAAAATTATAAAAATGGAAATCTGTGGCTGCGGTATAGGTCTGCTCTCACTATGTGGTGATCAATAATTCACTGTATGTAAACTACAAATGCAAATTCGCAAAACCTCACCGCTGAGTCCAATGTTAGAATTGGGGGTCTCTGGTTGGCGCAAGTATTCACTTGTGACAAGCAGTGACCCTCTCCTCTAAGTTAGGACAAAGGATGACCCCTTAGAATTACCCTTGCTCACCCTCTAGGTGCGTGGCGTGAGCAGCCAAGGCTATTCTCCAGGCGTTGCTGAGTTAAGCATTTGTGATAACACACACAGTAAACATACCAATCCCCCCACAATGGACACCAGGCTGTAGTTATATAAAAATATGGCTTCTTTATGTAAAAATTTATATGCAGGCAAGTATTTATCACAAGACCATCAATAACGTTTTTCTTAGCCACAAGGTTGTGAAAGGCAAGTGTTCTGTTGAAATAATAGCTGCTTTCTTTTACTCTCTTTTGCTTAAAATAGTTCTTTTTGTGGCAGTTCAGTTACTCTTTTAGAAAGGATAATTCCACAGTTCTTGTTATGCGATATTTGGGGCCTCTTGCCCCGTTCCTGGAAGGTACGACGCTCCCAAGCGCCTCTGTGTGCTTCGCAGCGCTCCTCTGTGCTCCACACGGAAGAAAACCCCAGGCCCTACCAAGACTCACGCATCTCGCGTGAGCAGTCGGACTCCCACGGTGGGGGCTGAGCTGAGGAGCAGCAAGCAGGCGATGAGAGGAGCCTTGAGAAACCCAGGGCCTTTTCCGGAGGTGGGGGCTCCTGGCTGCAGTGAGGAGCAGGGAGGCGATGAGAGGAGCCTTGAGGAACCCAGGGCCTTTTCCGGAGGTGGGGGCTCTCGGCTGCAGTGAGGAGCAGGGAGGCGATGAGAGGCTCCTCGGGCCAAGCGCACAGGGAAGGTCTTAGTACACAGTTACAGTCTGACAGTAAAATAAGAACGGTGCGGGCCCCGAGCCCGTTGTCGATTTCTTGCTTGAGGCGCACTGACACCGCGAGCGGCAAATGTCCCTCGATGCAGGGGGACGGGTCAGGCTCTTGGTGCGCTTGGAAGAGCAGACTTACCTTGGGATCTGAAGAATGGCAGGATGCTTCTGAAGGCGGGGCGCGGCACGGAGACCTCCAATACGGCCAGTAGAGGTGGCGAGTCCTTTGGTTATGCAGCGCGGCCTCTCCACAGGTCAGAGGGCACAGCGGGGCGGCCGGGTGCGATCACAACGCACGGGCGGCCGTCCAGGCTATGGATGTGCGCTCAGGAGACCAGAATTCCGGCGGGAGGGGGCAGATGAACCCTCCAAGTCCACCAGTAGCGAACAGTGGCAGAGGAGCAGGCGGCCTGATCCGAGGGGCAGAGAGCGGCTCTGGCAGAGCGAGGCTCTCAACGGGTGAAAGGGCAGGCAAGCTCCCGAGTGACACAGTTCTAGGAGGGGCCAGGGGGGCGCAGTCTTGCCTCCGGCAGGAGGAAACACACGGCTCAATCACAGACGAGCCAAGGCACAGATAACCCACTAGTCCTGGGGTTCAGATCAGGGGGCAAGCTCAGACAAGCCCTTGGAGAAAGTTTCTAGCACAAGTCAGCAAAGTCTTTTCAATAAGTCTTCTCCTCTCCTTCCTCAACAAGGCAGACAGCAGGCCAGTCCTTCCAGCTTCTTCTTCTCCTTCTGGTCGGGCAGAGGTTCGTTGTGGGAAACAGGAGTCTGATTTACAAGGAGCAGGGCTCCTTCTTTTATACAGCATTTATTTTGTCTTTTCAGGCCAGGGGGGCCTTTGCATAGTCCATTTCAGTTTTTAAGCACTCTGTTGGGTGTACTCTGGTTTCTTCTTTCAGTGTGAGGGGCAGGCACATCAGACGCTCCACAGGAGGTGGAGCCAGTATTGTGTGGACAGGGGCAGCCAGGAGTACCTTGTTGACAGTGCTTTGCCTTTCCTGGGCCAGGTGTCGGCTGAGTCATCAGTCGCTCCCCAGGGGGCGGAGCCAGCATTGTGGTGGCAGAGCACAGTCCTATTCAGAGTCCAGGGGCACTCCCACCTCCCACCAAGGTGTAATCCTTGCATTCACCACCTGTCATCCCCCAGCCCTGTCACCCACATAACCCAGACAGTCAGATACACATCCTAGCAGAGGCAGGCTGAAATGGTTAGGCAAGCAAATGCTAGCTTTCTAAAAGTAGCATTTGCAAACACAGGATATTAAAATAAACTTTACTAAAAGAAGTATTTTATTATTCTGAGTTCAGGCATACTAAACTTGACTTTCTACCATGTTCCCTGAGCCTGCTGGGATTATAGTGTGTTATAATTCCAGCAGCCCATCTTGGCCTAAGGGAACAGGTAGCCTTACAATAGTGATAAACGAATTTGACTGTAATTCACTATTAGGACATGCCACACACATCAGAGCACGTCCTACCTTACACTTACAATGCACCCTGCCCTTGGGCCTACCATAGGGGTGATTAATATGAAGTTAAGGGAATGTTTAGAGGCTGGCAAGTGTGTACACTTGCCCAGCCAGCATGACAGTACCAGACTGCATGCAGGTTCTGCAATGGCAGTCCCTAGACACATTTAAAAAGGCTGCTTCTGTGGGTGGTGCAACCAGCGCTGCAGGCCCACTAGCAGTATTGGCATTTACAAGCCCTGGCACTCCTGGTGCACTCTACTGGGAACTGACAGTAAATCCAATGAACCAATCATGAACATCAATCACATATACATTTTCATAGGGAGAGCATATGCACTTTAGCACTGGTCAGCAGTGGTAAAGTGCCCAGAGTCATTAAACCAACAAAAACAGGTCAGAGAGAATATTGGAGGAAGGCAAAAAGCTCAGGAATGACCCTGCTAAGAGGGCCATGTCCAACAGGTATTTACTGTGGCATTGGTATAAAATGATACGGTGCGGTCCTCAATATGACGCAATAAGCTTCTTACTCACCTGTACAAACCCTCGGACATGCACTGTCTCCTACAATAATTATTGTAAAATGCTTAATCTAAGAATATTATGTATGAAATATTTGTCTCATATGGTTATGTGCTTCTTAGTTTTTTAACACAATTCATCTGGCATTGGAATTGTCATGCCGGCATACTTCATGTTTATTGGACTATCAGCACATTATGGTAAATGGTATGGTTCCTGCATAAAAAAGCTTGGAATCAGTTTACTTCAACACAAAATCATAGCATGTCTTGCGTATTTCTGCATACACAGGAACAGTTACTTTACAATTGCTAATGTTCTATGGTGAAAGTGCACCCGTGCTGAACAGTGGTGCAACTCCAGAGTGGTGCTAGACATTAAAACCCCACATGGTAGAGAGTTGATTCTTGTTGGTTCTTGAGTGTGCACTTTACCTGTACAAAAGGCGCTCTATTAATACTTCAGAATTAAGCAATGTCATCTCTCCCCACGACCCTTCAAACTTGAGTGTGCTTGAGGCTCCTCAGAGCACTTCCTCTGCAGGCAGCGCGAGCTGAAAAAGAATGCTATCTAAGGGGTTCTCAGGGGCCTGCACCTTGAGTAGAGCGGGAAAGGTGAACGAGCTGCCACCTCACATTTCCTGGTGGAAGTTGCGCCATTTAAGCAACTCTTCTTATTAGATGAGAGGCCGTGCTTCCTGAAAGCAAGGCTAATGTGCTGCATAGCTAAATACATATAAGGTCCCAAAGGTGAGACCATTTGCATTGCAAATGCTTGTTTTGAAAAATAGGAACTATAACAAAGGCGGATTTTAGGAAGGTGGTAGGATCTTTCTAGCATGGTTACCCCCAATTTCTGCCTGGTGTCAGTGTGTTTTTGATTTTGACTGAGTTTGCTGGGATCCTGCCAATCAGGGCCCCAGCATCTGTGCTTTGTCCCTAAATGGGTTCTGGCAAGTACATTGCTACCTCCACAATTGGTTACTGGTGTACCCTTATAAGTCACTATCATTTGATACTGAGGTACCCAGGACATAGGTACACCAGGGGTCTCCCATGGGCTGCAGAATGTATTGTGCCACACGTGGTAGTCCAATGAAACTGTGACTACAGGCCTGCTAGTGCAACTTGCACCTCTGTCAGTACTATTAAAGACTATGAACCTTCTCTTTGCACCATCAGTGCCAAAAGATCTCTGTTAACCAAAAGAATCAGGAGAACTCTGACCTGAAGCGAGGCCTGGAAAATAAAGAACTCCAATATGGCCGAAGCTCTGGGAGAAGTGACATTCTAGTCTTTTGAGCCAGTCTCAGAATTCTATGTGAAGCGCTCAACTTAGAATGTTGGTTCACTTCACGTGAATTCGAGACCCGTTCGGTTGCGTTTTCCCTGTGTACCGAGTTAGCTTAGTCAGGGTCCCCCCCCATGTAATTACACTCAAATCTGCATTCTTGTGTACGGAGGCCGCCTTTAGTGGAATCCAATTCTGTGTTCAGTGCGCGTTTTCAGTGCATCTTTTTTCTCCTCTGAGGTAGCGTTTATTTTGAGCTCATGCGCAGTTCACACTGAACAAGACAACAATAAAGATTGCTACGCGGCTACAAAAGTCTGCGTAGCCATATTTGGACAGAAGCAAGAACAACTGAGGAAACAAAGAGATTCAAGAAGAAAAACGAGACAGAGAGATTATCCGACGAGCAGTTTTCAAGTCTTCACAATGAGCTAAGTCATGCAATTTTAACGATAAAGTCTGAGTGAACTAAACGTTTAAATTGATTTAAATAAGTAATTGAATTAAAACTCACCTGAGATTGTTCCACCAAGATTGGTACCTAAAAGAAGAAAATAAATATATTAATGATACAACCTGAGGAAAGAGAAAGACATAGATGGGTATGTTAACATATACTTAGATAATAATGAGTGATTGAGGAAATATTGATTAAGTCCTAATTATAAGTAATATTGGTATTTCATGACAAAAAAGAAAAGCCAGAATAAGTCATATCCACTGACCAATGATATACAAGAGAGGCACAAGCTGAAGGTTATACTGGTACGTTATACATTGAGTATGGAGTGTTAGAAGGAGAGCAGAGAGATTAGTGGAAATTAGAATTAATGAGTGTTATCATTATTTAGCCTCCTGAACGCCCCAAAAAGAAGCAAGAATAGCTGAATGAAGATTGGAGCGGAAGCAGATAACCATTGGCAGTCTCTTCTCTCTTTTGTTTTTTTATCCAATCCCCCTACTCCCCCTTGCGGAGACATTTAGCGCATTTATTCTACAGTAGTGCGTTGGTGGTTCCCAGAGGTGGTATCGGGAAAAGGCATCTCTGTCCTGCGCAAGATCTATAGAAGTGGCTCTGACAACCTCTCAAGACAGATTTATGTTTCCTTATATCTGAGGTCACTGCATCTAAAACCTATGAGTCACCCCTATGCCAGGCTCTTTAATCCTAACAGCAGGGTGCTAAGCTACAATTTAGGGTGCACCTGCACGAGGAGGACACCCCTACAAACCCCAGAGTTGATTCTCTAGGCTTAATTACAATTTAGGGTGCCTCTGCATGAGGAGGACACTTCTACAAACCCAGGAGTTGATTCTCCAGGCTCTGTATGTGCGTTCATCAACTTTAAGACATATAGTGGTCATCAGCCATTATGGGATGTCTAACTATATAATGGCTGCTCCAATCCCCGGTCGCGTTTGGTATCAAACATGTTGGAGTTTAACCCCAACACCAATTCCAGACTTGGTAGTATGATCCCATGTTCTGTGAGGGCCTTAGGGTGCCTCCCGTACTTCCGGTAATAGCCTTTCAGAATCTGCAAGCAAACTAGTGCTACTGCCAACCACAGACACAATTCTGCCCCCTTGCTGCTGAGCCAAACTTGAGCAGGGGAAGGTAGTACAATAGGTTTACTGTCACAGGGAGGTGTGACCACATCCCAGACAGGACAGTGTATTGGGCTGGGGTGGGGGTGCTTGCTAGCGCCACCAGGCTGCTTTTAAGGGCACATACGGTGCCCTCTTTGCATGCTCTAGTTTGAGCCAGTTCAGGAACCCTTGGTTCCCTTCTGGTGTGAAACTGGACAAGGTATAATCACCTCTGTGTAGCCCCTCCTTTGGGAGGGACCTCTGAGTCGTCCCAACCCTTTCCATTGGGTATTTAAGGGCTCCCCTGTGGGTGGGTCCTCAGGTTCATCGTTGGACCGGACTCAACTCTGAAACCAAGTCACTCATCAGTTGTCTGGACACTTGAACTTTATTGGACTTTGACTGGAACCAAGACTGCACCAAAGAACACTTCTGCTACTCCTAGTCTTGTTGTTCTTCAAGTCTTCTGAGTCGTCTGTATCTGTGCTTCATCAAGGTCCTTCAAAAAACCTGTGGGCAACAAAGGACACCCCAAGAAATCTTCCATGGAGTTAAGGAGTCGCAGCGCTGAATCTACAGGCATCACAATGAAACTGGCTGGTCAGAGGCTCAGCAACACAGTTTGTGGTTCTGCTGATCCCTAGACGTCTGACCTGTCTTCTCTGAAATTTGGAAGACAGTATCCCTTGTTGGGGCTGCTCTGACCAAATCCCTGTCCACCGTGTTGACTTGCCGTTGCCAAGGATTTTTAGCTCAGCACGCCTGAGATCTTCCAAGTTACAAGAAGCTCCAGCCTCCAGCACCTCACTTCCTGAACAACAGAGTCCCCCCTGCATCTATTTCATCGTGGACCTCCGACTTTGGTGAGCTGCATGAGGTCCTCTTGCGTCTCCTGTGGCTCCTCTTGAGGATTTTCCTTTTCTTCAGTGGGCTCCCCTGCTTGCTCATGGCCTTATATGCAGGTCCTCTCTTCAAAAACCCTCGCTTGAATTCCACCAGACTCCTTCACAGTCTTCTCTAGAGGTATCTTCTTTGAAGTCTCCCATTACTTTATAAGTTGTGCTGCGAAGTTCGGGCTGACCAGATTCTGCCACGAAGTCAGAGCATTGCATGATCTCGCCAAGCTGCAGCGGTGGTGAAACACTGTCCGATGCGTAGATCTCTGGCGGCAAAGATTAGATTCGATGCGATGCACTGTTATTATTCCTGTAGCCAGGCCGATGTGCTGGGTTCTGCTAAATTGCAGATGGGAGATGTGTCGAAATCTGTGTTGCAAATTTCTGGGCCACTTTCGTTGAGCCAGGCACACGAGCAGGGTTAGAGGATTGGATAATACCTGAGTTTCAAGCAACAGGTTGTAAGCTAACACGCCCTTGGAGATCACCTGGAGTGAAAGCAGAGTCCAGCTCTCCTTTAGTAGATTCAGAGAGCGGCAGGCAGCAGGGAAACAAACAGAAAAGCAGGCCATGCAGATCAGCAGTCCAGTTAAGTTCTTTAAGCAGCACAGCAGTTCTTCTGGCAAAGCTCCAGTTGAAAGTCTAGTATTAACTGATTTTATGGGGTGAAAGACCCAGTACTTGTGAGGGTGACTTCAACAGGACACTGCATAGTCAAGTGAAGTGTTAGCACCTCACTTTCATCCTACCCAGGCAAAGCCATCAGAATGGAGATGTTTGTAGATGGGTACTTACATCACCCTAGCCTTCTTGTGTTGTGGCTGTCTAGAGGGTATGCACAAACTCTAGCTGTCACAATGCCCAAATGTGTATGGGAGACAGGCTGCAAAGCACGCATAGTTCTAAGCACAGAGAAATGTCTACTTTGTAAAAGTGGAATCCACTAATAGGTGACAGTGATCCCTACGATGGTGGGGAGCACTAGGTATTTTTAAAATACCCCTCACACACCAAAAGGACCCTTGGTGTCATGCTTCATTATAGGTGTCTTCTCACCCCTCTACGGGAGGCGGCGTGCTACTACCTACGACTACAAGAGGGAGCACTTATACACAGACTATGTGTGGTGTGTGTAGGGTAGTGGTGGTCAGTGAGTAGTGGGGTTTGGAGTGTAGTAGGTGATGATTAAAAAATACCTGGCTCGTGGGGTAGCTCAAAAAAGTTTTAATGGGCCCCCGGGCTGGTATTGCTAAAAGAGGTGTGTGGTGAGGTTTTTAATGTATTGTGATGTACATTAACCTCCTTTGTGCGCCAACATGTTCCGGAGTCAAAAACTCCTTCTTCAGGACAAGGATGCACAAATCCCCACCTTACTCACGTATGCTATAGAAAATCTGTATACTACAGAAAAGTGAACAAAAGGCTATAATTGTACGTAATTCACATATTAATGGAGGTCTGTCGCCAATAGCGAAACTGCAAGAAAAGACCAGGAAAGGAAAAATACATTTGTATCAAAATTCCCAATAGTATTTGTACCAATCCTGGTTTGGTGTCCATAAAAAGTGATGGGAAGCTGACCATGGAAGACAAGAGGGAAGGGGCATTACAAACAAACAGACAATGGAGGACAGTGGGGTGCTAGGCAAGGGCAGCATGCTGACCACGTAGGGAGGCAGGAGAGGCAGTGACAGCACAATGGATCATGGAGGGTAGGAGGGTGAGGGTAGGGGCATGCCAAAAGACCATGGATATCAGAAGTGAAGGGATAGGGTCACAGACTTAGAACAATAGAAGGCAGCGCAGTGGCAGCGCAGTGGGAGGGACAACAAGTTCACCACATAGGGCAGGCAGGAGGGGCAGTGGAAGCACAATGGACAAATGCAGGGCAAGTAGGGTTGACGAATGGCAGCTCAATGGACCATGGAAAGTAGCAGCGAGAGGGCAGGGGTATGCAGATGAATAAGAGGCAAGGGGAGAGGGTGGCAAGGGCAGTAAGCTGACCATGCATGGCAGACATGAGGGGCATTGGCACCAGAATGGGCCATGGAGGGCACTAAAGAGGGGCTGTGGCAACACTATGGACCCTGGAGGGTGGGGTTGAAGAAGTAGAAGCACCAATGGAGTGCAAAGGGGAAGGGACAGGGGCAGCAAGCTGACCACAGTGAGGAGGCGGGATGGGCAGTGTCAGCAAAAGAGGCCACACAAGGCAGCACGAAAGAGGGGACAGAGGCATGCACACTGACAACAGAGGGGCTGAGGAATGAAGCATGGGCAGCAAGCTGACCATACAGTGCAGACAGGAGGGGCAGTGGCAGCACAACAGACCATAGTAGGCAGGGAGGGAGCAGGGACTGCACATGGATAATGGAGGGCAGGGGGCAGGGGGGTGCAGCGAGCTAATTATGAAGGCAGGAGGAACAGTGGAAGCATAACGCACCATGATGGGCAGAAGTGACAGGGTAGGGGCACATGTACAACAGATGAAAAGGGGAAAGGGTCAAGGGCACTATTCTAAACCTGCAGGATATGTGGGAGGGGCACAACAGACCATGTATGATAAGCATGATGCTCAATAGCAACACAGCAAACCACGTGGTTAAGGGAGAGACAGCAGGGGCATGCACAAAGGACCTTGAAGGACAGAAAGAAGGGTTGAGGTGGAAACAGACAACAGAGTGCAGGGGGAAGGGAACAGGGTCAGCAAGCTGACCATGCAGGGCTGGGTAGGAGAAGTAGTGGTAGCACAACAAACGATCCGGGTCAGGCAGGACGGGAAATGGCAGCACAACAGACCATGGAGGGCAGAAGGGAGGGGAAGCACAACATATCATGGAGCGCAGGATTGAGGAGATAGGGACATGAAATTGGATAATAAGAGGCTGGGCGAAGGGGGTCAGGGACAGAGGCAGCAATCTGGCCATGCTGGGTGGGATGGACGAGCTGTGGCAGCAGCATGGCCCATGAGGGTAGGCAGGAGGTTCAATGGCAGCTCAATGGACCGTGCAGGGTGGGAGCTAGAGGAAGGTTGTAGGATGCTGACTCTTTATATGCGATCCCAAAGTAAGGTATAGTTTGCACAGAGTAAACCTGGGTGGAGCTGGCTCTTTATATACAATACCAAAGTAAGGTATATTGTGCACAGAGAAAAGCCTGGGTGAAGTTCGCCGTATTCTGTGTAGCGAAACTCCACAAAGTGACAAAAAACTGCTGGAGTTCTACGTGGAGATCGGCAAGTATCGGAGTTCATTAGGGTCATGTGGTTCACAATGATTTTGAGCCCTGGGTGTTTGGCCCATGCTTAAAATCATCGCGAATGGCACCGTGCGTAGCGCAAGTGGGCACAGCTTCCTTTCTGCTGCTCAAGTAGATTTTCTACTCGAGCAGCAGCTTTTTCAACACAAATGGAAGGTTTCTCAACGCATGTGGCCACCACCTGGTCATGCTATTCGCTGTGATTTTGAGGCTTGGGTGTTTGGCCTGCACTGTAAAATTATTGTGAAGCACAATGCACAGTACAAGAAGGTGCAGCTTCCTTTCTGCCGCTCATGTAGATTTTCTACTGGAGCAGCAGCTTTCTCAATGCAACGGAAGGTTTCTCAACGCAAGTGGTCGTGACCTGCCGCAACCACTCACATTGAGAAATTCAACTGCCCGCGTTGAGAAATCTAGCAAGAGTTGATTTTCCTTGCTCGCCAACTAGACCTTGGCGAATGCGAGTGCAGAAAAATCTCATCGGGAGGTGGTTTTTACTTGCTTGTGCTCGCCAACTTGACGTTGAGAAGCGCGAGCCATGAAAAAAACTCTGCTCCATTGAGCAGGTTTTTTAGAAACTCCATGTCCTGTGCCGAGTGTGGAAAACCCCGTAAACTCCACGAACGGAGCGGAGTTCACCGCCCAGGATTAGCACACTCCAGCAGATCCCCAGAAACTTTACTGAGGCTAAAGTAGATAATACTAATGCTCTCTTTTGTGGTAGTCTGGGCGAGCAGTTAGGATTATCAGAGGACAGGGCCAACCATTTGTTGTACACACACAGGCAAGAAATGATTCTACACACTCAATGACTATATCATAGACCAATGGTTTGTAAAATTATTCCTTTTTGTATATTTATTTCATAGAATCAAAGATACTTTGTTGCAGTAAAATACGTTTTGCAATATCACTGTTTTTCAATGTGAAAAATGGACATTGCTTTTTTCATTCCGTACAATGTTATTATATGGGAGGAAAACACAATCATTAATATTCATATTCAGGTAAGAAAATGATTTACTATTTTAAGCTTTTGGATGAAGAATCAGTACAAGGCAAGCTTTAGGCATGTGATCTCACTGCACCACCGGCGGCACTGGGGCGGCTGAGTGCAGAGGTCACATTCAGGATCTGGGGTCAATGTTGTCCAATGAAGAAAGGGGGAAATCAAAGTGGAACTACTTATAGGTAAGTAGTACAGTTTGGTTACCCAGTCTCTAGGCCTTAAGGTATACACAGGGGGTCCACAAGGCAGCACCAAACTTACATTCTCAGAGGCACAGAAACAGCTGGGTGTAAAGTGCCAACATAGCATTGGGCACTCAATGCAAACAAACAGAGAGTCTTGGAATCGAAAAAGGCTGCAGGCTCAGGCCAGGAGTCTGGACAAAAGAAACCTACAACTGCACAGGAAAGTTGGGATGTGTAGGAATGTCAGGACACCGTCGGTAAATCTCCTCAAGGCCCAGGGGCATAGGGGGTGTGTCCTTTTGCATCGGAAGCCACCTTACAAGTGTATTGTCGTGCACAGGCTGCAGGTGTTCAGTTGGAGCCTGGCACGGGTCAACCCACGAGGGACTCTTGCTCAGGATCGCTGGGGAAAATTTTCTGGACCGGTGGACAACTTGGACTTGGGCAGTGGGCGTCGGGTGCAGAGGTGGTCAACTTCACTGTTCCGCAGGCGGAGCACCTATCTTTAAAGTTGGTTTTCTTCTTGACAGGCCAGCTGTCCACAGGAGATTAAAAGTCTTTTTAGAAGGCAGGCAGTCCTCCCAGGGACCTGTAGTTCTCTGGGCTGCAGGACAGCATGCTCTTCTGTTTCAGAGTCTTTGAGGGCTGCAGACTGGCTGGTAGGGCTGGGGTCAAGTCAGTTGGTGTCTTCAGACTTCTCTGCTCCATGGCTCTTTTTTGTCCTCTTCTTTGTAGGTAGTCGGTAATCTGATTGTAGGAGCCTGGTTTAATATATGGTGCTCACTTATGTAGGTGTAGAACCCTGCACTAATCCAGACAACCCTTATGGTGATTTTAGACAACCTTAGAAAGCTCTGTAAGAGGTAGCTGTGGACAGCAGCCTTCAGGATTAGTCCAGAAGGAGTATAAAGCAGCTTGTTTTACCAGAACACAATCGTATTGGTATAGATTAAGTGAAAAGGAACCACACAGTGTATTTATAAAAATAGGTATTTATCATTAAACACTCGCTAACACATAAAAAATATCACCTACCCGGAGATATACATGCAATGCGCACTTTGCAAATAGAACAGGTAAGTAGAACCCCACAGGAGCCTTGTGCTGAGTAGAAACATAACATGGTGCTCAATTCAATCAATAGGTAAGTGTTGTGGTTAGCAGTTGAGAGGCAGCCCAATAAGATAACACACAAGCCACTAACCTTAGGTATCTAGCCAGCGGGGACCACAGCGCGATTAGATGCCTCCTAGTTCCCAATAGCGCCAACTCTCCCAGAGTGAGACACACGCTAGGGACAGTTTGCACTCCAGGGAAAAGGGAAGGGGATAACAGAAGAACGAAGTTGTTGTGAAGGCACCCCTCTAGGTCTGGTCTACTGTAAGGAGTTCTTCGGAGCACAACGTTGCTATGAAAACACAAGGGCAAACTGATTAGACTAGACTGTAAGCTCACCTTATCTGTCTTCAATAGGGAAATAAGGGGAACACTCACAGGATTGCCCATTCAGTGAATGTCTAACAATCTCTGCCGTTTCTGTAGTGGGTAATCTACTGTCGCGTTCTGCAGCTGTTCCGCCACAGCCCAAAACGAACGGATGGCAGGTTGGAGAGGTGTATCAATATTCAAGGTAGTTAAAGTCACTACTGAGGAATATAGAACGGAGTTCAAAATAAAGACCGGGAGAGAAGAGACGCAGTTCTAGGTTCGGAGAAATGTGAGCAATGAGGCAAAGTAGCAAAACAGATTTAACCAGCACGGCCGTGCGACTGTTCTAATCCTACCTCCTCACAGCGGGAAAGAAAGCGTCTGTGGTAACCAGTCCTCGGCGTCCTCCAAGCGGGAAAGAAAGCGTCCGCGGAAACCAGTCCTCGGCGTCCAAGCGGGAAAGAAAGCGTCCGCGGAACGCAGCTCTCGGCGTCCAAGCGGGAAGGAAAGCGTCCGCGGAACCCAGCTCTCAGCGTCCAAGCGGGAAGGAAAGCGTCCGCGGAAACCAGCTCTCAGCGTATATAAAAAAACAAGCTCTATTAAGGCTAAAGGAAGGATTGACAAGCACCCAGTAGTGTCGGGGAGGTGCTTATATTGCTGTACCCGGATGCGAGTTCCAGTTTGCCGGGACCCAGGGCATTCTGGGAGTTGTAGTGCAGCAGCGGTTTCGACCCCATACTGCCTTGTACCAACGTTTGCTGGCTGTAATCGCTACAGTAAGTTGTGGTTGAAATTTTAGAGAAGAAGGACCCTTCCCAGTGGACCCTGAAGAAACCCAGTGGAAGACAGAAGGTTGGAGAGCCATTCCACCCGTCGATATCATAGGAACTAGGATACCTACACCAGGGAAGCAGGGTGCATAGGTGCAAAGTGGCGTCAGAAACTGCTATTAAACTCAATGGAGGACTTAAGGAAGATGCATCTGGTGAAGAAGTTGAAAGTGTCCGCTGGACCTTAAAGGTGGAGTCACAATGAGGAGTACCTGCAAGCAGAGGGGAGAGAGTCTCTGCCACTCAGGAGTGACCAGGAGGCACAGTAGACAAATGTCCACAGATGTTGCGTGATGCAGGAGAGTTGACGATGACCTTGGAGCTGCAACTGTGTGGACCAGGCGACGCTATTACCAGGAGCTGTTCACAAGCTGTCCCACATCGGATGTCGAGAGTTGAGGGGTCGGTGTCCATCAGGACCACCAACAAGCCTTGGCACTGCTCACAACGTGGAAAGGAATAATGGGGCAGTGTCAGGGCTAGCAAGGTCCAAGTGATTCACCACAAGCAGGGGAGTCTGGAGTCGGTGCAAGGGAGGATGATGATCTTGGCTACAGGAGATGCTTCAGGTTGGAGGTTCTTGGAGCCCGAAGGTCTTTGAGGAAGAGAGTCAACAAGTCTTGGTAACAGTCGATGCGGTGCACAGGGGTTCTGTTCCAACAGTTCCGATGAGGGATACTGGCCTCAAGCTCGGTGAGAAGACAGTGCAGGCCTTGAGGGAGTTGCAGAACCACCACCTATATTGTTGAGCCTTTCAGAGTCTGTGGGAGACCAAGATCAGCAGTCCGGTCAGCTGTGTTTCTCTGCCTGCAGATGCAGGGGAGTGAATCCTTCATTTCAAGGGAGATTCCTTCAGGCATCTTGGATGTCAATAGGCCTTGTGAGGATCCTGTATGGAGCACAGCAATGGACTTTGCAGGACAACAAGACAAGAGCAGCAGGAGTCTTCGTAGTTACAGTATTGGTGCTCAGAGCAAAGTAGAGAAGTCCAGTGTGCCCAGACAATCAAAGATGAAGTGGTTTCTGATCTGAATCTTGACCCATGACGAAACTAGGGACTTACCCACAGGTAAGCCCTTAAGTACCCTAAGGACAGGGTTTGGAAGATACAGGGGTCCCTCCCAGAGGAGGGGCTGGAAAGAAGAGAGGATACTTACAAAGTCCTTTGTCCAGTTTCATGCTAGAGCGGGAGCCAACTGCTCCCTGAACTGTTTTGAACTGGAGTATGCAAAGAAGGCACCAGATTTGCCCATCAAGCAGTCACGGTGACGCTAGCAAGCGCCCCCACCCTGGCCAATACACTAAACCCTGTCTGGGAGGTGATGACACCTCCCTGTGACACGATATCTATTGTTCTCCCTTCTCCTGCTCGAGCTTGGCTCAGCAGCAGGAGGGCAGAAACATGTCCCTAGTCGGCAGCAGTCCTTGCTTGCTGTCCGGTTCTGGAAGACTGGTACCAGGAGCACAGAGGGCCTCCCGGAGGAGCCTTACAGTGCATAGAATCATGCCTCCCACACCGTATATGGTGTGGGGGTATGTTTTGATACCAAAGATGACAGGGTTTGTTACAGCCAGTTTAGAGATGGACCTCGCATTATGACGCATGGCCACTCTATATAACATAATGCTAATGCACTTACAACCTGGGAGACTGGACTCCAAAGGTTGTAGGGGCATCCAGCTCATGCAGGGGTGCCCTCATACTTAGAACCAAGCACCCTGCCTTCAGGGCTGGAAGGCCTGCCTTAGGGGTGACTTATAGGTTTCAAGTGCAGTGACCTCAGATATAAGGCAACTTATATCTGTTGTAAGTGGTGCTAGCATCAACTTACAAGGGCTGCAACGGCAGGCATGTAGTCACAGTTTGAGTGGTCTCACTTGGGTGGAACAATGCATGCTTCAGCCCATGCGAGACCCCTGGTGTACTTTTGCCCTGGGTACTTTGGTGCCATATACTGGTGACTTATAAGGGTACACCAGTGGCCAAACCTAAGTACTCCCCATATCCATTTGAGAGGAAAAAGCACAGAGACCTGATTAGCAGGTGTCAGAAACAGCATAACACAAGGCAAAAGATTGGGGTAACCATGAAAATAGATCCTACTTTCCTATACTGAGGATTATGTTTCATGGGTGCCAATAAATGCTCAATTTATGGGTGTTAAAGGGGTTTAAAGGTAGTAGCCTATGGGCTACTTACCTTCAGGGTGCCTACCCCCTTTGTATGTCAACTCCTTCTGGTGAGATTGCATATCCCTAACCCTATTGGATATAATCCTCCAAAACAATATTGAGAATTTTCAAAGGAGTGGGTAACTTCAGCTCGGGGCACCTTAGGGGTGGTCCTGGCTGAGAGGGGACACACCTCTCTTGCTTAATAATATTCCCGCTGACATTGTAGCCAAAAGTAAGGCTCGCTCAGGGGTGCAGGCATCTTCACTAGCTGGAGAGTCCCTGATCCGCATAACAAAGGGTAGAAAACCTGTGAGGCTCTGCGCCGTTCAATGCTGTTCCTTCTTGGGGTAGGTGTGAAGCACCTCCACCCAGAGCAGGCTTTGTTTCTGACCCACAAGAGCAAAAGGCTCCCATCTCAGGCAGTCAGAAGCATGTCTAGAGATGGCAGGGTGTAGGCCAGTTGGGTAAACACTAGAAGTTTGGTATGTTTGCAGGGGCACCTCTGAGGTGGACTCTGACTGAATTTAATAATTAATCAAACACTGGCAACAGTGTGGGCTAATTAATCTGAAATGCCTTATACCAAACATCTTGGAATTTGGTGAAATATCATGGAGCTGTGGAACTCGTAGTGACAAGTTCCAACTCACCCATGCACTCATTATGTGCAGTAAGCTGGCTCTGTGTATACTAAACCGAAATGAGGTGTAGTGTGCACAGAGTACAGTGGAACCATAAAGGTAGGCAGTAGTAAAAGTAGAGAGCACCTTACTCTCTATTTGTGGTTGTGTGAGCAAGCAGTAAGGCTTTATTAGAGGGTAGTGCCAAGCATGTGTTGTACAAACTCAGGCAGCAAATGATGTTACACACTCAAAAACTGAACTCAGATGAGTTTGTTTGTATCAAAATATTATTTAGTTATGTTTATTTTCTAGAACCAAGCATGCCTGGTACAGGTCAGTGTGAATGGTACTTTTCAAGGCAGGTTGAACAATATAAGAAAGATGAATGAAAATGTCTTTGTTACAGGTTTGTAAATATTTTCAATACAGTGGAAATTACTGTTAGATTACTTTTGATGACTTTACAGATTACTCTATGGATTACTTTTTCTACTCATTGTAATATGCCTAGATATCACACTTTGACATTTCCTAGACAAAACGTAAGTAAAGCAGTTTTTAATTATTTGTATTTTTTCAAGTTCTCATACAAAACCAACTCCACACTTAGAACAATTTTCAAAGAAAAACAGTCACTGTATTCCTACGGAGAAAATGTGGTTATCAGTTAACAGGTAAGTACTTGGTTGTGGGAGTTGGTATTCTGGGGGTTAGAAACAGGGTTTTCCCAGGGTCAAGGATGCACTTTTGAAACACCCTCAGCGCCACTAGGGCAGCCGAGTGCAGAGTTATTATCCAAGGGGAGATAGGGGCCTCCGGTTGGTGGCTGCTCACGAGCAGGCTACAAGGTTGTGGGAGCAAAGCTCGGAGTGTTAGGCTCAGGGTAAAGGGGGATCTGAGTTAGCACCCAAGGTACACCCGCAGTGGCACAGGGGCGGCTGGGTGAAGGGTGCTGTTTTGACGTTGGGTGTCCTCTTGTTTGCAATGGGGATTCTCCAGTTGCAACAAGACTGCAGGCTGGGGGACGAAGATCTTCTGGAGGTGACCACCGATGGGAGAGGTAAGTTGGGATGTCTGGGGATGCTGGGACAATGTTGGATGGGCCACCCTAGACTGTGGGACGTTGGGTGCAGGGGTGTTTTTAGACAGCGGGTTTTGCTTACCAGCTCTCGGCGCAGTCGGGGGGATCCTCCGGAAAGAGGCTGACGGCTTCGCTTGGAGATTCAAGGCAGGTCAGAGATCACCAGATCTCAGATCTGGATCACCAGGAGGACCTTCTTGTGGTATTGAGTTACTCAAAATCAGGCTGCAGGGCATTGGGTGTAGAGTGGTGCAGACTCGTGGATTTGGAAGGAGCCAGAATCTGTGGGTGAGCAAATACGGTGGTCATGGGAGACAAAGTCTTTGGCTTGCAAGGCAGGGCAGGTCCTATGGGTTCTTGAGTCTACTGGCTGCAGAACACACCTGGCTTTTGCAGGAGCAGGTTTGAGGTGGGGACAGGCCAGTGGACGTCCTCCTCTTCTTAGTTTTAGCACAGTTTCTTTGGGCTGTCTTCTACTCTTCCACTTGTTGGGTCTTGTCTGAGGAGGCCAGGTTCATGTTTACTGGATTTATGGGTGTTACAGATAGGTAAAGGCTAGGACCAATGGGTCCCTTCCTTGTGGTGGGTACACCCCCTATTATGCCACCCTCCAGTGGGGGTGCATATGCCTCATTCTGGTTGACTGAGTCACCTCATCCGCAAGATGGGGGGACTGAGAGTTGTGCTTCACCTCGCCTCCCCCACCTGAGGAGTGGGGTTGGCAAAAGGTGGTCACATCTCCCTTCCTCACTTGATTTTCACGCAGATTCTCCTGCCCAAAGTGGAGGTCAGAACCGGTGGGGGCAAGTTGCTGAAAGCAGAAAAGGGACTGGGGTAGCTCACAAAGGCAGCAAGCCTTTGAAGCTTCCCCTTCGTGGACCCTGCCCATCCCTGGGTAGGAGGCTTAACACTGCATCCCTGGATGTGAATGAATAACTTTATTGTGTAGTTAATAAAAACCATTATAAAATATTGGATATCACAATGTTTAAAAAGCAGAAAGTTAACACCGCTGTATAAAATATTGTAAAATAAAGCAGTCATTCAAATTTTTAAATATGAACATGTTGCTGGTTCAAGTCTTTGCCAATGATATTCGCTTTTTCTCAAAGTTGGCAATAAGTTTGTCTGCTCTGCAAATAAGTTGTGGGTCTACTGAGCATAGGATTTGTACAATCGCAGACCGGCAAGTGCGAATTCCAAGTTCCTTAAACTTGGCTTTTAACCAACTCCGACGTTCCTGAATCAGCACTGGGCATATACAAATCAAATGGGTGAAATCCTGTCTTCCTGCGCCACATAGATCGCATTCCTCACTTTCTTGGGGCTTCCATTTAGGTTGGTCAGCATTCGTTGAGAAGCTACCCAACCTTAAGTTGAGGTGTTTGCGTTTGATGAATGGTGAGAAAGCAAGGTCTAGGTAGGCTGCCGGTACATCTTTTTTATAGGATTGGATTGTCATCCAAGCATGGGTTCGATGACTGAAGGTTAGCTTATCGTTAAGCAACGAATGCCTGTTGGCCGCCTTCTTTACCACCTGTTTAAATGCCTGTACTGGAAGCTTGGTTTCCCAAAGTGCGACCAACTCAGTCGATTCTAATGACAGTTTGAGGTATTTGGCATAGATGGAGTTGGGACGCCTGTGGATTGTTTCCCACATGGCACGATAGACCGCAATGTCCTGGTTCATCCAGACATTGTACCAAAATTTGACTATCTCGTACTTTTTCAGCAACACTTGTGATTGTAAGCCAAATTCAAGTCTTACTTGTGCGGCTGATGCATTGCTTGGTAACGCAAATACACGCTTGTAGATTTTCAATTGTACTTTGTCTAAGGGTTGCACGCTATTACCATGATGTAATACTCTCCCGTAGGCTATTGTTGGGAGTAGCTTAGCCGCCTTCTTTACCACCTGTTTAAATGCCTGTACTGGAAGCTTGGTTTCCCAAAGTGCGACCAACTCAGTCGATTCTAATGACAGTTTGAGGTATTTGGCATAGATGGAGTTGGGACGCCTGTGGATTGTTTCCCACATGGCACGATAGACCGCAATGTCCTGGTTCATCCAGACATTGTACCAAAATTTGACTATCTCGTACTTTTTCAGCAACACTTGTGATTGTAAGCCAAATTCAAGTCTTACTTGTGCGGCTGATGCATTGCTTGGTAACGCAAATACACGCTTGTAGATTTTCAATTGTACTTTGTCTAAGGGTTGCACGCTATTACCATGATGTAATACTCTCCCGTAGGCTATTGTTGGGAGTAGCTTAGCTTTCAATACTGTTAGCAGGGGGGAAACCAGAGGTCCTTTAAGTTTGGTCGCTAAGGTGCTAAAAGCATGCAATAGTGCCATGCCCTTTTTTTCAATGCCGTTGAGGTGCGTAGAGAAATTGAGGCGCTTGTCCAGTTGTATCCCAAGATAGTTATAACTTTCCACCACTTCTAGCTTGACGTTATCTATCATGAAGGTTGGTGGTGCTTTGTGGCGTCGAGCTATAACCATGGTTTTTGTTTTTGTGCTGTTTATTTCTAGTAGATTCTGTTTTGTGTATCTGGACAGTTCTTGCAGTAGACGTTGCAAGCCTATTCTTGTCTGGCTTAGCAGCACCACATCGTCGGCATAGGATAGATGTGTTACACGGAGGTTTTCTAGCCACAGTGGATGAGCATTAGTCTGGTCCAGGCTTACTGTTAGATCGGCCATGAATAAATTAAAGAGATGGGGGGCCAACACACAGCCTTGCTTTAATCCATCAAAGGTACCAATCTTCCGGGTTAACCGCTGTCCATTGCCAATCTTTACCTGCATCCAGGTGTTAGTGTACAGGTCGATGATTGCCGTTAGGATTGAGTCAGGCAGGCCCTGCTGCTTCAATTTGGTCCATAATAGTTTCCTGCTGACGCGGTCAAAGGCCGCCTTAAAGTCCACAAAACAGGTGTAAAGTTCCTGATGGTTTTGTAGACTTTTTTCGGCTATCAGGCACAGTGTCATTGCGTTTGCCATAGTGCCAGTTCCGCAACGGAATCCTGTCTGATTTAACGGGATTTTGTTGTTCGAATCTGACCATTGTGCAAGATCTGCTAGCACCAGGGATGCGTAGTATTTTGCTTCCGCATCAATGAGGGCTATCAGGCGGTAATTAATTGGATTTTTACGATCTCCCCCTTTAAAGATCAGATTAATGATAGCACCCCTCCAGCTTTCAGGGATTCAACCTGTGTTGCTTATTGATTGAAAAAGGAGATTGAATTTACAGGCCCAGAACTGGGGGTCCTCTTTGTAAATTGACTGCGGGATGCCGTTCGGTCCTGGTGCACAATCTTGCCTGCTATTCTTGATTATTTTTAGTATTCGACATTCATCATCTGGCAGCGTTGGATGACCTGAGCATTCCTGATGGGTAATTAAGTTGTTGGAACTAAGATTAGCCATGCTTTCTTGGTCCACTATTCTTGATGTTTCACTTGCGGTTATTATGGTTGTTGTCAGGTGTGTTGGTGATTTAATTGAAAGGGTATCGACTATATGTTGGGCCCAATCATTTTCAGAGGTACAAGTCATACTTATAGGTTGAGTTGTTCTGTTCATGGAGTTGACTTGCAACCAAAAGGCCCTAGAGTCTGATTTTTTTATGTTGTACAGCAGTTTATTCCAGAAGTCATCTGCTTGGTTCCTTTTTTCTATCCAGATAAGTTTCTTGTAATGTTTTTTTGTTTTTCAAACTTCTTGCCTGATACTTGGGTTTGTCCTTTGACCTTGTGCTCGTCTTGTGAGCTTCTGCAAGTGTCTTCTCATTGAGAGTGTAGTTTTTGTGAGTTTAGTGTCGGCCTTAGGAAAGGTCTTCCCTTTAGAGTTGGTACTGGTCCTAGGTAGCTTCTACAAAAAGTCAGACCAAGTTTCTGAGCACAGGTCCTACTCTTTAGTGGACGTTTTGAGTTGCTTCTTAGCGTCCAACGCTATTTGAGAAAGTATGTTGCTCGTCCACCTTAAACGCTTCAGATTGATTGTTGTGGTTGTACCTGCTATTGTTGGTGCTTTTAAGTACCTAGAGGCGGTCAGTTTCATCTCAATGTGTTGCATTGAGTGATCACTGTCTAGTGAGCAGAGTATTTAGAAGTTTTTGATTAGACTTAGCAAGGGTAATGCTACTATTGTGTAGTCTCGGATAGAGTTTGCATTGTAGCCTGTATAGGTGGAAGCAGGGGGTTTATCCTGGCTGGCTCTTCCATTTATTACCCGTAGTCCGAGGCGTTCAAGGTCCCACATCAACTGCCTACCCACTTTGTCTGTCTTCTTGACCAATGGAGTCTCCTGGGGTTCAACATCCCACAATTTATTTGCAGCAGCAATATTGTCCTCCTCTTCCGGATGGTGTGGGAGATTAGTGTTGAAATCTCCCGTGACAATATTCTCCCAGCTCGGTTGTTCAAGGTGGGTGTTAGATACAAATTTGACAACACGTTGGAAGAGTTCTTTTTTAGTTGTGTTTTTCGGGTGGGCATATATGTTGATTAAAATGATGGTTCTAGTTTTGCCCTTTATTGCGTTCTCCAATTTAATAATTTGCATGTCAGGTGCCAATGTGGCCAATTGAGAGGCATTGATCTTCAGTGCAGTAGATAAGTATACCGAAAGTGCTGCCCTAGCACGCCCATAACGCTGAGGGTGAGTCGCACTTACGTGGAAGCATAATCTGCCTGGTATATCAATTGGCTCTGTTAACCATGTTTCCTGTAGTGCTATGATGTCGTATTGATCCTAAGTGGCTGTCTTTCTACTATTGTGTAGGATGTCGTTTGCTCCTGCGATGTTCCAGGAGAGCAGTTTCATTAAATTTCCTTTGATCTCGCCTGCCTGGCAGTGGGTTCAATTGACGTTAATACTCTGTATCTGCCTCAAGTGATCATTGCTGACTGATTCAGCCCTCCTGGCACCTTACAGTACTGAATGAGTGGATCGACTTTTGTGGTCATCTCTTTTCCCACATCTTCTTAGCAGGGGCGACGGATAAACCTTTCTTATTTCTTCTTTTAAAGTAATTCCCCACTCTTAATTCGGCCATTTCAGCAAGGATACTTTTTACTATTCCTACGTTCCTCCAGGTTGCAAGCGTGCCTTCCTTTGCCACGTTGCCCTCTGAAGAAATGAATTCAATAGATAATAAATCGGCCGATTCATCCCTGGATGTGCTTTGTCACAAACTCCTGAGAGCAGCAGGCTCTCGACCCAGGGGTCCAGAAACATGTCTGGTGGTGGCAGCTGAACGCAGCCACTCAGCCTGGTCACTAGTGTTAGGTCGTTTTTCAGGGGGCATCTCTAAGATGCCCTCTGAATGCATTTTTCATTAAGTCCCACACTGGCATCAGTGTGGGTTTAATGTGCTGGGAAGTTTGATACCAAACTTCCTAGTTTTCAGTAAAGCCATTATGATGCTGTGAAGTTAGTAATGACAAACTCCCAGCCATATACTCTTAATGGCATTACTGCACTTACAATGTCTAAGAATTGGCTTAGACACTGTAGGGGTACAGGGCTCATGCACCTGTACACTCCCCACTGGTATAGTGCACCCAGCTAGAGGGGTGGCTGACTTATGCCAGAGGGCAGTGGGTTGTAGGCATTGCACACAGGGATGTGTTCCTTGTCGACTCTTCACTTTGTTCTGCACCAAAACATGCAGCCTACAAAGGCAGTGTGTGTGTGTGTAAAGGTACAGGGCTTTTAAGGGTGGCACAATAAGTGATGCAGCCCTTAGAGGCCTTCCCTGGCCACAGTGCCCTTGGTACCTGTGGTACCATTTACAAGGGACTGACCTGTGGCCAAAAAATGCTAATTGTGTTTTGTTTTTAATGCAGTTTAAGGAAACTACATAGGCCCAGGGTACATCAGCAGTTTAGCAAAACGTGTGGGCAACCATGCAAAAAGAGGGCACTTTCTCGCAGTATGACTTCACCGTGCACTTATAATGTCTAAGGATGGACTTAGACATTATAGTGGCACATCTGCTTGGGTAGATATGCCCTCATATGAGGTATAGTGCACCCTGCCTTAGGGTTGTAAGGCCTGCTGGGGGGGTGACTCACCTATGCCTCTTGCAGTGCTGGTAGGCTTGGCACACAGGGATGTGTGCCAGTTCAACTCTTCCCTTTTGGCAGCATCTAAACACGCAGTCTGCAGTGACAGTGTGCATGTGTTTGGTGAGAGGTTTCCTAGGGTAGCAGAATACACGCTGCAACACTTAGAGACCCTCTCTGGTCACATGGCCCTTGATACCACCTGTACCTTTTACAAGGGACTTATATGTGTGCCAGAGGTGTGCCAATTGTGGAAATAAAGGTACAGTTTTGGGGAAGAACACAGGCACTGTGAACCAGGGAGGGGGGCAATCCTACTAAAGGGAGTACCTTCCTACAGGGGCACACACACATGTACAGTGGTGGGCATAGTAGAGCAGGCCATGCACTGCAACCTACATATGGTAGGAGGGAAGAGCAGTAGCAGCCCAATGGACCATGCAGAGCTGGAGAGAGGAGGCAGGGGCATGGTCTCGAACTATAGAAGGGGGTACTCGTAGGGGCAACAAGCTAACCACAGATGATAAATAGGAGGGACAGTGGCACCACATCCATGCGAGGCAGAAGGAGGGAGGCAGGGCCATGGACTCGGACAACAGAGGGCAGGGAGGAGGGGGCAGGGGCAGCAAGCTGACCACAGAGGAAAGTCCTGCCTGGGCAGGGACATCACACTGATGTATACAAAAAAGTGATAGATGGAATGCTTGAACTAATCTCACCAACTAGTAAATACTCAGTGCCACATCCCAGACCATTGTTATTTTGCGCATTATGCCATCTTAGTTTGAACCTGCCATATGAATATTAGTCTGAACTGCCATGCTAGGTCCTCCCTGAACCAGAACACAAGCAACCATAGACTGTTTCACCTTATTAGGGCTCACCAAGCTCGCCCAGTGCTAAACTCTCCGATCACTGGTAACCTTTTAGCATCAAAACTTCATTTGACCAAAACAAGGTACAAATGATTATCTGAGAGAAGATATAAAGTCCAATAATGTTAGATAGTTTATTGAAATTTCCTTTTACTCTTCGAGATGAATACTCAAATCGAGAAGCATCTTTTCATTTGACATGATTCGTGATTGCTTGAAAAAAACATATAGTTAAAACGAAGTTATTGTTATGGCTCAAACATGTGAAATTACGAAACTTTGCAAGTTATAATTATGGATAAACACAACACACATCATACATCATATGGTGCCATTTGCCATGGTGTTTGCTTCATAGTTCTTTTCTTTGTTTCTGTACCATTGGCAAATTGATATGTTGAGTATGGAGGGTGGCATGAGGTATAGTGTGGGTTGTATGGTTGTTACCATAACTGAAAGATTTCAGTGGTTTAACGCATTGAATCAAAACCACACACACATCTAATGTCCTGAATCCCACTGTAATGATTCGTGTTACAGCTTGTATGTCAAGTTTGTCGACCTAAAATCGTCCTTTGATATGATTTCTAGACCGAACCAGTGGAGTATTTTGGCCGACATGCACATGCCCTCACCAATGTCATCTCTCTTAATCTGCCCACATGTAGTCAATTATGCACTTATAAGATGGGGAGGAGACCAGACACATTTGACAGAAAGAGTACCAGTATACAAAGACGTTTGACAGGGATGTGTGCTGGCACCGACCCTGTTTTCACTTTTCATTAATGACTTTGCTTCCATCTTGGCACAACTCGAGGAAGATGCTCCATTGTTGGGAGGTTTTAAAACTCCATGGGGCACATGCATCAAGGTAGGCTTTTGCGAGTCCTTAATTGCGATTATTAAGGAATCGCAATTAATGACTTGCAAAAGCCTATGCATGTAGGAATTGCTATTAAAATAGCGATTCCTAAATATTCCTTAATTGCGACTTGCAAATTGCGAGTCGCAATTAAGGAATGGCTTACCATTCATTCCTATGGGCCTACAGGCCCATAGGAATGAATGGGAAATTGCATGCGCAATTTGCGAATACCAATAGGTACTCGCAAATTGCGCATACAATTTTAAGGGTGAAAGGGTGTCAAAAGGACACCCTGTTGCACACCTGAAATTGTGATGTACACCCATGTTGCGCACACACATGCCCCAACGACATGTGTGTGTAACCTGAAACTTCAAAAAAAGCACTTTAATACATTTTTCTACGTTTTTGCTAAATACCATGAGGTTGAAATGATCAGTATTTAGCGGTCCATAATAGTGAAATCGCTATTTTAAATGCAATCTTGCAATGCATTTAAGGCATCACAGTTTGCGTTTCCTTAAATGCAATTGCTAATTGCGATTTTTGCATTTGGGAGGATGCATCCCAAATGCAAAAATTGCGGTTGCAAAGGGACAGATTCTTCAAATCTTCCCCTTTGCAAGCGCAATTTTCGAGAATTCATATGCCCCCCAATTCTTTTATTTGCCGATGACACCCTATTGTTTTCCAAGACCTTTCCAGGCCTCCAAAAACATTTAGATAATTTTAACGAATTCTTATAGGCCCAGGGCTTTGAAACCAACACTTCAAAGACTAAGGTGATGTCCTATAAGGCAGCCTAAATCTTTTAAGGGCAAACCAATCCTGAGAGGAACCTCTCTTGAGCAAGTTGACTCCTTTACACATCATGGGGTCACTTTTGCAGGGCATATGTCTTGGCAACCGCACATTAGTAAGGCCATAACCAGGCTAAAGCAGATCTTTGGCACAATACTTAAGGAGTTTTCAACATCTTATTCTAAACCCCTTACTGCTGCAAATTCAAATGTAAGATGTCAAGGGCTTGGGCTCAAACCTTTAAGGGGATGAGCTGTGGGGATTTGCCATACATCATGACATCACTAAAGGTGTCCCAGGAATTTGATCCCCCTCCAACCTACTACCCCTTTATACCCATTGTTTAGTGGCGTAGGTGTTACAAGGACCACATACAAAACTCGTCTATGGGCACTGTTGTACTGAATGGGCCTGTAGACCACTCCTGAGATTGAACAATAGACTGATAGCCTGAGGGGTGTCATGAAGGCTGACAAATTTAACTCAATCCTATGGCTTCCAAATATGAACTCAGCCTTGTAATCATTAGGCTTTCATGATTTGTGGAACCAAACTAATTCATCTGTTTTCCCATCCAAAGATGAATTCAAAATGAAATACTGGTCGCTCGTGGATGACAAGGTTGTTTGGAAGTCAGCCACCCTTAAGCTGACAAGTGACTACATGGGCATCCAGATACGGTGTGGGGGGGAACTATTCTAGTATGTAGTAATGGTGCCATTGTATAGGAAGCTTTATTTCCAGTTTTGTATAGGTACCCTACCTGTTAGGTCTTTCACAACAGGTTGGAAGGGTGAAGGAGGTAGCACTTGCCCTTCGTGTGACCATTAGAAGGAAAGTGTTTTGCATGTATTGTTTGCTAGCCCAGGCTTTTCATCCGCCCAGCATAAATGGCTGGCGCTAATATTTGTCACTAGGTGTACGGAATCACCAGGACGCCCTCCGTATTCTCAGATCAGACTCTTCTATACCACTGATCACCTCTGTTGCAAAGATCTTGGGAGAAATGTGGGTGCTATGCAAGAAAGCCCTAGGCTGATCACCTGTCTGATGATTTAACTCTCAGTTTGTCTTATATGTGCCCTATCTGGGTTATTTCTTTTAATATCCCATTATTAATGATATGTCATATTTATAAATGATGTTCATAACAGTATGTACATATATATCTTATATGATTTTGGGAAAATGTATGCTTTCTATTAACTGTTTCACCGTGCACATTGTTGTGTGATGAATTCTTCTTTTATGACCCTGGTGGGCGAAATAAAACGTATTTGACCCTGAATTTTGTTTTTGTTGGAAATACTACATTTCTATTTCAAGTGCTCATCTCAATACCTAAATCTTTTCAGTGCTCTTAATGTTCTTGTGATACTAGGATGGGAGGGACATCACAGATCACAATATCTGACTGTTAACCCCTCTATTTTCTTACTGCAGATGGAGACGCTGGTGGCGGTAAGTCTTATTTAAGAAGTTGTAGAGAGAACAATTTAATAATGTTAGATAATTTTTTAATTAATTAACTAATTTTTAAATAGTTTACATGCCATAATTATTGGTGTTGTCAAGACTATCTTCCAAGTGGTGTTTATTTGAAGTTAAGTAGCAGTCTAGGTCACACATTATGAGCAAAGATCACATAACTAATGGATCGCAGTCTTGAAAAAAAGTAACATAATTCAAAATACATCGGATTGGGGCATAAAACCGACAAACTTTGAGACGATGTAAAGTAGGTCATTAACTAAAACACTTGTTAAAAAACTTCTTACTTATAGGTTGGACACTAGGTATACATGATACTTTCAAGACACCTGTGACCAGTTGTAAAGTGTTGGGCATCCAAGTTGGTCCTTGATGGCCTTCCTAGGTATCCAGAGGTAGGGGAAATCCCCTCTACTAGACACTGTACAAGGACACCACTATATGTCAATCAATCAATCAATTAGGGTTTGTAAAGCGTGGCTACTTAGCGATGAGGGTTTCAAGGTGCTTGGAAGGGGCTGGGCGGTGGCTGCTGGTCCGTCTGCCCTTAGGCCTCCAGTCAAAGAGCCAGGCCTTGAGCTCCTTCCTGAATTGGGTCACCAATGGGGATTGTCTGAGGTAGGTAGGCAGTGTGTTCCAGGTCTTGGGAAGACCTGGAGAAGGATCTTCCACCAGTTCTTGTCTTGTGGATCCGAAGGACAGTGACTGGTGGGGATGTGGAATGAGAGGCGGTGGTTCAGGTATGCTGGTCCTACACCGTGGAGGGCTTTGTAGGCATGAGTGAGGAGTTTTTTTGTTTTTTGTTTTTAAATATTTTTATTGTAAAACCAAAGATTTTTCTGGCACACACATATCACAGAATACAAATAAAATTAATACATAAAGTAATACATATAATAAACCAAAGTTACTATCAAGAAAAACAATATAATACTAAACATAACCTTCAACACAGAAGAGCGAAGAAAAAAACCATTAATAAATCATTGCAAATATATTAATACATCAGACTACACTTGCATTTGTCCTTTCCTTCCATCGATGTACCGGTTCCCAAATTTTCATTCCCAGCCTCTTTACCCTTTTACCTTTTTTCCCAAATATACCCTTTTCAAGGTTAAACGTCCCCAATAATAAGGCAATCCACTGTTGTATTGCCGGGGGTAAGGGATCCAGCCAGATTCTAGCAATCAACAACCTGAGGACCGCCATTGCTACAAATATAAATTCACCGTGGTCGCCTTCGCAACCCCTAACTCCTAACATAATTACTGTTGGTGTTAAAGTCACATTCAAAGCAAGTGTACGGACCATAAATTCCTCAATACCCTTCAATAAGGGTCTTAATTTGGGACATAGCGCAAAAATATGGATACTATCTGCGGCCGGAGCATTACACCGCCAGCAATTAATCCCTGTAGTGGCACCCCACTGTGCAAGGCGATCTGGCGTATGGTAGAGTTGATACAGCGTTTTAAAATGCTGGGATTGGAGTGGGGCGGAATAAAAGACTGAGCAACCTAGCTCCAAGGAATTCGGAAAAACCTGGCTCGGTATCCCTAATTTTCCAGCCCATTTATTACCAAATTTGTCAGTATCGTCCTTCTTCAATTCAGCCAACTGGGCATAAAAATATCGAATGGAGCACACCCCGCTTTGCGCTATTGCTTCCATAAAGTTATTTGTATTAAATCCCCCCACACCTCCTTTTTTCTTAGTAAAAAAACTCCTAATCTGCAGGTACTTATAAAAGCTATATCTTGCTATGTTAAATTTTGCCATCAAATCTGAAAATTGAAATATATTTCCATCTAAGTCCAGCATATCTCCTATTTTTTTAATACCTTTTCTGTCCCAGTCTGCCATAATGGTGTCAGAAAAAATTAAAGGAGGTAGGGACTTGTTCCTATACAATCTAGTATACCTGTTAAATCTCCCTAGTCCACAATTTTTTGCAACAGCTGACCATACATTATAAGCTGCAGCAACTGTCTTGAATCGTGTACGTTTATAATATGATGAATCAGTACAATTTAAGAAAGCATTTACAGTATCTGAGCCCAATACAATTGAATAGATCATAGTTGAGACAGCTTTGACTTTCAAATCCCCTTCACTTGCTCCGATCAAACCTTGAATGTAATGCAATACCGATGCCCAATAATAAAACCTAAAATCAGGAACCCCCCAGCCTCCCCTGTCCCTTGGCAGAGTCATAAATTTGTATGCCCGTCTTGTCTTCCCATATGACCAAATGAATTTATTAAGGATCAATTCCAGTTTGTTAAACCAAATTGACTCAAACAAAAGGGGAATTGTACGAAAAAAGTAAAGAAATTTGGGAAGTATAAGCATTTTAATAATGTTAGTGCGGCCCACTAACGTAAGCCTAAGATTATTTATCCTCATCAAGTCCGAACTTACTTTCCTCAGTAAGGGGGAGATGTTACGTTCAACTACTGTCCCTAAATTAGGCGAAATTTCAACCCCTAGATAAACTGCTGCCGAGACCACTCGTGGATCATTACATTGAGCTACTGTGTTTTTAATAATCTGTGTTTTGGCTCTGTTAAGCTTATAACCAGAAATAGTGCCAAAATTTAGGGCCACTTGTTCTATCTCACCAATTGCCAGTACAGGATCAGGGGTAATTATCGCGACATCGTCTGCGTATGCCAACACTTTAACTTCTACCTCATTTACGCTCAAGGGGGGAATACTAGGATTAAGATTAAGATTGCGTAGATACGGAACCATATACAGTGCGAATAAAAGGGGAGAGCTTGGACAACCTTGCCTTGTTCCTCTTTTAATCTGCACCGCCGTAGTTAAATCCCGATTCATTTTGATTCTAGCCGTTGGATCCCTATAAAGAACCTGAATTGCTCTTATAAAGTTGTCACCGAACCCAAAGGTTCTCATTAGCTCCCACAAGTACTCACAAGCGACCCTGTCAAAAGCCTTCTCGGCGTCTAAAAATAAAGCTGCGACAGGGCCGCCAGAAACCTCCATAGCATCAAAACAGGTGATCACGGTCCTGACATGTTCTGTAGTCCCCTTCCCCGGGATAAATCCGTGTTGTACTGGGGTAACTAATTTTTCTATGACAACTGACAACCTTGTTGCCAGAATTTTAGAATAGAGCTTCACATCAGCGTTCATTAAGGCAATAGGTGTATATGACCCAGGAGCTGTGGCGGGTTTACCTTTTTTCAGGATAACTATGATTTCAGTCCCACCCCATGATTTTGGGATTGAAATTTCTCTCTGGGCTTGGATGAGTGTATCCAGTAGCTCCACTCTAAGAACTGAAATAAAAGTTTTGTAAAATTCGATCGGTAGCAGATCTGGTCCTGCAGCTTTTGAGGATGGGAGATCTGATAGGGCTAGTGTCAATTCTCCTAGTGTTATGGTGGCGTCTAATATAGTTTTTTCCTCTAGATCTAATTTATTAAGTTGAATGTTTCCTAAATAATCCCTAACTTTGTCCATATCTACCTCAGCTTCCCTGTCATATAATCCGGAATAAAACTTCCAAAATTCATTCCTTATACCAGCAGAGTCCGAGATCAAGTTGCCTGAATCGTCTACTATATTTTTAATGTCCCCTGCATTAACTTTTTGTCTGGTCCTAACAGCAAGGATATGACCAACCCGCTCACTAAACTCACAGGCCTGTTCCTTCTTTGCCAAATAATTAACTGCTGTCTTATTAGTGATTCTTTCCGCTATTTCCGCCTTTAGTACCATAATTTCCAGCAATTGTTGATCCAATGGGAGCCCCCTCATAATTAATCTACTTAACTCAGCCTCAGCGTTCAAAAGTGAATTAACTTGTTGATCGATCGTTTCTCTTTCTTTTTTCCATCTATATGTTGAAAAGCTAATTGTCCCTCCCCTTACGCCTGCTTTGAAGGCATCCCAGATATAACCACTACTAGTGCTCCCCGTATTGTTAAGCCAAAACTCACTAATCCACTTTTCCATATGCTTACAATAACCCTCATCTTGTAACAGAGCTCGCTCAAATGACCATTTATATGTCTTTCTAACTAACCCATTTAAACTAACTGACAATAACAGTGGATTGTGATCAGAGACCATACGGGGTAGCTTCTTAATCTGCGTATTAGAAATCAAGACATTGGATATTAAAAAATAGTCCAACCTTACTGTTATATTATGAGGAGCAGAGAAAAAGGTATCGCCATCTGTCTGCGGGTGCAAATTAGCCCAAACATCTGAGAGAGCATTATGTGAGGCCATATCTACTATCGCCCTATGCACCCTCTTCTTCCTCCCCGTATAGGAATGACTCAGTTGTAGCTCCATATTTGCTGGTCGACTGATATTAAAATCTCCGCAACAAACAATTGGTTCCACCCAAGTTGAGATTTCATGATCCAAAAATTGAAATATGTCTGGTTCATCGCACGTTGAGCCATAAACTGAAACCAGTGTGAACCTAGCTCCTCTGAATCCTATTTCTGCAATCACCCACCTTCCCCAAATATCTTCTTTACTCCTAAATACTGTGCAATCCGCCCCTCTCCCCAGAATTGCTACCCCACGTGTTTTGGAGGCTTGTTTGGTATGTGCTAAGACTTTAAAACCAGCCTGTTCTAGCAAAAAACCCTTACCTTCCTCCACATGAGTTTCCTGTAAACAAATCAGATCAGGGAACATTGATTTGCAAAATGCTGAAACTCGTAGCCTTTTCTGAAGATCATTAAGACCGTAAACATTAAATGACAAAATTCGACAAGCCATCAAAAGACATCAAAGATTAGCACCAGCTTCCACTTCCAACTCTTAACCAAGCCCGCCGCTTCCTTCTTTCTCCATTTGTACAAAACCTGTAACTGCCTCAAACTACGTCTTACTGTGTATGATGTGTGCCATTTTCTTTCCCTCTTCCCCCTCCTCCCTCCCTCCTCCCTGATCCCCCCCACACTACCCCTCCCCCCTCCCCCCCTACAGGCAAATAGGTCACACATGACCTATGTGTGGACGCCAGGGAAGCAGCAGCCGCCGCTCCTCCCCACCGCCATCCAGCATATCAAACATATCAAACATAAATCCATTATTTGTTCTCCTTATATCCCAAAACTTCCATCATGTAAGCCTTCGCCTTAATCTCTGAAAAGAAAAATTTAAACTGGCCCTTAGTCACAATTTTTAATTTTGCGGGATATAACAGATAAGCTTCTGATCCCAGAGCCTGAATATGTGGTATCAATTGCCTCAACCTCCATCTACGTTCGACTGTGGCATGGCAAAAGTCTGGTCTTGCAAAAAAAGTGACATTGTTATAGGTGCGTCTCGACTCTGGCTTAGCTTTGTCCAATATCAACTGCCTAAGGAGAAAATTCCCTACAAAAATTAGCAGAGCCCTTGGCCGCCCGCCCTGAGCTCCAGCCTGACCCCTTTTGTAGAATGGGAAACGGTGGGCTCTTTGAATTTCATATTCCCACTGCCATGTTGTTAGTTCTGGGAAAGCACCTTTTAACAAATTTACAACAAACATTCTGGGGCCCTCCCCTTCAAGTCCTTCTTCTATTCCTAGCAATCTGATGTTATTATAACGCTGCCTATTCTCAAAGTCCTCCAGTTTCCAATTTACATCTTCAGCTACCTTCTGATGTTCTTCTTTATACATTTTCAGCCCTCTCAAGTCATCCTCTACTTTCCCAGTTCTTTCCTCCACCTGGGCCACCCTTTCAACCATCTCATCTTGTCTTTGACTTATTTTCCTAAGTTTGTTCTGTATCTTCCTTGATTCGTGCCTTGCCCTCCTACTTTCCCCTCTAGCCTCAGATTGAATTAGCTTCAAAGTGTTAAACAACAGATCCAATGTAACCGGGGGTTGTGAAGGCTGCGGAGATCCTTGATCCCCAATCATTGTAGCAGGGCTGTCCTGTTCTAGAAAAGAAAGAGTAGTGGCAGAGTAGTCCCAGGCCAACTTTTTAGTAGTATCAGTAGTACTACTTGCTGAAGAGGGTTTTCTTTTAGATAGTCGTTTTTTCTGTGTTATTTTCTGAGCAGGAGAGCTGCTGACTGAGTCTATCCCAGTTGACTCGTCAGAACTAATCCCTCCTGAAAGTAGTGACTGTGACTGGGAGTCTTCTTCAACTGAATAAAACTTTTCTGCGGAAGCCGCTTCATTTGTGATAGGCAAATCAACAGAGTTAGAGGTAGAGGTAGAGGATTCGCCTCCTGATTTAAACCCCCCGCTTTCCACATTTAAATCCATATCCTCTGCCCATGTTAGAGAATCAGGCCTCTTATTTTCTGTGTCTTCCACCCCTACATAATTCTCTAGTTGTACTCGTGAATCTAGCTCTGTCTCCAATCCTGAAGCTGAAGCTCGTAGTTCGAAACTCCCCTCCTCGTCTGGCAATTGTGCGCTCAGGGCTCGGCTATCTATCGAACCTCCAAGGTCTTTACTCACTTTTAATTGCTGCCCCGCACGGTTAGATTCCAGCGGCCGCTCTGAGCCAGTAGCTGCCTGAACTCTGCTCTCTCCCGGGGCAACACCGTGCAGCCCACCGGTCAGCTTCCCTGCAACATCAGTGACAGCAGGCATTACCTCAGACGGCTTCCCTGCTTCGGACCCTTCAGGTTGCCTAGCAACCCCAGCACCAGCACCGGCTCCCGCTCCCGCTCCCGGTTCCGCATTGTGGATGCCGTCCTCAGCCCCTATTTTTTCTCCAGTAACCAGGACAGCGGGGGCCGAGAGGCCGTCAGTTTTGCACCTTGTCTTGCTGCTACCGGGATTTACAGGTACGTTAGCAAAACTCTCTGAGACTGAGGGCTGGCGCAGCGTGTTTTCTCTTGCTTTTTGTTTAATGGCATTTCCCGACTCCTTCACTAGAGCCGTGTTGTCCGAACCCGTTTTTTTTGCAGTAAATTTCTTAGTGTTAGTTACGCTCTTCTGAGCTGCAGCAGTTAGCGATGCCTTTGTATCAATCCTGTTTTTATCTTTGGTTGTTTGCCCTCTTGCGGCGTCTGTCTCTGGAAGCTTTCCGCCTTTGAAATCCTTGCCATCCTTGCCGTCTCTGCCATCTTTGCCGTCCTTAACCTCGTTGACCCGCTGCAACCGGGGCGGCATCCTAAACCAGGATCTTAAAATCAGCCTGGTAGTCTCCGTTAATTTCTTCCAGAGGAACCAAACTGCTCGTTTTGCTGAGCTCTGCTCTCCGAAGGGAAATGTATTCTTTCTGGCGTTAATGTCACTTTGACATGGCACGAAGTATCCGAAGGCAGCACACTTCAAACCAGACTCCACCATTGAGCCATCAATAACGGGCGGTAGGGAGAAGTGGAGAGTGCGACTTACTCACTGCATCCCTCAGCTGCCATCTTGCCCCGAGTGAGGAGTTTGAAGGTGATTTTTGTTGATTCTGAGCGAGAGGACTTCTCAGAGGTGTTCTGAGATGTGGCTGCAGCGAGGGATGTCGAGGACCAGTCTGGCTGCTATGTTTTGAACATTCTGAAGTTCCTGAGGAGTTTCTGGCTGACACTAGCATAGAGTGTGTTGCTGTAGTCAAGCCTGCTGCTGATGAGTGCATGGGTGACTTTTTCTGGATTTGGTGGGGATCCATCTGAATGTCTTTTGAAGCAGGTGGATCGTGAGTAAGCACGATGAGACAATGGTGTTGATCTGATGGTTCATTGCGAGCGAGGATGCCAGTATGAGGCCGATGATACAAGCATGGTTTGTGGGGGTTGGCAGGGTTCCCAGGGGGGAGGGCCACCAGGGCGCATTCAATGCTGAGGGTGAGGTTCCTAGGTTCAGGTGGCGACAGCTTTCATTCCGCTGAGGACGTTGTTTCTGGCGATTGTTGGTTCGTTGGTGAGGGAGAGGATCAGTTGTGTGTATCCAGACAGTGCCTTCAGAGGAAACACAAGTCAAATTGGTGAAAAAGCATGAGCCTAAAAAATGCAACAATAACATGGCAAAATAAATTAACTGTTGTTGAACGGCATTGTCCATGACCCACAGAAAAGGAGGGAAATAGAGACATAGTAAAATTCCAGAACACACACACACACACACGAATAAGACACATCACAAAGCAAACTTTTACAACGCATGCCTTTACAACGTGGTTTTTACATTACAACATCCATTCCAATGCATGATTTTACAACACATGCCATTATAACTCATTTTTAGAAACTATACTTACAACGCATTCTTTTACAATCCGTACCATTACAATGCATAATACTTTTAGGGCAACTGTCGTGTAAGTGTTGGATAGTGCAGGGCTAAAAATTACTATTCGAGCTCCAGTGAGTGCAACAGTAGGGTAAGTGTTGGATAGTGTAGGGGTGAAAATTACTATTCCCACTCCAGTGAGTCCAACAGTAAGGTAAGTGTTGGATAGTGTAGGGGTAAACATTACTATTCCCACTCCAGTCAGTGCATCAGTAGGGTAAGTGTTGGATAGTGTAGGGGTAAAAATTACTATTTCCCATTACTTACCTTAAAATGTGTTGTAATTGCATGATTAGTAGTGGCATGCATTGTAGGGACAAGCGTTGTAATGGCTGCGTTGTATTGGCATGCGATGTAAAGGATGTTGCGTTGTGATGACTACTTTGTAAAGGTAGTGCATTGTAATGACTGCGTTGTAATGGTTGTTTCACCCACACACACACATCAGACACAGGGGAATAGAGGACAAATATAGATGAATGTAGACAGCAATCCCATTGCAAAATACCCAAACCATTGCAAATCGTGGACCAGTTCTTGCTGAGGCTTTTAATACCCTCTGTGGTATCGCCTGACATAAACCTCCTGTTGGAATTACATACTTTATCTTGGATTGGAACTATTTTACGGAAGGGAGTAATGCAAGTGCCATCTTGGAGTGGGAGCTGTTTGGAAGGAATTTCCTCATCCTCCTTGGCATCAATATTGGCAGACTAATGGGCTGATCTTCAAGGAAGTACTGCAGGCGGCAACGCAAGTCCTTTGGCTGAGCCACGCTGCGGCATTTCCGAAGCACAGGAATGTTACATATTTACAATAACATGTTGCATTCCTGTGCTCTCCCCTGCGCTGGTGCACAAACTGCAGTCATGCGCTAGCACAGGCACCCTTGCACCATAGTGCAAGGATGCCTTCATCATGGGGAGACCTTCCTTCACAAAAAGCATTTTGCTCTTTCAATGTGTTCTGTGCTTTCATCTCTTTTTCTCTACTACCGAACATGACTCTTAATATAAACTCCCCCTTTGTTCTTTTGTTCCACTACTAGATACATTTGCTGTATCACAACTGGCCGACCAACGCATTTTGATTGAACACTTCCTGCAATATTGCTAAGTAAGCAACTCTTTTATCCCCCCCTTTTTTCCAATGGTGTAGTGAACATTGGGGTCATGATATAATGCACTCCTGATTACAGGTTTTATAGTGCGTCGTATAACCATTAATGTTAATAATGCTCTATGTATAGTTGGGCTCTACCATAATTTTGGCTTTTAAATGTAACCTGACTATGTTACTGAATATCTATATGTTTTTTAGCATATCAATGTGAATGGCAAAAATATGGAAAGCAGTGACTTCTCGGGTGAATGGATGAACAAACAGGTGGAATGATGGGACTTGAAGTCCGGTAATTATCGACTACTAAGCCAAAGGAGAGACATTCAAACACGATTCAACTACAAGCAAATCTGCTGTGAAACGGTAAAGAAATGTTGTAAAAATATCCGGAGGCTAAGGCAAAAAAGAATAAAGCGGAAGATTAAGAAAGCTTTATCAAAAGAGATCGTCGTGAAAATCACCCGAAAGTCCTTCCTCACTTTTTGGCAAAATAATGAATAAATGGACCTTGCTCACCTGCTCTCTCAAGGGGGCGTATGATTAAGACTGGAGAAGTCGAAACCGGTAACACTGTGCCTGCTGAAATAAATATGTGTCCCTACATATCCGACTGGAGGGCTTGATTTCTGCGCCGATGGTGGCTGGAAAAGTGTTTCATGTTTTTTAGCATATGAACATGATTAAGATACCGAGAATGTTCCACTGTTAAAATTGATACTTTATTAATTACACATCTTGATTTAGATAGAGGATTCACCATTAAGAATCATGAATGTTTTTAACTTATATGAATCATTTATTTTTCGCACGGTGCTTAGAGCTTTGTATAGGGTTCATTGTCTGCCGATATAGCAATTTTTAATCTGTGTCACGGCAATGTAATAATTTTATTTTATTATATTATTTTTGTTTAGGGGCAATCTTGTGCATAATTCTAGTCCTGATGATGGTCTCATAGACAACAGCATTGGAGACCGAAACGTCGACTGTATCATCATCTCCTTAAGCTTAATTTCGCTTCAAGAGTATACCTTTGTTTATGATTTGACTTGGTTACCCTTCCCTAAAAAACAGGAGTTGATGATTTGTTATGTATTGATTTGTTGAGTTTTGCAGACATTCATTCATAACTTCATTGTGCCCATATCTGTGTTCCTATTCTTTCATGTATGAACTTTTTTGATTAATTTCTTTATATAAAAATTCGAAACCTGTTTATTTGCCCGTGTGTTCCTGTTTTTCTCTGTCAACATTCACTGTTTGTTTGATTTCAGCTGATTCTTTAGACATAATAAGTAGTTAGATTCCTTTGAACTAACTTTATTGACTTATGCTATCAAATTTATTTCACTAAGTGAATGAAATAAATCCCCTGTAGTTTTTTTTCTTAAACTATTCATTGCCCATACCTACAAGGGTTTATTGGGTTACCCACTATCTGTTCACGTTCTGTGGAATGCAGCATGCTTTGAAAGAGGGAAAAATGAAGAGAAATGAAAACATTTCTCCTCGTTGCGTCTCGCTACGAATCCCCTGCGTATCATTGACACGCATTTCCAGATTTATGATTCCTCGTAAATCTGGAAATGTGTCTCGTTCCATGGGTGTTGCGTGGGAACACCCACAGCAACACCCATGGAACGCGCCTTCCATCCAAAGTGCTGCGTGTGAAGGGGCCATAGTTACTAGGAGAGGAAATGTGACGCATGTTGGCTTTTCCTCTCCTTGTAAATATGGAGAAGTGAAATGCGCCTCCAGTACATCATAAAATGTGACGAACTGGTGTCGCAGGGGGCTCGTAAATCTGCCCATTAGTATATATAGTCCTTCTTTTTTTGCAGTGACATGCACTCTGAGGAGAGGAGAAGTCATGCTGCCAGTCGTCCCTTCCAGGTTGGCACTTTGAGGTGTGATAAGGATGCTCACCAGTAACCATCTAGGATAGGATGAAAAAATTTTTCAGAAAGAAACATAACAGCCATTTGTTTACCTTCTGCTATTCTGGAAGGGCCAAGAGTAGATAGATGAAAAATATTTTGCATAAAATCTTCAATATTTTTTTGTAACATGAAATGTATCACTCTGCTTGCTTTAAAAATAATCTGGACATAATGTTGGCATTCTCAAATCGTTTAAGTGATTCCTCGTTTGTTGTGGCCTTTGGTTTGCAGAGGAAACAAATAACATTTGCACCTTTTCCCAATTGTTTGAATTGGCATGGACATAAATATGTAGGACAGGCTGATAACATACCGTCCGCGTCAGTCACAGAAGGTGTGGCCAGGACTCCCGGGCACGAGCAGCACAATATAGGATCCCTGATGCGATGCTGGTTATCCTGGGGAGGGGGATGGGTGGCTATTGGAACTCTGTGCAAATTAATTGAAGCATGGGGAAATATACGTAAGTTCTGACATTGAAATTAGTGTTCTGTTTTTTTCTTTTGGGTAAGTTCATTAGACTCGTCAAACAGATGCATGTAGGGCGGTTTCAAAAACCCATAGAATCTGTTTATCACATTTGCCCTCCAGGGCAGTATGGTATGTTTAGTAACTTAGTTGCACAAACATAATAGATTTACACGAGGTAGTCAGATACTGCTGAGGAATGTTGGGGGATAGGTTCGATTACACAACCTTGTGTGAAGGAGGAACCCAGTAATTCGGCATTATGAAACTACAGTGCCTCATTTACTTTCATTTTTGGAAGCCACTAATATCTATACCTGTAGGCACAGTAAGTGGCAAATTGAGGTTAATAAATTAACCTATTAGATCAAAAGGCTACAGGATTGCCCATGAAAACCTCATGACAAACCTAGTATGAAAATGTAACCCATAATGGTTTGCAACAGTCAGTAAAAAAAATGGATTTGAAACATTGCATTTTCCTGTCTCGGAATGTGGTCTCGATAGAACACGGAACCCCAGCCCATGGGTTTAATGTTAGTATGTTCTCCTCTACCCTTGTTATCTTTCTTTTCCCTTAATTGTCCTTAATTCTCCTTGTGTTTGCTCTCACTTGATGGGAGGGTTGATGGAGATTCTAGGGACCGAAAGAGAAGGAGAATGGGGTGGTTGTTTGTACCAGGACATGCAGCCTTATCTGAGTCTGCTGCATGCCTGAGCCTGCAGTACAGCGGGTGCTTGTTCATAGCTGCCTGTCTCTTCATACACAGCCGAACTTTGCCTCTATGTGCGCTTATCTTTTAACTCAGTCACTTGCAGCCTGTTCTAAGAATAAATTGGCAGCAGAACACCTCGTGCTTGGTGACTTTGTCTTGTGTCTCTGACTTGAGGGTCGAAGAATAGGAGATCTGTTCGTAACTCACTTCAGGCAAAAAGCATTCTTCTTTAAAATCATTCCCCCTGCACTGAGGTTTAATGCAAATCTGCTCGATTATTGTTAGTATAAGGTTAGAGAAGATGTACAGTCTACACAGGCAATGCTGTAGACATCTCTGGCATCGCATCTACCATTTCTTGGTGTGCTCTGGGCTGAAGCTCCTTCCATCGTCAGAGCATCCTGGAAGATGCAAAAGCATTAAAAACTGTGGTGCCTCTCTGAGTAACAAAGATCACGATTGACGGGAACAAAGACAACTAACGCACACACACACATTAGCACCATAGTTGGACTTGGATACTTAATTTCCTGTGAGATAGAGACATTTAAAGCATGCTACATATTGGCATCGATTTTGTATACCTCCTTCTCATATATCCCACAACCCAACATTTTCTTTGGTTCTCTAGATAAGTTTATCATTTTCTGCATAAACTGCTTAAAAACAGAATGTTGGCATTGGTCCTGTACACCCTGGTGATCCCAAACCGAATTTGCATCTAAATAGTTCAAATGGAGTGTTCTTTGGTAAGTGATTGTGAGCAGTGCGTCTGACACCTGCCTGGTATGTGGGACCATATGGTGGTCAGAATGGAGTCCCTTCAACAAGCACGGGAATCAGTTTCATATTATACACTGTCATGAATGATGTCGAAGTGTAACTCCCATAAGACGTATTTTTGTTGGCATCTGGTTTCTCTTCTTACATTTTTCTCAAGCTCAGAGAAGAAAGCACCACCTCTACAGAGGAATACATTTTTGGGAAAAGGAAACATGTATTGAGAAAGCTAAAGTTTAAATGTTGCACTTTGTATATACACAAAGGGACAGCACATGCTTGCATCCAGGGACACAGAACATGCTCACACAATAAGGCCTCAGTCATGAAGTTCCAAATGACAACAGATCATACAGGCATCTGTGTACAGGGGCAAACAGTCAAGGATAATTCTGTCCATTATGAGATCTTCATTCAAGTCATAAGTATTGGAATTTTCCGGCTTAAGGGCACTTTAGGATATGTTTAAACCTGGCAATTTAGGTACAGAATTGTTGTTAGCCTATCTAAAGGCTAGGTTTGTAATGTATTATTAATTTTTTAACAAAATGGACAGTTTGGGATCATACATGTTCAAAACTAACCGAAAAGCTAACTTTACTGCATATTTTAACAAGCATTTGCAATGCCACAGGTCTCGCATTTATGCAATGGACAATAATAAATTCTTTATTGTTTGATTATTTAAAATCTTACAATATTACAAAATATAAATAAAAAAGATACTTTAAAAGCAGTTACATCCTAAAAATTGTTACGATCCGTTGGTTATCGTATTATTCCAAATTGGCATGATTACAAACTCTTCAATTGCTTCATTAAGATACTTCCATGCAGATGACTTCATATTATTATTTATTTCTTGCCAAAGTAACTGAGATATATGATTATCATGGTCGTTTTTTATCCGATACCAGGTTTTTATAAACTGGGCCTTTCGTGCAAAATATTGATTATTTAAACCGAATTCCAATCTAATTTGCGCTGGTGATGCATTGTTTGGAAGATAAAAAAGAGATTTGTATGTCTTTGAAAGGACATTGTTTATTAGGTCAGCATCCTTCCCCATTAATGCCTCACTGCCGTATGCTATGGTTGGAAGTAATTTAGCCCCTATAATATTCAAGAGCGGCCGATAGGTAAGGTTCCCAAGCAATTTCTGTGATATCCTGAATGCTGCAGTTAGCGCATTTGCTTTTCTTTGTATATCCAGTTTTTGTAGATGATTATTTCCCTTCTGGTCAAATAGTACACCCAGATATCTGTATACTTCTACTTGTTCTAGTTTCGTGCTTTCCATATACCATTTGTTTTTTTGTCTCAGCTTTATATTCCTAGTAACCACTATAATTTTTGTTTTGGTTTCATTTATTACCATTCCATTTTCCTTAGCATACAAGATTGTTTGGTTAATTAGACGCTGAAGTCCAACCTTGGTATGACTTAAGAGGATGACATCATCTGCATACATTAGGTTAGATATCTGTTTACCCCCTAGTTTTGGAGATTGTGCATTTAGCTCATCCAGATTTCCTGATAAGTCTCCCAAGAATAAATTAAAAAGAAGGGGGGCCAGCACGCATCCCTGTTTTAGCCCTTTCAGTGCTGGGATCTCCTTTGTTAATGTTTGGCCGTCCCCCATTCTCACTCTTACCCAGGTTTTATTGTATAACATTTGAATCAATCTTAATAGTTCAGTTGGAATATCTTTATCTAGGAGTTTTTTCCACAGTAGATTTCATTAAACGCAGTCAAAAGCAGCTTTAAAATCTATAAAGCACAGGAACAAGGGCTGTTTAACTCTGGGTGACTTTTCAATTATTAGTGATAATGCCATAATGTTCGTCATTGTTCCAAGCCCCTTAATAAAACCGGTCTGGTTCAATGGTAAAATCTGGTTTTCTGTTACCCATTCATTTAATTTAATTAGAAGTACTCCAGCAAACATTTTAGCATCCCTGTCTTGAAGGGTGATAAGTCTACAATTTTCCGCTAGTGTCCAATTTCCTTTCTTAAATATTGGGGAGATTAAGGATCCTCGCCAGGACTCAGGTATAATACCTTCCTCTATGATTTCTTTAAATACCTTTACTAGGTAGGTCCACCATAAGTCTGGGTTTTCTTTATAAATGGCAAATGGTATCCCATTGGGTCCTGGTGCCCCATCTTTCTGTTTCTTTGTTAGTTTTACTGTTTGGTCTTTTGATATTGTAAAATTTTCTTGCATCTCATGACTGGGTATAATAGTTATATATTTTTTTTTATTGCACAAACTCAAATCACACAGCTTCAGGCCTACAACCTCACGGGGAAGGCCGCGTCATATGCATACCAGACAAATCTTAGATCTTGTGTTACACAGCCCATCGGCCGACAACCCGGGGGTCCGGCGGCGTTTTCCAATTGACAGTTAATCAATATCCAGATGTATTCCCCAGTAGTGCCAGTTGCATTTTTCATGTGCATTTTCTAGCTTTTCGCCCTCTGTACTTCTCATTATTCCCCCGCTCCATATCGTATCAGTCTAGCAGCGAGGCATGAAAGCTCATGTCTAAGCAAACTTACATCAACCCCTAGTGCAGTCAATATCCCAACCCCCCTCCCCACCCCTTCCCTCAAGTGGTCCTCCTGTGCAACGCTGTTGAGTCCAAAGTTGTGTTAACCTGACCTATCTCATTGCCGCTCCATCTACTTGTGTGCTCTCCCTAGGGTACGTATCCCTCCTGTGTTCGGCCTACCTACATGTCTGTGCCTAAGGTAGTGTCTCAACCTAGCAGTGCATGTATTATGGCCCCGATGGTGACCGCCCCCTTATCTGCTCCTCACTCAGTCCGCTCCCCTTTACCTCCCTCTCCAATAGAGGCACCCTCATTCCTGCTTTCGCACAGTCATTTCGTCGAGTCTGCATGATATAGAGTCAATTTTCTCATCTACGTCCTATCGCAGAGATTCATTGTCTGTGTTGCTAGGATTCTCACGCTGCTGCCCCTGTAAGTAAGATTGGTATAGAGCCCAGAAGTTCTTTGGGCGGCTTTTTGGGGGTAACAATTCGCTGTACGTTTCCGCCTGTGTGCTACAGTACAGCATATCTCGCGCCCATCTAGTCTTAGTTGGTAATGGACCTCTCAACCAGCATTGGGCTACTACTCTCCTGGCCATTAGCATCCCCATGTCCATGAGCCTGCGAAGTGCAACTGGAAGCCCCCTGGAGTTGCCAATGAGTGCTATGCCCCGATCCGGGGCCATATCCACCTCCAGTATTTTGCTCATTTCCGCAAAGACTTCGCACCAGAACGCCTGTATGCCCGAGCAGGCCCAAGCTAAGTGCAGGAAGTCAGCATCAGCCGCCTGGCAGTGTTCGCAATTCGCCGCTGGCGACAGACCGTATCTATGAAGCCTCTCCGGGGTGTAGTACACCCTTTGTAGGAACTTGTAGTGGATTAGCCGATGCTTTCCATTGAGGGAGATTCGCTTCGTGTTCTCACAGCAATACCCCCATGTTGCGTCGTCTAACGTGGCATTTAGGTCTCTCTGCCAGGCCAATCTAACTTTCATGAGTTGGTGCTCACCGTGTGACCTGGCCTCTCTGTAGAGGTTTGTGAGGAGCTTCTGGGGCTCCTTACGTTTAATAACATATGTCAATTCAGGGACGTCCGGGGGCTCCGCCATGTCCGGGCTAAGTATCTCCATGAGGGCACTCCAGGCCCTATGAGAGTGAAAGCGTTGAAGCAGTGGGGGTTCACTACTATCCCCTCCCACCTGTTCCCAGGTTTTGACCACTCCGTCCTGAAATAGGTCGCCCGCTTTGCTAAGCCCAAGCTTCGCTAGTTCACTTATGGCTGACCTTTCGGCCGTGGGCGGGAGCCAAAGCATCCATTCCAGTGGCATCTCCGGCGAATATAGTGTCGCCCCTCCCTGCCGGAGCAGGAGAGAATGCCAAGCGTTGTTGGTGGAGGTGATAGAGTCCAAAATACCTGTTCGACGATATTGCGGCTTGCAAATCGTTGCAGGGAGTAACAGCGGATGTGCAAATAGACGCTCCATGCGGACATGCGGGATCAGTCTGTCTCCATGGATCCAGGTGTGGAGGTGCGATGCCTGGGCCGCCCTGTAGTACAGTTCAAGGTCTGGAGCCGCTAAGCCCCCCATACTGTAAGGCAGGGTGAGCGTCGTCCATTTGACTCTCTGGTGTTTCCCCGCCCACGCCAGGTTTATCATGAGGCTCGTCAGGCGTTGAAAGAAGGCCCTCGTGAGCACTTTTGGTAGAGCGTTGAAAAGTAGCACTACCATCTTCATAATGGCTATGCGGCCCATTAGTGTAAGAGACAGTTTGCTCCAGATCTCTATGTCATCTTCCAGCTTGCTGACCGCTCTATCGTAGTTCTGGCTAATGAGCAGGTCCGGGTTCACGTGGATTTGTATCCCCAAGTACCTGATCGGGTCTTCAGTCCACTGTAGAGGGAACTCGGTCTCTAACTGTTTGGTCACCGGAGTCAGGGGCAGCACCACCGATTTTGCCCAGTTAACTTTGAGACCGGAACGCGTGCCAAATCGTAACACCTCTCTCAGAAGTGGGGGAAGTGTTGTTGCAGGGTCATGCGCGTACAACAGCGTATCATCCGCATACATTGACACTACTATTTTGTACGTAGGGAAGCGTATACCTTCGTGGCTGTGATATTCTCAAAGCGCACAGGCCAGGGGCTCTGCTGCCAGTGCGTATAGCAGGTGGGATAAGGGGCATCCCTGACGGGTACCCCTGCCTATGTAAAGGGGATTTGAGATCGCGTTGCCCAATCGCACTCTGGCCGAAGGCCCCTCATAGAGAGCGCCCACCATTTGTATGAAGGGCTCACCAAGCCCTATATGTCGCAGCACCTGAAGGAGGAATGGCCATTCCACGGAGTTGAACGCCGTCTCCATATCTAGAAAAAGCGCCACAGCCGGTACATCCTGCTTGACATGTTGGATGGTTCCTAACACTGTCCTGATATTGTATGTCAGGTTTCTGGTTGGTATGAACCCCTCTTGTTCTGGGGCCACTAATTCAGGGGCCAGCAGTGCCAGTCTAGTTGCCAGGGCTTTAGCATATAACTTAGTATCAACGTTTAGCAGCGACAGTGGGCGGTATGATCCGCAGTCGTCATGTGTTTTACCCGGTTTTAGAATGGTGACAATCATAGCTTCTCTCATAGAGCTAGGCATGCTGCCCTGAACACAGGTGTCCTCCAAAAGTGTGTGTATATGCGGCAGTAGCTGTTCCTGAAAGGTTTTGTAGAATTCAACTGTCAGTCCGTCTATACCCGACGCACTGCCCGATTGCATTGTGGCTAGGGCATTTCTAATTTCGTCCATCAGTATAGGGCACATGAGGAATTCTCTCTGAGAGTTTGGAAGGAACGGAAGCTTTATGTGTTCCAGGTAGTCTAGCATTTCAGCTGACATGTCTCCACTTTTGGAAGAGTAAAGCTCTGAATAGTAGACTCTAAAGACAGAGGCAATATCTGCCTCGTCTGTAACTCTGTCACCGCCTGCATTTCTCAGCTCTGAGACCAGCGGCTTCCCCCTTCGGCCCTTGAGGATGTTAGCTAATGCCGAGCCAGGCCTCTCCCCCTCGCCATATGTTCGGGCTGTGGCATATTTGCCCAGGTGCTGAACCTCTCTGTCTGCTGCTTCGTGGAACTCCACCAGAAGGCGCTTGATCTCCTCCTCCTCAGTGGCGTTGTCTGGTCTAGTGCGTCTCTGCTCCTCAAGGGATTGTAGCTGATGTTCCAGCTCAGCTAGTCTACTCCTTGTCGCCTTCAGGACACTGGAGTGTTTAGACATCGCAATGCCCCGTATGTAGACTTTGAATGCCTCCCAGATAGTCTGGAAGTCCTCCACTGAGCCTACATTCTTGTCAAAGAACACGTCAAACGACTCCGCTAATTCCCAGCTGAAGATCGGGTCTAGGAGCGAGTATGGTGGGAAGCGCCATGTAAAAGGAGCGATCCTTCTCGCTGGGGTCTCTATGACTATTAGTATGGGGGAATGATCCGACAGTGTGCGTGGAGGTACTTTGCATTGCTTGATAGTTCGATTGATCCCCGCCGTGGCAAACCAGTAGTCGATTCTAGTGTGTGTCTCGTGATAAGCAGAGTAGTGTGTAAAGCCGTCCCGTCCAGCATTCCTACTCCTCCACACATCATCCATATCCAACATTATTAGCTTTGCTGTGGGCGACTGTGCAGCTGCCGAAGGCCTTCGAGGGGGCCCTGAGGTCCTATCTATGTCTGGGTTAAGCGTTAAATTAAAGTCCCCACCCCATAGTATTTGAGGGTTACCGTGTCCACCGATCTCACTAGCCAGTGTATAGTAGAATTCAGGGGAATCATAGTTGGGGCCGTAAGTATTGACAACTAGCAGGTCCACCCCCAGGCCCTTACAGGACGCTATAACATACCTGCCTTCTGTGTCCGCACTAAGCGTCTGTATTTGAATGTTCGTTTTCGGGTTTACCCATGTAATAACTCCCCTTGCATGAGTGGTGAACCCAGCTACTGCTACATGTCCTTCTAGGCCTCTATTGTGTAGCATTCTACTCGTAAGTGGTAAATGCGTTTCCTGCAAGAGTGCTATATCTATATTATGACGTTTGAGGTAGCTTAACACCTTTCTAGGTTTTCTGTAGTTGTTCAACCCTCTGACATTCCATGTAAGGGCGCTGAGCGAGGTAGGCTGTGCGTTTGACTGTACACTTGTTACGTCAGCCATGAGGGCGTGTCGTGTTGATAAGCGTGGCTCAAATCCACCCGAGTGACTTACCGCACTCACCTATAGTCACTATATAGGAAGTCAGCCGGACAGTGGAGAAGAATGAATAAAAGTCTTTATTAGGCCAAACAACACTCATATATGAGAGGGCCCTGTCCGACCTCACTCCTAGGAGTGCGAACGAGAGGACTGACTCTCTGCATCACAGCAATACATTATAATGCAATACAGTAAAAAGGGGTACGCCCCTTGTGGAAAGTTACCGAGCCTCGGACCAGTGGACAATGCTCTCATACAGCAGGCATCCGCACCTGCAAGGGATACATCATTATCTCTACTCAAGGCCATGGAGCTAGGCTTCGGCGTCTCGGGGCATGAGAACATTACTGATAGGAGACTTGTTAGTTTCGGCCACAGTAAGCCGAGAAACGAAAACTGCTGTCTTAGTGAATTTCTGTATTCCTGCGGGACGGGCATATGAGCGAGCAGGGCCCGCAGGCACAGAGGGATACACAAAATGGTGGCACACAGGCTAAGCTAAGAAACTAATATGGTCACACGTACATTTGAATATAAGTAAGGAGCAAGTAAAATAATTCAGCATAAGTGCATATACGAACTTCATTAGTTAGCCATATGATGCTAACTCGCACATCGTAAATAGGCAATTAGGGTATCGAAAAGTGAATTCTATCAGACCCTCCTTTTAGCATCATTGGCTAACTATGGCCTCATTTATTTGCCAAAAGGTAGTGCCGACATCCATTCAAGGGGCAGGACCTTTCTACACCCTTACTCATTTCTTTAGTCTAGAACATCCTCTGCAATAAACATCAACCAACTTGCATCAGCAGGAATTTCAGTAATCATAGAAGTGGTATATTGACCAGGTAACTTCTTTTTCGGACGTAAATTCGTAGCACACATTGAGCAACATGGAGGGAGGCAATATACACAAAGGCAGCAAGTCAGAATTACACTCACCACACCAACCAAACCCATCAATATTTTCCAACCCCAGGAAGAGAAGGCACCCCAGAGCCACCCCTGTAAGGACCATGTCCCATTATTCTGATGCAGTTCAGTCGCTAATCTATGTAATTTCTGTACTGCCAAGTTAACAGTCGGTGCTGAGTCAGGTATATAAACGCAACAAGACGTCCCGATGACGCGACAGGCCCCGCCCCTATCAGCCAGTATGACGTCAAGCACCATCCTGTTCTGGATCGTAAATAATCTCATAGCCTGAATCTCGACAGATATGTTAGTCGTAATGTCAGCTTCGGTGAGAACTACCTTTTCCATTACCCTAGACAGTCGTCGAATAGCTCTGCTGTTAAATATCGGACCCCAGAAAGGTAACAAACCCTTAGAAAAATCAGTCCATTGTTGGTACGAGGTGTCCGTCTGATCAACGTCATCTACCTGAAGTTCCCTCCTTTTACGCTGCTCTTGCGGCTGCTCTTGTGGACTGGGGAATCGACGATGAGTTTTGTGATAATCAGAAGGAGCCACATATACAGGAGGAATCACGTAGGCTAGGTAACATACCCCACCCCAACCCTCGGGCAACCATAAGTATCCATTATCTCCACACACGAAATAGATGCTGGGTGGGGCAATCAAAGAGGGGCTGAGAGGCAAGCGTATCAAAGCAGTCACATTACAGGAGCTATTACCGACTTTGATGGGACCCCTTCCCTCTATACAGAAAAATGGAGAGGGACCTACCACAGCCAGGGGTATCAGAGACTTGGAACTGTTGTTACCCTTCGCGGGGTGTCTGTAGGACAGAGAAGCATTCAATTTCAGGAAACTTTCCCTAAGTTTGTCAGTTTCATTTGGTGTCAGAAACCGGCCCAACTTTTTCTCACACGTCTCTATAAAAGTCTGGTCAAAACGTCCATCAGTGTATATTCGTCCAAGAGAAGATGGAGGCAGAGGGCGTACTCGCATTGTCATTGTCCACCCCCTATTCTGCAGTCGAGGAGTCAGGGAATCTGGCTGCTGGAAATATTTAACAAGACCTATGAGAGTATACCACCCCACACAACTATTCACTGGCGTCAAAGGGAGGGCAAGAAATCTGTCTTTCTTATATGCAGCAGAGGGCAAGAGCCCACAAACCCAACAATCTGTCAAGTTGGTAGTGGCGTGTGCATGGTGCAAAGTCTTAATAAAAACATTTTCTTTACAACCTTTTGTCAACATTCTTTCACCATAATCAACAGTAATCATATTATGTTCAGGAACGGCAGTGGGTGTGGGTGCAAACACATGAACGGGGTAAGCTTTATCCAGGAAAAACAATATTCCAAGAGTCACTATAAAAGCAATCAGAATAATAATGATGACCACGATCTTTCCTTTTCGGGGAAGGGCCAACCAGGGGGAATCAGGCACAGGTCTCGGAGGAGCCGCAAAGGGCTGCTCCTCATCAGGAATGGGGCGTCCAAAAGGATACATTCTCAAAAACGTTCAAAATATACCAAAAATCAAAAAAAAAAAGGAAAAAACTCTTATACTAAAAAAATAGTCCCAGACAATCCTCAACCGGCCAGAGGGGTTCTTCAACCCTTAAAAAGGGATCTTCTCCCTGTGTCCTTCAAAGCCTCACAGGCAGGCTTTTACCGTCCATACCTTATTCCAACGTTGCTGTTCAACAATTGAAAACAAGAGAGCACTTAATTCGGGCCCCGCACCACTCTATAGTCTCATAACACACAATCTTCGGCTAAACACCAGGGCTCTTACAAGTTCATCCCTATCACTAAATCTTCGTATTCAGAAAGTTCACTAAGCCCTTCTTCCAGTGTTTAGTCCATCATATTTCAGCACTGTTACTTATTTTCTTCGGGGCCGCAAATTGTATCGAGTGCTCCCTGGCACTTCGGGGTCAGTGAACAAAGCAGGTGTATCTGTGACAGATGCTGAACTTTCTGGTGTCTCTTCACTAGTAGCAACAGGAGTAGTAGAGCTCACTGAATTCTCTATTCCGCTTCGCTCTTCTCCAATCAGTGAAGCATCCGAGAAAGGAGCATACCTTGGTATATTTTCATGCTCTTCGTCAGCAATGCCGTCCTTTACCCACTGGTCATAGGGCAACGGGAGCGGGACCCTCTTCACATGTGAGGCGTGGGTCCACGCCTTCCTTCCGTCCACCCGAAGTGCAGTACGCGTGGTGAGGAGCACCTGGCGCGGCTCCGACCACCTTGGCTCCAGACAGGACTTCCGCTGATATCTTCTGATCACAACCCAGTCCCCTGGGTTTATGGAGTGTCCAGGCCCCTCCGGCAACGGCTTCAGAGTGTCTGCTACCTGCTGATGAATAGAACGAAGATCTTTAGTCAAAGCATACAAATAATCTGTCAACAAAGGATATGGAACTTCTGTGAAACATTTAGGCCTGGGCACTCCCCAGATATTGGCCGGACGGCCGAACACCACCTCGTGGGGGGAGACGCCCATTTTCACATTCACAGTAACTCTCGTTGAAAGCAAGGCTAAGGGAAGGGCGTCTGGCCAATGGAGACCTGTACTCTCACATATTTTGGCCATCTTTAATTTGAGCGTGCCGTTAAACCGCTCCACGAGTCCTGCTGCCTGAGGGTGTAAGGCTGAATGAAATTTTTGGGAAATCTGTAAGCCTTTACATATTTGCTTCACTAGTTCTGCATTAAAGGACGTACCATTATCACTCCAGATCACCCTAGGTAATCCAAAGCGAGAAAAATACTCCTTTATCAACATTTTTGCAGTAGAAATGGCCGTGCAATCTTTCGTTGCGTACGCCTCCACCCACCTACTAAAGGCACATACGACTACAAGGACATACTTCAAGTTATTGACCCTTTCCATTTCGATGTAATCCATCTGAATCACCTCAAAAGGGAAAGAAGGGGGTGCAAAATTTCCAGTTGGGACAGGGGTACCCTTTCCAGGATTATGTCTCAAACACACCATGCACTGTCGAACCAAGTGAGTGGCCACTTTAGAGATATTCTTATTGCTCCACACTGGGTCTAACAATTTACAAATTCCCTTGGCACTTACATGGGCAGGCCCATGCGCCATCGTCACTACCGGAAGGACATATGCATTCGGGAGTAACCATCGTCTCTTATCGGTCACATCTGTCCAACATTCATCCGCATCCAATCGTCCCTGCCCATCCTTCCATGCCCTCAATTCATCTTCTGTCGCTTTTCCCTGTATGTTCTTGACACTCTGAACAGTGTCTGAGAACATATGAACATCTGGGACCCATCTAGCTGGTCCTGCCACAAACATTTGTGGTAATTTTTCTCTAGCAGTCTCTTTTGCTGTTTCATCGGCGAAGGCATTGCCTCGTCCTACATCATCCAATATTGTCTTGTGTGCGCTACACTTTATCACAGCCAATCTTTTGGGTAGTGTCAATGCCGCTAGCAGTCGTAATATCAGTGGACCATGTTGTATGCGTTGTCCATGAGAAGTCAGAAATCCCCGTTCTGCCCAAAGTCGCCCATAATTATGAGCCACGCCAAAGGCGTATTGGCTGTCAGTATAAATATTCACGTCTAGTCCCTCACTCAATTCACATGCTCTCAGTAGGGCTATAATCTCAGCAGCTTGGGCAGAATTGTAAGGTATCCTAGAAGTCTCCACTACTGTCTGTAATGTTGTTATTGCATATGCTGCTGTCGATGTACCGTCTGGCAATTTAAAACAGGACCCATCCACATACAACTCCCCGTCTGGTTCGTCCAAGGGCCTGTCTGTCAGATCCACCCTCCCCTTTGTCTCCTCTTCAGTCCTAAAAAGACAGTCATGTATGTCATCGTCTTTTGTATCTGTGGGGATAGGTAACAATGTGGCTGGATTCAGTGTTGCGCACCTTTTGATCGTAACATGGGGTGCAAAAAGAGTCATCTCATAACCCGTAAGACAAGCACTAGTTAAGTGCTGCGTCTGTGTCCTGTTCAACAAAATGTCCACAGCATGCGGTACCATGACTGTGAGATCTGATCCCAATACGAGCCCTGCCGATTGTCTTATGGAGACCGCAGCAGCCGCCGTGGCTCTCAGACAACTCGGCAGCGCTCTTGCTACATTGTCAAGCTTTGCAGAGAAATAAGCGCAAGGTCTCTGTTTCCCCCCGTAACACTGAGTTAAAACAGGCAACGCGCAACCTTCCGCCTCATGTACGTAAAGAACAAAAGGCTTCTGGTAATCAGGTGTTCCAAGAACAGGCGCAGAACATAAAGCCGTTTTTAGTGACTCAAACGCTTCTTGACATGCGGGGGTCCAGGGTAGGGGTTCGCGCACTTCCTTGGTAGTCAGATACAATAGGGGTTTTGTTAGTAACGCATAGTTAGGTATCCACTGGCGACAATACGATGTTATGCCCAAGAACGCGCGCACCTCTCGCTGCGTGTTAGGTACCTTCATGTTATTAATAGCTTTTATGCGCTCTGGCGTCAATCTCCTCCCCACTTTCGAAAGGAGGTGACCGAGGTAGGTTACCTCCGTTCGACAGTATTGAAACTTTGGAAGGGACACTTTATGCCCTCTTTTAGCCAAATGGTGTAGTAATTTCACAGTAGCATTCTGACAACCCTGCTCGTCGTCCGATGCTATCAGGATATCATCCACATATTGCAACATGACGTTGCCAGGTTGAAGTTCCAGTTCATCCAATTGTGCCTTCAATGCTTGACTATATATGCTCGGACTCTCAGTGTACCCCTGAGGAATTCTCTTAAAGCGGAAGCTTCGGCCAGCCAATGAGAATCCGAAGAGATAACGGCTGTCTACATGTACTGGAATACTGAAGAAAGCATTTTTCAAATCTAGGACAGAGAAATATTTCGCAGAGGGGGGTATCATTGTCAATATTGTAGTGATGTCCGAGACCACCGGGTACTGTGGCTCCACCACTCTATTTACGTGTCGCAAATCAATCACAAATCTATAAACATCAGGAGTATTATCAGTAGCTTCAGGTGATCGTCTTTTGTGGATGGGTAAAATAGGGCTGTTACATATGTTCGAATCAGTCTCTTCCACTACACCGGACCGTATTAAATCTTGTATTATTTGTAACAGGGCCTTCTCTCCCTCCCTAGGAATCCTGTACTGGGGAACCCTGGGTAATTTCGCTCCCACCTTCACTCTTATTGTCACCGGGGCAATATCCATTTTATCTACATCTGTATCATTGACAGCCCACAAGCTGTCGGGTATGCCTTGAAATTCAGGTGGTAATGGGTCATCTTTCGAAAAACACTGCAATGGGCGGGTGACATTCGGGCCCAAAGTGAGGTACACGCCATCCGGGGAACAATAGATGGTGGCGTGCAACCTTTTCAATAAATCTAAGCCCAGCAAATTTTCCCCACAATTTGATGTCAATAGAAACGGTGAATCAACAGTGAAAGGGCCAATCATTAACGTGAGAGGTTTAGAAATGGGGCTAATCACCGGAGTTCCTGCGAAACCCACAGAGATGTTATTTTTGCCAGACAGAGCCGCCCCTGGGACCCGAGAACGAGCCACTGAACTTTTCATTGCACCTGTATCCACTAGAAATTTTTGTTGAGACCCCAATAAGTCTGCTTCGACATAGGGTCCCCTCTGATCAACTTCCATAAGTACTGGTCCCATGCTCTGTCCTACGCTGTCCTAGTTGTGGGAGAACCCTGTCAAATCGTCCACTGAGTAATCATCGTTATAGTACTGACCACCACCCCTCTGCAACTGTTGTCTGTCTGTACCATTGTCAAAGTAATTTCCTCCTGGTCTCCCGCCTCCTTCTGATCATGCAGCCTGTCTCCCAAAATCACCACCCCTCCCTCTTCCTCGTCCTGGACCAGCATTCGACTGAAACAGTGGGCAATCCCTCCACCAATGCCCCTCCTGCTTACACTTCGCGCACTCATTCGGCCCCAGCCTTTCCCTACTCTCACCTCTCCCAAAGCCGCCCCCTCGACTCGGCGCTACACCCCTTCCTCTGCCTCTAGCCACTTGCTGCAACAAAACTCTTGTTTTTAGATCCTTAGCCTTCTTTTCCTGCTTGTCCTTACTTTCATTTTCTCTGTGTTCATAATACTGTGCCATGCTGAGAATACCCGAAGGAGAGGACGTTGTCCACGTGCTCTCCGACGCTTGCAGTCTTGCTGAAATTTCAGGCAATAAGTTCATGAAAAACCTATTAACAAAAAGCCGTAACCCGCCATCTTGTGACACATCTTGCCCACTAAAATCTATGAACGTTTCCTCAAACCTCGTAAAGAAGTCCGAGACTGCCTCATCCTTTTTCTGCTTACAAGCCGTCAACTTGTCCCAATCTACCTTTTTCTGTGGAATGAGGGAATGCATATATTTTATTATGCGCCCTGGTAAAGCTAAAATCTCAGCCTTCGGCTTCTCCCCTGGCTTACGCTCCTTATCCCAGTCCTGCAACTCCTGCCACGTACCTCCTAACTCCTCCGCATGGTCAGTACCTTTTACTTGCCGCCACACATCAACTGGGACCAAAAGCCCGAAAAACAACTCAACATCAGCTAAAGTCATTACAGTGGAAGACGCGGCTTCCGTTAGCTCTTTATAGTAGGCAGTCGGGTTCTTTCTAGAATCTGGTAGCTGAGCCTTCAATGATAGTACCTCACTTCTCTTCCACGGCGTATGCACCCACTGCTCCTGGAAATGCACATCTATCCTGTCCCTAGTGACAGCCCTTGTGATAGGATCTACCACCTCGGGGATCTCGGGATGAAAGATAGGGTGCACCTCGCGCATAGGATGTAGACCTGGGAAATGGGGCATGCCCGTAGAGGGTAGTTCATTTCTGTATTGTAATAGGGCACGTAGACTACTCATCACTTCTTTTACCCCGGTATTCGTTCTATAGGCTCCGGCCAGTATGTCTCGCAAAACAGCTGGAGCCACACCTCCATACCCCTGTTCCCATAGCGGTATCAGTACATTTGACATATGCCACAAAGCGTGCTGTTGCATCAAGGGCTCGAAATCCTTCATAGTGGACCAAATATCTTCAAATGAATAAATATTATTCCTGGCCCACTGACATGCCTGATTAGCCACCATATTCTTCTCATCTAAACCAACCGTAGAACGTGTAAGCAACTTCCGTACCTGCGAGAATAATCCGCTACCTGCGCCTCGACTCGGCGTTAGCATCTCCTGACTGGGGGTGGTACTAGCTGAAACAGTAGGGAGTGCTAAAGAAAATTGGGAGGGTGCGGGTGAAGTGGTCTGGAGTAATGAAGCAAGGGGTGTCGAGGGCGCGGGTTGTTGGGGGGCACTTGCTGAAGGGCCCGGAACTCCACTATTGGGGGCTGGAACTGGCAAGGAGGGATACAAGGGTTGTGGGGCATAGGGGGGAGGGGGTCGGGTATTCAAAATGTCTTCCATCTCATCTGGGTCGTCCTCTCGCACTACATAACTTTTATTTTCTTTCAACCTACAAAGTCTATCTGAGCGCTCCATACGCAGCGCATTCTCATTTCCAACCTGCTCTCTCGCCTTCTGCGCCATAGTCTGGGTGGACTTTTTATACTCCTCTTTCTCGTCTCTCAGTTTGCGTTTCCTGGCCTCTTTCTGCCACACTCGCAAAGAATCAAACACACTCTGACGGCTACGCCTAGCAAACAATTTGTCTTGCAAATAATCCAATTTTGCTTCATCGAAAGAACCCGTTAAAGGCCATTGTAAATCCACATTATCGGCAGTGTACCGGTGCCACAAAGTACCAAACAAAATCGGGACCAATCCATGCTCGACATACATATCAAAGCTCGGAGTGCCTTCAGGGGGTGCAGGTTGGCTTTCGGCCAGTCTAGTATCTGAGGGTCGACAACAACATCCAAAACATCGTAACTTACTAAAACACGGCATCTTTACTTCAGTGTGAAAGAAACACTTCTCCACAGACTACGTTACCTTGAGTCGCTAGCTCGAGCTCGTTCATACACGCATACAAACATACATTAGGAAACCACACACGCACATTTACAATACCTCCAAACACGTGTTACCAAATGGAACAAGGCCCGTCGACCAAGTCCTGGGGAACCTGGACTCTACCGCAGACCGAACAGTACACTAACTGTTCTGAGGATGGGGAAACAAATCCGCTCCCCGCGTGGCACTACGGATCACTGCGCACTTTACCACGGGAGACCCAGGACTCACCTCCACTGAACCGCCACTCTAGGAGTTCAGGGCAAGCACCGGAGTCCACCCGCAATGAGCCACGCCTTCACCACAGTACCACCTGGTCGGATCTCTACAAACAGTACATCTAGATATTTCCCCCAACCCCGTCAAGTCTGTCAGAGCGCCTGCTCGCACTCTGAGTTCCCCGGAGCACACTAGCCCCAGGAGCACGCCGGCTCCTCAAACCACTGGAGACACCCTAGTCTCCCGGAACACTCCAGTTCCTGAAACAATCACAGGTGGACCACTCACCTTCCGTAGGCGGCACCGACCTCTACCGTTCTCCACCTCCGGCTGCCAGGACCAACACGGTCAGCTTCAAGTTCCGCCTTCTGGACCCCGGCGTAAGATCCGAACCGGGACCTCTCCCGATCAGCAGGGTGGGGCAGAGCTGCGAGAACCAAGCTCGGCATCAGATGGGTACCCGGGCCCACCGTGCCGACCAGCGGGTCCCCGGTCTTCTGCTACCCACTTACGGGTGAGAAAGATCCTTATCGCGGGGTCCCTGTTCGGGCGCCATCTGATAAGCGTGGCTCAAATCCACCCGAGTGACTTACCGCACTCACCTATAGTCACTATATAGGAAGTCAGCCGGACAGTGGAGAAGAATGAATAAAAGTCTTTATTAGGCCAAACAACACTCATATATGAGAGGGCCCTGTCCGACCTCACTCCTAGGAGTGCGAACGAGAGGACTGACTCTCTGCATCACAGCAATACATTATAATGCAATACAGTAAAAAGGGGTACGCCCCTTGTGGAAAGTTACCGAGCCTCGGACCAGTGGACAATGCTCTCATACAGCAGGCATCCGCACCTGCAAGGGATACATTATCTCTACTCAAGGCCATGGAGCTAGGCTTCGGCGTCTCGGGGCATGAGAACATTACTGATAGGAGACTTGTTAGTTTCGGCCACAGTAAGCCGAGAAACGAAAACTGCTGTCTTAGTGAATTTCTGTATTCCTGCGGGAGGGGCATATGAGCGAGCAGGGCCCGCAGGCACAGAGGTATAGACAAAATGGTGGCACACAGGCTAAGCTAAGAAACTAATATGGTCACACGTACATTTGAATATAAGTAAGGAGCAAGTAAAATAATTCAGCATAAGTGCATATACGAACTTCATTAGTTAGCCATATGATGCTAACTCGCACATCGTAAATAGGCAATTAGGGTATCGAAAAGTGAATTCTATCAGTGTAGTATGGGAGTGTGGCCAGGTTTACAAAGATTAGCTGTGTCAGCGTTGCACATCCGCGAGTTGGGTGCAGCTTGAGCATGCGGTAGGTTATAGCAAGCACTTTGAGACCCCTGAGGAAAAGTACACCATGAATCAACACCCAAACAATAACATTCCCCTTTTCCCTTGGATCCCCCACCCACAGCAGACCAGCCCGAACATGGCCTAGCATGAGAAAAATGTCCCCCCTCCTCCCTCCCCCATGACCCAAATAATCCCAAGCGGGATTTATTTGTGCGAACAGCGCGAGGGCAGAGGTCGCCAAAATCTGTACAGGTTGCAATTGCATACTCCATCTCGGCATTGAGAGCCTCATAGCTCCGTCACCCCTTCAGAGTCTTTGCGCTCAAGCCCCAGATCACGTGCCATCGTCCACCGCCCAGGAAATCCCCAACAACATCAATGCGGCACCTCCCCCCCCCTCCTGCCACAGGTTCAATACGTTTTAGCCGCTCACGACCAAAGGCCTCAAGCAGTCACAGTGTCCAAACATTTCAGTGTGTATTTGCATTAGGACAGAAAAATAACTTGGAATGATCTCACCAGGACTCGGCGGGGTCGCAGCCCTCATATTCCTGTAAGGAGCAGGCCCCATCTGGATCCCAACAAGCCGGGGGGCCTTATTCGACACTGTACTGTTATCTCTCCGGAGCTTACTCCCGGCTGATTGCAGGAGTCAGCTGGGCTATAGCAGCGTTTCAAAGCCTCTATTCCTAATCTTCCAAACCGCTGGTTGGTTCTTGTTCACCATCCTGGCTTCTAGGACTGTTCCTCCGTTCCTTAGACCACGTTTTCAGAGCCTTCTGCAGTTCCTTTGGATCGGTGAAAAAATGAGAGTGCCCCTGTCGGTTGATGCGCAGCTTTGCCGGATCAGCATAGCGTAGTCCAGCCCTAGGTCTCAGATTTGCTGTTTGTATGGGGCAAAATGACGACGTTCCTCCTGTACCTTCGCCGAGAAGTCCGGGTATAATGAGATTGATGATCCCTCATTCCGCAGTTTCCCCTTTTCTCTGGCCAGTCGTAGAGCAGTGTCCCTGTCCCTGTAGTTCAGGAGCTTTGCAATGATTGGTCTCGGGGGGGCGCACAGGCGCGGTAGTGGGCCCAGTGAGCGATGCTCCCTTTTCACTATAAACATGGTCGAGAAAACATCGTCTCCTAGTAGCGTGATGATGAGCCGCAGCTGGTCCTCTTCCCGACTCCGCCCTACTAAAAGCCTCTCCTGACACGCGCACGCGGGACGCGCGCGGGTTGGAGCACGGGGCAAAGCCCGGGCAAAGGGCGGGCCCTCTGAGGCCCTCAGAGGCACGAGAAGGCTAGGCTAGGCCAATACCCTAACATCCCAACACAACATTACCATTATCCCCAGTGGGATATACGGTAATCACAGATTATTTGTTTATAGTCTCCTTGCCCCTCCCCATTCCCGGTATCCAGACGGGGGTCAGCTGGTGGTGGTATACGAGCCGCCGCTGAATCGCCCAGGTCCTTGGAAAGGGGGGCAGTTGCTCGGAGGAGGTTATCAATTTTGTTGTTTCCCTCAACGGAGCATCTGGAGGGGAATTAGGGTCTTTCTTGATTTGGGACTTGGTGGGCGTTAGGAAGGGGCTCTTTTCTCCTTATCCTATTCCCTCCACAAACAAAGAATAAGGGGGATTGTGTTCCCTAATTGTGTTGTGTTGATATATTTTGATTGTTTTCTCCCTCCCCTCGTTCTTGTTTTATTCTTATGATCAAAAGGGGTAGTATTGTTTTCTTGTATGGTGAAAAACAGATATTCGTAAACTAACTCCAGTTTCTTTTGTCGAGTGAGATGATGGCCAAAAAATTAAGATCTGGGAGAATATTAGTAGGAAGGTCATGCTCAAAAACCAAATCTAACCCCCTTCGAAATAAGACTAGCCATGTAGCCCATTTGAAAGGCACTTGTCAGCTTTTTAACCTCTGGGAAAGGGGAAAGAATAAAGCTACATTGGTGGATCCTATATCTGAGGATATTAAGACTCTTGAGGCAAATAATTCAGATATGTTAACTAATACAAAGGGAATGGTGACTATAAACAGAAAGGAAAAAGAAGATAATTGTTTAGTTGCAGCAAGTGTAGAACTTGCATCTCTCGAGAATAGTTTTTCGCCTCCTCTTTTCTCAACAAAGGAAAAAAATATAGATTTAATTCCAGAAGTTATTATAAAAACAAGGAAAGAGATAGAACAAGACATCCTGCACAACACAAAAATTCCGCAAGACAATCACCCCTCATTGAATGCCTCTCCTCTGAGAGGATCTCTTGATAATGGCCTATCTCCCATGGTCTTAGATAAGGAACTCTGTCGAAGATATATAGATACCGATCTGGTTAAGGTCCAGATTGACCTAAAAACACCGGCAACATCAATCCATGCAGGCCTCCACCTTTACAGCAGCACTCCCTCTAATGCCTCACACTCAAACATCTCATTGAGTCCCAGCCTAAATCTAACTGGGTTAAATACATTTCAACCTCATGGGATGGACAAACCTATTTCAGACTCTCTTTCTTCATTAGAACACCTATTGTCGTCTATTTTGCTATTATTAGAAAAATTTGTTGGGGGCTCCGATTGTGTACTAGAAACAGTGACCCAAATTTTGAAAGTCTTGCTGTGCAATCGACATGAGAAGGATATTAATCATGACGTAGTCCCAAAAGATCAGACTCCTATAGCCCAAGATGAGTCAAAAATAGGAAAGGAGGATGCTAATCCATGTCTTACTCATCCAAATCCTATTTCGAGAGCTCCATCGTTAAACTGCTCAATAGATGTTGATTCTGAAATAAAGATCCCAGGGGAGTCCTCCCCAAAAACTGGAAATGATCTCTTTCCGATCTTTAAAAGGCAACAAGGAGAGGGATATAGGGAGGCATCTGTCTTAGAGGATAATAGTAACTAAGGGATTTCAGAGAATCCTAAAAAGAATGGGAGGAATAAGAGGAAAGTAATAAGACGGATAGAAAAGAATAGGCGGAGGAAAATCCTTTTTGGAAAACACCCAAACCCTTCTTCTAATAAAGAGTTGGATCAAACATCCCATGCGGTCGCTGAAAACGAAAACAAATCTGAAAATAAGAATGTAATGGAAAACATAATTTCCCCATCCTCGGCTGTACCAGTGGTCACCCCATTCCCTCTTCCTCCTATAACAACTGTTACTAATCACTTTTGTCAATCAGTTGGTATTAACAGGGATGTAGTTGGAGCTATTAGCTCGATACCTTTGGGAAAGGAGTATAACCCTCCTGGACAAGTAAATCCAACTCTCAATCCGTTGGCGACATCCTTTGCGGGAGTAGTCACACGAGGCATACCGCAAAAAGAAACTAAGGAGGAAAGTATTGACACCCTGTGGCTTGAGTTTTTCCCCCTTTTTGATGCTGAGTGCACCCTGAATAGATCCCTTCTTCTCAAATACTTTCAAGATTCGGCAAACTTGACATTAATACAATCAGCTGACTTAGACAAGGTATTAATATTAAAGACTGAGATAGGGATGATAACCAGGGTGAAGTTCCAGTCTAAACTAGTAGCAAATTTAATCTTGCAACGATCTCAATATCTCCAGAGCAGAGGGATAGACGTAATTCCTTTGGTAGGGAACACTGGACAAGATAGAGTTTCCAAACCTTTAATTCCTTCAAGACCCCCTTTTTCAATGTTGCAAGCAGCTACTGGTAGCACAAAACAGGCCGGCGATCTTGCGGATTTAAAAATATGTAAGTCTAAGGACCTTTGTTTAGTGTCCTACGTTAATCTGCCTTTACCATCTCGGCAACTTGACTCCGGAGATGAAAGCCATCGTTGGAACTGGCTACCTGGAGTTCTTGCAAGTAAACCCCCAAATAACCAAGCGTCCAATCCGCATCTTTAGCGACAAGATGACAATTATATCTTGGAATGCAGCTGGCTTAAAAAATAGTCCGGAAAAAATGCAATTTCTCCTGTCTCTGGAGGCAAATATAATATGCCTCCAGGAGACATGGTGCCCGGATAAAATTCAGGTGGGGAAGGATTATTTTGTATTGGAAGGCAGCGCTACCATTAATAAGAGAGGACATGCCAGTGGGGGGATAGCCTGTCTTTTATCCAACCAACTAAAATGGAATTACGCCCATTATTTGGACCCCTGCAATCTTTTCCAAGCAGTAACATTATTCAGCCGTGGCAATACTGAAGTTCTTAAACCTTTAGTCTTGATCAATGCCTATGTTCCACCAGAAGCTGGTTTTAATGTAACTCTGAAAAAGGTTTTTGTACATCTTCAGAGTATCAGGGAGAAAGACCCCACGATTGCTATAATTCTAGTAGGGGGTTTAAATTGCAAAATCTCCAACTTAATTATGAATTTATTTCGTGATAAATTCAAAGAAGAAACTCTCCATATCCCTCCGGCATTATTCCCCGAAAATATTAAAACAAATAAACGAGGGAAGTTACTTTTAAATGAGCTGGTAGATATGGATGGAATTATTGCGAATGGAAGACTCCCCTCGGATTCCCCTGCTAATTTTACGCATAAATCTTATCAGGGTGAATCGATTTTGGACTATGTAATAGTGGGGACTCATTCTTTTGAGCTACTGAAGGATCTCAACACTATTGAAACTCCACTCAGCGACCACAAAATACTCTTTATCACTGTGAATGTAATCCCTCCTAAATGTGACCAGTGGTCTTTTAATAGTGAGTGGGTAAACTTTGGTGTTAAATCAAGAAGGTGTCATTGGAACGCAAGAGCACAACGCGAATTGGAGGGAATGCTTGAAGTAGTAATAAATGATCTTCCTTCCTGGTATGGTTCGGAAATTGAAAACTTCTCTTTGTTCATGAAGGCAGTAATAGCAGTTGCTAAAAACTCTAATAAGAAAAAGCCTGTTAGAATACCTCCAAGCCCCTTGAGATTGCTTAATATAGAAATCAACAAATTAGTAAGGGCTCAATTTTTAGTTAAGTCTGTTGAGGTAGCACGAACAATATCATTGCTAAAAAGAAAAAGGAGAAGGCTATTGAACACAATTCGTAAAGAAAAAGAGGATGCCATCTGGATAAAACTAAGAGAAGCCTCTTTTAATGGTGAAATGAGACAGTTTTGGTCCCTTATAGGCGAGGGGTGTGGATTGAGAGCAAGACCACTCCCCATTCCAATTGAAGAACAAATATGGGTGGACGTGGTTTCTACCCTCTATGCCAGTAATAGTTCTGTGGCCCCACAAGTATGCCCAAAGGAGGTTAGTCTGCCCTTGGTACTCTTCTCAGAAAAAGACATAGACCTAGCCATTAGAGAAATGCGGCGCTCTGGGGCAATGGGTCCCGATGAATTACCTATTTCCATATTAAAGCAAAGTGGGGCCAAATGGAGTAAATTACTCTGTCCCGTGTTCAATATTTGTCTATCGAGAGGCAAGGTTTTACCATCCTGGAAGGGAAGTATCCTGGTTCCACTCTTTAAGACGGGTGATCGCTTGTCCCCCCAAAACTATCGCCAGATTGCATTGTTGGATGCAATTGGCAAGGTTTTTACAAGATGTTTGTTGAAGCAAATAAATGATTGGGTGGAGCGTTCAAATATACTCCCACTTGAACAGACTGGTTTCAGGAAGAACCACGGAACTATGGACAATTTAACAGCCCTCCAGGTAATAACCGATAAATATATTATGGCTAGAGAAGGAAGAGTCTACGCGGCTTTTATAGATTTTTCCACAGCCTTCGATAAGGTCGATCGACCACTGCTGTGGAAGAAACTATCAGCTCTTGGTATGCCACCTGGGCTTTTAGACTTGGTACAGGACCTACATGATAATACTTGGTGTAGAGTATTGCTGGGGGGAGAGAGGGGTCTATCCCAGCCCATCCCCTCTGCCAATGGTCTCAAACAGGGTTGTCTATTGGCTCCCCTCCTGTTTTCTCTTTATGTCAGTGACCTGCCCCATACTTTATCTCTCTGTGAAGGAATTGCTCCGCGCTTGGGAGACACACACATTTCCTGTTTGATGTATCCAGATGACATATTAATCCTAGACCTTACTCCAAAAGGTCTCATTAATCGTCTGCATGCTCTACACATATTTTCCGAAGCACAATATCTGAAAATAAATATTTCTAAGAGCAAGGTAATGTGTATGGCGGGGAGGAAAAAACAGAAATCGGGTCACATTAGCTGGGAGCTGGGAGGTCAAAAGCTGGAAAGTGTACAATCATATGTATTTTTAGGTAAAATAGTCAGCAGCAATTTAAGTAACAAACCCCATATAGACAACAGTTCCCGCAAGGCAAAGTCGCAGGGAAATGGTCTAAGAGCCTTATATAAATCTACCGGTAAGAGACATTTTGTACACCTTTTAGAGGCATTGCGGGGCAAAAATCCCTGCAACTTTGCTTTACGGTATTGAACTCATTGATTTAGGAGAATGGGGCTTTTTGGACACCATTGAGGGCTCCCTTTTAAGAGGTTTAACATCAGTCAATAATGCATGCACTGTAGCATCCCTTCGACTAGAATTTGGCTCAAGAAGTAGTTGGGTCCAGGGTTTGGCAGGAGTGATTCGTTGGGTCGCCTGTTTGATTAGGGGAAATCCAGCCACACTAAGATCTCTCATCAAAAAAGAGCTACTGGGCCCTTTAAAAAAGTATTCGCTACTTATAAAGAACTTCAGGAAGGCTATTACATTCTTGGATTTGGAGGAATCAACCCTCTTTGACCTTTCTGCGCAACAGCTAAAAACGACACTAAAACAGGCGACATGGAAGTTAAGTTTCGAGAGGGATCGTAACTCTATCATTTTAAAGAAGGGGGTTACTCAAGTTGTTAATTCGTATCTATTCAGACTATTACAACCTTATGCCTCTTGGAACATGCCCCATGGTCTGCGTCGTTTCTGGCTACTTTTGAGGCAGGATCTCCTTCCCTTGAATAAGCTATTAGCCAAATGGTATGGTATTTCCAATATATGCAGTTTTTGTAATAATTCAATCGAAGATACTGTGCATGTGTTGTTTGTTTGCCCTGCCCTAATGGCTCATCGTCGTACGTGGGGGAGACCAGTTTGCATACAATTGGGCATTTTATCGGCAAGGACCTTGACTGATGCTGTTTTTAGTCCCCCCAATGAAATCTTTTGTAATAGAATTTTTAAATTTTTTAAATGCTTTTTAGAATTGTATTAAATGATTTACATGAAAATTTGGTACATTAGGCTTAATAAGCTGGTTTAAATATGTTTTCTTAAACTTCATACTGTTTTTATTGTCATCTTGTTTTATGTGGATCTCTTTGGAGTTCCAAAACATATATTCAATAAAATTCAATAGTAGCGTGATGAGCAATTTCTCTACAAACAGCTACATTTTTCCAACTTGCGTCGTTTCCGATACACCCGTAATCCGTATATTAGAGCGCCGAGAGCGGGCCTCCAAATCTTCTAATTTATCTTGTATGACCTGGATGAACTTCCTGATCTGTTTTCGATCTTTACCTAGGTCCATTTGGGCCTCTTCCACTTCAGTCAGGCGCCTCTCGGACATGTCTAGTCTCTTAGCATGTTTGTCTACTCTCTCAGACATCCGGTCCATGCAATAGGTAAGGGCGTCAATTTTCGTACCTGTCGCCGCCATGCTGTCCTGGGGGCCCTTCTCCATGGTGACTAGGAGCCCCTTGATGTCCGCATAAAACGAGCTCTCCGGCCTTTGCCCTCCTGTGTTTCCGGGGGCCGCGTTCTGCGCTGTTCAAATGCTAGCTTGGACTGCGTCTTATCTCCTTTTCCCATGTTGTCCTTTTCAGTATTTACAGTACGGGTTTTCGCCGTGGGCTTTCCGGTTGCTTTGGCCAGCTCAGGTTTTGCGCAGCAGGTCTCTACACCTTCACTGCCCAGCAATTCGAGTCACTCACATGTCCCATGGGTCCTTTGCCAATGACCACTGTCTCTCGCAACCTAGGGCTCCCGTTCCAGGGTAGCGGAGCAATCTCTCCAGGCCGCAGTGACCCCGCGTTGGCAGACTGCTTCCACAGTGACGCTCCCCAGTGGTCCCCGGGTCCACCCGATCTCGCCAGGTGTGTCCCGCAGATAAGCTCAAGGCTTGCTCGCAGTTGTGGTTCAGCCTCACCAACCGTCGGGTTCGGGCCACGGGTGTGCAGGACACACTGCTGTGCCCTTCGCCACGTGCGTGTATGGCACCGGATCAAATAAAATCCAGAAAATTGTCAGAGGACACTGGAATATTTTGAATGTGGCACAGACTGCAATTCCTTTACCTCTTTTTTCCTTCGTGACTCTTTGGTACACACAAGGCCGAGATTACAGACCACAGATACCACTAATACACTGTGGAATCTTCCACCTGTGCGAGGGCATTTTCCTTGCGGATCATGTAGTGCATGTCCGCAGACTTACAAGACAGACCAAGTTGACATAGGCTGGCACTACAAGACCGTGGTTGCTTAAGAAACATACCAATTGCAACACTGAAGGCGTTATATGCTTGATAACCTGCCCCTGCTCACTCAGGTATGTTGGTCACACTACTCGAAAAATGAAAGTTAGAATCAGCGAACATAAGAGCACCATCAGGCGCCAGAAACAGTCCACATGCCTTACCAACCACTTTCTCTCCATGAAACATCAGGCTGAGGATATACGGTGGGTGATCCTTGAGCACCCGTATATTCCACCACACATCAGTGATGTTTCTAAATTTCTATTTGTGAAAGAACAGAAGTGGATTTTTAAGCTTCAGTGTGACACCCGGGGTTTGAATGATGCTATCCCCTGGGTCTCCCTCTAACCTTTATTATCCACACTACTACGCTACACAACGTCAATCATTGACACATGGTCGAATTTTCTGATTCCCTTGAGTGGTAAACAAATATCGAAATGGTATGCGCCGTTTCGACTACAAATATAATCAAAGAACTTTTAAGTGTTGTTTTTGTTAGGATGTGTCAATATGCCCCCCTTTTTCCCCCCGCTTTTCAGTTGGGGTTCCCCCCCTCTTCAGTGGGGACCTTCTAGGTGACCACCGCTAGTATAGCGCATATGCCCGTTAATATAGTGCAAGCCTTCTTGCCAGTCATTGTCTACATTGTCATTGCATGAGCTTAGGAGGATCATATTACAAAAGTAGCATTCCCTTTCGGTTCCTCCGTGATTTCCATAAACTTCTTTCCTGAGCAGGCGCGCTGTTCAGTATAAACGCGCGCGAGTAAACAGCTCTCAGCAAAGGAACTCAATACTGCCCATGCGCGTAGGAGTAGAGTGTCACTGACAATCTACTGAGCATGCGCGCCGTTCGATGAAAACGCGTATGAGTAACACTACCTTGCACACGCGCACTAAGACTGGATAAGAGAACAGTGTATGCAAAATAAAACTCAACAAGCATGCGCGAACGGAAAGACGCCGATCTTGGTATTAATTGGCCATCTCAATAGGCGATTAGACCAATCAACTACGGTATAAATACACCTAGAGCTGTCCAGTCGGTACCTCCACTTCCTCTTGGATGAATGAGAGAGGTACCGACGGACAGGTGAGACTTTCAGGGTCCATGAAAGGCTGTTTTGGGTATTTTCAGAAAAGGGACAATCCTCTCTCATTAGTTTTAGTGCCCTCTAGTGCTACAATATATTCTTGGCATTTTCAACATCGTTCTGGCCCCCTTGCCTACTTACTATCTTTCACCTTTTGATAAACTGCAATAGGAGAAAAGGGGTTGTGACTTTTGCCATTATTTTGATTTATCCCACTTAGCAATATTAAGAATTGGGATACTATGCCAGTCCTGCTTTAGTCGGTTATGGGCCTGATGGTGTAGGGTCCATTACTTTGTGAGCCAGGTTTCTATGCAGAGCCAGTGAGCTGGACACAACGCTTGATCTAATATGTGTCCTTATTATTCTTTTGCATGTAAGAGCGGGGCCTCAATTTCCAGAGTAGGTTGCCGGGTGAGGTGAGGTCTTCTCCTACATAGAGCTGGGTGAGTATCTCAGTGGAGGCTAATACCTCTCTGTGAAAGAGATTTAATACTCTTTGGCTGTCGCTAAGTAAATGGAACTTACGCATGTGTGTTGTCTGTACGGTTTCTTTGTGTTTTGAGTGGCTATATTTTTTTGTTGTAAATTGTCTTTTATATTAACAGGAAAAGAAACACTTAAATCTCAAGGATACATTGGGGCTCCAAGGTCCTCTGAGACTCCTGTATTGTTAAGTATCAATCATCGTTTATTCACACTTCACTTCATTGTGTATTATTGCAGTAGCTATTTCACCTTTGGGTCCTGAAGAAAGCCGGATGACTCATCCAATAGGCTGAAACATGTCGACCGTCCTGCACAGCGCCACTTTGTAGTTATTAATTTCCACTACAGGGCGTGGTTTTAACCTTGACACCTAGACAATCTCCATTAAACATATTTTTTGTCTAGTTAGTTAATTTTAATTATCACTTTCACTTAAGCACTGCACTTTATCTTTCCCACTCTTTGAGCATTATCTTGGCTAGAGTTTTTGAAGATCCATATCCGTACCGTCATCTGATGGTCTGGGCGATATTGAGATCAAACACCAACTCCCACATGACAATACTCCGCCAAAATAAGGGTGGTCAGATGGGAATTTCACAGCCAGATATGACTCATTATACATAGTATGTCGCCTCTTCTTTACTTAGTTTTCTGTACAACAACACACACATTTTTTTGACCAGGTATCCCTATCTTGTGGTTTGGCACCGGATCACCCCAGCTGCACCAGGCCTCGTCCGATATTCCGGCGCTACACAGCGCTCTCCTACGCTATTAAGTCAGAGAGTTGCTCAGTTGGACCTAAGTGTCGGTCATTCATTCGCCCGCTGAGGCTGTCGCCGCGTCCCTCCGATCGATCGGTATCCTCAGTGTAGTTTCTCCCAAGTGAAGGATGAAATGGTGCCACGCCATTACCGGTCGCTTCTCCCCGCGAGTTGATGCAGCGCAGCGGGGGCAAGCAGTCGTCCGCAGTCCCCACCGCACACGTGGGGGGGAGGGGTAGGGTTAGCAGCCGCTGCTATGTTCCGCTCCTCTCACTTGGTCCAATCTAAATGTCCGGACCCTCCACGGCATAGGCCGTCCAGTAGGCCGCACCTCGGGCGACGCACTCCAGGGTGGGTACTAGGCAAGGGCCCCGCTTAGCAGCCCAGTCCGCAGGAGTCTCTTCCTGCGTTCGTTCTCCACTCTGGCCGCTCAGAATCGTTCCGCGGCTCCACTGCAGCTGTCAGACGTTCCCGGGGGCAAGGCAACAGCGTTGCTTCCCTCGGACGCCGGCTAGATCAGAATTAATTAAGGATTATTAGGAGTGACGGCGCGGAGGTCTCACTTTAGACGTCCGCCATCGTTGCCGGCAAGCTCCGCCCCCCTACTCGGTATAATAGTTAGTTGAGTTTTCGTATTCATTATTGTACTTTCATTATGGTTTAGATGTTTTTCTAAAAATGTAACCCATTCCTGCTCAGTTATCGTTGATGAAACCACCAAATTATTCGGCCTCACTAATTTGTTTATGATTTTCCAAAATTCTCTTGCATTTGCTTGTTTGCTTGCATGAAATAATTTTGACCACAATTCCTGTTTTGCTTGATATTTTTTATTCCATATTAATTTTTTCAGGTGTTGATTTAATAATTTCAATTTAATTAGGATTTCCTCATTAGCAGTCGTATTTTTTATTTGTCTTCTTATCCTATTCCGGGTTCTTTTTAACTTCATTACTGTATATGGAAGAATTATATATGAATCCTTTTCTTCTTTTTTCTTTTAAACTCCTTTTATTGGGATTTCAGGTTTGAGGTTTCACTTATTTCCTGGTGAATTCCACCCATTGTTCGACTATTGTTTCCATTGGTCTTTCATTGAAGCAACTCTCTATAATATTGTGGACTTGTTCATTCATCTTATCCTTATTCAGATTAGTCCAGATAAGTTTTTTATAATTTATCGTTCCAATGTACCCCGACGCAGTATGGTAGGATTGGTTAATGTTGTTTCTGGTATTGGTGGTTATGATCTGCTGACAATGGTCGCTATCACCAACTTTAACTAACATATATGAGCTTACATTTGGAAATATATTGAGTGATACCATTGTATAGTCAATCCTAGTGCTTGCATTGTGCATGATATACGTATATGCTGAGGGAGTATCCTCTTTAAATCGGCCATTAAGGATTCGCAAACCCAGTGCTTCTATGTCCTTAATGAATGTTGTTCCGATATTGTTTCGTGCATATTTAGTCGTAACACCTGGATGCTGTTGAGGGATTGACCACTGAAGGTCTTGTGATTGTGTGACGTCATCCCTTGTAAATGGTACTAATAAATTCAGATTAAAATCCCCCGTCATCACATAGTCCACTAATGGATTCTCCAGCATTTGTTCCAACAAAATACTATTAAAATTTGCACATATAGATGCTCTACTTGTTTTTGTTGGATGGATATATACATTGATCATAATTAATGACCTTGTCTTTTTATCAGTTGTTTTATATTTCAGTTTGACTATAAGAATGTTTTTACTATTAGATACAAGTTGCTCATGATCAGCCTGTAGGTTACTGGAAATAAAGGTTGCTAGCCCCCCACTCGGTCGTCCATACTTGTGAGTTTTGTTTGCATGTTCATAGTAACCCACATAGCCCTCCAATATGAAAGGGTGTATTTCCCAAGTTTCCTGGCGGAGTATAATGTGACATGGGAAGGGTATTGAGCTTATTTGTGCATTATAAAGCTTTGTCCCCACTCCATTTATGTTCCATGAACACATTTTCATCTCCGTTATTTTTGTTTGGGGGGTTATAATGTTATTCCTTCATTGATCTATATTGTTATGAAGTGCCCCGGAGATCCATATTTAATTTATTGCTGATATGTTTTCTATTGTAGTAGGTGGTGTTGTTACTCCTATTGTATTACTGGATCTACCCCGGGCATTCCTTAGCACTGTTCCTTTTTGTTTAGTGGTTTTTTCATTTGGGACATGATTTATCTGATTAATAAATGGGGTAGGATAGATTTTTGGAGCCTGCTAGGTGAAGAACATTCCCCAGTTTTTAAATGTCTTAAGTTCTTTTAAGATTTTTTCTGCTATTAACATTGAATTTAAGGTGATCAATGTCGATTGTTGAGGACTATCCTTATCTGCAATGAATTCAACGGAATTAATATCGTCATTCTTAATATTGACTAATGTTGGAATTGATTTAAATAGTCTAAGGATGTTCCCTCTATTCAGTGTGTCATATCTACCTCTAGATTCGTATTCAGGTTTAAATATAAGCTGTACTTTCTCATTTATTTGTTGATTTTCTTTGCAAGATACCTCCAGGTCTTGGTTCGTTCTATATGTGATTAGTTTTTTTCCTTCCCGATTTTCAATTACAAGATGGTCCCAAATACGGTAATATAGTTTTAGTCTCTACTGGTCTTTGTATAATCCTTCTTGCTGCATCATTCTCATTTGATCTAAAATACGTTTCTGTATTCACATTGTGGGATTGATCTTGTTGCTGGGATGTTTTTTTTTTCATTACTTTTAAAGGCGTAGTGTCGTTCATTCCATTCATATTATAGAGTTTCATCTTCTCCCAGTGTTATTTCCTTAACCAACAGTCGATTAGTTATAGTCATCAGTTTTTTTTCCATCCCTTTTTTCCTTATTTTAGGATCTTTGTTCAATGTTTGTTTCAATACTGGTTCTTGTACAAATATTGGGAAACATTTTTTAGTCTCATTCTTAGTTGTTGGAGAGGTTTTTTTTTCCTCATTTAATATTTCTCTTTGTACTTCAGTTTTTTTTGTTGTATCTTCTGTTTTTGTAGAGTCTTCATACGTATGGTTATTAGCTTTTTTATTTTTCCTATCTTTACGTAGTTTTTTTCTTTGTCGTTTTGACATAATATAACCATTTGTATCCTATTCTTTACATTGATACTCTACCCTTGCTTCCGTACTGGACGTTTCATCATTTGTTTGTTCCATTACTTGTATATCTATTGATAGATCTTTTTCATCCGGTATATTTGCTTTTTTTGGGACTTCCTCAATATTCCTATATCTTCATTGGCGATTCTTGCTCTAGAGCTCTTGTTTTCCATTTTAGCTGTCTCAGTCTTTTCACATTTGTATTTTATTATGTTTTCTTCTTGGCCATTTTCGTTTTTAATTGCCTTTTTTGTGTCTTCTATTATAGTATGCAAAACCTCTAGTGTTGCTACTAGCTTCTCCATAAGTGGGGTGCAGATACATTCAATGTCCGTTCTTTGTTTTTCATTTTGTACTCTGACTATCAGACCATTAAGCTATGCAAGTTTATTATCTATCCCCGCAACTGCATTTGCCATCATTGTAAGCAGGTCAATTTGAATGTCCATCTTGTTGGATTGGTATTTTAACGCTTCTAGGGTTAGTGTCGATGTTTGATAAAAAAATATCCCAATTCATTCCAGTATCTGGATTTTTTATTCCTTTTTGATTGTATTGTATTTCCCTTCTGTTCCGTTGTTCAGTATGAGCTGCATATTCTGTTGTAGGGAGGATGTTTGTTTTTGGGACCAGGGGCTAGATGTAGGTAATTCTATTTTACCACTTCTAAAATACCGAATTTTACCGATTCGGTATTTAAGAAGTGGTAACATAGAAGGGGGCACATGTAGGTATTTCAGAATCGGTAAATACCGAATCTGTAAGATTCAGTATTTACCGATTTGGTAAATACAGAATCGGTATCCCCCATTGATTCCTATGGGTGCAGAGGGTGTCACTTTGACACCCTCTGGCACCCCAATTCCGGACTTGTGTGCCATGTGGCACACAGACATGCCCTAAGGGCATGTCTGTGTGTCACATTGCACAGGTGTGCATGCACAGATGTGCATGCACACCTGGATTCGGTATTTTACCACCCAATTGGATTGGGTGGTAAAATACCGAATCTGAAATCCTGCGGCACTCAAAGATGTGCTACCTACAAGTGCTTTTACAGAATCGGTATTTTTACCGAGTCTGTATTTACCGATTCGGTAATTTTACCGAATCTGTAAATACAGATTCGGTAAAATACCGATTCTGTAAAGCATGCTCCTACATTAGAAAACCCTAATACCGGTTGGAAACGGCCGAAATCGGCCATTTCCGACCGGTATTAGGGCTCCTACATCGGGCCCCAGATCTTCAATTGTTTTATTACTTTGCCATATTCTATGAATTGCCTTTTCTTCTTGTTTAGCATTCCCAGCATTATAACTTTGTATATTAGTTTGTTTGGTCATATTTTCTTCGACTGATGACTGCGGTTTTTTCATAATTTCTACATTTATTTCAATAGGTATTACTGACAACTTTGATTCCATCATGTTACTTTTAGTTAATATATCTTGTTTTTCCAATGCTTCGCAATCATCTAAGTCAATTGGTTTCTCTTGTTGTTTTAAATCCGGGGAAATGGTTGCATTTAGCATATCCTGATCAGTGATTTGGAATTCATAGTCCTTCTTTTGTATGTTAGAATCTCCGTTTTGTGGGGTACTTTGCATAACTTGCCTGGTGTATTTCTCCATACTCATTGGTTTAATTGGAGTTTGTAATTTGTCTTTTTCCATATCCCTTTGCATTGTGATAAGAGCACCAGCTGGATCTTTTAAGAACTCAAACTTATCCGGAATTTTTCCTGATTTTGCAAACATTATGGCTATTGGGGAGATTAATGTTTGATTTGCTCCTACAATATTTGCTTTCACCTTTTTTAAGACCTTTGGTTGTTGTATTTTCTTTGTGCATCTTACAGTTGTTCCCGACGTTCTCACTTTGCCAGAGCGCATAGTACCTCTATATTTTCTTACATTGCGTTTTCAGCACTTCCCTATATTTTTATCCCAGGCTTTGATGTAAGCATGGTGCTCAACTCTATTATGTCATTCAATTAGATAGGTACTTTCACTACCTTTTTTTTTTGAGGTTATGTTATCCCCCTGGTGTTGTAAGCTTCGGACCAGTACGTTGCAGGAGCGTTGGTGTCACAGCGCGAACGCCTCCCTCTGGGGCTTTGTGCCTGCAACCTTTGGTTTGCAGCGGAGTTGTTTTCCCAGCGCGGATCTCCGCGCTCACGCCTGCATACCACGCCTGATGTCTTCTCCGGCTCGGTCTCTTTCGGTCACGGGCTGGCCTCCCCGGTTCAGAGGGGAAATGTGGCCTCCCACTTGTGGCCGCTCGACTTTGCTACTCAACTCTGCCTCAACTCTGCCTCCCAGTCACCCTCAACTCTGCCTCCCGGTCACCCTCAATACGCTCACCCTCCCAAGCCTGTCTGCCCTATAGGTGAAGGACAACTGCCGTCTGGGAGAGAGCGGGGGTGAGGGCAGGGCTAAAGGGGAGAGCTAAGTAAGAGCTAAAGAAGAGCTAAAATAATGTAGCAGTATGTAGCAATAAATGCCCCAAATTAACAATTTAAACGCGAGCTGTACCAGGAAATAAAAAGCGGCTTTTAAATCAGCCTTTTCTACTGCACATACAGCACTCATGGTTCAGCTCAAGTCTCTACGGTTCAACAGTCCCAAGGCTCTCAGACCCGCCGGAGCTCCTCGCCGTAACTTTTCCTCTCCTCGTGGCACTTGGCGTTTGGCGCTTACTGTTCTCCGCTCTGCTCTCTGCGGCTCCGCGCATAGAGCTCTTGCAGCTCTCGCAGCCGTCGTCACTGGGTGCCACTGAGTGCCGTCGGGCAAGTTCTCCGAGTCCGAGTCCGAGTCACTGAGCCCTCAGGTCTGAGTCTCCAGGTCTCAAGGACGAACTCAAGGAAGAGCTCAGGATCAACCCACGATCAACCCACTCTCTGCTCCAGCCCCAGCTCGGCTCGGCTCGGCTCGGCTCGGCAGAAACAGCAGCTCAGCACCGTGGGCTCCTCCCGGCTCCCGGCTTCTCTTTCGTCTCCTCTTGCGGCTCGCCTCGCCACACGCCTCCGCTGCAGTCGCGTTCTCTCACTCTCCTGCTCGCCTGCACGCCTGCACGCCTGCTATTGCTCAACAGCGCCACCACACTAGCTGAGCTCCACAATAGTGCTTCCCTGATACAGGCCTTCTCTGCTCCCACCATTTATGCGAGTTTGTGCTATTGGCATTGTAAATGACAATGCCTTTCATTTATGTTTTGCTTTTTGAAACATAAATAAAACGCATTGTCATTTACAATGCCAAAAGCTTAAACTTGCGTAAATGCGAGACCTAAGGCATTACAAATGCTTGTTTTTATTTAGCAGTTTTACACTGGGTCATTACATGGCGCCTTCTTACACCTTTCCTGCACTGCCTGCACTAGAACTCCTCCTGCGGGGTTGCCTAAGGTGCCCTCAGGCCGCATCTCAGTGTCCTTCTCCAAGAGGCTCATCAGTAATTTCTTATTTAGATTTCGTTCTAAATGCAACATAGGAACCTTAACCCTCTAAGTTCCGGGTGACACCTTATGCATTCTCGACACAGGAAACATCTTCATATTTGTTTAATAGAACTTGTTGGTAGCAGTCGACACAGTTCTCCACCAGACCCATCTCCCTTTCCTTAAGAATGGGGAAGAAAAGATACATTCTGCAATTATTTTTTCCTACATCCTATCACAATCACAACTGTAAACAAAATATTTGTTCAAATACTCCGATCTTCCAGACTGCCACCAAACAATGTGCAGCGAGGTTCAGTCTCATCCATTGTTCTGTTAGAGCTTTACAGGGAACCACTGGGTCCGAAGCTGCAAGAAAAAGGACTCGATGTACCCTAGTGCACTGATGAAACAAAAGCACACCCATTCTACTAGCCCTTGTGTTTTCTTCAGGTACTTTATGCCCTTCACCTCCGTGTTAACCCCTGGTTCTGTCTCTGTTGCAGATCCAAGAAGGTGTCCTGTGGGACCCTTGATGGGCCTTCTTACAGCAACTCTAGTCTCCTGTATGTCTCTTATTGCTAGTATTTATCTGTGGGGTATGAGCTTCTCCTGCAGTATTTTCTTCAGTTGGTGTTTAACACGAGAAGCTGCACTTGTTAGTTTTCCTATTGGCCTGTCTTATCCATCTTTATCTTATTTGAATTTGTTTAACAATGGAAAGGCTGCATACTCTGCGTGAGGGGAGGAGAGCAGCACTCCTGAGCCAGCTAGTGTCCGCTGGCACAGCGGCCCGCTACCCCCCCCCCCGCAGGCCTCCAATGCCTCTTGTGAACAGCGTGCTCTATGAGTGAGCCCAGTGCCACACTGTACCTGCCAAATAAAGCATTGATGAACTCAAACTGGCCAGACGCTGAAATGTAAAGTGAAAGCACGCCTGGAGGTGCGCGCTGTATCAGGAAAGCACATTGTGGGTGGAATGGGTGAGAATCATTCAAGAAAGTAGTGCTCACAGATAGAGATAAAACTGACCCAGTAACCACACCAGTGAAGGGTCCAGGACTCATGTGAAGTTACAAAGGGAGACCAGGCGGTACTAAGGAGGGACTAAGAAGCCTGTTACCTAATCAGGAGCCTGCATTTACAAAGAACAATGACATAAGCCAATCAGAAATATGGGTGCAGAGTGGGAGACGCTTCAAGAACATACCCTAATACAGCATGCCTTGCAGAGTGAGCAGTGGCTGCGCGCTGCCGCTAGGCTCGACCTAAAAAGGAAAGACAATAAGGAAATGAGATCAGGTAGGAAGCACTTTCCTTGCATCAAGAGTGGGGATGGCACATCCATCTTTTCATCTGATTTAGTGTGGATTATTACAGTGTTAACCAGACAAATTATATGTCAGTAGAATATAAGAAAACAACCTTTCCAGATGAAAGATTATTACACCTACTGGAGTTTAGAAGCGAACTCTGTTTTTTTAAGATAAATGTAGGGTGATTGGGAATTCAAACTATCTGTTTATTAATAATAAATAGTATCATTGTAGCAGATCTGCTTATATGTAAACAATTAATTTCTAAATGGAGTGTTACCTGCATAATGATGAGCTTTCAGAAAGCAAATACAACTTTGCTTGGTATACTCAAAGCACATTCCATAAGAGTCAACGATTTTACTGTGACTTCAATAAAAACATTACACTTTTATCTGGATTCAGTAACAGGGATTCAGGGTAGATACCCACTTATCCAAATGGGTCAATTTGATAAATATATTTGCAGGACTGTTTGTGTTTCTTTACTGTCCTATTGCTTCTTCCACTGCTTTCTAGTAGGGATGAGCTAGCTACTAATTGTAGGTGTTATCTCTACATGATTTAAGGTAAGACACCAAGAGGAAATACTGCTTTACCTCATATCTGATGGAAAAAAGTCAACTGCTGCAGGCATACTTAGCTCTAAGCTCTATTGTAGCATTTGCTGCATCTTCATAAAAACTGCTGCAGAGCAATTAGTCACATGTCCTTACGAGTTCACCCATGCTACTCCTCTATTGCACACTGCACTGGATCTCCATCTCCCCCAGAATTAAGTTGAAAATACTGTGCCAGACATGTCAGATCATCCCTTACCAACCTTCATGTGCTCTATGTTCCCACAGCATAGGGCCAGCTTAGTTATACTCTGCCAATGCAACTTTATTGCCGAATTCCCTTCCTCTGGAGAAATTATGGCTTTTCAGCATACTATGTTGGTTGTTTTCGGTCAGAAGATCAACATCTCCATCACAATCTTGGAAATGCTATATTCAAAACCCCCTCTTCAAGGCCAGACAACCGACAGACTCAGCCATCCTGGGCCTAAACCTTTGATGTCCTTTTCTGGCTTCCAAGTTAAGCTTGCAAAAATAACAGTTGATGGACAGAATGCTGAACAATGTCATACATTCACCCCAATACAGAGATCTGGGCCATAATCCATCGTTTTTTGCTCACCATGCCTTCCAAGTTTGAACCCAGCCATATGCAAATCAGTCTTGACCCTGTGCCCCTTGGGAACAGTCCAGCCCGAACTGCCAAGCCTGGTTCTCCCTGCACTGGAAACAAGCATCCTAGGACCGGTTTCAGGCTTTCAGCCCTCATCAGCCAGGATAGCTTGATTCCAGTGGCATGGAGAGCACAGGACTCATGTCTGAGCATACCCGTCCCACTCGGGGTGACAAATGCAAAAAAACAAGTTAAGCTTAGCAAGCCACATTTGGCTCTTTTTTTAAATTGAACTTACCACAGCTGTATACAGTATTAAACAAGCATTGGAAATACAGCGATCAAAACAATAATTGAAAAAAACAACCAAAGAGTGTTACAGTATTGCCTTCTACTAGGATACAAAGACCATTCAGATATCATGCAGCGTAGTCCTACAGCCAAGTGTGCAACCTATATTAGTACATTACTAAGTTGACTCCATGTTTTATTGCGACCCAACCCATCCAGCCCATACTTGGCTAGTGCGGTGAGATAACCCTAATCATCACACACTGTAGTGTAGTTCCTATATTCCTGATAGGCTCTGCGCATTGGAATAAAATAAACTATTGTTGTGGCATAGGACGAAGTCAGTATGCCACTATCGAGTGCATTAAACTTAATTACTTGTGTGTGCCAGCTAACTCAGAGGTCACTAGAAACTTCTCGAATGAACAAGAAGGGATTCGTTTCTGAAAACCGCATAAACATGAAAACTTTGTTTCCCTTTAGAATCGGAACAGTCTCAGAGTCGTGGAAACAATAGATAACAATTTCACTCAGTCAATGTGCATGCTTCGTTTCTACAGAGTTACACAGAAATAGATAGACGGGCTGTGAGAAGTTGGCCTGATATATGATGTTTCCAATTCTGGAACCACCTTGTATCAGTCCAAACACTCCTTATGGTGTCTGGTTGTAAGTCAACCTTATAGACAAGCTATCCTAGGGGTAGCATGGACTAAGCAGCCTGAAAGGCTAAACTCAAGAGGTCGTGTTCAGCGAGCTGTTTTACCAATCACAATCCTGTAATATCAAATGAAAGGACACCACACAAGTATATTTTATAAAAATATATGTGTTTATTACTAAAATAATCCCCAATACTCTTTATGAGCAAAGGGGCACAAGCGTTTAAACAAAAGCACAGTATAACATATGAAAGTTGCACAATTATGGATGAGGGCGGGTGGCCACTAAAACCATATATTAAGAAAGTGGTATAAGAGATACCAATCGAACAGTGGTTAGGCCTAGGGCCTAGGGAATCGCTGGGAGCAGTCGGGACAAGCAATGCTGAAGTCGGGAAAAGCCCGCGGGATTCGGGTGCAGCGCTTAAAGCACACGCATGCACCAATGCAAAGTCAATGGTGCATAAAAGTTACACAGTTAGAGTTTAAGGATACTTCCGCTCAACCTAGAAGGATAAAACTTTAGACACAGACCCTAGAGGTGTGTACCAGTGTGGGAACACCGGCGTTGCTGGAACACAGGAAGCGGGTGCATAGGGTCGAAGTGGCGGCGGGTTTCGTCACGCAGGTTGTTGGTGCTTGGAGCTGAAGATGCTGCAGGCGATGTGAAGGAGAAGTGTCCGGTGTGATGCAAGGGTGGTTCAGAGTCTTAAAGTACCTGAAAGCAGAGGTGACAGAGTCTGGGTCACTCAGCAGTGACCAGGGTGGAACCAGGATGGAACCAGGCAATGTCGGGCGAAATCAGGTGGTTGTCAAGGAGCTTCTCTCCGCTGCCACGTGGGCTCTGGGGCATCTGCGATGTCCAGGAGCAGCTCACAAGCTGTCCCACAAAGGCTCTCACCGTCGGCACTGTCGGCTTCAAGATTGGAGCAAACAACACTTGGCAAGAGCAATCCACGCAGGACTGGAAGATTCCTTCTCACTCGGACCAGGAGGGTCAGAGCGGGTGCTCCTTTTCAGAAGAGCGGGTGCAAGTCTGGAGCAACCAGAATCACAAGTCGGATTTCAAATTTCATCAGCACAGGGGCCACAAGCCAGTGGGCAAGTGACCGGGCCAATGCGCTGAGCCAAAAGAAGCAGAAGGGCCCCACGCAGCACTCGTCGAGTGTAGAGGGGTGAGCTTCAGTGCAAAAGTGGCTCAGGGCTGGGGCTTCTCAAACCCCATTGTACAGCTTCGAGGGTCACTCGTGGGCTGCACGGTCAGCATCTCGTGGTCTTTTCAAGATGGCAGGCCCCACGCTTCCGGTCGCCTCCATGGGTCTCAGCTCTGCAGGGACTGAGTATCGGGCTGGTAGAAGGCAGGCAAGCTTGATCTTGTCGATCTCTGTCGCTCGAGTTCAGGCGGGAACTGCAACAAAGCAGACGTCGAGGTGCTGGATGGTGCCTGTTTGCACAGGGTGATCACTCCTTGACCACAAGGGAGATTCTTCAGTCTTCTACGTCGAGTAGGATGTCGAAGGGTCCAGAGTTTCGTTTCAAATATTTCATAAGGATAATCTGAGTGCACTAGCACTGCTCCCATTCTTATACCAATCTAGGGGGCTGGATTACCTGCTAGGTCCCCTCCTATGGGTGGGACCCAGGAAGGGGGTAGATACAACCCTTTCCCTTTGTCCAGGCCGCGCTGGGACTGGGGCTGGTCTGCCCCAGAACCGGTTTGGCTGGATTATGCAAGGAGAAGCCTTGTGCTCCCCAGGCAGTGTCTGGTTTCTTTCAAACCTCCCTGCTACAATCCACTATCTCCTGTCTGGGGTGGTGTGACACCTCCCTGTGACAGGAAATCCTTTGTCCAGGCCTCCTTGGCTGAGTTTCGGTCAGCTGCAGGAGGTCAGACTTGTGTCTGTGGCAGAAGCATCCATTTTGTGGATCTGAGGCCCTTTTATAAATCAACCGCGTTTTAGCAAAGTAACATGTCGTCTCCCTCTAGAGGGGTGGAATGCTACCCCCGTCGCTAGGACTGGCGAGGGGGTAGTATTCCAAATCGTATGACACCTTACACGACATGTTTTGATAAAGCCAAACCAAAGTTAACATATAACCGCGAGAATTATAATGCACTTAATAGTATATGGTATGGCATTATCCCGGAACAGCTTAGGGAATTGGTCCTGACAGCTGCAGACAGGCTCAGCTCATGCTAGAGCACCATCTCACGTAAAACCAAGCACTCTGCCTCCAGGATTGTGAAGGCCTGCCATAGGAGTGGCTTATAGGTTTATATGTGTCCAGATAGGTTTAGATATAAGAATACTATATCTAAGCAAGGGGTGATTACACCACCTTGCCCCAGCTGAGTGATCAGCCAGTTGTGTCAATTTTGGATAGCCAGCCAGGGGTGGCAAAAGATATGCTGCAGCCCCTGGTAGGCCTTCGATGCACCTATGCCCTGGGCACCTATAGTGCTCTGTACAGGGGCTGATAAGGTGACCCAAGGCAATTTAGTTATGCACCTAGGATACATAGAATCCATTTTACAGAGAGCAGATAGCCTGGGGCCCTGATTAGCAGGGAACCAGGCCAACTAAGTCGAAAACCAGCTAAACACAAGGCAAAAAATCTGGGGTAACCATAGTCAGGTAGCCACCTTCCTACACGGGTGTTTCAATAAAAAGGGTTTATTGAACAGTTTTATTTCTCGTGCAAGAGATATGAGCTGCTACAATCGTAAGACAGAATGCGAAGTATAATATGTACAGCATTAGCAGTAAGATAAAATAATACTGCAATAGCATGGTTTGTAGCTGTGACATATTCATAAAATACATACATAACTAACACAGGCTAAAATGTGACTGCTCATCGTTGTGCTTCTAGCTAGTTCTACCCCAGTGTACCTAACCTAAGTGTAGTACGAGGTAAGAAGTAGGTGCTGTTTTCTATAGTCTAGTTTAGCTATAGTTAGGATTGGTGTTGCCAAGATTTGCCAAAAGTCCCTCTAGTTTCTAGTCTGCCCCATACCTTAGAATGAGAGAGGTTGGAATCTCTTTCCGGGTTTCGATCTCTAACACCCTGCAAGGGGAGTCAGAAACACTGGAGCTGGATTCTCTGTGAGGAAGATGACAGCGTCTGGTAAGTGCGTCAGGGGGGACTCAAATTCCTTCCGAACTTGCCGTGGCAAGCCGTATTGAGCTGTGTAGCCGAGCCGTGCAAGTATGCAGTCGTGACTTGCCATGGCAAGTGAAGATATATTTATACCTTGAAGGTGTTTAGGAATGCCAGTACTGACTTAAAAGTCGGGCAGAGGAACGTGATGAATGAACCCCTTAGGAATTGATGTTCATGCATAATAAATGAGTTCCAAGCGAGGGGAAGTCCTAAAAGCTTAAGATAAGAGTCTGGTTTTCCAAGAACTTGTTGTGACGTGGATGGACGGATATAGGTGACCATGTCTGTATTTGGTTAGCATGGATAATGCTTAAATAAGGGTAGGACTTCTATGCCTAAATAAGGGAAATGAGAAGTGCGCCTATATAAGGGCATAAATCGGTGAAACCTATACATGGTATCTAAATCGACACACATCACCCACTCCAGTTTCATATGAACCACATTACTTAATCCTAAACATGTTAAACATATCTAAAATTGAGTTTCACATGATTTGCTAAAACATGTCTAAAAACATATTGCTAAAAATGCATTTAAAACTGTTGCTATGCATGAAATGCAATGGTGCTGTACATATCAAAGCAATGTTTCATTCTAAGCATACGTTGACATTGAATGCTAAATGAATGAACATGAGTATGTACATTATTATGAAATGGCTCATAAATACAGAAGAAAAAGGTGCCAAAAACATTTCATGTCAGGTTACGTAAAACAAAATGTTTGTTGACAAGGTGACATATTGTCTCTGGAAGTGTTTCAGATAATACTGTTATCTATGAATTGCTCTACTGTAAGCAGATTACTGTGCCATAAAAAGAAAAATTCAAATTTAGAAGAAAAAAAAAATTAATCATAGGAGAAAAGTTCCAAAGTCAGTCCTTGTTTTGAAAATGAAGTCCAAATTCAGAGTTTCCCCGATACACTGTGTGCCTGAATCAAAGGTCAGTCTTTGGGCTTGGAGAAAACATGAAATCTTCTATATCTGTAGACAAAAAGTCATCTACCGTTGTAGGTGAAAGTTGTAATACTTCGTTTAGAAGATTAACCACACATAGATGCGAATCATCGACTTCAGCATTGGAAGCATCAGCAATGTTGCTTTCCGATGTTACCTACGCGCCTGTTGTTTCCTCTCGTACCTCAACAGCAGCAATTTGCGACTGAGATCTCAATGAATGCCTTCATCAAGATTGGTAGGCGGTGGGGACAATACAGAGCATGGGCCGTTACCAGGTCCAGCAGAGTATCGATATCCGTAGGCATGACTGATGGGAGTGTTAGATGTCTAGCACACATTCTTCCCTGCAAAGCAGGCAGCACAGAACAGATAAGATGCAATCTTGCCAGATTGGTCTGAAGGACAGAAACCATGTGGTATTTAATTCTCGTAGACGAGGTAAACCCAAAATTTGGACAATGCGCTAACCACACTTCCTTTCCAATAGAGCTTCCTCTATGGTGCTGGGAGTGATGCTGGTGATTTGGCTTGCCATATCGTAGCAGTAGGAATAAAAACAGGATTCCTGCAACCAGTGCTAGTATTAGCGGCAGTCCGCCAAACACAGAGTGCTCGAAGTTGGGAATTATTCTGAGGACTGCTTGAAGTTCTGAACACACGTTCTTAAATACATGTACATCTGAAAGAGACACGTTAGTGATAGATTCCTTACCTTAGAATATCCCCAGGTGTCAGACTGGATCCGGAAACTTTTGCGTAGCAGTACCCTTGCTCGGTAGGCGTCGTCTGCGGCTCCGCGTCGTCGTCGGTGTCGTGGGCGCCGTGATGACGTCATCGGAGTATATAGACGCCGCCTCCGCGTGCTGACGTCAGTTCTTCTTTTTTCCGCGCCAGCCAGCGCAGATCTGGAAAAAGCAGTTCCCTAGTCTTTTTTGACTAACTTTTGGTGATCTTTTGATCCATTTCCGAAGTCTTACGACTCCGAAGGTGCCTGTAGGGATGCCCGGGTTCAAACACTGCGTTGAGTGCGACTGCACCATGTCGGTTACGGACCCCCATCGCCAGTGCCTAGCGTGTTTGGGCGTCGACCATGACGACGAGGCCTGCCCCGACTGTCGGGCCCTTTCGAGGAAGGCCAGGCGGGAGCGGTCCCGCAGGCGACTCGAACTCCGGCAGTCGGCCCCGCGCCGTGTGAGGTCCCGGTCCCGGTCCCACGGGAGGTCGAGGGACAGGTCGCGGGGACGGAGCCGTCACAGCTCCGGGAGTCGGCACCACTCCTCCGGGTCCAAGTCGTCAGGTAAGAAGCATAAGAAGTCGAAGAGACATCATTGCTCGTCCGACTCCCCCCGACGCTCGCGCGATGCGGCCGGGGGTTCGGGTGACACCGCCCACGCGGCTCCTCGGGAGTCGCGGGCGCCGCGTTCGGCCCCATACCCTCCGGTCCCTGGGCTAAACGCGACGCCGGAGGAGATTGAGCGTTTCCTCATGGCCATGAGGTCCCTTTCTCCTCCGACGGGTTCCGCGGCGCTTCGGGCCCAGCGAACCCGTCTGGGGGCCCTAGCGGGTCGGGGGCTTCGACCCCGACGCAGTCGGCCGCCGGCGCCTTCGGGCCCGGCACCGCAAGGCCCCACGATCCCGATTTACAAAAGGGGGTGGTGATGAACAGAGTGTCTGAATTGAGCAGACCACTCTTACCCAGTCCAAAGATCAGGGCTTGATCCATCACCGTTATTTATCTCACTGCCCCATCCCAGCTCAGAACCTGGCTATATGCAAATCAGTCTGTCCCTGGCCCAGTGCATCATGGGAACAGGGCAGACTAAACTACCAAGCCAATTCTTTGACCGCCGGTGCCCCCGGGCCCGGCGCCGCAGGGTACAGCGGCCCGGGCGCCGTCGGCGCCTTCGGGCCCGGCGCCGCAGGGCGCCGCTGGACCTTCCTCGGGCGATGGACCGTCACCGGTGGACCTTATGACCCCCCCGGCGTCGGTCCGTGTGGTGTCCCCTCTGGCGCCGTCCTCGGGCGGCGCCGTCCCCGATACCTCCTTTCATTCGGTTCCGACGTCGGGACGGCGCCTATCGGCGCCGATCTCGGAGCTGTTTGGAGACTTTAGTTTCTACGAACCGACCTCATACCATTACGACCCTGAATCTCAGGAGATGGAAATGAGGAGGATTGGGAGGGGTCTGAGGACCCTCTGGCCAGGGAGTGCCAGTCTAATATGGACTGGACAGGAGACCTTGGGGAGGCCAGTGGCCTGGACACCTCTCCAGACACTGGGCTTGTCTCTCCTCCTACCGTGGCTTCGGAGGAGGGAGCTACTTATAGTGTGGTGTTGACGAGGGCAGCTAAAGCTTTGGGCCTTCAGCTCCCCGTCGCGGCCGTGAGGACTAACCTCCTCACTGAGGTCCTTAAGCCGCAGTCATGCTCCATGGAGCCTCTGCTGCCGTTTAATGAGGCCTTGACGGACGTTCTTTTGGGCACTTGGTCCAGGCCTGCTACGGGTGCGCCCATAGATAGGAACGTGGCCAGACGCCACCGCCCGGCCCCGGGCGACCCATGTTTCCTGTCCTCCCACCCCACCCCCGAGAGCCTGGTCATCCAGGCCTCTAATTCCCAGACCGCATTCCCGCCGGCTCCGCCGGACAGGGAATCCAAGAGGTACGAGAACTATGGCAAGAAGATTTTCTCGTCCCTTAGTTTGGGACTGCGGTCTTCTAACACCGCATGCCTCTTGGGCCGCTACACCCACGCTCTGTGGGAGACGGTGGCGGAAGTGCTGCCAGAGTGCCTGTTGGAGGTACGGGCCAAACTCGGCCAAGCCCTTGTGGAGGGCCGGGACGCAGCCAGGTACTCAATCAGGTGTGGACTGGATACTACTGACTCGCTGGGCAGAGCGATGGCTACGACGGTGGTGGTACGACGCCACGCCTGGCTGAGGTCCGCTAATTTCTCGGCAGACGTCCAGAACACACTTATGGACATGCCGTTCGATGGCCGTCGCCTTTTTGGCGACAATGCAGACAGCGCGCTTGAGCGCTTTAAGGACTCAAGGGCTACGGCCAAGTCCTTGGGCCTCTCGGCCCCGCGCCAGCAAGCGTCTGCCTTTCGCTCCTTTCGTGGCCAAGGAAGGGGCGTCCCCACACGCGCCGCCAGCCACTCGCCGCAAACTGTCGTACAGCGCGGCCGTGGAAACCGCCGTGGAGGCGGTCGGGGAAACAGGCGGAGTCAGTCCACACCTGCCCCCGCAGCATCCGCCTCTAAACCCTCCTAGTCCGTGCTTCTCGGCCCATGTGACGCCAGTGGGAGGCAGGGTTCGCCATCACCACTCTCACTGGCTCACTGTCACTTCGGACAGGTGGGTGCTGCAGATCGTCCGGAGGGGCTACTCCCTCCCCTTCGAGACGACCCCTCAAGCCATGCCACCGCAACACCACCGCGTATCGGGGGATCACTTGCGGCTCCGGCAGGAGGAAGTGTCGGCCCTCTTGGCCAAGGGGGCCATCGAGCGCGTTCCTGCGCCAGAAGTAGGACGTGGTTGCTATTCCCACTACTTTCTGGTACCCAAGAAGGGCAAAGGGGGCCTACACCCTATCTTGGATCTACGGAACGTCAACGGCTTCCTCCGGAAGGAGAAGTTCAAAATGCTGACACTGGCTCAGGTCTTGGCTGCCCTAGACCCGGGAGACTGGATGGTAGTGTTGGACTTGCAGGACGCATATTTCCACATCCCCGTCCTGCCGGCCCACCGGCGTTACCTGCGGTTCACGGTTGGCCACAAGCACTTTCAGTTCACCGTGCTCCCCTTCGGCCTTACCAGCGCACCACGGGTGTTCACGAAGGTGATGGCGGTGGTCGCAGCTCATCTGCGCAGGTTAGGGGTGTCAGTCTTCCCCTACCTAGACGACTGGTTGTTGAAGGCGGGCTCGCCCCAAACAGTCGTCAGCCACCTCCAGACTACGGCGGATCTCCTGCGCCTGCTGGGATTTTCCATCAATGTGCCGAAGTCACACCTGTGCCCCTCCCAGAAGCTCCTTTTCATCGGGGCGGTTCTCGACTCGGCACAGTTTCGCGTTTACCCGCCCGAACAGCGGGTTCAGGACATACAGGCTCTGATTCCGATCTTCGGGCCGTTATCCCGAGTTTCGGTCAGGTTGACGCTGCGGCTTCTGGGACTGATGGCCTCCTGTATCCTTCTGGTGCATCACGCACTATGGCGGATGCGGGCTCTGCAGTGGGACCTGAAGTTTCAGTGGGCCCAGCATCAGGGCAACCTGTCCGACCATGTCCTGATCTCGGAGGGCACTGCGAGACAGCTGCAGTGGTGGCTCACGGACCGCGATTGGGTCAACGGCAGATCCCTCTCCCTTCCCCAACCGGAGCACGTAGTTGTGACCGACGCGTCCCTCCAGGGCTGGGGAGGCCACTTGGGAGAGGCGGAGATCAGAGGCCTCTGGTCTCCGGCGGAGTCCCGGCTCCATATCAACCTGTTGGAGCTGCGGGCGATTAGTCTAGCACTGAAGGCATTCCTCCCGTCTGTCCGAGGGAGTGCAGTGCAGGTGTTCACGGACAACACCACCGCCATGTGGTACTGCAACAAGCAGGGCGGGGTGGGGTCGTGGACCCTTTGCCAGGAGGCTCTGCGCCTCTGGCAATGGCTGGAACATCAGGGCGTGACTCTGGTGGTTCAACACCTGGCAGGTTCTCTGAACGCCAGGGCGGACGAACTCAGCCGTCGGTGCTCGATGGATCACGAATGGCACCTGAACTCGGACGTGGCGCAAGGACTCTTTCTGCGATGGGGAGAGCCTTGGTTAGATCTATTCGCCACCGACGAGAACGCGCAATGTCATCAGTTCTGCGCGTTGGAATTTCCAAGGCGGCACTCGCTCGGAGACGCTTTTTGTTGCGAGTGGAGTTGCGGTCTGTTGTACGCCTTTCCGCCTATACCACTTCTGCCCAGAGTGCTGAAGAAGATCAAGCGCGACCGAGCACAAGTCATCCTTGTAGCTCCGGACTGGGCACGAAGGTACTGGTATCCCGAGCTACTCAGTATGTCAGTCGATCCCCCGGTTCGTCTGCCTCTTCAGGAGGACCTTCTGTCGCAGCAGCAGGGGACGGTCCTCCACCCGAACCTGTCCAGTCTCCACCTCCATGCTTGGAGATTGAGCGGCGACAGTTGAGGCCATTTGACTTGCCTCCTGAGGTTTGCAACATCATTCTGGCAGCCAGGCGTCCCTCCACAAAGTCGGTGTACGCCTGCAGGTGGAACAGATTTGTGGCATGGTGCACAGCAAAGGCTGTGGATCCCCTCAATGCCCCTCTTTCTGAGGTTCTCCTCTTTCTTCTCTCTCTTGCCCAGCAGGGCTCTGCTCTGGGCACTATCAAGGGCTATCTTTCGGCTCTTTCAGCCTTTCTGAGGCTGCCTGACCAACCTTCTTTGTTCAAATCCCCTATCGTTAATCGGTTCCTGAAGGGCATCACTCATACTTTTCCTCCTGTTCCCTTCGTGATGCCTCAGTGGGATTTGAACCTGGTTCTCGACTTTTTTGATGTGCGCTCCCTTTGAGCCACTTCATAACTGTCCTCTTCGCCTTCTTTCTTTGAAGACTGCCTTCCTGGTAGCCATCACCTCTGCCAGGAGAGTGAGTGAGCTCCAGGCTCTGTCTTGTAAGCCTCCCTTCCTTTCAGTCCATCCGGACAAGGTTGTGTTACGAACAAGGCCCTCCTTCCTACCCAAGGTGGTCACGGCCTTCCACATTGGGCAATCTATAACCTTGCCCACCTTCTTTCCGCCTCCGCACCCCTCGAGAGAGGAGGAGAGGCTCCACCGTCTGGACCCAAAACGTGCGCTCTCATTCTATTTGAATCGCACACAACAGTTCCGGGTGGATGATCAACTCTTTGTTGGGTACGCAGGCGCTAAGAAAGGGAAAGCGGTGCACAAGCGGACCATCTCACGGTGGATTATCTTGTGCATTCAGGCGTGCTACTCCTTGGCTAAGAAGGAACCCCCTGTTGGACTGAGGGCTCACTCCACTCGAGCCACGGCCACTACAACTGCCTTGGGCCGAGGTGTGCCCTTGCAGGACATTTGCCAGGCGGCTACGTGGGCCTCGCTGCACACGTTCGCAAGACACTATTGCCTGGACAGTCAAGTCCGGAGGGACAGCTACTTTGGTCGTTCTGTCCTCCAGGACTTTCTGGTGTGATTATTAGTTCATAGACCCACCACCACGGGGATGGTATTGCTGGGGTATCTATTCTAAGGTAAGGAATCTATCACTAACGTGTCTCTTTCAGATGCACAAGTTACTACTTGTGTAACGATATATCTGTAAGAGACATTAGTTAGTGATAGATTCCTTACCAACCCACCCATCCTCCCCGTTCTGCGAACCGATATCTAGGGTTAAGGTCATCCCCTTTCAGGGCCCTAGTTTTTTGGCACCAGTGTTGGTTTTTGTCATGGCTCTGCGCTTCTGGCGCGGAAAAGCTGTGGCTAAGAACTGACGTCAGCACTCGGAGGCGGCGTCTATATCCTCCGACGACATCATCATGGCGCCCACGACGCCGACGTCGGACGCGGAGCCGCAGACGACGCCTACCGACGCGCAAGGGTACTGCTACGCAAAAGTTTCCGGATCCAGTCTGGCGCCTGGAGATATTCTAAGGTAAGGAATCTATCACTAACTAATGTCTCTTACAGATATATCGTTACACAAGTAGTAACTTGTGCAATACTGCTCGTATGAAACATGTTTAAGAAACGTCCCAACATTTCTGAGAAATGTATAGGGCAGTTTGTATTCAAAAGGGCATGTATCTCGGCTGAAGTCCTTGAGAATTGTAGATCATAGGTTTCTTTGGCCGAGGTCAAAGGCACGGTTTGTTGCAAAAGAATGGCTTTCATTCTGCTGATTATCAATTTGTATAGAAGAGATGCTCAGTGAAGGCCATAGAGGCGGCTCCCTGGCTGTCTCTATTTGGGGGAACAAGACTTTCATACAGCAAGTGACCCTGCATGTAACCGTTACTGGATATGGAATACCTGGCAGCATGCCACAGCAGCTGTGATCATTCAACATGAGATAACTTTCATTCAAAAGTTGTCCAAAAATTGGATTAATCACTGCAGCTGGTGAACCTTGCAAGTGGCAGGATAGGTTTGTAGTGGAACCATTACAGGCCCCGTGTAAATGAATACCCTGACATAGGGGAGAACCGCTTAGTGCATTCTTACAGTTTGTACTGCTAAGAAACACTTCACGCCTCCCACTCCAACATCTGTGTGTGCAAGGTAAATCCCAGGATGTCTTGATGTATCCTTTACCCAACCTTTCATATTTGCCTGCTGGTATATGTTTTAGGCAATACTGGAAATGGAAAGTTGTAACAGGCAGAGTAATTTTACCATTATGATCTACTCAGTAGCTGGTTTTTCTGCCACAGTGAATGGTCATTTTTCCAGTTTTTCAATGCTCAGCACTGTATAGTCTGCTCCCCTTTCCATTTGTGCCAGTTTGATCTGTTTACAGTGAGATTGAATTCTGAAAACACTGACGTAGTTTTGATTAAATGCCAATGCACATAGCCTGCATGCAGGTTTCGTAGTGTCCAGCCTAATAGTAGAATAGAACTTAATTGAAACTGACCATGTTGCAACATGACCAAGTCTTGTTACATAATGTCTTTGGCAGAGGATACAATGCTGTCCAATGTATATATCCTGGATGACAGAGTCGTTAACCCATTGTCTACTACAGCGATAGATTTCTCTAAATTTATACGATCAATTTCTCGTATTCTTTCTGCAGTTTCTGCTTGGGTAACCTTCAATATTTCATGTTATGTTTTGTTACTGCCATTTATTTAGCGCAACAGCTGCCCCAGCAAAGGGGTGTCCCAGCGTTGTCAGCAAAGCAACTAACATGGAGGGAGGGCAAAGGCTACACAATGGGAAACAGGTATGTTTTTATGGCCGTCCTGAAAGCCAAGAGGTTAGTATGGCTTCGAATGTGAGTGAGCAGTGGATTCCAAAGGAGGGGTGACCTGCAGCGGAAGGAACAGCCTTCTGCCCGCACTCTCCGGAACCTTGGGACTCTCACCAGGTGCTGGCCAAGTGAACAGAGCTGGCGTGTGGGAATGTAGGGAGTAGCTAGATTGGCCAGAATACTGGGGGTGTTGAATTTCAGGGCTTTAAAAGTGATGCAAAGGGCCTTAAATGTAATTCTCCTGGCCACCGGCAACCAATGTAGCTGTGGATTGTGGCTGCCACTGGGCAGGACCTGAGCAAGCCTATCAGAGGTCTGGCTGCTAGGTCTGAACCCGTTGTAGCCATGCAATCTCGGTCTTATTTGCCCCTAAGTAGAGAGAGCAGGCATAATCCAATCTGGACATTATCGCTGCCTCAATGATAGTTTGACGCGTTGGGGGCTCAAAAACCCCCAGTAGGGGTCTAAGCCCCCGTAAAAGCCTAAAGCAAGTCCCTGCTACCTTTTTGGTTTGGACTTAATAGCTGAGAGATAAGTCCAACCATACCCCCAGATTTTTGACGGCTTACTTGGGGGGTGGGGGACACTACCCAGGCGTTCTGGCCACCAAAGTTCACTCCACAGACCATGGTCCTTTCCCACCAACAACACCTCTGATTTACTGGCGTTCAGCTGGAGGCAGTTGGCGGTCATCCACTCCGCGACCACTGCCAGATCGCCCCGAAATTTCAGGGCGGTCCTCTTGGTGTCGCTTGAAAGTGCCACCACCAGCTGAGTGTTGTCGGCGTAGGAGACCATGGTCAGTCCTCTGTTTCTAGCCACCATGGCCAGCGGTTGGACTTAGAGAGATTGAATAAAAGGGGACTGAGGGAAGAACCTTGTGGGGCACCTTGTTTAATGGGGTGAATGCCTGAGAAAAAAGGGGGAACAGTAACCACAAATGACCTCTCACTGAGGAATGAGGTGAGCTACTTCAAGGCCGGGCCAACAATCCCCGCCTCCTCCAGGCGTTGTAACAGAATAGCATGGGACACTGTGTCAAACGATGCGCTGAGATCCAGAAGGATCAGCGCTGACGTTTGTCCAGCATCCAAAGCAGACCAAAGATGTTGTGTCACAGCCAAGAGAGCAGACTCTGTGCTGTGACCAGGTCGAAAACCGTTCTGGGAGTAGTCCAGAATGCCGTTCTTGGCCAGGAGGTCTGAGAGGAGTGAGTTGACATGTGCCTCCGTGATCTTGGCTGCCCAGGGGAGTAGTGAAATGGGGCGATAGTTTTCGGGCTTGACCGAGTCCAACAGGGGGTTTTTAAGTAAAGGTAGCACTTTGGCATGTTTCCACACCTTGGGCACGATGGCGGTGGAGAGTCATTATAAGCAGCAAAGATACCTGCATATATGAAACGTTTTTTATGCTGTTTTCTTGGACCTAGCAAAAATTCCCTAAGGTCTGCACCTTCTTGAAGTGAAGTTAAGTGTTGTTTCATATCCTCTAGTGTAGCTTTCTGTAGCCAATTAAGGCAATGTTTCCCTACACTGTATGTTGTTACTACCCCTGGATGCTGTCTTTGAACATATCGTGGGTCTGGCCTATTGATAGTGAAACCCTGTATCTTGTTCAGGAATCGATCTTGACAGTTGTTTATGTCTGTGGGCCAGAGCAACCATTTTGTCCATTCAGGATCTGATCTGTTGTGATGCAATATAGTATGTGCGTCGACCTCCCCCTGTGTAGTGTTATTACTTGCAGGTGCAGGTATCGACGGAGTGTTCATGTCTTTTATCTTGGCTAACCCAAGGCAAGACGTTTGTTGAACAGTGTCATTCAAAAACATTATTTGCTCAGGGATGATACAGGCTCTAAACAAAGCTCCTACCCCCTGCACTTGCCAATCTTGTGTACCCCAGACAGATATTGTCTCAGTGTTGTCTTTCCAAAAGTCAAAACCCTGTCTAGACAGTTGGGCAATAAACGCTGCAGAGTAAATATGTTTTGTATTGGTTAGCATATTTTTCGTTCTTGTCTTGTTCACATTTTTAAAGTAAAACGTTTCTGGATTTGACACGTTGAACCCTGAATAATATAAAAACTTCTTTGCAAACGTTTTTGAACTACCCTTTGGAGGTGTAGGACAATGTTTCCATTGGTTATAAATAAGTACATTTCTAGGTGATGCAGTTTTATGCAAGAAATGATGACCATAATGGTTATAACAGTACATTTGTTCATAGTCTGATGACCCCTCTAAATTTTCATGATTTGTGAATACTGCGGACATTTCTAGATCAGACATCATGTTATTAACTGTCTTGAAGTCCCAATCATCTGAAAAGGTACCAGAGGTAATAAAATCACTTAAAGAAATTTTAAATAAGTGTAGAATCTTCAAAAGTTCCGACGGGCCAAAAATGTCATATTCTGTTTTGTCCCAAACTATACTATCTTGTATAGGAACGGCTGTGATGTTCACTGCTGACAAGTTTCTTGCTTCATGATGGGATGATTTGTGTGGCTGCAGAAGTAAGTTCACTCTTTTACTTGCTGTATCCATTTGGATATATTTTCCATGTATCAGCAATACCCATAGTCATTACCAGAGCTAGCCATAGAAGAAAGAAAAATATCGCAAAAACCATCCATAGTTCAATCCATGGTGAAACCAGATTAGTCTTTTTCGGGTGATGAAAAAAGTCTGTAGCTTGTTCTTTTAAAGTTCTTTTTGCTGGCCTCATTTCAGGTTCGCCGGGATCCTCAGAAAACTTATCAGAGTTAATGAAATAGCCAGATACAGTTCTGTAAATGGTTGGAATTGCATCAGGATTCATTGAAATCGCTGGAACCAGTTGATCACTTGTTACTTATTTATGGACAGGTGTATCAGGATGAACTGTTATTTGGGTTTCAAGAGGAACGAGCTCCATAGCATTGGTGCCTAGTCCTTCATTTCTCCCTGTAGAATATTCAAAGATGATGAGTCTTTCAGTGTGAACCTCTTGGATTGTAGCTAAAGGAGTGCGTCTGCTACATTGTCGGAGTCCACTTGGCCAACTGCTTAGTATCGGCCACATAGTGTGGTTTGATCAGGTCAATGGACACAAATCTTTTCTCCTTTTTTCCAGCAAGGGTTGGCAAAAGTACTGTTCTTGATCTGTGGATTGCTACGACAGGTGCTGGTTGTCTGTAAGAAGGCCCAAATTCCTTGTCTATGATCTTTTCTCTGACTAGATCCCCAAGCTTTGGGGTCCAGACAGGCCTTACTGAATGGCTGAATTTTCCACAGTGGTGGTTGGCTTTAGGAACACATTGCTTTGTTTTGATCTTAGTTGATTTAAGTCCTGTAAAACAGCTAAACGATCTTTGATATCAAATTCTTTATTTTCCACCACTGTGCCCTTCATGTCAAGGTCTTGTACCAACATTCTAGATCCAAATAGGACCTCATATGGAGTGAAACCCCCTAGAGAAGTTCTTGGCAAATTATCTAATGAGCGTTGAACCCCATAGAGATGTTTGACCCACCCATCAGCTGAACCTAATACCCTAGCTGTTATAGACTGCTTTATGTCTTGGTTTTTTCTTTCTACAACAGAATTTCCCACAGGATGGAATGGAGAAGAGTACCGCCACGCTACACCCAAACTGGCCATGGCTTCTTTGTAAACTCGAGAGATAAACTCAGCAACCTGGTCAGAGTGTAGTGTGCCTATTGAGTATGTGCTGATAAAGACTTGCAAATGTTTTATAACAGTTCGAGCGTCAGCCGCGTGCTGAGGCCACATCCATAGGAACCTTGAACACAAATCCACTGCGATCATGGTATATTTATAGTTACCATCCCTTTGTAAGGGACCGCAGTGGTCCAGGTAAACACAAGCTAATGGTTTTCACATTCAAAACATAGTTTCTGGTCTGTTTCCTAATTCCGGGCCACCAGTATCTCTGTTTTAATAATGATACTGCGGCGGAAACACCTGCATAGACAGAGGCAATCCCTTCATGTGCTGCTAGGATATGTCCTAATCTATGTTCCATGTTTGGTATTACCCTATCCCCCACTCCAGGGATTCGAGCAAACTGAATGTGGTTGCAGCTACGGAAGCCGTTTGTACAGCCCCCTCTGTGGCTTCATCAGCCAATGAATTCCCTTCAACGGGAACGCCATTACGTTGATCACTCAGTGTGTGCATCACGTGAGTGTTTTGTAGTTAGTCTCGCAACTGAACTATTTGTTCCCAAAGCGTTTTGTGCCTCACCGTGTCAACTTTTGCATCTTCGAAACAATTATGAAGACAATTCTGTAAATATTAATTGTAAGATTGAACACAATAAAAAGAATCCCACACTACGAGTGTGGGGAATTCGCGATCTGTATTTTCAAGTACCATCTTGAATGCTGGTAGTTCAGCTCTCTGAGCTGTACAATCTCCTAGAGATTGTGTTTTTCTATCGGTCTGAATTTACCATCCCGCATACGACCTTTAACGATCGTGCATGCTGTACTATAAGCTTGCTTTACCCCCATAGCGGGTTGTGCAGATCCGTCAGTATAAATTATAAATTCATACTGGTCAAGAGGGAGCATCTCAGTAGGCAGAGGATATTCGTGTTCGTATTGCAGTAATGCTTGTGTTTTCAAATAAGGATCAAAAACATTCAACATCAGTTGCAGCAAGATAATTAACCCATTGTATCCATCTCGGATGGAAAGCTTTTGCATTCGGAATGCTTGCTTTTGTAACTGCCTCTAAGGCTGGTACAGGAGTCACGACTATAATGTGTTTCCCCTGCGCTAGAGCTCTTTCTTTTGCTACAGCGGTTTGAACTGCTGTCAGAATTTTCTCTGTAGAAGTGAATTTCATTTCAGCTTGTGTATACAGATATTTGTATGCAAGTGGTACTTTTTCACCTACGTTAAAAGTTAAGTTGGTGAATCCGCATTGACCAGGAATGATCCGGATCACTGAGTCACATACGTTTACGCGTGTTTGTAAGTGTTTTGTTACTAGCTCACAGTTTGAAGTGAACACAAAATTTCTGTGTGTTTTTTTGTCCAGTTTGTGATTTTGAAATCAGGTTTGATTAATTGGTAGAGAGGTTTAACCCTTTCTGCTTAGTATAGAATGTATGTTCTTCCAAAATTCAGGAATCCTAGAATCAACTGTAAGTTTTTCAGCATTTTTGGACTTTGGAACAGCGCACTCTTATCTAAAAAGTTGGCTGCCAGGCTTCTGCCTTCACTTGAAAGCTCATATCCTAATAAAAAAAGGACATTGAGATGGGCAATTCTTGATTTTTTTTAATTGAATTTGTAGCCCTCAGAGTCGAAACCAAGTACAATGGTGTTCACCCTGTTCAAGTGCCTATTCAAGTCATCGTCTCTCAGATAGATGTCATCGGCATATGACAATGCCTCATCATCATAAGTTTGTAGTAACTCTGTTACCCTTGCTGAGAATAAACCCGAGCTGTTCTTGAACCCCTGTGGGAGTTGACAAAATTGACATTGGGTCCCCAATATTGAAAAAGCGGTCAAATACCTACTTTCAGGTGCAATGTTTTGACAAAAGAAACCATTTGAAATGTCCGATGTTGTTTTATATTTTTTACTTACAATGTTATTCATTTATGCTGTACTGTGTGTATTTTGTACTGCAAATGTTTTAGAACAAGAGTTCAGGTTTCTGTAATCCAAAACTAGACGATATGTATTGTCTGGTTTGGAAACAGGAAACAAAGGATTGTTCATTGAGGAGGTGCATGTTTCAATCACCCCTAGGTATTCAAGTTGATCTACGATCTCCCTGACCTGCTTATTAGAGTCTTGCTTAATTTGGTACTGCCATTGTGCAGTTGGTTGATTTTTTACCTTGATTTTAGGATGAGGTGAGCCCTCATCCCATCCTACATGATTTTTGTATAATGCTGGTGCCTAGGCTACTGCCCATTTCCTGGTATAAGTATATTTTAAATATATTGGAACATGGTTAGAGAAGGCTGGCATAATGATGTCATCGCCATGTGGGCATTCCCTGACAAATTCCGGTGGCTAGTCCTGTTCTGCTAGAAGTATATTATAACCCCTTGAAAGTCGCTCCCAAAAGAGTGCTTTAACTTTTCTTGGTATGTCTCCCTCCATCCAGGGTGTTATTTCATATATCCTATGTGGAGAAATAACCCTGGTATCTACAGTCTCAATTTGAATGTCTTCATTCAAATCCACAGTCTCCAGAAGTTCCTTCAGGTTCTGGCGAGCTATTGGTACTTCCGCTGCACTGTCCAGCATTGTCTGAGCCCATTCTCCGTTCTTTAGTTGTGTACTCAGAATTTTCGGCATGTCTGATCTTCAGACCTCCTACCTTCTTTTTGGAGAATTGAGGTTTTGGTTTGTTTTTCTGAACGTGTTGATCGTCTTTGGACTTCACTCATTCTTCTTTGTGGTCTGACAGTCCTCTTCTTTCGGATGTCTGTGACGATATCTGAAAGGTACAGGAGGAACGTGTATCAGTATCTTGGTACCTATCAGGTTTTTCTCAAATTATCCCTATTCCTGAGGTTGTACCTCCTTTCAGATGGCTCCTTTTGAGGAGACCTACCTCGGGAATGAGGACGATTCTCTTTGGAATGTTTTTTGCTATTTTCCCACTTCTCTTAGAAGATGTAGGATTCTGTTTAGTAGAGCCCTCTTCTGGACCTTCATACAGATGTTGTTTAACTGTATAATTCTATTAACTTTTGTATGTTATTAAGTAATTCCTTATCCGACATTGATTCAATGTCAGGGTCAGGTGTGTAACCGGCTAAAATCGACCATGTTGGTTCTGGTCTACCTAGTTGACTGAGCCTGGTAATGTGATGTAAAGGTTTTAGGGCGCCTTTAAACAGAGCTCCTGCTCCTGGTATGTGAGAGAAATTTCAATATCCTCGAAAGGAATATATTCCTCATGTGGATCATCTTCTTTGTAGAAGTGAAACATTTTTGTTGCTGGAGGTGATTCATCGAATAATATCCAAGAGTAGAATACCTTTATCTGGTGAGATTCATGTGCCTCTATCACAAAATCGCTCTTCCACCTCTTGGTGCTGTGACTTGATCGGCTACAGACCCACCGGTCATAGTGTTAGTGTCCCCGTTAACGCACATTTTTTAAATGAAAAATGTAGAGCACGTTTCACGGAAACAAAGATAAGGTGCACAATATTTTGGAACACTGTATCCTTCAACGTTGAACAAACCAAACAGCTAATGCATAGGATTTTCGTCCTACTCAGCTGTGGCGGATATTTTCCCTACCCACTCCAGACGTCTTACGGAGTATTATGAGTAGGGGGTCTCTGAGAAAATCAGGACTGAGTTACTTTAGTATCTAGCATTATATTTGTTCCTTACCAAACGTTGGGCGCCATGTAGTGTAGTTCCTATATCCTTGATAGGCTCTGCTCATTGGAATAATATACACTATTGTTGTGGCATAGGACTGAGGTCAGTATGCCTCCATCGAATACATTAAACTTAATTACTTGTGTGTGCCAGCTAACTCAGATGTCACTGGAAACTTCTTGAATGAACAAGAAGGGATTAGTTTCTGACAACCGCATAAACATGACCACTTTGTTTCCCTTTAGAATCGGAACAGTCTCAGAATTGTGGAAACAATATATAACAGTGTCACCCCAGTCAATCGTCCATGCTTCGTTTCTACAGAGTTACACAGAAATAGATAGACGGGCATTTCAATAAAAAGGGTTTATTGAACAGTCTTATTTCTCGTGCAAGAGATATGAGCTTCTACAATCGTAAGACAGAATGCGAAGTATAATACATACAGCGTTAGCAGTAAGATAAAATAATACTGCAATAGCATGGTTGCTAGCTATGACATATATTCATAAAATACATACATAAATAACACAAATAACACAGGCTAACATGTGAATGCTCATCTGGTGCTTCTAGCTACTTCTACCCCAGTGTACCTAACCTAAGTGTAGTACGAGGTAAGAAGTAGGTGCTGTTTTCTATAGTCTAGTTAAGCTATAGTTAGGATTGGTGTTGCCAAGATTTGCCAAAAGTCCCTCTACGTTCTAGTCTGCTTCATACCCTAGAATGAGAGAGGTTAGAATCTCTTTCCGGGTCTCGATCTCTAACACCCTGCAAGGGGAGTCAGAAACACTGGAGCTGGATTCTCTGCGATGAGGATGACAGCGTCTGGTTAGCGCATCAGGGGGGGAACTCGAATTCCTTCCGAACTTGCCGTGGTGAGCCGTATCAAGCTGTGTAGCCGAGCCGTGCAAGTATACAGCTGTGACTTGCATTGGCAAGTGAAGGTATATTTATATCTTGAAGGTGTTTAGGAATGCCAGTATTGACGTAAAAGTCGGGCAGAGGAACGTCATGAATGAACCCCTAAGGAATAGATGTTCATGCATAATAAATGAGTTCTTGGAGAAATCAATAATCCAAGCGAGAGGAAGTCCTAAAGGCTTAAGAGTCTGGTTTTCCAAGAACTCGTTGGGACATAAATCGTTCTGACATGGATGAATGGATGGATGTAGGTGACCATGCCTGTATTTGGTTAGCTTGGATATTGCCTACATAAGGGTAGGATTTCTATGCCTGAATAAGGGCAATGAGAATTGTGCCTATATAACGGCATACATCGGTAAAACCTATAAACGGTATCTAAATCAACACATAACAACACCTCGCTCTTATCTCTTACTGTTATGTATTGTTTACACAAGCCCCAAAAACTTTTCAGACGGCTCTGTGGAGGCATTAACTCACTATACATTTCAGACTGCGTATTGCAATATATCATATATTTTTCCCATTCTTCATTTGTGAGGGGGGGTCACGTGACCAACGCATCGCCACTCTGCTCTTAGCCAAGAGCAGACCTAAACCTATGAGTTTCCTAAAATGTTTTTTTTGTGGTTTCGTGTATCCCAAAAGTGCTGTCAGGGGATCTGGAGAAAATGTAATTCCCATTATATTCCCAAACTCAGGGAATATTTGCCACCAAAAGGCAGCTATCTGAGGACAATACCAGGCAACATGGAGAAAATCTGCTCTACTTATACCACATCTATCGCAGCAGTCCAACTCTCGCAGGCTGTATCTGTGCAGGCGAGCAGGGGTGTAATAAACTTTTTTGAGGTACTTGAAGTGACTTATTCTATGTTTGCCGTTAAGCGAGACTTTCTGCGTGACCTCACAGCAGTACCTCCACTGAGTATCGTCTAGCTGTGCACCCACATCAGTCTGTCACTGTACCCTAGCCTGGGAGCACTGCGTGTGCTTGAACTCCAGGAGCCGTGTAAATGGGGAGGGGTCTACCATTATTTTCTCAATGTGGAGATGAGGTAGGATGTGTGGGTCATGGCACCAGGAGTAGGCATGTGAGCACTGTGCAGCTCTGTAATATATCACCCATAGAGTATCCAAGTGTAAGTGTAGCCATCTTAACACGAAGGGACTTCCCCACCCAAGCCAAACGGACCCAAACTCATGAAAATATATTTTGGGATTACCATTGGGATGTTGTTGAAGAGAAATAATAATCTGGGCAATACAATCATTTTCATTAGAGAAATCCGGCCAACAAGAGAGCGTGGTAACTTTATCCATTTATCAACATCTTCTAATTTACTGATTGCTTTCCCATAGTTGTCACGCAGGACTATATCTGTATCAGTATGAAGTTGTATCCTGAGGTATCGATCTGAGTCAGTGGTCCACTGCAGTGGGTAGTCTAACTCAAAGGGCAACATGGCTGGAGTTACTGGAAAAATAATGGACTTGTTCCAATTCATTTTTAGTCCAGAGAGACCCCCAAGCCTAATTACCTCGCGAATCAACTGGTGCAAGATTGATGGGCGGGTCCCTTGTGTACAGTAACTTATTATCTGCATATTTCAATATAATGAGATTGTATTTGGGAAAGCAAACCTACGGAACGGGTGATACTCTGTAAGAGAGCACAGCAAAAGTTCTGCCACTGTGGTGTACAACAGTGGGGACAGAGGACAGCCCTGCCCAGTGTGCAAGATATACAGATAGGTATTGTGACGTGACTCCCCAACTTCACTTTAGCAGTCGGCATATTTTACAGAACTGCGATCAATCTTAGGAAAATGTCTCCAACTCCCATTCTCCGTGAGACTGACATCATGAACGGCCACTCAACCGAGTTGAACGCCTTTTCGGCATCCAAAAAGATGGCATCAGCCCTGACATCTGGCCTAACATGCTGAATGACCCCAAATACTATCCTATGGTTTTGAGTCAACGTTTACCCTGATACAAATCCTGCCTGTTCAGGCCCTACAAGTGTAGGAAGGAGAGGGGCAAGCCTGTTGGCTAATATTTTGGCAAAGATTTTCGTATCGATGTTAAGTGGTGACAGCGGCCTGTATGAAGAACTGAACTGTGGAGCCGAACCTGACTTCAAAATAGTGACAATGAGGGCCTCTTTCATTGTTGACGGCATTATGCTTGTTTCACCAATTTCCTCAACTAATCGACTCAGGTGGGGCACCAGAAGCTCCCTAAAAGCCTTGTAGAAGATGACGTCGTGGCCTGGAGTGCTTCCGTATTGCATAGAATTCAAGGCCTCCTGAATCTCTGTGGAGTCCAGTGGTCTCATCAAATACTCCCGGTGTCCGTTCGAAAGTCAGGGTAACTGCCCATGTTTCAAAAATTCCAGCAGGGCAGCGTCATCCACCATAAGCTTGAAACTATACAAATCTTCGTAGTACCCACTAAATTTATGCGCTATGTCAGCAGGGTCACTCAGAACAGTGCCATCCTCCTCAAGCAACTTTGAAACCCCGCCTGAATCAGTTTCAGTTTCAGTTTTTAACGTCTTTATTTCGAATTGTTATTCATAAAAGACACACATAAAATACAAACGGTGCGATTAAATTAACAAGATCATAAAGTTTCAGAGCAATACCAAAAAACAAATAAGAAATAACAAGAATTAGATAAAAATTCCCAATTAAACATACATTTATAGACGTCAAAAAGGAAAATGACTTAAGATAAGAAATTTATATATAAAAAAAAAAAAACGTACAAATATACATTTGTATAAGATTGAAAACTGGGCATCAATTCTGATCAGACCATAGTATGATGCAAATGCATGCTGTTCAAAGTTATTCAAGACGATAAATTTCAAACTGACTTGATCCTGATTAGCCAAGCCCATCCAAGAAATTTAGCCATTCCAATGGATAGCCATTCAGCAGTGTTTGTTCTCAGAATGTACAAAGCTTCGCTACTCACTCGGGTATTAAGTCTGGAACATACAGGTTTCAACCATTTACATCTTGGTTCACTATAAGCAGTACATACAAATAAAAAGTGACCTAATGTTTCTCTGCAGTCAGTACAACAGGGGCAAAGGGATGTTTCTGTCTTCTGCCAACCATTAGTAAAGGCCCTCAGTGGCAGTGTGCCTACACGAAACTGATGGTATAATTTTCTATCTAATGTTTTAGGAATAACATCCCAATAGGTCTCTATGTGAGGGACTATTTTGTGAAGCAGAAACTGACCTGTCAAGTTCTGTTTCTCCGTAAGAGCAACATGTTCTACTTTTACCGTGGACCAAAAAAGTAGTTTGAAGTCTTTTTTTGAAGGGAAAATATTAGAACCCGGCTCAAACCAGAGCAATGGAAGACCCATTTTGATCAAGGTAATCTTAATTTGCTTGAACCACGGTATGTCACCAGCCCCCTGCTGCGTTCTCACATCCTGTAGTTCTCGGGCAAAAATGGCAAGTTCTGGAGTAGACCATATGCGCCTCCACAGTGCCACTATCCTATAGAGGGCATGATGTTTAATAGAATGCAAGCCCATATCCATTAATAATGGTAGGACTGGTGTAGAAGGGGGGAGGCTAACAAGGTTTCGAAGAAATTTGCTCTGTATCCTATCTAGGGCAGACAAATCCACACAGCCCCAAATATCAGCCCCATATAAAATGGCAGAACTAATTTTGGCACTATAGATTTTAAGGGCCGGCAAAACTCTTTTAGTAAGAGAACATCGCTGCTCCTTAACTAAACAACCCTGACAAGCGAGCAAATTTCAAACTGAGCGCAGCCACTTGTTCTTTCCATCTTAATCTATAGTCTATTGAAACACCAAGGTATGTCATTGCTTCAACCTGCTCCAAGCTAGACCCATTCATGGTAACATGACCCCTCTTTGGTTTATTTTTTGTCAGGACCATGAACTTAGTTTTATTAATGTTAATTTCCAGATCGTTTTCGCTACAGAAGTCCACAAATTTATTTATAGCAACCTGTAGGCCCTTCTGTGTTTTGGCCAGTATAAGTGTATCGTCTGCAAATATTAAAAGAGGAAATTTAGTCCCACCCAATGAAGGGGCATCAGTCGGAATGTCTGTGAGGAATTTCACCACTTGGTTAATAAAGAGTATAACCCCCGCCTGAATCCCTTTGGGCTGAGCAAGCGCAGCCAGCACGGTTCCAGGTCTATCCCCTCTGCCATAAACTCTAGCCACCACATACTTCCCCATGCGCTTAACTTCACTGTCCGCTTCCTCGCTATATTCTTCCAGCGCTGCTTTCACAGAGCCTGCTGCTTGCTGATTATTGCCCTTAAGGGCCTCTAGTTCGAGCCTCCCCAATTGCTCCTAAAGGGTCGAGAGTCTACCACTAATGGAGCTAAGAACTCTAACGTGCTTGCAAATGGTCACACCACTAATGTACACTTTAAACACCTCCCAGATAGTGGCGAATTGTTTAACCAAACTGATATTAATGTAAAATAACTCGGATATAACTGTATCCAGCTCTGCATTTATTTATTTATTTATTTATTTATATTTAATTTTATAGAGCGCACAGCTACCCGGAGGTTTCCCGGCGCTAAACCAATGAGGAGAGTGTACAGTAGCAAAACTAAAGATCAAAAAGCCACGTTTTGACATCCCTTCTGAATTTTAGATAGTTGGATTCCATCCGAATGGACAAAGGGAGAGAATTCCACAAGGATGGGGCCAAAAAAGCAAAAGATCGACCTCCCATTCTGGCTCTCTTCGTCCTGGGGATCAGAAGTTTATGTTGACTAGATGAACGAAGAGTGCGGGAAGGAAGGTACGGGTGAATAAGAGATTTCAAATACTGGGGGGCTTTGCCAGTGTTAATTTTGTGTACAAGACAAAGAGCCTTGAATTTACATCGATTGTCAATGTTTAGCCAGTGAAGACTACGACGGTGCCAGGAAGTGGAAGATTTATGAGGTAGTTTACATAGGAGGCGAACTGCCATGTTCTGAACCGTTTGTAATTTCCGAATAACCTCTTTGCCTGCTCCCAAAAAGAGAACATTACCATAGTCCAGGCGAGATGTTATTAACGCCTGGACTACGGTTTTCTGGGTTTCAAGAGGAAGCATCCAGGTGATTTTCCTCAGCCATTTGAGGATGGTTGTACAAATGGAGGAGACTCTCACGGCATGTTGTCTCATGGACAGCTGGTCATCGAATATTATTCCCAAGTTACGGGCAGTTTTCGAAGGGTTGGGAGGGGTGCCCATTTGAACGGGTCAGTGAGAGGGTCCCCATAAGGCAGGATTGTTGCCAAATAGCAGGAGTTCCGTTTTCCCTCCGTTCAGTTTTAACTTATTATTGTACATCCAAGAGGCAATATTATTGAGTCCATGACAGAGGGATGATGTAGTGGAAAGATGACTGGTGGAAAGGGAAAAAATGATCTGTGTGTCATCTGCATATGAAAATATGGAGAGCCCTGCCTGCTCTGCAATAGCCGCCAAGGGTCGGACATATAAATTAAAAAGGAGGGGGCTTAGGATGGAGCCTTGTGGGACACCATATGCAGATGTATGAATTTTTGACATCGAAGTAGCCGAAAAGACTTGAAATGTCCGATCGGACAGAAAACTGATGAGCCATTCAAGGGCGGAATGAGTGATTCCAGATGTTTTTAGAGTGTTAATCAGAATGGAGTGGGAGCCCGTATCAAATGCGGCACTTAAATCTAATAGAATAAGTGCCACGGTCTCCCCTCTGTCTACCAGATGACGAATGGTTTCAGAGACTCCCAGCAGAGTGGATTCTGTAGAAAAACCAGAACGAAAACCAGATTGTGAAGGGTGTAAAATGTTGTGAAACTCGATATGGCTAGTGAGTTGCTTATTTATATGTTTTTCCAGAATCTTGGAATAGACTGGAAGAAGGGAAATTGGTTGGAAGTTGGCGGAAATACTTGGATCAGCATTGGCCTTTTTTAGCAATGGTACGACCATCGCATGTTTCCAGGAATTGGGGACCTTAGCCTCCCTAAGAGATGTATTCAATAGTTCCACTATGAGTTTTAGGGAGGGTGGGTCAAGGGTGAGCAAGATTTGAGGAGGGAAGAGATCCAGATTTAATACTTTTAACTAAGTTAAGTAGTGTGGAAAAGGTCAATGGATCCCAGACCTTGATCTCTGCCCCTTCCGACTGAGAGAAGTCTGAGGCAGTAGAGGCAGTAGGTTCAAAAACTGGTTGAACATTAGATGGACCGAAATCGGCATATATACTCTCGATTTTGGAGACAAAGAAGTCTGCTAAGGAATCACATTGTGATTTATCCAAACAAGGGGCCTTGGGTTGACAGGTGGCACCCGAGATTTCCTGCACTACCTTGAACAAGGCTTTAGGACGATTTTGAGTGTTCAGGATGGATGAATTAACATATTCAGTTCTGGCAGTTTAGCAGAGTGAATGGTATTTAGTTAGAGCAGCTTTATAGTGTAGTTTAGCTTGTGGATCGTACTCTGAGCGCCATTTTCGCTCAAGATGTTTGCAGCTGGATTTTTCTTTTTTTAGTTGGTCATTGAACCAAGGGGCCGGAGGGTGATATATATTAAATGTCTGCTTACGAAGTGGGAGACAAATGTCTACAGCAGATGTAAGCCAGCGATGAATGACGTCCACTTGATCAATGCTACTGATCTCAGTGAGGGGCATAGAATCAGACAAAGCAGAATTGAATTTATTGGGATCTATTTCTTCCAGTTGCGGGTCATTCTAGGTTTAGGGGCGATTGCTAGGTTGTTAGTGGAGTGAGCAAATGAGATGGAAAATTCTAGCACAAAGTGGTCAGACCACGGAACAGGTAAGGGGCGCTTACAGGATACTGCATCCAAATTAGATAGAATAGGATCGAGCAGATTGCCAGCCTTGTGGGTGGGGTCTGAGTTGTGTAGGGTAATATTCATGGCCGCTAGGTCAGATAGTAAGTTAGTACTAATTGGGCATGTTGTATCGTTAAAATGAATTTTTAGATCACCAACAATAAGGAAATTGGTTGACATCAGTAGTAAAGGAGCTAAACATTCTGATAGAGATGCAGCCCATGAAGAGGCATGGCCGGGGGGGCGGTAAATCAGAACGCCTGTAAGTGTGAGATTGGGGGATAACAGCAACTTAAACAACCCAGCTTCACAGTTAGAGATCGCGATATCCTCCCATTTACAGGAGAGAGTTCTTTTAAAAATAATGGCTATTCCCCCTCCCTCCTTGCCCTTTCTGTTACTTGCCAAGAGGGTATATTTATCTGGGAGAGCAATTGCAATATCAGGGCCAGAGTGGTCTGTGAGCCAAGTCTCCGTGAGGAACAGGGCATCAGGTTGGAAGGAACATAGAAGATCAAAAACATCTCTACTATGCTTAGGGAGGGACCTGCAATTTAGACTAATAAAGTTGTAGATTTGTGAGGGGAGTTTTGGAGTCGATTTGCATAAGAAATTGGACGCCGAAATGTCTAGTGTTGATGGAAGCGCCGTAAGAGATAGAGAACACTCAGGACAGATCAGGGGCGTGTGCTGAGGGGAAAGAGAAGTATCATTAGTACATTGTGGTGGCCTTAGGGACAGGAGAGTGTGTTTGGAGTAAGTTTGCCTAAAATCAGCAGGCGTTGGGGCATAAGGACTGGCCCGGGCCGCGAACAGGCGCGGACGGGCGCAGATGGGCAGGACTCTGGCACGATTCCGGCGCGCCACCGTCGCGCCCGCTGCGCACGTCCGCTGCGCGTCGTCCAGCACATCGGTTAAGTAGGGAGGCGGCGTTCGGATGACTAGACCGCACACCCCTGCTTCCGCCAGAAGTGATTAGGGATAGGAAGACCTCCCTCCACACCACGAGCTGGGCTCGGGGAGGAACGGGGAGTGGTAGAGCACAGAAAGGTGACTGTCAGCAATCGACACACACGTTTTTAAAATCAAGCACTTTTAAAAAATACACGAGTGCAGGCAACCGAAGGTGTGCCCCCTTGCTCTCTCACAGCAGCGTCACACACCCCGGAACCATAATGCACCGAAATGACAAATAGCAATTAAAATAAAATAGCGCGGTCAGAGCACCTAAATCGTGCCCCCCACGGATTGATTATGCAGCGCGGTGCAAGCACATAGATCATGCCCCCCGCAATCAGATCATAAGATGAAGCGCAGTAGTGCAGCAGTACACGTACCCTGCATTAAACGCTGAGTCAAATAAGGAATAAGGTGGGTACCTCCATGTGAACGGAGCAAAGCCTCGTGCAGGTATTGTAACCTCCATGATGACTCGAGAGTGATCCGAGAGTGTGCGAGTTAGCACTGTGCACTTACGAACCAGAGGGAGGAGGGACCTTGCTAAAAGAATGTAATCAATTCTAGTGTGTATGTCATGGGGGGGCAGAGTAATGTGTAAACCCACCCACCTCTGGATGCCTAGTCCTCCAGATGACAACCAGACCCAACTGCATGGTTATATCATCAATAGCTTTAACCGCCGCCGAGGGGCGCCTAGGCGGACCCACAGACCTATCTAAGAGCGAGTTTAAAACACAGTTCAGATCGCCTCCCCATAACTGTGGCACCATAGGGGGGTAGATACATGACCTGAAAGAGCCTTGTAAAACGGGGAGTCATCATAGTTTGGTCCATATATATTAACAATCTGCATGTGCAGGTCATTTCCCTGACGGTGTAGAGTCAAAATATCAAGTTTTAAATATCGACTAGACATACTATTGAGTACAAAATATAGAATGGACATAATATCGACTAGACATAATATAGACAACAAAAATATCGAATTTAAGGTAAGTTAATATTAATTTTTATTTTTTGTGTAATATAATTCTGTAGCGGGTTGTGGGTTTATAGTTGAATAGGGTGGGAAGTAATTTAATTATAATTATTTTAATATGTTATTCTATTCATTGGTATTTATTTAGAATTAATTGTTCATTAATTATTAATTGGTAATTATTTAAAATATAATTAGTAATTAATTTTAATTGATTAATTGATAGATATGTTAATTTTAGTCATTTATTTTCTGTAGCGGGTTGTGGGTTTATAGGGGAATAGGGTGGGACGTAATTTAATTATAATTATTTAAATATGTTATTCTATTCATTGGTATTTATTTAAAATTAATTGTTAATTAATTATTAATTGGTAATTAATTAAAATATAATTGGTAATTAATTGTAATTGATTCATTGATAAATATGTTAATTTTAGTAATTTATTTTCTGTAGCGGGTTGTGGGTTTATAGGGGAATAGAGTGGGAAGTAATTTTATTATAATTAATATGTAATTTAATTTTTGGGTATTTATTTAGAATTAATTGTTAAATAATTATTAACTGGCAAATAAATAAAATATAATTGGTAATTAATTTTAATTTATTAATTGATGAATATTTTAATTTTAGTAATTTATTTTCTGTAGCGGGTTGTGGGTTTATAGGGGAATAGAGTGGGAAGTAATTTAATTATAATTAATTAAATATGTAATTTAATTTTTGGGTATTTATTTAGAATTAATTGTTAGATAATTATTAATTGACAATTAATTAAAATATAATTGGTAATTAATGTTATTTGATTAATTGATAACTATGTTAATTTTAGTAATTTATTTTCTGAAGCAGGTTGTAGTTTTATGGGGGAATAGGGTGGGAAGTAATTTAATTATAATTATATAAATATGTTAATTTAATTATCGGTATTTATTTAGAACTAATCGTAAATTAATTATTAATTTGTAATTAATTAATATATATTTTGAAATGTATTGTAATTGATCAATTGATAATTATGTTACTTTTATTAAATTACTTTTGTAGTGGGTTGTGTGTTTTTAGAGGAATAGCTTGTGAAGTAATTTAATTGTAAGTAATTACATGTTTTAATAACTAATTTATAGAGTTAATTTCGAAAAATATTTTGAAATTTTTAATTATTTTATTTTAATTAAGTAAATAATTATTATTAGTAGGTAATTTTTATTATTAAATAATTTTCATTTGTATTTTAAATTGATTATTTAATATATTTTACACAATTGTAAAATATTTTAATTAATTTGAAATTGGTGTTACTATTTATATTATTTATATTTAAATAATAAGTATTTACTTGCCCTACTATTGCACTTACTGTAGTTTGAATAGTAATTTTACCCCTACGCTATCCAACACTTTCCCTACTGTTGCACTCACTGGAGTTGGATTAGTAATTTTACCCCTACGCTATCCAACGCTTACCCTACAGTTGCACTCACTGGAGTTGGAATATTAATTTTTACCCCTACGCTATCCAACGCTTTCCCTACTGTTACACTAACTGGAGTTGGAATAGTAATTTTTACCCCTACGCTATCCAACGCTTTTCCTACTGTTGCACTCACTGGAGTGGGAATAGTTAATTTTACCCCTACGCTATCCAACGCTTTCCCTACTGTCGCACTCACTGGAGTGGGAATAGTAATTTTTAACCCTACGCTATCCAACGCTTACCCTACTGTTTCACTCTCTGGAGTGGTAATAGTTATTTTTACCCCTACGCTATCCAATGTTTTCCCTACTGTTGCACTCTCTGGAGTAGGAATAGTAATTTTTACTCCTACACTATCCAACGCTTACCCTACTGTTACACTCACTGGAGTTGGAATAGTAATTTTTACCCCTTCGCTATCCAATGTTTTCCCTACTGTTGCACTCGCTGGAGTGCGAATAGTAATTTTTACCCCTTCGCTATCCAACGATTTTCCCTACTGTTGCACTCACTGGAGTGGGAATAGTAATTTTTACCCCTACGCTATACAACGCTTTCCCTACTGTTGCACTCACTGGAGTTGAAATAGTAATTTTAACCCCTACGCTATCCAACGCTTTCCCTACTGTTGCACTCTCTGGAGTGGGAATAGTAATTTTTACACCTAAGCTATCCAACACTTTACCTACTGTTGCACTCACTGGAGTCGTTACAGTAAATGTAACCCTTTCGCTATCATACAGTAAAAATATTGTATATGTTTTGTAAATAATATGTATATATATATATATATATATATATATATATATATATATATATATATATATATATATATATATATATATATATATATATATATTCAATGAAAAAACCATTGGTTTTAGGCCATATATAGGTAGGGATTTGCATTTAGAAAACCTTATTTTACTCGCATAAAACCATTGAAATTCCATATATAGTTATAAATGCTAACTATATATCGCGCACCCGCAATCCACTGCTGATGATGTCACATATTACATCATTCATGACATGGTTAGTGACATCACTGATGACATCACTGATGACATCTCAAATGACATCACTGATGACATCACTGATTACAACATCCAGTGACTGTATGTTTCTGTAAAGTTAAAATATGTTTTACATATTGAAGAATGAGTGGATATATAAGTGTCTGGATGAAGGATTTACTAGGTGCATAACTGACTGATTGAGTGAGTGATTAAATGTGTCTCACTGAGTGCATGGGTTAGTGACTAAACTGTTTTAATTTGTGCATCATTATATCTGTTGTTCTACAAACTGCTGCATATGTTGATCAGTAGCTATATGAGTAACTGTATGGGTTATTGATTGGTTGTCCAAGTATTTGTATGGGAAACTGAGTGTGTGTGTATGGGTGGCTGGGAGGTGTGTGACTCTGTACATAGATGTGTGAGTAGTTGATTCACTATATGTATAGATTCAAAAGTGCATGTGGAAACAGCTGTATGGGCGGTTGACTGTGCATGAGTGTATTAGTGAGTGAATGGATATCTCAGTGCTACATGTCAAATTAAGTACATATGTAAAACACAGTACATGTGAGAGTTGACATCTATAAATAACTGTGCATAAGAGCCAGTGAATGTGTGAGTGGCTGTATGGATCATTGTGAACATGTATCAGAGATTGTATAAGAGAGTAAAGTAAATATGTGTTAGTATATGTTTGAATAAGTAAGGTGTGTATAACTGTATAGTTGAGAAAATGGAGGTGTGATTGATTTTTGGCATAACTGACTAGGTGTGTGAGTAACTCCATGGATGAGTGACTGTCTGTTTACACTGATTGTATCTAAGGTTATATTAGAGTCTGAAGAGGTTCATGGTATTATCACATGAATGATATCATCAGTGATGTGATCAGTCATGTCAAATGAGATGTTATCAGTGATGTCATCAGTGATGTCATTTGAGATGTCATCAGTGATGACATCAGTGATGTCACTAACCATGTCATGAATGATGTAATATGTGACATCATCAGCAGTGGATTGCGGGTGCGCGATATATAGTTAGCGCTTATAACTATATATGGAATTTCAATGGTTTTATGCGAGTAAAATAAGGTTTTCTAAATGCAAATCCCTAACTATATATGGCCTAAAACCAATGGTTTTTTCATTCAATTTTCAAGGTTTTGTAAATGCAAATTCCTAACTATATATGGACTATAACCTATGGTTTTTTCTGTGAATTTCAATGTTTTTTTAATAGCAAATATCAAAAGCTGTCAAATGTCAAGTACGTGATAGGTAAAAACGTTTTCGTGTTTATGCACGCTGATGTGCTTTGAACGCTGCCCCCCCCCACTCCCCTCTTTTCTCTTAGTAGTACTCTCTCTTTGCAGATAGTGAACGGTAGTTAACGCAGACCTTTACCCCTGTTGTAATCCGTCGTACCTGCTTGTCTCTCCATTTTGATTGATTATTATCCAAGCATTTACTGTTTTACAATTGGTTCTCTTTGGATCATTCTCTATTTACAAACAAGCACAAAGTCGCAATACTCTGTTTAGTCTTTGCAGATAGTGAAAAATCGTGTAAAAAAATAAAAGTAATCGAGCAAAATCAGTAGACCACTAATTCGATCTCTTTTTGACCTCGGTAAAATACAAACATTAGGAATAACCCTTCATGAGAAATACGAAAATAGTGAAATGAACTGAGCTCCACACCATGAGGGCTGCAAAACAGCTCGACTCCGCCACCCACACCGCCCAAAATAACGACAAACCCTATGCAAATATTATAAATATACACAACACACCAGCAAAGAAACAGAGTAAAACATTTTATTAAATAACTATTTACATAACTATTTTATACTTTTTATTGCCCGATCCGGCTAGCTCAATCGATCGAGCATGAAACTCATGCACTGATAACAAGCGTTGAGAGTTTGTAGAATGATGGCTTCAGATTTTCCACATACGGTGTAGTGGCGCGAACTGGCAGGGGGCGTTTGGATTCTACCCCTTCTCCAAATAAGATTTTCATACGTGAATGTTCGTTCATGCTTTTTGTCCCTGAGTTGCTTCCATGTCACTGCCTTACATAAATGGCATAAGTCCTGGTTGTTGAGTGCCATACTTCAGAGTTCTAAGCAGCTCTTGTAACACTGTTTAAACCTTATTTGCACCTGCTGCAGCTTCACTATTCAAAGTAAGTGGGGTCCATTTGTGGACCTGACTGCATTGGAAAACAATGTGATACGGTGCCTCCCTAAACCGCTTGACGGAGGCCCCCGAGGGGCGGTGAGATGGCGCGGACTGAGAGGGGGCGCTTGGCTCCTGCCCCCTCCCCAAGTCGTGTTGCCCTGGTGAGGCCTGAGATCGCCCCCGGCATAGGCAGCCGGCTCCCGGGGTCCGGCGGAATTTTTTCCCTTTTGAAGAATCTTCCATTCTGGACCTTGTCCCACAATCCGTTTGACCTGAAGACACGCTGTCGTGGGGCGCCCCTTTACCGTTTTAGTTGCCATTCCGCCCGCTTTTGGTACTCTGTGCCTCTTCCGCCATTCAGCTGTTTACCGCCCGCTCTTGCGACTACAACGTCTCGCTCACCATGTAGTTGAGTTGCTCCCGCTCTTAAGATTTAACCGAACTTTTTGGACTGCTGAAAGCGGTTGTATTCCGACCGCTGGTTGGTGGAGACATTTTGACTATATTCTGGACCTGCATTGTCGCGTAATGCGTCATATGACGCGACGCGTTAGCGCACCCGGAAGTGCTCCGGTGCGCAAGGCGCAGCTTCCCGGAAACGATCCAGAGCGCGCCGCGCAGCGCGTAACGTAAGCATAACAGGTCATGTGACTTGTTAATAAAACTTTTCATTGGTTCATTTTACTTTTCTTTTCCTAATTATGTAAGACTAGGTCATGTGACCTAAAAATAACACTTTTCATTGGATTAAAACATTTTTTTTCCCAAACGATGAAAGCCCCACCTTGTTTCTGGATGTTTCAGACTGAAGCTGGCGTCACCATGAGAGCACCACCATCTCGTAGCTCCGTCGTGGCCATTCCGCAAGCAATCATGGCAGCCACTCCCCACCGGAAGCCTGCGGGAGTCGACGGCCCCCAAGACTTTTGTACAATCTTCAAGGCTGAGGGGACGCTTTCGAGAATGGAACCCAAGCCCTGGCAGACAAGCGTCCGAGTTCCAAGGTGTCCCAGGGCCATTTTACTGGACCAGGCCCAAATCCGAAGAGCCGACCGCCATTTTAAGAGTCCTGTGGAAGCCGCCTATCGCTGCACCGCAAGAGTGGGAGCAACTCAACTACATGGTGAGCGAGACGCTGTAGCCGTAAGAGCGGGCGCTAAACAGCTGAATGGCGGAAAAGGCACAGTGTAGCAAAAGCGGGCGGAATGGCGACTGAAACGATAAAGGGGCGCCCCACTACAGCAGACAAGCCTCCGCCATGTGCTTCAAAACTGCATATGTATCTCGTGATATCAAGGTTGGGCAACCAGTACACAACAAGCAGTTACGAGTCCCATTTACACCGGCGCCATTTTGGGCGCGGCCGGGCAGGTCCAGGATCTACTGAAACATAACAAATGAGGCTGACGTCTCTGAAGCAGTTGACGAACAGCAGGACATAGCAAATAAACATGAACTCTCTAAAGCTGTTAACTCACTGCAGGACAAAACAAGTGAACCTGAAACCTCTGGAATAATTGTCGCTCAAAAGAACAACACACAAAACTCTGTAGAGCCTGAAGAAAAAAAAAACAGAAGGGCACTGTAGTTTCAGACACACTTAACACTAATGACTAAACAAAGATATCGTCTGTTTATGAAGCAGTTATCATCTTGACAGAATTGACAAAGAAGTGTACAGACACCAATGCTATTAAGAAACACAAGGAAATCCTAACGCATCAGCATTCTCAGAAGAGGTTGACACAGATAACATCTTAAGGAACAAAGAAAGACCTGTTCACTCTTGACACCCCAGGTGCTGTGTATGTTGCACTATAGTGCTGCATCGAGAAAACGGGCAACCCTATTGATGTGGATTTTTCATTATTGATTATTGTAAAGAAATGGCGACTCCCCCCTTTAGCAGATTAGCTAAATGTTTGCGTAATTTAGGCATAAAAGTTATATTATTGTTGTTGTTGTTGTTATCGTTATAGTTCTGGTTAATTTCAAAAAATGGTTAAATATATTTACAGTTTTTGTTGCGTTCGTTATATTTAAATGTTAATAAAGTTTTAAAATCTAACTTTGTTGGAGTGCTATATATGTTTAAAAAATCGGGTGAATGGGGCCTTGAATCGGGTTATTGTCATGTGTTGGCTTTGCAAGTGTACTGCTACAAGATCGGACATTTCAAACTCAAATGCACGTTCTTTTTCTTACCTTTCCGAAGCATGGAGCGCAATAGCAGGCAGAGAAAGGGTGATGCACGTGTTGAACACTGCCTGGCCTGCAAATTGCTGGCAGTGCCCCCCCGCCCGCTCCTGAAAGAGGGCACACACACACCGCCGCCCCGAGTACTTCACAAATCTTTAAAAGACCATGCGCTTGTTCATGAGGCTTAAATGGTTTATCACCCCTTCTAGAACCCCTGCATCGACCCTCTGACGTTTCCTGGAAGAATTAGCACGTAACACAATACCAAGCCCTGTCAGCTGAAACCCCCGAGAAATCATGGGGCATATTATCAAGGGGGTTTATTTCCGCTTTTTTGGCTTTAAAAGCCAAAAAAAAAAGAGATAAAATTATCTCCCTATTACCAAGCTGTCGCTAACACCAGTTAGTGACAGCTAAAAGGAGATAGCGACCATCTTGGGCCCCGCTTTGCATATCAGTGATATTTATCACTAATGACATGCAAAGTGGGCGTGCCAAGATTTTAGCGACTGGAAACAGTCCCTAACCATCGCTATCTCCTATTACCAACTTTTGGAGATATTCGCGCTAAGCGCGAATATCTCCAAAACCTAACACCTGCCCTGAGCAGTTTTAGCCATGTTATCCAATGGGAAGTGGATAACATGGCTAAAAGCATTTGCTGGATAATGCATGAATATCGCTGACTTTTTAACGATATTCATGCATTGCGGCCGTTTTTTATCGCATTTGCGATAAACCTTGCTAATAGCAAGGTTTATGTGCGATAAAATTCGCCGAAGTGCGGCGATAATTTTTGTCTCTAAACAAGTTAGAGACAAAAATTACCGCTAGTTGTTGGTAATATGCCCCCGGGTTTTTCCTTGCAGGAATCGGGAAGCGAAAGACTAGCACTGAAATCAGTAGTCTCACGCCTGAATCGGGAGGGTTGGCATGTCTGGATACTCTACAGCTGGGGCCATTAACTACATCCGCAGGGCTAGGTGATAGCCTAGGTCCGGCCTGGACAATCGGACACAGAGGAAGAGGAGTGTCAGAGGGTGCGGTAGTGAATAGGGTGAAAGGGAGGTGTCGGGCGGGCACAGGGTGTGATTCTCAGAGAAGAGCAGCGCAGATGGGGGGAAGTATATGTCCCATGCATGAGAGAGAGAGCGGGGGTGACCAGTGCGTGGGGGAGATGCTTGCGAGGGTGGGGAGCCATGCTGAGGATCGGCGGCGTGCAGAGAGTGGCCCTGGTCAAGGCATCTAAAATGGCTGCCGTGCACGACAAAATTGTGGCATTGGACAAAAACGCAAGATGGCGCAGACAATGTTTATCAATAAGGATTCATTTATAACAAAATATTTACTCGCAGTGACAAAATGGTGGTCAACACTTCCTGATTTCCATCGAATCGAACGTTAACAAACGTCACGCAGCAAAAAAAAAAAAAAAAAGCTCACGCACAGAGCAGTTTTTAGCCATGTTATCCAATGGAAGGTGGATAACATGGCTAAGAGCATTTGCTGGATAATGCATGAATATCGCTGACTTTTCAGCGATATTCATGCATTCATTCATTCAGTGTGGCCGATGTGCGGCGATAATTTTTGTCTCTAAACAATTAAAACGAAGCACAAAATGGCGAATTCCCGTTTCGCTACCAGTTTGCGGCCCAGTTCGCGGCCCGTGAAGCGCTTCTACCGTGAAAAATCATTTTTTTTTATTTTCCCCACGGGACCCTTTAATAACCCCAACAACATTCCTAGGGGGTCAAGAGGGGTATACCTTGCCCCCTTTCAATAAATTCCCCCTTCGTTTTTCACCTCTTCTTCTCTCTCAATCCTACCGAGAGATAAGATGGCGGCCGCTCCGGACTGTTTAGAATGTTGACAGACACCGGAGAGCCAATCAGCTTTCTGCGCGCAAAGTTCAGTTTCGCGAAAAGTAAGCGGACCGGATCGCTGCCCGGAGCGCTGTTACAGATATATATCTTGTTTTGAACGTTAATTTCTCAAAAACTACTGGAGCACATATATTGAGACCTAGCAAAGGCACATCGGGCTAACAGTCCCTACAATTTTGCCAAGTTTCGTGCAAATCCATTCAGCCGTTCGAGCTAAAAGTGAGTCCAACCGCCCTATGGAAAAATGAATGGGAAAAACGCGTTTTGGGACCCCCCTTTTTTCTCAGCCCCCCTTGACGAAACCCCACCAAATTTTCAGGGGCTGCTCAGAAACAAAATGTGCCATTTTCCTGAAAATTTCAGCCGATTCCGTCCTCAAACGCCAAAGTTATTAGACATAGAATTTTCAAAAATCCCATAGGGAATTAATCCTAACTATATATACCTACTGGCGATAGCCAGTAGGTAATATATATATATATATACATATATATATATATATATATATATATATATATATATATATATATATATATATATATGTATATATATAAAACTTAGAGAAAGGTTCCGACCAAAACGCGTCAGTTTGCTGTGTAAATACATTTTTGAAAACGTACCTCCGTGAGTGCTTCCTTTCTTCCTGCGGGAGATTTCGCTTTTTGGGAGGTGGAGCAGTATTTGATTTGCGAGTGCACCCTCGCAACGGAGGCACCCGCCTGGGAGTGCGGCGCTTTGGTGCTTCTTGAGCTGTAATACATATATATATATATATATATATATATATATATATATATATATATATATATATATATATATATATATATATATATATATATATATATATATATATATATATATATATATATATATATATGTATTAAAAATATATACTTTTTAAAGTTACATTAATTATTTCTAAATTTTACATTTATTTAAGTATTTTAAATATGTTTAAATTAATTTAATTTAATATTATATTACTTTTAATTTACTTTTAAGACATTTAAAAAATTCAATATTTTGACAGTCTATATTTTTTACACTCGATATTTTGGAGTCGATATTTTTGTACTTGCCTGTTTGAAGATAGGAAGTCGATATTTTTGCAGTCGATATTTTGACCTCGATATTTTGTCCTCTCAATATTTTGTCTGTCGATGTTCTGTCAGTGATCCTTCCCTGACATCGAGAGATGAAGAACCTACCATAAGGGTCTGTCTTAAACTCAGTTATGGAAATCCCTGATCTAGGGTTTTCCCCAAGTCAACACCCCTCTAGCATGAGAAGTGAATCCAGCCGCATAAAACTCACCTTGAACCCTCCGCTTTTTTAGCATACTATTGTTGGGGGCCAGGTGCATCTCCTGCATTAAAGCGACATCAATATTGTGGCATTTAAGATAGGCCTGTATCTTGCATAATTTTCTGAAATCGTTCAACCCTCTTACGTTCCACAAACGACTACGCTCAGTATCTCCTAGCATCTATAACAACTTGTCATGTTCATTCTACTCCAACCATCATCCTGTAGACTCTCTGTTGCTGTCAGCATATGATACATGTTTACATGAGCTGTGTACTCAAAACAAAAAACCCTCCCTCCCCCTCACACGCAATGCAGTATCCAACAGTGCAAAGGCGGACAAACTCCCGCCCCCCCATAACAGAACTGAACATTCCTGATGCTCATAAACATTACACACAAAGTAGATTTTGCAATAAACCAATCACACAGTAACACTTGGGGACTGAGGTTACTGGCCATTACATCCAGTCTAAACAAAATCCCTACTGTCTGGCAAGGAATGAGTTCTCACTACGGGGAAACAACGTCCATTCAGGAGGAAAACTTATCATTAAACTGGGCTACATACCTAATGAACAGACCGGCAGGCAACACATTGTCACATTACTACGCATATACAAGGATACAATAGATCAGTACGTCATTTTTAGACAAAGGTCGCAATCTAGGGCTAATCATTTTCGTCCAGACTTCCAGCAGGACCAGCCACACCATCCCTGGCACAAGGGGCCTGTTTGTGAGTATCTACAATGTTCCACTATTTAATGGCTTTTTGGAAAGATTTAGGATGCAGGAAAACCCTAGAAGCGCCATTCATCACCACTCGCAATCCTGCAGGTATAGTATAGCATATTCTACATTAAGCTCTCTCAGTTTGCGTTTAATTGGACAAATTGCCTTCTGGACTTCTGTACCCTAAGTGTAAAATCAGGAAACAGCAAAATGAAGGAGCCCTCATACCTCAGTTCACCCAATTCCCTAGCTTTCTTCAGCGCAGCATCCCTGTCCTTGTAGTTAAGCAATTTAGCAATAATAGGGTGCAGGGCAGTGCCAGGAGAAGGTCTGGGTCCCAATTAGCGGTGCACTTGTTCAACAACAAACATGGCTGCGAATGTATCAGCGCCCAACAGCATAGTGAGTATCTTTTCAACAAAAACTTCCATGACCACAGTTGCAGTGGATTCTGGAAGGCCAATAATGCGCAGGTTGCTATGCTGTTATCTGGCCTCCAAATCCTCAGATTTATCCTGTAGAATGGACAAGGCTTTCTCCATTTGCTTTTGGGTGTTGTGCGCGTCTGTTTGCGCATCCTCTACCTCTGCAATGCGCGGCTTTGATTTATCTGGGTGCTCTGCCTGCTTGTCCAGCAGTTCCGACATGCGGTCCATTTTATATAAAAGGGAGTCAATTTGACCATCTATAGTGGACAAGTTTTTTTGAATTGCCGCCAAAATCTGTTTAATGTCCCCACTTGTTACCTCCGTTTCTTCACCTGAGCCCGCCATCGCAGCTCCGATGAGTTGTACCAGTGTCTGGATTTTCGTTTATCAAAGCTCAATTTAGGCTGAGCCTTGTCCGTTTGACCCATTGTATTAATATAATACAGGGAGCCGCCCAGTTGCAGACAATTTATACGCCAGGTCCTAGCAGCTTTAAAACACCCAGCAGGCAGTGACTCTATCAAAGGTCGAACCGTGTCTCAGGCACAAATATAGAATCAACCAATCCAGTTGATAACCCCAGACCATGACGCAGTTAATCGCTTCTGTCTGGGGAGGGATCAGTCACTGGAGAGCGTGGCTCAGCTGGTTATCACTCAGTGCAAAGCTCAGAGCCAGGCCAGCATGACGACAACCCCTGGAGTCAGGAAATGCGGATCTTGCTGACCCAGCCGATGGGTAGGGCAACACCTCATCCACACCCCTCATGCAGCACAGAAGAAAACGCTGTATTTTTGTAGGCCCCCCCGCCGGGGGACCCACCATGTATGCCCTGTAGCAAACCATGCAGACTGCCATCTAAAATTAGTAAAAGTTAAGAATGGAAATGTTGTAAGTGGCAGTGTAGGTTAGATGCATTTCTGTGGCCCAGTGCAGCAAGCCAGGTCACACCCAGCTGCTCAAGCGTGGCTCTAAGCTCAAGGATTGTCCCAGGCGAGACGTGTGGGGAAACACCAGCCTGTCACTCACCAGTCACGCAGAGCAGGTCCGGGAGGCTCAATGAACTCGTCCAAAGCAGGAACCGGTCATGCAGTGCTAGCGCGATCCTCGGCAGAACGCCTCGCGAGTCTCGCTCACTGCCGCACCATATTCCAGCCGGCCTCCACGCACCAAACACGGGCCTGAGCGGACCAGTGATCCCACAGAGCAATTCCCAAGGATCCACTCTCTAGAGCTGTTCAGATGACGAAGATGTCATCCCAAGATAAGGTATTGTTTCCGAAGATGAGCACCTCTTTTTTGTCTATATTAAACTTCAAGGAGTTGAACATCATGCAAATGGCGACGTTGGACATGGTGTTCCAGAAGTTAGATCTGGTGGTGTTGGGAGAGGAAGAGCTGAGTGTTGTCGTAGTAAGAGATGATGTTGAATCAGGGGGTGTGGACCATGTTGGCTAGCGGCATCATGTAGATGTTGAAGAGGGTGGGGATGAAGGAGAAGCCCTGGGGAGGGGTCGCTGCAGATGATGCTTTTGAGTTCGGAGGTGAAGGGTTGTAGGTGGAGCCTTTGCTTATGTCCTGTGAGGAAGGAGGAGATCCACTTGAGGGCATTACCCCAGATGCCGATTTGTGTTCTGGTGATGAGTATGGTGGGACACGGTATCGAAGGCTGCCAAGAGGTTAAGGATGGTCAAGGCTGGGGTCTCACCTTGGTCGAGGAGGTGTCTGATGTTGTCTGTTGCTACGATCTGGGCGGTCTCGATGCTGTGGTTGGATCAGAAATAAACATGGGCTAAAAATCTGTTCCGCTCGCGAAATTTGGGGATTTTCGGCGAAATTGACGAAAATTCGCGTATTTGCGAGCGGGCGGATTTTTTTTTTTTTATGCCCAGCTCACTAGAGCAAAGGAGGTAATGGCATTTATATTACAATTGTATACATTTTTGTACTATTGTACTCCTACTAGTTGACAAAATGTGACTTTGACTGATGAAAGCACAACGGCAAACACTTTTTACAAATCACTTAATCAAGACACCGATTTTGATTGTTTCCTTTAGAATTAACAAAAAAAAGATGACATTTTTATTACCATAAGTGTATAACATTCTGGCAGAAGTGAAATGATGGAAATTAATCACTTGACGATGAAGAATACATTTTGTCTAAAAAAACGCACTGCTGAACAAAGGGGGGATGGCAATGTAATCATCTCTGGAACTTTTCAGACTGAGCTGACCAAAGTTGTCACAAAGCAGTCATCTTTCAGTCACTAAAAGTAAGTGAAACGATCATATCTGCAAAGCCAGGTTATGGTTTACTGCTTGTATCAGAAATAAAAATGGCGGTCTCCAGTTTAAAAACGGCCAGCTCGGTACATGGAACCTGGTTGTTGTGCATTTCCCAGTCTGTCCAGAAAAGCATTATTTACCTGATATTGGTCATCTTCAAAAGTTTCCCTTCTCTGTTTCTCCTGTTGCCTTCTTTTTTCCTCTAGCTGATTTGCCTTTTCTCTCTGTACTGCGTTCGTTTTCTGGATTTCAGTGTCTTCGGCCTCCTTCTGCCTTCTTTTGTATTCTTTTCTCTTCATCTGCTGCTGGTATTTAGATTGGCTGAGTCCTAATTGTTGTTGTTCTCTTGCTTCATACTCTGAAACATTTCCACCCAGCCTCCTCGGAGCCAGATTAATAGAACCTGGTCTATGTGCTTCCTTGTACAGCTCCAAGTCCTCCATCTCCTTTCTGGCAATTGCCTGAACCTTATTTCTTTGCTCTTCGTTGGGATGCATTATGTGATAACCCCTTGCCCCCTCCGGCTGCGTCCGTTGCTGGTGGGAGTCGGGTGAATCCTGTTGGCCGGGCACTATACCGCGGTGCCCTGCGGCAGCCCCTTGCTCCGAGTAGCACCTGTCCCCTGGGGATCTCCCCTGCTGTGCTGCCCGGCCGTGCGTCGTCATTGAGTGAGTGGCAGACATTTAGATAGCAGCAGCGACCAAGATAGAGAGCGCAGCGCTCGCTCTGGGTGTTTGTGTTCGAAAACGCTAAACTCGCTCTCTCCCGGGGTTACTCGCGGGGTTTCAGGCTAAATCTGGGTACCGTCAAGAGGCAGCGCCTGGCTTTCCAACAGATCCTCTGCGCTCCACCCACTTCTACTAAAATTGCGGAACGAAGGACAAAAGGCAGAACACCAGATTCCTTGGTGAAGATCAGTTTCGATTCTTCAATTTCGATTTTTTTTTAATTCTTGTTCCTGGGGCCTCCCTGAACGTCATACGAGGGTCTAACCCACCCCTTTTCGCCGGAGGCAGTTTCCACCCTCGCACAGGTGCAGGATTCGGGCGCAATCCCAACGTATTGTGGACACTATACATTTACCAAACGAGATAGCACTTACTGATTAGCCACTGTAGACAGTGGGAAACAGTCTTTTTGGCAAATCTCCGAATTTGCGAATTTTTTGCAAACTCGCTGATTTTTTTGCCGATTTTGCTCAAATTTGCGGATCGCAGATCCGTAAAATTCGCCCATAACTGGATTGGGAGGCGTCTTCCAGGTGCACTGTGAGCTGGTGGTTGATGGCTTTCTCCAGAACCTTGGTGGGAAAAGGTAGTTGCGAAATGGGCAGGTATTTCTTGAGTTTTCTGGTGTCGGCGGAGGGTTTCTTCAAGAGCGGTTTAACCTCAGCATGTTTCCATGCATCAGAGACGGTGGCCCTGGTGATGGAAGGGTTTAGGGTGTCTGTGAGTATTCTGCTGATTTCTTCCCCTCCTAGGTTGTAGATGTGGTTTGGGCAGGGTTCCGTTGGTGCCCCAGATTGAATTGAGTTCATGATGGTTGTGGTGTTCTGGGGCCTGAGCTGTTTCAATCGGTGAGCTGGTGGCTGTCGATTGCATTAATCGCTGTAAGGAGGTGGTCGAGGTCGGTAAGTTGGGGTTCAAAATTGCTGTAAATGTCTGATATCTTGTTGTGGAATTGGTCTGCTAGAGCATCGCAGACGGCCAGGGAGGGGCAGATTGTGTTTTTAGTGGCGGATGGACAAGAGAACTCTTTGACGAGATGAAGAGGTTCTTGGTGTTTTTTGCGCTTGCCTGAATGCGGTTGGTTAGAGCATGCTTCTTGGCCTCCCTGAGGTGGTGTTGGTAACTGCTGAGAGCTGCTTGAAGATGCTGAGGACAGAGGGGTTCCTGCTGGAGCACCAATGTCTCTCCAATCTGTTGCATTCCCATGTGAGGGGTCACAGCTGGCGCGCTTGCTGGATCTGCTGATGTGGTCTTCCTCATGGGGGTGACAGCGTCGGCAGCGATGGAGTCAAGTTCAAGCTATATAAAACAAAAAACAAAAAAATCCTTTACTGGACATATGCCTTGTCAACCTCTCTTCCTCAAAAAGGAAAAATACAAGATGATCACACTCGCACACGGCCTGTTTTCCCTAGACTCGGAGGATTGGATGGGGGCGTTGGACTAGGTGGATGCCTTTTTCCACATCCCCATCCCCCTGACCACTGTTGTTACCAGCAGTTGATGGGGGACCAAGAGCACTTTCAGTTTGCTGTTGTCCCCTTCAGCCTTACCAGCACCCCTCGGGTGTTCAGTAAAATGCTAATGGTGGTTTCAGCCCATCTGCAGAGATCAGGGGCTCCAATCTTTCCCTACCTCAATGATTGGCTATTGAAGGCAGGCTTGCTCTAGGCAGTCATCTCCCAACTTCAGACTATGGAGATTCTTCTGCATTCACTGGGGTTCACTATCCCTCCCTCTCAGATGCATCCTTTCTACTGAGCTGTTCTGGACACTGGGCAGTTTTAGACTTAATCTCCTGAGGGGTGAATCCAGGATATTCAGACTATGATACTGATGCTTCAGCCACTCTCCTAGATTTTGTGAGAAGAACACTGAGTTTGATGGGCCTCATGGCCTCCTGCATCCTACTTCCAACACATGCCGGATAGCATATGCCAACTCCACAGTGGGACCCAATGTCCCAGTGGGTGCAGTATCACTGGAAGCTCCCCAACACGGTCCAGATCTCAGAGGAAACTGCAATGGATCTGTTGTGGTGGCTAACAAACTGCAATTGAGTTAGTGGTAGAACCCGCTCCCTTCCCCTACAAGAGAGGACTATAGTGACAGATGAGTCACTCCTGGGCAGGGTCAGCCATCTGCAACAGGTGAAGATCAGAGGACTCGGGCCTCTGTCGGATTCCAGACTCCACATAAAACTATTGGGTCTTCGGGTGATCCGACTGCCACAGAAAGCTTGTCTTCCTTCAGTCCAGGCAAGACTAGTTCAGGTGTTCATGGACAACACCACTGCCATAGGGTAATGCAAAAATTGAGGCAGAGCAGGGTAGTGCACCCTGTGTCAAGAGGCACTCCACCTCTGGACATGGCTGGAACACCAGGGCATTTCCCTAGTGGTTCAATACTTGGTAAAACTCAGCTGTCAATGCCTAGCGGATCATGAATGGGATAGCACAATCTCCCATTCAGAATGATGGAGTTTCAAAGGCTGCTCTCATTTGAAGCACTTTTCGTCTCAAGTGGACTTCTGGCCTTCTATACAGCTTTCCACCAATACCACTCTTTCCCAGAATTCTCAAGAAAATCAACAATGACTAGGCCTAAGTCATTCTTGTGGCTCTGGATTGGGGACAAAGAGTCTGGTGTTTAGAGCTGTTGAGCATGAGCATTGATTGATCAGGCTGCCTTTTCTGTAAAATCTTCTGTTGCAGCAACAGGGCAGGGTCTTGCAGTCAAACCTGAAAACACATCGTTTTCATATGTGAAGACTGAGCTGTGACAATTAAAAGCTCTGACCTTCTGCCCAAAGTCTACAATGTTAGCAGCCAGGCATCCCTCCAACAAGATGGTCTACACTTCCCGTTGGAGTGAGTTTGTGGTATGGTTGTGCAGTCAAGCATGTTGACTGTATATCCACACCTTTTCACAGGTTTTTTTGTTTATCCTTATCTAGACCCATCAGGGATCTGCTCTGGTTACGTTTAAAAGTTACCTTTCTGCCATTTCTGCAGTTGCCAGAACAGACATCATTTTTAAATCCCCTATTGTTCATAGGCTCCTAAAAGGTCTTCATATGTTCCCACCACCGCTTCCTGTTGTGTGTCAGTGGGACCTAAATCTGGTTCTTACATTTCTGATGTACGCTCCCTTTGAGCCGCTCCACAACTATCCGCTTAGACTTCTCACCTTTAAAACAGCATTCCTAGTGGCGATAATATCTGCCTGGAGGGTCAAAAAGCTACTGACGCTCTCTGTGCAAACTCCATACCTTACGTTTTACCCTGACAAACTGGCGCTTTGAACCAGGGCGTCTTTCTTCCCAAAAGTGGTTATCCCTTCCTTGTCGACCAATGCATCACTCTTCCTACCTTTTATGATCTGCTTGACCCTTCAAAAGAAGACAAGAGACTGCACTGACTGGACTCAAAAAGAGTGTTTTCATTCTACCTTGATCGCACGCTTCATTTTTTTTTTTTTAAGACCAATGGTCCCAGATTTTATTTAGTTTCACAAGTAGTAAGCCAATAAATCATACAATGTCATAAAAACTACAAACATTACCCAGCCAGTAACATTTTCGACATGTCGGTCATACATAGGTGAAAAGAAACAGTAGCCAGGGGAGATGCATTAGTCCGCAAGTATCAGTGCCAGGAAAAGTCTCGGGTTGCAGTGCCTGCAGCATTTATCACTGCAAAAGGACCAAGGTGGTCATAAAAGCCAACAACGATTGTTCTAGGCTGCGTTCCCTGGTTGGCACGGATGAAGTCAAAGGCAGGAGTCACATCCCATAGTGCCATATGGGTCGCTGGGCTACATTCTTGTGATCATGGCAGTGTTCAATAAGCATTGTGGAAAGGGTAAGCGGGGAAGGGAAAATGAACCTCATCGTGAGTACAACAGAAACAAACTCACTGCCAACCAAGAGATACAACAGGGAAAGTTGTGTTATGTTATGTTATGTTATTATAATTTATTGTGCGCACAGCTACTCCAGCCAAGGAGCGTCCCGGCGCATAGACAAGGAGAAACATAACACAACAGGAAAAAATAAGACATAATCGGGGCAGCTAAAACAAAAAAGTTTTTATTGCTCTCCGGAAGGTCATAAGGTCCTCTAACAAACGGATTTCAACCGGGAGAGAGTTCCAGGTTAGTGCAGCTTTTACGCTGAAGGAGCGGCCCCCCATGCGGCTGAGTCTGAATCTAGGGACTACAGCAAAGGCCTGGCCTTGAGAACGGAGGGTGCGAGTGGGGACATAGAAAGAAAGACAGCTGGACAAGATTTCACGGCCTATACCTCTTAAGATCTTAAAGGTCAAACAGAGGACCTTAAAGAGAATGCGCTTCCTCACTGGAAGCCAGTGCAGGGACCGAAGGACACTCGCCACCGGGCAAAATCTGGGCAGGCCAACAATCGCTCTAGCCGCAGCATTTTTAACCCGTTGCAGGCCAGTTAACTCAGCCTGGTTAGCCCCGACCAGAAGAGAGCTAGCGTAATCCAGGCGAGAGATGATAGTTGCCTGGATTACCAGCTGTCTGGTTGGCGCATCAAAAAATTTGAGTACTGGTCTTAAACCTCTCAGCAGACCAAAACAACAGGCTGCTGTTTTTTTGGTATGTCCTACAAAGGTGAGGCCCGCATCCAGCCAGACCCCCAGATTTTTCACCTCCGATACCGGGGTCGGGGTAGGTCCCAGCTCAGGAGGCCACCATTGGTCACCCCACAGCTCCACTCCCCTTCCGACAATCATTACCTCCGTTTTAGTGGCATTGAGCTGGAGACAGTTTCCTGTCAGCCAGCTTGCCACCGCCTTCAGTCCAGCCTGAAACCTGGGGGCATCTTGGTCCGCGTCCCCGCTGAGAGTGACCGCCAGCTCTGTGTCGTCGGCATATGAGACCAAAGTTAGGCCCCACTGCCTAGCGACATCAGCCAGCGGTCTCACGTAGAGATTAAACAGCGTGGGACTCAGCGAGGACCCCTGCGGGACCCCCATGGCCAGAGGTCGGAAGTTGGATTTGAAGGGAGGGATGGCAACACAGAAGGAACGATTGTCGAGGAAGGAGCGGAACCATTGCAACACCTGGCCACCAATACCAATCTCCTCGAGCCGATGCAGGAGGATGCTGTGGGATACCGTGTCGAAGGCGGCGCTGAGATCTAACAATATCAGCGCGGCCGGAAAGAACGAAAAAAGGAGGGAATATACTTCAACAACAGTTGGACTAGTATTAGCGTGTACAGTAGTGTATCAGTGACCCTAGCGGCGTGTGTTACGCCATATATGGACTGTGTGGGGGCGGGGGTGGCTATGGATGGAGGGTTGCCATGGCTGCAAGGTGGGGGGGAGGGAATGATAGCAAGTAGACTTTGTTGGGCATTACACCAGCAGGTGGGGGGGGTAAGGGGGTGGGTGTCTTGCCGGGGCGGCCGATAACAGGTCTCTCACCGCTCCGTGTCAGGGCGGTTAGGTGATACCAGCCTGGGTGCAGGCCTGATGGTACGCGGTCAGGGTAGTGTCCCAGTCCTGGGCAATTGGGTACATACGGAGGCCCGCCGTCTCTTCCCTGTGTAGAGACACGCTCTCCGCGCGAGCCCAGTTGACAAATGAGCGACGCCAGTCTGCAGGTCGCGGGGGGGCATCATTCTTCCATCGTTTCGTGATGAGTCGCTTAGCCGTAATGAGCCCCAGGTCCCAGAAACGTGCCTGTAGTTTGGTCTGCTTGGCATGCTGATGAGGTGAGGTCAAAGTAGCGGTTCAGTTTGTCCGGGGATAAATATGCACGGTGTATTATGTAATATTGGATGATCTTAAATCTCGCGTTGCGAGGAATGTTCTTGGCACCTGCCAATACCGCGGCCCACTGTTTGTCCGTCCATTCACTACCCCGGTCGGTCGTCCACTTCTCCCTCAGTCGTTGGGAGGAGAATTGAGTATGACAGTTTAGTGCCTGTGCCAGCCAGTGCACTATATGGGAACCATCGCCCATCACATGTAGGTACTGAATGAGCATATGCGTGGTCGGCTCGTGGGTCAGGTCTCCCCATGCCTCCGTCAGCACACAGAGAAGCCTTGCATGCGTCAGAAACTGGCCTGCCGGTAGACCGGTGTCGGCGGCCAGAGTCTCGAAGGACAGTAGCTCCCCATCGCTATACAGGTCACCTAGGCCATCCAGGTCTGCTGCGGTCCAACTGCGTAGCCCGGATGAAGACAGCACGCCATTTCCCAAGGGGGTCCCCTGCAGAGGCAGGTTCGGGGCATAGGGCACCGTGCTCTTGGTGAGTCTGAGGCTCCGCATAAAGCACTGCCTTGCGACAGCCACATGGACCTGGTTGGGGGGCCGGCCCCGCGTCAGGGGGTGGAAGAGCGTCAGCACTTGTGTGGGGGACAGGGTAGTGTCTTCCGTAGCCGTGTCCATCAGGTTCTTACCACTCAGCCAATAGGCAACCCATTGCAGCTGGGCCGCCAGGGAATATAGTTCCTGATTGGGAACCGCCAAGCCTCCAGATTCCGAGGCTGCGTAGAGGGTCCTCAATGCCACCTGGGGGCGTCCTTTATTCCAGATAAGGCGCCTGGTGAGGGCTTTCAACCCCTTGAATATGCGTGTTGGTACATACACTGGTAGGTTAGCATAAAAGTAGAGGAGCCGGGGGAGCATTATCATCTTCGTCAGCGCCACTCGGGCCGGCACATTCAGTGGGAGGGAGTTCCAGAACGTGACCTGGGCTGACAGGGAGGAGATGGCCCTCACAAGGTTGCCCTCCAGGAGATCAATGGGGTCCCGATATATGAGGATCCCCAGGTACCTGAATACCGTTGGGTGCCATCGGAGCGTCTCTCCCATCATGCGCACATCACATTGTGGCATAGCGTCACTGAATGCATAAACTCCTGATTTAGACCAGTTGACGCGGAGCCCTGACATGTCCCCGAACACCCAAAAGATGTCCGTGATTGCCGCGGGTATATGGGTGAGGTCCCTGACATATAACAGTAAGTCGTCGGCATACAGAGACACCGAGTGGGTGCCATCCGCCAGTGGGATACCCCAGGCGGCGCCGGAGGTCCGGAGCAGTTCTGCCAATGGCTCCATCACGAGTGCGAATAACAGGGGAGAGAGGGGACATCCCTGCCTGGTGCCCCTCCCAATCCTTATTCTGTCAGAGAACAATCGCCCAGTCCGGACTCGTACCTCGGGCGCCTGGTAGAGGAGCCCCACCATCTGAACATAGGCATCGCCCAGTTCATACTTTTCGAGGACTCGGAGGAGATAGGGCCACTCCACCGAGTCAAACGCCTTTTCGAGATAAAGTACTATGCACCCTGAACGTGGCCAGGTGGAAGTCGCATATCGTTGGACTCTGAAGAAGCGGCGTATGTTGTAAGATGTGCTGCGGGTGGGCACAAAGCCGTTTTGGTCAGAGTGCACCAGTGTGGGAACTAGGGGTGCAAGCCTCCGAGCTATTGTCGCTGCCAAGATTTTGTAATCTATGTTGAGGAGCGCCAATGGTCTGTACGATCCCAGCTCGCACGCCTCTCTGCCCGGTTTTAGCAGGGAGATCACATTGGCCTCGTTCAGGGACGCCGGAAGTTCAGCATCCTCCGATGCCGCCTTGTGCACCCTTAACAGTTCGGGTATCAGTAACAAGGAATAGGCCTTGTAGAATTCGGCCGGGAGCCCGTCTGGGCCCGGCGCCTTGCCATTAGAGAGGGAAAAGATCACCTCTTGCAGCTCCTCACTGGTAAGCTCCGCTCCCAGCTCCGCCTGTTGGGCGTGAGTGGCCGCCGGTAGTTGCAGCGTCGCCAGGTAGTCCGCGATCTCCACCTCGGTGGCTCTCAGCCGTGAGCTGTATAAGGACCTGTAATGTGTCGTGAACGCCTCATGTATCTGCTTCTGGGTGAAGACTTCAGTACCCTGAGTCGTATGGACCGACAGTACCGACGCGGACTGAGTGTCTTGTCGTATCAGCCATGATAGGAGTCTGCCTGGCTTGTCACCAGTGTTGTGGGTGCGTGCGGAGTGTGCTGCGAAATTAATGTTCTTCAGCCTCTCCATCAAAAGAGCGTGATCTGCCCTGGCCGAGACCAGTTGGGAGTCATCGCCCTCCGCCGCCTCCCGCTCCTCGTCTAGTAGTGTCCCTTCCGCTTTCAGCAGATCCCTCTCCACCTGCCCCCGTAGACCTGCCTGCACGCCGAGGCAGCTCCCTCGGGCCACTGTCTTAAAGGCGTCCCACTCAATTTTCGGAGACGAGGCCGAGTCGCTATTGTCCTCGAAGTATTGTATTATCCTCCTGGATATCTCCTCTCGGAATGGAGTATCGAGTAAGAGATCCGGCTGCAGGCGCCATGTGGGCACAGGTGGGCGCGGGCGCCTCCACCCATAAACTAGAGTGTGTGGGTTGTGGTCTGAGTGCGTTCGCCCCAGGTAGTCAGTGTCTGTTACGGAAGGAATCAGGTCGCGGGACATCATATACCTATCTAGTCTGACGTGCAATGAGTGGGCCCCACAGTAGTAGGAATATACCCGGGTGTTGGGGTTTCTGACTCGCCAGGCATCCTGTAGGTTCCACTGTGTCGCCCAATCAAGTAGGGCCCTGGAGGCTGTTTGGGCTGGGGCGATAGCCGCCGGGGGAGACGAGCGATCGAGGGAGACATCTAGCACACTGTTATAATCACCACCTAACAGTAGGGGCACGTCAGGCCAAGGTGCAATCACTGCTGACAATCCCGTTAGGAACCTCCCCTGCTCGACATTGGGCGCGTAGATAGAGGCTATAACTATCTGCTGCCCGTCCAGTCTGCCCTGTATGAAGACGTAGCGCCCCTCTTTGTCAATGTTGCTGTGTGTCAGTGCAAATGGAACCCCCGGCCGTACCCAGATCAGAGTTCCTCGTGCAAACGCTGAGAAGGTCGTGGCGAATATTTGCCCTCTCCATCTACGGTGAAGTGTGGCTACCTCTGTGGCTACCAGGTGGGTCTCCTGCAACAGTGCGATCTGTATCTGATGTCTTTTAAGATAGGAGTACACCTGATATATGCGTGAGGGTGTGTGCATGCCCCTGACATTCCAGGTACAAAATTTAACCGTAGTCATCACAGTTTCCACCTCGCCCAACTACCCGCACACCCCCCCCAATCCCCAGCCCGCCCTGGTCACACATGCACAGTAGCAGACATCAATTACCAGTATTCCAACCCGCCGTCCCGCACAGACCCAGGGATGTAAGCTGTAACACTGTAGTGCCGACACTAGTCTCAAAAAGAACATTAACAGAACCATAATGCCAAAAGGGCAACAACAAAACATGTCGCCGCCCAAACGCTCTAATGAGCTCAATCAATCCGTGAGTTCAATGGGGGGATGACAAAGTACGTTACTGAAGCAATATAGGATAGTTCACTAGGCCAAGAGAGCCGTGGTGACTCCCCTCCACGGGCTGTGGGCCAAAGGGCATCAGAAGTCAATGTCAGTGCCCACAGTCAGGGCCAGAGTGTCTAATGTCACTGAACGAGGATGCTCTGTTCCGGGGGGCATCCTCTTCCCCGCCCGTGTGGCACTCACCTCTAGGGGTCCGTCCACCCCTTCAACACAATGTTTCCGGCGTTTCTCAAGTAGAGTAGTTCCGACCCCCCTCCTGGCGGTGGGGGCAGCTCAGGGTTCATTTGGGTAGGAGGGGGGCGGAAGCAGGGCACAGACCCCGGGGACAGTGCCGATTGTGTTATCCGAGGTCTTCAGAAGTGCCGGTAGGGATCTCCAAGCGGGACATCCAGTGTAGTGTACAGCCTGTTACATGGCGTCAACCGCTGCGGTCCGTCCCAGACTAGGGTGAGAAGGGTCGCTATGCTATTAGGTCCGCCGTTTGGGGTGTGACATCCGGTAGGCCCTCTGTAACTTGCTCATCCGGCAGTCCGTACAAGTATTCGTCGTCCTCGCTCCCGCGTGATCTTGGGCTGGCGTTGGAGATCAGGATAGGCGACTGTGATCCACTGAGCTCGGCCGCTATCTGGAGGGCTTCTTGCTGTTCACTTTGTATTTGCTCTGGCGTGGGGCCTATTTCCGTGTCCGCGGCGGGCGACCTGGTCGGCGAGGGGCGCCGGTGCCTTCGTCTGCGGGTGCCACGGTTTCTACGTTGCTCTGGCGGTACGGACCCATGGCCCGTATCGATTCCAGAATCCAGCCAGGACGCAGCCGCCTCAGGTGTGTCAAAGAAATGAGTCTTGTCCTGTGCCACCACCCGGAGGCGTGCCGGGAACAGTAACGAGTACTTGAGAGCCAGACGCCTGAGTCGCTGCTTCACCGCCATGAACGATTGGCGTTGTCGTTGGACTTGCACTGTGTAGTCGGGGAAGAACATCACCTTTGCATTGTCCACTTTTATGTCCGATAGTTTCCGGGTTTCGCGTAGGATGGCATCCCGGTCACGGTAATTCAGCACCCGCATAAGCATTGGTCTGGGATTGGAGCCCTCCGGGGGCGGGCGGGACGGCACCCGGTGTGCCCTTTCCACCACAAAGTGTGGTGACAGTGTGCCCTCCGGTAACAGTTCTCGGAGCCAGGTCTCCATATGTTCCGCCGTCTCCCTCCGCTCCCATCGTTCTGGCAGGCCTACTATGCGCACATTGTTCCTCCTGGCCCGCCCTTCCGCGTCCTCCGCTCTGTCCTCAAGGAACTCCACCCGGTTGAGGAGGTCACGTATGTGCTTATCCGTCTGTACCAGCTTGGGCGAGGCCTCCGCCATAGTTTGTTCCAGGACCGTGGTGCGTTCGGAGAGTTTCTTGTGGTCTGCCCGGAGATGCGTCAGGTCCACCGCCACCTTATCTATCTTGGTCTCCAGCGATGTACGTTCAACTGCATGGATTCTTCCAGGCGCTCCATGGCCGCTAGCATGGTGTCCAGTTTGGAGGTAGTCTGGTCAGCCTCGGAGTTCTTCACCATCTTTCCCTTGTTCAGTGTCCCACCGGTGCCGGTCTTCGCTCTAGTCCCCCCTGACATGGGACTGGTCAACGCTGCAAAGCAGCCGGGTTGGCAGGCCTCCGCAATCAACACCGTGGGGCTCCGTGCGCGACGGCCACAAAGTCAGGCACTCTGCGCCGCTCGCTCCGGGCGGCGTGCAGCTGGCGAGGGGACCGCTATACTGCCAGGGCCCCCGGGATCTCGCTCAGTGTCACCACCTAGAGAGGGCGAGAAGGCTGTGTCGTAGTCGGCGTGGGAGCTCCTGTGTGTCACTGGATGTCACTCCGAATGTCCCAATGGCGACTCGTTTCTTGGTAGTGCCGCGTGCAGGCCGGCCAGGCCGGACCGCGTGGCCTCTCTGGCCGCCCCGTTCCCTTGGGTCTGGGGGGCTCAGTCTGTCCGGGCGACACTAGACACCACCCAGGGTGGTGCAGGGCATCGTGCTCCTCGGCGTGGGGCGAATCACGGGGTGTCGTGCGCGGGATTGCTCGGGTTCTGCTCCCGCGCGGTTAGAGTCCAGCACCCCCGATGTAGGATCGTCTACCAGCGGGGCTGCTCAGGTGTGGCTGTGGTCGTCCCAGGGTGTAGGCCGGGTCCCCGGAGGCGGGCCGGGCCCGACGCCGGCTAGTGATCACTGCAGGGTAGAAAGGGGGAACAGGGGCCCAGTGTATGCGATTTTGCCATCTCTGCTGGCAGTTGCAGGGGCCCAGGGGTAACAGGGTCAGTGGAGGCCCCCAATCGGTGGAACGCGATCCCTCTCCGAGGACCGCGTGGCTCAGCGGGGTGTTCCTGGCTCCGTTAGGCAGGTGGGCCGGTGCTACAGTCTTCAATGGCCGAGGGTGCCACCTCCGCCCCCAGATGTAGGGGCTCCCGGGCAGTGGGGTCGTTGGAGGCGCCAGGCGCAGCGGCGCGATCCCGCCCCCCACTCCTTGCAGATCAGGGGTGGGTGCGCGCGGCGTGGCCTACCTCGTAGGGCCGGATCCCCGGCCTCTGGTGATCGGGTTTGCCAGCCGGAAGTGGGCCCAGGCCGGGTAGCTGCCGAGGCCGCCGCCGGTCGGAGGGTCTGTGTCTCCGATCCGTCCCAAAGTCGCACCGGCGCTTAATCAGGCTCCAGGGTGCACTCGGTCCAAATCTGAGGTTGCCACTGCTGGAAATGACGGAGAATTGGCCCGTGGTAGGGGAGCTTCACTCGGAGCTCAGCCCGGGCACGTCCATCTACATCGCGTGCTAAGCCACGCCCCCCTTGATCGCACGCTTCATATGGTATGTCAGAGCCAAGAAAGGGAAGGCAGTGCAAAAGCAGGCCATCTCTCGATGGATAGTCCTTTGCATCAAGATCTGCTATGCATTGCCCAAGAATCAACTCTGAAGGGTTCGCACGCTCAGTCTACCAGAGCCAAAGCTCCAACCACTGCGTTAGCTTGCGGATTTCTTATCCAAGATATATATCGGGCAGCAACAAGGGCTTCTTTACACACCTCTGCCTAGACATTCAAGTCCAGCGAGATGGTCATTTTGCCCATTTGGTCCAAAAGGACTACCTAGTGTAATCCATATTGCAGCCTTGCCTCCAGGTAGGGAATCTGTGGCTAGAAGTCTCTATCAGACGAGCAAGTTACTTACCTACAGTAATCCTAACCTGGTAGATCATCCATCTAGCCGCATATTAATTACTGACTCACCCATCCCTCCCAGCTCTTAGACTGTTCCTAGTGGCCATGCGCTTCTGGTGTGGAAGTCAAAAAAGAAACTGACACATAGGGCCGGGGAGGCACCTACATAGGTACTGCCCATGTCACTTCAGTTGTGGACGACGATGTGCACAGAGCCAAATAACGCCACCTACCTTTTGTGCAGGGGTCCTGCTCACAAAAAGTTTCCGGATCCAGTCTGACGCATTTGGAATATTCTAAGGTAGGGACTCTGCAGCCAGATAGAGCCTCTACCAGATAAGGCATTAGCAAAGGTTTTAGAAATAAATTTATAAATAAGTAACTTGTTCTTTAATGTTGAGAGATAGTACTACGACTTTTCCTACTGCACTGCAGCTCAGATTCCACTATTGGGACAAAGATCACCTTATTCCTGACATGTATTCCTGCCTATGTTGGTTGACATGGAAACCAAATACACAAACACATATATTGATTCACAGTTAATAAAAGCCATTGCATAAATATCATTCTAAAATCGATCTTAAAATTTACATAATTGCATTAAGATTCCGTATCCATAGCCAGCGTTTTTAGTGTAACTTTTTCTCAGCAAGAGTTTAAAAAAACGTATAATTTCTGCATTTAAAGTTATGGTCCCTGTTGTAGCATGCAAAGACCGCCTGCCGACAAGATCACACTCTCGGACTACTTATTGAAGGGATGCCGTTGTAGATGTCCTTGCTCATATAAAAAATGCTGGGAATATGCATATGATGTGCACAATGGATCCTTAGGCTTGATGACACCATCTGCAGACTTTATTATTTCCTTTACCTCGTCATTTTAGGGAAAGGTCCAGGGTCGTAAGTCCACCAAAACATTGAAACATAAATCTAATTTTCATGTAAGTGGAATAGCAAGTGCTCTGATATATCTATTGCACTGAAACTTGATATGAATTTATAATGAACCATGCATGAGAGCGCTTTGCAAAGGCAATCTTATCTTCAGGAATGAATGCCTCTGCATGTTATTGTTAACAAATTTCTTTCAGATTTGAAATTAAATTGGCTGCTCCCACGAATCGTTTACTTGCAGGTTCCCTCATACAACTCTGTAGATAATCTCTGAAAGTGCACTTCACATAACCAGTGGATAACTCTAACCAGAGCAGGTGGTCAACCGAGCGCTCCCTGGCAGATCTTAACTTGTAACAGTTTGACAAACGCACATTGTCTTGCAAACGTTTGCTTCCCTAAACTGGATTCTAGCCTAATTTGCGCTGCAAATGTGTTGCATGGAAGACGAAAGAGCTGCCTACTGGTGTTTAAATTGAGGTCTTCTAACAACTTTGGTTCACGTCCATATGAGAATGAGGAGCGAAGCTTTAAACTGATGACTTTCAATATTAGCTGCAGAGATTGGCCCGCCAACCTCTTGTGAAGTCACACAAATGCTGCTGGGCCCAAGCTTTAGTTTTACAATGGTGGGAGCCTTTTATCTCAATATTAACTTTCAAGTATTTATACTCTTGCTCTTGACTTGGTTTGCGTTTATTTATGTACCAAGGACCAGATCGCTCGTGCCTTTTACTGAACGTGAGCACTTTCATTTTTTTAAGATTAATTTCAAGCTTGTTTGAGGATATCATTCACTACTCTTTCGAATTTACTACCCTATTTCTCACCCTATACCTTTCTCAATATATATTCTCTAACTCCACTCGCTTACTCATCCCAAACCCAATACAAGTATGATCCCCAAAATAACCCTTTCTAGATTCTTCCCTCCACTACCCCTCCTTGGATCATGTCATACCTCTTTTACTATTCAGATCTCCCAAACAAGCCTTTCTAAACTCTCCTCTGACTCTTTCCCCTTACCTCTCCTTTACTCATCCAAACCCCCTCCTACTGCTATAAAGTCCGCCCCCAAAAAATCTAGACTCTTCAATCTACTATTCCACCACTATTATTTTTCAACTCAAATAACAGGGTAACATGTTCTTTCCAATGCTGAAATTAATTTTGTATTTCCCTATACTAATTCCCCTCTAATCCTGATGGGATTCAGGACTAGGGTGCTACTCGCTGAAAAGCGCTTCATCGCCTCTTTAGGAGTAGCAAGCACTATATAAATGCAAACCCTTCACTCTTCTATCCCTCCTCTAGCTTTTTTTCAATGCAAATAACCATCTCACTTGTTCACTGCTCAAATTAATTACATATTCTCCTATACTAATTCCCTACTAATCCTGATTGGGTTCCGGAGTAGCGTGCTACCTGCTGTAAAGCACTTCAACACCTTATCAGGCGTAACAAGTGCTATATAAATGCAAACCCTTCCCTCTTCTATCCCTCCACTATCATTTCCAATCCAAATACCAGACTAATACATCCACCACTCAAATTAATTTCATATTTCACTATACTAATTCACAACTAATCCTTTTTGGGTTCCGGAGTAGCGTGCTACTAGACGAAAAAGCGCTTCGAGTCCTCATCAGCAGTAGTAACTGCTATATAAATGCAATTACAATTTTACAATTACAAAGACTTGAACATTACTAGGTGGATTTCAAGTGAACTTCTCCGGGGGAACCTGAGCACATGTGGGGCGATTTAATTTGGTTGTGTTTATGACTTTTCTTCTTTTTTTGTCATAAAGCTCACACATTGTTTTTGAATCTTTGCATTAAAAAAGGCATAGCCCGCAGTTGACAATCTTTATATGCCTTACTAATTGTTGGTTGTATTTTGTACAGTCCTTTTAGCAAATTAAATGCATTATGGTAAATGTAGTTTGTTAGAACGCTGTTAAAAAAAGGGAGCTGCATATTAATCGCTTCCTTGTCTCTAATAAAATCAAGAATATATTTCAAGACTGACTAAATAATCTGCAGCTTTATGTCATGCTTGCGTTGCACACTACATGGTTCTTAGTTTAAACTGGCTTAAAGCATATGTTGCAATATATCCACGTTGTTACAGTGGTAATTTACTGAAATAATTATATGAATTGAAACAGTACTGTTTTTTTTCAGGAGACTGTTTCTGTGCTGCTAGGATTCGGACATGTGGCACAGGTGAGAACATGAAGCATGAGAACATGAACGAACAGACACAAGCCAATCGAGACAATGCTTGCCCCCCCCCCCCCCCGGCGCACTTTTTCCCTGTCTTTTACCATCCCCCATGTGTTTCACTCTGTAGCATGTGAATATGCTTTTTATTTTCAATAAAAAAATACTGAAATAAAAAAGCATTATTAGAAGCAGTTATTCTCTGTGAAGTAGTCAGCAATAACAAATAATGGTAAAAATCTTTAGTATGTTTCACAAGATTAGGGACCCTGGAAATGCCCTAAAAGGATGGAGAGGTCCTCACCAAAGAGGTAAGAAGGGACATGTCCTCCCATTAATTATATCCAAAAAAACTAAGTATCTCTCTGGAACCAGGGTGCTTCCTTCTAGAGAAAAAGAGGAAAGGGGGGGTTCTTTTTTGAGATGACACTGTACTTTCTTATTAGTTTCTACACCAGTCTTTTACCAACCCACTGTTGTGGGTGGGAAGGGAAAGAGACCTTTTTCTTATTATAGCCCTCACTCTCTAATAGTGACATGCTTCATCATCGGGCTCACCCCAGCTCCTAAAGGTCGGGGTGGGCTCAACCATATTCCATGTCAACCATTTTTCGGGGGACCACTTGTAAAGATTTTGTGTATGGGGGCTTAAGCTTTAAAGAAACTGTCTCACTCACTCCTAAAGTATCCTTTATTAGTGGAGTGGGAGGGAAGGTTATAAAATACTATTGCAGGGCTAGAGGATGTAATGGTCCTATGACCCGAACAATAATTATTTTCTTTTTGAAGATGGTTTCATCAAATCAGGGGCACTGCGATGGGTTCCAGGTTTGCTTCCTTGTATGCCAACCTATTTATGGGTTGGTATGAGAGGGACCAAGCCTGGAGCCGCAGAGCAGGTGAATGGATGGATCTGGTGGTATTTTGGGCCAGATTCATCGATGACATTTTATTAATATGGAGAGGCACTTCTGATGAATTGAAAGACTACTTGAATTATCTAAATGATAATGATTTTAATGTAAGACTAACGATGAACCAGAGCTCATCAAGCATAGAATATTTGGACCTGACATTAATGGTAGAAGGGGAAAACATAAAAAGTAAATTGTTCAGAAAGGAAACGGCCACCAACTCTATCCTAAGGTTAGACAGTTTCCACCCAGAGGCTGTTATCTCAGGTATACCTTATGGAGAAATGGTTTGGGTTAGAAGGAATTGTAGTCGTGAGGAAGACTACACCAGTGAACTGAACAAACTGCAAGAAAGACTGGGCAGGAGAGGTTATGCCAATAAAGATTTAACACGGGCTAGAGACAAGGTGTCAAAAATTAACAGAGAAACTACTTTAATTTCCAAAAGGAAACAAGTGATTAAACGGGGACCATCTTTTGTTACTACATATTGTATACAAAAAGACAAAATAAGACAAGCCTTAGGCAGAAATTGGGCTTTACTTAAGGGTGTGCCAGGTTTGGCGACTGAGTTAGATGACAAACCATGACTGATTTTTCAAAAATGCCCAACGATTAGGGACAAGATTTCAGCCAATTACATTCGTTCGATGACCGCAATGACACAGGATTGGCTTCCACCACAGCCTAAAGCTTTTTACATCTGTGGTTTGTGCAAAATATGTGCACATGGCATGAATAAGACTAAAACCTTCAAGTACAATAGTAACAGACAATTCTGGATCAATGAATTTATAAATTGTAACAGTACGGGGGTTATATATGCCATGATATGCAGTTGTACGAAAGTATACATAGGGAGTACTAAGAGGCCCCTAAAACCAGGATACAGGAACATAGTCGGGCAATTATTAATGGCGATGTAAAATCCCCACTATATGTACATATGGAGAGGGAACATAGTTCCAATGGATTCAGAAGGTACCACAACATGTTAGAGGTGGTGATTGGGAGTTACGAATCCGACAGACAGAAGCACGATGGATAATTAAATTAAATGTCGGACTATGAAACATGACCTCAATATTGACTCGGAGTTACATCATTTTTTGGCATAATGTATGACTTAAAATGTAATTTTAAGGTCAAAATTGGGTACTTGATAAGATTCTGCAAAATACCAAAATAGATTATGTAAATGGTTGGAGTCTCAATGTAAATACTGGCGAAATATTTACATAATGTAATGTAATGTAATGTAATGTATGTGGTCTTGTAAAGCGCACTGCTGCCCTGAGGCGTCGTGGCGCTGTAGACCGCTGGGGAACCCGTCCTGGCTATCCCTGTGAGATGGTCCCTACTGGGTATCTCCAAGGTGAAACCAGGCATCCCCGGCGAATGTGGGGGGCCGTTGTAGAGATGAGGCAAGCTAATGCCCAGAGTTGCCGAGTGTGATCCCTGGTTAGAGTAGGCACCGAGGTGAGAATTATCGAGTCCGCTGACCCTGGTCCACAACCCTGCTGCGTCGGGAATTGAACCCTGGTCCCGGGCCATTCTCTGCTTCCGGGTCTGCCACCTCTAACCAGTGAGCCACACCACTCCACTGTATACATAACATGCATAATGATGTGTACACATACTGGGATAAATATGAAGGCAACCGGTTTCACAAACAAAGCATATATATTGAGTAGGTATTAACAATTTGTGGACCCGCAAAAGCCGAATCATTACCAAAGGTCGCATCTATTTTAATATCAATAGATCGATTTAGCTAAACGAAACCCATTCCAATTGGCTAGCGTAATATGTGCTATTCACTACATATACTGTAGGATTTTCATATCTCACGTTGTTGTTTATCTTTAGGAACAAGGAAAGGTAAACATGAATGGTGGTAGGGCCAGGGCCCAATCAGTTCAGAAAATCTTTATTTCGGTAAGTTTTTTTACCATAAAAGAGATTTAAAACATTCATTTAAAAGCTCCAATTAAAAATTAAGGTTTATACAGTCTAAGGACGGACATGACATTTAAGAAAGAAGTCCTTATTACGCTGTCCAATCCTTAAGCATTAGGGTCAGTTACCAGCCCTAATCCATTTCCTTCTGAGACACCAGATTGCACCCAGATATTTGGCCACCGCAAACACAATGTGGTCAGACAGATCGGATTTCAGTACTCTATAAGCAACTTGACACTCCACAAAACACAGATTTCTGCATAACGGAACTATCCATTTCTTACGGACCTCTCGGTAAGCCGGGCAGAAAAAGAGAATGTGGAGTTCAGATTCGTCAAACATTCTACATGCTGGACAGATACTGGTTGATTGTTCCCTCCACTTGCTAGTAAGTGTTCGAATGGGGTGAGACCCATGTCTCCACTGTACATATAATTTCCGGAGCACAGGAGGGTACAGTTTATCCAGAGTTGGTTCGAAGGTGAAGGTGTCCTTGAAGCATATGAATGATTCAGTCAAAGAGCCAACTTTTCGATGGTTTTTGAGATCCCTTAATTTTCTATCGTGGTATGCCTTAGCCAATTCCTTTTTGGGAATGAGTGGACAGGTGGCCAGTGGGTCAGACCACATCTTCAAAAGTCCCAAGTTCTCCAGTTCGGTTTTAACAAATTTAATCCACTTGATTTTCCCCGCATTGGGCATGTTGAGGACCTCCTGTAATCCCAGTCTGTAGGAGGCCAGTTCTGGCGTTACCCATAGCCTGCGCCAGTAAGCCAGAGGGCGAAACGCCAGTTCTTCGTCTAGCGGTCGTAGCCCCAGATCCAGCCTAAGAGGGACTAGGGGCATACTGGGGGGGAGTCCTACAACCCTTCGAATGAATTTATTCTCCTCTTTCTGCAAATCTAGTGTACCTGCATGGCCCCAGAGTTCGCACCCATACATGGCAGCCCCCCTGGCCTGTATCTTATAAATCTGTATCGGTGGAGCTATGGGCCTAATCGGTGATTTATTGTTCGCCAGGAGATTCATAATGCCCCCCGAGTATTGAGTCAGTTTAAGGAGAGCTTTCTCCTTATGAGTGTCCCAAGACTGCCTATCATTTAGCATGACGCCGAGATACTCAAATGTTTTCACCCTCTCAAGCCTGCTTTGTCCGATTTTGGGGCTAAAGTGGAATTTAGGTGGCGGGTTGAAGACCATAAATTTGGTCTTTAAGGTATTAATTTCAAGACCATGGTCCTCGCAGAAATCCACAAAACCATCAAGGACCCTCTGTATGCCCGATGCAGACTTTGAAAGCAGTAGGGTGTCATCGGCGAACATGACAGCCGGCACCCTCTCGCCAGCTAGTTTAGGGGCGTCAGCGTTATCAACCTCGTTTAGGTGAGAGATAACCCCGTTGACGTAGAGGCAGAACAGGGTCGGTGCAAGCACACAACCCTGTCTTACCCCACTGCCAACGGGAAACCTATTAGATAGTGTCCCTATCTTTCCACACCTCACCTGTGCAAAATTGGCACTGTGAAGACGAACAATCATTCTCAACAGGCCCTCAGGGACACCCAATTTGGCCAGCACCTCCCAAAGTTTTTTCCGAGGGACCAGGTCAAAGGCCACCCTTAGGTCCATACAGTGTAGAGGCTGCCACCCTCCAACTGCACCGTCTTCCAGACAATAAGGACAAGCCGAAAGACCTGGTCTATGGTTGAGACCTTCTCCCTAAAGCCGGCTTGGAAAGGGCTCAGGATATTGCTTTCCCTCGTCCAGTCCAGCAGGCGGTTCAACAACAGCCTGGCAAACAGTTTTTGTGACACGTCTATCAGGCTGATAGGCCTGTAATTGACTGGGAGCAGAGGTGATCCCTTCTTATAGATTGGGACTATCTCTGCCCCCAACCATGTTGTAGGGATTGGCATACCAATCAGGATTGCGTTGAACAACACCCTGAGGTACGGTGCCCAGATTTGTGGCTCGTGTTTATATAGGTCCCCAGGCAGCCTATCAAGGCCTGGCGCTTTTCCAGCAGCCAGGGACTTGATTGCCGTAGACACTTCCACCACAGTGAATCCAGCAATGGAAGCTACACTTTCGGTGGATTGGTGCTTTATTTCTTCCGACAGGGTCGCTAGTTGATCGCTGTGATGTCGTTTGTATAGATTTTTAAAATGTTCCTCCCAGACGGAGGGAGCTATGTTAGCCTCTACTGCGGCAAGGGGTTCAGCTGAACCATGCTTGACGATTTGCCAGAAGGTTCGAGCATCTCGTGTTGCAAGGGCAGTTGTCATTTCTGTCCAGTTTCCCTCATCCCATTCTAATTTGGCATTACGTAGGATTGACTTGTAGGCCAATCTCTTTTCCCTGATCTTGCTTGGGGTATCTCGCATTTTAAGGGATTCTAGTAGTGTGGCTTTTGCTAACCTGCAGGAAGCGTTGAACCATGTAACTCTTTTCTGCTTAGGCTTTTTCAGCCTGGCCACAGGGTTCAGCACCTCTGCCAGGTGGGTACATAGGTCAGTATGAGTAGCATCAAGCACAGTGAATTGAGCGGGATCTAGTGAAGGTGTCATAGATTCCTCGGCCCTTCCAAGAGCAGAGGGCTCCATGTCATTGACTAGATGGTGCGAGCAAGCCGCAACCTCTTCAAGGACAGGGACAACTAGGGCGTACAGCCTTTGAATATTGGACGGATTTTCCTGAAATTTTGCCCATTTTATTCTTCGCCTGTCACTGGATAGTGCTAAATCTGTCTGGTTTATTAGATTTTCTTCACCCGGGCCATATGTGACCCCTGGATCTCAAATTTAAGGGAAAGCAGATTGTGGTCGCTATCTAACCTGGAAGTTATTTCGAAGTCCTTCGCTTTACCCCAATCCCTTGTTGAGACCAGGATATAGTCAATACGTGACTCATATCCAGGTTTGTTAAAAGTGTGTTTTGGTGGGATGTCCCCTTTAAATCGCCCATTACAGGCCCTCAGCGAATAAGAGAGCGAAAAAGCCATTATTTGAGTGGCTAGTGGTGTCCAAGCCTTTGTCTGTAGGCCCGCCAAGGTGGGAATGTTCCAGAGTTCATCCTCTTCGCTTGTTATACCTAGCAGATGGTCCGGGAGGGGTTCATACTGGGTATTAAAATCTCCACCAACAATTAGAGGAGAGGAAAGCGTGATGGAGTCAAGGAACAGTGCTAAACACTCAATTGTCCCCGAGGTGGCTCCTATCCCAACCGCTCTCGAATAAACATTGATCAATGTTACCTTTGCACCGCATGGCCAATCCAGAGATACGCACTGGAAATCTGCTGAATTAGTTTCCAGCTGTGTAGCCCTGCAACCTAGATGGGAACCCACCCAAATCGAGAGGCCCCCTGATGGTCGACCCTTTCCACCCCATTTTGCCAGGATCTCGAAGGTGGCATATCCTACGCGAGGATATTTTTCTCTGGCCCACGTTTCCTGAAAGAGGCATATATCGTGCCCTTCTATAAGTTCCCCCCATTCAGGGGAATCTAGTTTGTTAGCCAATCCGGCGACATTCCAGGAGATTATGGATACTACTCTTTGGGCCTCCGGCACGGCGGTGGTAGCTAGTGTCAAAGAACACTTACGTGGGCCGGATTCATCTTGCATGGTGGTGGGGAGTGTGACTGTAGGCACTGACGTTATTTTCATGCAAACCTCAGAAGAGTAGCTGTCCCTGTCACTCAGGTCCATTGTGGGCTCAGCAGGGAGATTAATTATATCACCGATAGGCCTAGGTGTTATGTATGCCCTGTCCTTATGCCTACCTTCCCTAGCAATTTGGTTGGAATAACCCAGTTGATCTTGTGATGGGAGAGAGGCGAGTCTGTTCATCTGGGTTTTTAATGTGGCGGGAGTCACCTGGCCCATGGGATGAATTGGGGGACTGGTCAGATCAAGTACTGGCGGGACGGTGGTGTGACTGTCTAGAAGTCAGTCCACTTCCTCGAGGCACCCATATCTATTTGAGATCGGTGCCCCGATCCACCCGCCATGTGTATCTGACCAGTGATTAGGTATCCCTCCCCGACCACCTTTTCTCTCCGGAAGCCAGCTCCAGTTCCCTACCAAATTCGAATAGGGATAGGGTGGATAGAAATATGTGAGGGGTCTAGATGCTATGGGTGAGTTTGCACTGTTGTAATTCCAGGAGTGTATAGCATGTGCGGTGTTGGGATTCTCAAAAGAGACGATTACACAGTCGCCACAGATGGACTTGTGTGTGGTGCCTACCAAGGGAACCCTACGCACCATAAGGATTTTGCTCCTTAAATGATTGGGTATTGGCCTGTTGACATTGAGCCAGTGGATTACTTTGTTTTTTAGTGAAGCAAAGTCTTCCTGCTGGTGCTGGGTCAGTTCCGTTACCCCTGTCAGCACAACTACATAGGGTCTCATGTCGGGGGGTAAATCGACATAACCCCTGTGGCGATTAACCTGAGTGTATGATCTCTGAGTAATGGGATAGGTGTTGTTATTTCCAGTAGCCCTTGAGACAACGGTTTCTATCGGGAAAGGTTCAGGTTGGCCAACCCTGGTTATCGGCGATGGTAAGTTAACAGCCGCAGGTTGGTTTATGACCACCGTTGCCATATTGGCAGAAGTATGTGCAGTAACCATATGCCGAGGTTTTGGAGTTGGTTTAACCTTCGGAGCAACCTTGGGCGTAGCAGCAGCCTGTGTTATAGCAACAGGTATTGGTCTGGTATTGGTGCTTCCCGGGCAATTAGATCTCGATGCACCCGAGAGGATAGTAGCAGCTGGTGTTTCAACAACAGATGATGGTGTGATGTTTTTGGGTTCCTGTGTACAGGTTGAATTTTTGTCGTGCATGCTAATGGTTGCTAGGTTCAGAATACTTTTTTCCGTCTCCAGGAGCTGTGTTTCTATGTGTGAGAGTCTCACTTCAAGGGGGGTTAATAATTTTTTAAGTGTTTCCCACACGACAGTTAGAAATTCTACATCTTTCCCTTTAATAGTGCAAAGTGGAACCCCACTAGTTTCGCTCTCTATGACGAAATTATCTGGTTCATGATTTACTGCCATTTGTTCAGGACTAGATTCTAATCTTGGTTCAGATGGCTGTATATTACTCACTGGAATTGAATCTGGAGGTGGCAAGAGTGGTGCCTTGGTGGATAGCAGAGCCTTCGCAAACTTAGCTTTTTTCCTTGTATATGCTGTTATATTATTGCGCTTCCTTTTTTTGTGGGGCCCTTTTCGTAAAATACAAGAATTCCCCCCACCTGGTTCCATGTGTTTGGATGTCAACGCCGTTCCCGGCGGGCGCCCCTTGCTCTCCTTCTCTTGCCTGGCTGACCCGCCCAATGAGCATCTTGGAGAATTAATGGATGCCAATGAAGACCCCTCCTTAGATATGGATATAGTGGGTACTAGAGGCTGATGGATATCTGCCTGGGTTACAATTAGGGTGGGAGCAGGACCAATTGGGCGGTCCGGTGTTTTGGCGAAGGCTATGGACCCTAGAGAGGATTTTTTAGCTGCTGCTAACTCCTGCGATAGCCTTCTTGCAGCATCTAATTCAATGGACACTCTGAGCTGCATTTTGGCAATCTCTGTGTCAATGGCTGTATGGGTCCTGGTGATAAAATCGTCTAGTGTGCCGTTTTTAAGTTTTGTCTTAGCTGCCCTGTCCCTGTACTCACGAGTTGACATAGTGGCTGGATGGGTATTCAGCTGAAAATGCAAGTGTTACGGCGGAGTAGGGCCAAAGAAAATGGCCCAGTCCAGTCTCTCCCAGCCTCGAACGGCCTCAAACGGCCCGCTCTTTGCCCGGTCTTCGCCCCATGCTGCGTCCCGCGCTGCGGGAGTCTAGGGCTAAGATATAGGGGGCGTGATGGGCGGGGGGCGGGCCAGCAGGGAGAGCGGACCGGAAGCTGGCTGACGGTCTTGCAGGGACTCCTGGTTGTTGGAGTCCCCGCACGCTTGCAGCCCCGCTGATGCCTCTCACCCGGTGCCGCCTTTCCTCGTCACTCCGTAGGTAATATTGCCCTGCACCTAACAAGGCGATGCGGCACCCGCGAAGCGGGTGCGGCGAGGTGTAGGCTGGGCTGATGCAGGGAACACCGCTGTACTCCTGTCCTTGCTGAAGGTGTCTCCGTGAAAAATGAACTGGTGACCCACAGGGAGAAAGGTGAGGACGCTTTTGAAATCCTCAGGTGGGCGGGGGGCGGGCCAGCAGGGAGAGCGGACCGGAAGCTGGCTGACGGTCTCGCAGGGACTCCTGGTTGTTGGAGTCCCCGCACGCTCGCAGCCCCGCAGATGCCTCTCACCCGGTGCCGCCTTTCCTCGTCACTCCGTAGGTAATATTGCCCTGCACCTAACAAGGCGATGCGGCACCCGCGAAGCGGGTGCGGCGAGGTGTAGGCTGGGCTGATGCAGGGAACACCGCTGTACTCCTGTCCTTGCTGAAGGTGTCTCCGTGAAAAATGAACTGGTAACCCACAGGGAGAAAGGTGAGGACGCTTTTGAAATCCTCAGGTGGGCGGGGGGCGGGCCAGCAGGGAGAGCGGACCGGAAGCTGGCTGACGGTCTCGCAGGGACTCCTGGTTGTTGGAGTACCCGCACGCTCACAGCCCCGCTGATGCCTCTCACCCGGTGCCGCCTTTCCTTGTCACTCCGTAGGTAATATTGCCCTGCACCTAACAAGGCGATGCGGCACCCGCGAAGCGGGTGCGGCGAGGTGTAGGCTGGGCTGATGCAGGGAACACCGCTGTACTCCTGTCCTTGCTGAAGGTGTCTCCGTGAAAAATGAACTGGTAACCCACAGGGAGAAAGGTGAGGACGCTTTTGAAATCCTCAGGTGGGCGGGGGGCGGGCCAGCAGGGAGAGCGGACCGGAAGCTGGCTGACGGTCTCGCAGGGACTCCTGGTTGTTGGAGTACCCGCACGCTCACAGCCCCGCTGATGCCTCTCACCCGGTGCCGCCTTTCCTTGTCACTCCGTAGGTAATATTGCCCTGCACCTAACAAGGCGATGCGGCACCCGCGAAGCGGGTGCGGCGAGGTGTAGGCTGGGCTGATGCAGGGAACACCGCTGTACTCCTGTCCTTGCTGAAGGTGTCTCCGTGAAAAATGAACTGGTAACCCACAGGGAGAAAGGTGAGGACGCTTTTGAAATCCTCAGGTGGGCGGGCCAGCAGGGAGAGCGGACCGGAAGCTGGCTGACGGTCTCGCAGGGACTCCTGGTTGTTGGAGTCCCCACACGCTCCCAGCCCCGCTGATGCCTACCACCCGGTGCCGCCTTTCCTCGTCACTCCGTAGGTAATATTGCCCTGCACCTAACAAGGCGATGCGGCACCCGCGAAGCGGGTGCGGCGAGGTGTAGGCTGGGCTGATGCAGGGAACACCGCTGTACTCCTGTCCTTGCTGAAGGTGTCTCCGTGAAAAATGAACTGTTAATCAGTTAGGGACATACATATTGGAACAGCGAATGAGATCGCTGCTCACAGAATTGGGTTTGTAGAATTGACGCGATCTCGGTTTGTTGAAAAAGACGGAAATGGATGGGCGTATACCGGATGTTATTCATAGGACAGACCACATTGAAAGCAGGATTTGGTATAGAAGGAAAGTTGGACGCATAAACGGAAGTCATCGGGAACAGACCGGATGTAATGGAGGTGTCGGACCTTGGTGAGAACAGGTTAGATTACACAGGTGTATCTCGTTGCATTTTGCCCGGGAATTTTAGCGGGTCTTGATTGAACATGGGGTTCCTTATATTGTGCGGGATTTCACGGAATGATTGCTATTGGGATTTATCGAACCCGGGCGGAGTTGAAGAAAATGAGGCTTCCAATGTATCGGTAAGTGTCTAGCAAACGAGGAATGAAGTAATAAGTACGAGAGAAGTTAGAGTAATACTAAGAGTGCAACGTGTTTGTCTTCTTCTGCCCATGTAGATTTTGGTTTTTGCAGTGAAGAAATAAGGTCTGGAACAGGAATTGTCAAGATATTCATTTTTTAGATATTTTGGTGTGTGACCGTTGGCGATACATTTTTATATAGTAGGAGATGCAAGGGTTTTAGATTTACTATGCTTAATGAATGAGGCTCTAAAGGATGAACTGTTTGATCACAATAGGTGAGATGATTGGAGAAGTCTACCCGAAGAATTGAAACATTTCAAGAAGGGGCATATCCGATGTGGACAATATTAGCTTATTTGCTCACAGGTACATTTATTCATGTTGAGATAGAATTTAGCAACAGCGATGTATTGGGAGTGATTAGAATAAACTTGCCATGGGCTATGTGCACCTATATAAAATACTTGGGCATAGAGTAACAGAAATTGTCGAATGCATTTTAAAGGGGTTTTAGAGAGGATAAGCTCTCTTTGAAAGGTCATGCTCTACAGTTACTAGGAGTCAGGAAGATGGCAGACTCCGATTGACTGAACCTTTTCTATTACTAATAAAGTATGGTATTATACTTTTAGGATTGATGAAGGTGTATGATTGACCTTGGGAGCGTCCTACATTTAAGGAATTGAAACATTGCAGATTTGGAAGCATCGAAATAGTATTATTTTTAAGGTGAGCCCTATCGTGTTGATTATAATTGAATGTAACCCATATGGCATCATATTTGCCACTAGAGTTAAATCTCGAACAGGTTGCCCATACTATCCCAGTATGTCAAACACATGTAACAAAATAAATGTTTGGTATTTATACGGTACAGGTGTCTTTGTATATAAAAACTCCCGCAAAATATCTTGGTTCTTGAGCAAATGTCATAAAAATGTTTTGTAATATTGTTACCTTATTTGTACCAGGTTGTACGGTGTTGTAACAACACATGTACATTTTCGTTTTTGTTCACAAATACAATAAGATGTGTAACTTGACTTATACATATACATTTTGTGTTTACATTTACAGCCCTGACGACGTCCTATCTCCAGGACGAAACGCGTCAGCTGTTGGCAGTACAAAGAAATATACTAAGAACACAAGAATTATATAGTTTTCTTGATGAACTGTTGCTTGATAATCATTGATTTTGTTGTGTCAATTGTGATTAAATAATCGTACTTTCTAAAAAAATTTAGCACTCCCAGCTCATTCTTTGAGTACCTACTTGGATAGTTTGGGGTTGGACTGTGCCCTAGTAGCTGGTAGAAGTGCAAGACAAAGGGGACTAATCGATAAAATTATCCCTCAGAGTGCACCAAAGCATACCCTACGTCGTCCATTTCTTTTGTCAAAGCATTATATAAGGGTAGAGGTAGTACGAGGGCCAGGTTAACTATGGATGACGATAGAAATAAGTTAGCAGCGGAGGTTTTCCAGACGAAACAACCTAATGGTGCCATAGGTAAAAAAAATGAGACAAAAGTAAGTCTTAGAGATAAATTTCTAAAATTGGAGAGACTGCGTAAGTCTGAATTAAGCAAGTGGTGGGATAGCGTAACTCTAAAAAATGACTTGGAGCAAAAGAGAATACCTCGAGGGTTATGCATACTTATATTCCCCACATTTGATGACTTAGAGGAGGACCATTTAAAGGAATGGGAAGAAAATCTGCATGCATCATCTTTTACTATGATGAACATTCTTATAAAGAACTCGGAGAGAAAGGTAGAAAAACTAAGGCAACAAATAAGTGATTTAGAGAAAGAAATCAAGGATATAAATCTACCAGAGCTAACAGACAAAAATTACTTAATCTTAAGGGATGTCATTAACAGACATCAATTACAAATCAAAGATAAAAAATTGAGTAAACTAAGGGATGAGCGGGACTATAATGAAGGAAGGATTTTCACGTTTGCCCGCGGTTATGATGAGGTGGCCAGACCCAAAACTAAATTAAATCAGGCATCTGGGACAGCTCAATCAGGTGATTTGAGTACATCCACAAATTATAGCAGTTCTAGCATTTCTTCTATTGATGATACTGCAGCGGGGGCTGTAGGAGGTACCCCCAAAACCAATTCGTCTTTTTGCCACGAGTTAAAAATGATAAAGAAAGGTCGGAGAAAGTTTACAGGAGTGTCAGAAGGGGGAGGAGGAAATCCCACAAATACCAGGATGGGCACCACGAGTCAAAACAGAACCAAGAATTAGACCAAGATCAGACTACCAGGGGAGAACTAGAAGTCATCAATCTGTCAGATAGACATTTGAATGAATATGAAGTATCTGTATTAAAAAAAGGCTTGAAGTACTGTCCTGTTAACAACTGTGATTACACTAATCTTGAAATTGATTTGTTCAAGTTTTGCAGAAATTTAAAACTTAAAAGTTTCTTTTCACTTTTGGATGTAAATGTAAAGAGAAAAATACTAAATAAAAATTCAGAAATGACAACAGCAGAATTACAGAATATTCATTTATTGATGACCGTATCAGGGGAGTTGGATTTGAATTTGGATGATGTAGCCAGTCTCTGTGACATAGAAACAGATTATCATTGCACTAATGGGTTACGTAGTAAATCTAAGTTTATCCCCCATGGTAGCCAGTTCGTAGCCATAGATCTATTCATGGAAAGAACCCTAGAGGAGTTTCATAGATTACAAGATAAACCGTTTCGGAAAGGCAATAACAAAGACAATCTGCCCCAGTTGGAAAGAATAGCTCTATCAGACCTTAGACAGGATACATCAATCATAATTAGGGAAGCCGATAAGGGGCGAAACATTGTGGTTATGAATAAATCAAACTATGTATCTGAAATACGTGAACAATTGAGTGACCCTTATTGTTATGAGAAAATAAGAGGCAATCCAATGAAAGAGGTCACAAAGAATATATCAGGACATCTTTATGTTTGGAAGGAAGAGGGTCTGATAGATGCGCTAGAGTACAAATATCTTAATGTTGTTCACCCCCCCTTTCCATTTCTATACACATTACCTAAAATTCATAAATGCAGGGAGAATCCCCAGGGAAGACCGATAGTCTCCAGCATTGGCAGTGCCACTGAACATCTCTCAGAATTTGGAGATGGCTTTTTAAAACCTTTAGTGGTAAATTTACCCTCCTATGTGAGAGATACAACTGACATTTTGAACAAATTAAATGATTTCAAGTGGGAAGACGGTATGATTTTAGCCACGTTAGACGTGGTTGGTCTATACACCTGTATTCATACAGACAAAGGAATAGAAGCGTTGGAACATTTTCTTAGCAGTAGAAGTGCGAGTCTAAGACACCACTCAAGAATACTTGTAGAAATGAGTCGATTGATTCTGAACAATAATTATTTTCTTTTTGAAGATTAATGGTTTCATCAAATATGGGGCACTGCGATGGGTTCCAGGTTTGCTCCCTCGTATGCCAACCTATTTATGGGTTGGTATGAGAGGGAGCATGCCTGGAGCCGCAGAGCAGGTGAATGGATGGATCTGGTGGTATTTTGGGCCAGATTCATCGATGACATTTTATTAATATGGAGAGGCACTTCCGATGAATTGAAAGGCTACTTGAATTATCTAAATGATAATGATTTAATGTAAGACTAACGATGAACCAGAGCTCATCAAGCATAGAATATTTGGACGTGACATTAATGGTAGAAGGGGAAAACATAAAAAGTAAATTGTTCAGAAAGGAAACGGCCACCAACTCTACCCTAAGGGCAGACAGTTTCCACCCAGAGGCTGTTATCTCAGGTATACCTTGTGGAGAAATGGTTCGGGGTAGAAGGAATTGTAGTCGTGAGGAAGACTACACCAGTGAACTGAACAAACTGCAAGAAAGACTGGGCAGGAGAGGTTATGCCAATAAAGATTTAACACGGGCTAGAGACAAGGTGTCAAAAATGAACAGAGAAACTACTTTAATTTCCAAAGGGAAACACGCGATTAAACGGGGACCATCTTTTGTTACTACATTTTGTATACAAAAAGACAAAATTAGACAAGCCTTAGGCAGAAATTGGGCTTTACTTAAGGGTATGCCAGGTTTGGCGACTGAGTTAGATGACAAACCACGACTGATTTTTAAAAAATGCCCAACGATTAGGGACAGGATTTCAGCCAATTATATCCGTCCGATGACCGCAATGACACAGGATTGGCTTCCAACACAGCCTAAAGGTTTTTACGTCTATGGTTCGTGCATAATATGTGCACATGGCATGAATAAGACTAAAACCTTTAAGTACAATAGTAACAGACAATTCTGGATCAATTAATTTATAAATTGTAACAGTACGGGGGTTATATATGCCATTATATGCAGTTGTACGAAAGTATACATAGGGAGTACTAAGAGGCCCCTTAAAACCAGGATATAGGAACATAGGCGGGCAATTATTAATGGTGATGTAAAATCCCCACTATATGTACATATGGAGAGGGAACATAGTCCCAATAGAAACTTTAAATTTCATGGGATTCAGAAGGTACCACAACATGTTAGAGGTGGTGATTGGGAGTTACGAATCCGACAGACAGAAGCACAATGGATAATTAAATGTCGAACTATGAAACATGGTCTCAATATTGACTCAGAGTTACATCATTTTTTGGCATAATGTATGACTTAAAATGTAATATTAAGGTCAAAATTGGGTACTTGATAAGATTCTGCAAAATACTAAAATAGATGATATAAGTGTTTTGAGTCTCAATGTAAATACTGGCGAAATATTTACATAATCTGCGGGGGACGGTGCTCAAATGGTTTTCTTCCTTTTTGGCCGGCCGCCGGCAAACGATCTGGACATCATCTGACACCGCCGTAATGCCGCCTCTGGGAGTCCGGGTCCCTCAGGGCTCTATATTGAGCCCGACCCTTTTCAACATCTTTATGACCCCATTGGCGGCGGTGGCGGAGTCATTTGGTGCCCGGATCGTGTCATATGCCGACGACACCCAGCTCCTCTTCTCTTGCGAGAGAGGGGCTGACTTTGACGGGGAGAGTATCCAGAATTGCCTTGGGGCTGTGTTCGCATGGTTCCAACTGAACAGCCTCAAGTGCAATTCCGACAAATCGGAGGTACTCTTCTTCGGGTGCGATACGGAGCCTAGCTGGCAGGCCTGGTGGCCCATCGACATGTTCCCTCCGTCCGGCTCTTCTCCCATGGCTAAAAACTTGGGGGTTAAGATGGACAAGGGGCTGACGATGAAAGCCCAGATCTTGGGGGTTACCGGCACTTGCTTCGGCCTGTTAAAAATGCTGCGGAGGTTTTTGCCTCTCTTGTCCGAGGAGCACAGGAGGCTGACGGTGCAGGCTTTGATAGGCTCCAGGTTGGATTATGCCAACATTCTTTACCTGGGCCTGCCAGAGTATCTGCTACAAAGACTTCAAGTTGCACAGAACGCGGCGGCCAGGGCCATCTTTGGCCTAAGTAGACGCGCCAGCGCCGCTGGGTTGTTGGTGACGTTACACTGGCTACCCATTCGCAAACGGATCGCCTTTAAGGCTCTGACCTTGGCCTACAAAGCGCTCCATGCTGTAGGAGCTAAACATCTCCAAAAGAGACTGACCTTTTACCATCCGACTCGCTCGTTGAGGTCAGAATCTCTACTTCTGGCGGCTGTTCCCGCGTGAAGAGGGCTCGTCTCGGGGGCCGCTCTTTCAGTCTGTTGGCCCCACAGATGTGGAATGCATTACCGCTCCCTTTGCGGGGGGCGTCTACTCTCCTTGATTTTAGAAGAGGTCTCAAAACCTGGCTGTTTTCCCAATAGGTCTGCCAGTAGTTTCGCTTTCTTTTTGTTTTTCTTTGTAATCTCTTTTAGCTGTGTTGTGTTATTCCGAAATCTGTTCTCCTTACCTAAAAGCGCCGGGACACTCTTTTTGAGTAACCGTTGCGCTATACAAAAGAATAAATAACATAACATAACATAACATAACATAATGTATACATAACATGCATAATGCTCTGTACACATACTGGGATAAATATGAAGGCAACCGGTTTCACAACCAAAGCATATTTATTGAGTAGGTATTAACAATTTGTGGACCCGCAAAAGCCGAATCATTACCAAAGGTCGCATCTATTTTAATATCAATAGATCGATTTAGCTAAACGAAACCCATTCCATTTGGCTAGCGTAATATGTGCTATTCAATACATATACTGTAGGATTTTCGTATCTCACGTCGTTGTTTATCTTTAGGAACAAGGAAAGGTAAACATGAATGGTGGTAGGGCCAGGGCCCAATATGTTAGGGACATACATATTGGAACAGCGAATGAGATCGCTGCTCACAGAATTGGGTTTGTAGAATTGACGCGATCTCGGTTTGTTGACAAAGACGGAAATGGATGGGCGTATACCGGATGTTATTCGTAGGACGGACCACATTGAAAGCAGGATTTGGTATAGAAGGAAAGTTGGACGCATAAACGGAAGTCATCGGGAACAGACCAGATGTAATGGAGGTGTTGGACCTTGGTGAGAACAGGTTAGATTACACAGGTGTATCTCGTTGGATTTTGCCCGGGAATTTTAGCGGGTCTTGATTGGACATGGGGTTCCTTATATTGTGCGGGATTTCACGGAATGATTGCTATCGGGATTTATCGAACCCGGGCGGAGTTGAAGAAAATGAGGCTTCCAATGTATCTGTAAGTGTCTAGCAAACGAGGAAAGGAGTAATAAGTACAAGAGTAGAAAGAGTAATACTAAGAGTGTGACGTGTTTGTCCTCTTCTGCTCCTGTAGATTATGGTTTTTGCAGTGAAGAAACAAGGTCTGAAACAGGAATTGTCAAGATATTCATTTTTTAGATATTTGGGTGAGTGACTGTTGGCGATACATTTTTTTATAGTAGGAGGTGCAAGGATTTTAGATTTACTAAGCTTAATGAATGAGGCTCTAAAGGATGAACTGTTTGATCACAATAGGTGAGATGATTGGAGAATTCTACCCGAAGAATTGAAACATTTCAAGAAGGGGCATATCCGATGTGGACAATATTAGCTTATTTGCTCACAGGTACATTTATTCATGTTGAGATAGAATTTAGCAACAGCGATGTATTGGGAGTGATTAGAATAAACTTGCCATGGGCTATGTGTGCCTATATAAAATACTTGTGCATAGAGTACCAGAAATTGTCGAATGCATTTTAAAGGGGTTTTAGAGAGGATAAGCTCTCTTTGAAAGGTCATGCTCTACAGTTACTAGGAGTCAGGAAGATGGCAGACTCCGATTGACTGAACCTTTTCTATTACTAATAAAGTCTGGTATTATACTTTTAGATTGATAAAGGTGTATGATTGACCTTGGGAGCCTCCTACATTTAAGGAATTGAAACATTGCAGATTTGGAAGCATCAAAATAGTAATATTTTTAAGGTGAGCCCTATAGTGTTGAATATAATTGAATGTAACCCATATGGCATCATATTTGCCACTAGAGTTAAATCTCGAACAGGTTGCCCATACTATCCCGGTATGTCAAACACATGTAACAAAATAAATGTTTGGTATTTATAAGGTACAGGTGTCTTTGTATATAAAAACTCCCGCAAAATCTCTTGGTTCTTGAGCAAATGTCATAAAAATGTTTTGTAATATTGTTACCTTATTGGTACCAGGTTGTACGGTGTTGTAACAACACATGTAAATTTTCGTTTTTGTTCACAAATACAATAAGATGTGTAACTTGACTTATACATATACATTTTGTGTTTACATTTACAGCCCTGATGACTTCTTATCTCCAGGACGAAACGCGTTGGCTGTTGGCAGTATAAAGAAATATACTAAGAACACAAGAATTATATTGTTTTCTTGATGAACTGTTGCTTGATAATCATTGATTTTGTTGTGTCAATTGTGATTAAATAATTGTTCATAGACAGCCTTCACCAGTACCCCTGATTCGGTGCCAAGTAGAAGGACCACCCCCCAGGGTACCCACTAACCCTCTACCATGTATTAACTTACCCCACGTAGCAGCCCCATATGTAATTATTCTAACAGGGTTCCCGGAGCTGAGGTCAGACCAGACAGAGGCCCATGATGAGCTTAAAAACAAAACTACGTTCTGGCGGAACAAGCATAGGCCTCTAGTAGGTAACAAATAGGGGGAAATTTTGTTGGTACGTAGGGTGAATTGGGTGGGGAATAGGCCTAAGGATACCATTGGGGATTCTGTGGTGGTAAACTTTAGGAATCAGCGCGTCGTTGATCAAATAGTAAGGTGGGGACCGACTACTAACTCTAGCAACATTAGATCTATGCCCTTAATTTCTTTCTACCCAAGGGGAATTCATAACCCGGGGTTGGATCAGGTCAGCCAAAGTAGAAGTGAATGGAACGTGGTTGGGTGTCGTCGCAGACCTTTATATGGGCCCCTTATGAACCAAGGAGTGACATACCTGCAGAATAGATTTGATCCCTTGATGTCCCTGGAAGAGTTGGATTGACTAGGGAAGGACAGAACCCCCAGAAGAGATACAGTAGGGAAAAAAGCCCTGATAAAGACATGGCACAGTCTACAATTATAGCCCAGACCGATTTATTAGGTGTAGTTGTTGAGTCAATGGACGGAATCATAGAGGGTCCACAAGTCAGGCCTGCAGCTGACATGGAAAAAATGGGGTTGGATAGTACCTGGTCACGCCACCAGCAACTGAAATCACACTCCCTACTTGAGCCCAAGGAAGCCCTGATTAGTGATAGGATAGAAAACAACAATCTTATCACACCTTTAGTAAGGATAACTCAAAAGCAGGAGGGGTTAAAGCTGCTATCCTGGAACATAGCAGGACTCGCAGCGAAATTTCAAATTTGATGATCAGGACTGGAAGCAATATATCACCAGGTTCCATGTAATATGTTTGCAGGAAACCTGGGTGATTGATTGCAACCCTTTCTTTCTTTCTTTCTTTCTTTCTTTCGGGGTTCAAGTGTTTTTCAGTACCTGCCCAGAAGTCAGCATCGGGGAGAGCCATGCGGGGGCTGGCCATATACGTGGATTTTCATGTAGAAGGAGTGTGGACTAACCTGAACTGGCCATCACATAACATGCAAGCCCTGGGGTTACACTCAAAAGGGTTAAATATCACCTTGATTTTCTGGTATAATGCTGTGGGAGCCAATGGGAAGGGTCCCAAAATAAAAGAATTGGACACGCGCCTTAATGCTGAGTTAGCCGCAGGGAAAAGGGAGGTGGCGCCACCTTCTGGTCTTAGCTGACAACTTTAATAGCCACCTTTGCCCGATCTTGAGACCTGTCAACAAGGATTGGTCCTGTTGCATGGAGGAGGATGGCCCACACTTTCTGCATTCCCCTGAGGGGATGGAATTGGATAGGGTGTTGAAAAGCCACGATTTGGTTCATACCATTGATCTCGTGGCATTGGGAAGTGGAGGGGAGATGAATCCCACATTTAAGGGTAGAGGCTGTCGCTCCTATATTGACTACATTGTGGTCTCTAGCATATTTAAAGTTTTGGTTAAAGGGGCAGATATGGAATGGAGCATATATAGTGACCACAATCCCCTACTGTTGGAACTAAAAGGTCCGCCCACCAAAAATATCACTCGAGGGGTTCGTAACATAGAGAGGGCAACGGACCAGAGGAGGCGACTCAGATGGTCTAAAGTAGATGGGGACACCTTTATAAATCTTTAATCGTGAAAGGTGGAGATGCTTTGAAGGTGTGTTTCGATCTTTCCCTTTTGGGTGTAGCTGTTGTAAATGCATTTGAGGACATGGCGCTCCTGATTGATGGATTACTAAAGACCACTAAGAATGAGAGAACAAATACCACCCCCAGATGGTTCGATAAAGAATAAGTTACAAATCGCCCAATGCAGGCTTGTATATAAAAAGGCAGGAAATACTGTCTTCAATCGCAAGCCTGGGAGGACCTAAGGGAGACAGCGGACAGAAGGGATTTGACAGAGATCTGGAAAATCAAAAATAAACCATGTTTTCAGGACGCAAATGTCCCAGAAATTTGTAACACAATTCTCCCAGAACAATGGCATAACCATTTAAAAAACTTATACAACCTTACTGGTGAAAATAACGAGGGTGATGGTCTGGGCCCCCAGTGGGTTGATAGTCTTGAGTTCACCCTGAAAGAATTGGTAGGGGCCATTCAAGGTTTATCTAAAAACAAAGCGCCTGGCCAGATGGTATACCATCTGATCTCTACCTAAGCAAGATGGAGCTGTGGGCCCCTATCCTGACAAGGGTTTCAAATGCGGCGGCCGAAACTGGCCTCCCGCTCTCCTCGTCCACAGCAACAATAGTCCCAATTTTCAAAAAAGGGAAAAGGGACAATCCCCAATGTTACCACCTGATATCCCTGATTGATGTTATGGCGAAAGTGTTGAGTCGAGTGGTCCTCAACCGCCTCACGGAATGGGCTGATACACACCCGATTATTACTGACACGCAATACGGATTTAGGGAGGGAAGGTCAACAACGGATCATTGTTTGAACCTCTATCTCCTGGTTGCCATATACACCATTGCCAGCAACGAGGCAGTTTATTTAGGGTTCATGGATCTCTCTGCTGCTTTCGATCATGTTAACAGAGAGAAGCTATGAGAGATCATTTCTATTTTCATTGTAGATTTATGATGTACAATTGTCTTTGATAGAGGACATATTAAAAGTGACTAACGACCACTCTATGTGAGTGACTAACGACCACTCTATGATACACAGTTTATTTGGTAAGCTAACTCCAAAGAGTAACCCATTAAGATCCTAAATGTATGTGGAATGAAGAAAAAAGAGAAATTAACTAAAGGGAAAGAAAAGAAAGAAATGATTAAATATAAAATAGGCCCTAGTGCGTTCTTGAAGCTCTCTCTTTTTTACCTACAAAAAGTTACAAATGTATGAAGGCAAATGTTGCAGAATCTGTGAAGAAATTCATAAAATTGTGTGGCGTATATTATATGATTATTGGTAATACTCTGTAAACTGCAAAGGAATCCATAAAATTGTTTGTCTCAGATCACATGACTGTTGCTAAAATGGAGAATAGGTCTGTAAAATATATTGTACATATTGACAATAGGATTGTAAAAATGTATGAGATTTGCAAATTTTTTAATTGTAAATATTGTATCATTATTTTGGGTAATAATTTTTTATATATGTGTTATTTGTAGCCCTGAAGAAGTCTGTGAAGGACGAAACGTGTTGGCTATGGCTACAGACTTTTAAATGAAGATTTAATAAAGAATGAACTCAACAAAGACAACTGATTCTGCCTTTGAATGATTAATATGTGTTTTTAAAAAAATTGGTTATTCTCTGTTCAATTGTGCTGGCCACTGTTGTATTGAGCTTGTATGTAAGGACAGTTTTCTGCCCTGGGAAATTTAGGGGATTGTGAATTCCTGGTCCGTGTCACCAAAGAATTTGTACAACACAGGACGTAAGATTGGTGCAATCATCTTTAACCCCACTCCCCTGAAGTGCTTATCCAAATTGTAATTTTGAGTTTGATTAGCACTAGCTCCTATTACTCTAATAACAGCGATGGACTTTGATGATAAACATGAGGAAATGTTGGGGGATCTATTTAAATCTAAAGGCACCAACCCCAATATTTCAAAAAATGTAACTCCGAAAAATGAGGGCCTAAAAGAAAAGTTTTACAAACTTGAGAAATTGAAAAAACAGGAGCTCGCCAAATGGTGGGACGGGGCAACACTGCGCAAATACATTGAAAATAAAAAGATCCCACGTGGGTTACGAATTTTAATATTTCCCAACTATGAGGACTTAGAACAGGACCTACTAGAGGATTGGGAGGAGGGTCTTTATGATGCATTGCATCGTATGATACGGATCCTAATTACAAACTCTGAGATAAAAGTTAGCAGGTAAAAGAGGAAATTTTGAAACTTGAGAAAGAGATTGCTGAGATGAATTTAAAAGATGCAACCCTAAAGAATTATGAGATCTTAAAGAATGAATTAGCTGCCTATCAAGTGTATTTAAAAAATAAAAAAATAAAGAAAATATTAAGAGACGAAAAGGACTATGCTAATGGACGCATCTTTACCTTCTCCAAAAAATACGATGATGTAACCCCTAAACAGGTGCCTGGCCAGGGAAAATTTGAGAAACCGATAAGTGTATCCTCCAGTGGCACTCACTTTCTTCAATTGAAAGCGATCCAGGCGAGGGCACCAGCCAATTACAAACATCAACATCTTCCCTTTTTTAAAAAAGAGGTTCAATGCTACAGGCTGGTCAACAAAAGGAAAAATCAAAATTCTGAATCAGAAGGGGAGGGGAGGGAAGAAACATAAAGCCAGGCGTCCAAACCAGATTACAGAGCAAGACACAAATGAGAAAATAATTGATGATATTGATGATGACCGTACTGACAATGCATTAAATATTGTGAATTTTTCTGATAAAAATTTGACTGTTCAAGAAGAAACCTTGTTACGAAAAGGGTTGAATTTTTGTGTTACATATCAATCTTTTCAAGTTTTCCAGAAAATTGAGATTAAAAACTTTTTGGGGAAATCATACTGTTGTACGGAATGTTCCCTTGAGCCAGCCCAAAACATCTGAAATGTCTATTGCTGATCTAAATGTAGCCCACCTACTTTGTACATTGGATGAGGAAGATGGAATTGTTGATATCACTGATACTGCTAGATCATTGGATATTATTGAGGATACATCAGCAGATAGTGGTCTAAGAATGCCATCCAAGTTCATTCCACTCAGACCCCAAGATGCTTTCATTGATGAGTTTTATGATAAAGTAACACAGCAATTACACCATCTAGAAGATAAACATATGCGAAATTCTCACTGCAGGCATAATCACAACATCTCTAGGAAAGATAGAGAAACATTAGGTCGTTTACGAGATGACCCTGAAATAGTTATTCGAGAGGCTGACAAAGGGGGAAATATTGTAATAATGAACCGATCAGACTATCTAGGAGAAATCGATAGGCAATTAGGTAATACTGAATGTTACGCTAAGTTAAAAGAAAACCCGACAAAACAGATTGAGCGCAATATCAACTCGTGCTTGAGAGATTGGCATGAATCTTGTCTTCTTTCTGATACGGAGTATAAGTTTCTAAAAGTGGAGGATTCCCGCTACCCATGTATATATATCCTCCCGAAAATCCATAAGGGGGGGAGGGCTTTCCACCAGGTAGGCCAATAATATCTGGTAATGAGGGACCAACTGAACGTCTCTCACAATTTGTGGATGGATACCTCCAGCCTTTTGTTAAGAACTTACCCTCCTATCTTAGAGATAGTAGAGACGTGTTGTGCAAATTGGAGGACTTTGCCTGGGACAGCTCTAACTTGCTCTTCGTAACATTAGATGTGGATAGCCTTTATACATGTCTAAAAACTGATTGTGGGCTAGATGCATTAAAATACTTTTTATATAAGTGTGATGCTAGCAATCTTGAAAACACGCTTATGCTGTTAGAAATGACAAGAATGATGCTTGAAATGAATGCTTTTCTGCACAATGGAGACTGGTTTCTGCAAAGACAAGGGACAGCCATGGGATCCAGGTTTGCTCCGTCTTATGCAAACCTGTTCATGGGTGTGTACGAGACGGAGCATGCTTGGGGGCGTGGGTCCCAACATTGGACTAACAACATCATTTTCTATCGTAAATACATAGATGATGTCCTAATGATTTGGAATGGAGGAGTAACTGAACTACCCTCCTACCATGAGTACTTAAATCAAAATAGATTTAATGTAAAGATGACTATGAATTACTCAGGTGAAACCATTGACTTTTTGGATCTAAAATTATATGTGAGGAATAATAAGATCCACAGTGACATCTTCAAAAAAGTAACAGCATGTAACAGTGTCTTACATGCTGAAAGTGCACATCCCAAGGGCACAATAAACGCTATACCATACGGGGAGAATGTAAGAGCCCGTCGCAATTGTAGCGAAGAGCCACATTTTCAAAAACATATCAAATCCATGAAAAATGATTTAAAAAAAAAAGCTACACCAAAGAATGTTTAGAGAAAGCGGAATCGAGGGCAATGAAAGTGGATCGAAAATTCACATTACAGATTCACCCTGACAAACATAGCAGGAATATTAACAACAAGAAAGATGAGGTTCTGTTTATAACGGAATATAATGTACATAGCAACCATGTATATAATATCTTACGAAAAAATTGGTATCTGATTGCTTCTGGCCAAATGCCATTAGGTACGGTATCTGAGAAACCTAGGGTTGTGTATAGGAGGGGAGAAAACCTCAAAAAAATTCTTTGTCCAAGCTACGTCAGGGAACAGAAAAAAGAAAAAAAAGAGATACGTGGAATATCATGGTTAACTAAAAAAACGGCTGGTTTTTATGTTTGCGGTTCATGTGTGACATGCCGAGTTGGTGTGAACAAAAAAATTAAATTCAAGTACAATACTGAAAGAGAATATTTCATCAGGACTTTTATTAACTGCAACACCACCTATACAGTCTATGTATTGGGATGCGATACAAAAGGGGATGATGGACGGAGCGTTTGAGCAAATCAAACACTCACCCCCAGTCAACTGATCTGGGTTTAATCCATCACCATTGTTTAGCCCACTCAGCCACCCCAGTTCAGACATGGCCATATGCAAATCAGTCTGACCCTGTGCCTCATGGGAACAGTCCAGCCCGAACTGCCAAGCCATGTCTTCCCTGGACCGGAAACAAGCATCCTGGGACCGGTTTCGGATTCATAATCCTCATCAGCCAGGCTATCTTGAATCCAGTGGCCAAGTGAGCAAGGGACTCACGTCTGAGCATACCCTGCCAATTTAGGGCGAACAAAGTGATACAGAAGGGAATGATGGACAGAGCGTTTGAGAAAATTAAACACTCACCCCCAGTCAACTGATCTGGGTTTAATCCATCACCATTCTTTAGCCCACTCAGCTACCCCAGTTCAGACATGGCGATATGCAAATCAGTCTGACCCTGTGCCTCATGGGAACAGTCCGGCCCGAACTGCCAAGCCATATCTTCCCTAGACTGGAAACAAGCATCCTGGGACCAGTTTCGGATTCATAATCCTCATCAGCCAGGCTATCTTGAATCCGGTGGCCAAGTGAGCAAGGGACTCACGTCTGAGCATACCCTGCCAACTAAGGGCGAACAAAGCGATACAACAGGGGATGATGGACGGAGCGTTTGAGCAAATCAAACACTCACCCCCAGTCAACTGATCTGGGTTTAATCCATCACCATTCTTTAGCCCACTCAGCCACCCCAGTTCAGACATGGCCATATGCAAATCAGTCTGACCCTGTGCCTCATGGGAACAGTCCAGCCCGAACTGCCAAGCCATGTCTTCCCTGGACCGGAAACAAGCATCCTGGGACCGGTTTCGGATTCATAATCCTCATCAGCCAGGCTATCTTGAATCCAGTGGCCAAGTGAGCAAGGGACTCACGTCTGAGCATACCCTGCCAACTTAGGGCGAACAAAGCAATACAAAAGGGGATGATGGATGGAGCGTTTGAGCAAATCAAACACTCACCCCCAGTCAACTGATCTGGGTTTAATCCATCACCATTCTTTAGCCCACTCAGCCACCCCAGTTCAGACATGGCCATATGCAAATCAGTCTGACCCTGTGCCTCGTGGGAACAGTCCAGCCCGAACTGCCAAGCCATGTCTTCCCGGACCGGAAACAAGCATCCTGGGACCGGTTTCGGATTCATAATCCTCATCAGCCAGGCTATCTTGAATCCAGTGGCCAAGTGAGCAAGGGACTCACATCTGAGCATACCGTGCCAACTTAGGGTGAACAAAGCAATACAAAGGGGATGATGGACGGAGCCTTTGAGCAAATCAAACACTCACCCCCTGTCAACTGATCTGGGTTTAATCCATCACCATTCTTTAGCCCACTCAGCCACCCCAGTTCAGACATGGCCATATGCAAATCAGTCTGACCCTGTGCCTCATGGGAACAGTCCAGCCCGAACTGCCAAGCCATGTCTTCCCTGGACCGGAAACAAGCATCCTGTGACCGGTTTCGGATTCATAATCCTCATCAGCCAGGCTATCTTGAATCCAGTGGCCAAGTGAGCAAGGGACTCACATCTGAGCATACCCTGCCAACTTAGGGTGAACAAAGCAATACAAAAGGGGATGATGGACGGAGCGTTTGAGCAAATCAAACACTCACCCCCTGTTAACTGATCTGGGTTTAATCCATCACCATTCTTTAGCCCACTCAGCCACCCCAGTTCAGACATGGCCATATGCAAATCAGTCAGACCCTGTGCCTCATGGGAACAGTCCAGCCCGAACTGCCTAGCCATGTCTTCCCTGGACCGGAAACATTTGCATATGGCCATGTCTGAACTGGGGTGGTGTGGAGTGCAAAAAAACGATGGATGTAGGCCCAGATCATTAACGAGGATTTGGCTCTACCCCTAGATCTACGCTCCCTAGAGAGGCAAGGGTCCTTGCCAGCTGAAGCTTCTGCTATTCAGGACATTAACGATCCTGGCAGTGAAGATGTAAATCCAGCCTATAACTCTGATCCAAGAATACCGACTCCCCCCAGCCTTGAAGGTGATATGCTCTTAACTAATAGCATCGAGCATATTCTAAAGTCCCTCATTCTACCAGTAATAGAGAGGCTCAAAGAGCTATCAGCAAGGCTGGATTGTTTTGAGCAGGGAACTCTGGATAACTTCTTTTCTGTGAAGACTCTTATAAAGACACAATTAAAGATTAGCCCTGGAGTAGTTTCCAAGAAAGAGATACCATCTGCATCTCCCGCTAAGCATACTAAATCTCCACCCCTGAATAAGGGAGACAACCAAGGTACTTCCAGAGCTGCAAATACTGCGTTAAGAACGGCACCAAAGCTTAAAATTCCGGTGGTAGCCGCTCTAAATAAAAAGGCAAGTAAGCCACCAGTTCATTTTCCATTTGTTGAAGACAAGGAAGAATGTGGCACGATCTGTCAATCTGGAGAAGGATCTCTTCCCTGTAACATTATGCCAAATATTCCACCCAGGGCTGCCACTTTCCCGGTGACCCCACCAGCCCAGGTTCGTTTGCTCCCTTCCACACATGTCCCGATCATAACATCTCCAACAACAGATACGGAGCAGGTATCCTATCCACCACATTGCACAAACTATCTTATTCAACCCGGGAACACAGCTGTGAACAATGAGCCTGTTCTGGGGGTCATGAGTTGGAACTTAGCGGGCATAGCTAGGAATTTAGGTCTTCCAGAATGGCACTTGCAAGTAGAACAGCATTCCATTTGCATCTTCCAGGAAACTTGGAGTCTTGAACCCACTTATAAGCCAGGTTATTCTACATATTTCTTGCCCGCTCTGCTGTCACCCTCGGGGAGGGGCCGGCCCTCGGGGGGACTCCTTATATAGGTGGACATTTCACTGGGGTGTAGCATTAACCAGAAACATAGTGATTCAATGGATATCCTCAGAATCTCACTGAAAGGCCCAGGTAGCAGGTGGCCGCTTGAGATACTGAATGTATATGCTAGAGGCACTAGAGGTAGCTCCCTCTCCCCCACTGTAGCCCTGCTTGAGAGAGCCTTGGATGACTGTGGTGTGGGTGCACAAGTTATGATTGCAGGGGATTTTAACTGCACGTTTGAACCCCTTGCGACAGAGGATATTCTGGGTGTTTTTGAGGATGACCTGAGGAGGGGTATACCAATTCTGGCTTTTGAGCCAATAAAGAGATGGTCTCAGAGGGTGATCCAAATAAACGCCTTGACACTGGAATATGGCCTGCGAGCCGTAAATGGAAGAACCACCTCTGACCCCTTGGGCACCCATACATATAACAGGGTAAATCACACCTCCAGGATTGATTATATCCTCCTCGATCTAAATCTCTGGCAGCATGTCATGGACATGGTTGTAACACCCACCACAGATAGTGACCAAAACTTCCTCTCACTGCCCTTAAAGCATCTATGGCTAAGCACCCCAACTTTATAGATTGCTAACATGACAACATTGAGTACTACCCTGTCTAACTGTGGTAGGCGACTTAAATGGCGAAAAGTGGCCCTAGATGAATCAAAACTTCAGGCTATAGACCAACTCCTGGAAGTCTCACTGAGTAAGATGGGAACATTTTCCTTAGAACATCCTGGTATATCCAGAATCACACCATTATTCCAGGAGACCATAAACTCGATAGGTAACCTGTTTATGGCACAAACGCAAGGAGGTAGGCCAGCCGGACACCAGAAACCAAAAGCAAAACAGGGGTGGTATACATCTAAATGTAGAGAGAAGAAAGCATGCCTCATTAAAGCTGTTAAGGCAAAATGACAGCCCCTTGTTCTGCAAGCCAGAGCAGAATATAAACAAGTGATCGAATGTGCTAAAAAGGAATGGGAGGATGCCTACTGGCAAACTTTAAGAGAGGCAAGCGCTGGGCGGGATGCAGCCCGCTTTTGGAGCACCATTAGGGCTAGGAACAGGCCTGACAGTGAACTTATAACTTGTAATATAACTGGGCAGGCTTGGTTTGAGTATTTCTCTAACCTGTACTCATATCAACCAAGGGCTCCAACCTCCCTTATGCCCTATAGCTCTCCAGTACCCACGGGAGACGAAACGATCTTCCCATTTACAATCAAGGAGGTAGAATATGCTACTAGCTGTATTGTGCCCCAGAAGGCAGCAGGTCCCGACGGAATTCCGGGGGATCTGCTTCGTTCCAATTTGCAGAAATGGGGGAAGCTTATCCACATTTTACTTACTGCGATTGAAAATGGTGGAGCCATCCCCGACTCTTGGAAGGGGGCAAAGGTCGTCCCTATTTTTAAAAAAGGCCGAAGGGAAGACCCTGCCAACTATCGACCAATAAGTTTACTGGATTCAACCCAGAAGGTCATGGGTAAGGTGGTGCTGGAGAGAATTCTCCAATGGGCAAATGACAAAGAGATCCTCTCAGACTATCAGGCTGGCTTTAGGACTGGCACTGGCACGATAGAGCAGGCCTTTAGGCTCTTATTACTATATTGGAAGGTGGTGGTTATAGGCAGAGGCAGTCTTTTCTTGGCATTTATTGACCTGAAGACTGCCTTTGACCTTGTGCCCAGAGATCAACTATGGGGCGTGCTGGCGGATATGGGGATTCCCCTAAATATTCTGTCAATCTTAGTGCGATTGCATGATGGTAATTTTGCTCAGGTTCGATGGGGCACTGATGGGCAGAAAACTAGCAGGATACTGGTGGGGAAAGGGATACGCCAGGGATGTGTTCTTGCTCCAACCCTTTTCTCACTTTATGTGAATGGGGTTGTGGAGCACTTGCTTAAACATCCCTCAGATGCACCATCCCTGGCAGGGGAAAAAATCCCCACTCTTCTCTTTGCCGATGATACGCTATTAATTTCAAAAACCCCGGCCGGCCTCCAGGGCCTCTTAGTCAACTTCCAGACCTTTTGTGACTATCGGGGCCTAGTAATAAATACAGATAAAACAAAGTATTTGGTTTTAAATCCCCCAAAAAAACGAGGTCGTCCCCCTGTACTTAATAAAACGCCTCTGGAAAGGGTCACTGTTTTTGACTATCTAGGTATCTGGATTACGGATACTATGCAGTGGACCCCCCATCTGCTGAAAATGCTACTTAATCATAAAAGGGTTACAGGGGCACTCGCTAAAGAACAGCGATCTTCTTCAACTAAACCCATTGCCCCTGTCTTGGATATTTACAAGGCAAAGGGTGTTGGCTCCGCCTTGTATGGCGCAGAACTTTGGGGCACTTTTAACACCGATCTTCTAACTAGGTCTGAGAACAAGTTTTTAAAAGGTATTATGTCCCTCCCACAGAGCACACCTACGCTACCCCTCCTGCTGGACCTTGGATGTCAACAAATTAGCGATGTGGCAAGACTACGGCCATTACTTTTATGGGCCAGGCTGTGGCGTGTTCCTGAACTTGCCAAATACGCCAAAGGCCTAACGGAGGTGATGTCATTGGCAGGGTGGCATAGGATGAGATGGCTAACTGATGTTAAGGATTTGCTTGGTAAATTGGGACTCAGTGAAGCCTGGGAAAGTCGGTCCTCCCCCCCGAAGGCTGTGCTAAAAACTATGTATTGAAACTGGGTCAGTAGAAGAATCACCACAGACCCATCTCTTGGTAGGCTCTCAGAGGAATTTCTAACACACAAGGACGTACCTTACCAAGAGCTCTATTTGGATATGGTCTGGAAACATTATGATAGGGCCCTATATTTTAGATTCAGAGCGGGGTCTCTTCCTGTACGTGCCCTAACAGCCCACTGGAAACCACCGTACCAGTCAACAGCATTCTGTCCCTTCTGTGGTACCACCATGGAGTCAATAGAACACTTTATGTTTGTTTGCCCGGCTTATGTACGTCCAAGGCAAATTTGGCTAGGGTACTAGGCACTCTTCCATGGCACTTCGAATTTTAATATCAGATACTCAGCCCATGTATGTTTTTGGCCTTGCAAAATTTTTATCATGGGCATGGTCCATCAGGACTAAACGGCTATTAACTGTTGTTTAATTGTTTGAGTTTTAAATATTGTGACTGATTGATAAATGGTTATTCCTTTTAAAGATTGTTAAGACCTTGTTTTTATCCTATTGAATTAGGTCATTTTTAATCTGTATTTGTTCTTAACCCTCTTTGGATAAAATGTTTAATGTATGTAAATAGTCTCTAAATGCATCCACGCTGTATTTTCTATGTCTTGCTTTTATGATGTAACAATCGAAATAAAGCTGTTGAACTGAACTATTGGTAAAAAGGAGGTACCAAACAGAAAATCAATTCAGCAAAGTGTCAGAATTGTCTTCAATTAGTATAGAACACAATCCTCCTTTCTCTTTGGCATCGATGCGTTTCGACGGACCTTCTAATAAAGCCACCTTCATCAGGCATACATATAATGTCTTCCCAGTTAATTCTGTAATTTAAAAAGATTTTTGTTTAAAAAAAATGTATATATACAATGAACATCCTATAAAGCACATCTCATAATTGCATTGCCTCGAGTGTTATTTAGAAGTATCACAAAACATTTATTCACATGACAAAATACAACATTTACAGCATTAAATCAGCACAAACAAATTATCATAACATTGACAGAGAACAGCACATTATAATGACAAGGATATCCCTGATATTCCTTACTTAGAGGACACATCACTCTCAATGTATCTAACCTTTCTCTAGGGTTATATACATCACCAGGGTACTTATTCTCTCCGAGTGCTCCCCTCTAGAGCATCATACATGTTCACTTATTGTTAAGCATATTTACATTGTGGAGCATATTTACATTGTACCCCATTTCATTTTTAAACATGAGCCTAATACTTGTCATAAGGGCCCACTGATAAAATCTGATAACAGAGGCAGAACTTTCTCTTTCACATTCTAAGAGGAATATAAATGAGTCCATCCTGGTAGGTCATTCACTGAGGGGAACAAACAGGACCACCCTATCGATAAAAGAACTTATACCATATTTTCTGCAGTCACATACCTCACGTACTAGTTCTCAAAATTGATTCTTTTGGGTAGATACCTCCTATGTCCTTCAAGTGCCTCTCGTCCTGCGAGAAGGAACGCCTCAAAACCGGCAATCTATGATTTCAAAGATAGATGCATAAAGGCATGTAATGTATATACAGCCCAAACGCGTTAAAGTTATTAAAACGCTATACGAACACCAACACATGCAAAAGTAGACCCACCTTGCACGGTGCTTATTTTTGCAATATGATTAAGATCCAGGATTGATATCTCTGGTCATACAGCACTGAGTTAATGACGATTCCAGTATATACTGCAAGATAAGAACAGTAACCCATGAGTCGAGGGTGCATACATGCCTCCTTTGGCACAGTCATTCCTTAATAGAAGTAAGCATATACTCACATCTTTAAAATAAACTATCTCCTAGACACGCGGTAAACATAATAGACCTCCGTTAGGTTTCTTTTTAATCAGCCACCTAAAAACATAAGTAGAGATAATCACTCTATGGATCTCCTATTTTATCCATCTACCTTGTCGCGAATCCCGTAAAACAATACGACACATACAGGCGGTGGCAAATGGCAGCTACGTGATGGCGGTTCCTTCGTATGTCCTATTTCTTGATAGAATACCACCTGAAACGCCAAGAGACGGACACACTTAGGAGTCAAATCCATGCCTACAACACGACCGGCATAAAGCAACACCGCAGCTATTATTACCGTAATTGTCGAATCGCCGGCATCTCGTGTGTAATCAGACTCCAGCTTGCAGACTTGGAAACCAAAAGACAGACCGGCCATCCTTTAAATACTCATATAAACCGCGGCAGCCCGTCGCAACTGTGGATATCCAGATCTCTCTCGATCTCATACTTCCTGTTTCTAGTCAAGTCATCGGAGTAGAAATAGGACTATCCAAGTTCCATATATCAAACTCCAGCAAGTTTCTAATTTATTAAAATATGTAGTTTATATGATAGATAGAAATCGAGTACTCATCGAATTTACAATTCCACCATGATAACGGATGCCGCTTCTAAATTATACATCGCGCAATGCTAAAACTAGATATTGCAAGCCGAATACGCTTATCCATCTACAAACGCGTCATATAGTGATCGCATTCAGATACAATGCATGTGTAAATGCCCTAAGCATAGGCCATACGACAAACTCATATGCAGTAAGATATCCATTTGTGTAGGAAGTATTAAGTAAAAGCACAAGCTTAGACACTCATTATGCGGCCCAATATTACACGTTTGTGTTATATATACCAAACACGTCCACAGAGATTATCTATCAATAGAATTAATGCCCACTGTCAGGATATCACAAAAAACACACCACTATAGCCGCATCAAGCTATGAACGTTAGTGTAATGTGAGCCCACACCTCACCAGGCGCAACACAAGTGATGGTCAGGTTAAATTGCCTCCATCAAACAGGTTTCCTTAAAAACTAAGTGAAATTCAACTGCATCTTATCTACACTATGCCATCTAGTAGGAGGAAAAAACGAATACACTCTACTAATGTTACAGAACGAACACAGCTATCCTTGTCTAAGCAAGACCGCTCCAATGTTCCTTTCCCATTCTTCCCTGGAGTTCAACCCCTTTCTCACGGTATTGAAATAGGAAATGTACCATTGTTCTCTATGTTTACGCATGGTGGTGATGTTACCACCCCTCTTGCCAATTTTTACCTTCTCCAGGATGAACCATTTGAAGTCACTCTCCCCATGCCTTTTCTCCAGGAAGTGTGTGACAATGGGAGCTGTGATCTTTTTAGTTTTTATAGCAGATCTGTGCTCTTGAAACCTGATAGGGGCTTCTCTCCCTGTCTCTCCAATATAACAGAGTCCACACGGACAAATAAGAAGATAAATGATGTTCTTACTTCTACAATTTTTGTGTGTTCTACATTTCACGGTCATTCCATTGTTGGTAAACTCAGAAGCAACTATACATTGGGGGCATACATTGCAAGTTCATCATCTAGAGTTGCCTACCACTCTAGTATTATCTATCGTTCTTTGTTGATCCACAACATTATCCCTTTATGTGTGGACCAACAAGTCACGCAAGTTTTTATTTTTCTTGAATGCATACAGTGGTCTCTCTAGGGTAACCTCCTCGTCATGATTAAGGATATGCCAGTTCTTGTTGACCACATTTTTTATCTTATTGCTCAGACCAGAGAACTTGCTCACAAAAACAATTTTGTTCATTTGGCCTCTTTCTTTTTTTGTTTTCTGATTTAATGCTTCGTGGTCATAGAACCTACTCCCTCTTAAGTGAGTGAGATAGCAGTTTTCTTGGGTACCCCCGATCTTTGAATTTATTTTTTAGCACTTCTGCATGCTTATAAAAATCCATAACATCAGAACAATTTCTTCGAAGCCGAAGAAATTGGCTGAAGGGAATACTCTCCTTCAGGGACTTTGGATGGAAACTCGAAAAGTGAAGAAGAGTATTCTTGGCCATAGGTTTAGTGAATAGCTCAACTGATAGAGCGCTGTTGGAATTTCGAATAGAGATATCTAAAAAGTCAACCTTATTAGTGCTGTAAGAAGATGTAAACCTAAGGTTTGGGTCCCCTAAATTAATCCAACTCAAGAATTCTTCAAGAAGCTCAATGGTTCCTTCCCAAATAAAGAAAATATCGTCGATGTAGGTGTACCAGCCCGCTACATTTTCGAAAAAAGGAGCCATTTCATTATGTATATGTTTGGCTTCAAAGTAACCTACATAAAGGCAAGCCAGACTAGGGGCACATGTGGCCCCCATGCTGGTCCCCTTCAGCTGCCTCAGTTTTGAATAAGAAAACATTGTTTGTAAGAATTAACCTAACACAGTCAACAATAAAATCTTTATTAGCACCACCCAAGTCCTGGTTGGTCAAGAGAGCATCAATGACATCTACTGTGTCCGACTGAGGTATGTTTGTATAAAGAGACTCAATGTCAAGGGTGACCAGACACTGAGTCTCTTCACAGAACGGTAAGCCCTCTACCAGCGAGATGATATGCGCAGAATCTCTCACATAAGATTTCAAGCTACAGACTAGGGGTCTAAGAAAATGGTCCACGTATTTACTGACCGGCTCCAATAAAGAGTCTATGCTGCTGACAATGGGCCTCATGGGGGGGAACCAATTTATGTTTGGGCAGTTTAGGTAGGCCGAAAATAGCCGGAGTCTTGGGTTCTAGGTTGTTCATAAATCTAAACTCTTCCTCGCAGATATACCCGGCCTCTCTTGCATCTGTTAAAAGATTTAAGCATTCACGTGCTATTTCGGTTATACAGGTGGCATTCACACGCACATAGTGTTCTTCAACATTTAGTAATTTGAACATCCTGTCCTCATAGTCTATGGTGTCAAAAACAACAACACCACCACCTTTATCTGCAGGCTTTATTGTTAAGGTGGTGTCATTACTCAGTTTGTTAAGTGCTACTCTCTCATCCTTACTAATGTTAGAACTATATGGTTTCTTGTCATTGTCTAAGAGTTTGTGAATCCCGCTCTCCACTGATACTTCAAATGCTTCCACATTTTTACCCACCATACCTAAGGTTGGGGTAAACGTTGACTTTGGCCTAAATTCTGAAATGTTCTCACGATCCCTGCTCTCTCTATTTTCAAAAAATCTTCTGAGTCTTACTTTCCTCGGGCATGACTCTAAAAAATGACCCTGATCACGCAAATTTCTCCCGGAGTTCTCGCTACCCTGACCACCCTCATCTTCGCTTCTAGAGCCAGATGACTCAGAGAAGGTGACTTGCCTTTTACCTCCTCTTGAGTAAACTTGTTTATTTTGTGGTCTCTGCCAGTTTCCATTGTTTCTAATTTGGTAATAGTTCTCTTTTAAGTAGGGATATTCTCTTTCCTCAGAGAAATGTTCAATATCTTTCTTCAGTTTATTTGTTTTTTGTTAAGTAGATAGTCACTGTATCCTCCCACATCTCTATTCATATCCTCAAGTAATCTTTTCGCCTCTTCTAATGCAGGGCAGTTCTTAAGTTCAGTCTCTAATTGGTGTATTGCATCTTTCTCTATAATAATAAGATGTTGAGCAGTGTCAATTATTAAGAGCATCCAATCTCTACTACATCGGTTAGCGATCAGTGCCCATGTCTCAAGAAACTTCTTATTATCAATAAATAGACCAGGTTTGTTGCGTAACTGTAGGCCAATAGGAATAGTACCAGATTTGACATATTCAACCAAAAAGTCTGCATGGGCTTCAGTACGGATAAGCTTTTTTTTAGATTTAGCAATTTGCCCCAATTTTCTCCTTTGCCTGAAACCACGGTAATTTTATTTCCGCTTTTTGTATTAATTATGCAATTTAGCTGGTCCTCACTGAACCCAAAGGTCCTAATCTGATCCAGCGCCATTTGCAATTATTGACACTTCAATAACAAAGCAAAACTCTCCAGCCAAAAAAGACTGTACACAAATATCTCTAGTAAAAGAGCGAGGGACCCCACAACCAAAGGGATGGAGTACCACAATGGACTTTCGTCAAACAAATATTCCCTTTGGGACACCTTACTGTTGGAACATATATTCTCAGCACACATGAACAAGAACAACAATACTGACGTGATACTGTACTAGCGAAGCAGAATGTAAAATCAGACAAAATTATGAGAATATACTGAACAGTTTATTCATATTACAATATATTACAAAATAATTTAAAAGGGGGAACAGACAATTAAAATAAGGAAACACTCAAATTCCTATTGGTAAAAAGGAGGTACCAAACAGAAAATCAATTCAGCAAAGCGTCAGAATTGTCTTCAATTAGTATAGAACATAATCCTCCTTTCTCTTTTGCATCGACGCGTTTCGGTTGACCTTCTAATAAAGCCACCTTTATCAGGCATACATATAATGTCTTCCCAGTTAATTCTGTAATTTAAAAAGATTTTTGTTTAAAAAAATGTATATATACAATGAACATCCTATAAAGCACATCTAATAATTGCATTGCCTCGAGTGTTATTTAGAAGTATCACAAAACATTTGTTCACATGACTAAATACAAAATTTACACCATTAAATCAGCACAAACAAATTATCATAAGATTGACAGAGAACAGTAAATTATAATGACAAGGATATCCCTGATATTCCTTACTTAGAAGACACATCACTCTCAATGTATCTAACCTTTCTCTAGGGTTATATACATCACCAGGGTACTTATTCTCTCCGAGTGCTCCCCTCTAGAGCTTCATACATGTTCACTTATTGTTAAGCATATTTACATTGTGGAGCATATTTACATTGTGCCCAATATGGCGCCAATTTTTGTAACACCGCTTCGCTATTAAGGTATTTAGGGTAACGGTAGTATTTTGTTTGGGCTGACAAATATGTAAAACACACAACATGATGTTGCCCTGCAAATAAAATCTCTTCTTAAGGAAATCTTGAAATTTTTAAATAAGAATAACCACTATAAATGTGGCAGTAATGATATAAATAAATATAAGAAAATAATTCATTAGGTAAAAAATTTACCTGAGTAAATAGGACACACTTAAAACCATCCCTATTTCCCTTCTCCCTCTAATAGTGACGCACTAAAGGAACTACTGATTTTGAAGCTATTTGCCAAACGTGAAAGCAAGACACCACCGACTTAGAGGAAGTGTTATCACTAGAAGGATCAAAAACCTTTTATGAGGTATGACTCTAGTATGGGGGATGTAAATATGACACTTGTATGTGATCATATGCCCGTGTTGTGCATATTGTGGAAAATAATATGGATAAAATTAAGGGTGATAATTTCTATTTTCATTGTAGATTTATGATGTACAATTGTCTGTGATAGAGGACATATTGAAAGTGACTAACGACCACTCTATGATACAGAGTTTATTTGGTAACCTAACTCCAAAGAGTAACCCTTTAAGATCTCAAATGTATGTGGAATGAAGAAAAAAGAGTAACCCATTAAGATCCTAAATGTATGTGGAATGAAGAAAAAAGAGAAATTAACTAAAAGGAAAGAAAAGAAAGAAACGATTACATATAAAATAGGCCCTAGTGCATTCTTGAAGCTCTCTCTTTTTTACCTACAAAAAGGTACAAATGTATGAAGGCAAATGTTGCAGAATCTGTGAAGGAATTCTAGAAATTGTGTGCCGTATATTATATGAATATTGGTAATACTCTGCAAACTGCAAAGGAATCCATAAAATTGTTTGTCTCAGATCACATGACTATTCCTAAAATGGAGAATAGGTCTGTAAAATATATTGTACATATTGAGAATAATATTGTAAAAATGTATGAAATTTGCAAATTGTTTTAATTGTAAATATTGTATCATTATTTTGGGTACTATTTTGTATATATGTGTTATTTGTAGGCCTGAAGAAGTCCGTGAAGACGAAACGCGTTGGCTAATGCTACAGACTTTTAAATGAAGATTTATTAAAGAATGAACTTCCACAAAGACCACTGATTCTGCCTTCGAATGAGTAATATGTGTTTATAAAAAAATGGTTATTCTCTGTTCAAGTGTGCTGGACCACTGTTGTATGAAGCTATTGTCACTGATGATGAGCCTAGGGGTCGCACCTGACCTAGTTAACATACTTAAAGCATTGCACTGGAATACCTCTGCTTCAGAGCGTTTTAACTCAGAAGGAGGTACCACATCACCTTTTCCATGTTATAGTGGGGTCAGGCAGGGCTGTATTTTTGCTCATTTTCTGTTCTCCCTTTACATTAACAACTTAGACACGGAATTAGGTAAACTCTGAGTGGATTCCCCCAAGTAGGTTCTCGTTCTGTCCCTGTCCTGCTTTACGCGGATGACGCGGTGCTGTTAGCCCGCACCCCTAAGGGTCTTCATAGGCTGATTGATGGGTTTGTCAGCTTTATGAATACACTAGACCTATCTGCAAACCTGGATAAGTCTTATGTCATGCTAACAGGGGTCAAACCTTGCAAGAAGTTCTCCTATAAGATAGGTACCCATAACTAGGGCAGGTTCAGTCCTTCTCTTATTTAGGCTTGTTATTTGACGGGTTATTAAGCTTCAAACTTCTAGTGGAAAAACAATGCTCAAAATTGGTGGCCTCTACCGGGGCAATAATGAATTATGGCCGTAGGCTGGGAAGGTGGTCGCCTGAACAAGTTATGAACTTGTACAGATCGATCTGCTGTTCTAGAGTGATTTATGGGTCAGAGGTATGGGGTTTCACAAATATTCAACAGCTACAGGCAGAGGAAAAAAATATATTAGAAAGGTACTTCAAACCCCACAAAGCATCCCTGCCCATTTCATACACGAAGAATTAGGAGGGGCATATATTGAAGACCAAATAAAGGTCAGACCTCTCATAGCCTGGCTGACCATCTGGACCAACTCTGAGGCAGATCTAAGCAAACAAATCATCACAGATTGCCTGAAAATGGATAAAGGAATGAGTATTCCCTGGTTAAAATATGTAAAGGGCACATTTGAGGGCATTGGCTGTAAGAACCTTTTTACCAATCCTGAAGATATCACCGCCCATGATAATTTGAGAGTCAAACAAATTTTGGGGGTACGGGCAGCTGCATATAGGGCTGCCTCAGAAGAACGAAAACCAACAGTTGGTGCTTATAAAATATTGAAAATAGAGGGAGGAATGGAACCATGCACAGGACAGATTTTACATGACTCATTTTAGGCTCAACCTTCTACATCATATACTGTCTGATCCTCCAGGTTTTACTTTAACGGTTGAGCAGCAGGGTACCTGCAGCTGCAACAATAGGTCTCCGCAGGATACCCTTCATTTTGTATTTTATGCTCATTTTATACTCTACCCAGGCGCAAGTTTTTAGTGGGAACTTTAAAAAAATGCAAAGTTTAAACACGCCAGGTAGCATTACTGTTTTTGCAAAAGGCTAATGATCCCTACACCCTGTTCTGTATGATGAATTTTATTAAGATCTCTGTTAGGATAACTAACTATCTGGCTCTTAGAACTCGTCAGAAGCAATCACATAATTCCATCCAAACTATTGAATATGGGGGACAGAAACACACCACCCAGGAAGGTATAGCAGCATCATTTCAAGATTACTATCAGAAATTATACCAAAATGAAGACCGACAGTCAACATCTGATACTAAAGAGTTTTTGAATAACTGGCTCATAGAGACAAATCTAGGTAAAATCATAGATGAAGCTACAAGAGAAGACCTCAAAAAAGAAATATCTAGAACGGAGGTAGAACTAGCTTTATCAGAACTAGCTACAGGAAAAGCAGCAGGGCCAGAAAAAATTCCATTAGATCTTTATAAAATACTCGGTAATCTAATCACCCCATTTCTTCATGATCTTTTTCTCGGGATACAATGGCATGGTAAACCCCCGGAATCATGGAAACAAACCAACATAGCCATTTTCCCCAAAAAAGATAAACCACCGGAACAAACCTCTTCATACCGACCAATATCACTCATCAACTCAGACTCAAAGACTTACTCCAAGATCTTCGCCAATCGTCTAAGTCGGATCATCGAACATTTGGTCTCCCCCTGGCAGCACGGCTTCATACCTGGCAAGAGTACGACAGACCATACTCGTAGAGTCATCTCCCTCTTTGGCATCATGGGAGTAGAGGGTGGCCAGATGTCGATGATCCTATTAGACGCAGAGAAGGCCTTTGACCGGGTCTCATGGCAGTTCCTCTGGGAGATATTAGCTGTAAACAATATTGGCCCGGTCTTTATAAAATCTATTAAGGCCCTTTATGTCAACCCTAAGGCAAAAATCATGGTAGGCGGGTGCGAATCTGAGTTTATCAACATCCAGAGAGGCGGCAAGGATGCCCGTGCTCCCCACTACTCTTTGCCCTCTATATCAACCCACTAATCCTTAAACTCATAGCTTCATCTATAATTGAACCAATCAAAGTAGGCCTACATAGTACTAAAGTACTCGCCTACGCCGATGACGTGGCGGTAGTAACATCAAATCCTACAGAGGCAATTGTTGAGATTGACGAAATCACACAATCCTTTGGCTCATATTCAGGATACTCCCTGAATAGGGATAAAACGATGGTCATTTGTACTGAGAACATGTCTTTTGACAGCCAATATAGAGTCAATACTGCAAAATATTTGGGGGTGAATATTTCGTCAAAAATTAATGAAATCAATCAACTAAACTATGACCCACTTATCAAAAAAATTAAAAAAGAATTACTTAGAGTTAATAATCTTCACCTCTCTATAATTGGCAGAGGAAACTACATTAAAATGAGCGTATTTCCAAAGATATTATATATGTTTCGGGCAATTCCCCTCTTAGTTAACAGCGATACAATCAAAACGTTAGAATCAGCGATTTCTAGATTCGTCTGGAATTATGGCAAAATCAGGAGAGCGCTCCCTAAGCGAACATTACCATATTCTAGAGGTGGTTTAGCAATTCCAAACTTAACATATTACCTATGGGCAACCCTCCTACAACAAATGACCATCCTGTTTACAGCTCGTGTTTCTACGGATACCAGTCGGGACCAGGTCATACCATCAATCTACGAATTAACCTTAGGAAGCAAAGCCAGGGGCCTGTTGTTAAGGCAAATTGAACCATCCTACTTTAAAAAGATAAAATTTAAGATCCTTACAGATGCTTTAAAAAATTTGGAAAAGAACGACCAAAACACTGACAATACCAAGATATACCAAATATACACCCTTATGGCAGAGCTCAATAATTCCACTCTATCTTAACGATAATACATCAGGGCGGTGGGAGAGACTAAGCCTTGTAACAGTTGGAGATTTCCTAGGCAGAGAACGTAAAACTACTTTTGAAGAGCTCTGTCTTAAATATCAAATCCCCCGCATGGATTACTTGAAATTTATACAAATCTCTACATCCCTCAGACAGTCGGTATTAAACATAGACTTAAAAACCATACCACTTCTAGATCTCATAGGCAAACAGACAACTAGAATAGGCAATATCTATGAATTATTTATAAGGAATCATCCTGATGATCTCGAATATATCGAAACAAACTGGGTTAACAAGCTGTATAATGTAAATATCGATATAGATATGTCTCTACACCTATCATCTAAAGTTTTGCTGGCCTCTAACTTAAAAGCTCAAACCTACAAAACAATATATGATCTATACTTTACCCCTTCTAAATTATTCACCTGGGGTTAAAGGGTACATGATCAATGCCCAAGATGCTCATTAGGACCAGCTAATCTTATTCACATGTTCGCGGAATCCCCAAAGCTAGATGAAATTAAAAAACGCATTGTTAAGTATTGGGCAGAAATCTTCAGACATGAAGTAAAAGCGTCATCAACTCTTTTTATCCTAGGTTATGACGACTCCCTAGGCCATAACAATAAAGAAACCATGGCTATTTATGTAGGTACGGCTGTTTATAGAATTATTCTGGCAGCACGGTGGAAAGACCCAGACGCCCCTACTTTTCAGGGATGGCTGAACAGATTGTTAGGTATATACAAACAAGAGACAGCAATCTATAGAACCAGAGGCAAAAAATCGAGATCACTAGGCGAACAGATATGGGCCCCAATTGCCACCTGGTAGGAGAGTCATAGGAATTATTTACTCTCCTAACTGGAAATCACTATATAAAAGTGTTCTCTGTAGATATTCCTTCCCTAAAATCCTCTAGATACTTGAGAGTCTATATGAAATGACTGTGAAATTAACCAGGTAATTTAGCATTACTTATTTAGATTAATATATCTGTTTAGAACAAATAATGTATTATAAGCTTTTATCTCTGTTTTCCTAATCATTTCTCATTTGCTATTTGATCTTACTTTTGTAAAACTTTTGCATGTTTTATGTTTTATGTAAGAAGCGATATTTTGCTTTTTTTGTTTATGTACCCTTTGAACTTGCTCAAATAAAATATAAAAAAAGAAAAAAAAGGATAAGGAACTCAAGAGGGCGGTGCTGAATGTATTGTTCGCCAATTGTTTAATCATGGGCTAATGAATGGTATTTTAAAGATTTTTAACAGTTTTTATGTACTTTTATGGTATTTTTTAAATGCCGAATAAAGAAACATTGAATTGAATTGAATTGAATATCCAAAAACAACTAAGTATCACTCTGGATCCAGGGTGCTTCCTTCCAGAGAAAAAGAGGAAAGGGGGGATTCTTTTTTGAGATGACACTGTACTTTCTTACTAGTTTCTACACCAGTCTTTTGCCAACCCACTGTTGTGCGTGGGAAAAGAAAGAGACCCTTTTCTTATTATAGCCCTCACTCACTAATAGCGACATGCTTCATTATCGGGCTCACCCCAGCTCCTAAAGGTCGGGGTGGGCTCAACCATATTCCATGTCAACCATATTTCAGGGAGCACTTATAAAGATTTTGTGTATGGGGGATTAAGCTTTAAAGAAACTGTTTCAACCACTCCTAAATTATCCTTTATTAGTGGAGTGGGAGGGAAGGTTAAAAAATACTATTGTAGGGCTAGAGGATGTAATGGTCCTATGACCCTAAGCTAGACACCAACATGTTTCAGCCCTTTCTATTGGCCTAAAGACAGTCCTAGGCTTTCGTCAGGGTGGAATGCATCACACATTTGTCAAAGGTCCATACCAGTTAGAGACCAAGGACAAGCAGGACAAACAGGGGAGCAGAGCACACGATAGGTCTCAAACAGGGATGGACCTCCCCCTCATGGCCCCATTGGGAGCTGATGCCCTGTCAATGTAGGGTAATTCCTCTTAAAAAACAGCAGCAAGTATTAGACTTGTTCCAAAAAGTCCTGCAATGCGACATCTTTAAATTGCATGCCCACTTTACACTCACGCCCTTGAGGGAAGTGACTTAATTGCAGCCCACCCTTACTAATGCCCAGGATGATCTTTAGCCCAAAAGAAAAGGCTGAAACATGTTGATATCTAGCTTAGGGTCATAGGACCATTACATCCTCTAGCGGCTAGTACGGCTAGAGTCTAGCCCTACTATAGTATTTTTAACCTTCCCTCCCACTCCAATTATAAAGGATACTTTAGGAATCAGTGAGTAATTTTATCTTTAAACGTTACGCCCCCATACAAAAAATCTTCATAAGTGCTTCCTGCGTTATGGTTGAACCCGCCAGAACTTTAGGAGTTGGGGTGATCCCGTTAATGAAGCATGTCACTATTTGAGTGAATGCGGGTTATAATAAGAGAATGTTCTCTTTCCCTTCCCACCCACAACTGTGGGTCGGCAAAAGACCTGAGTAGAAAGTCCTAGTATGCTTTCAGCTTTTTCTCTGGAAGGAACTACCCTGGTTCCGGAAGTGATACTTGTTTTTGGAAAAAATCTTTAATATTCATTTTTTCCTTGTTAGGTCAGGACTTTGAGACAGCTTTAGATGTCTCACCCGACTATTGTTTTTCAAGTAAATATATACATAACTATGCATACATAGATGAGCTTTCAACCAAACCTCATCATCTATTGGCCTGTTGTTGTATCAAACGATTTGTAATTTCCTTCACTTTGAATGATTGCAATTTGCTTGTGCACAATGTAATATTCCCATCTGCTTTACAAGCGGTTCCCTTTCTTATTTTCTGTTTTCAAAAGGCCCTCTGATTTCTTTGATTCTCCATATTTTTTATTTTGTTATTATCCTGAATCGACTGCCCCAACTTCTCCAAAGCTGCCCCAAAGCTGTAAAAGTGTTTGGGGGCACTCACTTAGCAGGACACTGCTACTGAGACCACGCTCTGCCGCCTGGACCATTGGGCCTCTGTGCTTGCTGCTCCCGACCCCTATCGCCCACCCATGGACTACATTACCCGCCAGGACTCGCGGCCAGGACGCCTCCTACGTCGCTGAAGCACCCGGTGGCACTCAAATACAGCTGTGAGCGCCGGTACAGAGGGGAAGCTGTAAAAGTGTTTGGGGGCACTCACCTTGCAGGACGCTGCTCCTGAGACCGCGCTCTGCCGCCCGGACCATCGGGCCTCTGTGCTTGCTGCTCCCAACTTCTCTCTAATATCCTCCTCCTCTGCTTGCTCTTATTGGTCTCAGTACCTTCCCTGCCCCACTTTTCTCCTCCGTTGGATCACGGCAATAACAGCAGATGTTCTGCATTCTTTCCTTGTTACAAATCTAGAGTACACAACTTACACCTTTGTAAATCCACCTAAAGCGCGCACTGGAAATCTATGTTTCATTTCCCTTTTTTGAATGGTTTATGTGATATTTCATTAGCTGGTTACATCATCAGATGGTTAATATTCTTCATCTTTGCCTGCCTTCCTTTTTCTGCAGTGTGAGCATCTTGATGGGAGCAGCTGCTTTAGTTTGTGTAAATTGGCAATATTTGGGCTTTTTATATTCCAAAATATTGTTTACCGGTAATCTGCATTATCTAAAACCACAGTCCTCCCAGTCCTTACTCCACGAGGAGGCGTGCCTCCTCAGACACACCGGTTAGTAAGTGTTTCTACAATGCTTATTGTAGAATACCTGCCACCCCTATAACAGCCCTCCCCTATCAAGTCACGTTAAGGAATGAGGAGCAAGGGTTTAAGGATGCGTTCTGGATATTACTTAAGTATATTTTTCATTATTCTAAAACCCATCCTTCCTGTTCCAATCTTTACTCTTTGAGTAAATACACAGGCATATGTCATTCCTCAATTTTGGTAAAAGAACCAAATTGACAATGTAAGTGAAAACAAATGATTACAATTTTTTGTAAAGAAGATCACTATTCCTTCATAACAGACTTCCATACTCCCAAACCAAAATTCATGGTCTCACCAAGGCTCAACTTGTAACGTTTTACAAATCACCGCTCTGCAAAATTCCATTAAGTAGACGCCATTCATCTCTTCACATGATGCTGCAATCTTTCTGGTAGATCTTCACTTAATCCTATTCAGAAGATTTAAGTGCATGATATCACAAGCCTTAGTAATCACTTGCTTAACCCATCTACTAATAGTAGGAATAGATGCCCTTTTCCCTTTGTTAGCTCGACCTAAGCCTACCAAAAGAAAGTCAGACATCTGTATGTACTTTGTTTTGTCTAGGTATACAAGCTTCCAAACTAAATTAAATGTGATCCTCCGAGGAAAACACTGGAAGGAATACTTCCTTATACTTATGATATTGAGAGAGCGCAATTTGAATGAAATATATGAGTACGCCAAAGTTACAGAATAGAGGTGTAAGTTAGTCAAGGTAACCAAGAAATGTGAAAGAATGTATCTGTATTCACTCAGAATTACTTAAACCAAATATAGAGAGTACATATAGAGTGTGAGCTAATATAGAATTGTGTGGAAATGTTTAGAAATATTAAAGCGTGTTAATCAGGTTCCATGTTATGTAGCTGCTAAATGACGAAAGATGTAATGTGCAAAATGAAGAAACGTGCAAACCACATGGCACTGTGCAAGATCGAAATGTATATTTGCATCTTTCATGTAACATGGAGTTATTTAACCAATGATTTGCTTATATGTTAGAGGTTTTTGTTTTATAGAAGTGTTTCATAATCAGTGTGGTGTGTTAGAAATTGTATTAAGTCAAAGAAATAACAGTTCAGCGAGATGCAGGCTGCTGCATGTAATTCAGTAGGCCTGGAAAGATAAAACCTTTCCTTTTGATCCGCACGTGTTAGTTTAAATTGACCCTCGTTAAAATAAATTGCCAATGCTGGTCGAAGTTTTATGGCCTAACCTGATAAGGGGAGCCTGGAATTTGGGGCCCTGCTTCGAAGTGTCTGTCTGCAGGTGCAAGGAGGGTACCAATCAAAGAACTTGATGAATAGAGCTCTGTCCGAGGAGATAGGCTCGGGTCCGGAGGAGTTGACTGGAATGTCATGGGGGTACCAGCCTGCTGGAGACGGAGCCTGGGAAGCAAGGTCAACTTAAACAAAGAGGCTCAAAGAAGTGAAATCATGGAAAAAGCCAGAATCGGAACCACGTGTATGCATACGTGGTGGGCGTCTCAGAGGAGCGTTCCACCTATACTGTGATTTTGTATTAGGGACAGCACCCCGGGGAGGAGGCAGAGCAGATGGCCTGAGGACCCGTAGAGAGCGGATGGGTAGGCAGAAAGGGCACTGCTGCCATGCATAGGTTTTCACCTAGGGGCAAGAGAGAGTGATTGAACTTCTTTGGAAGTCAACACGGCTGACACCTTTTTTTTTAGGTAAAGAACTTGCTAAGTAGGGATGTCATCTAGTCCAGAGTAGGGTCAGTCTAACCTGGTTTTGTTCCTTTTCCTTTAAATGACGCTTAAGCTCCATCTGGTGTCGATGATAACCAACTTACTGATATTTGAACTAGTTTTGGTAGTTTTCTTCTGTCGAGTAAGATTTTTCAGAGAGTTTATGTTTCTCTTATTACCTGTATACCTATTGAACCTTATATTGAGATGTCTGTACTTGCAATTAATCCTGGCTTTATAATAAACCTTTAAACTTATCTGTGGTAAGTGGTTCTTTAGAGTGGTGTCACTTTGGGGCTGGTTCAATTTGATGAAGGGTTGTCTTTTACTCAATGACAGGCAATAATCGATCCAAATTGATAAGTGAGATAAGGACGATATGATAATTGATTAAAATCTCACTCCCGCAGTTGGTAGCAGAGGATGGTTGTCTTCTTGAGGAAGGCGACCTAGGTTAGGTTAAGATTACCCCAAGGCCCCAAGAGATCGATGACCAGAAGAAGAATCACCTGCCGAAGCAGGTGTTGACGGCGTGAGAAAGAAAAGCAGCAGTGTCGGTCGAGAGTGAGTATAAAGGGTCATGCGTTGTCAGATTGCGGTGTTTTGTGTTGTACATGTGTCGTAATGTCAAGCGGAGTTGAATGCCTGTAGTGTGAATGAGACGGTTGTGAGCGCGCGCAACCTGGTGAAAATCTTAAGTTCAAAGGAGAGCTTAAGTGGTTCGGGTGTATCGGACATCCAGAGTAATTGTCTACCATTGTGAAGGGGGTCATGAGGTACCATTGATCGCCCGTAGGACCGTGACAGGGGGAACGTAAGAGTGAGTGTATGAGTAACGGACGCTGGTCGGACGTTTACTGTGTGTAAGTAACCTGTCAGTTAAGACGACCGTTTGAACGTTTGCGGAAGACGTTTCGTCAGTTGAGGTGACAATTACAGTTAGACTGTGGACGTACAGTCAAGAAAAGTGATCGCTTGGTCGGAAGTAGTCATTTTTCGGTGTATGAATGGGACGCATGCATGACCGGGAGTCGAGCTGAGAAAGGAGGGGAACTGCTGCGAAAAGGGGACGAGTGACGTCAGAGCGAGCCTTGCTGGGATAGGCTGGCTGACGCAAGCCGCGCTGTGATAGGCCGGTTGGTGTAGAGCCGCGCTGTGATAGGCCGGTTGGTGTAGAGCCGCGCTGTGATAGGACAGGTAGCGAGAGCCGCGCAGGGATTGGTAGGTTGTCATCAGGAAGTAAACTTAGGAAAGGAATTAAGGAAATTTATAGATTTTGAACATGAAGTGTTATAAATGTTTAAGAGCGATCTTTAAGAGAGATAATAGTGAAGCGGTAGACGGGGAAGAGGCCCCGCCGGATGGTACACCGGCTCATTATATGGCTGTGAATGTTGGGTTACATACTATACTGTGGATCTCTGAGTGAAGCAAGATAACTAAGGGAAATGAGGAACTGGCGTTCCCGAGATTCGGAACGTTTAGGTTAGAAGCATTGAACCAGCTGAAAGCAGTATTGCTCGCAACGAGACCTCTACCCAGACCAACACAGTTCGAAGCCCTTAATGCATGGTTTAGGGCGGCATACGACCGGAGTTTGAATAGGCGTCAAGAAAGAGTGAAACGATCGGTAAGAGCAGTACAGGATGCCAAATGGGATGAGGAAGCTAAAAAGTGGAGAGTGCAGAGAATAGAAGTAGATAAACTGTATCCAGTAATAGAAGTTACAGGAGAAAAGAAACCACTAATAGAGGATGACGAGAGTGAGACAGATGACAGCTTGATCGACAGGTTACTGATGGACAGACCACCTCCGTACAATAGAGAGATAGAACGTCCCGGGCTTCAGAGGGGGGACGGGACTGGTAAAGGGGAATATGGACCACTCCCCATAACAGATTGGGAACCCAACAAAGGCGAGAAAATACCTCAACCTAGTCCAGTACAGACAGTGGTCGGGAGATTTGTTGTACAGAAGGTGCCAGAAACAGAGTGTGCAAGGTCGTACCAACTCCTGGACGCTCTTCAAGTACCGGTTACCATAGGTCCTGTAGTTTCGATTTACGATCCAGCGAAGACACGGGAGGGGGAACAGGCACGATTGGACAGGGAAAGAGCAGAGATGGAAAGCAGGAACAATACGATTAATTCACAAAGGCAGTCGCTAGGACCAAGAGGTCAGAGCACCCCATTGAATTCAGCAGTGGATCCCGTAATAGATCAGGGGGGTCAGAGAGAGCTGATGGATCTGAGAGGACCACGGCCGAAATCCTTTAGGGAATTAAGGGAGTATTTGAGAGAATGGGATGCTGCAGTAGAAGCTCAAAACAACAAGATAGGAGCGGAAGCAGAATGGGGAAATCGAGAAAGTGGAACCCTGTCTCACTGTGGAGCGGGTGAAAGCGGGCCAGAGTGGGATGGGAAGAGTCAGGAAAGTAACGGAAATACCCGCCATAACACTAGTGGAAATAGACAAATGCATGAAGACAGGAGTGCAGGATGTGCAGAGGTGCCTCGCCCCATTCTCAGTGAGGGAGATCGGAGAACGCAGGAGTACAGGAACAGCTTTAGGTGCACTCACCATACACCTGGCGAAGATGTACGACATTGGAGCCGCGGGAGTATGGAGAGTCGCGAGGGGTCTCATCATGCATCCAGTGACCCCAGACGGGATCGTGGGAACATGGAGAGCTGTGAGGGACCCTATCAGGTGCTGAGCGACACCAGACAGCAAGGGAACAGTGACAGCATGGGAAATGGCGGTGAACCATACCATGTGTCTAAGGAAACCAGACAAAACAGACAGAATGAAATGGTGAGAGATCGAGCAGTGTTCCATCACACGCCCAGGGAAGATGGAAGAGCATGGGATTTAGAAAGATGGGAACAAGGGAGGACTCCTCATAACTCACCCGAGCCTAGGCGTAGGACTCGAAGTTGGGACGGGAGGACTGTAAATGGACCATCTAAGAATGAGGCAATTAGAGCTGAGATAAAGGCAAAGAGACTCGATGTAACCAGTCTGAAGTCGGACCTAGATGAAATAATAGACGGCACATTGCCAATGGAGAGGATCGACCTGTACGAACAGGATGAGGTACTGTTTATAGCGAAGGATATTACTCGGAAAGCGAGGGCAGTACATGAAAGATTAACTGAATTAGCAAGCAGGTACATGGTAGACCTATCGAGGACCAAAGCATTGCAGGGTAACCATAGATTGCACTGCACGGACCAGGATTTAGATGAGAGGAGGACGATTGGGTTGAAGACACACATTAAGGAACTGATCTTGGGCATAAGAACGTGGAGAGATCTGGATAAATGGGAGGAAAGATGGTCCAAGAGAGAGACCGTCAGGAGGAGCACAATTGGGATGTCCCCAGAGGGAGTACCACAGAGAATGGAAGCATATCCTTTGCGAGAAATCGCGAATGGGAGCTATGCGCATGTGCCTTGGAGTAGGGGGGACCTAGCAGCTTTTACCAACTCTTTTCCTAAGCTAAGAGAGAATCCCGTGGAGTGGTATAAGCAGGTAGAAAGGTTTGTAAAGATTTCCAAAGTACTGTGGGTAGATCTGAACACCCTGTTCGACATTGTAGTACCGGGAGACTTGTGGACAGCATGCAAGGTTAGCGTAGAATGGCCAACATCTGAACCAGATAGGGATGCTCAGACAAACGGGCCGTCAGAAAAGGTCATGGAGAAGTACGAAAGGGTAATGACATGGCTGAAGGATAAGGTGCCGTTGCAAGACATAGACTGGGTTAAGATAGATCGGACCACCCAAGAACCCAAAGAGACTCTCCATGAGTATTACGAGAGACTGCTGAAAGCATTTAAACAGTACAGTGGGTTAGATGTAATGGATCCTAAAGACATAGGACAGTTCGTGTCGAAGTTCGTTCTGGGATTAAGACCTGATATTAGTCTGATGATCCAGCAACACCTAATTTGTTGGCAAAACAAACCATTAGATGAAATCTTGAGATATGCAAGGTACTGCAGTGATGAGATAGACTCCAAAGCAAAGAAACTCAAGGAGAAACTGATGATGGTGCAGATGCAGTCGGCTGGAAAGGGTGGACAGCGGCAGCAGGGAACAGGGACATTAGGAAGGAAGCAAAACAACCAGAACAAAGACGATGAGGAAAAGCAGAGACCTAGGCTAGATATTGCAACATTGAAAAAGACAACCAGATGTCACCAGTGTAACGAGGTGGGGCATTGGAAACGCGAGTGCCCCTACAATGTTGAGACAGGAGAACTAGAACCAGAGGAGGAAGAAGTCCGAAAAAGTCTGGTGAAGGGGTCAACCATACCCAGGGGAGGGGTGGTCAAAGGGGGGACCCCGACTCCGCGAGCCCAGTTCCCTCAACCATCCTAGAATTTCGACAGGAGGAAAAAATTATAAGCAGATGCCTCTTTTTGTAGGAGGAGAAGAGTGTTACTATGTTGATCCCTTAACTGGGCAGCGAGTGAATAGAGAGGAAGACTGTACCCTCGGGGCAGCCCTAGAGGTGGACCAGAGGGGACCATACGTGGAGGCTGAAGTGGCAGGGTGTCCCACAACATTCTTGGTGGACACAGGGGCCACTCGATCCACTTTGAGATCAGCGGTAGTTCCGGGTCTGCCAATGTCGGGAGAAACAATCCAGGTGGTAGGAGTTGCGAACAGGAGAATGGCAAACCCATTGACAGAACCAGTGTCGGTGAAAATAGGGAAATACAGTGATGAGCACCAGTTTGTGGTTTGTGATTCTAGCCCTTTGTGTCTGTTGGGAATAGATTTATTGTGCAAACTGAATTGCACGATATATTGCACGCCGCAGGGAGTGGAGGTACTGACAAATGATGATGATGCCGACTTCAAGGTTGCAAACTCTCAAATGTGTGTGGAGCTGTACCCTACCTTGACGGTGGAGGAGCTTCCCTGGGATTTGAGAGGTGCGGTGTCATCTGAAGTATGGGATTTCACTGGGGAAGAGATAGGTCTGATCAAGGGGGTAGAACCAGTGAAGATTATGGTAAAACAGAATGTTGAGTATCCAAGAACACCCCAATACAAGCTGACCCCAGAGACAATTGCAGGAATAAAGCCCGTGATTGAATCCATGATTAAGCAGGGAATACTGAAGGAAATCGTGGGAAGCCCATGCAACTCCCCGATCATGGGTTTGCAGAAGCCTAGTGGGAAGTACCGAATAGTGCAGGACCTTCGAAAGATTAATAACATTGTTGTTTCATGTTGTCCAGTGGTACCGAATCCATCAGTGATATTGTTTCAGATACCATTCCAAGCTGAGTGGTTCACAGTGATAGACCTTTGCCAAGCCTTCTTTTCAATTCCTTTAGATGAGGAGAGCCAGTATCTTTTCGCTTTTAAACTGGAAAATCGCGTATTAACATGGTGTCGTATCCCACAGGGGTATACAGAGAGCCCATCGATCTTTAACCAGCTGCTGAAGAAAAATCTTGAAAGTCTAGTACTGCCGCAGAACTCAGTTCTGGTCCAGTACATAGACGACCTACTTGTAGCGTCAGAAACGGAGGAAGCTTGCAAAATAGACACCATCACCTTACTGAATCATCTAGCTGAGAACGGACACAAGGTGTCCCCGAGCAAACTACAGTACTGTTTGACCGAAGTACAGTACTTGGGTCACAGAATTGAGAAGGGAAAACGAAAGGTGTCACCAGATAGGATAGAGGCGATCATGAAAATGAATTCGCCAACGACACAGAGAGAAGTCAGGATGTTTCTAGGAATGGTTGGTTATTGCCGACAGTGGATAGCTAATTTCTCACTGAAAGCAAAACCATTACAAAAACTGACGCACAAGGAGGTGAGTGATCCGGTACCATGGGACAAAGATTGTTTGATGGCGTTCCTACAGCTGAGAGAGGACTTGTGCCGTGCTCCGGCTTTGGGAATGCCAGATTACGAAAAGCCATTCTTACTGTACTGCTGTGAAAGAGAAGGTTGTGCTTTGTCAGTCTTGGCCCAAATCCACGGTAATGCCCGTAGACCAGTTGCATACTTCTCGGCTACATTAGACCCAGTAGCCGCAGCGTTGCCCGGATGTCTCAAATCCGTTGCTGCAACGGGTGTCAGCATTGAGCGTTGTGAAAACATAGTAATGGGACACCAGTTAGTGGTGTATGTACCGCATTCTGTGGAACTGTTAATGACCAGGACCAAGACACAGCATCTGACGAATAGTAGGCTCACGCGCTATGAGCAAGTCATTCTTGCTGCGGAGAACGTGACCCTTAAGAGATGCTCTGTCTTGAATCCTGCCACTTTGATGCCACTTCCAAATGACATTGATGATGATGTATGTACAGATCATGATTGCCTTGATGTGACTGAACTATGCACCAAACCAAGACCAGATATCGTAGATGAGCCATTGACTGACCCCGATGAAATATTCTTTGTTGATGGCTCATGTGTAAGGGACGATATTGGTCAGCTGAGAGCAGCTTATGCCGTTTGCACCATTACTGGAGTTGTGGAAGCCGCTTGCCTGGAAGGAGTACACTCCGCTCAGGTAGCTGAGATTATTGCATTGACACGCGCCTGCTTAGCGGGTAGCAAAATTCGAGTCACCATTTACACCGATAGCCAGTATGGTTTCGGGGTAGTTCATGACTATGGGCAATTATGGTCTCAGAGAGGTTACATGACCTCGTCAGGTTCACCTATTCGAAATGGAGAATTTGTTCGACTATTGTTGAAAGCACTGCAAGGCCCGGCAGCCATTGCCGTTGTAAAATGTACAGCTCACACTAGAAACACTGATTTTGTGTCACAAGGCAACAGATATGCTGATGAGGTCGCACGCTATTGTGCGGAACAAGGATATTCCTTTACAGAGGTAGAAGTGAGTGGGATTCAGGAGAGGACCGAGTTAAGCATGTTATTGGAAACTGTAGATACCTGGGATGAGTTGAAATGTATACAAGAGAATGCACCTGACTTTGAGAAGAAAGCATGGGAAACAGCAGGTTGCACCAAGAGTGAGATGGACTTCTGGGTCTTCGCAGATGGGAGGGCAGTATTACCAAACGAACTGATTAGTCCAATGGCAAGGAGAATACATGGACCAGCACACATAGGTAGAGATGCTATGGTGAGGGTATTCAGGCAGACCTGGTACAACCCCAAGTTTAGAATAGCGGCAGAAGCAGTATGTCAACGTTGTGTGATCTGCCAACAGCTGAATGTGGGAAAGAGAACACCTGTCACATTGAGTCACATAGGGAGGTCAAGAGGGCCATTCAATATAATGCAACTGGATTTTATCGAAATGCCAAGGTGTAACCGCCTCAGATACGTACTGGTGGTTGTCTGCATTTTTTCCAGATGGGTTGAGGCTTACCCCACACGCAGGTGCGACACACTCACAGTAGCAAAATTGTTGCTTAGGGAACTGATACCGCGCTTCGGGTGCCAGCCTCTTTGGAATCAGATAGGGGAACACATTTCAACAGCGAAATTGTGAAGATGCTTTGCTCAGCCCTAAATATAGACCAGAAATTACACTGTAGTTATCGACCGGAAGCTTCAGGAATTGTGGAGCAGATCAACAGTACGATTAAGTCCCGACTTGCCAAAGTTTATTCATCAACTTCCTTGAGTTGGCCTGATGTGCTGCCATTGGTCCTCATGAGCATACGTAGCACACCAGACAGAAGGACAGGTCTCTCTCCACATGAGGTGTTAATGGGGAGGGCTATGAGACTGCCATCAGTACCAACTACAGCACTGTTGAACATCACAGATGATTTGATCCTGGACTACTGTAAGGGACTCTCTGACGCCATTCATTCTGTGTCCCTTCAGGTGCAAGCTGCTGAAGTTCCATCGTCCCAAGACCTGTGCCACGACCTGTGCCCTGGTGATTGGGTCGTGGTGAAAAAGCACGTGAGGAAGAACTGCTTAGACGTGCGCTGGCGTGGGCCCTACCAGATCATACTGGTGACGAACACTGCAGTGAAGTGTGGAGGCTTGCCAAACTGGATCCACGCCTCACACACACGAAGAGTTCCAGCACCTCCGGAAGAAACAGCTCCTCTCTCGGACGAAAATCCAGCTGAAGACGGAGAGTCCACAGAGGGGACCAGCCAAGCTGTAGAGGTGCCAGAAGAAACTGGAAGCGTGTCTGACCAGGCTGAGGACGGTCAATACACCAGCGAAACTGAAGTTGCCACCGAAGGAGAAAGTAGCTGGGAGTACGAATCAGACACTGATCAAGCTGCAAGTGGACAAGAGTCGAGCGCAAGAACAAGGAATAGGAGGATAAGGAGTGGAGAAGCTAGCTGGCCAGAAAGAAGAAGGCCAAGCCTGAGAGCAAATCCAGAGAGTACTCTTGTTCCAATTTCTGAAGACTCAGACCTAGAAGACGGTGCAGCGGACTCAGACTCTGAGGGTCCAAGAAGATCAAGAAGAGTGCGTGTGCCCTGCAGAAGATACGCCACTCCTAAGTGGACCTACTTGGCGGCAGATGTCTTGGGGGCACAGATCCGGGAGGGTGAGGGAGGTGCAAGTGACCAACCTTGATCCAATCGTAACAGTGGAAGTAAGACTGTTGACACCTGGAATTGAGACCGAAGGGTTGTTAACATTCACTCTCCCCGTCCCTCTGTATTTAAGCAGAATCAAAGACCTGGTACTGAACAGATTAGAATTTCCAACCTTGGGTCACCCAGTACCAGAGCACGAAGAAGCCACCCTTCGTTTGGAATTGTTGGAATATGCTATAAGAGCAGCTGGAACCAGAATAATTGTTGATACCTAAAAGAGACTTTGTGAATAAATCAGAAAGAGATAACCTAGCGCCAAGTGGAAGTAGAAGAAAATTAGAGACATTCCATTTGGTGGACGGAGAAGGGCTAGGGTTGTCTGTTGTTGAAACTCAAGAGACTGAATTTGCAACGGGGTTTATCAGCTTCCAGGTGTGGTACAAAAAGACTGAGTAAGCAAAGAAAGCAAAGAAAGACTGATTGAAGAAACAAAGAAAGAGATTTTTGTTGAATTCGAGAAAGAAAACTACACTATTTGAGAACATGGATGCTGGCAACCCGAACCGCAAAGCAAAATGCATAATAGGCACACTTTTAGCAGGAGTGATTCTCCTAATAGCCTTAGTAGTTACTGTATCATATATAGTGGGACATAAAAGTGTGACAGAGATAAGAGATGCAAAAGCCGCAGTGACATCGAAACCTAAAGTGGCCGATAAAATGGAATACAACGAAGTAAGAGAAAAGGCTTTATTATCAGCAGAAGTCCGTAGGTTACATGAAGACGAGAGCAAGGGGAATTTTAAATCCAATGCATATGCCAAGTTGCTGTATGAATATGTTGACGCCATGGAGGCAAAGGATTGCTATGTCTGCATGAAGCTGCCTGCTTCTGTAGATGAAGGCATTAGATATCATCATCTCCCCCTGACTTATGGAATCACATGTAGCATATTGCTTAGCATATTTTATGGAAGGGATAGTTTTGAGTACTACTTTTCGAACTACGACTCAGTGCTACCAGAAGTCCCGAACTATAAGCAGATGAACAAGTGGGACTATTACAAGAAGGAAGATAGGTTGGCCAAATTCTTCATTCCCTGGGACACCCTAGATACTTCACATGCCCGTGGAAATAACCTAACTTGCAAAGTGTCAGAGATTGAGAAGAAGTTTATAGTGCAAGTGGATGATCGATACAGGAGACAAAAGATTTTGAAAATGTCATGACAGTGGAAAACAGATTGGACCGAGGAAGAAAAGGCACACAAGAAGAAGGGTAGTAATGGTCCAATAGCTTTAGATCGAACACAAAGAGGGAAGTTATGTTTACACAGGAGCAAAACTTACTACGAAACTGTATTTGTGGGGGAATTTGACTGTGAACATGCTTTCCGACTGGAATATTACACAAAAGATTTCTTAAAGGGGATGCAAGTGATTCCAAATGTATATTTTGTATGTGGTAGAAATGCCTATGTGAGACTACCTGACAATTGGTACGGATCATGTTATCTAGCTATTATCTTCCCCAAAATATATCATGCAAAAGATCTAGAGATTATAGAGGGAAAAACTCCAGCTAGGCCGAAACGAAATGTAGAAGATGCTGAGGTAGTTGGAGATGTGTTCAGTGCTATGTTCCCTCTTTTAGGGATAATTCTGAACGACTTTAAAGTCAGGAGACTGGCAACGGTTGTAGACCGGTTGTCTGCTAGTACTGCAAGATCATTGATGCTAGGGGAAGGAGAGATGCAATCGATAAGGGCAATGGTTCTTCAGAACCGCCTTGCCTTAGACGTCCTATTAGCAAAAGAGGGCGGAGTCTGTAAGGCTTTGAAGGTCCAGGAATGCTGTACTTACATTCCAGACAATTCAAAACCTCTTGAGATAGGTATACAGAATATAACCAAGATACACAAAGAAATTGAGGACCTAACAAAGATAAATGTATGGGAAAAAGTAGGTCATGGGATGGGTAAAGTTGGAGGTTGGTTTGCAAATCTCGGGAAGAGTTTTGTCTGGTATATACTGAAACCTATCATCATAATAGTAGTCTGCATAATACTATTATGGGGTTTAGTGAAACTGTACAAATGGTATAGGTCAAATAGATTGCAAAAATCAATGAGAGAACAGGAGCAGAGGTTAGCTGCCATGCAAGATAATCAATACAGGAGTCTAAGGGCTCTGGAAACGATCAAGAGAGGAAACCTTGCAATAAGTGCTGTTTGACCTATTCAAATTGATGTACTTAGTGATGACCCCTAGAGGTCATCAAAGGGGGGAACTGAGAGAGCGCAATTTGAATGAAATATATGAGTACGCCAAAGTTACAGAATAGAGGTGTAAGTTAGTCAAGGTAACCAAGAAATGTGAAAGAATGTATCTGTATTCACTCATAATTACTTAAACCAAATATAGAGAGTACATATAGAGTGTGAGTTAATATAGAATTGTGTGGAAATGTTTAGAAATATTAAAGCGTGTTAATCAGGTTCCATGTTATGTAGCTGCTAAATGACGAAAGATGTAATGTGCAAAATGAAGAAACGTGCAAACCACATGGCACTGTGCAAGATCGAAATGTATATTTGCATCTTTTATGTAACATGGAGTTATTTAACCAATGATTTGCTTATATGTTAGAGGTTTTTGTTTTATAGAAGTGTTTCATAATCAGTGTGGTGTGTTAGAAATTGTATTAAGTCAAAGAAATAACAGTTCAGCGAGATGCAGGCTGCTGCATGTAATTCAGTAGGCCTGGAAAGATAAAACCTTTCCTTTTGATCCGCACGTGTTAGTTTAAATTGAGCCTCGTTAAAATAAATTGCCAATGCTGGTCGAAGTTTTATGGCCTAACCTGATAAGGGGAGCCTGGAATTTGGGGCCCTGCTTCGAAGTGTCTGTCTGCAGGTGCAAGGAGGGTACCAATCAAAGAACTTGATGAATAGAGCTCTGTCCGAGGAGATAGGCTCGGGTCCGGAGGAGTTGACTGGAATGTCATGGGGGTACCAGCCTGCTGGAGACGGAGCCTGGGAAGCAAGGTCAACTTAAACAAAGAGGCTCAAAGAAGTGAAATCATGGAAAAAGCCAGAATCGGAACCACATGTATGCATACGTGGTGGGCGTCTCAGAGGGGCGTTCCACCTATACTGTGATTTTGTATTAGGGACAGCACCCCGGGGAGGAGGCAGAGCAGATGGCCTGAGGACCCGTAGAGAGCGGATGGGTAGGCAGAAAGGGCACTGCTGCCATGCATAGGTTTTCACCTAAGGGCAAGAGAGAGTGATTGAACTTCTTTGGAAGTCAACACGGCTGACACCTTTTTTTTTAGGTAAAGAACTTGCTAAGTAGGGATGTCATCTAGTCCAGAGTAGGGTCAGTCTAACCTGGTTTTGTTCCTTTTCCTTTAAATGACGCTTAAGCTCCATCTGGTGTTGATGATAACCAACTTACTGATATTTGAACTAGTTTTGGTAGTTTTCTTCTGTCGAGTAAGTTTTTTCAGAGAGTTTATGTTTCTCTTATTACCTGTATACCTATTGAACCTTATATTGAGATGTCTGTACTTGCAATTAATCCTGGCTTTATAATAAACCTTTAAACTTATCTGTGGTAAGTGGTTCTTTAGAGTGGTGTCACTTTGGGGCTGGTTCAATTTGATGAAGGGTTGTCTTTTACTCAATGACAGGCAATAATCGATCCAAATTGATAAGTGAGATAAGGGCGATATGATAATTGATTAAAATCTCACTCCCGCAATATTCTGAGCGTATCTTTGGAGAACACTTCGATCCAGTTTTAAGACTACCTTATCTTAAAAAATCTGATAGAGGAATAGGAGGCCACATGGTCCCCCAACTCTCCCAAATGTCTTGCTGACATATTTGCCAGCAATCAAACAAGCTTAACCATGAATAGGGGCTGATTCTAAGGGTTCAAAAGGAGGTTTTTCAAGCACTTCCAAAACCACCGGCAGATCTCTTGGAAGGAACTTCTGAGGACACCTAGGGTCTTTCATCCTACCTACCAATTTGAGGGTATGAGTGCTGCTGCGCTGTTACCTGTCTTTGCTCACTAAGTGCTTAACTTTTAATAGCAGGGGGCACGAGATCGGTGCTCATTCTGCGCTGCCTGTCATTACTTTTAGCAGTCATCGCAAGGGGCACGATTGAGGTGCTCGCATTGCGTGCTTGTTTTAATTTGTTTTAATTTTGTTTCTTTTGCGCATTACTACTTCTGGCATTGGCGCTGCTGCTGTGAGAGAGCAGGGGGGCACGATCTTAGGCGCTGTAGTGCATACGTTTTTAAATTCACGTGCACCTCACCTATTCCCACTCCCCGGTCCACCCTGAGCCTAGCTTGTTGTTGTGGAGGGAGTTTCTTGCTTTCTCTCACTCACTTCCGGTGGAAGGGGGGAGCGGTCTAGTTTCCTACCACCGCCTCCCCTCTTATACCGATGTGCTGGATGACGCGCAGCGGACGTGTGCAGCGGGCGCGACGCTGGCGCGCCGAAGTCGCGCCAAAGTCCAGCCCGTCTGCGCCCATCTGTGACGGGCCGGGACCAGGGGCCACGTCCCTTTGTACCTTATCCCCAAACCCTCTTATTACCTATTCCAGTGATGCTCTCTTCAGCCTCAGACCATCGTACTGCTTACACAGCACACCTCTGAACTGTCATCTAGCCCCTATATCCTGTTCTAACTGTAATCTTTCACTTTCCTCCCTCCCTTCCCTAACGAATACCGCTATTTGTAATTTCCCTCCCTCCCAAACTCGGTCTACACCCATTAACCCTTCCCAAGTATACACGTTCATCAGCCTAAATTGTAGGTCTCTAGTCAAAGATAAGAGAGACATCTTTGATCTCCTTACCTCTTCGCAACCAGCGGCTGTAGTCCTCACCGAGACCTGGCTTAAAGACTACTCCGGTCCGGACATTGCATCTGCCCTCCCTGACAACTATACGTACACAGGAAAAAACACAGTGGGGAAAGAGGGTGGAGGTATAGCCATAATTTTTAATAGACTTTACTCCTGTAAATGGGAGGATCTTGATATACCTAACAGTGAAGCGAGGTATTTTAAACTTCTGCTATCTCCCAATTTCACCCTTTCAGGGATGCTCATATACCACTCTCCTTTCCCGGCTAGTTACTGGGCCAATGTCTTTCCTGAGTATATAGCTCCTTTGCTTCAGAACTCCACCAATTTTTCAATTATCGGTGATCTTAATTTGCATTTTAATGATCCATCTTGTTCTATTAGCACCAATCTTCTTCAGGATCTTGCAGCCCTCAACATCACTTTACACAATTCTGGCCCCACCCACAAGGCTGGGAACCTTCTTGATCCCATTTTTTCTAATTTAGAAACTATTATATGCAGACCATCTTTACCCATATTATGGTCAGACCATTATATTTTGCCTTTTTCTGTTACTACTGGATGTTTGTCCAACAGCCCTTCTACCTCCAATGAATTCAGACCTACCAGAAACTGGAAAAATCTGGATCCGATTAAACTTAACTCTTGTCTTGAGAATACCAGGCCCCTTACCGAAGTCACCAACACTAAAGCGGAGGCCATTATTCATAGCTGGCTCACTCAAGCTGCTAGCCTATGTTTACCCGAGCAAAAGAAAAAGCACAATCTACACCATCCTCCTGCGCCTTGGTTTACCGACGCACTGAAAAAAGAAAAAACTATATGTAAAAACCTTGAGCGCAAGTGGCACATACACTATGATCTAGGCTCAAAGCAAATTTATAAGACTGCCTTAACTAACTACCACTCACTCTGTAAATCTGCCAAAAGGGAATATGTCAATACAACCATACTCGAGGCAAAACATCGCCCCAGGCACTTTTTAAGGTTGTACAAGAACTTTTGGGTGCAGCTTGTCAGCCCAAAGCGCCTTGTTTAGATGTTTCACAGTGTAATTCATTGGCTGCATTTTTTATTTCTAAAATTGACACCATCTATATCGATTTTGATAAATCTATTTCCCCTTCTCCCTCTCCTAAATTACTTGATTTAGTCACTCCTTGTGTTCCTGAGGCTTCTGTGGGCATGCACCCCACACTTTTACAACAGAATAGCCTCTCCAACATCAGATCTGATCCTGTGATCTTCCTCGAACATGAAGCCTTAGAGGAAACTTCCCCTTTACCTGCTCAGCATATCTGTAATTGGGATCTCCTCAATAGCTCTACACTTCTTAATATTATTAGCAACACTAAGTCTGGCTCTCCATTGGATCCACTCCCCCCTCAAATTCTAAAAATTCTGGACACCTCCTCCCTTAATCTTATTTTGGATTTACATAATTCATCTCTCAGAGAAGTTACGGTACCTGCCACATGGAAACATGCCATGATTGTTCCTTTATTAAAAAAGACTAACGCCGACCCCAATAATCCATCCAATTTCCGCCCCATCTCCCTTCTACCTGTTTTCTCAAAAATACTGGAACAACACATCAATACACAACTCACCCAGCATGTTGAAACCAATAATATCCTTCATCCATCTCAATCAGGTTTTAGATCCGGTTTCTCGACCGGATCCACTCAGTTGGGGGTATCAGAAACCATTTGATGCCGAGTGGATGGGGGGGAAACCTTGGCACTCATCTTGCTTGATCTGAGTGCTGCACTTGATACGGTTTCCCACCCCATCCTTATCAACGCTCTTAAAACATCTGGCATTACCGGCCCGGCCCTTAACTGGTTGGTTAGTTTTCTTTCTGACCGGACCTTCCAAGTCTTCTCCTCCTCTTCTGTCTCTCAAATGTATAAATCAGCGTATGGTGTCGCCCAGGGCTCTATTTTGAGCCCTTTACTTTTTAATCTGTATGTCAGATCTTTGGCTACAATTGTGGAACAAGCTGGGTTAGTCATCTACTCATACGCCGATAATACACAGATCATCTATTCTCTTTCAACTGGTTCTCACTCCTCTTCCTCTTCCCTCAGTGTAGGGCTTAGTAACATCGCCACATGGATGCATGAAAACAAACTCAAGATGAACGGGGGAAAACAGAGCTTCTTCTGTTTGGTAAGAACACTAATCTGTGGGGGCCCCAACACTGGCCCTCTCAAATGGGTACCCTCCCCGTTCCTTCTAAAACAGCACTCAATCTTGGCATCATTTTTGACGACCAACTTTCCATGAAGCACCACGTGGTCAAAACCTCTTCCACTTGTATTACCATCATTAAGTGGCTCCGTAAGATCATTTGGATGCTCCCTCAGGAGACACAAAAAACCGTAGTCCAGGCCTTAATCACCTCTAGACTGGACTACAGCAATATCCTTCTCCTGGGGGCGTGCAAAGAGGTGACCCGCAAACTACAGACAATTAAAAACATGGCAGCTCGCCTGCTCTGTAAACTTCCCAACTCTTCCTCCACTTCTAATTCCCTTCGGACTCTACATTGGCTACGCATTGAAAGCCGTGTGAAATTTAAGGCTCTTTGCTTTATGCACAGAATCAATACAGGTTTGGCCCCACTCTATCTCAGGACCTTGGTTCACTGGTATTGCCCTGCTCGCACTCCCCGCTCATCTTATCAGTATAGGTTTCAAGTTCCCAGAGTCAGGAGAGCCAGAATGGGTGGTCGTTCTTTTTCCGTTCTGGCTCCCTTCCTCTGGAACTCTCTTCCACTCTCCCTGCGCACTGAATCTTGTTACCTCAAGTTCCGCAGAGAAGTTAAAACTTGGTTATTCAACCAATAATTTGCCTCTTCTTCTTTCAGTTTGCTCTCCTCCTTAATTTGGTTCCTAGCGCCGGGAAACCTCTGGGTAGCTGCGCGCTTTATAAGCTTAAATATAATAATAATAAAATTAACCCCTAATCAACCTCTTAACCAAAATTACTATTTCAGACAAATCCAGGAAAGACCCCGCCACCCCTCTAATAACTGCCCATTGTGAGGATAAAGCTGATGGCGACAAGCCTTTATCAACCCCTTCTTGTAGGAACTGGAGGACTCCAATATAGTCTACCAATGTAGGTCACAAGTAGTTCCCTACTATGACCACTTCTTTATATCTCACAAATGACAATCAAATATCGGATGATTGTAACAAACAGATCTTCTACCATTTCTTCCTCCAACCATGGCTGTCCATGAACTTAAAACTTTAAATAAAATATCCCAGAGTGGACAACCCAATGAAATAATCAGCAAAGTGGATTATGATCATAAGAAATACTATAAAGGGACCTGCAGAGAGATTATTGACAGTGATGTTCATAAACGTTCTGTCTGCCCACAGAAGAAACCCACACAAACAACAATTCATGTTTAATGTGGCACAGTTCACCAGCCCAGCAGGCCAGGAGCAGCCTCAGTTAAAGCAACTACAGTGGGGTTAATTACACCATTGACTACCGCCACAAGGACACCTACCACCAGCACCATCACACAACCATCACCTTGATGAAAACCATTATCACTGCCATCAGCATAAACAACACCATCAAAACTATCACCACTACTATCACCATTAGAAGAATCATCACTACCACCACTGTTACCACCAGCATCACAACTATCACATCCATATATATCCATGGAAGTTTAAGAGTATTGTGTGTTTGCCAGTGTTGTACATGTGTAAGTATGCTTTTTATTAGACATTGGAGGGTTTAGTTGAGGCGATTAAGAACTCATTGTGAGAAGTTGGCCTGGTATATGATGTTCACTATTTTAGTGAGCACCTTGCACCAGTCCAAACAACCCTTATGGTGATGGTTGTAAAGTCAACCTTATAGACCAGCTTTCCTAGTGGTAGCATGGACAAAGCAGTCTTAGGCTAAACTCAAGAGGGCATGTGAAGCCAGCTGTTTTACCATATGTAACCCCTTTAAATACCAACTGAAAGGACACCACACAGGATATATATAAAATATATATGTATTTATTTCTAGACAATCCCTCTGAACTCTTTATGAGGTCAGAGGCACAAGCACATAACAAGATACTTAATTAAATTACAATAAGTTGCACAATATACAGTAGGGCCCTAGGGGCACGCTAAACCATACACTAAAATAATGGTAAATGTACCACTGCTCGAAAAAGGAATAGGCCTAGGGCCAAGGGAATCGCTGGGGCTGCGCTGTACTACCAAGGGATAGGAAGCAGGAGCCCACGGGAGGCATGTGCAGAGTCTTCACTCACGCGCAAGTTACCATGGAGAATGAATGGGAAAGAAACAGTTAGAAACTAGTTCTTTTAGGGCTCTTCTGACTGGACTCGATGAAAGTTACTTGAAACCTATGTTGTGAACGTACCTAGGACCCTAATTAAATATTCCCGATTTATGCCCTCATGTGGTTATAACAAATCATATCCTTATAAAGGCATAAGAATAAATATCCATATTTAGTCATAGCCAATGCAGTCCAAATGCGGCAAGGCTACTTCCTTAGACTCCTAGAAAGTACAACGCGTTCTTTAAACAAACCAAACCTTCAGCAACCTGGGAATTCCCCCTGCTTTTGTTTTGATTTGTCCTAGAACTCCTGCGAGTCCTGAAAGAACTGCCAGTTCTTAGTGACAGTTCTTATTGACGTCTTATGTCCAACCTTACGTCAAACACGGCACCTTACAGGTATAAATATACCAGCATTTGCCTTAAGCAACACACAGTGGTTTGGAGCAGAGTGGCTATCTACTTACCCGAAGCACAGCTAATGCTAGTGCCGAAGGAAGCCGTCCCTCCCATTTGACACACTGAGAAAGACGCTGTCTTTTCACCTGCCGAGAAAATCCACCTCCAGTGTTTCCAGTCACCCTTGCGGGTTACTGGGAGATCGAGTCCTGAGAAAGAGATACAAGACCTCCTTCATTCTAAAACCAAGGTACGGAGCTGATTAGACCATTAGAGAATTCTTGATTCAGATTCTTGGCAAAACTAACTTAACTTAAACTGCAACTCCCTTACTCCTTCCCACATACTAGGCTTAGGTTAGGTACACCGGGGTAGGCGTATTTAGAAGCACCAGTTGAGTACGTTTAGTCAATTTTTATCATTGTATGTAACTGTATATATTTTATCCGTTTTAAGTATCATATGGCTCTGAAACCATATCAATGCTTTTACAGTATTATTTGATAATACTCCTATTACTGTACGCACTTTACTTTATGATAAGTATTGCAATTGTGGCAATTCACTTCTCTTGCATGAGAAAGAAGACTGCTCAATAAATAACACCTTTTATTAAAAACGCCCGCCTCTCTATTTCTCTGCACTCTGGTGAAACTAAGTATGCACGATTGACTGAGTGAAATAGCTATCTATTGTTTTCACACAACTCTGGAGTATACTCCTTATTCTGGAGGGAGCAAAGTTGTCATGTTTATGCAGTTGTCAGAAGCTAATCCCTTCTTGTCTAATCAGGGAAGGTAACTCCTCCCTGTTCATTCAAGAAAGTTTCTAGTGACCTCTGAGCTAGCTGGCATACCTAATTAAGTCTAACATATTCAGTAGAGACCTAGTAAACCTCAGTCCTATGTCTAAACTGCCGTTTATGTTATTCCAATGCGCAGAGCCTATTGGGAATATAGGAACTACACTACATGGCGCCCAACGTTTGGTAAGGTGATAATCTAACACAAGATACTAGAGTAACTCAGTCGTGCTTTTTCACACAGACCCCTTTTCCCGTAAAAACTCCAATAGACGTCTGGAGTGGGTGAAAGGTTAATATCCACCAGAACTTAGTAGGAAGAGATTCCTATGTATTAGTTTTTGGTTTAGTCAACGTTGAAGGATACAGTGTTCCAAAATATTGTGCACCTAATCTTTGTTTCCTCAAAACTTGCTCTGCAAACTTTCATTAAACAATGTCAAATCACGGCGACAACAACAAAACTGGTGGAGCCGCAGTAAATGCGATCAACCGGGTGCAGACGTTACAGGGTTTAATGAAGATAATGACCCAGATGCAATAATCATCCCGGTCAATATAAGAAAAACCATAACTATAAATCTTATAGAAAATAACGTATCATCAAGAGGTGGTACAGTCGTATTTGTAGTAGAGGCACATGAATTTCGGCAGACAGAAGTATTCTATTCCTGGGTAAATTTTCCAGCAGCACATGCTGTAACACATGAGTTCCAATACTACAAAATAGCGGAATCTCCAGAGGAATACTCTCCTTTCAAAGAAGTTGAAATTCCACTAACATACCAAGAGCACCTGCTCTGGTTTAATGGCGCCCTAAAACATCAAAATCACATTACCAGGCTCGGTCAACTAGGTAGACCAGGAGCCACATGGCCGGTTCTAGCCAGCTACACACCACACCCCGACATTGAAACAATGTCAGACAGAGAACTTTTAGGTCAGTTAAAACAACTAATTAAAATACATAGACAATTGGTCCAATATGTCATGCGGACTTCAACAGTCCAACCTACAATTAAAATTCCACAAAACACCCCGCAACAGGGGAACACAAATAAAATTACACCACAGAATATACAATCATGTCTTGGTAAAACACCCGCAAAACGGGAACAAATTCCATTCTGGTTAGCTCAAAAAATCACTCAAATAGAGGCAGTATTTCCAGATACTACCCCTCACGAAAAACACAGAATTCTTACTATCTGTCTCCCAATGAGGATCGCACCACATGTGGAGGACTGTGACACTTGGGGCACAGTCTTTGCTCCTATCTACACAAAAACACATGGTGTTCCGTCTATGGCGGTTATACCAGATGTACTAAGACAGATTCAAAACGAATACGGTCCAGAACCTGCTTTAACTCTGGGTATGAAATTACTGAAAGACTTTAAGCAGGTCTCGGCTGTATTATTAGCCAACATACAAGGAGAAGCAGCATCTGTGGAGATCCGCCAAAAATTGAAAGAAACAGACATAGCAGAACAACCTTTTTAACTTGCCGGAATAATTGAAAAATCCTATGAAGAATTAGGTAGAGATAGTTTGGGTGGTAAACCAGTAAAACCCCAACTAATTGAAAATCCTGAAAACACTTTCATTAAAAATAATCTCAACTCTCAAAAGAAGAAGTGGGAGGGTAATAAACAAATCTCTCCCAGAGAAAAACAGTTTCAGTCCAGAGGAAGGTCTCCCCAACTAATAAATCGATCTCCAGAAGGGGGGGGGGGCAAGTCTCCACAACGGGAGCCCTCTGAAAAAAGATACAACCTTAGAAATAGGGACAATTTGAGAAAACTTGATAGATATCAAGATATTGATACACGTCCCTCTCAATCTTTTCAGACTTCCTTACAGAAATCGGAAAGAAGAGGACGGTCAGAACATAAAGAAGAGCATGTCAAGTCCAAAGACAAGGAACCTGCTCATCAAAGTAAAAAATTACAATTTCCCAGAAAGAAAGTAGCCAGTATTAAAATAAAACATACCGAGAATCCTGAGGACACAACTGAAAAACGGAGAGTGGGCCTAGACAATGCTAGACAGCACAGCAGAAGTGACCATAGCTCGCAATATCCTTATGAATCTTCTGGAGACAGTGGACAGGAATGAATACATTCAAGTGGAAACTGCAGACACCCGAGTTAGCGTGTCCCATAAACTATATGAAATAACATTACGTATAGAGGGAGATAAAACTAGGAAGATAAAAGGTCTCTTTTGGGAAAATGCTATGATATCCTTCTAGCAGAGAAAGACTAGCCACCAGAGTTTGTCAGGGGGTGCCCACATGGCGAAGAAATGATTATGCCTGCCTTCTCAAATCACATTCCAATTCATAAAAAATACACACTTGCTAGAAAATGGGCAGTGGCCCAAGCCCCTGCATTATATAAAAATCATGTAGGGTGGTTCGAGGATTCTCCTCACCATAAAATCCAGTTAAAAAATCGACCTACTGCACAGAGGCAGTAACCTGTTCAGCAAGATGCTAAAAAACAAGTAAGAGAAATTTTAGATCAACTTGAATATCAGGGGGTGATTGAAACATGCACCTCACAAATGAACAATCCTTTGTTTCCTGTCTCCAAGCCAGACGATTCATATTGTCTCGTTTTGGACTACAGACATCTAAACTCCTGCTGTAAAACTTTTGCAGTACAAAACTCACATAGTGCAGCACTAATGAATAACATCGCGCGCAAAAAATATAAAACGACATTAGATATCTCAAATGGTTTCTTCTGTCAAAACATAGCACCTGAAAGCAGATATTTGACCGCTTTCTCCAACATGGGGACCCAAAAACAATTTTGTCGTCTCCCACAGGGATTCAAGAACAGCCCAGGATTATTTTCAGCCAGGGTAACAGAGTTACTACAAATTTATGATGATGAGGCACTATCCGATGTCGATGACATCTATCTTACAGACGATGACTTGGAGACTCACTTGAAAAGAGTGAACACCATAATACTTGGGTTTGCATCTGAAGGGTACAAATTCAACTTTGAAAAATCACGAATTGCCCATCTAACTGTCCTATTTTTAGGATATGAATTATCAAGTGAAGGCAAAAGCCTAGGAGATAACTTCTTAGAAAAGTTTGCTGTACTCCAAGCTCCAAAAATGCTGAAAAACCTACAATCAATACTAGGTTTCCTGAATTTCGGAAGAACATACATTCTAAATTATGCAGAGAGGGTTAAACCTTTCTATGAACTAATAAAACCTGATTTTAAACCAATTAATTGGACTCAAAAACACGCAGAAATTTTAAGATCATTACAGACAGACATGTTAACTAAAACAAAACTGTAAACACGCGCAAACGAACGCAACCTTGTAATCCGAGTCATCCCAGGAAGATGCGGATTCACATACCTGACCTCTAATGAGGGAGAAATGGTACCAATAGCTTACAAATCACACATGTACACACAAGCTGAAATGAAATTCAGTTCTACTGAGAACATTTTAACTGCGGTTCAAACTGCTGTAGCAAAAGAAAGAGCCCTAGCCCAAGGGAAAAGGGTATCCGTTTTAACAGCAGTATCAGCCCTTGAGGCAGTAACAAGACCAGGCATTCCGAATGCTATAGCTCTAGATCCAAAATGGATACAATGGGAAAATTCTCTTGCTACAGAAGACCTGAAACACGCTTTTGATCCGAAAATGAAAAAACTAGAAGATCTAGAATACGAACATGAATGCCCCCTGTTAATCGAATTTCTGCCTCTCGAACAGTACACCAGTGTAATCTACACGGACAGATTTGCACAACACTACGTTGTGGAAAACAAATTTACAATGCTGCGTGCACGATTGTTGAAGGTCGCTGGCGCTTAGGTAAATTCAGACCGATGGTCACTAAAACTGAATCACTCAAAAAATGTACAGCTCAGCGAGCTGAAATAAGATCTCTAAAGATGGCGCTTGAAAATGCTGATCGCGAATTCCCGACACTAATAGTGTGCGATTCGCATTACTGCGTCCGCTCTTACAATAATTCCATGCAGACATGGATAAAAACCGGTTACAAAGATGAGACAGATGCCACAATAAAGCATAAAAAACTATGGGAACAAGTAGTTCTTTTGCAGAAAGAACTACAAAAGACTCATGTGATACATACGCAGAGTCTTCAACGTGATGGTGTTCACATTGCAGGGAATTCATTGGGTGACAGAGCCACAGCAGAAGCTGATCACTCGGCTTCCGTAGCCACAAAAAAGCGTACAAGAAAACAAATAGATGGCGAAACGCTGCTTGCAGTAAAAGCCTCAATGGAAGACAATTATGCGGCGTTACCTCTAAACTATCCACTCGGCAATACATACATAATTGATGCGAACTCCGTTCCGTTTGCTCAAATCCCTGGAGTGGGGGATAGAGTAAATCCAAACACGAACCGGAGATTCTTCTTGATTGAAGAAGCACACATGGGATTCGGTCTGAGGCACCAAGGGATCCTGAAATCTCTAATAGAATTACAATCACGATACTGGTGGCCGGGAATGAGCGTGCAAATTTATAACTTTGCAATGAAATGTCAGGACTGCAACAGAGATCGCAGTTGTGAAGCGGACCAGACACCTGCCCAGACACCTCTATTAGACAGCATCAGGCTATCTATGCGCAAACATCCAAACGGGAAAATGCGATCCCATAATTATTTAGACAATATTCATTTAGATGTGGCCCCAGCGCTCGGCTGACGCCAGAACTGTTATAAAAGATTTGAGAGTCTTTATTGGCATATACGCAATTGGCATGCTACATTCTGACCAGGGTCCTGCGTTTAGCTCTCGGGCTTACAAGGAGGCCATGGCCAGCATGGGCATTGCATTGCGGTATTCTAGTCCATTCCATCCAGAGGGAAATGCGGTAGTGGAGAGAAAAAAATGTGACATAAAGCAATCTATAACAGCGAGGGTATTAGGTTCGGGTGACAGGTGGGTCAAACATCTAACAAGTGTCCAACGTAGTCATAATAACATGCCAAGAAATTCTCTAGGAGGTATCAGTCCATACAAACTTTTATTTGGTACTAGAATGATCATCCAGGATTTGGATTGTCAGACTTCAGTGGTGAAACAAAAAACCTTTGATATCAAAGATCGTTTGGCTGTTTTACAGGACTTAAATGAAACAAGAAAAAGTCTGAGTAACGAAAAGCTAAAGGCAACGACCACTGAAGAAAAACCACCTGTCCCAGCAAGACCTGTCTGGATTCCAAAGATTGGGGATCTGGTCAGAGAAAAGATCGCAGTAAAGAAGGAATTTGGGCCTTCTTACAGAAAAGCAGTACCTGTCTTAGCTGTCAGCGGAACAAGATCAGTAGTAATACCGCCCCGAGCTGGTAAAAAGGAGAACCGAGTTGTATTGATCGACCTGGTGAAACCACAACCATGTGGCCAATAATAAGTAGTAGGCCCAGTGGACTCCCAAGAAATAGCAGAAGACCAAATCTTGCTACAATCCAAGAGGTTCAAACTGAGAGACTAATCACATTTGATAAACCTGCAGTGAATAAAAAAGGACTATGCAACAAAGCCATGGAACTTGTGCCTCTTGAAACCCAAATCGTCGCAACAGTTCGTCAAGAAACACCTGTCTACAACGATGTAGCCTCTGAATATACAAATGTACCAAAGGAAAATCCAAAGATCAATGGAAATCCGGAAGCAATTCCACCAATTGACAGAACTGCATCTGGCGTGTGTGAGAAAAGGAGGTATCCCGACTAAGGTTCCTAATTCGGGATTTCTAAGTTATTTGAAAAAACAGGAAATTAGGAACATAGATTTCAAATGGACATAGACTGACGACAAAAATTACTGACTATGGATTAACAATGTACATGGTAAAAAAAGATACTTTATTTAATAATATTGTTGAGAATAAGATTTTTTAACATTCATTAATTTAGATCCAACTAGGAATCTCATGCTGTGCACTTTATAATTTTTTTCCGGGTCACAGTACATTTCAATGTGATTATACAATTCTTAAGTAAAACAAAGAGATACAAAAATACAAAATAGCAAAATAATAATCTGAAAACATGGCTAGAGGTATATTGTAATTGCTACGCGCGTTTCGGCTATTAGCCTTCATCAGGAAGCCATGATGTATATTCCAAATGTACCTATACAAATACAAAATACATAGAAATCCATATCAGTGTCAGTGCAGCGTCCTACTAATAAAGTTACAAGTGCATTCAGTGCTTTAGGTTTATTATTTACAAAACTATAGTTAAAAACATGGGGAGGAGAAGTCTTACTATATACATATATACACGGTTACATACACTAGCATAAACAAATGGTGCATGAATATCAGTGGATGATTGTTACCATTTTCTCTAATCTATGGTTAATTGGAAGGCTAACAAAAAAACTCCTGTTTCCTTAAACAGTGAACACCCAGAGTATATGCTGCTTAGTAGCTGTGTGTGGGTACTCTGACTAGTCAATATCTAATCTGTATGGTAAGAGGTTAAAGGGTTAAGAGGTTAATGGAACATGGGATAGCAGATAGAAAAGGGGTGCAAGGGGAAAAGAGATCACTAGAAGTCAGTTAAACTGATAGTGTAGTGTTTAGAGAGCTAAAAGTGATGTATTGAAGGAAGGTAGTTAGCGTTAGTGGCCTAATCAAATGGTTTCTTACCAGAGTGATAGCTGCAATACAGGCGTTGGACTCTAGATGCACACTTGGGGTAGAGCTGGGGTGAATGATGAAACACAATTTGAGATAGCAGGAGTTAATTCTTCGCTATGGGGGAAACATAACAAGGGTAAGAGGTAAGTAACTGCAATGATGTTAGAAAAAATGTTTATTGAAAAAATGACATGAGTAGGTAAAAGGGTACCTGCTATAGGGTTGTTGGTCATGAAGAGATTAATGCAATTCTACCTGGTGGTTGTCTCTGGTGTTGAGAACTATAAAGGATACGAGCCAGGTAAGACAATGGGAAGTTGTTATTCACAATGAGTGAGGGGGAAAAAATCTTGTTGTTAATGGGGGGAGGGAAAGGTGGTGGCAGGCGGCAGGGGGGAGGGTTGATGGTCAGGGGTATGGACGGTGGTTTACTGTGTCTGTCCAAATTAGAATGATGAAAAGAATCCGAAGTACCTGGGTGAAATAATAACAGCAGGCAACCGGGATTGATCCGGGAGGTATCAGCGAATGCTGGATATCTTGTTTAAAAGCTACAGAGGGGGCAATAAAGATATAATACAAGTGAGGACGGATGGTGCCGAGACTCGGGAGATGTCGGAAACGAATATTATATGGCTCAGATGCCCCTTAATATATTGAATTACCTTGTTTCTTAAAGTCCCAGTAGTTGGCAGTCCTCACTGCGGGTAGTCAGCGGGAACAAAGCATCTCTGCAAAAGTTAAGCGAAGGAGCAGAGAAGTGTGAGAGCGCGGTTTAGTGCGGAGAATAGTAACAGTGCCCTACAGTATTTGTCTGGTCTGGCGGGGGTAAGTAATTACCTGATTTACCTGATAGAGAGCGTAGTAGCGTCCTCCGATGGGGGGGGATCCGGGTTCTCTGGTGCCTCGACCGAGTGTCGGATGTGGCTCGATATGCCAGCGGACGAGAGCTCTATTTATGTTTTGGACTCGCGCGCGTTTTAGAGGCGCGTTGAACCGGATTTGGTCATGTTATGACCCGGAAGTCTCGTAGCCTCCGTGAAGTATCACTGGATACTATGGTCATGGCTGGCGGCCATCTTGAGATGTGTAAGTTGGCGGTAAAGTGCAGGAAGATGTTACCCTTTCAAAAAAGTAAGATACATTAGTTACATGGTTAGAACAATCATAGTTGGAATCTTATAGAGTGCCTGCTGGTCAAGGTTGGTACGTCGGTATTTGAATATAATCTAGTAAATGTGATGCCAGAAAAGTATTGGGGATAATATTTTATGGAATCTAATGCTATGTGTTTGATAATCGAGACGTTAAAAAAGTGTAGCCAGAATGGGAATAATACGGTGAATGGTGAGAATGTGTGACTTTCAGCGAGGGTACTCGCGGCTGTATTGGAACCATGGGTTAATGGAGGGACATGTGATGATTAGCCATAGTTATATTTATTATTTAGGAGTTTTTAAGATTTTGAGACCTGATCTCAGGATGTTTAAGTGTACAGTCAGTATGTTTCAGTTTTGGTGTAGAGTTTCACTACCATAGTGGGGAGATGGCTTAATAATGATGCATCTATTAATTAGCCATAGTTATATTTTAAAACCTGCTCTGAAGGTATTTCGTTATTCAGTCCTGTAGTATAGGTATTCAAAGTGAAAATCCAATAGACTTTTCGGCATTTACGTACCTGGGTACTTACAGCCTGATTCATGAAAAATGGGATTTGCGATTCTCAAATAGCGAAAAATTGCGAATCGCTATTGAGAAATCGCAAATCTGAATTCATGAAGATTAGCGATAAAAAAATGCGATTCGCGGGCGCAAATTCCGTTTGCGATTAATGATAATCGCAGAAAAATCGCTATTTCCGGCTACCCGCGTCGGGATTGCGATCTCGCAAATAGCGATATCGCTATTTGCGATATCGCTATTTGCGATATCGCTAATTGGGAGATCGCAAAATCGCGAGATCGGGAAAATGGGAAGTCGCATTTCGAGCACAGTGATGACATCACAACCAGGAAGCAGCCAGTTCCCACCCCCATTCACCACAGTGAGGCAGACCTCGAGGGAGCAAGTGGGAGAGCTGCTGCTATTCTACTGGTGATTTGTACTCTGCAACAACATTGCTGCCATGTCAGAGGAACCTGTTCCTGGCCCCAGCAACACCACAGGGCGGAAGAGGAAGCTCAAATTTTCTGAGCAGGAGCTCGAACATTTGATTGAAGGGGTGGTGGCAGACCACGCCAAACTGTTTGGCAAAGACTCCAGGAGGGTCCCGGAGCAGGAAAAAAGGAGGATCTGGCAGGGAATAGCCTCCACCGTCAACTCCGTGGGTGTGGCCGATAGGTCACTAGACAAACTGAAAAAAAGATGGTACGACCTGCGAGGTCGTGCCAAAGAGAAGGTGGCGGAGCGCCTTGGAGAGTCATCGGGCACTGGAGGTGGCGGACCTACAGTCCCTCCTAACACACCCTTGGAGGACCAGGTGGAAGACACCCTTGAGAGGGAGGCGTGCATTGGCTTCACACGTCTGGACTCATCCCGCCCCACCCAAGACACCCAAGGTAAGTGGCATGCGACTGCGACCCTGTCCCCTATGAATGTCCATGACCACATAGGCTCCCATAATGTCCCATAGTCATGCCATTGTTGCAAATCAGGGAATGCCCTGAAGCATTGTGGGAGATGTAGTGTGGCCACAATGTAGTAGTACCACAATGCAGCCAGACAGGTTCCAAAGTACGCAAAGCCACAGCCATTCAAGGAATGTCACCCAGCATGCATGTAGCAACTGCACGTCTGACAGATACATGCGACTAATGATCGTCACTTACCCTCACAGGTGGCGCTGAAAGCAGCGACAACGAAAGGCTGCTAATTGATGAGGAGGCCCAGGAGGAGGAGGTGCCACCACAAACACAGGCACTAGCCCCTGCCGCTACAACAACACCAGCAGCCAGGTCCACCAGCAGTGTGCCCCCTGCGTCTGGCGCACCACCTTCAGCCACAGCCAGGCCCGCGACTATTGTGCCTCCTGCGTCTGGCGCACCACCTTCAGCCACAGCCAGGCCCGCGACTAGTGTGCCTCCAGTCCCTGCCGCACCAGCAACGCTGCTGTGACACCACCAGCAGCTGGTGCTACAACATCTGGGCCCGCGACAGCGGGAACACAGCGGCCAGCCACAGTGTCAGGCCAGCAGAGCAGGCGCGGCAGGTCTCGCCAGCACACCACTGCAGCAATCAGCAGGAGGGGCAATGGACAGGGGCTGGCGCGTATGAGCGTCGAAAGACGCATGTTGCGTATCCATCAGCGCCAGGCACGGCAGCAAGGTGCCATTCAGCTCCAGCTTCACAAGATTGGGCGCAATGTGGCCGGAGTGGGTGACCGCATGGACAGCATGACGGCGGCCATGGCAGGTGTGGGGGACCGCATGGACAACCTGACTGCAGCCATGGCAGGTGTGGGGGAGGGAATGGCCCGCATGACTGCAGCCATGGAGGCCAACACTGCAGCGATGACTACTCAGCGCAGTGCAGCACGCCGACGCCACCATCAGCTCATGAGCCGGCTGGCCGCCTACAGCCGGTCCAATTATGTTGCAGCCAATGCAACTTCACAGTTGTCACGGCGGTCCCTAACACAGCAGCACCAACTCATCCAGTGCTCTGAGGATATGACCAGGGTCCTGGAGCACCTGACCACGGCGGTTACAGCACTACACCCTCCTGCTCTACCTGCCAGTGTTGGGGGTGATGATGTCAGTGAGGGGGCATCCAGCATCAGCAGCCACTCTGCCTCACAAGTCCCGCCACTCAGGCGCAGCACCAGGCCCACGGCAGGTACAGGTGCCCCGGAAGAGGATGCGCCTCAGAGGCGCTTGGGTGGAAGGCGCAGGAGGCGCAATTGACTACATATGACAATTACAGGCACAGGCTGACTATAAGCCTGCCCTGTCCTTTGACACAGCAGTATGCAGTAATACTGTTAGTAGAAGATAGTTGAACTGGTACCATTTTTGTGATTGAAACAAATATATTTATTTTGCAGCACACATTAGCGTTGTGTCATTATTACATTTTGCATGCATTAGTGATTTGTGGGGTGAGGGAGGAGGGTGCACTAGAAACTGTTCACTGTGATGTGGTTGCGACGTCTGTGGCCTTCAGCTGGGTTCTCCCCGTGTGCATGGCGCGCATGTGCAGGTGGCCGGTTCTCCCCTTCAGATTCACTGCCAGAGATGTCGACAGGTATCCGCCGCTTGGTTGCAATATTATGTAGTATTGCGCAGACAGCCACAATGCGGCAGCACACTGCAGGACTGTAATACATGGCCCCACCTGTCTTGTGCAGTATGCAGAACATGCTCTTGAGAAGGCCAAATGTCCTTTCTATGCAATTCCTTGTCCGTATGTGTGCAATATTGTAGCGCCGTTGCTGGGGTGTAGCAGGGTTGAGGTATGGGGTGAGGAGGTATTCACGGAGGGCGTAGCCACTGTCACCTGAATGAGAGGAGCAGAGGGTGAGTGCCTGTGCTGCGCTGCTACCTAATTGCAATGTGACATTGTCGACAAAGTGTACTTACCCAGTAGGTGTCCTTCCCTGAAGTCTCCCCTGGCCAGTTGTGTGTGGAGGCCGCTGTGCCGGAATATGAAGGAGTCATGGCTACTCCCTGGGTACTGGGCCACAATGTCAGTGATGTATGTCTTCGCATTGCAGACCATCTGTATGTTGAGGGAGTGGTAGGACTTGCGATTGCGGAACATATACTCTGTGGCAGCTGGTGGGCAGATGGCGATGTGTGTACAGTCTATGCATCCGAGTACATGTGGAAAATGGGCTACATTGTAGAATTGTAGCTTGGTCAAGTCCAAATCCTGTTGGCTGGTGGGAAATGTGATGTGACGGTGTAGCTGGGTGAGCATGGCGTCAACAAAAGTCTGGAGGCAGCGTGACATGGTGGGCTGGGATATCCCCCCAGCAGCCGCGACTATCCCCTGGAAGCTCCCGGAGGCCAGGAGGTGCAGGCTACACAATACCTGCACATGTGTAGGCACCGCATTGGTACGCCTTGTTGGGTGCTGCATCAGGGGGTCAAGGTCCTGTATTAGCTGCATTATCATTTCCCCATTCAGCCTGTATTTTGCATATATCTGCTCTCTGGTTTGGCCCAGCAAGGTGACCCGCTGGCGGAATATCCTGTCCTGGATCCTGCGTCTCCTCCGTGCTGCTCGCTGTAGCCTTTGACGCCTGACCACCATGTACATTCCTGGCATTGTGGAACTCCTAATGCTGCTGCCGATTGTCCTTATGTGTGATTGGTCAGGCCTGTACCTCTTACTGATTGGCCAACGGTTGTTTAAATGGAAATGTTTGATGGCTTTTATGGTTACCACCTGCTTTGAGTTGTCCTTAATTTGCGCTGCGCAAACTGCGATTTTTGGGTTTTTCGCAATTTGCGATTTTTCATGAATGCCGATTGCGATAGTATTGCGAATTCGCAATTTATTTCGCAGAATCCGTGGATTGTCGCATTTTCCGATTCGCTAATGCTCTCCTACCGGGATTCTGCGAATTTACTTGCGAATTCGCTATTATGGGTTTGCGAAGTCGCTATTTTCTTGTTGAATCCCGATTACGGATATTGCGCCCGCAATTGCATTTTCGCAGCGATTGCGGGCGCAATTTAGCTTCATGAATCAGGCGGTTAGTGTGCCTGATGTTTTTGGGATTTTCTCAAGAATAAGCCAACGGGAGAGAGCAGCTTTTAGGCCTATGTGCGAGGAGGGGAACATGGCGGCGGCAGGCTAACGGCTGCTGTGAGGCTCCGTTCCTAAGCCCTATAGAGTTTTTCCGGCAGGTCTCGTATCCTGTTTCTTTTTGATGGCAGAGTGCGGATTTTCTCACGGTGAGATATGGAGTGCGATATGATTCACGAAATATACCACAATTGCTGAGCTTTCTTTCCTTTTGTGTCAGCGGTCACAGCGCCGAGCAAGGGCTGCGGAGAGAAGCTGTCGGCGCTAGGACCCACACTGGAATGAAAGGGGAGGACCGAGAGCTCGTTCGGAGGTATGCGGAGGAGCCTACAACGGGGCAGCTGCATCGGCTGAAAGGACACGAAGGGAACTGGGAGCTGAGGGAGACAGGACACGGCAAGACACGCGACAACAACCAAACGCAAGTAGAGCAATACACTGGAATCCGGGTAAGCTGTAATAATGCTTGGGTGCGCTCAAGAGCAGCCTACTGGTATCGGGCTGCAGTATCTGCACGCCGTGTCCCTACAGTAGCTATAGTGTTTTCCGCTTGTGTTGAACTGATTGAATGCATGGAGGCAGATAAAGCTGCATCTAAACTTCAGTTCCAGTGCGATTTCCCTGATTTACAGGCAACTTTTAGTGGCAAATTTAAAGTTGGCTCTCCTAAATTACCCGAGCTGTCCGAGTTGCCCTCTGAAGAGACTGTTCCGGCCAGTGGTAATAGTGAGAAAAGAAGTGTGGCTAGGAATCGCTACCAGCTGCGCTCGAAGCACGAACTAAAGAAGAAGGGGGTTTTAAATACAGCTGATTTGTGCGAGGGTGGAAGTAGCGGTCCGGTTCCCATTTCACCCTGTAAGCAAAGTAAGAAAGGAGGGACACGAAGGGGGAAGACTAAAGGATTAAAACTGACTCAAACTGCGAAAGGGACTCCTTCACTTAAAAGCTATTTCAAAATTATGGAGCAAGCAGTGTCATCTGGGGCGAATAGCATTGAGGCAAATATTGAGACTAATATCGAGAATAATATTATAGAGGAAGGAGAGACAAGTAACCAGCATGGGCTCGTGAAGCCCGTTGGAAATCTTACCGAGAGTATGAACTCGACCACAGCTTCTCCTCTCTTAGCTATTTTTTCCCTGAGTAATAAATACACAGCTTTGAAATTAGCTAATTCTACAGAGGCACCTGAGGCAGCTGAAAAAGAGGATCCAGCACAACCTTCCTCGGAAGATACTGATATACATCAAATGCCTCAGAATACAGTACCCCAATCTTTTCTGGCTGTCCCCCATATAGCCCATACATCGGGTTTAGAAAATGATGGTCTCTTCTCACCTTCAAACGAGGAGATGGATGGTCGTGGAGGTAGCGTTGAGACAGAGAAGAGCTTGGGCTTTTTACTTCATTCATTAAGAGCGGATCTGTTGGAAAGATTTGAGATTTCTGAAAAGAATCAGAAAGGACTGCATGATAGATTTGACCTCCTGGAGGCCAAAATCGAGGGTATTAGTGTTAGAACAAGTACTCTAGAGGGGAAAGTATCAGTACTCGCAGAATCCTCAAAAAATAACTCTAAGGACATTGCTGCCTTAAAATCTCAGAATCGAATTCTAACAATGGATCTGGAGAGGTTAGAAACTCAACAACGACGTAATAACCTGAGGATCTTAAAAATACTGGAAGGGGCAGAAGTGGAAGATATCAAGGGGTTTGTTTGTAGATTATTGCGGGAAGATATCCTTAAAGACAGACCAGACATCAACCTGGAAGCTGAGATTCAGCGGGTTCATAGAGATCCATTTAAGTTACATCCGGATCGAAAAGCACCTAGGAAGATCTTGGTATACTTTCAAACTTACAGCATAAAAGAGTTGATTCTCACTAGGTGTTTATCCCGTACCTCCTTACATTTTCGTGCTAATCCCTACCATATCAGATCGGATATAGGAAGTAAAACTGCTCAAAGACAGTGGGAATTAGGCTCTAGGATGCCAGATTTACGTTCATATGGTGCACAGGTTCAAATGAAATTCCCAGCGCTCCTGAAAATTATGTGGAACAATAAAATGTACACCTGCCATTTTCCTGAGGAAGCTGATGCAGTTTTGACTAAGATGAAAGAATCGGAAGAACAGGAGGAATAGAGTGGAGGAATAGAATGTGTCTAGGATGTACATTGTGGAATCTAGTATATCTCCTATTATACCTCCTATGATTTGCCCGATTTCAATTAGTTTAAAATGGTTGAGAGATGAGAGTGAGAGTTAAAAAAAAAAAAAAAAAAAACATAAGTTGAGGAGTGACTGATAAAGTTTTTGAGGGGAAAAAAAAAAAAAAAAAAAAAAAAGGGGAATAATAAGTATGAAAAATAATAAGTGTGGAGTGGTGAGGGGAGATTTAGTAAAGGTGGGGGAAAAAAAAAAAAAAAAAAAAAAAAAAAAAAATTTATATGAGGGGAGAACCTCAGGTCAACAAATAAAAACAGGTATAGATAAGGATAAAGAGACCGATATTTCTTTCTTAATGGAGAGGGCATCAGTGGTTCGGGGCCTCCTAGGGCGTATTTTCGCCAATCAGGAAGGGAGGGTTCCCCGGGGGGTGGGGGGGTTGGTTCACTAGGGTTAGGGGAAAAAAGCAGTTAAAAAAGTCCTCATGTGCCACAAAATATTATTTCTCCTCTTTTTTGTTTAAATGTAATTGTCAATATATACGCTCGAGGCAAGCCACAATTTATAGTTTAAAATTTTGGTATGTCTCAAGTTAGACAAACTAAAATCCTTTCCTGGAATTTGAACGGTTTAGGAAATCGAAAGAAACAATTAAATGTTCTTCATTTTTTGGAGAGTAAAGGGGCCTCCTTGATTTTCCTACAAGAGACCCACTTAGAAGCAGATGATTGCAGAAAAATTTTCAATAAGAGCAAATGGGTTCAAGATGTTTTTTGTTCTAAACAATTAGGTAACACGAGAGGGGTAGCAATAATAATTTGTGCAAATAAAGGAATTGTCATGCATGATTGGGCCACAGATCAAACAGGCAGGTGGCTGGTCGCAGTTGTTTCAATCAGTGCAGTTAAATTTCTATGTGGGGTTTATTATGGCCCAAATGATGATAATCCATGTTTTTTACAGAAACTAGAAAATCATATGTTGCAATATACTATGCCCATGGTATTAGGAGGTGACTTTAATTTACTATTAGATCCTGCAGTAGATCGCACCTCTAAATCTAAATATAAATGCCCCAAGAAATCCATGTTAGCCCTGAAAAATATTATGAAGGAGCATTTGCTATGTGATGTGTGGAGAGTTAAGCATGGCACCCGTAGTGAGTTTTCCTTTTTTAGTAAAAAATACCATCAATTTTCTAGGATAGATTTCTTTTTGGTTAATAGATCATTGCTTGCAGATATTAAATCTATTTCCTATATTCCAATCGGGCTGTCTGACCACTCAATAGTTGAGTTAAACATTAATTTCCAAAAGAACTCTTCAGAATATAGGTGGACTTTGGATAGGACAATTTTGTTAAAGGAAGAGTATAAGACAAAAGTCAAGGAGAATATACTAGAGTTCTTTCTGTTTAACCATAATACTGCCCCAGACAATATAATATGGGACGCATTTAAATCTGTATTAAGAGGTATATATGGTTCCCAAATGGCTCTGACTAGAAAGTTAAAAAAAGAAATGGATATCAAGGATCTTAGAGCGATTAAATTAAAAGAACAGCAACTTCTTTCCGCCATTTCTAATGATCAATTTGGCATATCAAGATTGGAAAAAGAACTTTCGGAGCTACAAACAAAGTTCAGGCTAAGAAATGAAAAAATAATTAGAGATAAATGGGAAATAAGTAAACTAAGAAATTTTGAATATGGGGAAAAATGTGGGTCATTGCTAGCTTGGAAAGCCAGGTCGGAGAGGACCAGGAACAACATCAAAACGTTAAAACAAAGAGGAACGAGCCTTGTCTTGGCTGAAGATGGTGAGATCAGGGAGGAAGCTAGATCCTTTTACGAAGAACTCTATTCAGAAAATATCAATAACTCAACGGATGAGTTAGAAAAATTGGCGATTTTGGGATACTTACCACAATTATGTAATGAAGACATAGCCTTTTTGGTAAAGGAAATAACGGAAGGGGAAATTAGATCGCAAGTGAAAAAGATGGCAAGGAACAAAGCAGCAGGCCCAGACGGTCTGCCAATAGAGATATATAAGGACAACATAGATGAAATCTTGGGCCCACTACAGGCACTATTTAACAATATTTTTATCCAGGGAAATCAAATCCCGCCCTCCTGGTCAGATGCTACAATCTCTTTAATTGCAAAACCGAATAAAGACCCGGAAATAATAGGGTCGTATCGACCCATTTCACTTTTGAACTCTGACCTAAAGATTTACTCGGGCATACTAGCAAGCAGGTTGGCTAAGGTTATAAAGACTATTATCCATCCTGATCAGCGAGGATTCATTCCTGGTCGACAACTGAACGAACTTACATTTCAAGTGATTGGCGCGATTGATTATGCAATCCAGAAGGAAAAGCCACTTGCGATTGTGGCAATAGACGCTGCCAAAGCTTTCGACCAAGTGAACTGGCCTTATCTATGGAGAGTGATGAAGAAATTTGGCTTTCCTGAGATTTACATTAAAGGCATTGAAACCTTATATAGGGGCCCGAGAGCTAAGATTTTGGTGAATGGGGGTCTGTCAGAGTGGTTGAATATCTGCAGAGGGACAAGACAGGGATGTCCCCTGTCTCCATTATTGTTTGACATATACATTGAGCCTTTTGTTTGTGTTTTAAGGCAAGATCCCATAATTTCCTCTTTTAGTATTGGAGAATTATCTATAAGGACCGCACTATATGCAGATGATCTTCTCCTGTATACTTCCAATCCACTAGTAGCAATCCCAAGACTATTTAGTCTAGCAGAGGACTTTGGTACTGTTTCCGGTTATTCTATCAATCGGGATAAAACCGAGGTCATGTGCTGGAATATCCCAGTTCCTATTCCAGAAGCTAAACCAAAGATGAGATATTTAGGTGTTTGCTTAAACCAGAAATTGGAGGAAATTCCTAATACTAGTTGGGAAGAGGTAATAAAAGAGATTAAAAGACTTTTGTCTAGGTGGAATGTACTCCCTTTCAATATTTACGGTAGAGTTAATTTGGTTAAAATGATTATTTTACCAAAGGTGACATTTTTGTTTAATTCTATTCCTTTAATATTTAATAAAAAAGATATTATGAATTTACAAAGCAGGATAGGATCTTTTATTTGGGCTACTAAGACTCCAAGGATAGCCTGGAAGAAGTTGAGGAGAGGATTGAAAGTAGGAGGACTATCTCTTCCAGACTTATTATTTTATTGTTACGCCTTTCAAATTAAAAATTTTAGGTTATTAGCCAATAAATTGGACTCAACTTCCAACAGTTTGTTGTTTCAGGCAATGCTGCAAGATCTACCATATGATGCAGATTTTTTTTTGTTTAAATTTGGGGATAAAAAGTTTTTCAAAAAAGTTAGACTGAAGCTTTTGAAAGCTGCTTTATATTACTGGACACAGTGCTGCAAGTTACTTCATATTCCTTACTACCATTCATATGCCCCGATTTGGGATTCCCCCGGTACCCCTGAATGTTTAACTGATCGATTGGCCCTCCCCTTGAGGATAACTGGTCTTTTCAGATGGGGCGATTTAAGCGATGAATCAAGAGGTCTAAATTGGGACTTTTTGGTAGGCATAACTGGCGGCACTCTTACGAGATTTAAATTTTATCAACTTTCCGCCTGGTGGGGAACCCAATATTGGGGTACTGATGATGAAAATCTGTTTTTGAGATTCATTAGCAGCTGTAGTGGTAAGAAGGGAGAGACCGCCAAATGCTACAAAATTTTATTAGATTACAAAGATAATCTGGAGTTGGAAATTACTAGGCTATGGGATCTTAGTCCGGTCCCGATTACCGATAACTTGGAGAATTTGGAGAAGTTGTGGACGGATTCCTTTTTGATATCTCAGAAAGTAATCAAACCGTCCAATTTAAGAAGAAATCATTTATACACAATGTATAGAGTTTATTGGACTCCAGCTAAGCTTTCCAAGCTGTCAGTAACTTCGTATTCTTGCCCCAGATGTAATTTACAAGACGCAAATGATATTCATATGTTTTTAGACTGCCCAAATATAAGCAACTTTTGGGGGCAAGTGTGTAAATTTATGGAGGAGGTATTATCTTCTTCAATTATATGTACCCCCAGATTGGTATTCTTTGGTCTAACTCTGAATTATGATGTCAATAATCACATATCACAATTTATTTTTTATGTAATAGTGATTGCTAGAAGAGAGATTTGTAAAGCTTGGAAGTCGGCACTCTCTCCGACGTTTGCAGACTGTCTCAAAAACATCATGGTGGTGAGTAAATTAGATATTTTATGCGGCGGTGAAAAGTCTGCTAAATTATGGTCGATGCTAAAAACCTGGAGCGAAAAATAATCCCAATAGTCCAATGATTATGCCAGAGGTTCTGTGGTCCTGTCCTTCCTATGCAGCAAGAACCATTACGAGAGGAAGTTGGACGGGTAACAATCCTACCTCTGGGCAATCTTCAAAGGCTATCCATAACCACAAGGGCCGTAACGGAAGGTTGTGTCAGTGGCTTGAAGAGCGCTAAATCAGAGTATCAATTGACTGGTGGCATGTATGAGGACAAAAAAAAAGTAAAAAAAAAAAAAGAATAAGCCAACGGATTTCATTGGAATTGTGCTTAGCTTCCACATAGTGTTTGACTAGTGGTGCTTGGATTTTCCCTGTTCGAATAGCGGACCTATGTTCGGACAGTCCTGTGGACATCATCCGTGCGGTTTTGCCTAAATACCCTAGGTTACATGGGCATAACAGTAGGTATACCACATTAGTGGTTTTACAATTTGTCAGAGTTTTGGGTTGTATGGATATGTTATTGAAGGACCACTTTTTAGTTTCAATAGCAAATTTGCATGCAGTGCAGGAAAGGCATTTGTAGTTGCCTATAACCGGGGTCATTTCAGTCAGGGATCTTTGTGTTAGATCAGTGTTCTTTGTTTACATTCTTGACCGCACGACTAGGTCTTTGAGATTTTTATTCTTCCTGTAGGCAAATACTGGTTTGGGTAGCTGTTGTTCCTTAGGTTTCGTGGCATTGAGAATATGCCAATTTGTATGGACTATTTGTTGAAGTTTGGCATTCATGGTTGAATGCCTTGTTACAAATACCATTTTAGAATTTGATTCTTTTACTTGCGGTGTTAGCAGATGTTGCCTATCATTCATTCAATAACTTTTATTCGATTACCACTTGTATAATCATAAAAAGTACATAGTTTAAAACCAAACAAAACATTTCATCATAAAAATAAGTTTAGAAGGAACAAAATGTAAAAGGTGCGTGACAAAAAGACTTATTGCTTAGCTGTTTTTTTTTTGTTCAGTTTATAAGTTTTTGGCGGATTGTGATAGTGGCTTTTAAAAAAGTCGCTATAAATTTAGCTACATGCGGCGAGTCCAAACATTGCAGGAACATGAATGCAGAATAACACTGTCTATGACCACTAGAACGAAGAAGTGGAAGAATCCAAGATTTGCGGGGAGATATGTAATATTTGCAAAAGAAAATATTGTGCATCGTTGTTTGCGGAGATGTTCCATCACATGGACAGTTCATAAGCGTGCGGGAGCAGTTGTGAATTTCAGGAAAAGAAACTAAGCGAAAAAAGATGTTGTAACGAAATCTTGTTAATAGAAATTTCTCCTGGTTCGACAGAAAATAGGACAGGTAGGGTTGCATACCTTTGAGCGGTTGTATTGCGCAAATCTGGTTATTTGAAGTTTTTGTGATCTCCAACTGGTTTCGCAGCTCTCTCAGGTGAGCCATAAACATCAATTTTAGCTGTTTCCTGGAGATGTCTTCGATGCTAGGAGAGTCATCGAAATAGGACTTGTGACCAAGGTCATTAAAAAGTTCCGTACATAAACCAACCATGGGATCTTATGCCAATTTGTTAGAGCTAAGCAGTCTGTGATCAGGGATCGTGTTAAGTGGCACTCAGGTTTGGACCATATACGTTGCCACAATAAAATAGGTTGTGAACGGATAGTGTCTGTAATATATTCCATGCCAAGCTCACTATGGGAAGCAAAATTCGGGGCGCTTTGCGGGAGGGCCAGCACGTATTTGATGAAACCGTTCTCCGTTATTTGTAAGTGATCAATATGGCCGTACCCCCACACACCTGCTCCATAAGTAGCCACACTGTGGCATTTAGCGTAGTAGACTTTCAGAAGTTCCGGTGGGGCAGGTTTCCCCAGTTTTCTCGAGAAAGAAATCAGGGCCGATGTTGCACGCCGAAAGAGAAGATTTCTAGTGGCCGTAGCTTGCCGCCAATTTAAAGCATCATCCACAAGAATTCCCAAATAAGGGTAGACTGAGGTTTTTTCCAACTTTGTGTTTTCCACCAATATTGGTTTAGGGTTTTTGACCCTAGGGCCGATGTGCATGGTAAAAGTCTTTTTTATGTTAATTTTCAGGCCAAGTGAGTCCATAAAACTGCTATATTTGTTGATTTGTTTTTGAAGTTGATTTAACGTGCGGGCCAGGATGACTGAATCATCTGCATATAGAAGTGTTGGTATTGGTCGGTGGTTTATCTGGGGTAGATCCTGGCTCCCTTCCAGCATAGCCTGCTCTAGTCCATTGGTGTAAAGATTGAACAGGAAGGGAGCCAGTACACAACCCTGTCTTACTCCTTTTGTTATTGAGAATGAGCGGGACAGCTCACCGTTAGTACCAAATCTGACTCGCCCTGAAGCATTGGAGTAAAGTTCACGAAGGAAGATTATTAAAGGTGGATCCACTCCGAGGTCACTGAGTATTTTCCAAAGTTTTTCATGTTGGACGCAGTCAAATGCCGCACTTAAGTCGACATATACGAGGAAGATGTTACCTCCTTTGGCGCCAACATATTTCCCGGTCAGGAGGGCAAGGTTCAGGGCCTGTTCCACGGTCCCAAGCCCCTTCTGGAAACCATATTGCAAGTCAGTCATGATGTTGTTTTCCTGGGCCCAAGATTGTATTACGGTCCAGGAGGACTCGACCTGCAATTTTACCCATGGAATCCAGAAGGGAGATTGGCCTGTAGCAGGCAGGGTCATTACGATCGCCTTTTTTAAAGATGGGTAACAGAATTGACGTTGGCCAGGACCGAAAGAGCCCGACCGATGTTACTGCTGCCAGAACCTGAGTGATTATCGGTGACCAGAGTTCTATGTTGTGGAGAAATATGTCCATTGGGACTCCATCGGGGCCCGGAGCCTTACGTGGTTTCGATGCCTTAATTGCTTTAACAACTTCACTGTGATGGAAATGTATATCTATCGGGTAAATGTCATTCTTGGATGTCTGGGCTTCACTTGGTTCTGTTCCTGTTTCTGTGACATTTTGCGGGGATGAACCGAAGATTTTAGAGAAATGCGTAACCCAGTCATCCTCCGTAACTGCTACATCTAGATGTTGACTTTCTGCATTGTCGGCCAAAAAAGGGGATCTTATAACTTGCCAGAATAGAGCACTATCCTTTCTTTGGCAGCTATCGTGGAGTTGAGCCCATAGGTCTTTCTTAATTTCTTTTTTACGTTCCCGTCTGGCTGAGTTGTAGAGTTTTCTTAAGTTAGAGATTTCCACTTGGTTTCCTATTGGTTTACGTAAGGCTTCTTTTAAGCTTGAGAGGGCTTTTCAGCAAGCTGCGTCAAACCATCTCTTGGACGAGGGCTTAATGTTCTTTAACTTGACATATAGTTCATTGTCGATTGCTTCCAAGATGTTTTTGAAGCTATTGGTGATAGACTGAGGTGTGGTATCTAGAGATAAGCATTCAAGTATCCAAGGCTTAGATTTTTCAAGAATTTTCTCTGTTACTTTAACCGGGTCAATCTTGGCCCATTTGACTGTGTAGCCATTCAGTTTGTTCATGGTTAGTGAGTTTTGATTTAAGAGACTCGTTTTTATAGGGTGTGCTTTGGCCATTTTTGGAGTGATTCTTACGCTGATTGGATAGTGATCACTCATGACATTTGTCCCAGTTTCAAAGTTAGTTAGTTGTCCCTTGAGTGATTGGGAAGACAGTATGTAGTCTATAGCAGTTAGGAAACCTCTTCCGTGGAAAGTTGGAGAGAAATCCATCTGTGGCTCTACTATCTCATTTACATAGTCCAGATCTAAGGAAAATAGAATCTCGTTTAACTTATTTCCACAGGTAGAGTGAGTAAAATGGAGCATAGGACTACCATGTTCGTTTTGCAGTCCACAGTTTCCATTTTTGTGGCTGGCACAAAGTGGAAGATTAAAGTCGCCGCCCCATATTAGGTGTACTGTGTTTAGGTTAATATCATTTTGCAGGGATGTTAAAAAGGTGGCAATCTCTACTAGGGTTGTCAAGCAGTCCAATGTAGTTGAGTTATTGTAGTAATTAATAAAAATATAGGTGCAATCATTTGTGAAATTTATTTCCACGATTTGGTAGGTCAGGGATTCTTTTAACAATTTAATAGATAAAGAGGGGAGAATATTAGCAACATAAATCACGAGGCCCCCCTTGGGCCTGCCCAGAGCTCCCTGCACTGCTGGGGTAAAGAAGGTTTTGTATCCCGTTAAATGATTTGCAGTGATAGACCATGTTTCCTGGAAACAAAGTATCTGGTGCTTCCTTACTGTTTCTAACCATGAGTCTAGCGTTAGTTTGGAAAACAGTCCTGCGACATTCCAATACATTATGGAAAGATTCAGTTTATTGGGAACAGGGGGTACGTGTAAGACGGGGGGTTCACTGGGGTATCTCTCTATTAAAATCGAGGGAGAGTTGATAATATCTCTCGGATCATTTGACTGGTGAGAATTTGAATCTATACTATCCATGCTATCGATAGGGATAACCGAGACTCTGGTCATCGCTTCGCTAGAAATGGCGTGGCGGGTATCTGCAGTAGTCCCAGGCTGGGAGTTTATGTTAGTGGGCAGAGTTTGTTTTGGTTGACTTCCGAGTTTAGATGGGCATGGCTGGGATCTAGGGTTTGATGGAGAAAGCAAGGTATGGGCGTTTGGTCTTAAGTTTTTGGGGCCTTAGCGGTCAATCCACCATCTCTAGGCAGTCAAAACGGTTTCTTGTTGGAATACCCTGCCAGCCCTCTAGTGGATGATAGGGTCTACCTTGCCAAGGCTGTTTATGCCATTCTCTAATTCTATTTCTATTTCCGTGACCAGAACTATTTCCCACCTGTTTCCATTGGTCTTCTTGGGGGTGCTGCCAGTTCGGAATGGAAATAAATTGATGTGTATTCAACGGTGGGTAGAAGAAAGAAAGGTGTTGTGCATATATTCCACCTCTTTTCTCCAATGAGGGCCATGAACAAATGTGGTCCACAGTAGATGGATCCCTGCAGGTTACTATAATGCAGTCTCCGTGGATCGACTTTGGTTCTTCCCCTATCCATATTACTCTACGTACTGTGGAGATCCCTCCAGAGTGGTATCGTTCTAGTGGTCTATTTATACTTAGCCACTGCATGACCTTGTTTTTAAGTGACCAGGCATTTTCTGTCGTACCTTCCGTTAATTCGGGTACGCCTGTGAGAATAATGGTATATGGGGTTGCCTCTGGTGGGAGGTGCACTGGGCGTCTAAATCTTGCTGTCTTTTTGGATGTCAACTGGGGTTGTATAGCCGTTGGTTTAGAGGATGTAGGTGTCGATTTATTTGTGGGATGGTTTATGGTTGCATTGACTGCTATTTTCCCGGTCTTTCCTGTTATTGCCAGGGCTGTGCTGGGCGTGTGTTGGGGCAGCTCCATAGTGGTTTTAGCCTTTTGTACACTAGGCGTTGGATCTTGTTGTTTTTGTGATGGGACATTATGTTTTAGTTTTTGGGGGGTGGAATAGTCAGGACAGGTTGTTTAGTTACTGCAACTGATTGTGGTTGGTGAGGTGCTTTAGGGGGATGAGTAACATTTCCTGACCCTTGCTTGGGTATGTGTCGATTGCTTATACTGGGGTGTGTTTGTGATAAGATTGCTAGTTGGGCTTCCAGGTTCCTTATGCTAATTTGTATAGGTTTTAGCTGCTGAGAAAGTAGGTCTTTAATTGAGGTTAATGTTTGCGATGTAGTTTTACATATTTTACAGGGATTGTCTGTATCCTCAATAAGAATAGGAGGTAATAAGAAGTTATAAGAAGTTATTTTCTGTTGGAGTAATTGGTATTAATTGTGCAGGTTGTATTAACTGTTTGGATTGATTGGATTGATCCATCCCGGGTTCCATCTGAAGTCCCATAGAGGTAACAGATGCTACTGCGTTTTCAGAAGGGTTATTGTTACCTTGTTTGGGGATAGCTCCTTCCCTTACACCTCTAAGATGTTTATCTATGGTTGATTCTAGTCTTTCGAGTGTTTGACAGGCTTCTAGATCCAGGGTGGCCTCTAGGTTGTCTGTTAATAGTGAATCAGACTCTGATTGAGTTACGGATAAATCAACTGAGCATGGCACTGTATTGATATCAGCAACGGTCACAGATAAAGGGAGGGAGGGGATAGGTAGAGTTTGCTGGATGGGGGATACTGCAGATGCTAGAAGGCCCAAGGACGAGCGTTTAGCGTTCATGAGGTCTAGAGAGACTCTGCGTTCCAGAAGGGAGATGCTATGATCAATCACCTCGGTGGTCCGTGAGATAAATTGATCTATAGGTCCAGTGATTTGTGCTACAGTCAGTGCGGTTTTAGTTTTGCTTCTGGTTCTACCAGGCATGATGGACATATGAAAGATCCTGTATGCTGAGAAATAACAGGACTGACGGTGAGAATCAGGGGGGGTGGCCCGGGCAACAACGGGCCCGCCCTTGGCCCGGGCTTCGCCCCGAGCTGTTTCCCGCGCGCGTCCCGCGTCGCGGTTAGAGTTATTTCAGTGAAGTACGTGTAGGCGGTGGGCGTGTCCATGGGCGTGGCCACCGGGGGAAGAGGAACCAGCTGAGCTAGGTGAGGGATGCTGGTCCTCGCAGTCCCCCGGTCAGTGCCCTCGCTGTTGAACTCGCCTCTAGCCTCAACCCGGGGGACTCAAGCTGGGAGCGTTGGAGTGTCCTGCCGATTGCAGGACGCGCTCACACCAGCGAGTCCGCATTGATGGGGAGGCTGTGTCCAAAAGTGCGGTGGTTGGCGTATTACAGCGATTTCCCCCTTTCGCCAGGCAAAGCAGCAGGCAAGTGAACAAACTGCAAATTAGGCTGTGTGAGCGGCACCTGCGAAGCGGGTGTCGCGAAAGGTTAAGTCTCGGTGGGCGGTGGGCGTGTCCGTGGGCGTGGCCGCCGGGGGAAGAGGAACCAGCTGAGCTAGGTGAGGGATGCTGGTCCTCGCAGTCCCCCGGTCAGTGCCCTCGCTGTTGAACTCACCTCTAGCCTCAACCCTGGGGACTCAAGCTGGGAGTGTTGGAGTGTCCTGCCGATTGCAGGACGCGCTCACACCAGCGAGTCCGCGTTGGTGGGGAGGCTGTGTCCAAAAGTGCGGTCATTGGCGTATTACGGCGATTTCCCCCTTTTGCCAGGCAAAGCAGCAGGCAAGTGAACAAACTGCAAATTAAGCTGTGTGAGCTGATGTTGCCTATCAAAGAACCTGGCTCTTTTGTAAGAGTCACGAACTAGGCGTTTTGGGTAGCCCCGGGATATGAATTTGGTTTTCATATCTTCAGCTCTTTTGTTAAAGTCTGCTACTGTGGAACAGTTTCTGCGAACTCGTAGGAACTGGCCAAAAGGGATGCTGGATTTCTAAGTCTTTGGGTGGTAATCTATGAAGCAGTCTCTTGGTTCATTGATACCTTTGAGATAGACTGCTCAAAAACATTTATTTTGGACTGTCTCAACATAGTGTTATCTGAAAACACCTTTGAATTTAATGGCTCATTATATCAGCAGACAAAAGGTGTCAGCATGGGGGCTTCCTGTGCCCCGACGGTGGCCAATATATATATGGCCGAATATGAGTCCAAATTCATCTACAATGACATCGCCCCTTTTAGTGAGTCCGTCTCATCATGGTCTTGCTTCATAGATGACGTTTTCTTCATCTGGACTTCAGAAACAGAAGCTCTCTCAACTTTTGTATCATGGCTAAACTTATGTGACCAGAATATCTACTTTACTGCAACATCCAGCCAAACTAAAGTAGAATTCCTAGACATCAACATAATAAGCAAAGACCTCAGTTTAAATGTAGATCTGTATGTTAAACCAACAGCCCGTAACACACTTCTACATTACACAAGTTAAGACCCGAAGACTCAAAAATCCAGCATCCCTTTTGGCCAGTTCCTACGAGTTCGCAGGAACCTTTCCACAGTAGCAGACTTTGACAAAAGAGCTGAAGATATGAAAACCAAATTCATATCCAGAGGCTACCCAAAACGCCTAGTTCGTGACTCTTACGAAAGAGCCAGGTTCTTTGATAGGCAACATCTGCTAACACCGCAAGTAAAAGAATCAAATTCTAAAATGGTATATGTAACAAGGCATTCAACCATGAATGCCAAACTTCAACAAATAGTCCATACAAATTGGCATATTCTTAATGCCACGAAACCTAAGGAACAACAGCTACCCATACCAGTATTTGCCTACAGGAAGAATAAAAATCTCAAAGACCTAGTCGTGCGGTCAAGAATGTAAACAAAGAACACTGATCTAACACAAAGATCCCTGACTGAAATTACCCCGGTTATAGGCAACTACAAATGCCTTTCCTGCACTGCATGCGAATTTGCTATTGAAACTAAAAAGTGGTCCTTCAATAACATATCCATACAACCCAAAACTCTGACAAATTGTAAAACCACTAATGTGGTATACCTACTGTTATGCCCATGTAACCTAGGGTATGTAGGCGAAACCGCACGGATGATGTCCACACGACTGTCCGAACATAGATCCGCTATTCGAACAGGGAAAATCCAAGCACCACTAGTCAAACACAATGTGGAAGCTTAGCACAATTCCAATGAAATCCGTTGACTTATTCTTGAGAAAATCCGAAAAACATCAGGCACACTAAGTACCCAGGTACGTAAATGCCGAGAAGTCTATTGGATTTTCACTTTGAATACCTATACTACAGGACTGAATAACGAAATACCTTGGGAGCAGGTTTTAAAATATAACTATGGCTAATTAATAGATGCATCATTATTAAGCCATCTCCCCACTATGGTAGTGAAACTCTACACCAAAACTGAAACATACTGACTGTACACTTAAACATCCTGAGATCAGGTCTCAAAATCTTAAAAACTCTTAACCCCTTCCATGCTCATGACGAGCTCAGCTCGTCATGAGGCACAGTTGAGCTGTGCTGATGACGAGCTGAGCTCGTCATAAATAGGGCCAAAATGCAATTTCCAGCACAGGGGAAAAATAACCACAGCAGCGATGTGGTTAAATAATAAATATAACTATGGCTAATCATCACATGTCCCTCCATTAACCCATGGTTCCAATATAGCCGCGAGTACCCTCGCTGAAAGTCACACATTCTCACCATTCACCGTATTATTCCCATTCTGGCTACACATTTTAAACGTCTCAATTATCAAACACATAGCATTAGATTCCATAAAATATTATCCCCAATACTTTTCTGGCATCGCATTTGCTAGATTATAGTCAAATACCGACGTACCTACCTTGACCAGCAGGCACTCTATAAGATTTAAGCATGGGTGAATTTTGCGAATCTGGCGTTTGCGAATTTGCGTATTCGCGAATTCGCAATCCGCAAATTCCGCGAACTCTCGCAAATTTGCGGATATTTTTGTTTTGTGTTCGCAAGGGTTTCTGCCAGTTCGCGAGGGTTTTGTACCAGTTCGCAATTGCGAACTTACTTGTCAGCTCGCAACGGTCGCGACTATGTTGTTTCTATGTCTGGTTCATCATCACAAGTTCACAGCACTCCTCTGTTTCACCACTGCCACCCTCTGGTTCACCCATGCCACCCTCTGGTACATCACTTCCACCCTCTTGTTCATCACTGTAGATTATGGGGGGGGAAAGCAAGCACACCTGCTCTGCTTCAAATGGCATGAATTAATTTGGGGTCGATTTATTAATGTGTCACTGAATTTAAACTTCCAGTCTGGCACCTGCTTCCTTATCAGTAATTTGCTTTCTGTTGCAGTGCAATTTTTTTTCCCAGGACCTTTGTGGCCTACTTGTAGCCATTCTATGAGCCTGCTGTGAGGGTCAGAGCAGGGTCATAGAATAGTTGCAAGTAGGCAACTGAACTCTGGAGGGGCCCCTCAGGAAGCACTACAGTGAATGGTTACTAATGATGAGTTTGAACTTTTGCACCTGCTGAGTGCTTTCAGTTTTGCAAAACTCGTTTTTCTGCAATTTCGCGGGATTCGCGGGGCGCGAATTTGGGCGAGATCGAATTCGGAAGCCGCAAATTTGTGTGAATATGCGATTTGTTTTTTTGCGGCGTGTTAGTTCGCAAGGTTTTGTGCGTGTTAGCGAGCCGCTTGTAGTGCAACGGCGCGAAGTTGCCCTCACGGTTGTTCACGGGCGCGGCCATCTTGTTTGCATGACGTATTTCCGTTTCCGGGCGCGATGTGTAATCTCGCAAAGTGTGCGGCTCGCTAGTACAATTTCGCGTGTGATCGCGAGGAAAATCTCGCGCGGACTTACCCACGCGGTCGTGAACGGGCGCGGCCATCTTGTTTCTCATTCATTGCTATGGTTCTGGGCATGCTTTCTGTATCCTCTCTGAATCTCTGCCATCCTTTGCTTGTTTGAATTTTTTTTTAATCTATTTTACTTATTATCTATCCCTCTATTTTTCTAGCTCTATATTTTTATGTTTTCTGCTACTTTTGGTTAATTTTAAACTACTTTTTTAAACTCTTTCTTTTCTTCTTCCCTATTCTATTTCTTCTTTATTATTTATCTTCCTTTCTGCCCAGACCATGGTAAAGGGAGCTGGGAAGCATCCTGAGAAGGGGAAGGGTCCCGCACCCCGTGCCCGGCTCCCGTGCGGGCGTTTGAGGGGCGAGACAGTCACAGCCCGGGAGATCTTCAGCGCGGAGGAGGTGGCCGCACTAATTTTTTATGTTCAGCGCCGCCTCCCCAGGACCATCATGACAGGCGGCAAGATTGCTAGCGGGTACGGGATCCTGGAACGCCGGAAGCAGTGGGAGAAGGTGTGCCGGGCCATGTACCAACACTCTCGGGTCCGGCGCACCTACAACCAGGCCACCCACCGTTGGACGGATCTCCTGGACCGGGAACGCGATCTGCTCGATCTGCACGGCCTTGAGATCCCCAGGCTTGGTGAGTAGTAGTAGCTATTTCTTTACTACTCTGTTTTCTCCTGCTCTGTGTGTTATTATCTTGCACATTTTTGTTTTTTACCAAGAGCAATAATGCTGCTGATTACATTGTAGGTAAATTATATTTCAAAATCTTCTGTGCATTTCAGGTGCAATGCTCTCCTTTTCAGTAGCGCTGCTACTATGCTTATTTGTTTTCGATTTTGTGTTCATTTCATTGGCCTGTGAAATTATGCATGAGTGTAGTTTAAAGAACTGCGTAATGCTAGACACTAAGGGTCAGATTTTTAATTACCGGCGCATCCCTGAAAAGTAGCAGGGATGCGCCAGTAATTGTGCGCCACGCCACCACCACCCATGGTGCGCCGTATTTACAATGCGGCGCACCATGGGCCCAAAACATCACCGAAGTGTTACGCTTCTGTGCCGTAAAGGCGGCGCATTGCTAGAGTTGCGTCGCAACGATGGCGCAGCTCCAGCAATGCTCTGGGGTGCCCTATCTCCCCAATGCTGCGTCAAGCCGTACGTCTGCTTCAAGCAGGCACAGGGTTTGAGTCACGCATCATTGTCCTCAAAGTGACTGATTGAAATCTTGTAGATTTCCCTCAGCCACTTTTAGGATGCGTTCCTGCGCAGGAACGCCCTCCCTTGCGCCGGAACGCCCCTCTGATGGCGCAGGGCTTTACAACGTGATGCATCTCCCATATGCGTCACGTTGTTAATATATGCCGCACCATGGCACCTCTTTTGTTCTGCCGCTGCGTCACAAAAGTCACACAACAATGGAGCAAAAGTGTCGCAAGGGGCTTCTAAATCAGCCCCTACAGACTCAAGTCCAGTCCTTCCTTTGTGCACCTGGCAATAAGAAGAAATAGTGGTGGTGGATTGATAGTTTGAGTATTTTATTGACTGGTTAATGCAGTAGGAAACATTTTAGTGTTGTCGCTGATCTGCAATCACGATGGACTTTGTCTGTCACTTTGCGTGCTGTGGACTGCTGCCTGCCAGTCCTAGGCGAACCTTTTTAATAGTTTGTTTAGTGAGTTACATAACTTTCCAAGTCGACGGTCCGCAAATCAAGCAATACTAATATCGTAGTAGACCACATGAGATAGGTCAATATATCCTGTGGAATACTTGTCCATTTGCTATTTCGCCAAAATATTTTGTTATTGTTCTTTTGAAATGTTTGATTTGGTTGACAAATATCATCCATGTTTTCTGGTCTTTCTTTCTTTCATGTTGTACATGAGCTCCCCCCAGGGGCAAGAGGGCTTTGGAGGAGGCTGCTGCTGCTGCTGAACAAGGCCAGGATCAGGCGAGGGCTCCTTTGCTGGCCCCGGTAAGTTTTAATTTTAATATAGAGTACATATTTTTTCCTAGCGTTCCTCATTCGATTTTTTCTAGATCGTCTTTGATCTTCTTGTAGACTGTATCTAAATTCTTATCCTGCCTCGACTATGACTCCCTGTGGTATTACTAGATTATTCTTATTAGTCTGTCTGTGTAGCTAACTAAGATTGCACATTTGGCAATTCCATTGGACTCCCATTCTAGTCAGCAATAGGTCTATGCACTGAGTGCAGTCCTCTGGGATTGTCCATAATGTCTTTTCAAGTCTTCTAAATGTTTATGCTTTGACAATAGCCAACAATAAAAAGGTGAATGACCACCAAGAAAGAATAAGATACTATTTTGCTTTTGGTTTGGATAGGAGGACAATCCATTCTACTACTGTTGCAGGGACAAATCTGCACAAACAGAACTATGGACACTAAATAGTGCAATGTTTATCAATTATAATAGGCGCAGGTAGACTTTCCACATACCTCAGTGATATCAGACTTTGAAGAACCCCCAATCTCCTTACTGACTAGATAGTGTGGCAGAGTCATTTAGCTCCCGAATTCATCGATGATTGATCCCCAATGATGATTATCCAACGCAGGACAAGAGTACGGAGTCAGAGTCCAGAAGTGTCAGAGGCACGGACTCATGCTTGCAAATTGCAAAACCTTTTGCTCATTCACTCATGACCAAAAACCACAGAGTCTATTTAAGTTTTAAAGCTTTATTAAAAGTAAAAATATTTATTAAAATCAAGCTTGTCATAAAACATAAACGGTTGATTAAAAATGGAAAAGTGCTTATACTCATTTTTTAGTTCACACATTTATTGTGGGCGAGCCGAGCCCTCACCTGGTTTGAACTTTCATTTTTCTTTTTGGTGCTGAATCATCGGTCCCTTCGTCCTAATGATTTGTTCTTAGAAGTGAAGCTTCTGTCTGTTATGAGGAAAATGGTGCGTGTTAAAAAGCAAGCATTCATCAGTTGTGCCAAATAATGCTGCAAGACAACACCCTTCCCTGGAAAAAGGGACATTTTTACTTTAGAGTAGACAGTAACAAATTATTACATTGGTTTCTGTATTCACATTTCTTCATTCCTAGACAAAATACTAGTGAGTGGTGTATGTCTATGACATCTAACATTCTTAAATGTACTTTGTAGGTGGAACATCTGGTGCTGGGCCCAGCGCGGAGGTGGAGGGAAGCTCTGGGGAGGAGGCGCAGCAAGTGCGGGACCAAACTGCTGTGCGGGTTGCCACGGTAGTGGCGGGCAGTGGTAAGCTCTTATATTCCTTACTTATTGAGATTGCAGACTGCATAGTGTGCTGCTCCCCGTGAGAAAACGTAAGGTTTGACCAGATGAGAGACATGAAGAAGAATGATTGACATTTAGGGGCCTATTATGATGGCGGACGGACCTGAGTCCGTCCGCCACCATAGAGTAGGAGGGACCGTCCGCAGGGGCAGTGGCAGTCCCTCCGTGGTAATTAGGATGTGACCGCCACCATGGCGGTCACATCCTGTATTTTTATCATTGCTTGAAGCAGCACCCGCCGCAATGATAACAATGTAAGTTGTGCATTTGCATGCAAAAAGCGGCAGGCACCGCGCGGTGCCTGCCGCTTTGTGCATGCAAATTCAGGGGGGTACCATAGGTACCCCCCATGTGCACCCCCACCCCCCCTTCACCTCTGGGGGCCCGCAACGGGCCCCCAAACAAAAATCCGTATGCCTTTGCACATCGGAAATGCCGCCATGTAAAGGCATGTTCCTCCAGACATCCTAATATGGCTGGCGGTGTCTGATAGACACCGCCAGCCATGTTAGTCCTTTTCCGCGGCGGACGGGAGGTGACCGCGGCGGAAAAGCTGCGGACTGAAAAACGATCCCCCAGCCATCCTAATCTGGCAGGGGGTCCTTTTCAGTCCTCTGCGGATTTCCCGCTTCCTCTGGGCCGGCGGTGGATTCCGCCGGCCCGGAGGATGCGGGAAATCCGCAATCCTAATCTGCCCCATAGTTTGAATGGATGGATGCCTGGATCATGGTACTGACTCTGGACATGGGCCTGGAACATGGTATCTGACTCTTAGATAGCATATGTGTATCTAGAGAGAGTAGACGGTCACTGGATGAACTAAGTGTTACTTTGAAGAGCATGTAACACCGCACCCGCACGTCCGTCCCAGTGTAGGAAAGGCAAGGAAAGAAGTTGTAATTTTGTCCGAATACTACCATGAATAGTAGCAGTTGTTTGTATTGCAAGCACAGCATATATCCGGCTATTACGATGGCCACTCACTACCTCTGTTAATAAGTTTAGTAGAACTCGGTCATTCATGTGTGGATGTATCACTGTTCACTCAATAAAAAGCAAAGCACCTAAAGTCATCCCATATGTAAGTAAATACATACCATGTGCAGTGATAGATAATCAGATTATTTATCTTCTTCATTTTCCTTTTCTAGTATTCATTGGCACTGTAGGGTGAAAGTTAAATTAATTAAGCAGTAGCCCTTGTAACAGAGTATTCTCAGTGCCACCCGTAATAGAAAAATAAGAGCATCACCACATGCATGTACTGGACTGGTACAGTAACGCAAGTCTGTCTCACTCATCATGGCGGGCGTCTGTTTTCCTCGGGTGCAAGTTGACTGCGCTGGCATTATGCCGGCTTGCAGAAGTTAACGTACCAATTTTGCTAAACAAGAGAGAAGAAGAAGAATAAGACTGGTGTACTGTCATAGTCGACTCTAATGGAGTGAGTCCATAGTGCTCGTAGAATTGATTCCTTAAACTCCCACTAATGTTAGAGCAAGGGTGAAGAAGTGGGAGGTTAGATAGATACTGGCCACAATAGTTATGTACTGCACTTGCAAGTTGCTAGTTCTACTGTGACATAACTTTCTGCTGAATCATTTTTTGTTAATCTTAAAGAGCATTGGTTACAGGCTATGTCTTTCTTTCTTCATATAGATGCTCCTTCCAAACCAACCCGGAAGGAGCTGGCTAGACGGGCCCGGCAACGGAGGCTGGAGGCCACTGTTGCAGAATATCGCCGGCTGGTGGCCCAGGAGGAGGGGGACACACAGTCTACCACAACATCTACCGGGACAGCTGCATCCTCCTCCGCGCTCCCTGGGTCACCCAGTCAGCGCAGGTCTCCAGCGGTACGGAGCCGGGGTACCGCAGCCAACCGCCACCGCCGAGCAAAGAAATCAGCTGCCCCCCACAGCTGTTGCAAGAAACGCATGCACCGCCTTTCCCTGAGGGTTTCCTACCTCGAGCAGGAGCTGCTCAACACGAAAACCCTGCTCAAGACCCTCTGCAAGGAGCATTCCGACCTGGCCCGGAAATTCAACAGCAGCAGCCAGCAGTACGAGGAGACTCTCACTTGCCTCTTTTTTAAAGGCTTCTGGGGGGTGGGAATTGGGAGTTGGGTTTTTTCACTTTTTTGGATTTTTCAAGGACATTCGTTGGGGTTAGGGAGTGGGGGTGGGTTGGGTCTTGTGGGATATTATTTTTGTCAGGGATATAAATATACTTTAAACTTTATCTCAGCATAAGTGTTTTTTTTACTGCTTTTGAGGCTGGTGGGTGGGGGTTTAACAGTAACTTTGTTTTGGTGACACTTACGTGGCATGTTGATTCAAGTTGTGTAATTAATTGCCCAAATGTTTTCAAAACTAAGTGCCTCTCACAAAGTAAGTGAATTCAATAGTCCTAGGACTTTACTAGTACTAGCGTCAGTCTCTCGTCTTTCCTAATACTCCATTATACTTCCTCCCCCCAAACGCTTATCTTACCTGTAATTTGTGTTTGGAAATAGGGCTAGGCACAGGGCTGGCTGCACGGCAAATGGCGATTAAGGTTGGCAATCCTGGGCGGATGAAATGTCATCATTGCGTTGGTACTAGTGGTGTTACACAGTGGCAGTTGCAGCATCTGAAAAAAAAGAAAATGAAACCTTGTTTGTCCTTACCGTAGCATTAGAACGGTACAATAGAGAATATAGCAGGTGACAGTACACTAGAACAGTGCCACAATGTAGCCTAACAAATGGTAAAGTATTGAAAATATAACTAGTACTTGCGTTGAATTTCTTTGACATTGGCTACTACTACAAGAAATAGTACTGAAGGTGAAGGACACAGCAGCGTAATAATTTGCCACTTCTAGGAGGAGGATGTTCTTGATGACCTATCAAGTTGATGGCGCACATGAAAATCTGCTTTCATTTGCCAATAGTGACTGAGTGTGAAGCTGAGTAAGAATAGAATATATCCTCAGATTCCTTCACCAGCCTGTTGCTATGACCTTATCCTCCCCAGCAAGTGTGTGGAATTATTGCTGTTATTTAGTCACACATCAATCAAAACCACACAGCCCGGGGGAAGAGGGTTAGGGTTTGGAAAATGGATGGGAATGGGGGATTTTGGGAAAGTTTTGTTGAGAGAAGAAAAAAAAAGCACAGCATGGACAAACAATATTTGAAGATAAAAAAATATTTGGGTACAAAGCTAACCATAAATCTTTTAAGTGACATAAAGGAAGTGCATGCACTACTGCATGCATGGTTACTGAAAAGTAAGTAGTACTTTCGACAACCGTGAATGACAGAATGCGACAGTACAGGGCTGCAGCGTTTTCACTTGCCTATCTCTGCACTCAGAGAAACACTTCTTACATTAAATTAGGTTTAAAAAATAGCCGAAGTAAAACCTATAGAATGGCTGTAGGGATCAATTTAGAAGCAGAGAGAGATCCAAGAAATGCAGAGTCACACTCATAGAAGTTCACAGCAATAACATTACTTAAAAGATAATTAGAAAAGAACGAATACTGTATCTGTATGTTGTTGTAGTTGTCCTGTTGAATTTGGTAAGTAAGTTGCACGCATCAAACCATTCCTCTTATTAGCGGCACTCCTCCATTCCAGCTGACGCTCCGTCCATCAATGTTGGTGACCAGAAGACACCCTGTCCACTGCCTGCCTGGCAGATGCTGAATTGCGGCTCGCTAATGTGAAGCCTGACTTCATCCTTTTTTTCCCATTGCACAGACTGAAACCCGGCCTGTAATTATTGATGGAAAAACAGGAAGTGATATTAGAATACCACTGACAAATAAATATAAGGTATGTACGCTGTGTAGTGCAAAAAGTCACACTTTGAGTTTCCTAATAGACAGTACAATATTTTTGAAAGTGCGTACTCTGTCTGAGTCTCCTTTTGAAGGATAAATAAGTATGGGCAAATTAATTTAGCGGATCTTTCCCCTCAAGCTAGGTGTACTTTAAACTGTGTTTCAGAACAAAATTAGACCTTCCCAGCAGTGCTCCCACCCAGACCCTTACAAAAGCCAGTCGCAAAAATGTAGAAGACCCCCAATCAGATCTCAAAAAACGAGGCCTAGTAGAAAACTGGTGACAAAACGTACTTTGAAAGTAAAAGTAGGCCCAAATCCCCCCTTACCCACCGTGGATTGTATTCAAACCACTTGCAAGCAAGCAAAAGTATCCATACCCAGCATCGCTCCAAGACTCGCAAACCCCCCCACAAACAGCCCCCCACCCAAACACATGCAATACAAATACTGCTAACCCTAACGAGCCCTAAGTTTAGAATAGTGGCAAACGCTTTCTTTAACTATGCCAAATCTCCCCTTTCCCACCATGGATTTTCTTCAAATCACTTGCAACCAAAATTACACATTCCCACGAGTGCTCTAAGACCCCAGAACTCAGTTGCAAAAATCTATAACACCCCGAAACACATGCAATCCTGCTGCTAGGGCTAACCCTAACGAACTGTAAGTTACAAAAAGTGCCAAAAGGCTTTTCCGCATGGATTTTCTCCAAACCAGTTTTATCCGGTATTAGACCTTCCCAGCAATGCCCCAAGACCCGCCAACCCACCCACAAAAAAGCACAACACCCCCAAACAGCCAAAAAGCCAAAATGGAAATTCTCATACTTACAATATTTTTCGGCCTTCTGTCCAAACACGCTGTGCAGCTAGGTCATAACTCCCGTTTTCCACCATGGATTTCCTGAAAAGCAAATGCAATCAAAATTAGACTGTGCCAGCAGTGCTCCCAGATCCCAAAACCCACCCACAAACACCCGGAACCCCCCCAAAGAGCACCTTAAAGACAAGCAAATCAGCAAAAACGCAAAAAAAATTTGCCTCCGATTTGTTCCAAACCACTTTTATCCGGTATTAGAGCTTCCCAGCAATGACCCCAGAGCCGTCAACCCAGGCGAAAACATGTAGAAGACCCCCAAACAGCCAAAAAGCAAAAGTACAAAGATGGGGACTTAGTCATTTTCATGGCAATTTCCAAAATCACTCCGCACGCGCTCTGCAGCTAGGCCCTAACTCCCCTCTGCCACCATGGATTTGCTTCAAACCTCTTGCAATCATAAGTATCCATACCCAGCAGTGCTCTCAGACCCCGAAACCCACCCACAAACACTAGGAAGTCCCCCAAACAGGCCCCCGAAAACGCTACATTGAGCGAAATTTCTGAATAGCAAAAACTTTTTCCTCATGGATTTTGTCCAAACCACTTCTAACCGGTATTAGACCTTCCCAGCAATGCCCCAAGACCCGCCAACCCACCCACAAAAAAGCACAACACCCCCAAACAGCCAAAAAGCCAAAATGGAAATTCTCATACTTACAATATTTTTCGGCCTTCTGTCCAAACACGCTGTGCAGCTAGGTCATAACTCCCGTTTTCCACCATGGATTTTCTGAAAAGCAAATGCAATCAAAATTAGATTGTGCCAGCAGTGCTCCCAGACCCCAAAACCCACCCACAAACACCCGGAACCCCCCCAGAGAGCACCTCAAAGACAAGCAAGTCAGCAAAAACGCAAAAAAAAATTTGCCTCCAATTTGGTCCAAACCACTTTTATCCGGTATTAGAGCTTCCCAGCAATGGCCCCAGAGCCGTCAACCCAGGCGAAAACTAGTAGAAGACCCCCAAACAGCCAAAAGGCAAAAGTACAAAAATGGGGACTTAGTCATTTTCATGGCAATTTCCAAAATCACTCCGCGCGCGCTCTGCAGCTAGGCCCTAACTCCCCTCTGCCACCATGTATTTGCTTCAAACCTCTTGCAATCAAAACTATCCATACCCAGCAGTGCTCCCAGACCCCGAAACCCACCCACAAACACCAGGAAGCCCCCCAAACAGGCCCCTTAAAACATGATAGTGAGCAAAAAGTCAAAAACGTTTTCAAGTCTGATTTGGTTAAAACCAGTTTTATCCAGAATTAGACCTTCCCAGCAATGCCCAAGACCCGCCAACTCACCCGCAAAGAAGTAGAACACCCCCACAAGTGCAGAGTCTTTCTTCATTGGGCGTAAAACAGCCCTCTGCTTTGAGGGAAATAGGAGTCTGGAGGAGGAGGATAGAGGAGCATGTTCTTGTGAACTTGTAAACCTGAGGAATGCAGACTGCGGCACCTGCAAATCAATAAGCAAATAAGTGAAGACAGTTCTGCTGATGGGCTTGTTTTTGTGATTAGGTGATTAAAGTTTTAATTATATTATCTGTGCAAAACAAAGAAAGACAGACACACAGGAATAAAAGTGAATAAGGACGAAAATGAAAGTTATTGATTCATTGGCTCATTTTCAGGGCTCGGTGTCAGGGAATAAGAGTTCGTCCTCATACTCTGCGAATTCAGGCAGGAGTAGGTCAGTGTCACCTAACAGAGAAGAAATTCCCTCATCTAAGTTGCTGTCCTCCTCGTCTTCATCCGACGTGTGTTCTCGTACTTTGTAATCTGGTGGTATGAGGTGCTGATTCATCTTCATCATTGGTAACCTCTCCCCATTTTTGGGCGAGAGGCGGGTCCGTTTGCAAGTTACAATGCCACCAGCAGCACTGAAAACACGTTCAGAAGACATACTTGCGAGTGGGCAAGACAAGTAGTTTATAGCCAGGTTGGAGATCTGTGCCCACAATTCTTTTTTCCCATGCCAATACGCTATTGGGTCAGCATTAACATAGACCTCTGTTGAGTCATTCAGATAGTCCTGCACCATCGACTCAAGGTTCTCCACGGTTCCTCCACTTTGCTTACTTTTTGCTGGGACCTTTTGAGAACCAAACCCAAGCAGAGTTAGCCAATCCTCTTCTTCACCCAATGTTACTGTTGTGTCTGGTGCAGATGATCCGGTTGCCGGTATCTTTAACGGCTGAGAGGTCACTTCTGCCACAGCCACAGGTGCAGAAGTGGATTCTTTTGACTGGGGATGGCCTGCTGATGCTGATGTACTGCCTTTTCCTTCAATTTTCTGCCGTTCTCTTTCAAACCTCATGGCTGACAAGGCTAGCCAATGTTTGTACTTTGTAACATCTTCGTCACCAAAAGGAAAGAATGCTCTGCCTGCCAGCGCCTTTTTGTAGCGTGGATCCAAAATAGTAGCACAAATGTAATGCTGTTTTGAGTGGATCATTTGAAGACGTTCATCGCCAAGTAGGCGCTCTAATATTTTCTCCGCCAAAACAAAAACTTCTTGCTTTTCTTCATCTTTTTGAAACATAGAAGACACTGCCTTCAGTTGGTGCTCCAGCATGCGCAACAATGGTCCTCCCTTCTGACTGCACGTGTGAAGACCTCAAAAGGATGAAGCATGTCTGTCAGGCTTTTAACTAGCTTCCATTGCGCCGCATCTAGCCTCAGGTCCTTCTGAGCTGTACCCAGTGTTTAGAAATACTGATTGAGTACCGTAAACTGCTCATACAGACGCTCAAGCATGTAGAAGGTTGAGTTCCAACGTGTTGGCACCTCCTGGTTGAGTGCTTTCACTGGCATTCGACGTTCATGTAGCAGGCCCCTCAGATGCTTCCGGGCCTTAAAAGAATGGCTGAAATGGTTGCACATTCTTCGGCAGGTGGTCACTAACTCGCACACTGGACTGTCTTCACTCAAGAATTTTTTAACAACCAGGTTTATACAGTGCACCAAACACGGCACTCTGAAATAGTTACCCAGATCCATGGCCTTAACTACATTGGCGCCATTATCCGTGGGAACATAACCAATCTTGCGTTTTTTTGGGGACAGCCAGTGAAAGACCTTTGTGTTAAACTCATTCAAAATGTTTTATGCTGTATGACGTTTCTCCGAGCCAAACATGGCTAGTGTTGCATGTTTCCGAGCAGCTTTAAAAACTTGGTCCGGGTCAACACCTGCGTTTAGCTTTGCACTAACCCCTGAAAAAGAGACCCAGTGTGCAGTGATGCACATGTAATCAGTGCCTGCGCCACTGGTACACATGTCTGTTGTCAGATGTATAGTGTGAACAGCACTCTTCTGCAAAGCTGCCCCAATCACCTCCAGCACATCTTCATGTAGTGCTGGAACCGCAACTCTGGCAAAATAGAACCGGTTAGGAACCTTCCATTTAGGGCTGAGCACTGCCACTAATTCTAGAAAACCAACCCCTTCTACAAAAGAAAAAGGGAGAAGGTCCAGAGCTAGCACTTTAGCCAGCTTAGTGTTATACAGACGCGTCAGTGGGTGGTTGCGTTCATATGGCGCTTCTGATAACAACATGGTTCTAATGTTGGCCTGGACCATTTTACGGGATGATGTTGATGACTTCTTCGACCCAGTTACGCCTGCTGATGAACTTTTTCGCATTGGTGTCTCACTCTCTCGCACACTCTTAGTGTGGCTCATAGGGGGTGTGCTGACAGGGGTACTGGGTGTAAGTGAAGTGTTTGACGCTTCTTCCTCCTCGTCATCATCAGATGAAACATCAACATTTTGTTGACTTGCAATTCGGGCTTCCTTGATCTCCTTTAGGTGCGCAAACCATTGGACAGCGTGCTGTCTCTCAAGATGACCTCTCTGGCCTCCGGTACCATAGTTGGTACCAAACTTACCACGACTAACTGCAAACTTACAAATGCAACAAATGGCTATGTTTTCCTTTTTTGGGCAAACACTAAAGAAGTCCCAAACTGCGGACTTGAAATGTCTGTGGGGGCCGGAGGAGGCGATACTGGTGGTGGTCATGCTGCTAATGCCAGATGAAGTGGAGGATCTGTGTTGCCGAACTTTACTACGTTGTGCACTTGCACCACCACTAATTGAGGTCGAGGTGGATGGAGGTCCCTTCTGGCGAGGAAGAAATATGGAAGCGGTAGGTGGTGGTGTACTAGTTAACTCCAATGATGGTGGTGTTCCCATTGCCTCCTCGTCGACAACATCATCACGCTCAGCAGCTTTTCGGGCTAGGGTCAAAATGTCTGTTTGCTGCATGCCCGCTGAGGCTGGAGTGAAGCGTATGATGACTGCATCGTCGTCATGAGAGTCTTCATCAGCAGGAGTATACGCCACTTCTTGTTGAGCGTCATCACACTCCATAACTATGAGAGTTTCGGGGACCTTCCTTTTACGCTTAGCTAACTTTGTCAGATCATGGTGTGCCTCACTCTCAGACGGCAGTGGTGGTTCCAAGTCCTTATCATCAGAAGGAGGTGGGCTTGAAGAAGATGTAGACACCATCCTTGATCTTTTCCTTGCTAGGGATGTGGAAGACAATGAATGATCAGGAGTGGCTTCCTCAAATGATACCTCGGCTTGAATGTCGATTTCCTGATTTGCCCCTACTTCGGGAGGAACAACTATTGAGGGCACTTGTGCACCTCCATGCACCTCTGCTTGCGCATCTCCTTGCACTGCATCTCCTTCCACATGTACTTGGGCTTGTACTGGCACATGTGGTTGTTGTTGCGGCTGTGGTTGTTCAACACTCGTCAGATGAGTTACAACAACCTGTGTTGATTGAGGGACATTGCTGCTACTTTCTTGCGATGAGCCAACATCACTGGTCGATGGTGATTGAACAAGTAGACTGGCTGCCTCTGCAGCACTCAAGGGCTTGGACTTAAGTAGGCATGGTGGTGGTGGCACTGAGCCCAATGGAGCGGGGGTGCTGCTCCCAGCTTGGTCCCCAGCAGATCCCGCTGTTGCTGCAGGCGTACTTTTTTTTTTAGTCCCAAAAAATGTGGTGGGCGGCACACCAGTCTCCTTGGTAACTTGCTTCTTCTGCTCCTTACTGGCAACTTTCTTGCTAGAGGAGCTACGGGGAACTTTTTTTGGGGCCATCTTCTTCAGAGGTCAGAACAGCAGGCCGCAGTTGCACGAATTGCAGAGTTGTCTGTGGCCAGACGTGACGTCGCGTGACGTTATGCTGCACACACACACCGCTGCAGGTCTTCTTCCTGGCACTGGTGGTTCTCTTGAATCTTGTGCACCTAAAAGCAATGGAAGACAGAGGAACATCAGTTCAGTTATACACCCCAAAAAGTAAAAAAACACATAAAAATTAGCACAATCCCATGCCATCCATGCCCTCAATGATGTTTAAATTCAAGACAGCCCACAGAAAGTCTAGGCCCATGCACCACTCACTACCCCTGGGCATAATTTATGAAAGCTAGGAAAAATGGGTGCAGGCCTGAGAACACTGCCTGCATTCAAAATGGCCCCTTGCCTCCCAGCACATGGCCAGGGCCTGCCTGTACCAGCACTCAAAATGGCCCCCACCCACATGGCCAGTCCCCATTAACACCCCAAAAAATCGAAAAACACACAAAAATCAGCACAATCCCATGCCATCCATGCCCTCCATGATGTTTACAGTAAAGAGACCCACAGAAAGACTCAGTCCATGCACCACTCAGTAGCCCTGGGCAAAAGGCCCCAACAGCAGCCCACAAAATCGAAAACCACAGAAAAAACAGCACAATCCCATGCCATCCATGCCCTCAATGATGTTTAAATTCAAGACACCCCACAGAAAGACTAGGCCCATGCACCACTCACTACCCCTGGGCATAATGGATGAAAGCAGGGCAAAATGGGTGCAGGCCTGAGAACACTGCCTGCATTCAAAATGGCTCCTTGCCTCCCAGCACATGGCCAGGGCCTGCCTGTACCAGCACTCAAAATGGCAACCACCCACATGGCCAGTCCCCATGAACACCCCAAAAAATCGAAAAACACACAAAAATCAGCACAATCCCATGCCATCCATGCCCTCAATGATGTTTAAATTCAAGACACCCCACAGAAAGACTAGGCCCATGCACCACTCACTACCCCTGGGCATAATGGATGAAAGCTAGGCAAAATAGGTGCAGGCCTGAGAACACTGCCTGCATTGAAAATGGCCCCTTGCCTCCCAGCACATGGCCAGGGCCTGCCTGTACCAGCACTCAAAATGGCCCCCACCCACATGGCCAGTCCACATGAACACCCCAAAAAATTGAAAAACACACAAAAATCAGCACAATCCGATGCCATCCATGATGTTTACATTAAAGAGACCCCACAGAAAGACTCGGTCCATGGACCACTCACTAGCCCTGGGCAAAAGGCCCCAACAGCAGCCCAAAAAATCGAAAACCACTGAAAAATCAGCACAATCCCATGCCATCCATGCCCTCAATGATGTTTAAATTCAAGACACCCCACAGAAAGACTAGGCCCATGCACCACTCACTACCCCTGGGCATAATGGATGAAAGCTAGGCAAAATGGGTGCAGGCCTGAGAACACTGCCTGCATTCAAAATGGCCCCTTGCCTCCCAGTACATGGCCAGCGCCTACCTGTACCAGCACTCAAAATGGCCCCCAGCCACATGGCCAGTCTCCATGAACACTCCAAAAAATCGAAAAACACACAAAAATCAGCACAATCCCATGCCATCCATGCCCTCAATGATCTTTATATTCAACACACCCCACAGAAAGACTAGGCCCATGCACCACTCACTACCCCTGGGCATAATGGATGAAAGCTGGGCAAAATGGGTGCAGGCCTGAGAACACTGCCTGCATTCAAAATGGTCCCTTGCCTCCCAGCACATGGCCAGGGCCTACCAGTACCAGCACTAAAAATGGCCCCCACCCACATGGCCAGTCCCCATGAACACCCCAAAAAATCGAAAAACACACACAAATCACCACAATCCCATGCCATCCATGCCCTCCATGATGTTTACATTAAAGAGACCCCACAGAAAGACTCAGTCCATGCACCACTCACTAGCCCTGGGCAAAAGGCCCCAACAGCAGCCCAAACAATGGAAAACCACAGAAAAATCAGCACAATCCCATGCCATCCATGCCCTCAATGATGTTTAAATTCAAGACACCCCACAGAAAGACTAGGCCCATGCACCACTCACTACCCCTGGGCATAATGGATGAAAGCTAGGCAAAATGGGTGCAGGCCCGAGAACACTACATGCATTCAAAATGGCCCCTTGCCTCCCAGCACATGGCCAGGGCCTGCCTGTACCAGCACTCAAAATGCCCCCCACCCACATGGCCAGTCCCCATGAACACCCCAAAAAAATCGAAAAACACAAAAAAATCACCACAATCCCATGCCATCCATGCCCTCCATGATGTTTACATAAAGAGACCCCACAGAAAGACTCAGTCCATGCACCACTCACTAGCCCTGGGCAAAAGGCCCCAACAGCAGTCCAAAAAATCAAAAACCACTGAAAAATCAGCACAATCCCATGCCATCCATGCCCTCAATGATCTTTAAATTCAAGACACCCCACAGAAAGACTAGGCCCATGCACCACTCACTACCCCTGGGCATAATGGATGAAAGCTGGGCAAAATGGGTGCAGGCCTGAGAACACTGCCTGCATTCAAAATGGCCCCTTGCCTCCCAGCACATGGCCAGGGCCTACCAGTACCAGCACTCAAAATGGCCCCCACCCACATGGCCAGTCCCCATGAACACCCCAAAAAATCTAAAAACACACAAAAATCAGCACAATCCCATGCCATCCATGCCCTCCATGATGTTTACAGTAAAGAGACCCACAGAAAGACTCAGTCCATGCACCACTCAGTAGCCCTGGGCAAAAGGCCCCAACAGCAGCCCACAAAATCGAAAACCACAGAAAAAACAGCACAATCCCATGCCATCCATGCCCTCAATGATGTTTAAATTCAAGACACCCCACAGAAAGACTAGGCCCATGCACCACTCACTACCCCTGGGCATAATTGATGAAAGCTAGGCAAAATGGGTGCAGGCCTGAGAACACTGCCTGCATTCAAAATGGCTCCTTGCCTCCCAGCACATGGCCAGGGCCTGCCTGTACCAGCACTCAAAATGCCCCCCACCCACATGGCCAGTCCCCATGAACACCCCAAAAAATCGAAAAACACACAAAAATCAGCACAATCCCATGCCATCCATGCCCTCAATGATGTTTAAATTCAAGACACCCCACAGAAAGACTAGGCCCATGCACCACTCACTACCCCTGGGCATAATGGATGAAAGCTAGGCAAAATAGGTGCAGGCCTGATAACACTGCCTGCATTCAAAATGGCCCCTTGCCTCCCAGCACATGGCCAGGGCCTGCCTGTACCAGCACTCAAAATGGCCCCCACCCACATGGCCAGTCCACATGAACACCCCAAAAAATTGAAAAACACACAAAAATCAGCACAATCCGATGCCATCCATGATGTTTACATTAAAGAGACCCCACAGTAAGACTCGGTCCATGGACCACTCACTAGCCCTGGGCAAAAGGCCCCAACAGCAGCCCAAAAAATCGAAAACCACAGAAAAATCAGCACAATCCCATGCCATCCATGCCCTCAATGATGTTTAAATTCAAGACACCCCACAGAAAGACTAGGCCCATGCACCACTCACTACCCCTGGGCATAATGGATGAAAGCTAGGCAAAATGGGTGCAGGCCTGAGAACACTGCCTGCATTCAAAATGGCCCCTTGCCTCCCAGCACATGGCCAGCGCCTACCTGTACCAGCACTCAAAATGGCCCCCACCCACATGGCCAGTCCCCATGAACACTCCAAAAAATTGAAAAACACACAAAAATCAGCACAATCCCATGCCATCCATGCCCTCCATGATGTTTACATAAAGAGACCCCACAGAAAGACTCAGTCCATGCACCACTCACTAGCCCTGGGCAAAAGGCCCCAACAGCAGCCCAAAAAATCAAAAACCACAGAAAAATCAGCACAATCCCATGCCATCCATGCCCTCAATGATGTTTAAATTCAAGACACCCCACAGAAAAACTAGGCCCATGCACCACTCACTACCCCTGGGCATAATGGATGAAAGCTGGGAAAAATGGGTGCAGGCCTGAGAACACTGCCTGCATTCAAAATGGCCCCTTGCCTCCCAGCACATGGCCAGGGCCTACCAGTACCAGCACTCAAAATGGCCCCCACCCACATGGCCAGTCCCCATGAACACCCCAAAAAATCGAAAAACACACAAAAATCACCACAATCCCATGCCATCCATGCCCTCCATGATGTTTACATAAAGAGACCCCACAGAAAGACTCAGTCCATGCACCACTCACTAGCCCTGGGCAAAAGGCCCCAACAGCAGCCCAAAAAATCAAAAACCACAGAAAAATCAGCACAATCCCATGCCATCCATGCCCTCAATGATGTTTAAATTCAAGAAACCCACAGAAAGACTAGGCCCATGCACCACTCACTACCCCTGGGCATAATGGATGAAAGCTGGGCAAAATGGGTGCAGGCCTGAGAACACTGCCTGCATTCAAAATGGCCCCTTGCCTCCCAGCACATGGCCAGGGCCTACCTGTACCAGCACTCAAAATGGCCCCCACCCACATGGCCAGTCCCCATGAACACTCCAAAAAATCGAAAAACACACAAAAATCAGCACAATCCCATGCCATCCATGCCCTCCATGCTGTTTACATAAAGAGACCCCACAGAAAGACTCAATCCATGCACCACTCACTAGCCCTGGGCAAAAGGCCCCAACAGCAGCCCAAAAAATCAAAAACCACAGAAAAATCAGCAAGATCCCATGCCATCCATGCCCTCAATGATGTTTAAATTCAAGACACCCCACAGAAAGACTAGGCCCATGCACCACTCACTACCCCTGGGCATAATGGATGAAAGCTGGGCAAAATGGGTGCAGGCCTGAGAATACTGCCTGCATTCAAAATGGCCCCTTGCCTCCCAGCACATGGCCAGGGCCTGCCAGTACCATCACTCAAAATGGCCCCCACCCACATGGCCAGTCCCCATGAACACCCCAAAAAATCGAATAACACACAAAAATCACCACAATCCCATGCCATCCATGCCCTCCATGATGTTTCCATTAAAGAGACCCCACAGAAAGACTCAGTCCATGCACCATTCACTAGCCCTGGGCAAAAGGCCCCAACAGCAGCCCAAACAATAGAAAACCACAGAAAAATCAGCAAGATCCCATGCCATCCATGCCCTCAATGATGTTTAAATTCAAGACACCCCACAGAACGACTAGGCCCATGCACCACTCACTACCCCTGGGCATAATGGATGAAAGCTAGGCAAAATGGGTGCAGGCCTGAGAACACTACCTGCATTCAAAATGGCCCCTTGCCTCCCAGCACATGGCCAGGGCCTGCCTGTACCAGCACTCAAAATGCCCCCCACCCACATGGCCAGTCCCCATGAACACCCCAAAAAATCAAAAAACACCAGAAAATCACCACAATCCCATGCCATCCATGCCCTTCATGATATTTACATTAAAGAGACCCCACAGAAAGTCCCAGTCCATGCAACACTCACTAGCCCTGGGCAAAAGGCCCCAACAGCAGCCCAAAAAATCGAAAACCACAGAAAAATCAGCACAATCCCATGCCATCCATGCCCTCCATGATGTTTACATTAAAGAGACCCCACAGAAAGACTCAGTCCATGCACCACTCACTAGCCCTGGGCAAAAGGCCCCAACAGCAGTCCAAAAAATCAAAAACCACAGGAAAATCAGCACAATCCCATGACATCCATGCCCTCAATGATCTTTAAATTCAAGATACCCCACAGAAAGACTAGGCCCATGCACCACTCACTACCCCTGGGCATAATGGATGAAAGCTGGGCAAAATGGGTGCAGGCCTGAGAACACTGCCTGCATTCAAAATGGCCCCTTGCCTCCCAGCACATGGCCAGGGCCTACCAGTACCAGCACTCAAAATGGCCCCCACCCACATGGCCAGTCCCCATGAACACCCCAAAAAATCGAAAAACACACAAAAATCAGCACAATCCCATGCCATCCATGCCCTCCATGATGTTTACAGTAAAGAGACCCACAGAAAGACTCAGTCCATGCACCACTCAGTAGCCCTGGGCAAAAGGCCCCAACAGCAGCCCACAAAATCGAAAACCACAGAAAAAACAGCACAATCCCATGCCATCCATGCCCTCAATGATGTTTAAATTCAAGACACCCCACAGAAAGACTAGGCCCATGCACCACTCACTACCCCTGGGCATAATGGATGAAAGCTAGGCAAAATGGGTGCAGGCCTGAGAACACTGCCTGCATTCAAAATGGCTCCTTGCCTCCCAGCACATGGCCAGGGCCTGCCTGTACCAGCACTCAAAATGCCCCCCACCCACATGGCCAGTCCCCATGAACACCCCAAAAAATCGAAAAACACACAAAAATCAGCACAATCCCATGCCATCCATGCCCTCAATGATATTTAAATTCAAGACACCCCACAGAAAGACTAGGCCCATGCACCACTCACTACCCCTGGGCATAATGGATGAAAGCTAGGCAAAATAGGTGCAGGCCTGATAACAATGCCTGCATTCAAAATGGCCCCTTGCCTCCCAGCACATGGCCAGGGCCTGCCTGTACCAGCACTCAAAATGGCCCCCACCCACATGGCCAGTCCACATGAACACCCCAAAAAATTGAAAAACACACAAAAATCAGCACAATCCGATGCCATCCATGATGTTTACATTAAAGAGACCCCACAGTAAAACTCGGTCCATGGACCACTCACTAGCCCTGGGCAAAAGGCCCCAACAGCAGCCCAAAAAATCGAAAACCACAGAAAAATCAGCACAATCCCATGCCATCCATGCCCTCAATGATGTTTAAATTCAAGACACCCCACAGAAAGACTAGGCCCATGCACCACTCACTACCCCTGGGCATAATGGATGAAAGCTAGGCAAAATGGGTGCAGGCCTGAGAACACTGCCTGCATTCAAAATGGCCCCTTGCCTCCCAGCACATGGCCAGCGCCTACCTGTACCAGCACTCAAAATGGCCCCCACCCACATGGCCAGTCCCCATGAACACTCCAAAAAATTGAAAAACACACAAAATCAGCACAATCCCATGCCATCCATGCCCTCCATAATGTTTACATAAAGAGACCCCACAGAAAGACTCAGTCCATGCACCACTCACTAGCCCTGGGCAAAAGGCCCCAACAGCAGCCCAAAAAATCAAAAACCACAGAAAAATCAGCACAATCCCATGCCATCCATGCCCTCAATGATGTTTAAATTCAAGACACCCCACAGAAAAACTAGGCCCATGCACCACTCACTACCCCTGGGCATAATGGATGAAAGCTGGGCAAAATGGGTGCAGGCCTGAGAACACTGCCTGCATTCAAAATGGCCCCTTGCCTCCCAGCACATGGCCAGGGCCTACCAGTACCAGCACTCAAAATGGCCCCCACCCACATGGCCAGTCCCCATGAACACCCCAAAAAATCGAAAAACACACAAAAATCACCACAATCCCATGCCATCCATGCCCTCCATGATGTTTACATAAAGAGACCCCACAGAAAGACTCAGTCCATGCACCACTCACTAGCCCTGGGCAAAAGGCCCCAACAGCAGCCCAAAAAATCAAAAACCACAGAAAAATCAGCACAATCCCATGCCATCCATGCCCTCAATGATGTTTAAATTCAAGACACCCCACAGAAAGACTAGGCCCATGCACCACTCACTACCCCTGGGCATAATGGATGAAAGCTAGGCAAAATGGGTGCAGGCCTGAGAACACTGCCTGCATTAAAAATGGCCCCTTGCCTCCCAGCACATAGCCAGGGCCTACCTGTACCAGCACTCAAAATGGCCCCCACCCACATGGCCAGTCCCCATGAACACTCCAAAAAATCGAAAAACACACAAAAATCAGCACAATCCCATGCCATCCATGCCCTCCATGCTGTTTACATAAAGAGACCCCACAGAAAGACTCAGTCCATGCACCACTCACTAGCCCTGGACAAAAGGCCCCAACAGCAGCCCAACAAATCAAAAACCACAGAAAAATCAGCACAATCCCATGCCATCCATGCCCTCAATGATGTTTAAATTCAAGACACCCCACAGAAAGACTAGGCCCATGCACCACTCACTACCCCTGGGCATAATGGATGAAAGCTGGGCAAAATGGGTGCAGGCCTGAGAACACTGCCTGCATTCAAAATGGCCCCTTGCCTCCCAGCACATGGCCAGCGCCTACCTGTACCAGCACTCAAAATGGCCCCCACCCACATGGCCAGTCCCCATGAACACCCCAAAAAATCGAAAAACACACACAAATCACCACAATCCCATGCCATCCATGCCCTCCATGATGTTTCCATTAAAGAGACCCCACAGAAAGACTCAGTCCATGCACCACTCACTAGCCCTGGGCAAAAGGTCCCAACAGCAGCCCAAACAATGTTAAACCACAGAAAAATCAGCACAATCCCATGCCATCCATGCCCTCAATGATGTTTAAATTCAAGACACCCCACAGAACGACTAGGCCCATGCACCACTCACTACCCCTGGGCATAATGGATGAAAGCTAGGCAAAATGGGTGCAGGCCTGAGAACACTGCCTGCATTCAAAATGGCCCCTTGCCTCCCAGTACATGGCCAGGGCCTGCCTGTACCAGCACTCAAAATGCCCCCCACCCACATGGCCAGTCCCCATGAACACCCCAAAAAATCAAAAAACACCAAAAAATCACCACAATCCCATGCCATCCATGCCCTTCATGATGTTTACATTAAAGAGACCCCACAGAAAGTCTCAGTCCATGCAACACTCACTAGCCCTGGGCAAAAGGCCCCAACAGCAGCCCAAAAAATCGAAAACCACAGAAAAATCAGCACAATCCCATGCCATCCATGCCCTTCATGATGTTTACATTAAAGAGACCCCACAGAAAGACTCAGTCCATGCACCACTCACTACCCCTGGGCAAAAGGCCCCAACAGCAGCCAAAAAAATCGAAAAACACACACAAATCAGCACAATCCCATGCCATCCATGCTCTCCATGATGTTTACATTAAAGAGACCCCACAGAAAGACTCAGTCCATGCACCACTCACTACCCCTGGGCATAATGGATGAAAGCTAGGCAAAATGGGTGCAGGCCTGAGAACACTACATGCATTCAAAATGGCCCCTTGCCTCCCAGCACATGGCCAGGGCCTGCCTGTACCCAGCACTCAAAATGCCCCCCACCCACATGGCCAGTCCCCATGAACACCCCAAAAAAATCGAAAAACACAAAAAAATCACCACAATCCCATGCCATCCATGCCCTCCATGATGTTTACATAAAGAGACCCCACAGAAAGACTCAGTCCATGCACCACTCACTAGCCCTGGGCAAAAGGCCCCAACAGCAGTCCAAAAAATCAAAAACCACAGAAAAATCAGCACAATCCCATGACATCCATGCCCTCAATGATCTTTAAATTCAAGACACCCCACAGAAAGACTAGGCCCATGCACCACTCACTACCCCTGGGCATAATGGATGAAAGCTGGGCAAAATGGGTGCAGGCCTGAGAACACTGCCTGCATTCAAAATGGCCCCTTGCCTCCCAGCACATGGCCAGGGCCTACCAGTACCAGCACTCAAAATGGCCCCCACCCACATGGCCAGTCCCCATGAACACCCCAAAAAATCGAAAAACACACAAAAATCAGCACAATCCCATGCCATCCATACCCTCCATGATGTTTACAGTAAAGAGACCCACAGAAAGACTCAGTCCATGCACCACTCAGTAGCCCTGGGCAAAAGGCCCCAACAGCAGCCCACAAAATCGAAAACCACAGAAAAAACAGCACAATCCCATGCCATCCATGCCCTCAATGATGTTTAAATTCAAGACACCCCACAGAAAGACTAGACCCATGCACCACTCACTACCCCTGGGCATAATGGATGAAAGCTAGGCAAAATGGGTGCAGGCCTGAGAACACTGCCTGCATTCAAAATGGCCCCTTGCCTCCCAGCACATGGCCAGGGCCTGCCTGTACCAGCACTCTTTTTTTTTTTTTTTTAAACATTTTTATTGTTTGCAAGAAATGACATGATTCATTACAATTCAATTCCATACTTAACATACAAATACAATTAATATGAACAGCAACTAAAATTGAGGAATGGCAACAACGTATAATTAATTATTAAACCAATATTTCACATTAGCTCTACTATTACAGTAATAAACTACTAGAACAGAAAGACAAAACTAGACTAAATCACGCTTCTTGGCCTTCAAAAAAGTGCTTCCATATCTTTTCTTTTCTCAGAAGAGCTTTTGGACCCCTAAGTTTAGCTAAAGAAAATTCCATAGTTCTAATTTCATAAACCAATGCTAACCAATCCGCAACATTAGGGGGTTCTTTAGAAATCCAGACCCTAGCTATTGTTAATCTAGCACATGCTAGCAAAATCGTTAAGAGATCCTTATTGGGATAGTTCCTATCTTGGATGTCTAATAAAACCATTTGTACCGTGAGATCCGATGAATTTATCTGGTTAAATTGAAGATGGTAAGATATGCGATTACAGAAATTGGAGAGTGCAGGACATGAGAATAACATATGTTCAATTCCAGCCGCAACAGTGTTACATTTAGCACACCTAGATTTCTCTGTCAACGAGTTACCATGTGCCCAGCTGGATATTCTTTGCGGCGTATAATACAATTCCGTGATTGTCCTATATAGTTGCATTTTCAACTTAGACGAGTGAACTATTTCACTTAAATGGGTTAGGGCATTTCCAATCTGTACTGAATTTATATTTTGATTTAATCTACGAGACCATTTGGCTGCGATTTGAGTTGTGTTTTCTCCCTTCTCCTTAATAAGCCATTGATATCCCAATCTGATTAATGATTTAGTTTTTTCTGAGTAAATACCCTCAATAATATCAGATTGTTTGACTTCCGTTATTTTCAGTTTATTACAGAAAAAATCTCTTAGTTGTCTATATTTAAAATGCATGTCATCCGTAAGCCCGTTTGTAATTTTTAAATTCTCGAAGTCCCTCAACCCATTAGTACAATAAAGATCTCCTAATGTGATTATATCCTGTCTTATCCATCGATTACCCAAACCGTCCGAAAATATGTCAGGAAGGCCCGGATTGTTCCATAATCTAAGTTCAGTATTGTAAAATGAACTATTACTAATGTACAGAATTTTATCCCAAATTCGTATAGCATGTTTTGCGGTCTTGAATTTTACTCTTTTGAAATAGTTCGGATCATGGACCCGTAGTAGAAATTGATTAGCATCAGCCCCCAACATGTATTGATGAAAAAATAAAGAGGGAGTATTTTTTAATAGGCTCCTAGTGCGTAAAAGAAAAGTAGCTAAAAAATAGCGGTTAAAATCCGGTAAGGTAAGTCCCCCTTTAGAGATTGGAAGTGTCAAAAATTTTACCGCCCTTCGTGCTTTTTTATACCCCCAGATAAAGCTACTACAGATGCCATCTAATTTTCTAAAAAAAAGCTTATTTGGTTGTAGCGGTATAGCTCTGCACAAATAAAGTAACTTGGGTAAGATTTTCATCTTTATCAGGTTTAATCTCCCTAACAAACTCAAAGGTATCTTATGCCATTTTTTAAAACTCGCAGCCGTTTCTTTAAGGAATGACCCATAATTTATTTCTACAATTTTCTCCACTTTAGCAGTAAGCTTAATACCTAAGTATACGGCTTCTTTACAGGTTTTGTAAGTACATGTAACCGGAGTATAGTTGAGTATAATTTGGGTTTTGTTAACATTTAATTTATACCCGGAGATTTTCCCATACTTATGTGCTTCTTCTATAATTGCGGGCATAGCTTTACAAACATCCGATGTATATATTGCGATATCATCCGCAAAGGCAGTTAATTTAAGGGTTATATCCCCCTGTTGAGCTGGAATTATATTGATTTGATCATTTAAAGCATTTAAAAAGGGTTCTAGAGATAAGGCAAATAATAATGGGGAAAGAGGGCATCCCTGTCTTGTACCTCTTGCAATCTTGAAGTTGTCAGAATCTATACCTCCATAGCTGATCACGGCCCGTGGATCATCATAGAGAGATTTAACCCAATCTAGATAAGAGCCCTTTATACCCATTTTAATTAATACTGTCCACAGATATTCCCACCCCACTCGGTCAAATGCTTTTTCAGCATCTAACATTATCATACCGAGTGGGGTGTTAGTAGTTTCAGCTACATCCAGAGCGGTTATGGAAGTATTAACATGCAATGTGGTATCTCTACCAATCACAAAGCCATGTTGTTGGGGATTAACAATGTCCGGCATATGGGGCGCTAGCCGATTAGCTAAAATTTTAGAAAAAATTTTCACATCAGAGTTGAGTAGAGATATGGGCCGATATGAACCACACTCTTTTTCCGGTTTTCCCTTTTTCAGAAAAAATATGATTTTAGCAAGTTTCCATGAAGATGGTGATTGTTTAGAAACAATAATTGAATTAATAACTTTTTGTAGTAATGGAGCCAGCTCTTTATAGCACAGTTTATAAAGTTCACCTGGTATGCAATCTTCACCGACCGCCTTACCTAGTGGTAAATGGTCGATAGCCAATTTGATCTCCTCAGTAGTAATATCAGAGTTTAATTGTTGAATTACTTCGTGATTTAGTGCTCGCGATGGTCCTAGGTATTGATCTAGATATTTTACAACCTCTGTTTCATTCGATGGCTCCTCTGGGGTATATAAATGTTGATAAAATTTAACAAATTGATTTGATATTTGATCCTCTTGTCCATATATCACTGAATCTGATCCAATTATTTCCTTTATTCTAGTTTTTGCTTTTCTATCTGCAGTTTTAAAAGCCAATATTTTTCCGATACAGTCACCATCTTCATATTGATCTAACTTGTATTTATGTAATATAACTGCATATCTTTCTCTCAACACTTTTCTGAGTCCAGCTTGCAGTTCCACCAATTGTGCTCTAAGCAACTCAATATTGTTTTTTGATTGCAAAGTCGCTTCAGCCAATTGTGTTTCCAGGTTCAACAATTTAGGTGTCATATCTTTATTCTTATTATAGTTTTCTGCATTGAGCCTGTATACATATTGCTGGACACACCCTCTAATGCTACACTTACAAGCATCCCATACCGTATTGATACTAGCTGTATTAACATTTAACTCAATAAATTCTTGTATGTGTTTTTTAATTAGTGAGATAAATGTTTGATCAACTAGCAAATGTCTAGGAAAAGTGAACTTTCGTGGTTTTACATTCTGATTTTCAATATTAACATCCAAAAGAAGAGGGTTATGATCCGATGTGACTTTGGGGCAGATTTCAATCACACAATTTTCTAAGATTTGTTGCGAGGCCCATACCATGTCAATCCTAGAACATGACCTGTGCGGGGCAGAATAGTAAGTAAAGCCTGGCACCCTAGGATGTTTGGACCGCCATAAATCTCTAATGTTGTTTAATCTTGCAAGCTCTAAAATTGCAGCTCTTTATACATTCTTTTAAAGTTCATTGGCCCCGTAGAGTCTATTTTATAGTTCATGACACAGTTAAAATCTCCAGCAATCATAGTTTCCCCTTCCCACTCTAATAGTTCTAGGCTTAGGTCTTCATAAATTTTAGGCTTATCAATATTTGGGCCATATACCACACAAAGTACCAGCTTAACCTTCACTCCTTGCATCTGTGCTATTGCCCATCTACCTCTAATATCAGAAGCAGTTTTAATTATCTCTAATGGGAGTGTTCTTTGTTTTAAAATAGCGACCCCCCCTTATGGTCTCATTTAAAGAGGTACAAATAACCAATTCATAGCCTAGTTGGGTTAACACCTTTCTGTCTTGATATTTTATATGAGTTTCTGTCAGCAGCACTATATTAGGGTTATACAATTTAATCTCTTCTTGTACTAATTTTCTTTTACTTTTACTGTTTAGGCCATCTACATTCCAACATAAGATTCTTAGCTTAAGCATTTATTTGATATTGGTCTTATATATGTTGTTCTCCTTTTCCTCGATGTGTTTTACCTTCGTTACCTTTTCGTTTCTACTTTTCCTAAGCAAAAATAAAACGTCAAATCTTGCAATCATATTTTTTACTTTTATCACCACCTCCCACCCACGACACCCGTTGCCACCCCTGCCCTTGTGGCAACCCCACCCCCTCCCTTGCAGCGACCCGTTTCTTGGGGGGGAGCTCCCCTCTAGCGTTGCTGCCGCTAGCGTGGCAGCGCAGTGAAGAAGCATGCATGAGTGGCTGCTCTAACCATATTTAATTCATGCCTAATTGTGCCTTATTGTATCTATATTTAATTCAAACCCAAAAAAAGCCACCTAAAGCAAGAGGAAAGAGAGAAAGAAAAAGAGAAAGAAAAAGAGAAAAAGAGAGAGAAGAAGTAGTATAAACATATCAATATATATAAACCTGTCCCTTTAAATTTTTACAAAAGAGTGCAACACTAGTTTTCTTTTTCTTTTTGGTTTCTTTTTTCATTGTCCCGGGAAAATTTTTCCAAACATTGTTCCGCAGATAGAGGATCAGTGAAGAAGGCCACTTGCCCATCACGAATAACCTTAAGGCGAGCAGGCTCTTGAAGATAGGCCAAACATCCTAAATTTTTAAAGGCATCGATCAGCTTCCGAAGTTCCCACCGTTTATCCATAGTGGCCTTAGTTAAGTCTGACTTCACAAAAAAAGTGAAGTTGTCAACGGTGACAGGGTTATTAGGTTTTGCTTTTAATGCTACTGCTTGTCGCAAAAGAAAGTTACCAAAATAAATCAAAAAGGGTCTCGGAAATTTGCTATTAGTGTTTCTTTGGACTAGAGGAAGTCTATGTACTCTCTGGAGTTGGGAGTCCCAATCCCAATCCGTGAGGTCCAGAAAGGCCCTTTGAAAAAGTTTAACCATAAAGGCTCTCGGATCTGACCCCTCAATTCCTTCAGGTATTCCGAAAAGTCTAAGGTTTTGTCTCCGGGCCCTATTTCCCAAGTCTTCCACTTTAGCTTCCAGAAGGAACACTCTTGAAGTATTTTGTCTGACAATTGATGTAGTTTGGTTCACATCTTCCTCCACCTCCACTATTCGTGATTTTATGTCTTCTATTTCTTTTGTTACTCCTCCTAGATTCTGACAAATATCCATCATAGTTCCTTGTATTTTAGTATTGTCTTCTCTTAGTTGAGAGTATTGTTGTTGTATCTCTACTCTCTGATCTATCAGAATCTGCATAATTGCCTCCATTGAAATAACTTTCGGAGGTATAGGATCTGAAGTGTCAGAAGCGCTCTGCAGCGAGGATTTACTAGTTTGTGTAGTAGATGGATCAGGTACTGTTTCTCCAAAATTTGTCTCATCGGACACATCAACCAAAGAATCGTGTTCCACATTTTCTCTTGGTTTAACATTAAAGTTATGTTCTAACTGCGTTGGAGTTTTCCTCAAACTGGATACTATAGTTTCATTCATTTCATTTATCGCTTCAGAATTAAGAATTGAGAGTTCAAGATCTTGCTCCTCACTGGATTTCACAGCACCGTTTAGTATGGTATGAGACAGCGAGGTATCTGAAATAACGTTAGGTGAAGCTCTAGAAAATCCCTGAGTAATCTCAGTACTTAAGTCCCCATTTCCTTCCTCCGAGATTATAACCATGTTACTGGATACCTCTTGGTTCAAAGGAAGTGCACTCGAGCTAGAGTCAGTTAATAGATCCATAGGCTTGTTCAGTTTTAAGCTTAAGTCGTTACTTAGGTTGTCTTCTTGTATTTTACTAAGTTGGCCTTTCAGCTCATCGGGGCTTGTCCCTGAAAGTCTTAGGGCCATGTTCTTAACCCCACCTTTAGCCTCTATCCATCTTCTCAGAGGGCTGTCATCTATTAACCGAGTTTTTTTGCTTTCTGCCATTTCTTTACCTGTTGTTTTTAGTAGGAGGGTTTTTTGTTTAGTCTTGACCTTTCTCTTGATTTTCCTCGACAACAGTTTTTTGTTAACTATCGCTTTGGAGGCCTCATTGAGCCCGTCTTCTTCAGGTTCCGATAATTCCTCGTAGTCAACATTTGAATCTTCATCTGATTTAGCCTCAGACTCAATCACACCCTCTTTCTCCTTCTCTTTCTCCTTTGATTTGATCTTGTCAGTCAGTGCTGATGCCGTGGTGTTAACCTTAAGGTGTGCAGATCCTCCTGGTTGGTCTTGTACTGTGTGCAGTGGGCTATTTATTAAGTCTCTCTCTGCTGCAACCTCCAAATTTTTACCAATTTCATTTGTTTTAACCAGTTTTATCTCACTGGCTTCTTTAAATGCTGAACTTGTAGGCCCCTTATCCGTGGTAAGTTTATCCGATCCTTTCTTGCCACCGCGTGTCTCAGTAGCAAGCCCAGTATCTTTAATTGCCTCCAGAGTAGTTTTTTCTGACAGAGTCTCTCCGTTTTTGTTACATGGCATTGTGGGCACTATAGGCACTATTGGTACAGCAAGTTCTTTATCTACCAATATCCCATCGGATTTATCCCCGTTTTTTTCACCTTTGTCATTGCCACTCCTCTTTTGTTTGCCTGTTAATTGTATCTCTGTTATGTCTGAATCAACATTTACTTCGCTACTGGCACTAGCACCTCCCTTTGTATCTGCAGGTTTTAAATGTTCTGAGTGCTGTTTAAATTTAACAGAGTTATTAATCTCATTTTTATCCCCCACCACCGTTACCCCTGCAGCCACTGCAGTCATAGTACCTGAAAGTGCTTTTTTTAATGTCAAAGCAGTCTTCCTGGATCTGGTCTGGCGCGTTGACATTGATTCATGTGCCGTAGTCGTTTCCACTGTTTCTGTCCGTTTCTGCAGCCTTGGCCGTGTAACCAGGGAAGACCTCAGGCGTGCACTCTGCTGTGTCGGGGCTGGGAACGCCCAGCCGGCTGTGAAGATAGAGGGCGGCGATAAGCGAGCGAAGCTCGCTACGTGAAACCAAGAGCGAAGCAATTTCCTGCCGCTCTGCTGCAGCAGTTTCCAGAGCATCGGCCCCCGCCAAGTTCCGGTCTTCAACCGGACTCCAGCCGTTCCTCTCGATAGGTAGGTACAGTTATACGAGCGCTTCGTTTCTTTCTCTTTCTCCCTTCCTCGATCGCCAAGCGCATCAGCCCCCGCCGAAAACTCCGATCCCCAGCCAGTCGCCTGCCGTTTTTTCACAGTGAGTGCATAGGCACCTTAAACTTAAACTTTCCTTTCTTTCATCCTTCCTTTAGGTTGAAAAAGTGTAAATTTTACTCATTAGGGCAGCGTAATGAGTTTACCGATGCAGACCCACACATACACGTCTTCACTCGGCGGCGCTCAGCCCGCCATCTTGGCTCCTCCCTAGATCTACCGCCTGTACCAGCACTCAAAATGCCCCCCACCCACATGGCCAGTCCCCATGAACACCCCAAAAAATCGAAAAACACACAAAAATCAGCACAATCCCATGCCATCCATGCCCTCAATGATGTTTAAATTCAAGACACCCCACAGAAAGACTAGGCCCATGCACCACTCACTACCCCTGGGCATAATGGATGAAAGCTGGGCAAAATGGGTGCAGGCCTGATAACACTGCCTGCATTCAAAATGGCCCCTTGCCTCCCAGCACATGGCCAGGGCCTGCCTGTACCAGCACTCAAAATGGCCCCCACCCACATGGCCAGTCCACATGAACACCCCAAAAAATTGAAAAACACACAAAAATCAGCACAATCCGATGCCATCCATGATGTTTACATTAAAGAGACCCCACAGTAAAACTCGGTCCATGGACCACTCACTAGCCCTGGGCAAAAGGCCCCAACAGCAGCCCAAAAAATCGAAAACCACAGAAAAATCAGCACAATCCCATGCCATCCATGCCCTCAATGATGTTTAAATTCAAGACACCCCACAGAAAGACTAGGCCCATGCACCACTCACTACCCCTGGGCATAATGGATGAAAGCTAGGCAAAATGGGTGCAGGCCTGAGAACACTGCCTGCATTCAAAATGGCCCCTTGCCTCCCAGCACATGGCCAGCGCCTACCTGTACCAGCACTCAAAATGGCCCCCACCCACATGGCCAGTCCCCATGAACACTCCAAAAAATTGAAAAACACACAAAAATCAGCACAATCCCATGCCATCCATGCCCTCCATGGTGTTTACATAAAGAGACCCCACAGAAAGACTCAGTCCATGCACCACTCACTAGCCCTGGGCAAAAGGCCCCAACAGCAGCCCAAAAAATCGAAAACCACAGAAAAAACAGCACAATCCCATGCCATCCATGCCCTCAATGATGTTTAAATTCAAGACACCCCACAGAAAGACTAGGCCCATGCACCACTCACTACCCCTGGGCATAATGGATGAAAGCTGGGCAAAATGGGTGCAGGCCTGAGAACACTGCCTGCATTCAAAATGGCCCCTTGCCTCCCAGCACATGGCCAGGGCCTGCCAGTACCATCACTCAAAATGGCTCCCACCCACATGGCCAGTCCCCATGAACACTCCAAAAAATCGAAAAACACACAAAAATCACCACAATCCCATGCCATCCATGCCCTCCATGATGTTTCCATTAAAGAGACCCCACAGAAAGACTCAGTCCATGCACCACTCACTAGCCCTGGGCAAAAGGCCCCAACAGCAGCCCAAACAATGGAAAACCACAGAAAAATCAGCACAATCCCATGCCATCCATGCCCTCAATGATGTTCAAATTCAAGACCGCCCACAGAACGACTAGGCCCATGCACCACTCACTACCCCTGGGCATAATGGATGAAAGCTAGGCAAAATGGGTGCAGGCCTGAGAACACTGCCTGCATTCAAAATGGCCCCTTGCCTCCCAGCACATGGCCAGGGCCTGCCTGTACCAGCACTCAAAATGCCCCCCACCCACATGGCCAGTCCCCATGAACACCCCCAAAAAATCAAAAAACACCAAAAAATCACCACAATCCCATGCCATCCATGCCCTTCATGATGTTTACATTAAAGAGACCCCACAGAAAGTCTCAGTCCATGCAACACTCACTAGCCCTGGGCAAAAGGCCCCAACAGCAGCCCAAAAAATCGAAAACCACAGGAAAATCAGCACAATCCCATGCCATCCATGCCCTCCATGATGTTTACATTAAAGAGACCCCACAGAAAGACTCAGTCCATGCACCACTCACTACCCCTGGGGAAAAGGCCCCAACAGCAGCCAAAAAAATCGAAAAACACACACAAATCAGCACAATCCCATGCCATCCATGCTCTCCATGATGTTTACATTAAAGAGACCCCACAGAAAGACTCAGTCCATGCACCACTCACTACCCCTGGGCATAATGGATGAAAGCTAGGCAAAATGGGTGCAGGCCTGAGAACACTACATGCATTCAAAATGGCCCCTTGCCTACCAGCACATAGCCAGGGCCTGCCTGTACCAGCACTCAAAATGCCCCCCACCCACATGGCCAGTCCCCATGAACACCCCCAAAAAATCAAAAAACACCAAAAAATCACCACAATCCCATGCCATCCATGCCCTTCATGATGTTTACATTAAAGAGACCCCACAGAAAGTCTCAGTCCATGCAACACTCACTAGCCCTGGGCAAAAGGCCCCAACAGCAGCCCAAAAAATCGAAAACCACAGGAAAATCAGCACAATCCCATGCCATCCATGCCCTCCATGATGTTTACATTAAAGAGACCCCACAGAAAGACTCAGTCCATGCACCACTCACTACCCCTGGGGAAAAGGCCCCAACAGCAGCCAAAAAAATCGAAAAACACACACAAATCAGCACAATCCCATGCCATCCATGCTCTCCATGATGTTTACATTAAAGAGACCCCACAGAAAGACTCAGTCCATGCACCACTCACTACCCCTGGGCATAATGGATGAAAGCTAGGCAAAATGGGTGCAGGCCTGAGAACACTACATGCATTCAAAATGGCCCCTTGCCTACCAGCACATAGCCAGGGCCTGCCTGTACCAGCACTCAAAATGCCCCCCACCCACATGGCCAGTCCCCATGAACACCCCAAAAAAATCGAAAAACACAAAAAAATCACCACAATCCCATGCCATCCATGCCCTCCATGATGTTTACATAAAGAGACCCCACAGAAAGACTCAGTCCATGCACCACTCACTAGCCCTGGGCAAAAGGCCCCAACAGCAGTCCAAAAAATCAAAAACCACAGAAAAATCAGCACAATCCCATGACATCCATGCCCTCAATGATCTTTAAATTCAAGACACCCCACAGAAAGACTAGGCCCATGCACCACTCACTACCCCTGGGCATAATGGATGAAAGCTGGGCAAAATGGGTGCAGGCCTGAGAACAATGCCTGCATTCAAAATGGCCCCTTGCCTCCCAGCACATGGCCAGGGCCTACCAGTACCAGCACTCAAAATGGCCCCCACCCACATGGCCAGTCCCCATGAACACCCCAAAAAATCGAAAAACACACAAAACTCAGCACAATCCCATGCCATCCATGCCCTCCATGATGTTTACAGTAAAGACACCCACAGAAAGACTCAGTCCATGCACCACTCATTAGCCCTGGGCAAAAGGCCCCAACAGCAGCCCACAAAATCGAAAACCACAGAAAAAACAGCACAATCCCATGCCATCCATGCCCTCAATGATGTTTAAATTCATGACACCCCACAGAAAGACTAGGCCCATGCACCACTCACTACCCCTGGGCATAAAGGATGAAAGCTAGGCAAAATGGGTGCAGGCCTGAGAACACTGCCTGCATTCAAAATGGCTCCTTGCCTCCCAGCACATGGCCAGGGCCTGCCTGTACCAGCACTCAAAATGCCCCCCACCCACATGGCCAGTCCCCATGAACACCCCAAAAAATCGAAAAACACACAAAAATCAGCACAATCCCATGCCATCCATGCCCTCAATGATGTTTAAATTCAAGACACCCCACAGAAAGACTAGGCCCATGCACCACTCACTACCCCTGGGCATAATGGAAGAAAGCTAGGCAAAATAGGTGCAGGCCTGATAACACTGCCTGCATTCAAAATGGCCCCTTGCCTCCCAGCACATGGCCAGGGCCTGCCTGTACCAGCACTCAAAATGGCCCCCACCCACATGGCCAGTCCACATGAACACCCCAAAAAATTGAAAAACACACAAAAATCAGCACAATCCGATGCCATCCATGATGTTTACATTAAAGAGACCCCACAGTAAAACTCGGTCCATGGACCACTCACTAGCCCTGGGCAAAAGGCCCCAACAGCAGCCCAAAAAATCGAAAACCACAGAAAAATCAGCACAATCCCATGCCATCCATGCCCTCAATGATGTTTAAATTCAAGACACCCCACAGAAAAACTAGGCCCATGCACCACTCACTACCCCTGGGCATAATGGATGAAAGCTGGGCAAAATGGGTGCAGGCCTGAGAACACTGCCTGCATTCAAAATGGCCCCTTGCCTCCCAGCACATGGCCAGGGCCTACCAGTACCAGCACTCAAAATGGCCCCCACCCACATGGCCAGTCCCCATGAACACCCCAAAAAATCGAAAAACACACAAAAATCACCACAATCCCATGCCATCCATGCGCTCCATGATGTTTACATAAAGAAACCCCACAGAAAGACTCAGTCCATGCACCACTCACTAGCCCTGGGCAAAAGGCCCCAACAGCAGCCCAAAAAATCAAAAACCACAGAAAAATCAGCACAATCCCATGCCATCCATGCCCTCAATGATGTTTAATTTCAAGACACCCCACAGAAAGACTAGGCCCATGCACCACTCACTACCCCTGGGCATAATGGATGAAAGCTAGGCAAAATGGGTGCAGGCCTGATAACACTGCCTGCATTCAAAATGGCCCCTTGCCTCCCAGCACATGGCCAGGGCCTGCCTGTACCAGCACTCAAAATGGCCCCCACCCACATGGCCAGTCCACATGAACACCCCAAAAAATTGAAAAACACACAAAAATCAGCACAATCCGATGCCATCCATGATGTTTACATTAAAGAGACCCCACAGTAAAACTCGGTCCATGGACCACTCACTAGCCCTGGGCAAAAGGCCCCAACAGCAGCCCAAAAAATCGAAAACCACAGAAAAATCAGCACAATCCCATGCCATCCATGCCCTCAATGATGTTTAAATTCAAGACACCCCACAGAAAAACTAGGCCCATGCACCACTCACTACCCCTGGGCATAATGGATGAAAGCTGGGCAAAATGGGTGCAGGCCTGAGAACACTGCCTGCATTCAAAATGGCCCCTTGCCTCCCAGCACATGGCCAGGGCCTACCAGTACCAGCACTCAAAATGGCCCCCACCCACATGGCCAGTCCCCATGAACACCCCAAAAAATCGAAAAACACACAAAAATCACCACAATCCCATGCCATCCATGCGCTCCATGATGTTTACATAAAGAAACCCCACAGAAAGACTCAGTCCATGCACCACTCACTAGCCCTGGGCAAAAGGCCCCAACAGCAGCCCAAAAAATCAAAAACCACAGAAAAATCAGCACAATCCCATGCCATCCATGCCCTCAATGATGTTTAATTTCAAGACACCCCACAGAAAGACTAGGCCCATGCACCACTCACTACCCCTGGGCATAATGGATGAAAGCTAGGCAAAATGGGTGCAGGCCTGAGAACACTGCCTGCATTCAAAATGGCCCCTTGCCTCCCAGCACATGGCCAGGGCCTACCTGTACCAGCACTCAAAATGGCCCCGACCCACATGGCCAGTCCCCATGAACACTCCAAAAAATCGAAAAACACACAAAAATCAGCACAATCCCATGCCATCCATGCCCTCCATGCTGTTTACATAAAGAGACCCCACAGAAAGACTCAGTCCATGCACCACTCACTAGCCCTGGGCAAAAGGCCCCAACAGCAGTCCAAAAAATCAAAAACCACAGAAAAATCAGCACAATCCCATGACATCCATGCCCTCAATGATCTTTAAATTCAAGACACCCCACGGAAAGACTAGGCCCATGCACCACTCACTACCCCTGGGCATAATGGATGAAAGCTGGGCAAAATGGGTGCAGGCCTGAGAACAATGCCTGCATTCAAAATGGCCCCTTGCCTCCCAGCACATGGCCAAGGCCTACCAGTACCAGCACTCAAAATGGCCCCCACCCACATGGCCAGTCCCCATGAACACCCCAAAAAATCGAAAAACACACAAAAATCAGCACAATCCCATGCCATCCATGCCCTCCATGATGTTTACAGTAAAGAGACCCACAGAAAGACTCAGTCCATGCACCACTCATTAGCCCTGGGCAAAAGGCCCCAACAGCAGCCCACAAAATCGAAAACCACAGAAAAAACAGCACAATCCCATGCCATCTATGCATGCCCTCAATGATGTTTAAATTCATGACACCCCACAGAAAGACTAGGCCCATGCACCACTCACTACCCCTGGGCATAATGGATGAAAGCTAGGCAAAATGGGTGCAGGCCTGAGAACACTGCCTGCATTCAAAATGGCTCCTTGCCTCCCAGCACATGGCCAGGGCCTGCCTGTACCAGCACTCAAAATGCCCCCCACCCACATGGCCAGTCCCCATGAACACCCCAAAAAATCGAAAAACACACAAAAATCAGCACAATCCCATGCCATCCATGCCCTCAATGATGTTTAAATTCAAGACACCCCACAGAAAGACTAGGCCCATGCACCACTCACTACCCCTGGGCATAATGGATGAAAGCTAGGCAAAATAGGTGCAGGCCTGATAACACTGCCTGCATTCAAAATGGCCCCTTGCCTCCCAGCACATGGCCAGGGCCTGCCTGTACCAGCACTCAAAATGGCCCCCACCCACATGGCCAGTCCACATGAACACCCCAAAAAATTGAAAAACACACAAAAATCAGCACAATCCGATGCCATCCATGATGTTTACATTAAAGAGACCCCACAGTAAAACTCGGTCCATGGACCACTCACTAGCCCTGGGCAAAAGGCCCCAACAGCAGCCCAAAAAATCGAAAACCACAGAAAAATCAGCACAATCCCATGTCATCCATGCCCTCAATGATGTTTAAATTCAAGACACCCCACAGAAAGACTAGGCCCATGCACCACTCACTACCCCTGGGCATAATGGATGAAAGCTAGGCAAAATGGGTGCAGGCCTGAGAACACTGCCTGCATTCAAAATGGCCCCTTGCCTCCCAGCACATGGCCAGCGCCTACCTGTACCAGCACTCAAAATGGCCCCCACCCACATGGCCAGTCCCCATGAACACTCCAAAAAATTGAAAAACACACAAAAATCAGCACAATCCCATGCCATCCATGCCCTCCATGATGTTTACATAAAGAGACCCCACAGAAAGACTCAGTCCATGCACCACTCACTAGCCCTGGGCAAAAGGCCCCAACAGCAGCCCAAAAAATCAAAAACCACAGAAAAATCAGCACAATCCCATGCCATCCATGCCCTCAATGACGTTTAAATTCAAGACACCCCACAGAAAGACTAGGCCCATGCACCACTCACTACCCCTGGGCATAATGGATGAAAGCTAGGCAAAATGGGTGCAGGCCTGAGAACACTGCCTGCATTCAAAATGGCCCCTTGCCTCCCAGCACATGGCCAGGGCCTGCCAGTACCATCACTCAAAATGGCCCCCACCCACATGGCCAGTCCCCATGAACACCCCAAAAAATCGAAAAACACACAAAAATCACCACAATCCCATGCCATCCATGCCCTCCATGATGTTTCCATTAAAGAGACCCCACAGAAAGACTCAGTCCATGCACCACTCACTAGCCCTGGGCAAAAGGCCCCAACAGCAGCCCAAACAATGGAAAACCACAGAAAAATCAGCACAATCCCATGCCATCCATGCCCTCAATGATGTTTAAATTCAAGACACCCCACAGAACGACTAGGCCCATGCACCACTCACTACCCCTGGGCATAATGGATGAAAGCTAGGCAAAATGGGTGCAGGCCTGAGAACACTGCCTGCATTCAAAATGGCCCCTTGCCTCCCAGCACATGGCCAGGGCCTGCCTGTACCAGCACTCAAAATGCCCCCCACCCACATGGCCAGTCCCCATGAACACCCCCAAAAAATCAAAAAACACCAAAAAATCACCACAATCCCATGCCATCCATGCCCTTCATGATGTTTACATTAAAGAGACCCCACAGAAAGTCTCAGTCCATGCAACACTCACTAGCCCTGGGCAAAAGGCCCCAACAGCAGCCCAAAAAATCGAAAACCACAGAAAAAACAGCACAATCCCATGCCATCCATGCCCTCCATGATGTTTACATTAAAGAGACCCCACAGAAAGACTCAGTCCATGCACCACTCACTACCCCTGGGCAAAAGGCCCCAACAGCAGCCATAAAAATAGAAAAACACACACAAATCAGCACAATCCCATGCCATCCATGCTCTCCATGATGTTTACATTAAAGAGACCCCACAGAAAGACTCAGTCCATGCACCACTCACTACCCCTGGGCATAATGGATGAAAGCTAGGCAAAATGGGTGCAGGCCTGAGAACACTACATGCATTCAAAATGGCCCCTTGCCTCCCAGCACATGGCCAGGGCCTGCCTGTACCAGCACTCAAAATGCCCCCCACCCACATGGCCAGTCCCCATGAACACCCCAAAAAAATCGAAAAACACAAAAAAATCACCACAATCCCATGCCATCCATGCCCTCCATGATGTTTACATAAAGAGACCCCACAGAAAGACTCAGTCCATGCATCACTCACTAGCCCTGGGCAAAAGGCCCCAACAGCAGTCCAAAAAATCAAAAACCACAGAAAAATAAGCACAATCCCATGACATCCATGCCCTCAATGATCTTTAAATTCAAGACACCCCACAGAAAGACTAGGCCCATGCACCACTCACTACCCCTGGGCATAATGGATGAAAGCTGGGCAAAATGGGTGCAGGCCTGAGAACACTGCCTGCATTCAAAATGGCCCCTTGCCTCCCAGCACATGGCCAGGGCCTACCAGTACCAGCACTCAAAATGGCCCCCACCCACATGGCCAGTCCCCATGAACACCCCAAAAAATCGAAAAACACACACAAATCAGCACAATCCCATGCCATCCATGCCCTCCATGATGTTCACAGTAAAGAGACCCACAGAAAGACTCAGTCCATGCACCACTCAGTAGCCCTGGGCAAAAGGCCCCAACAGCAGCCCACAAAATCGAAAACCACAGAAAAAACAGCACAATCCCATGCCATCCATGTCCTCAATGATGTTTAAATTCAAGACACCCCACAGAAAGACTAGACCCATGCACCACTCACTACCCCTGGGCATAATGGATGAAAGCTAGGCAAAATGGGTGCAGGCCTGAGAACACTGCCTGCATTCAAAATGGCTCCTTGCCTCCCAGCACATGGCCAGGGCCTGCCTGTACCAGCACTCTTTTTTTTTTTTTTTTAAACATTTTTATTGTTTGCAAGAAATGACATGATTCATTACAATTCAATTCCATACTTAACATACAAATACAATTAATATGAACAGCAACTAAAATTGAGGAATGGCAACAACGTATAATTAATTATTAAACCAATATTTCACATTAGCTCTACTATTACAGTAATAAACTACTAGAACAGAAAGACAAAACTAGACTAAATCACGCTTCTTGGCCTTCAAAAAAGTGCTTCCATATCTTTTCTTTTCTCAGAAGAGCTTTTGGACCCCTAAGTTTAGTTAAAGAAAATTCCATAGTTCTAATTTCATAAACCAATGCTAACCAATCCGCAACATTAGGGGGTTCTTTAGAAATCCAGACCCTAGCTATTGTTAATCTAGCACATGCTAGCAAAATCGTTAAGAGATCCTTATTGGGATAGTTCCTATCTTGGATGTCTAATAAAACCATTTGTACCGTGAGATCCGATGAATTTATCTGGTTAAATTGAAGATGGTAAGATATGCGATTCCAGAAATTGGAGAGTGCAGGACATGAGAATAACATATGTTCAATTCCAGCCGCAACAGTGTTACATTTAGCACACCTAGATTTCTCTGTCAACGAGTTACCATGTGCCCAGCTGGATATTCTTTGCGGCGTATAATACAATTCCGTGATTGTCCTATATAGTTGCATTTTCAACTTAGACGAGTGAACTATTTCACTTAAATGGGTTAGGGCATTTCCAATCTGTACTGAATTTATATTTTGATTTAATCTACGAGACCATTTGGCTGCGATTTGAGTTGTGTTTTCTCCCTTCTCCTTAATAAGCCATTGATATCCCAATCTGATTAATGATTTAGTTTTTTCTGAGTAAATACCCTCAATAATATCAGATTGTTTGACTTCCGTTATTTTCAGTTTATTACAGAAAAAATCTCTTAGTTGTCTATATTTAAAATGCATGTCATCCGTAAGCCCGTTTGTAATTTTTAAATTCTCGAAGTCCCTCAACCCATTAGTACAATAAAGATCTCCTAATGTGATTATATCCTGTCTTATCCATCGATTACCCAAACCGTCCGAAAATATGTCAGGAAGGCCCGGATTGTTCCATAATCTAAGTTCAGTATTGTAAAATGAACTATTACTAATGTACAGAATTTTATCCCAAATTCGTATAGCATGTTTTGCGGTCTTGAATTTTACTCTTTTGAAATAGTTCGGATCATGGACCCGTAGTAGAAATTGATTAGCATCAGCCCCCAACATGTATTGATGAAAAAATAAAGAGGGAGTATTTTTTAATAGGCTCCTAGTGCGTAAAAGAAAAGTAGCTAAAAAATAGCGGTTAAAATCCGGTAAGGTAAGTCCCCCTTTAGAGATTGGAAGTGTCAAAAATTTTACCGCCCTTCGTGCTTTTTTATACCCCCAGATAAAGCTACTACAGATGCCATCTAATTTTCTAAAAAAAAGCTTATTTGGTTGTAGCGGTATAGCTCTGCACAAATAAAGTAACTTGGGTAAGATTTTCATCTTTATCAGGTTTAATCTCCTTAACAAACTCAAAGGTATCTTATGCCATTTTTTAAAACTCGCAGCTGTTTCTTTAAGGAATGACCCATAATTTATTTCCACAATTTTCTCCACTTTAGCAGTAAGCTTAATACCTAAGTATACGGCTTCTTTACAGGTTTTGTAAGTACATGTAACCGGAGTATAGTTGAGTATAATTTGGGTTTTGTTAACATTTAATTTATACCCGGAGATTTTCCCATACTTATGTGCTTCTTCTATAATTGCGGGCATAGCTTTACAAACATCCGATGTATATATTGCGATATCATCCGCAAAGGCAGTTAATTTAAGGGTTATATCCCCCTGTTGAGCTGGAATTATATTGATTTGATCATTTAAAGCATTTAAAAAGGGTTCTAGAGATAAGGCAAATAATAATGGGGAAAGAGGGCATCCCTGTCTTGTACCTCTTGCAATCTTGAAGTTGTCAGAATCTATACCTCCATAGCTGATCACGGCCCGTGGATCATCATAGAGAGATTTAACCCAATCTAGATAAGAGCCCTTTATACCCATTTTAATTAATACTGTCCACAGATATTCCCACCCCACTCGGTCAAATGCTTTTTCAGCATCTAACCTTATCATACCGAGTGGGGTGTTAGTAGTTTCAGCTACATCCAGAGCGGTTATGGAAGTATTAACATGCAATGTGGTATCTCTACCAATCACAAAGCCATGTTGTTGGGGATTAACAACGTCCGGCATATGGGGCGCTAGCCGATTAGCTAAAATTTTAGAAAAAATTTTCACATCAGAGTTGAGTAGAGATATGGGCCGATATGAACCACACTCTTTTTCCGGTTTTCCCTTTTTCAGAAAAAATATGATTTTAGCAAGTTTCCATGAAGATGGTGATTGTTTAGAAACAATAATTGAATTAATAACTTTTTGTAGTAATGGAGCCAGCTCTTTATAGCACAGTTTATAAAGTTCACCTGGTATGCAATCTTCACCGACCGCCTTACCTAGTGGTAAATGGTCGATAGCCAATTTGATCTCCTCAGTAGTAATATCAGAGTTTAATTGTTGAATTACTTCGTGATTTAGTGCTCGCGATGGTCCTAGGTATTGATCTAGATATTTTACAACCTCTGTTTCATTCGATGGCTCCTCTGGGGTATATAAATGTTGATAAAATTTAACAAATTGATTTAATATTTGATCCTCTTGTCCATATATAACTGAATCTGATCCAATTATTTCCTTTATTCTAGTTTTTGCTTTTCTATCTGCAGTTTTAAAAGCCAATATTTTTCCGATACAGTCACCACCTTCATATTGATCTAACTTGTATTTATGTAATATAACTGCATATCTTTCTCTCAACACTTTTCTGAGTCCAGCTTGCAGTTCCGCCAATTGTGCTCTAAGCAACTCAATATTGTTTTTTGATTGCAAAGTCGCTTCAGCCAATTGTGTTTCCAGGTCCAACAATTTAGATGTCATATCTTTATTCTTATTATAGTTTTCTGCATTGAGCCTGTATACATATTGCTGGACACACCCTCTAATGCTACACTTACAAGCATCCCATACCGTATTGATACTAGCTGTATTAACATTTAACTCAATAAATTCTTGTATGTGTTTTTTAATTAGTGAGATAAATGTTTGATCAACTAGCAAATGTCTAGGAAAAGTGAACTTTCGTGGTTTTACATTCTGATTTTCAATATTAACATCCAAAAGAAGAGGGTTATGATCCGATGTGACTTTGGGGCAGATTTCAATCACACAATTTTCTAAGATTTGTTGCGAGGCCCATACCATGTCAATCCTAGAACATGACCTGAGCGGGGCAGAATAGTAAGTAAAGCCTGGCACCCTAGGATGTTTGGACCGCCATAAATCTCTAATGTTGTTTAATCTTGCAAGCTCTAAAATTGCAGCTCTTACTTTATACATTCTTTTAAAGTTCATTGGCCCGTAGAGTCTATTTTATAGTTCATGACACAGTTAAAATCTCCAGCAATCATAGTTTCCCCTTCCCACTCTAATAGTTCTAGGCTTAGGTCTTCATAAATTTTAGGCTTATCAATATTTGGGCCATATACCACACAAAGTACCAGCTTAACCTTCACTCCTTGCATCTGTGCTATTGCCCATCTACCTCTAATATCAGAGGCAGTTTTAATTATCTCTAATGGGAGTGTTCTTTGTTTTAAAATAGCGACCCCCCTTATGGTCTCATTTAAAGAGGTACAAATAACCAATTCATAGCCTAGTTGGGTTAACACCTTTCTGTCTTGATATTTTATATGAGTTTCTGTCAGCAGCACTATATTAGGGTTATACAATTTAATCTCTTCTTGTACTAATTTTCTTTTACTTTTACTGTTTAGGCCATCTACATTCCAACATAAGATTCTTAGCTTAAGCATTTATTTGATATTGGTCTTATATATGTTGTTCTCCTTTTCCTCGATGTGTTTTACCTTCGTTACCTTTTCGTTTCTACTTTTCCTAAGCAAAAATAAAATGTCAAATCTTGCAATCATATTTTTTACTTTTATCACCACCTCCCACCCACGACACCCGTTGCCACCCCTGCCCTTGTGGCAACCCCACCCCCTCCCTTGCAGCGACCCGTTTCTTGGGGGGGAGCTCCCCTCTAGCGTTGCTGCCGCTAGCGTGGCAGCGCAGTGAAGAAGCATGCATGAGTGGCTGCTCTAACCATATTTAATTCATGCCTAATTGTGCCTTATTGTATCTATATTTAATTCAAACCCAAAAAAAGCCACCTAAAGCAAGAGGAAAGAGAGAAAGAAAAAGAGAAAGAAAAAGAGAAAAAGAGAGAGAAGAAGTAGTATAAACATATCAATATATATAAACCTGTCCCTTTAAATTTTTACAAAAGAGTGCAACACTAGTTTTCTTTTTCTTTTTGGTTTCTTTTTTCATTGTCCCGGGAAAATTTTTCCAAACATTGTTCCGCAGATAGAGGATCAGTGAAGAAGGCCACTTGCCCATCACGAATAACCTTAAGGCGAGCAGGCTCTTGAAGATAGGCCAAACATCCTAAATTTTTAAAGGCATCGATCAGCTTCCGAAGTTCCCACCGTTTATCCATAGTGGCCTTAGTTAAGTCTGACTTCACAAAAAAAGTGAAGTTGTCAACGGTGACAGGGTTATTAGGTTTTGCTTTTAATGCTACTGCTTGTCGCAAAAGAAAGTTACCAAAATAAATCAAAAAGGGTCTCGGAAATTTGCTATTAGTGTTTCTTTGGACTAGAGGAAGTCTATGTACTCTCTGGAGTTGGGAGTCCCAATCCCAATCCGTGAGGTCCAGAAAGGCCCTTTGAAAAAGTTTAACCATAAAGGCTCTCGGATCTGACCCCTCAATTCCTTCAGGTATTTCGAAAAGTCTAAGGTTTTGTCTCCGGGCCCTATTTTCCAAGTCTTCCACTTTAGCTTCCAGAAGGGACACTCTTGAAGTATTTTGTCTGACAATTGATGTAGTTTGGTTCACATCTTCCTCCACCTCCACTATTCGTGATTTGATGTCTTCTGTTTCTTTTGTTACTCCTCCTAGATTCTGACAAATATCCATCATAGTTCCTTGTATTTTAGTATTGTCTTCTCTTAGTTGAGAGTATTGTTGTTGTATCTCTACTCTCTGTTCTATCAGAATCTGCATAATTGCCTCCATTGAAAAAACTTTCGGAGGTATAGGATCTGAAGTGTCAGAAGCGCTCTGCAGCGAGGATTTACTAGTTTGTGTAGTAGATGGATCAGGTACTGTTTCTCCAAAATTTGTCTCATCGGACACATCAACCAAAGAATCGTGTTCCACATTTTCTCTTGGTTTAACATTAAAGTTATGTTCTAACTGCGTTGGAGTTTTCCTCAAACTGGATACTATAGTTTCATTCATTTCATTTATCGCTTCAGAATTAAGAATTGAGAGTTCAAGATCTTGTTCCTCACTGGATTTCACAGCACCGTTTAGTATGGTATGAGACAGCGAGGTATCTGAAATAACGTTAGGTGAAGCTCTAGAAAATCCCTGAGTAATCTCAGTACTTAAGTCCCCATTTCCTTCCTCCGAGATTATAACCATGTTACTAGATACCTCTTGGTTCAAAGGAAGTGCACTCGAGCTAGAGTCAGTTAATAGATCCATAGGCTTGTTCAGTTTTAAGCTTAAGTCGTTACTTAGGTTGTCTTCTTGTATTTTACTAAGTTGGCCTTTCAGCTCATCGGGGCTTGTCCCTGAAAGTCTTAGGGCCATGTTCTTAACCCCACCTTTAGCCTCTATCCATCTTCTCAGAGGGCTGTCATCTATTAACCGAGTTTTTTTGCTTTCTGCCATTTCTTTACCTGTTGTTTTTAGTAGGAGGGTTTTTTGTTTAGTCTTGACCTTTCTCTTGATTTTCCTCGACAACAGTTTTTTGTTAACTATCGCTTTGGAGGCCTCATTGAGCCCGTCTTCTTCAGGTTCCGATAATTCCTCGTAGTCAACATTTGAATCTTCATCTGATTTAGCCTCAGACTCAATCACACCCTCTTTCTCCTTCTCTTTCTCCTTTGATTTGATCTTGTCAGTCAGTGCTGATGCCGTGGTGTTAACCTTAAGGTGTGCAGAGCCTCCTGGTTGGTCTTGTACTGTGTGCAGTGGGCTATTTATTAAGTCTCTCTCTGCTGCAACCTCCAAATTTTTACCAATTTCATTTGTTTTAACCAGTTTTATCTCACTGGCTTCTTTAAATGCTGAACTTGTAGGCCCCTTATCCGTGGGAAGTTTATCCGATCCTTTCTTGCCACCGCGTGTCTCAGTAGCATGCCCATTATCTTTAATTGCCTCCAGAGTAGTTTTTTCTGACAGAGTCTCTCCGTTTTTGTTACATGGCATTGTGGGCACTATAGGCACTATTGGTACAGCAAGTTCTTTATCTACCAATATCCCATCGGATTTATCCCCGTTTTTTTCACCTTTGTCATTGCCACTCCTCTTTTGTTTGCCTGTTAATTGTATCTCTGTTATGTCTGAATCAACATTTACTTCGCTACTGGCACTAGCACCTCCCTTTGTATCTGCAGGTTTTAAATGTTCTGAGTGCTGTTTAAATTTAACAGAGTTATTAATCTCATTTTTATCCCCCACCACCGTTACCCCTGCAGCCACTGCAGTCATAGTACCTGAAAGTGCTTTTTTTAATGTCAAAGCAGTCTTCCTGGATCTGGTCTGGCGCGTTGACATTGATTCATGTGCCGTAGTCGTTTCCACTGTTTCTGTCCGTTTCTGCAGCCTTGGCCGTGTAACCAGGGAAGACCTCAGGCGTGCACTCTGCTGTGTCGGGGCTGGGAACGCCCAGCCGGCTGTGAAGATAGAGGGCGGCGATAAGCGAGCGAAGCTCGCTACGTGAAACCAAGAGCGAAGCAATTTCCTGCCGCTCTGCTGCAGCAGTTTCCAGAGCATCGGCCCCCGCCAAGTTCCGGTCTTCAACCGGACTCCAGCCGTTCCTCTCGATAGGTAGGTACAGGTATACGAGCGCTTCGTTTCTTTCTCTTTCTCCCTTCCTCGATCGCCAAGCGCATCAGCCCCCGCCGAAAACTCCGATCCCCAGCCAGTCGCCTGCCGTTTTTTCACAGTGAGTGCATAGGCACCTTAAACTTAAACTTTCCTTTCTTTCATCCTTCCTTTAGGTTGAAAAAGTGTAAATTTTACTCATTAGGGCAGCGTAATGAGTTTACCGATGCAGACCCACACATACACGTCTTCACTCGGCGGCGCTCAGCCCGCCATCTTGGCTCCTCCCTAGATCTACCGCCTGTACCAGCACTCAAAATGCCCCCCACCCACATGGCCAGTCCCCATGAACACCCCAAAAAATCGAAAAACACACAAAAATCAGCACAATCCCATGCCATCCATGCCCTCAATGATGTTTAAATTCAAGACACCCCGCAGAAAGACTAGGCCCATGCACCACTCACTACCCCTGGGCATAATGGATGAAAGCTAGGCAAAATAGGTGCAGGCCTGATAACACTGCCTGCATTCAAAATGGCCCCTTGCCTCCCAGCACATGGCCAGGGCCTGCCTGTACCAGCACTCAAAATGGCCCCCACCCACATGGCCAGTCCACATGAACACCCCAAAAAATTGAAAAACACACAAAAATCAGCACAATCCGATGCCATCCATGATGTTTACATTAAAGAGACCCCACAGTAAAACTCGGTCCATGGACCACTCACTAGCCCTGGGCAAAAGGCCCCAACAGCAGCCCAAAAAATCGAAAACCACAGAAAAATCAGCACAATCCCATGCCATCCATGCCCTCAATGATGTTTAAATTCAAGACACCCCACAGAAAGACTAGGCCCATGCACCACTCACTACCCCTGGGCATAATGGATGAAAGCTAGGCAAAATGGGTGCAGGCCTGAGAACACTGCCTGCATTCAAAATGGCCCCTTGCCTCCCAGCACATGGCCAGCGCCTACCTGTACCAGCACTCAAAATGGCCCCCACCCACATGGCCATTCCCCATGAACACTCCAAAAAATTGAAAAACACACAAAAATCAGCACAATCCCATGCCATCCATGCCCTCCATGATGTTTACATAAAGAGACCCCACAGAAAGACTCAGTCCATGCACCACTCACTAGCCCTGGGCAAAAGGCCCCAACAGCAGCCCAAAAAATCGAAAACCACAGAAAAAACAGCACAATCCCATGCCATCCATGCCCTCAATGATGTTTAAATTCAAGACACCCCACAGAAATACTAGGCCCATGCACCACTCACTACCCCTGGGCATAATGGATGAAAGCTGGGCAAAATGGGTGCAGGCCTGAGAACACTGCCTGCATTCAAAATGGCCCCTTGCCTCCCAGCACATGGCCAGGGCCTGCCAGTACCATCACTCAAAATGGCCCCCACCCACATGGCCAGTCCCCATGAACACCCCAAAAAATCAAAAAACACACAAAAATCACCACAATCCCATGCCATCCATGCCCTCCATGATGTTTCCATTAAAGAGACCCCACAGAAAGACTCAGTCCATGCACCACTCACTAGCCCTGGGCAAAAGGCCCCAACAGCAGCCCAAACAATGGAAAACCACAGAAAAATCAGCACAATCCCATGCCATCCATGCCCTCCATGATGTTTACATTAAAGAGACCCCACAGAAAGACTCAGTCCATGCACCACTCACTACCCCTGGGCAAAAGGCCCCAACAGCAGCCAAAAAAATCGAAAAACACACACAAATCAGCACAATCCCATGCCATCCATGCTCTCCATGATGTTTACATTAAAGAGACCCCACAGAAAGACTCAGTCCATGCACTACTCACTACCCCTGGGCATAATGGATGATAGCTAGGCAAAATGGGTGCAGGCCTGAGAACACTACATGCATTCAAAATGGCCCCTTGCCTACCAGCACATGGCCAGGGCCTGCCTGTACCAGCACTCAAAATGCCCCCCACCCACATGGCCAGTCCCCATGAACACCCCAAAAAAATCGAAAAACACAAAAAAATCACCACAATCCCATGCCATCCATGCCCTCCATGATGTTTACATAAAGAGACCCCACAGAAAGACTCAGTCCATGCACCACTCACTAGCCCTGGGCAAAAGGCCCCAACAGCAGTCCAAAAAATCAAAACCACAGAAAAATCAGCACAATCCCATGACATCCATGCCCTCAATGATCTTTAAATTCAAGACACCCCACAGAAAGACTAGGCCCATGCACCACTCACTACCCCTGGGCATAATGGATGAAAGCTGGGCAAAATGGGTGCAGGCCTGAGAACACTGCCTGCATTCAAAATGGCCCCTTGCCTCCCAGCACATGGCCAGGGCCTACCAGTACCAGCACTCAAAATGGCCCCCACCCACATGGCCAGTCCCCATGAACACCCCAAAAAATCGAAAAACACACAAAAATCAGCACAATCCCATGCCATCCATGCCCTCCATGATGTTTACAGTAAAGAGACCCACAGAAAGACTCAGTCCATGCACCACTCAGTAGCCCTGGGCAAAAGGCCCCAACAGCAGCCCACAAAATCGAAAACCACAGAAAAAACAGCACAATCCCATGCCATCCATGCCCTCAATGATGTTTAAATTCATGACACCCCACAGAAAGACTAGGCCCATGCACCACTCACTACCCCTGGGCATAATGAATGAAAGCTAGGCAAAATGGGTGCAGGCCTGAGAACACTGCCTGCATTCAAAATGGCTCCTTGCCTCCCAGCACATGGCCAGGGCCTGCCTGTACCAGCACTCAAAATGCCCCCCACCCACATGGCCAGTCCCCATGAACACCCCAAAAAATCGAAAAACACACAAAAATCAGCACAATCCCATGCCATCCATGCCCTCAATGATGTTTAAATTCAAGACACCCCACAGAAAGACTAGGCCCATGCACCACTCACTACCCCTGGGCATAATGGATGAAAGCTAGGCAAAATAGGTGCAGGCCTGATAACACTGCCTGCATTCAAAATGGCCCCTTGCCTCCCAGCACATGGCCAGGGCCTGCCTGTACCAGCACTCAAAATGGCCCCCACCCACATGGCCAGTCCACATGAACACCCCAAAAAATTGAAAAACACACAAAAATCAGCACAATCCGATGCCATCCATGATGTTTACATTAAAGAGACCCCCACAGTAAAACTCGGTCCATGGACCACTCACTAGCCCTGGGCAAAAGGCCCCAACAGCAGCCCAAAAAATCGAAAACCACAGAAGAATCAGCACAATCCCATGCCATCCATGCCCTCAATGATGTTTAAATTCAAGACACCCCACAGAAAGACTAGGCCCATGCACCACTCACTACCCCTGGGCATAATGGATGAAAGCTAGGCAAAATGGGTGCAGGCCTGAGAACACTGCCTGCATTCAAAATGGCCCCTTGCCTCCCAGCACATGGCCAGCGCCTACCTGTACCAGCACTCAAAATGGCCCCTACCCACATGGCCAGTCCCCATGAACACTCCAAAAAATTGAAAAACACACAAAAATCAGCACAATCCCATGCCATCCATGCCCTCCATGATGTTTACATAAAGAGACCCCACAGAAAGACTCAGTCCATGCACCACTCACTAGCCCTGGGCAAAAGGCCCCAACAGCAGCCCAAAAAATCAAAAACCACAGAAAAATCAGCACAATCCCATGCCATCCATGCCCTCAATGATGTTTAAATTCAAGACACCCCACAGAAAAACTAGGCCCATGCACCACTCACTACCCCTGGGCATAATGCATGAAAGCTGGGCAAAATGGGTGCAGGCCTGAGAACACTGCCTGCATTCAAAATGGCCCCTTGCCTCCCAGCACATGGCCAGGGCCTACCAGTACCAGCACTCAAAATGGCCCCCACCCACATGGCCAGTCCCCATGAACACCCCAAAAAATCGAAAAACACACAAAAATCACCACAATCCCATGCCATCCATGCCCTCCATGATGTTTACATACAGAAACCCCACAGAAAGACTCAGTCCATGCACCACTCACTAGCCCTGGGCAAAAGGCCCCAACAGCAGCCCAAAAAATCAAAAACCACAGAAAAATCAGCACAATCCAATGCCATCCATGCCCTCAATGATGTTTAAATTCAAGACACCCCACAGAAAGACTAGGCCCATGCACCACTCACTACCCCTGGGCATAATGGATGAAAGCTAGGCAAAATGGGTGCAGGCCTGAGAACACTGCCTGCATTCAAAATGGCCCCTTGCCTCCCAGCACATGGCCAGGGCCTACCTGTACCAGCACTCAAAATGGCCCCCACCCACATGGCCAGTCCCCATGAACACTCCAAAAAATCGAAAAACACACAAAAATCAGCACAATCCCATGCCATCCATGCCCTCCATGCTGTTTACATAAAGAGACCCCACAGAAAGACTCAGTCCATGCACCACTCACTAGCCCTGGGCAAAAGGCCCCAACAGCAGCCCAAAAAATCAAAAACCACAGAAAAATCAGCACAATCCCATGCCATCCATGCTCTCAATGATGTTTAAATTCAAGACACCCCACAGAAAGACTAGGCCCATGCACCACTCACTACCCCTGGGCATAATGGATGAAAGCTGGGCAAAATGGGTGCAGGCCTGAGAACACTGCCTGCATTCAAAATGGCCCCTTGCCTCCCAGCACATGGCCAGGGCCTGCCAGTACCATCACTCAAAATGGCCCCCACCCACATGGCCAGTCCCCATGAACACCCCAAAAAATCGAAAAACACACAAAAATCACCACAATCCCATGCCATCCATGCCCTCCATGATGTTTCCATTAAAGAGACCCCACAGAAAGACTCAGTCCATGCACCACTCACTAGCCCTGGGCAAAAGGCCCCAACAGCAGCCCAAACAATGGAAAACCACAGAAAAATCAGCACAATCCCATGCCATCCATGCCCTCAATGATGTTTAAATTCAAGACACCCCACAGAACGACTAGGCCCATGCACCACTCACTACCCCTGGGCATAATGGATGAAAGCTAGGCAAAATGGGTGCAGGCCTGAGAACACTGCCTGCATTCAAAATGGCCCCTTGCCTCCCAGCACATGGCCAGGGCCTGCCTGTACCAGCACTCAAAATGCCCCCCACCCACATGGCCAGTCCCCATGAACACCCCAAAAAATCAAAAAAACACCAAAAAATCACCACAATCCCATGCCATCCATGCCCTTCATGATGTTTAGATTAAAGAGACCCCACAGAAAGTCTCAGTCCATGCAACACTCACTAGCCCTGGGCAAAAGGCCCCAACAGCAGCCAAAAAAATCGAAAAACACACACAAATCAGCACAATCCCATGCCATCCATGCTCTCCATGATGTTTACATTAAAGAGACCCCACAGAAAGACTCAGTCCATGCACCACTCACTACCCCTGGGCAAAAGGCCCCAACAACAGCCCAAAAATCGAAAATTCCAAAATTGTAGTTGCAGCAACTGTAATGCCCCAAACAAACTTACTTGTGAAGTTTCTAATCCAAAAGTGATCCAAAGAAAGTCAAAAAGGCCTCAAATCCAAATATCCAGCAGCATCCACAAAAAGTAATCCTTCCAGGTCAAGATCCGAATGAAAGTGACCAGCACATGAAGAAAGCACTGGGAGGAGCCTGCTGGACAGGAACAGGAAGTTGGAGACTGTGGGGCACTTCCTTCCTTCCACCCCCCCCCCCCCCAAAATGGACTCCTTGCAAAAAAAAGTGCAGGCAAATGTCAACCTGAGGAGTTATTCTGATCAAAATCATCATTTTCAGAAGGTTTATACTGCTTGCTGGTGGATTTCTTGTGCAGAATTGCAAATTCTGTAATTTCGCGAGTGCGAGATTGTTGGTGCCCGCAGCATCTACGTGTTCGCTATTGCGAACTCCCGCGATGCGTGCTGTGCAAGGTGGCAAGCCGCAATTACGTAATTGCGGTCGCCAAACTCCCGCGGGTTCCCGCAGCAAGATCCAAAATGGCGCAGCACTCGCAAAATATCGAGAAAAACAACTCGGCAAACGCTGAATGACAGTAAGTGAACGCCGCAATATTATATCACCAAGCAAAAAAATCCGCCGCGTGCGAATTTGCGGATTTTCAGCAAATTTGCGAGAGTTGCGGATTGTGAATTTACAGAATATCCGCGAAATCCACGAGCAGAACGGATTTTACGCCCATGCTTAATAAGATTCCAACTATGATTGTTCTAACCATGTAACTACCATATCTTACTTTTTTGAAAGGGTAACATCTTCCTGCACTCTACCGCCAACTTATACATCTCAAGATGGCCGCCAGCCATGACCATACTATCCAGAGATACTTCACGGAGACTACGAGACTTCCGGGTCATAACACAACCATATCCGGTTCAACGCGCCTCTAAAATGCGCGCGAGTCCAAAACATAAATAGAGCCCTTGTCCGCTGGCATATCGAGCCACATCCGACACTCGGTCGAGGCACCAGAGAACCAGAACCCCCCCATCGGAGGACGCTACTACGCTCTCTATCAGGTAATTACTTACCCCCGCCAGACCAGACAAATACTGTAGGGCTCTGTTACTATTCTCCGCACTAAACCGCGCTCTCACACTTGTCTGCTCCTTCGCTTAACTTTTGCAGAGACGCTTTGTTCCCGCTGACTACCCGCAGTGAGGACTGACAACTACTGGAACTTTAAGAAACAAGGTAATTCAATATATTAAGGGGCATCTGAGCCATATAATATTTGTTTCCGACATCTCCCGAGTCTCGGCACCATCCGTCCTCACTTGTATTATATTTTTATTGCCCCCTCTGTAGCTTTTAAACAAGATATCCAGCATTCGCTGATACCTCCCGGATCAATCCCGGTTGCCTGCTGTTATTATTTCACCCAGGTACTTCGGATTCTTTTCATCATTCTAATTTGGACAGACACATTAAACCACCGTCCATACCCCTGACCATCAACCCTCCCCCCTTCCCCCCGCTACCACCTTTCCCTCCCCCATTAACAACAAGATTTTTTCCCCCTCACTCACTGTGAATAACAACTTCCCATTGTCTTACCTGTCTCGTATCCTTTATAGTTACCAACACCAGAGACAACAACCAGGTAGCATTGCATTATTCTCTTCATGACCAACAACCCTATAGCATGTACCCTTTTACCTACTCATGTCATTTTTTCAATAAACATTTTTTCGCCCAGCCCATCATTGCAGTTACTTACCTCTTACCCTTGTTATGTTTCCCCATAGCGAAGAATTAACTCCTGCTATCTCAAATTGTGTTTCATCATTCATCCCAGCTCTACCCCAAGTGTGCATCTAGAGTCCAACCCCTGTATTGCAGCTATCACTCTGATAACAAACCATTTGAGTAGGACACTAACGCTAACTACCTTCCTTCTATACATCACTTTTCGCTCTCTAAACACTACACTATCAGTTTAACTGACTTCTAGTGATCTCTTTCCCCCTTGCACGCCTTTTCTAGCTGCTATCCCATGTTCCTTTAACCTCTTAACCCTTTAACCTCTTACCATACAGATTAGATATTGACTAGTCAGAGTACCCACACACAGCTACTAAGCAGCATATACTCTGGGTGTTCACTGTTTCAGGAAACAGGAGTTTTTTTGTTAGTTTTTTTGTTAGCCTTCCAATTAACCATAGATTAGAGAAAATGGTAACAATCATCCACTGATATTCATGCACCATTTGTTTATGCTAGTGTACGTAACCGTGTATATATGAATATAGTAAGACTTCTCCCCCCAATGTTTTTAACTATAGTTTTGTAAATAATAAACCTAAAGCACTGAATGCACTTGTAACTTTATTAGTAGGACGCTGCACTGACACTGATATGGATTTCTATGTATTTTGTATTTGTATAGGTACATTTGGAATATACATCATGGCTTCCTGATGAAGGCTAATAGCCGAAACGCGCGTAGCAATTACAATTTACCTCTAGCCATGTTTTCAGATTAATATTTAGCTATTTTGTATTTTTGTATCTCTTTGTTTTACTTATGAATTGTATAATAACATTGAAATGTACTGTGACCCGGAAAAAAATTATAAAGTGCACAGCATGAGATTCCTAATTGTATCTAAATTAATGAATGTTAAAAAATCTTATTCTCAACAATATTATTAAATAAAATATCTTTATTTACCATATACATTGTTAATCCATAGTCAGTAATTTTTGTCGTCAGTCTATGTCCATTTGAAAGCTATGTTCCTAATTTCCTGTTTTTTCAAAGAACTGCATCTGGCTACTTTATCAACGTTGACGACTTTTCCGATGATCCAAGTGAACATGGAGATAAGCCAGCAACAAAAACGTTCAAAGAAAAAATCACAGAGCTTTTTCATCAACTAAGAGAAACATATCTAACTTCACCATGGATTACATTATGGATTGTGTTAGGTGTACTTTTCCTCCTTCTATGGCTCATCTTGGTTTTAAGTTTGGGTAGATTTATTGATGGAAAATATAGTACAATGGACACAGCAAGTCAGAACATCAACTTGGTCCTGAAACCACACAGATCCTCTCACATCGAAAAAAGAGAACTATCATCAGTGACCATCACAGCCATCCATATACCTGGTAGTATAGCATGGGACAAAACTGACTATGAAATCTATGGCCCGGTTGAGGTCTTGAAATATCCACACCAATTTAAGATCTCGTTAAGTGACTTTGTATCACCTGGTACTTTCTCTGATGATTGGGACTTTAAAAATATTAATAATATGATGTCTGATTTAGAAATGTCAGCAAAGTTTACAGAACATGATTATTTATAGGGTTCGTCGAATTATGAGGAAATGTATTGTTTCAATAACTTTGGGCATCACTATCTGCATAAATCTGCTAATCCTAGAAATGTTTTCAGTTATAATCAATGGGAACATTGTCCAACCCCGCCAACAGGCAGTTCGAAAACCTTGTATGAGAAATTTCCCTATTCTCAGGGTTCAATTACACAAATCCAGAAACATTTTATTTCAAAATGTTAAATAAGACAGGAGTGAAAAACATGTTGACAAATACTAAACTGATTTATTCTGAAACATTTTATGAAAAAATGACTACATTTGGTTTTGAATTTTGGAAAAACAACATTGAGACAAAAACCATCTGGGGTACAAAAGAGTGGGAGGTACAAGGTCTAGAATTGTTGTTTAGAGCCTGCATGATCTCAGAACAAATAATGTTCCTCAATGAAACCATCCAAAAAACAACATGCCTTGGTCTAGGCAAGATAAAAGATTTAAACAACCCGTCCATACCAAAGTCTATGCCTGATAGAAACACAACTACAGATGAGGGGTTAGACGTGTCCTATATTTTAAAACAAAACAGAACAATTCCTGATTGGAACAAATGGTTGATCTGGCCCACAGACACAAATAACTGTCAAAATAGATTCCAGAACAAAATACAGGGGTTCAAACAGAACAGGCCAGACCCATGAAATTCCCAGAGACAACATCCAGGGATAGTTACAACATACAGTGTAGGAAAACTATGCCTCGACTGGCTACAGAGATCCACACTTCCCAAAATTAAGCAACACTTAACTTTACTTAAAGAAGGTGCTGACTTGCGAGATTTCATAATGGGACCTCTTAAACAGCGTCAAAAACTTTTCATATACGCCGGTATATACGCAGCTTACAATGAAGCTTGGAAAGTAACACAAATTGAAACTGCAGAAAAAATACGAGAAATTGATCGTATTAATTTGGAAAAATCACTTTCTGTAGTGGATAATGGGTTAACGACTCTGTCCTCCAGAATTTATTCACTGGACAGCATTGTATCATCTGGTGAAATGAAGCATTCACGATTTACTGAGTGAAATAACTATCTATTGTTTCCGCAACTCTTGAGATAGATTTCTTATTCTTGGGAATCAAACTTGTCATGTTTATGCGGTTTTCAGAAACGAATCCCTTCTTGTGTATTCAAGAAAGTTTCTAGTGATCTCTGAGCTAGCTGGCACATTCACAATTAAGTCTAGTATATTCGGTAGAGACCTAGTCGACGTCAGTCCTACGCCTAAACTACAGGATATACTATTCCAATGCGCAGAGCCTATTGGGAAAATAGGAACTACACTAGAAAGGAATTACATTCTAATTTGGATTTGTGCTTGCCCATTCATATTATGAAATAACAAGACAAATCTAAAAAGAAATGAATAGTTATTGTCTTTATTTCTGAGTTTTCAAAGTTATTCGGACAATGTTTATAGTAACTAATGTTTAGCATATTTCTTCATTGTAGGTCCTCGTGAAGAAATAGCATTTCGTCTTTCATTATTTAGTCCCTTTTAGCTCCACCAAAGATTCATTGGAGGACCTTTGATATTGCAAACTGAGTATGAATGACTTATGGGCCCGTCATTAGAGTTACGTTTCCGATTAGTATATAGTGGTTGGTGTGGATAAGTGAAATGACAAAAATCCCCCAATGCTTCTGCTGCATCAGTTTTTGGTAGTTGCATTAATTGGATTTTTAGTTTAGACTAAAATACTGGGTAATGAAGAGGTGGAGTTTAAAGACAGCACGGACTCAAACAGTTTTATGATATATGTGAGTTCGTACCTTTATGTCTCATTGAGGTTTGTTGGATCTCAATGGAATTAGCGGGTCCGTCCTAGGCCTGAGATCCTAGGATAAGCCTGAAGTCTGTCTTAGTGTTGCATACACTAAGCTTTATTTGCTTGTCTGCTGTTGATGTGGTACTAGGCGGTCGTCAAACTGAAAGTTACTGAACAGGGAATTTTGCTGAATGAAGTAGTGGAGGTTTATTTGGGTCACTTCAGAAGTGCAACTGGGGAAGTCCAGAGAATTATCCACTTGTAAGAGGGTATAATCATGCTGCATTGAGGTTGTGTTGGAGTGTAGAAATTTCTTAGAATCCATGAAAAATACTTTTTTTTATTTGCGCAGACAAGCTGTGTTTATGTAGTTTGTTATTGTTTGTCAAAGACTTGAGAAAACATTGACACTGATTTTGTAAAGTGAGGTTCAATAGAAGGAATAAAACTGACGTAACAATGTGCTCCACTGGTATTGGATAGTGGTGAGTACATGTCACCAAAAGTGCAGCGCTGCTATAGGTTAGTTAGTGTGAGTTGCTCTGAGATTGGACAGCGTAAATAATATTGAACGGAAGCAGAGAAACATAACACAGAAGGGAGCTTGTAGACTTATTTACTATTATGAACCATACAGATTTAAAAAGAAAACCTGAAGATAATTAATATGGTTGAAAACATTGTTTAGCAAAGATGAGCCAATAGCATTTAGAGAAGGAGTTTCTATGACACCTGAAGAAACGTCTGCATCATTTATGGCAATGGAAAGGGGTAACCATACTTGTACGTGGTTAGAAAATTGGATGAAATATACGGAACAAGATTGCAATTTGGCATTTCCAGCAAATGGTACTTTCGATATTAAGATTTTAGAAAATTTGAGGAGACCAATTAATAATTTGAGTCTAAATCCAAGACCTACGCAGTACGAAGCTCTTGAAGAGTGGGATTGGAAACCATATAAAAGAGAAAGAGACAGACAACTGAATAGATACAAAAATACAGTGAGTGGTATTCAGAAGCAAAATGGGACGCTTGAAAAAAATTGTGGAGAAAAGATACTGTTGAAGTAATTAGGATGTTTCCAGTTAGAGAGACTAAAACCACAGAAGGAGGAAAAAAGTAAGAGAAAAAGAAAATTATTGATTCACAAGAGAAGGATATTTATATAAATATTAGAACAGATGAGTTTGATGAAGATTTCCTGAATGAATTACTGATGAATAGACCTCCGACATATCAAGAAGGACAGACTAATACAAATACAAGTGTTTCGAGTGTTTCACTAAATGTCCCATTAATTCAGATTGAGGAGCCAACAAATAGATCACCTGAAGTTGTAAGTCAGATTCAAAATGTAAATAGAGACTGAGTGAGAATGAAACCAATATTGAACCCTGATGTTTTGTCAGTTCCAGTGACAATTGGTTCAATAGTTCCAGTGTATAATGAAGGGCAAGGAATCACTTGAGTACATGCCTTAACTGTTCCAGGGAGGAGTAATGAATATTCTCATAAAGACGATCCAGAGATAATAAGAACAAATGAAAATAGTGGTACAAATGTGAGTGTAGTCACAGGACAAGTAGAACAATTGATTGATGTTTCAGAAAGAACCTAACAGATCAAGAAGTGAAACAAGTGAAAATGTGCAGAGATCATTAGGTCCATCGCCAGAAGAGTTAGATGATGGATTAGAGAGAGAGCTCCTGGTTGTAGTGGTAAAAATAAAGATGCATACATAAATGTGAATGAATTGAAAGGAGATTTAGAAGAAATGATTGCAGGTACCATTAGTCCGGAGAGACTGAGTAAAAATCAGGAAGATGAGTTGTTATTTTTTTGTAAAAATATTACGAGAATAACAAGAAGCTTGCATGAGGCTTTTACTGAAGTTGCACAGATGTATGGAGTTGATATTGAAAACTCTAAAGCTGTACATAAGACATACAGGTTGAATTACACCGAAAAAGATTTGGAGAATCTGAATCTATCAGGGAGATGATTACAGATTAAAGAATTGATCTCCACATTTAAACACTGGGACGAGTTAGACAGATGGAAAGGAAGACGGGCAAAAAAGAAGGATGAAGTGAGTGTCAGCGAAAGCTGCTTTGTCATTGTACCCTGTAGGAGAAGCAGAAAAAGTCAGTATCAGACGATGCAGTTACAACATACCCAATGAAATAGGTACCAGTGGGTGGTTTTGTGCGCTTCCATGGTCAAGAAAGGACATATTGTCATTTACAAATGATTTCCCTAGGTTGAGAGAACAACCTGTTGAATGGTACTGACAAGTACAAAGATTTGTGAAGGTTTCAAAGGTATTGTGGGTCGATTTGGTAGGTCTTTTTGTTATTGTAGTTCCACCAGATTTGTGGGTTGAGTGTAAAATTGTGGAGATTGGCCAAAAAAAGAATATCTAAGAGATCAAAAAACTGGAACAGCTTCCGAAGAGGTTATGAAAAAATATAAATAGGTCATTAGGTATTTGAAACGGAAAAGTTTGCTGAAAGAAACAGACTGGGGGAAAATTGATAGAACTACTCAAGAATTGAAAGAATTAGCGCCTGCATATTATGAGAGGCTTCTTCAAGTATTTAAACAGTACAGTGGTATAGAAAATATCACATAGAAAAGATATGGGACACTTTGTGTATAGGTTTGTGTATGGATTGACACCTGAAATAAGTGCTATGATTCAGCAGCATTTGATTTGTTGGCAGAGTAAATCAATTGACAAAATACTCCGTTGTGCGAAGTATTGTGGAGATGACATAGAAATGTGACACAGGGAATTGAAAGAGAAATTAATGTTGGCCCAGATGAAAGCAGCAAAGAAAGGGTACAGAGCACTGATTCGTCAGATGATTATCAGGTAAACGGTCAGACTACCACTGGAATGGAAGGTGTAGTTATAAATGGAAACACTGTGATGCAAATGATCCCGATGGGTCAATGAAGAGATAAAGGTAATTTCAAAGATGGAAAAGAATTGAAAAAGAAGGATCCTGGTCATGGTTGAGGTAAATGTGGACACTGGCAATACGAGTGTAAGAGTCTGTTAAATAATACAAAACAGACAGGAAAATGTGACCAAATGCAAATGCAGAATCAGGGTTATCAGGCGCAGATGATTCAGGCACAGATGAATCAAGCGCAGATGAACCAGATGCAAAATCAGAATTCACAAATGCAGGTATCAAATAATAGAGGACAGTGTTTATAAATACCACAAGCTCCTATGCAAAATCAGGATGCGAATGGTCAAATGCAAAGGTACAATACAAATGAGGGTTTTCATACCAATGGTCAAGTGAATTCAGATGTGCATGTTCCTTCACAATATTTGATGCAGTCATAAAAAACGGATTCAGATACATCACAATGACGATGCTTAAAGAGTGGAGAAAAAGTGCTTTCTTGGGGCATCTCTAGAGGTAGATCAGTCAGGTCCCTAAGTGGATAGCGAGGTTGATGGCAATGCTATTGCATTCCTCGTAGATACTGGTGCTACCCGTGTGAAAACTGTAGAAATCCCAAACCTACTCCTCTCAGGAGAAAGTATCCAAGTTGTTGGAGTTTCAAACAAATTAATTAAAACACCAGTGACAAAACCAATGAAAGCTCATGAAATTCACCTAAATGGGAATTTGTAAATAGAATGGGAAATATAGGACCGTACAGGACCTGAGAAAGGTGAAGAACATGTGTATACCTTGTTGTCCAATCGTACCGAATACAGCTGTGATCCTATATCAAATCCCATGTGATGCAGAGTGGTTTTCAGTAATTGATCTGTGCCAAGCATTTTTCTCAATACCCCAAATCGGGATAGTCAATATTTATTTGCATTCCGGTTCGGAACCGTGTTTTGGCATGGTGCTGAGTTCCTCAAGGGTGTACAGAAAGCCCCTCTATATTCAATCAGATATTGAAGAAATATTTGGAGTCATTGGTAATGCCTAAAGACTCAGTTCTGGTTCAATATATCAACGCCCTTTTGGTGGCATAAAAATCAAGAGAAGACTGAGTGACAGATACAATTGCTCTATTGAACCATTTGGCAGTAGGTGGGCATAAGGTGTCACCTGCAAAATTGCAATTCAGTAAAAAAGCAGTGCTTTATCTAGGCCATATCATTGAAAAGGGAATTTGGAAAGTTTCACAAGATCGGATCAATGCTATTATGCAAATGAATCTGCCCAAAACACAGCAAGTAGTTCAAATGTTTTTAGGAATGGTTGGATATTGCAGGCAGTGGACTATGAACCTTTTACTGATCGCCATTACAGAGAATGACACACAAAGATGTGACAGATCCAATACACCTTGATGTGGAAGGCATGAAAACATTTTTTGAGTTGCGAGACAGTTTATGTTGAGCACCAGCATTAGGAATGCCAGATTTTGACTAAGAATTTGAGTTGTTCTGTAATGAAGGTGATGGTTGTGCACTGTCAGTTCTAACTCAAACTCATGGAACAGCACGAAGGCCAGTGACATATTTTTCTGCCATGCTGGATCCAGTTGCTGCTGCATTACCAGGATGTTTAGAAGTAGTTGCTGCTACTTGTGTGGATCTTCAAAAGTGTGAGTTGACTGTAATGGGACATGATTTGAAAGTGTATGTGCCACATTCAGTTGAGATGTTGTTAATAGAAACTCACACACAGCATCTTACAAGCAGTCAGTTAACAAAATATGAACAGGTGATATTGGGAGCTGAGAAGGTAACAATAGCAAGATGTACGACTTTGAATGCAGCTACATTGTTACGAACACCAGGTTGTGAAGTGGCTGTGGATGAAGTTGATCATGATTGCCTGGATGTGACTGAATTGTGTACCAAACCATACCTGATATCAAAGATACTCCATTGACTGAGTCTGATGTTGTTTTGTTTGTGGATGGATTGTGCCTGAGAGATTCAGAAGGATATTTGAGAGCTGCATATGCAATTTACACAGTGGCAAATGTGATTGAAGCATCGGAGTTGAGAAGAGTGAGTTCTGCACAAGTGGCTGAGTTGGTGGCGTTTACCAGAGCATGTTGCTTAGCAAGGCAAATGAGAGTAACAATTTACACTGATAGCCAGTATGGCTTTGGGGATGTCACACAATTTTGGGCAGTTGCGGTCTCAACATGGACATTTGACCTCTTGGGTTCACCAATACGAAACCCCCTTGGGGACCACGCGGGGAGCCTCAAAGGCACCTGCGGTCCCTTCCGGCTCCCCACCTACTGCAGGAGTCGGCATTTCTTTTGGAAAGAGGGAGCTGCTAACATGCAGCTCCCTCTGTTCAAAAGCAATTCTGCTCCGCTTCATGGGAGCGACAGCATTTTTAATGCTCTTTCGATTTCATGAATCGGACAAGAGTTTGCTATGGCATGGCGTGAGTGATGCTCCTACCAAGCCAAAGCAAATTGCAATGTCCCGGGGGTGGGCATGCCTTAACATTGCTGGGGCCGTCCCTGGGGGGTGGTGGTCCCAAGAGACATGCAAGGATCCTGGAGGGGGCTGTGCAGCTCACCTCCCATCTTGTAGATAGCCCAAGGAGGTGGTGGTGCCAGGGGGTCCACAACAGACCCCTATGTTTACTTAAATTGTACCCCAGGGAGGAGGCAGTCCCTGGGGCTGCATGGGGGGACATAGAGCCTCCACCACATTTTAAAAAATCATTACTGGTTGTGCCCCATGAAGGTGGTGGTCCACGGGGCAGCGGGAGAGGCCACGCATAAAAAAAAATACAGTGTGTCCCAGGGAGGTGGTGGCCCCCAGGGCAGCGAGGGAGCCAATATCCCCCGCTTTTGTGAGTTATAGTCCCCCGAGGAGGTGGTGGTCCCAGTGGCTTCTGATAAGCCCAAGAGGTGTGCCCCAGTAGCCCTCCTCCTTCATGATGCTGGGATTTGGTCCATCTAGGGGGCGTAACATAAAAATGCAGGGGAGACCGCACGTAATTTTTATTTTTTTTATTTTGCCCTGGATTTGCGGACCGACAGCGACTGTTCAGAAAAATATTTTTGGGAAAAATGCTTTTAAACGTGGAGGGGTCCTTGTGGGACCCCCCACTACATCTGAGGGGGGGGGGGGTGTCAGTGTATTCCAACCCTGCCCCCATTTCTTTATTTTTTACTTTTTTCTGGGGCTCAGCTTCAAGTCGAGTCCCAAGGTGGCTACCAACACTTCCTGGTTAAACTGTTGGCAGCCACTCAGAGCAGTGCATTTCCCTGCATAAGCTCGTCTTGGTTCGCAAGGGCTTCGCGGCCAGAGATATCACTATCGTTTTTTACTTAAATTACTCACAAACCACTGTACGGATTTACACCAAATAAGCAAAAGTCATTTCCTTGAACTGACATCTACCTCTCAGCCAAATATGGTGTATGTCTGTTCAACAATTCGGGCTGTAGTTGTGGCTTAAGGTCCTATTGGAATTAGGGAATTAACATTATAAACGCAACCTTATTTCGTGTCCAAAAATCTCGGTCTCCGCTGCACGGATCACTCATCACTTCCAAACTTTCCCAATCAATAGTACCCACTATTATACCTTTTTGGCAACATTTTATGTAGATTGGTTAAACAACGCTAAAGTTATAACCAAGTCAAAAAACTGCTTTTCCAATTGAAACCACACGGCCTAAGTATAACTACCTACTGGCGACCGCCAGTAGGATATATATATATATATATATGTATTACCTACTGGCGGTCGCCAATAGGTAGTTATAGTTAGGATCTACTTTCCATAGGAAAAACGCAACTTTCTATTGGGAATAACTTTGGCGCCGGTGGACGAATCTTCGCAAATTTCTCCAAGAAAATGGCCCGCTCCTTCCCTGAAAATTTGAGGGGGATTCGTTAAGTGGGGGCCGAGATAAAAGGGGGGTCCCAAAAAGTGTTTTCCCCATGTTAATTTCCATAGGGCGGTCGAACTCACTTTTAGCCCGAACGGCTGAATGGATTTGCAAAAAACTTGGCAAAATTGTAGGGACTGGTAGCCCGATGTGCCTTTGCTATGTCTCAAGATGTGTGCTCCAGTGGTTTTTGAGTAATTTAGGTTCAAAAAAATTATATATATCTATGGCAGCGCCCCGGTACGCGCACGAGGAGCGCTCCAGGCGCGCCACGTGAGGTGCGCACGGAAAGCTGATTGGCTCTCGGGTGTCTTTAAACATTCGAAACAGTCCGGAGCGGCCGCCATCTTGTGTCTCGGTAAAATCGAGACACAAGAGGTGGCAAAAACATAGGGGCAAATGGCCAAAAGGGGCAGAGAAGACCCCCCCTGACACCCTAGGTTTGATGTGGGGGCCATAAAAGGGCCCCGCTGGGCAAAATTATTATTTTTTTTTCGATTTGCGCGGGGGAGCGCCCGGTGCGCGCACGGGGAGCGGACCGGGGAGCGTACCATGAGCAAAAAAGAAAGACAGAGTTTTTAAAAAATTAAGCCTTTTTTTATAAATTGGAGGTAGTTCTAAAAAGAACTGTTTTTTTAATTCTTTTTGTTGTTTTATATTTTTTTATTGTTTTTTTAACATTTTTTTCTTTTTTTGTCTTTTCTGAACATGTTTTGTTTTTTTTCGTATTTTTTAAGGAGAGAAACAAAAAACAGGGAATTCAAAAGGGCTCAACAGGAGCAAAAAAAAAGCGGAACAAATTAATGTTTCCTTGGGCACTTGTGGTTATCCCAAGCACGATTAATAAGTGTGATGCATTGCTCTCCATAGCATATTGTTTGTCCACAAAAAATACAAACTATTTTAAAATTTGAAAATTTGGTTTCTATGGTGGAGCATGTCTCCCTAACTTCCAGTCCTGATGGGGTGGAAACATTAGTTTGGGAGGTGCTGGCAGAAGATTGGACAGGGTTTTTGGCCAGTTCCCTGACCTCTGCCCTAGCATAGTTATTTGGATGCTTTCGAAGCATATGCCTGATCATTGTGTGGTTGCCGAAGGAGTATTTTTTGTTGGGATTCCCCCTTGACAGCTCCTGAAGACAGATTAAGCAGGTTGCCTTAGGTGCATTTACTTTTTTTTTGTCGTTGGGATTGAAAAAAATTGCCAGATGATGTGCTCTTTTGGTTTGTAGGTAATATTGTCCTCTCGGACGAATCTACTCTCCTCCTCCTCCTCATACTCCTCCTGTTCTTGATCTCCACCACTGTGAAATTGTGGAGGTCCTTGTGGTGGTGGTGGTGGTGGAGGTGGTGGTCCAGAAGATCCAGCAGCTGCAGCTAATGTAGCCATTTTCGACTGATATAAGTGCAGGTCTTCCACTCTCAAAGCACAAAGGTAGAATAAGGAAAAAAGGTGGGGGCTTTCATCATTTGGAAAAAAAAATATCCTGAACTAATGAAAAGTGTTATTTTTAGGTCACATGACCAGGGGTTTCATCGTTATGAAACCAAAACTGTTCTGAACCAATGAAAAGTGTTATTTTCAGGTCACATGACCCGACGCGCTTACGCTACGTGCCTCGGGGCGCGGTCCGGGGCGCGTTGCGTAAGCACGTCGAATGCTTCCGGGTGCGTTTACGCCGTGCGTATCACGCGGACGCGGCTACGCGATACGTCACGATCATGTTTTCGTTCGCGACATTGGCGCTAACGGGACGCTCCCGGGTACGCGCCCTGGGGCGCTTCATAATACTACGCTTTCCGGGGCGCTCACCGGGGCGCGCACCGGGAGCGCTCCGAGGCAAAATAAATTTAAAAAAAAAAAAACAATATACAAAAAAAAATTGGGAAAAATTGTAGGGACTGGTAGCCCGATGTGCCTTTGCTATTCTCAAGTGGTTTTAAAGAAAATTAACTTAGAAAAAATATATATTGGGCTATATATATGTTACGGAGCCCAAATGTAGCCCAAATGTAGCCTAATGTAGCCCAATGTAGCCCAATGTAGCCCAAAGATGGCCACCAGAGACAAAAAAATACAAATGTAGTCCAAATATCAGCCAGATGTAGTGCAACTATAGCCCAATGACAGAATGTACCAGAGTGTTCTAAAGAACAACTAGAGCGCTAACAGTCTTACTTATAAAGTGAGACTTATAGTTAGGAATTACCATTAAAAAAACCTTTGAAATTCACTGAAAAAAACATAGGTTTCACACCAGTTATAGTTAGGAATTAGCATTTAAAAAACCTATTAAATTCACTGAAAAAAACCATAGGTTTCACACCAGTTATAGTTTGCTGGAAATGTTACTGACATAAAACCATTGAAATTCCCACGTTATAGTTAGTTGGACTCACTATAACTTGCGCGCCTGCAATGCACTGCTGATGACGTCACATATTACATCACTCATGACATGGTCAGTGACATCACTCATGACATCACTGATGACACCATTCTTGTGAGAAAGTGACAGATATCCTTTCAGTGTAATGTAACCCTTGAAACACATAATCAAAAATATAAACTAACATTTTCAAAAAAATGGAGATACCCATACCAGTTACAACAACTAATTCAGAAATTACACCATCTATATACACATCCACTCATTCACCAACAGTTCTATATAGTCACTCATACATATACTCACTCATCATATGTAGTGATACACCTATACATCCTGTTACACACCGACAGTCATCCAAAAGTTACTCACACATGCAAATAAACTATTGAACATCCATTAATTTGCATATACAACTATACACAAACTACCACCTTACTTCTAAGGAAACTTACACATACTTACTCACTTAAACAATCACTTATAGAAACACATACTTATTTAAACAGGAACTCTTACAATCTCTCACTCTCTCATATACTCACTTTTTTTTTGATTATTATTTTTATTGAAAGTTCATTGCAATATAATGTACAGTATACACAGCAATATGCATTTATATAGAAAATAAATACATGATGAAAATACGAGAGCGATTAATATGGCATAAAACATTAAATACAATATAGCAGAGATTAAAAGATTAATAATCATGTCAGAGTCAGGCAGTTAGAAAATATTATGAGACCGCACACTTCGACAGCCTCCATGCTGCAACAGGCGCCCAGATCCGTAGCCCCATTTCTCTGGATTTAATTCCCTTTAAAGCATACAATTCTGACTCAATGTTATGGATCCCTAGCATCCTGCAGATCCACATTTGAAAGGTTGGGGCCTCAACATCCTTCCAAGCAGCAGCAATTAGTATTCTAAAAACAGCTGTCGATATAAAAGCAAGCGCCTCGAACTCTGTACTTAGTCCCAGTTTAGCGTCACACCCAGTTATTAAAAGTGTCGGGGGTAGATCTATTCTGACACCTAGCAGCCCCTCTAAAAACTTTTTGATTTCTTTTTTAATGGGGCCTAATTTTTCGCAGCTATAAAACATGTGCACAGAGTCAGCCGGCCCATTCCCACACCTAGGGCAGTTGTTATCCGCCCTCTTTTCCCAATCATGCAGTTTCGCCGGTGTGTAGTATAAATTGAAAAGGGTCTTAAAGTGCTGTGCTCTTAGATTTGAAGAACGTAAAAACCTTTTATCCATTAGGATGGCTCTTTCCAGGTCAATATCTGGGTCTCCCAGTTTAGCAGCCCAAGCAGCCTCTGTCTTGACCATGTCATCGGGGAGTGTTTCCAAGAATAGCCCATATATTGTCCTGATTTTGCAACCACCCCCCTTCATGTAATCTAAAAGTGCACAACCTTTTGATATATTTTTTTTTTTTTTTGTTAAATATATTTTTATTGCAGGAATTAGTAAATCGTTACAGTATCGACCAGCTTTGTATCATAGGCAGTATCAACAGTAGAAGACCCATTGGCCCCCCATCTTCAATCCCAAACACAGCCATCCGGCCCACAACCCTGGGGTCGGGCGGCGAAATACAGAGGGGGATCCGTAGGATGCTTGAGCTGGTCCGGATGATACACTGTCCGTCATCTGCTTTTCTAAACAAGCCTATAACCCAAAAAAGGAAAGAAAACCCCCACCCACAAAGAACTACTAAGCAAAGAAACCCCACCCCACCCCACCACCAGCGCCAGGGAGCTACCTATACAGGATCCGCCTTGGGACCCACGGGGAAAGCAATAGGACCATCAGTACAATCGTTTACCGGGACTCGGGGCGAGTCGCTCCTTCACTTTCCGAGTCGCTGGGGGCACAATAATCCCTGAGGGCCTGAACCAACATTTCCCATTCCAGCGCAGCCTCCTGTGCCTTCTCATTACGCTGCCTCCAAGCTAGTTGATACCTCAGCGCGCTCTCCCCCGCCGCCCATTTCAAAAGCTCACTGTGCCATCTGCTGCCTGTCGGACCAACCCGTGCCTTCCAGTTCCTGGTCACCTCTCGCTTAGCCAGGAGGAGCCCTAGGTCGACGAATTTACTAGAAATTTTATTTCTGGGGGTATGGGGGAACCAGTGTAGGAGCCCCACCGCCGCATCGAATGACAAGGCTCTCCCCGTCACCTCCTCCAGGGTCGTCTCTACTTCCCGCCAGTAAGACGACAGACCTGGACAGGCCCATAGCATATGTAGGAGGTCCGCTTCCGGAGCCGGACACCTAGGGCATGCCGCCGAATTCGTGGCAAAATATCGCCGGATTTTCACCGGGGTTAGGTACGCTCTATGGAGAACGTAATAGTGTACCAGCTGGAAACGGGCGTTGCGAGTGCCCTTCCAGGCTCGTCTCACCAACTGGGACCAAGTCGTCTCCGGGATCTCCCTACCAATGTCCTCCTCCCAACGGGTTCTGAGAGTGGTGAGAGGAGCTAACCCTTCGTTAATCAACCTGCCGTAGAGGCAAGTGACCGCCTTCACCGTGCCCGCCGACATCATCACGTACTGGCACACCTGAGATAAGGGGGGTTCCTCCTGCCCGTTCTTCCAGTGTGCCTGGATCGCTCTCAAAATGGCCGAGTGTAGCAGAAAGTCACCACGGGGGATCTCGAAGCGGTCAATAAGATCTTGAAAGGACAAGAGCGCTCCGTCCTCGTATAAATCCCCAACCAGCTGTAAACCGGCATCCTCCCAGGCCGCCAAGCGCGACCAATCCCCTCCATGGGGGAGGGCCGTCAACATACCCAACGGTATTTCAGGCGCGTACGGGATCCTCAGTTGGCCCCGGGCGTGGGCCCGGTTCCAACACAGGCGGATAGTCCGCTCCTCCATCGACAAGTCCCGAAGGGCCAATCGCTGTCGCAGCGCTATAAAGGATAGAACATGCCTGGCCATGCCCGTTCCCCTCCCGTCTTCCGGGCCCCGGAATTCCCTGGCGACCTCCTGGGTGAAGGTCTGGAGCTGCGCCGCTAGATAATACTTTTCAAAATCCGGCACCGCGAGCCCCCCCTCGTCTTTCGGTCTCATCAGGGTCTTGAGGGCCACCCGCCGGCGGCCCGATCCCCAGAGGAATCCGACCACCATGGAGCGTAGCAGTCGAAACGTGGCCGGTGGGACCCAGATCGGTAGAGTCCGGAAATAGTACAATAGCCGGGGAAGCGCCACCATTTTAAGCAGGGCGATCCGTCCCGCCACCGAAAGCGGCAGCGTGGCCCAAAAGGCCATGCAGCCTCGGAGTGCCCGAATGCTGCGGGCAATGTTCCCATCTAGGAGGTCAGGTTGGTCGTGATAAACAAACACCCCGAGGTACTTAAAGCAGTCGGGTTCCCACCTAATCTCCCTGCTCAGGGCAGGGGCAGGAGTGCCCCTGCGTACCGGAAAAAGACAGGTCTTGGGCCAATTCACACGGAGACCCGAGACCTCCCCGAACTCTGTAAGCGCCTCCGCCGCTCCTCGTAAAGCGTCGATCGGGTCCTCCAGGAAGAGCAACAGGTCGTCCGCATATAGTGAAACATAATGCGGGCCCGCAGGCGTCCACAAGCCCGTATAATGGGCTCCCGATCGAAGGTGCAGCGCGAGTGGCTCCACCGCCAGCGCAAAGAGAAGTGGGGACAGTGAACATCCCTGCCGCGTGCCTCGTTCTACCGGATACCGCGAGGAGATCAGCGGTCCCGCCCGGACCCTGGCCGACGCGGAGGCATACAGAACCGTGGTCCACCTAACAAAGCCCTCCCCGAGGCCGAATCTCCGCAGTACCGTGCAGAGGTAGTCCCACTCCAGGCTATCAAAAGCCTTCTCTAAGTCCACCGACAGGACGACCGGGGACGGGGCATCCACGAATGGTTCCCCTAGCAAACGGAACAGCCTGCGGATATTCATAGTCGTGTTCCGTCGTGGGATGAAACCAGCTTGGTCCACATGCACCAGGGAACTCATGTGTCCCAGCAGCCTCGAGGCCAGGATGCTGCTCAATATTTTATAGTCCACCGTCAACATCGATAGGGGACGGTAAGACCCCGGGTCGGACGAGTCGCGGCCTGGCTTCAGGAGAGGAACCACCAACGCCTCACACATCGAGCTCGGGAGTCGCCCCAGCCTCTTCGCCTCCCTGTAGACCACCAATAGTCGAGGGGCGAGGAGGTCAGCGTAAGCTGCATAAAACTCCACCGGCAGGCCATCTAGGCCCGGGGTCTTGTTTCTCGCCATCCGTTTGATGGCCCCACGGATCTCTCCCAGCTCAATGTCGCTTTCGCCACTTCCTGCTCCACCGTGCGGAGCTCCAGTGGACGTAAATAATCCTCAAGTCGGTCAGGATCTCGTGCGGAGCGACTACGGTATAAACCTTCGTAATAATGCCGGAAGCAGCTAAGAATCTCCGGTTGGGTGTGCACCTCGGTGCCGTCCGCCTGTCGCATACTTGTCGTCGATTGGGATTGGCGCGTAGGGTTCGCCAACCACGCCAACAACGCGCTCGATCTGTCCCCCTCAGCGATGGACCGGACCGTGTAGGCCTTATAGTCAAAACAGCGGAGCCGTTCGACCACTGCCGCCACCTTCTCCCTCGCCTCCGCCGTTGGTACTTGCAATTCCGGGTGCCCGGGGCGCCGAAGTTCAAGCTCGCGGAGTTTCCGATCCGCTGCATCTAAGTCAGCCAGGATAACCCGCCTCATGCCCACCTTTTTAGAGATACAGTAACCCCTCACCACTACCTTAAAAGTATCCCACTCTAACGCTCTGGTACTCGCGGTGCCGCCGTTGGACGCAAAAAATTCCACCACCTTGTCCCCCAGGTCCGCCCTGAAAACACTGTCCTCAAGGGTCTCGGGTTGCAGCTTCCAGGTGGGCACCGCCGGCCTCCCGGGGAACCAGCGAAGGTCCAGCAGGAGGGGGTTATGGTCCGAGATGGTCCTGGATAAGTACTCGGATCGGACCGCCGCCGAGACCAGTTCGGGCGACCCCAGAAAGCCATCTAGTCTGACATGTAACTCATGAAGGCTCGAGAAATACGAATAATCCCGAGCTGCAGGGTGATGCGCTCTCCAGATGTCCGTCAAACCCCAGCGAGTCTGCCAATCCTGACGACCCTTAGCTGTGCGACGAACCGGAGAATCGGGAAGCGGTGGATGCGAGCGATCAATGTCCACGTCCACTACGGAATTGAAGTCGCCGCCAAGCAGAAGGGGCCCGGAGAAGAAGTGGGCCAACGAGCCCGACAACCCGGAAAGGAAGGCAGTCTGGTCCATGTTAGGAGCATACACACAGCAAACGTTCAAGTCCCTCCCTCCCAGTGTTCCCGAGATGGCCACATACCGCCCCTCCGGATCTACCACTGTTCTCGTGACCTGGAAGGGGACCCCCGCCCTGATCCATATTAGCGCCCCTCTAGCATAAGCGGAGTACGAGGTGGAAAAGACCTGCCCCCGCCATCTACGCTGTAGCGCCGCCCCTTCCGCCTTGTTCAGATGAGTTTCCTGCAGCAGCGCCATTTGCACTCCCCTACGCACTAAATAAGCGTGGACCTTGTGGCGCCTGGACATAGTATGAAGCCCCCTTACGTTCCAAGTGACACATTTCAAATTAGCAACATCAGCCATTGTCCCATAATGTTCTCGCACAGTCTCCCCATCCGGGTCCCCACAAAAAAAAGACATCATTCCTCCCAGCACTGATGGCGGCCATTTCCCCCAACCAAAACCAAACCCCCCAAGAACGAACCAAACCCTCACCCACCCACCCCAGAACAGGACCCAAACTATACCATCCAGATCCCATCCAAACCTCGCCTTCCAGCAACCCAATAACCCCAACTAATCCCACGGTCGCCACCGTGGGAAGGCCTTAACGGCCAGGTGCGGGCTGGGCGGAGGCAGTGGGCCCTCGACGCTTAGGCCACCAGGACCATTGCAAGCCCTAAACAGTGTCGACAACCTCTCCCGGGGCAGAAACAGGGGCACCCCCCCCCTCGTTGTCAGCAACTTATGGACGGCAACCGCCTCCCCCCTGCCGGGCCCCCACCCAAAATAAGGCAGCAAACCCCGTTACCCTTGTCCATCCAAAAGGTCCTCCACCGATTTCGGTGTGATCACCGGTGTATGGGCACTATCAGTCACTGAGTCCTCCGAGTCCGATGGTGCCACCTCTTCACCCAGGTTTTCCTCCTCCTCGATAGCTTCGTCTCGTGCACCCGACAACACTTCCAGCACTCCCCTCCGTTCCGACGACGTCTCTGCAGTGGAGGGCCCTCCCGTGCGGCCGCGGCGATTCCTGATCCTCCTGGATCGCCGCCTCTGTTCCGGCTCATCTGCCTGTTGGGACGAGGAGCCGAAACCATCCTTCCCTGCTCTATAGAGCTCGAGCCAGGCACAGACATCCTCCGGGGTGTCGAAGAACTGAGTTTTGTCGTCGATTATGATGCGGAGCCTTGCAGGGTAGAGAAGCGAGTACTGGATGCCCTCGCTCCTGAGCTCGCGCTTGACCGCCAGGAAGGAGAAACGCTTACGTTGAGTCTCGTAGGTGTAATCCGGAAAAATGTTCACCTGACTGTTCGCTACTTTGAACGGACCATTACGCCTGGCGGCATTAAGGATTAAATCCCTGTCCCGAAAGTGCAACAGCCGCGCCACCACCGGCCTCGGGGGGCGTCCCTGTTGCGGCGGCCGCGCCGGGACTCTGTGGGCACGCTCCAGAGTGTAGAAGGAGGATAACCCCTCCGGAGCCACCGTGTCGCGGAGCCAGGCCTCCAAGTATGTCACCATGTCGCCATCTTCGATTTTTTCCGGGAGGCCCACGACACGAATGTTGTTCCGCCTGTTGCGGCCTTCCGCATCCTCCGCTCTCTGCTCCAGGGACGCAATTCGGGACAGGGCATCCTTCATCGTCGCAGCCAAGGTTCGCTGCGCCGGCTCCAGGGCCTTCACCGAGCTCTCCACTTCCTTGACCCGGTCCGAAAGTTTGCCATGGTCCGCTCTGAGGAGACCTAGGCTCGTCGCCACCTGGGCAATGTCTTGTTGGAGGGCCGATCTCGTGGTCGTTATCGCCTCTAGGACGCGGTCGAACTGCCGTTGCATCGACGCGCCATCAGAACTCTTTGGGTCCCCAAGCTCTTCTTTGTCCTGGGCTTCCGAGTCCGAGGCGGTCGGGGTGGGCCCCTTGGCTCCTCTAGGTTTCCCCATGCCGCCGGGGGCACTCCGTGAAGGTCCCGGGGTAGGCGTCTCCGGGCGCAGATGTCGACCACGACCCTCCCGGCTACTGGTCCTCAGATCGCACACAGGAGACCTCCGTCTCCAGGGCTTGTGGAGACTTCTCCGCTTCGACTCACGCCACCGCCACGGCGTCCGAGGGCACCGATGAGGGGGCGGAGACAGCCGTCGCCGTGCCAAGCAGGCCCGCTCACCCGCTAGAGATCCAGGGTGAGGGCCTCCAACTCCATCGGACGATGTGTAGCGCCAAGGTGTCGCGCCTCCCATGGAAGTGGGCCGGCCGGGAAGACGTAGCTAGGTGCGGAGTCGCGAGACGGGCCACCGCCCGGATCACAGGGCGTCCGCTCCCGGGGTCCCCTACAACGTGGGCATCCGCCCGGCCACCCAATCGAGTGCAAAGTCGTCGTGAAAAATCCGATCCAATGGGCAGCCAGTGCACAGAGCAGTCGAGGATGGCGAAGTCGGGTGCAAGTCGCCGCTCGCGACGCTCCTCCAAATCAGTGGGTCCGGCCAGGGGGACAAAGAAGTCCGGGCGCCATATTGGGTCGCACTCCGCGACTCCGCAAACTTCGGTCGTACTCCGGAGCAACCCTCGTTCGAGCCCCACCAAGGGCCCCGGCAGGTCTCCGTCGGTCCGCTCAGCCGAATGCGGGGTCTGGGGTGCCCCGCAGCCTCCGATTTACAGGATAAATCCGGGCTCAGTCCCGGAGCCGAGCTCTCAGGCGACCATCGCCATCGGCGCCCAAGCCACGCCCCCCCCTTTTGATATATTTATACACGGTCTTTTTGATTTTATTGTGTTAACCAGCTGCATATATTTGAACGGGAAACATCATTTACCACGAAGGCATTACCACTAATAACGTTTACCACGTGACACTTACCACGCAAACGTCTTTACAACGAGGGTGCCTTCCACGACGTCTTTACCACGGGCTGGGGGGGAGACATGGTATTCCTTCAAGTCGTTCTGCGTGGGCTTGGGGGGGCAGGGGGGGGGGGGCTCGGAGGGGGGCTGGGAAACAAAGGAGCGGATTACTTAAATTAAAAAAACGCACTTCAGTACCACCGAAGAAAAAGGAAAGTGCCTCCCCCAAAGACGTGCCGTGTACGTCAAAATAGCAGTCCTTTTTTAGTTTTGGTAGACGTGTTTTGACGTTTGTTTCGATGGTGAATTGAAGTACGGGCTGCAGGTGAAAGACAGGAAGGTGTCAGGTAAGAAAATAATCTTTATCGTTTGTGCTTAAAGGATGTTAAAATGCGTGGTATAATCCCTCGTTGCAAATTGCAGCGTGGTAAAGCCACTTGCGAACTAAAATTCGCGTGGTAATACCATGCGTGGAACTTGTAATCGTTGTAAAATCATATATTCATTTGAACTCTTGGCAGCCTCGCAGTAAATACCGTGACTTCAGAAGTTCGAGGGGCCTAAATGCATCTTTTATCATTACTTGACCTAGTGTGGTGATTCCCTGTCTTTCCCAATGTCTCCAAGGGCCATCCCTGCTTAGATACGGGAATAATCCTGAGTTCCAAAGTAGCGTATGTTGATTATACCTTGGAATACTCTGATTTTTCTGTACAGAGGACCATAGCCAACAGATGTCTTCCAGTATTTTATAACCCGATGCCTTATAAAAACGTTTGTCATATTTCCTCAGCAATACCCCGTATGCTTCATTCCCTAAGGCCAGCTGATAGATAGAAGGGATATCTCCCTGGCTGTATATGGTATCCTCTGGGAAAAAGAGTATAGCCATCTCTGTAAGGAGGCAAGACCAGTTGTAGAACAGATTTGGTATTCCTAGCCCGCCCTTTTCCTGGGGAAGAGACATGTATTTGTTTGCTCTCCTCACCTTGCCATATTGCCAGACAAAGTTCATAAAAATAGCCTCCATTTCCTTGATCAATGTATCTTCTATTCTAAAGGGGATAGACCTGAATTTATATAAGATCTTCGGGAACATTGACATTTTAATAACATTAACCCTTCCTATAATTGACAAGTGGAGAGTATCTATTCTTTTTAGGTCCTGTTTCATCTTTTCCAATAGCGGCGTAAAGTTATCTTTGATAATGTCCCTTGGCTGTGCATTAATTGTTATACCTAAGTATACTACTGAGTCTACATATCTACCATCCCGTTTGACTATATTTCTTGAACATAAAACCTGCGTCTTTTCCATATTTAGACGATACCCAGATAGCTTCCCAAAGTCAGAGGTGATACTAACTATTTCCCTCATGGCACTGTCGGGGTCGGTAGTGGTTATAGCTAAGTCATCCGCATATGCGAGGATTTTGGTGTGGAATCCATTAATAACAACTGGCTTTATACTAATGCTATCCTTTATAAGAGTTAATAAGGGGTCTATATATAGTGCGAAAAGGATGGGTGAGCACGGGCACCCTTGTCTCGTGCCTCTCGTTATATAGATCTGCCCAGAACTTTTACCCATAAGCTGAATACTAGCGGTTGGATTAGAATACATAGCCTGGATTGCCTGCATAAATCTGGGACCAAACCCTCTATCTACCATCACTTTCCACAGAAAGCTCCACCTAACGCGGTCAAAAGCTTTTTCCGCGTCGAGGAGGATCCTTGTAAGCCCCCCCCCCCCCCCCCCCGGCAGCATGGATGTCGAACAGAGTTATGGCTCTCCTTATATGGTCAGTAGTGTCTCTGCCCGGAACAAAACCATGCTGCCAGGGAGAAACCAGAGTCCCAATGATCCTCCCCAACCGTGTCACCATGATCTTTGCATATAATTTGTTGTCGCTATTTATTAACGATATTGGCCTGTAAGAGCCGGGATACTCCTTAGGTTTCCCTTTTTTATGGAATACCACTATATTGGTCTTGGTCCAAGATTCCGGTATACCTCCGGTAGTCATAACCCCATTGAATAGGTCTAAGAGAAGAGGCGCTGTTTCTTCCTTCAGGCATTTATAGACCTCCAGGGGTATAGCATCGGGCCCTGATGCCTTGCCTGCTGCTAAATCTTGTAGTGTCTCGGATAGCTCATCCATAGTGATATTCTGCTCCAAGGTCTCTTTCTCACTAGAAGTGAGTTTTGTACCTGTTTCCGGCCAGTTTATACCCGGGTCATCTATGCACAAATCTTCCTTATATAGATCCTGATAAAACCTCCTGAAAACTTCGAGAATTTCAACTGGTTTGTTGAAGATCTGATCCCCTTCTTTGATTTCAGTAATAGTATTTTTAGATGTAGCCTGTCTTATCCGTAGAGCTAAAGCCCTACCTGCATTTTCCCCTGTTTCATACATTCTGGCTCTCTGGGTTTGGTATTCTGCTGCAGATTTTTTAGCCAATTGCCGGTGGATTTCTGCCTTCATACTATTCAGCCGTTCTAAGCTCAGAGTACCCTGATTCCCATGACATACATCCCTCCTGTGCTGTTCCTCTGCCTCTGCCAATTTTACCAATAGGCGTTCTCTCTCTTCCTTAGCTCCTTTCCAGATCCGGCCCGAGTAACTAATTGTCTCACCCCTCAGACCTGCTTTAAAACTATCCCACACCATGACACGGGAGGCACTATATCTATTCGCATCAAAAAATGACTGGGACCAGTTCTTTACGTGCGTTATGTAGTTGGTGTCCACTAGAAGCTTTCTATCGAAAGTCCAGGGTCTGATTTTTTTCCTTTGTTTATTAATGGTCATTGTTAGGACAAGGGGATTGTGATCTGATATTAATCTAGGGAGCATTGCTATTTCCACATTAGGAAGATGAGTGGCCGATATCATGAAATAGTCCAATTTTGTGTGCTTATTGAATGGATGTGAGAAATATGTGAACCCAGGGACATCTTTCTTTATGCTTCCCCACACGTCCCTAAGCCCATGGGATTGAATTATAGAGGATACTGCTCTGACTACCCGGGGCTTGCGGCCTGTATATGGAGTATCACCTATAAAATCTGCCGAGATATTAAAATCACCACAGATTACTATAGGTGCTGGCCAGTTAGTTAGTTCCTTCTCTATGTGATCCATGACCCCCGGGTCATCCAGGTTAGAACCGTATATTGAGCATAGAGTGATGCCTAGGTTCATTTCACATATTGCCCATCTTCCCAATACATCGGCCTTAGATTTTTTGCCCCCCCCAGTTCTACCCTAGCCATGATTGCTACCCCCTTTACCATTGACGTCTGCGAGGAACAGGACAGAATTTCATATCCCCTTAGATTTAGCCAGTGTTTCTTTTTCCAAGGTAAGTGGGTCTCTTGCAGGCATATGATGTCAGCCCCTATTATTTTAATATACTCCTCAAACCTGCCCCTCTTCTTCCAATTGTTTAATCCGCCTATATTTAGGCTTACTACCCTGATCCTAGACATAGCCCTGTAGAGAATATAGCCATTGCACTAACCAATCAGTAATCTTCCTGAACATATCATGAGTATACATTTCTTCTTTAAACATTTCGATTGTATTAATATACACATTTATTGCATGAACTTTCTTTTTCATTTTTGCTTTTTCCCTTTCCCCACCCCCCCACCCCACTCCAAGCCTTGTCCCCCCCTGACCCCAACCCCAACCCCCACCCTAGTGGAGCGCGCAGACTAAGTCTGTGCGTGTGATGGACGCAGCACAGCAGTGGACACAATACAGACAACTTATTAGACCTCAACCTCATAATCGAACCATAAACCACCTTATAGTGACACCAGAAAATCAATGAAATCTAAACTCAGAGGTCATACATTGCCCCCCAATAATCTCTGTTTTGCCCCCCTTAGGCTCCATCATCCTTTAAACAAATCATATGAAAACTAGTATGAGGGCACGCTGCAAGTAACTATATTGAACATTGTCTGATACTATACAATACTATACTAAGTCCAGATACTCCCGAGCTTTTATTTCTGAGGAGAAATATATTGTCTTGCCCAGGTGAATTACCTTTAGCTGGGCTGGATTGATAAGAGATACCTGTATTCTTTTGTCCTGAAAAGGCTTGATTAATTGTCTTAATCTCCAACGACGTTCAACGGTGGTGTGGCAAAAATCGGGCCTCACAAAAAAGGAACCCCCCTCGAAGGTTCTTTTGGCGTCCTGCTCGCCTTCTCTGCGATGGATTGCCGCAAAAGGAAATTACCTATGTAGATGAGAATTGCTCTGGGCTTATCACCTGCTCTAGCATTCTGCCTCAATTTGAACGGTGTCCGATGCGCCCTCTGGATTTCCGTGGTCCAATTCCACCCAGCAACATCTGGAAAAGCTTTCTCGAAAGTTTTAACCATGAAGGCTTTAACGTCCTGCCCTTCAATTCCTTCCGGGATCCCAAGGACTCTAAGATTATTCCTTCTTAGCCTGTTTTCAAGATCTTCCAGCTACCACTGGACATCCTGTGCTTGTGCTCCGATAGATTCGACTCTGCTCGTGGCGGCCGCCGTCTCCACTTCAGTGGCGAATATCCTCTCTTCTAAATTTGAGACCCTATCTCCCACAATCACACAGGCTTTTGAAAGTTTTCTCACCACACCTTTCATTTTTCTCATTGCTGCTTGAGCCTTGAGACTATCTGATCGTGTCTCCTCTCGATGTGCTGTAATTCCTTGATGGATTGATTCCATCATTGACATCATTGACATCATTGAAAGTTGTGTGGTCTCTTGGTTCTGTGTATGACTCATCTCCTGATTTGAATTTCCTTGTAGGGATGTTGTTGGAGAATGATCCCATGCTAGTTGTGCTTGATCCCTTTGAGGAAACATAGTTTTAATAGTTGTTGGTGGTACCCCCACCTCAAAGTCGCTCTCTGTCTCTGGATTGCTGCAGTCAATGTCAGAGCTATGCAACTCCTCATCCTCTGACCAATCGGCCTCCTCTGCTACGGAGAAGAAACATTCACTGGGGGTCTTCTCTTTTTCCTTCTCCTTTTCCTTCTCCCCATGTATTGAACCACACTGATTGGTGTTTGCTGTTGGCCGTCCTTGCTCGCCCGAGGCCACGGTGATCGTGGTAGTCTCTCCCTGTTGACCACCTTGATTGTTTTCGCTGTTAGTTATTGTGGCCAAGGGTGCAGCAATCTGCTCTGCCACGCCATCTGGAGACGTGGTTATCATGTCCTTAACTGATATAGAAGCTGTACCCACATTATCAGGTCCCTTATCAGCCCCCACATTTATTGAAATTGAAGGCGCCAAGAGGGCCGTCATGCCCTGAGTTCCATTATAGACATTGTCCATGCCTCCAATCTCCTGATGCGGCTGTGACTGCGGTTGTACTCTCTCATATACTCACTTATATACATCAATACTCACATATACTAGATTAAAACATATCTTGTTACTGATAAAGACACTAGTGAGACAGCCATTCACTCACTAACACACACATATAAAACCTCATCCACCCATACAGTCCTGCACATACGCTGTCTTCAAAACACATAGAAACAGTGAGTCAGTCATTGATGCATCTATGTGCTAAGTAATACCCCCACCAAACCATACAGACACTCATACTGATACTAAAAAAAAACATCTAATAACCCATATACACACACATGTAGCTACTCACCAACCCATGCAGCCACTTATACACAAAGTGAAACACTGATACATATATTTAAATATTTAATCATTACTCGCTAATATATGTAGACACTTAATAAGCCAGTTAACCAATCAATTAAAAAAAAAATCTTTTTAGACACTTATTTAAACATTTATTCTTCCATCGACCTTTACATATACATATATAAATCATATTTATTTTTCAGAAAGACACACATTCACTGGATGGTGTCATCAGTGATGTCATGAGTGATGTCACTGACCATGTCATGAGAGATGTAATATGTGATGTCATCAGCAGTGCATTACACTATAACTGGTGTGAAACCTATGGTTTTTTCAGTGAATATATATATATATATATATATATATATATATATATATATATATATATATATATATACATTACCTACTGGCGGTCGCCAGTAGGTAGTTATAGTTAGGATTATTTTCAATGCAAAATCTCAACATTCTATTGTGAATAACTTTGGTGTCGGTTGAGGAATATGCCTGAAAATTTCCTCAAATTTGCCTCGCGGCGCTCCGGTCCTTCCCTAAAAGTTTTGGGGGGATTCATCAAGCGGGGGCTGAGATAAAAGGAGGGTCCCAAACCGTGTTTTCCCCATGTTCATTTCCATAGGGCGGTCGACCTCACTTTTAGCCCGAACGGCGGAATGGATTTCCACCAAACTTGGCAAAATTGTAGGGACTGGTAGCCCGATGTGCCTTTGCTATGTCTCAAGATATGTGCTCCAGTGGATTTTGAGTAATTTAGGTTCAAAAAAATATATATATCTATGGCCGCTCCCTGGTACGCGCACCGGGGAGCGCTCCGGGCGCGCTACGCGTCTTACGCGCGGAAAGCTGATTGGCTCTCGGGTGTCTGTAAACATTCCAAACAGTCCGGAGCGGCCGCCATCTTGTGTCTCGGTAGGATCGAGACACAAGAGGTGGCAAAAAGAAAGGGGGAATTGACCATAAGGGGGCAGATTAGACCCCCCCTGACCCCATAGGTTTGATGTGGGGGCTATAAAAGGGCCCCGCGGGGCAAAAAAAATATTTACATTTTTTTTTATTTTTGCGGGGGGAGCGCCCGGTACGCGCACCGGGGAGCGTACCATGAGGAAAAAAGAATGACAGAGTTTTTTAAAAATGAAGCCTTTTTTTATAAATTGGAGGTAGTTCTTAAAAGAACTGTTTTTTTATTCTTTTTGTTGTTTTATATTTATTTTCTTTTTTTGGCTTTTCTGAACAGTTTTATATTTTTTTAGTATTTTTTATGGGGAGAAACAAAAAAAGGGAATTGAAAATGGCTGAACTGGAGCACAAAAAAACCCAGGAAAAATTATGGTTTCCTCGGTCATTTGTGGTGATCCATAGCAACAGTGATTAGTGTAATGCTTTTTTCACCATAACTAATGGTTTTGTTACAATAAATACAAACAATTTTGTATCCCCCAAACTTTGTTTGTATATTTGGAATCACCTCACTTGCTTCTGGACCCGATGGAGTGGGTTCTTTAGTTGTAGAGGTTCTGGATGATGGTTGGGGTAGGTTACTGCAGATTTCCCTCACCTCTGCTGCAGAATAGTTAGCAGGGTGTAAACGCTGCATGTGTTGTATCATAGTATGATTCCCAAAGGAATATTTTTTTTTTTTGTAAAATTTTTATTTATTGCATAGTAAACAGAAAGAAGGAAATATAGAGAGAGAGAAAGAGAGAAAAACAAGTGGCAATAGCTCAGTAGTACATATGCAGGACTGGGCAAAGATCCCAACCGTCACCTCTGCTATGATAGTGTCCAGCAAGTAGACCGTCCGGGGTGCAAGGAAATCCAACAATAGTGCATGGGCTGATAATCCCACGTTTCCGGAAGCCTCGGTTGCCTCCTCAAGGGAGAAAGTCAAGCAAGCAAGTTCATGGGTCTCAATAGCTCCCGGGGAAGCAAAATCTCCCTGCATCTATGCAATGCCGCAACAATACAGAAATCCCCCCCCCCCACTCCCCCCCACCCCCACCATCCCTAATTCTCCCTCCCCCCAGGGTGGTGGCGCCACCATACATACTCATTCGCAGTCACACATTCACTCAAGTTACTTAAATCTGAAAGAGATGAAGGGCTCGCAGGGCCGATGGGCAGACCGCTGATGGCAAGCCTCGCGATAAGAATCGGACCAAAGGTCCCCATCTAAACATAAAGTTCTTAAAATTGCCCAGGAAGACGCCCGCCATTCTCTCCATGCTCATCAGCCTCCACAGCTTCGCGTGCCACAAAGATATAGCCGGGGCCGTGGGTTTCCTCCAGGCCGCAGCCAAAGTAAGTTTAGCTGCCCCCAAACAGAGCCACAGTATTTGTTTGTCCGCCTTTGTTTGATGCTCCAATAGGGGGTCCTGAAGGCCCAAGATAACAAAGGCCATGGAATCCGGGATTGGATACCCCAGTATTTCTTTGATATGTGACAAGATCTCCGTCCAGAAGGGCCGTATAACTGGACAATCCCACCATATGTGGCTAAAATCTCCCAAAAGACCACAGCCCCTCCAGCAGCGGTCTGAAGACGCCGGGAAAATGCGATGCAATTTGGAGGGGTACAGGTACCAGTCAAACATAGTTTTAAAGTGGGCATCCCTCAGGTCCGCTGAATGATTATGAGCCCGAATGTCGCGCCAGAGACCCTTCCATTCTTCCTCCGCAATGTCCCTACCCAGAATCCCCTCCCAATGGTCCATGTAACGCGGACGAGGAGAGATCGCAGTGCGAAGCAAGAGTTTATATATAAAGGAAATTGTTCCTTTCATCGTGGCTGTCCGCAAGAGATAGGCCTCAAAGAGTGAGGGTGGTCTAGTCGCCGCCTCTCGCATGCCCGCCGAGGTAGCCCAGTGGATCAATTGGGCATACCTAAAATGCTCCGTAGGTGGAATGCCATAGTCGCGCATGCAGTTAGGAAATGAGAGGGGCTCCGTGCCGTGAAACAAGTGCGAAAGGGCTCTACAGCCGCCCTCTCTCCAGAGTCGAAACGGCCCCTCCAGCAGCGCCGGCGGAAAGGCCGGATTAAAATGCAAAGGAGTAAAGGGTGAGGGGAACGTCGTCCAGCGATCATCCCCCGTCACCGTGTCCCACACCTTCAGGACAGTGCTCGTGGGCGTGCTAATATATGCATTTCTGGGCCTGTCCACTTTAGGTTTCCAGGCCAGATCCCATATCGACCTTCCTGCCACACTTCTGTCCATGTGCAGCCAGTGTTTCTCAGACTCTTGTTGTGACCATTCCACTAGCACCCGCAACTGTGCCGCTTTATAGTACAGGTGCATATCAGGGAGACTTACCCCCCCTCCTCCCGTGGGCGCCGCAGATTTGCATAAGAAAGGCGTGCCCGTCCACCCTGCCAGATGAATTTCAGCAATAGAGTCTTAAGGCGTCGGAAAAAGTCCATCTCTATAGGGATGGGGAGCGCCTGGAAGAGGTATAGGAGTCTGGGAAGGAGAACCATCTTAATGGCATGGATCCGACCTAGCAAAGAAATACAAGCGTCACCGCTTGTCCTAATGCGCACTGTTGCGTTACCTGCTGGAGTGCTAAGTTTAGAATTCTAAACCAATTGTGCATATCGTTTCAACATTCAATAAAAATTATTTGATCCATAAATGCGTTGGTACATAAACATTTTACTTGGTTCTTTTTTTAAGAAAAACATGTGGTTCGACCAATTGTACTTCTCATTGGATTATGGTTATACTTTCATAAATCATACATAAACATTTTATACATTTCTTAGTGATGCCCTATGCATTTCGGGCCCCTTGGCCCTTCCTCAGGGGCGGTATCTGTGGAAATCAAAAAGATAAACGCTCTATTTGACATTGTTCTGGGAATGTACTGGGTAAACAGTCAAAGTATATTCAGTTATAAAGAACAATTGCAGACAGTGGTAATGCTCCTGTTCAAGTAACCCTGGGTATGTTTTCCGTTATTTTCTTGTCTCTTTTGAACAATCGAAGCTACGTTATACTTACACCTGATCCCCTTACATTTTTCGGATGGGAAGGTCCGCTAAGAGGCGGTCCTGAGCCACTGAATCCAAGGAATCACCCCTATACAGCGTCTCATAGAAACGGCCAAAGACAGCAGCTTTGTCCTCATCTCTATGGTGTAACGTCCCTGCTGGATCCTGGATGCCTCCAATATAGTCTTTCTCCCTTTTGTCTCGAAGTTGACGGGCCAAGTGCTTGCCTATTTTATTCCCTTGCGAGTAGGAGATACGGCGAAGCCGAAGGAGGGTAAATTCTGCGCGGTTGTTATTTACCCCTGACGGCAGTCAGCGGTCTAAGGGTCAACCTAGATGGATCTGCTTTGTGTGCTTGTTCCAGGACCGCGAGTTCCGCCTCCAAGTCCTCCAGCTCCTTCCCTCGCAGCCGGTTGAGGTTGGCATTAAGACTAAGGCAGGTGCCCCGCAAGGAGGCCTTGCACGCATCCCACGTATTAAAAAGGGAAGTGTCCGAAACCGGGTTGAGGGTCAAAAAGTCCCCAATCGCTTTCCGCAGTGCCCTACAAGAGGTGTCATCCCGAACAAGTGCCGGCGGGAAATACCATTTCCTCGTCCCATCTCCCCCGATCGGCCAGTGGAGTACCAGCACCAGTAGGCTATGATCGGACACCGACAGAGGGAAAACGCTAGCGTCACGGACATCTCCCCTGAGGGCCTGGCTTACAAATATATGATCTATCTGGGAATAGGTATGATGTACATGGGAATGAAATGTGTAGTCTTGCGTGTGTGGATGCAGGAAGCGCCAGCTATCAATCAATCCAAGGTCACCAACCACACTTTGAGTATCCCCAGAAAAAATCCCAGTGCCCGCCCTCCGAGTCTTAGAACAGTCCAGGCCCTCGTCCCACACCATGTTAAAATCCCCCATAAGGATCATATTCCCCTCAAAAAAATCCCCCGCTCTGTCCAGCAGATCACGGAGAAACCCATTCTGCCCGAGTTATGGATATACACCACCACAAACGTACAGCCCGTGCCATGAAGTACCCCCTTAACCATCAACCAACGCCCCTCCCTATTGCAGCTGACCCCCGTAAGTTGGAAGTGAAGGGACGCTCTGAACATGAGTGCCACCCCTCTATGTTTAGTAGCTGCGGACGACCTGTAAATGAGCGGGAAGTGTTTATGACGTAACCGAAGCTCATCCTTACGCGCCAAGTGAGTCTCTTGGAGTCCCACAATGTCTAAATGGTGATCAGAGATATATTTCCAAATTTTTGGGCGCTTCTGGGGTGAGTTGAGGCCCTTCACATTCCAAGTCCCCACGCTAATCGGCATGGAAATTAATCAAGCTCCCCCCCTGCATGTACATCTCCATAATCTGCCCACGTTCCCTTCCCCGTAGAGGCAGCCAAGCAGATCCCCAAGCCCCAAGCTGTTCCAAATCGTCACCGACCCCCCTACACCTCTCAAGGCCTAAAACCCCCGGTTCACTGACAGCTCCCACCCAGCTAGTATGCCCCTCCAGGAGCCCGACAGACAGGAGCACAATCAACACAAGTGAAAAAGAACCAAAGTATACTTCACAGACATTCCAGACGCCACCACCTAGCAACCCAACTCCCCCCAGCCCCCTAACCCTCCCACGCAGTCCCCCCCTCGTCGCCCCCTCTCACCCCCCCTGTAAACAGAAGAACAGGAGAAACATGAAGAAAAAACACAGTTCACTGAACCTGAACCTTGTACTCCTCAGTACCAGTAGTCCATAGTCCACAAGGCCCCCAGGGCCCCCCGTGGACTGGAAACGGGGTTGGGGGGCCGATGTAGAGTCCCCCAGGGCTATGATCCGGGGTGTCTTCTCCAAAAGTACAATCAACCCCAGATGACCTCAGGACTCGTGCCCCTCCGGCACCAAACCATCCGTGGTTTAGGGCTCAAGCTGCCCCAGAGCTTTGTTGGAAGTCTGCCAGCGTGGCCGATGCCACCGACGCCACCACATCCCCCCTCTCTTACAAACTAGCAGTGCGGTCCGGCCGCACCCGGTCCGGGGACGGACCCACTCTATGCCATGAGGAGGACCAGCGACGCCTCCGCGATGATGAAGTATTCGCCTCCTGTGCTGATGCGTCGTCCTCCAGGCCCAGAAGATCCTTCGCCACTTGAAGAGAGCGAATCTGCGCCAGCCTGTTCTGTCACCGAAAGATGATGTGGAAGGGATGACCCCACGAGTAGGAGATATTGCGCTCACGCAGGAAGGAAGTCACAGGTCGGAATTCATGCCGTTTCTGTAGGGTCGTCGCCGCCAGGTCCTGGTAGAGTTGCGGACTATGCTCTCTGAATTTTAAAGATGGGATGGCTCTGGCCTTTTGTAGGATGCGTTCCTTCAACTGGAAGTCGTGGACACAGACAAGAATGTCCGGAGGGGGTCCCCCTCCGCGTCTGGGCAGGCCGACTCTATGCACTCTATCCATCCTAATGTCCTGCACCTCCTCTTCATCCAAGATCTGTAGGAAGAGCGCCTAGACATATCCACGCAAGTCCCCAGCTTCACCATCCCACAGCACAGCACGAATGCGGATGTTGTTCCGCCGGGAACGATTCTCCAAATCTTCCGTGTGGGTCTGGAGGTCTAGATTTTGTTCCGTTAGCCGTATGATGTCCTGTTGCAACTGGTGGACCTCGTTCACCACACTCAGGTCATGATCCTCCAGCGTTGCGACCCGCTCCCCAATGCCATCGACGTCCCTCCGCACCTCCCGGAGGTCCGAAGCTAACTGGGCCTGAAGCTCGGAGATGTCTTCTTTGATAGAGGCGAAGAACTCAGTCATAAAGGCCTTGGTGGCGGGGGCATCATCATCCGACTGCTTGGACGACCCGCTGGCACCGGGAGATGCCGTTTGCTGGGAAGATTTCGGTGCGCCATCTTTCCCATTCCTCCCCTTGCGTAGTGTGTTGGACATCTTGGGGTACACACTTCGGCGGGAAGGCAGGACTGCCCCACTCGGTCCTCCGCAATGCACGCCACCACCACACCCCCTGCTGTATCCGGAAAGGGGGGGGCCGGGCGCCGTGGGCCCACCAGACAAGTACAAGGAAGGCCAGGAAGGCAGCAGAGTCCAATCAGGCCGGTGCAAAGTCCGCTCTCGCTGAGTCCGGTCGCTCGAGGTGGCGGCTACCAATTGTCCAGGCCGCTCTGCAATTGTGGCCTCACTACAGGAGTGCACTTCTGCTCCGCGCCCCGGGGATCCCCGGCAGAAGACAGTCCGTGCCGGTGGGATAGCTCGTCCGGAAGGCCCGTTTCAGGCGGGGAGGCAAGAGCGGTATGGGCGTAGCGCCGCGGCCGCTGTGTTCGCAGATCCCGCTGGCCCAAGCTCAGAGTCCGTCTCCTCACAAATGTGAGGCTCAAGGTAGCCGCCTCCGTGTGCCAGAATCAGCTAGTGGCCGGTCAGGAGCCGTGTGTCGAAGCCGGCGCGAGGCCTTGCTAATGTCTGGTCAATGCCGTTTCTGAGCCGAGCCAGAGCTTGCTGGGGGTAAGGTAGGGATGGTGCCGAGCACCTACAGGCCTCTGGGCCTCCTCCGTAGTCTCCACCGTCCGGCCATGGGACATATGCCGCCAGGCCGTCGGGGGCCCCTCCCAGGTCCACCCCGGTCCAATGCGGTCCCCCGACGTCCACCAGTCCATGTCTGGATGTGCCTTAGAGTTTTGTGCAGACGGGGGGACCGCGGCCAAGCCGCACCGCCAGACCGCCGATGTGGGACCGGGGCGGGGGGGAGGGGAATCAGCGAGGCCGCCACACTCACAAGGTCCCGCCGATCCTCTCCTTCACTGCCCCACGCCGATTGCCGCCTCCAATAGGCGGAGAGGTATTGCGCTGGTCGACGTGGGCCGGTTCTGCCTCTCCGTCCGGACTCCGGTTGAGCCTGCTCCGCACAGTCGCGGACCGGAAGCCCGGTGCCTTCCTCCACGCCAGGCCGGGGATTGTCAGGCCGCGGACTGCCGCTGCTGCGAAGTTCACTCGTGGGACTTCCCGGCTATACCTGTGACTCCGAGCCGGACCTTTCAGTTCCAGGGGCCACAGCAGGTCTCAATCAGGTGAAATTTAAGCCTCCGCTGCCGCTATATTAAGGCTTAGCTGGGTTTGGCGCCGGAGGGACACGAAAGAGCGTCTCACTCCGCCACCATCTTGGCCACGCCCCCCAAAGGAATATTTTTTAGCAGGGTTCCCCCTGGATAGCACAGCTTTACAGATGAGACAAGTCACCTTTGCAGCGTTTACTTTTTTGAAACCCCTTGGGATTTTGAAAAACTCCCATATGAAGTGCTCTCTTGGTTTGTATGGGGGATTGTCTTCCTGCAGGAACTGCCTTGTCCCTTCCTCCTACTTCCTCCTCCTCCTCCTCTTCTTCTTGACCACCAATGTGATCTTCTGGTGGTCCTTGTGGTGGTGGTGGTGGTGGTGGTGGGGCAGATGCTCCAGCTGCTGATAGTACTGTAGCCATAACTGTAAGAAAAAAGCAGGTCTTCCTCACTCAAAGAATAAAGTGAGAATGAGGAAAAAAGGTGGGGGCTTTCATCATTTGGAAAACAAAACTGTTCTGAACCAATGAAAAGTGTTATTTTCAGGTCACATGAGCCGGGCTTTCATCATTTGGAAACCAAAACTGTTCTGAACCAATGAAAAGTGTTATTTTCAGGTCACATGACCCGACGCGCTTAGGCTACGCGCCCCGGTGCGCGCACGGGGGCGCGCACCAGGGTGCGCCCGGCGACGCTTACCTTGCGCGTTTGTATCCGCGTGGGTGCTTCCGGGTGCGCTCACGCCGTGCGTATCACGCGGACGCGGCTACGTGAAACGTCACAATGATGTTTTCGTTTGCGGCATTAGCGCTAATGGGACGCTCCCCGGTACACGCACCGGGGCGCGCCGTAGCAATGGGCTCACCGCTGAGCGCATCGGTACGCGCCCCGGGAGCGCTCCGGGGCAAACAAATAAAAATTTTTAAAAAAACATTAAAAAAATAGTATTACATAATTATAAAATATAAAATTCAGCATAGAAAATATTACATTTCATACCTATAGAGATTTGCTATTGAAAAAACATGAAATTCACTGAAAAAACCATAGGTTTTACACCAGTTATAGTTAGGAATTAGCATTTAAAAAACCTATGAAATTCACTGAAAAAACCACAGGTTTCACACCAGTTATAGTTTGCCGGAAATTTTACTGACATAAAACCATTGAAATTCCAACGTTATAGTTAGTTGGACTCACTATAACTTGCGCGCCTGCAATGCACTGCTGATGACGTCACATATTACATCACTCATGACATGGTCAGTGACATCACTCATGACATCACTGATGACACCATCCTTGTGACAGAGTGACAGACCTGCTTTCAGTATAATGTAACCCTTGAAACACATATTCAAAAATAGAAACTAACATTTTCAAAAAAATGGAGATACACATACCAGTTACAACAACCAATTCAGTAATTCCACCATTATATCTATATATATATATGAACCAAACAATCCACCTCCCACAGTGACACCATGGAAGGAAGCACGGACACAAAGTGGTTCAGGATTCTGCCTCTATTTATTCGTTGATTTCACCCTCAATCCCGAGCACAAGGAGAGACGTGTTTCAGCTATATATATATATATATATATATATATATATCCAACGAAAAACACCCCACGGAGAGAGGCCACTACACCATTTTTGTTCGATCTTTCTTTTAATTGTAGCTTGCCAGCAGGAATGTACGAACAAGCACACAGCAAATAATGTCAGCCAGACGCGTTTCAGGACATGGCTGTCCTTTCTTCAGTGGCCATCGTTGAAACATTGTGAGACGGCAAAGGTCGGCACTTTAGTAATTAGGTTCCTGCCCCAGTGGGCGTGGTCAACAACAAAGCCTCATGGATCTTGTAGTGCCGTAATTGTTACTCCAGTGAGTCCGCTCATAAATGTTTATCCATAACAATAATCTTAATGCCAAGTGGTACTGTGGGCAAAGTTCTGCATACCTAGGTGCAATCAGCAACAGTGTATCCGTCTGCCAACACCACCTGGTGTCAGCACAGACCCGCTGCGAATGCGGTGAGCCTCTCTCAAACAGCAGCTGGGCGTAGCTGCTCATTTACATCCAACGAAAAACACCCCACGGAGGCTGTCCTTTCTTCAGTGGCCATCGTTGAAACATTGTGAGACGGCAAAGGTCGGCACTTTAGTAATTAGTAACAATTACGGCACTTTCATACATTCAATATCATCTCAGTCATCAAATAATGTAGTCACAGTGCTCAATTAATATATTAGTGTTGATAAAATCGAATATTTACATATTTAGAGTTTTTTGATAGATGCCATTATGGTTTCATTAGTAGTGAAGGACTGCCGTTTTGATGTCGTAAGCGGTCGCTATGCCAGCCGGGCCATGTAGTTCGCCCGTCGAGAGCGAGAACATTGCAGGACTGCTGTTAGGCGAGATTCCACTGGGGTAACGTGTCTCAGCCTAGCGTCATGTGACTCGCAACTGGTAGCGATACGGCTGGGTAATGTAGTTCACCCACCGGATGCGAGCAGGGTTCGAGACTGCTGTCTGATGGAACTCCACTGACATAGTGTGTCCGTACCTAAGGCACTGTAAATTATGTCTTATGTCCCCTGGGAGCTCCCAGAGCTCAAATCCTTGTTAATATAGCATCTTTAATTTCATAGTCCGTCAGTGAAAACAAGAAGAAGTGCCCCATCCTGTAAAATAATGTAATAAAATCTCTTAAAAACAAGCAGATTGCAGATTTCATGGTAGCCAACATCCCAATATGCAACCTTTGATACACACATTCAAACATAGAAAATAAAATTTTCAAAAAAATGGAGATACCAATACCAGTTACAACAACCTATTCAGTAATTCCAACATCTACATACACATCCACCCATTTACCAACATTTCTATACAGTCACTCATGCATGTACTCACTCATTATATGTACTCATACACCTATACATCCTGTTACACACCGACACAATCAAACATCCATTTACTTGCATATACAGCTATACACGCACCACTACACTTACTTATACACAAACATACACATACTTACTCTCCTAAACAATAACTTATAGAAACACATACTTATTTATACAGGAACTATTCCAATCTCTCACTCTCATATATACTCACTTATGTACATCAATACTCACATATACTAGTTTAAAACATATGTACTTACTCATAAAGACACTATTGGGACAGTCATTCACTCACTAACACACCCATACACAAACTCATCCACCCATACAGTCTTGCACACATGCTGTCTTCAAAACACATACAAACAGTGAGTCAGTCATTCATGCATTCATACGGTAAGTAATATCCCCCCGAACCATACAGACACTCATATTGAAACTCAAAAAAACAACTAATAAGCCATATACACACTCATGTAGCTACTTACCAACCTATGCAGCCACTTATACACAAAGTGAGACACTGATACAGATATTGACATATTTAAACATTACTCTTTAATACATGTATTCACTAAGATACATGTAACCCCTTGCATGCTCATGACGAGCTCAGCTCGTCATGAGCTACAGTGCTCCGGTGCTCATGACAAGCTCAGCTCGTCATGGCCATTAGAACGCTTGCACGCTGGGATAATTCCCCTGCTGTGCTGAACGTTCTACTGAAATGGGTGTGGCCGTGACGAGCTCAGATCGTCATGAGCACAGGAGCACAGTAGCTCATGACGAGCTGAGCTCGTCATGAGCACCGGGGCGCTGTGCGCACCCCCCGGCCCTCCAGCACAGCAGGAAAATTACCCCAGCAGCCAAGGGGTTAATAAGTCAGTTATAGAATCAATTTTACAAAAAAATATCCATTTAGACATTTATTTACCCATTTATTCTTCCATCGACCTTTAGATATACATTTATAAAAAAAAAAAAAATCAGAAAGACACACATTCACTGGATGATGTCATCAGTGATGTCATCAGTGATGTCATGTGAGATGTCATCAGTGATGTCATGAGTGATGTCACTGACCATGTCATGAGTGATGTAATATGTGATCAGCAGTGCATTGCGGGCTCGCGAGTTATAATTAACTGAACTAACTATAACAGGGGAATTTCAATGGTTTTGTATGAGTGAAATGTCCAGCTAACTATAACATGTGTGAAACCTATAGTTTTTTCAGTGAATTTCTAAGGTTTTTGAAATGCTAATTTTTAACTACAACGTGTGTGAAACCTATGGTTTTTTCTGTGAATTTCTAAGGTTTTTTAAATGCAAATTTTTAACTATAACGTGTGTGAAACCTATGTTTTTTTAATGGTTTTCAGTAGGTATATGAAGTTAGAACTACAATTTATACCAGTTGTTTGGGTGAGTGAATATCTTTATGGGTGTGGTGATGCGCAAATATATTTCTCAATGGCACATGTCCACCAAACTAGAAAATTAAAAGGCAGTGTATGTGTCAGTTGTTGTATATAAATAAGTATACATAAGACTCAGTGATTGTATGAGTTACTGTATGGTTAACTGTATGCTTGTAATAGTGATTTTATAACAAACTAAGTATGAGTTATTATGTATATGAATAGATGAAGTGATCTTTGTATGCGTGTGTAGCTAAGTAAATGTAAGTATGATCCATTGCTTGCATATGTGAGTAGGATGACTTCATAAGTGAATAGGATGTGTGCTGGTGTGTATTGTCGATATAGGTATAAAAGTATATATGATAGTGTTCTATTGATCATTGAAAGCATGTATGAGTGAATCTATAGGTAAGCGATTAGATGTGTGCATATATCTAGGAATCACTGAGTGGGTTTTTAGAAACTTGTATTGGTGTGTGAACGGATTCAAATATGGTTCTCTGTATTTTACAGGTGGTGATGAAAGGTTATACTAGTGTATGATGAGGTGTATCTGATTGTCACATGGATGATGTCATCAGTGATGTCAGTTGAGATGTCATCAATGATGTCACTGACCATGTCATGAATGATGTAATATGTGACATCATCAGCAGTGGATTGCGGGCGCACGAGATATAGTGAGTACAACTAACTATATTGGAGGTATTTGAATGGTTTTGTACGAGTCAAATGTCCAGCTAACTATAACACCCCTAAAACCTATGTTTTTTTCAGTGAATTTCCAAGATTTTCTAAATGCTAATTCCTAACTAACACCCATAAAACCTATGTTTTTTCAGTGAATTTCAAAGGTATTTTAAATGCTAATTCCTAACTATATCAGGCCAGAAACCTTTTTTTTTTTTCAGTGAATTTCAAAGGTTTTTTTAAATGCTAATTCCAAACTATAACATGTCTGAAACCTATGGTTTTTTCATTGAATTTCAAAGGTTTAGGTTTTGTAAATGACAATTTTTAAATGTATTAATTGTTATATTTATTTTTTTGCTACTGATTTACTACATGTTTTTAAACTATTTATTTTTAGTTATTTTAAATTACATTATAATTACATTATGCATTACAATACAAAATATACTTTCTCAGAATGAATTACTTTAGTTTAAATACTTTGCAAATAGGCAATGGACTTTTAAGTGCAGTAGTTACAGTTATTGCATTGGGCAACACAATTTCAAACACAATTGGAAAGGGGCGACCACTCGGTCCCCCCGAACGTATGGTGGAGTACCCCCGATCCCCCCGGGAAGCCATCTTGGGCGGGAGGCAAGTCTCGGCTGGTATGCCCAAAGCGGCGTAGCCGGGGCGCGCTTTTTCCCGCCCAAGAGTGGGTTGTCCTAGACACTGAAGCCGCCAGCCACGCCCCCGGAGGCGGGCGGAGGCGGGTTTACGCCCGCCCGAAGAAGGATAAGAGGAGCGACAAGCCATGGAAGCATCCTCTTGTTCCTGTGCTCTGAAGCTGCACCTCCCCGCTGCACGTGAGCTCGAGACGGAACGAAGAGCTAATTTTGAGCGTTTTAATTCTTGTCTTTGTTCTTCCAGGAAATCAGCGTTGGAGAATGCCGGGCAAGAAGGCCGGAAAGCGGGTCGGAACCGATCAGATGCTCCGCATGCTCGTAAAAGACATGGCCGAAATGAAGAAACAGATGGCGGCAATGAACGGTGTAGGGGGCCCTAAGCGAGTCGTCGGACCAGCATTGCCGGGAGTAGTCCCTAACGGGAGAAGTAGAAGGACCAAGAAGGGAGCAACTGGGGAAGAGGCCCCATTTCCCGAGGCGCCGCCGGCGCACCCTGATACACCGACTGAGGCGCCTATCCCAGTCCCGAAGGAGGGGCAACCAATCCCCGTTGTAGTCACCCCTGTGAACGGAGAGGATATGCCTCCCGAGTTGGCTGCACAGCTGGCAGCGTGATTGGGGAAAGGGAGTGAGGGGGCTACGGCAGATGACGCCAGGGCAGTAATGAGGCAGTTGCGGCAATCAAGAGAGGCTGCAAAGGCTCCATCTCCTTTTGTTCCCCCGCAGGCTCCAGTGGGTCAACCCGCAGCGGGCGTGAGTTCGGCGGCGACTACGGTTACAGCTTCTGGTGCAGGTAAGCAGTTACCGCCGATTGCGGGGGAGGGGTCAGTACCCTCGAGAAGGGAGAAAGTGGCTCAGCATATTCCGATGGAAATCGAGGAGAGGATATGGGCTGAAAAATATGTAAACATGTTTTCTTTACTAACTGATCATTACGAGATTGAGCACGTGAAAGCTCAAAAAGAGTTTATGCACCCGAGTGTTTGGCGCGCCAAAATGGCCGCTTTTAGAGTCGATGAGACGATAGGTAATTGGGGCAGAGCATTTGGCATATTCACTTCAATTATGGGGGAACGGAGGCCTGAACTGTTGGCCGAGTTACCCGTGTACCAGACACGTATTATGGAGTTTTCTCAGACATATGAGGGCAATCAGTGGTTTTGTTATGATAATATTTTTCGTAAGGCCAAGGAGTTCGACACATCTCTGACGTGGGATTGTTACGACTCCATTTCCTGGCAAAAAATGGAGAAATCAGGCATGACAAAGGCGCCATTGTTGGGGGGAAACGGGGGCGAGTTTTCCCGCCATGCATCTGGGGCGCCCTTTCGGGCAGGTTCAAGTAACGAGCATCACTCAAGGTCGAATGGCAATACAGGTAAAAAAGGGGTTTGCTGGAATTTTAACAGGGGAAAGTGTACAAGGCCCCAGGGGTCATGCAAGTTTAGGCACGATTGTGGGGGGTGTGGACAGTCCTCGCATCCCGAGACCATGTGCAGAGCCAAAACGGGTGATAACGGAAGTAGGGGAAGCGTCAAACAGGTCTGAAACAGTCCGAGGGGCGCCTTTACCTACCCCGGTTGATACCATGGCGATGATTCCTTGGCTCAATGAATACCCGGATCATGTCTCCGCTGGGGTGTTGCGAGACGGTTTTTCGTATGGTTTCCGCATCCCAGTGGGGAATTTTCAGGGTAAAGCATAATGTAAGAACCAACTGTCGGTCCTGCAGAATACGGCGGTGGTACAAGCGAAGATTGGGAAGGAGGTGACCCGGGGTCGGGTTGCCGGACCATTCGACATGCCACCAGTTGCTAATTTTGTTTGTTCACCCTTGGGAGTGGTCCCCAAGAAGGACCCGGGTGAGTTTAGATTGATACATAACTTGTCAGCCCCGAGAGGTCTTTCGGTGAACGATGCGATAGACCCGGAGGTGTGTTCGGTGCGGTACTCATCTTTCGATGAAGCCGTCGCCATGTTGAATCGCCTGGGGCCCGGAGCGCTGATGGCCAAATCAGACATCGAGTCAGCGTTCCGTTTGCTCCCGGTACACCCAGACGATCAGCGTCTCCTTGGTTTTATGTTTCAGGGACGTTATTACATGGATAAATGTATGCCAATGGGATGCTCCATATCTTGTGCTTATTTTGAGAAATTCAGTTGTTTTTTGCAATGGGCATTCACAAGAATGACGGGGTTTCAGCATGTTATGCATTATCTTGACGATTTTCTGTTTCTGGGGGCAGCCGGGGACACAGAATGTGCACAGGCTTTAAAAGAATTTTGTGGTCTGATGAGTCAGTTTGGTGTGCCATTGGCGCCAGGTAAGACTGTGGGGCCATCAACTTCGCTCGAGTTTCTTGGAATAGAGCTCGATTCCGAAGAGGGTTGCTTCCGGTTGCCCAAAGGAAAGGTGAGGAAATTCAGGGCCTCGCTTGAAACATGTATGAGGGAGACTAAGGTGAATTTGCATCAATTGCAGCAGACTGTGGGTCAGTTGCATTTTGCCCTTAGAGTAATGCCAATGGCCCGCCCTTTTTCCCGCTCGATTGCACAAGCCATGGTCGGTCTTAAAGAGAGGCACCACCGCACGAGGCTCTCGGCAGAGATTCGCCAGGACATGTGCATTTGGTTGGCATTCCTGGCGGATTTCAATGGTCGGGTTGTCTGGAACAAGCCGGCGGTGTCCTCCGAGGAGTTGGGGCTGTGGACAGATTCGGCGGGGAGTATAGGCTTTGGCGCCATATTTGGGAATCACTGGTCGGCTCAAACGTGGCCGTCATGGTGGCACGAGTGTGGGCTTACAAGTAACATTGCTTTTCTTGAACTGTTCCCTATTCTGGTGGCCTTGAAAACATGGCCTGAGGGGTTTCGGGATCACTCTGTGGTGTTCTGGTCTGATAACATGACCGTGGTTGAGTGTATCAATAGTCTGGCAGCACGATGCAAATGGATTCTGAGATTGCTCAAGGAAATTGTTTTACTATGTATGCAATTGAACGTGCTCTTTAGGGCGAGACATGTGCCAGGGGTGCTGAACCAGGCTGCTGATGCGCTTTCTCGTTTCCGTATGCAGGCCTTCTGGGGTTTTCTGCCCACAGCGGACCCGGTGGCGGCACCATTTCCCGAAGCTCTCTGGTCTCTCGGTGCCCCGAACTACAAAACCTTGTGGGAGAGAGTTTAGCACCCAGGACAAGGAAGGCATATGAAGGGGCGTTCCGTTCCTATTGGTCCTTTTTGGGTTCTGCTAGGGGGGAGCTTTGGGGCCAGGAAGAGTTTGTTGTGAAGTTTTTGCTGTCATTACATCAGGCAGGCAAATCGGTAGCCACGGCCCAGAGGCATCGGGCCGCCATTTCCTTCATGGCACGGGCTCATGGTATCCAGGACCCTACAGCGTCTTTCGTAGTACAGAAAGCGCTGCGTGGGTGGCAACGCCTTGAGGGTCGCAGAGTAGATGAAAGGCACCCGATAGGTCTGGAAAGGTTGGCCCTGTTACTGTCCGTACTCCCTGCGACATGTTCATCCCAGTCAGAGACAGTGTTATTCCGGGCCGCTTTTGCATTAGCATTCCATGGGGCTATGCGGGTAAGCGAACTAGTGGCAAGGAACAAGCAGGATAGGAGGGGGGGACTGTGCCGAGAGCACATTCAAGTTAAGGGGGAGACGATGATTGTCTCGTTTGCCAGGTCCAAGACCGATCAGGGTGCGATCGGGGACAGTGTAGTAGTCCATCGGATTCCCGGATCTCCCATGTGCCCCGTCGTATGCGTTGAGGAATATTTGGCGCAGAGGGCGGCATCGTGGGGGGGGACCTTGTTGAGACACGCTGATGCCACCCCACTGACGAAGTTTCAGTTCCAAAGTAAACAGAACAAAGTGGCTGGATAGGGAAAGTTTGTGTCACAAATTTATGTCACGCAGTCAATTTGTACTACGTAGCCAAGGTCTTCTGTACCAAAACAAATTTATTTAATTTTTATCTGGTTTATCAATTTTTTCAAAAACGCATGGGCAAACCAAAAAAACTGTCACGACAGTGAGTACATGAATACAATATTTACATATATACACACATACCAATATACATTATTTACAAAGTGAGAGAAACACAATTAATAAAGACAATTTATAAATGACACACCAAAAAAGCAATAACGTGATTCAATACTCAGACATTAGTTGCATTTATATGCAGTTAGAAAATTCATACAGAACACAAGGGTACAACCAGTCCATGGAGATGTAAAACCAGGGGACAGGCGGGGACGGATGGATTAGTACACCTGCCTGCCTGACAACACTGTGGTATAATGTTTATGATGGGTTGCACCGTTAGGGTCCCAGATGGTATATTATTTCTTTTCCTAGGTGCACCCTTTTGAATAACCACAGGGTGGAAGTGTCGGCGCGTTTCGAACCGGATTAGTGACGGTTCTCTTCAGGACGGGGACTGGGATCAGTAAGTCTGCACGTGGCAAAGAGTGTGCCGTGGTGTCGGTAAATCGCCAAGGAAGGAGGGATTTCTGTGGTTAGCCTGTTCAAGTTCTTTCACAAAATGTTGTCCGCCACACGGTACCAACACGAAGGAGTAGAGCTGCTTACATGTTGATTAATTTTTTTCTTTTCGCAAGCTGACTTACTAGCTTGTGACACGTGTAGCGTCAGCTGTCGTAGAATTAGTTCGGAACTGATCGGGACTTTTTCTGTTTTGGCAGGATTCAATCACTCGGAGACTCTTGACGCACGGTCAAGAACTTGAACAGGCTAACCACAGAAATCCCTCCTTCCTTGGCGATTTACCGACACCACGGCACACTCTTTGCCACGTGCAGACTTACTGATCCCAGTCCCCGTCCTGAAGAGAACCGTCACTAATCCGGTTCGAAACGCGTCGACACTTCCACCCTGTGGTTATTCAAAAGGGTGCACCTAGGAAAAGAAATAATATACCATCTGGGACCCTAACGGTGCAACCCATCCTAAACATTATACCACAGTGTTGTCAGGCAGGCAGGTGTACTAATCCATCCGTCCCCGCCTGTCCCCTGGTTTTACATCTCCATGGACTGGTTGTACCCTTGTGTTCTGTATGAATTTTCTAACTGCATATAAATGCAACTAATGTCTGAGTATTGAATCACGTTATTGCTTTTTTGGTGTGTCATTTATAAATTGTCTTTATTAATTGTGTTTCTCTCACTTTGTAAATAATGTATATTGGTATGTGTGTATATATGTAAATATTGTATTCATGTACTCACTGTCGTGACAGTTTTTTTGGTTTGCCCATGCGTTTTTGAAAAAATTGATAAACCAGATAAAAATTAAATAAATTTGTTTTGGTACAGAAGACCTTGGCTACATAGTACAAATTGACTGCGTGACCTAAATTTGTGACACAAACTTTCCCTATCCAGCCACTTTGTTCTGTTTACTTTGTAGTTGAGATCCGGGCTGGGTAGATGTAGGATCCAAAACCTTTCTTGGTTCACAGAAGTTTCAGTTCCAGCGGGTGCTTGCAATGGCAATTTCGGCCGCGGGCTTGAACCCGGGCGACTTTGGGACCCATTCCTTCCGGATAGGGGCTGCTACAGAGGGTACAGCCAGGGGTCTGAGTGCGGAAAAGGTGAAACAGTTGGGGCGTTGGTCCTCGAATTGTTACAAAAGGTATGTGCGGTTGCACATGTTGTGAAGCTGATATCATGTACTCACGCTTCTTGTTTTTTGTTTGGTTTCAGTTTCGCAAGCTTACGAGGCGGGGCGGACTGTGCAGTCGACCCGACACCTGGGAACCAGCGGTCAAAGATCACCGGCTGAGGAAAAAGTGGTGTGGGTCGTGGGCCACTCATACGTGAGGCGTGCCGCGGGCGTATTCAAGGCAGGTGGCATGATTCACATGGCTGGGGAATACGGGTACAGGGTGACCTTCTACGGAAGGGGCGGGCTCTGTATTGACCAGTTTCAACCTTTTTTCGAGGGTTTGTTAGGGCGGACAAGGTCACCGCCATCTATAATCATAGTGCATCTTGGGGGCAATGATTTGGTGACCACTGGTAGACGACTACTTCTCGAGGCGATACTATCCACAGTAAGTTGGTTGGCGAGAAGGGTTCCAGGGTGCACGATTGCATGGTCCCATATGATACCACGAAAGGTGTGGCGGGGGGCTAATTCAGTGTCTGCTATAAATCATTCTGTGAAAAAGGTGAATAACAAGCTTGGTAGACTGTTCCGTACAAATACGTTGCAGTCGATTCCTCATGGGTGTATCAGGGGGGACCTTATGTATCTAGAAGATGGGGTCCATTTGTCCCGGGTGGGGAATTCTTTGCTCATTGGAGACCTCGTAGCTTGGTTAAAGAGTTTACAGCATGACCTTTAGGTAGGAGTTTTGTGGGGGGTCCGGATAGCCGGTCAACTATCCGGCCTGTGGCGGTAAGGTCATGATCGGTGAGCAGTAATTGGAAGATCCCTAGGGGGGGGCGTCACCCATTACGGATGGGAGCGCCCGGGGGGAGGTGGCCATTGGCCCCTCAACGGGGAGGCGGTCCCTTCTAAGGATGGGACGCCGAAAGGAAAGGGAAGGCGGTCAAGGCCCCTCCCTGGATAGGAGGGGCTACGGGCCCCTCCTGGGAATTTCCCGGGGCCAGGACATCTGCGACGGCAGATGTGGTAAGTTGTGTGGGGTGGGGAGGGGGGTCTACGCTACCTTCTAGACACCTCACACGAGTCCTCGGACGACCAATAAGATGGCGTCGAGTTAATTGGGGCCCCCGTCAAGAAAAGGGAAATTGGTATGTGCACATGAGGTGCAGTCCTCTGTGCGGCCGCCCCTCACAAGTGAGGGGGGAGTTCTGGTTTAGGGATCTGACACCGGTTACGACCTTGCCGTTGGCCCTTAACGTTAGGATGTACAATTTCAATTTGAAAATGCATTTGTAGGATGTTAGTATCGGCTAGGAGAACCTTTGTATTAGAAATATGTTAAGGTCAGCCTAAACATCGTAATGTGGAAATGAAATTGTACATGATATGAAACTGTTATTTTAATGTTTTACTTTTTGTTTCATATTTTAATAAATACGGCCGGGAGGGTAACTCCCTCCCGCCTTCCAAAAGTTCAGAAATGTTTCCGTATTCCCATTCTTGGGGATTGTGTTGGGAGGGGGTGGCGGGTATCTCAGCCATATGGAAAGGGGCGACCACTCGGTCCCCCCGAACGTATGGTGGAGTACCCCCGATCCCCCCGGGAAGCCATCTTGGGCGGGAGGCGAGTCTCGGCTGGTATGCCCAAAGCGGCGTAGCCGGGGCGCGCTTTTTCCCGCCCAAGAGTGAGTTGTCCTAGACACTGAAGCCGCCAGCCACGCCCCCGGAGGCGGGCGGAGGCGGGTTTACGCCCGCCCGAAGAAGGATAAGAGGAGCGACAAGCCATGGAAGCATCCTCTTGTTCCTGTGCTCTGAAGCTGCACCTCCCCGCTGCACGTGAGCTCGAGACGGAACGAAGAGCCAATTTTCAAACACAATGCAACATTGAGCTCAATGTGAATTTCTAGTTAAAGGCTATTAGTTACTTCATGGATTACTTTTCTAACCACAGGACTGGATCCTAGATTCAGTCCTTGGACATCTCCTGTAAACAGTTGAGTAAAAGCGTTTTGGTTACAGTAGTGATTTTTAAGGAATATTCTTGTATTTTAAAAGTTGACAGAAATGTTTTCACATAGAATCCCCAATGTTATCCTATGGCAGGAAATTCACTTAGCTGGTAAGTAGTGTTACTGGTACTTTTTCTTACTCAGTGGTGGATCCTGGATCCAGCACTGGTGCATCACCTGTAAACAGTTGAAAGAATGCGCTTAAGTCATACAGGCTGTTTTTAAGGAATATGTTTAGTTTGTGAAATAACGCACTGAAAGAAGGAGTGATTCCACTCCTCGCCGGGTGCACTGCTTTAATGTTCAGGCATCACAGAATATGCCACACAATAAGTCTTTTGTTTTCTTCTTCTTTATTTTAATCACAATAATCCACATCTTGTTTCGTTCTTCTTACTTTTACATCTTTTCGCTCTGTCACAAGCGGGAACGCTTACAATTTAGCTTTATTCTAAATGAGGCAGAAATGCTAATCCAAGCCTTCTTCTGCGCCACGATAGCACATGTAAGCTTTGTTCATGTCTATAAAATTCATATACCCAATGCATTTCGGGCCTTTATGTTTGGCCCTTCGTCAGGGGTTATCTAAAATGCAAAATACATAATTAACTCTATGTTTCATTCGGTGACACTGAATCTTAAGTTGTAATAACATCCATATCAAAACAGAGCTGTTTCGTGAACTAACGTTTTCCCGCTAATGAACGTAGCCTACTGCTACACATTACCCTGAATACCTCTACTCTCTTCCATACCTTTCCACCTTTTTTATAATCCCAGTGTGTCCCAAAACCTCCCATGCCATCTATCTACCCTTATCCCCCCTCCAAATTACTCCTTCCTATATGCGCCTCTTACCACATACTGATATTCCATTGCTTAATGCACATTCCCCCATTCTTTTTCGTCATTGCATATGCGTACCTTTTTGCAAAATGCCCACGTTCTCGTGCTTGCGTCTGCTATCTCGTCAGACCTCTGTTAAACTCTTACGCTTTATGATGTGCACCGCCTTCTTGAGCCTAAAGTTATCCCCGCCCTTCTGTTACACCTGTACATGATTAGTCCGTTATTTTTCTTTCTTTCGCGCTGCTGTTACACCCTCCCCTCTTGTTTTGCCGCCTACAGGACCCATGGTGCAGTTCGTGTTACATTCTAAATGTCCGGCATCCTTAATACTCACTACAACATTCCGAAGTTCACCAATTCACAATGTATTCAACATAATTACCCCGCCCTCCCGTAGATGTCAACTAACGTTAGTTTTCGCCTTGATATGTGAGGTGTTTGTGTATTCGTCCCCCAAATTTTATGTATTCTAATTGCAATAACACTAATGAAACATATAACGTTCTCTGTGTACCATGCTTAATTCATGAACCTAATGAAAGCTGTTATGAACAACTGGTTAAACCATCGTCCTGCTTGTGACATTTTTAGTCCTTCATCAAATTTTGTTAAATATCTGCAATGGGTGCTCCGAGGTCTTTGGGCTGAAAAATGTCGAACTGCACTGTATGGGTATCACGGTGCACACCTTCTTTGTTTCCAATTTTGTTGTTTTAATAATTTTTGTTATCTTCTGTTGCGTGCTTCCCCGAAAAACGCGGACAGCCCTGCCACGTTATTTGAATATAACGCACTGAAAGAAGGAGTGATTCCACTCCTCGCTGGGTGCACTGCTTTAATGTTCAGGCATCACAGAATATGCCACACAATAAGTCTTTTGTTTTCTTCTTCTTTATTTTAATCACAATAATCCACATCTTGTTTCATTCTTCTTACTTTTACATCTTTTTGCTCTGTCACAAGCGGGAACGCTTACAATTTAGCTTTATTCTAAATGAGGCAGAAATGCTAATCCAAGCCTTCTTCTGCGCCACGATAGCACATGTAAGCTTTGTTCATGTCTATAAAATTCATATACCCAATGCATTTCGGGCCTTTATGTTTGGCCCTTCGTCAGGGGTTATCTAAAATGCAAAATACATAATTAACTCTATGTTTCATTCGGTGACACTGAATCTTAAGTTCTAATAACATCAATATCAAAACAGAGCTGTTTCGTGAACTAACGTTTTCCCGCTAATGAACGTAGCCTACTGCTACACATTACCCTGAATACCTCTACTCTCTTCCATACCTTTCCACCTTTTTTATAATCCCAGTGTGTCCCAAAACCTCCCATGCCATCTATCCACCCTTATCCCCCCTCCAAATTACTCCTTCCTATATGCGCCTCTTACCACATACTGATATTCCATTGCTTAATGCACATTCCCCCATTCTTTTTCGTCATTGCATATGCGTACCTTTTTGCAAAATGCCCACGTTCTCGTGCTTGCGTCTGCTATCTCGTCAGACCTCTGTTAAACTCTTACGCTTTATGATGTGCACCCGCCTTCTTGAGCCTAAAGTTATCCCCGCCCTTCTGTTACACCTGTACATGATTAGTCCGTTATTTTTCTTTCTTTCGTGCTGCTGTTACACCCTCCCCTCTTGTTTTGCCGCCTACAGGACCCATGGTGCAGTTCGTGTTACATTCTAAATGTCCGGCATCCTTAATCCTCACTAAAACATTCCGAAGTTCACCAATTCACAATGTATTCAACATAATTACCCCGCCCTCCCGTAGATGTCAACTAACGTTAGTTTTCGCCTTGATATGTGAGGTGTTTGTGTATTCGTCCCCCAAATTTTATGTATTCTAATTGCAATAACACTAATGAAACATATAACGTTCTCTGTGTACCATGCTTAATTCATGAACCTAATGAAAGCTGTTATGAACAACTGGTTAAACCATCGTCCTGCTTGTGACATTTTTAGTCCTTCATCAAATTTTGTTAAATATCTGCAATGGGTGCTCCGAGGTCTTTGGGCTGAAAAATGTCGAACTGCACTGTATGGGTATCACGGTGCACACCTTCTTTGTTTCCAATTTTGTTGTTTTAATCATTTTTGTTATCTTCTGTTGCGTGCTTCCCCGAAAAACGCGGACAGCCCTGCTTGGGAGCCCCGCCCAATGAATTTTAAGAAGCCCCGGGGGTGGAGGTTCACAGGGTTCGGGGGCCACTCTGAGCCCCCTTTACATAACTATTGCCCACGGGTGCCGATTACCAAAGAAGAAAGTGGGAACCCGGGCTTTGGTTTTTTTTTTATCGACGAGATCCACACATCCTGCATGGATTTTGTAGATTTTTAAGAAAACATTTTCTTCTTTTCTTGGGGGTCCTTGTGGGACCCCCGGAGCAGGCCTAGGGGGTCAGGGTGTTTCTACCCAGCCCCCTTTTTGCATTTTTTGCATTTCTTTTGCTGATTTCTTGTGCCTCGGTTCTACCGAGGCACAAGATGGCTGCCAACACTTCCTGATTTGGAGTGTTGACAGTCAATCAGAATACAGCTCGTGCACGGCAGGGTGCGCTTAGGATGCGCGGATCCTGCGTGGCCATAGAAAAATATGTACTTTTAAATGTGATTTTCTCAGGAAATACTGAACAGATTTACACCATTTAAGCAAAAGGCATGAGTCTGAACTGAGGACTACCTCTTTGCCAAATTTGGTGTAATTCCGTTTAGCAGTTCGGGCTGTAGCTGTGGCTAAATGTCTCTATAGAAAATTGCATTGGGAAAACACGTTTTGGGACCCCCCTTTGTTCTCGGCCCCCCTCTACATGAATCATCCTGAGACTTTCAGGATAGGAGCGAAGATTCATCAACCCGCGCCAAAGTATTCCAAATAGAATGCTGCAGATTTCCTCTGGAAAATAGGTCCTAACTATATATATATATTACCTACTGGCGGTCGCCAGTAGGTAGTTAATATTAGGATTTTTTTCAATGTTAAATCTCAAAATTCTATTTGGAATAACTTTGGCGCCGGTTGACGAATCTGCCTGAAAATTTCCTCAAAATGGCCTAGTTGAGCTCCGGTCCTTCCCTGAAAGTTTGGGGGGGGATTCGTCAAGCGGGGGCCGAGATAAAAGGGGGGCCCCAAAACGTGTTTTCCCCATGTTAATTTCCATAGGGCGGTCGATTTCACTTTTAGCCCGAACGGCTGAATGGATTTCCATCAAACTTGGCAAAATTGTAGGGACTGGTAGCCCGATGTGCCTTTGCTATGTCTCAAGATATGTGCTCCAGTGGATTTTGAGTAATTTAGGTTAAAAAAAAAAATATATCTATAGGCGCGCCCCGGTGCGCGCACCGGGGAGCGCACCGGGCGCGACACGCGACTTGCGCGCGGAAAGCTGATTGGCTCTCGGGTGTCTGTAAACATTCGAAACAGTCCGGAGCGGCCGCCATCTTGTGTCTCGGTATGATCGAGACACAAGAGGTGGCATAAATAAAAGGGGGAAATGACTATAAGGGGGCAGGGTAGACCCTCCCTGACCCCCTAGGTTTGATGTGGGGCTAAAATAGGGTCCCGCGGGGCATTTTTAAAAAAATAATTTTTTCGATTTGCGTGGGGGGAGCGCCGGGTACGCGCACCGGGGAGCGGAGCATGGGGAAAATCCAGGGTCTTATTCATGAAGGCCTTGCAACAGTTTTGCACCGCCGGTGCGTCACTTTTTGTGACGCACCAGCGGTGTAAAAAAATGCGCCTCGTTGCGCCATATGTAAAAAGTGACGCATCTAGGTAGATGCGTCACTTTGTAAACCGCTGCGCCACATTATACCTGCGTCAGGTATAATGTATGCGGAGGGGGCTTTCCCCCGCAAAAAGCCTCGTAATAGTGACGCAGTGAAATCTATGAGATTTAACTGCGTCACTTTTAGGACGCTGTTGCGTCAAAATCTTGCGCCTGCCTCACAGCAGGCGTAAGACTGACGCAAGCCCTTTCACATGGGGCTTTCCCCATGTGAAAGGACGCATTACTGGAGTTGCGTCACTTTTGTGACACACTCCATCAATGCGTCACTTTTGCGCTTACAGATACGTCAGAAATTCTGACGTATCTCTAACTCCTTACGACATGATTCGTCATACATTAAATATGACGCATCAGGAATGTCGTAAGGAGTGCGCACTGAAAAGTGACGCATCGCTGTTTTCACGCAGCGATGCGTCACTTTTCATAAATGAGGCCCCCAGTTTATTCACTGTGTCACCTCTACGACCCTTTCTTGCGTCAATACATCCCTTTTGCATTCATTACACCTGACGTAGGAATAATGTGGTGCAGGGGCTAACAAAGTGACACATCTACCTAGATGCATCACTTTGTAAATATGACTGAATAAGGTGCATTATTTACAGCACTGGTGCGTCACAAAAAGTGACGCACCGGTGGCGTTAAAGTGACACATGGCCTCATAAATGAGGCCTTTAGTCTTCTACTCATGCGTCATATTAAATTTATGACGTATTATGTTGGAAGTTCTTACAGATACGTCAGTCTTTTAAACGTATCTGTAAGCGCAAAAGTGATGTATTGCTGGAGTGTGTCTCAAAAATGAAGCAACTCCAGCAATGTATCCTTTCACATGGGGCCAAGCCCCATGTGAAAGGGCCTGCACGCCTGCTGTGAAACAGGCGTAATATTTGGGCGCAACAGTGTCATAAAAGTGACGCAGTGATATCTCATAGATTTCACTGCGTCACCTCTACGACCCTTACTTGCGTCAATACGTCCCTTTTGCATACATTACACCTGACGTAGGAATAATGTGGCGCAGGGGCTTACAAAGTGACGCATCTACCTAGATGCGCCACTTTGTAAATATGACTGAATAAGGTGCATTTTTTACTGGATTGATGCGTCACAAAAAGTGATGCTCTGGTGGCGTTAAAGTGACGCATGGCTTCATAAATTAAGCCTTCAGTCTTCAACTCCAGCAATGCATCTTTTCTTACCCTTCCACACCCCCGTTCCTTTTCAATATTTTCTTTGAATATCCACATTCCCCATATTCACTCTTCTTCTCCTTACTTTCTTTCCCAACACTCACCTTCTTTCAGTCCCCTTACTTCACTTCCTTTCTCCTCTCATATCTTTCTGTTCTTTCTTACTCATTTTCCTTTCCATTATCAATGCACTCCATTTCACTTACTCTTTTTCATTTTTTTAAGAATATAGCTCTTTGATGAGATTTGGAGGTAGTTCTGAAAAGAACTTTTTTTTTCTTCTTTTTTTTAAGAACAGAAACAAAAACAGGGAATGGAAACTGCTCAACAGGAGCCAAAAAAACTAAAAAAATTAGGGCTGGGAACGGCAGTGATGGTTCTCCAATGCTCGAACCATGAGCAGGACACTTTGCTCCCCATAGGTAAGGAGTTGATTGCAGTATCTGCATCTCAGGACAGCATTGTTAAAAGCAGGTTGAATATTTGGCACGAGCTCCTGCGATTGCCCCCTCCCAGAAGTAGTTGCTCCTCCAGTGGATGTATAGGCCCCATCACTGGGAACCTCTTGTGCCAGAGCCCTGACACTTTCCCGGGCAAAATTCTGGGGGTGCTTCCTCTCCACATGCCGGAGCATTGTAAAGTTCCCAAAAGAGTATTTTTTTGGGGGTCACCCCGTGACAGGACTTGTTTGCAGATCCTGCACTCCACTTTTGGAGCATTCACCTTTTTCTGGTAAGGTGGTATTTAAAAAAAATTCCAAATAAAATGCTCCTTCACCTTTGGCTGAGGAGGCTCTTCATTGATGAATTCAGGCTCTTCATCACTGCTGGATTCTCTGGTAGCCATGGTAAACCAAGAAAGATCCAGGAGCAAAAAACAGGTCTTTCAGTCACAAAAGTGAAAGAAGAAGTGAAGGAAATGGGTGGGGATTTCATTCTTTGTAAAAAAAACTGTTAGCAACCAATGAAAAGTGTTATTTTAAGGTCAGATGACTTGACGCGCTGACGCTGCGCGCACCGGAGCGCTTCCGGGTGCGCACACGCAGCGCGAACGTAGGCGCTTCCGGGGCGCATACGCGGCGCGAATGTAGGCGCTTCCGGGGCGCTTACGCGGCGTGAACGTAGGTGCTTCCGGGGGCGCTTACGCGGCGCGCCGAAGTGACGTCTTGATAGTTTCACGGAAATGCAAAATCATTTTCATTTCCTTATAAAAAAAAACTGCTTTTATTTGTATGGTACGAAATGTTTTGCGTTATTATTAACTTTTCATTCATATTTTTTTCACGAACGAAAGTAGCGCTCTGGGTGCGCTTTCCGGAGAGCTTACCGGAGCGCGCACACAGAGTGCCCCAGGAAAAAATGATTAAAAAAATAAAATAATAATAATAATTAATACTTACTCAAAACAGCAAATGTATACATTTCATAGGTTTGAGGCCTTATATATAGTTAGGAATTGGCATTTAAAAAACCTTGCAAATTCACTGAAAAAAACATAGGTTTCACACCAGTTATAGTTAGGAATTAGCAGTTAAAAAACCTATGAAATTCACTGAAAAAACCATAGGTTTCACATCAGTTATAGTTAGGAATTAGCATTAAAAAAACCTTTGAAATTCACTTAAAAAACCATAGGTTTCACACCAGTTATAGTTAGCTGGAAATTTTACTGACATAAAACCATTGAAATTCCCACGTTAGAGTTAGTTGGACTCACTATAACTTGCACGTGTAATGCACTGCTGATGACATCACATATTACATCACTCATGACATGGTCAGTGACATCACTCATGACATCACTGATGACACCATCCAGTGAATGTGTGCCTTTCTGAAAAATAAACATGTTTTATATATGTATATGTAAAGGTCAATGGAAGAATACATTTTTAAATAAGTGTCTTAATGGATGTTTTTTTCAGTGAATATATATATATATATATATATATATATATATATATATATATATATATATATATATATATATATATATATATATATATATATATATATATCTCCACAGATTCCTCCTCGCTTTCGCAAAAGGACGACAAGCCACACCGTGTAGATATTTTATTCGGGCACAAAAAGACGCGTTTCGAGCTCACACGCTCACATGACCACAGCATTTGTTAATCAGCTGTGATAGCAAAATAAATAATAACAAAGGAAGAAAGACTCTGTGTTTGCATTTTCACACAGGGCGCTTAACGGTGCAGTTAAAAAATTATAATATAAATTAAATAACTGGTGCACGTCTTCCAAGTGTTTGGTGTAATACATTATTTGGTCTCATGATAACAAAACGTTTAAAGCGAAAACTCGCATAATGGTATAGTACCCATTTTAACAAAGTAGAGGAAAGATATAGAAGAGAAAAAATAGAAAAGCAAGAATTAGGGCAAAAAGGAATGGGATAGAGACATGGGAGGGGAGAGGGAGAGTAAAAGAAGAGAGAGGAGGATAACAGGGTAAATTTGGGTACAGTACCAAATTATATATATATATATATATATATATATATATATATATATATATATATATATATATATATATATAATTTGGTACTGTACCCGCGTGAAGCCAGAAGAACGCGGTGCCAGGACCCGCCCTTCAAAAGTGCCCTGGGAGCTATCTGGCAACAAACTCTGCTTCATCAAGGTATTGAATACCCAGGACCTCCACGAGAACGGGACACACAGGGAGTTTCTGCCGGGTGCGGACCGTGAACTACACGGGGGAGAAGACTGAACACAGACCTCTCCATGGCTCGACGTGTCCTGAAATCGGGGATGGGGCGTGTGGGGACCTGAGGGAACCCGGACATTGTAATTTTGGAAAGATGCCTGCCGCCATTCGGCCCCCCTTGACACGGTATTCACAGCGCGCACTGTTGAACCCTGCTTTTGCAATCGTCAGGATACTGCATTCTGGGAGCTGTGGTCTCGGACCTGACTACAGCTGTATCCAATTGAGCAGGGTCAGCTGTGCTTCCTACACAGGGAGCACCGTAGAACTTTCAAGGGGGAGAAGGCACCTTACCTGTTGTGAGCGGCGTCTGAGGAAGGCGGTAACGCCGAAATGCATCATGCTGCGCAACTTCCAGTGAATAAAGGGCTCCCTCAATTATCCCTGCTGTGTCCTGTGATCACTGAGCACTGGGTGATCTTTTTGTCATAAATTCCGCGTGAAGCCAGAAGAACGCGGTGCCAGGACCCGCCCTTCAAAAGTGCCCTGGGAGCTATCTGGCAACAAACTCTGCTTCATCAAGGTATTGAATACCCAGGACCTCCACGAGACCGGGACACACAGGGTGTTTCTGCCGGGTGCGGACCGTGAACTACACGGGGGAGAAGACTGAACACAGACCTCTCCATGGCTCGACGTGTCCTGAAATCGGGGATGGGGCGTGTGGGGACCTGAGGGAACCCGGACATTGTGATTTTGGAAAGATGCCTGCCGCCATTCGGCCCCCCTTGACACGGTATTCACAGCGCGCACTGTTGAACCCTGCTTTTGCAATCGTCAGGATACTGCATTCTGGGAGCTGTGGTCTCGGACCTGACTACAGCTGTATCCAATTGAGCAGGGTCAGCTGTGCTTCCTACACAGGGAGCACCGTAGAACTTTCAAGGGGGAGAAGGCACCTTACCTGTTGTGAGCGGCGTCTGAGGAAGGCGGTAACGCCGAAATGCATCATGCTGCGCAACTTCCAGTGAATAAAGGGCTCCCTCAATTATCCCTGCTGTGTCCTGTGATCACTGAGCACTGGGTGATCTTTTTGTCATATATATATATATATATCACAAAAATCCTGTCAACACAGCCACTGCGTTGTCATTCACGCACTGCCGTCAGCAAACTTAGGAATCAGTGAGTGCGTATGTAGTAACTGGTATTGGTGTGTCAATGGTTTCTGGAATGGTAGTCTGTATTTAACACTGGATATATCAAAAGTTAGATTAGAGGTGCATCGTATTATCACATGAATGATATCTTCAGTGATGTGATCAGTGATGTCAAATGAGATGTCATCAGTGATGCCATCAGTGATGTCATTTGAGACGTCATCAGTGATGTCATCAGTGATGTCACTGACCATATCATGAATGATGTAATATGTGACATCATCAGCAGTGGATTGCGGGCGCACGAGTTATAGTGAGTCCAACTAACTATAATGTGGGAATTTCAATGGTTTTGTATGAGTAAAATGTCCAGCTAACTATAACTGGTGTTAAACCAAAGGTTTTTTTAGTGAATTTCAAAGGTTTTTTAAATTCTAATTCCTAACTATAACGATTGTGAAACCTATGGTTTTCTCAGTGAATTTCAAAGGTTTTTTAAATGCTAATTCCTAACTATAACAATTGTGAAACATATGGTTTTTTCAGTGAATTTCAAAGGTTTTTTAAAAGCTAATTCCTTTGTATATCGAGTTTGTAACCTACGATTTTTAAACTGATTTTTTTTTATTACCTGTTTTTTATAACTATTTTTTTTTCCACAAGAATAATTTTTTCAATGTATTTTTCATTTTTTTTTATCATATTGTCTTGGGGCACTCAGGGTGCGCGCACCGGTAAGCTCACCTGAGAGCGCAGCGTGAGCGCCATTTCTTCATGCGGAAAAAAAAGTATGTATTTAACTAAATGATAATGCAAGACATTCAGTAGCATCCTTATAAAAGTAGTATTTTTGATTGTAAATACCCGTATTATAACTTTAAACGTATTTCCGTAATGTTAGCAAAACGTCATTTAGACGCGCCGCGTCAGCGCCTGCGTACGCGCCCCCGGAAGCGCCTACGTACGTGCCGCGTAAGCGCCCCCGGAAGCGCCTACGTTCGTGCCGCGTAAGCGCCCCCGGAAGCGCTCCGGTGCGCGCAGCGTAAGCGCGTCAAGTCATGTGACCTTAAAATAACTCTTTTCATTGGTTGTTAACAGTTTTTTTACAACTAATGAAAACCCCACCCATTTCGTTCACTTCTTCTTTCACTTTGGAGACAGCAAGACCTGTTTTTTTCTGTCCTACCATTTTGTGTAAAGAATGGCTGCCAGAGCACCCAGCAGCAGTGAGGAGTCAGATGACTTCATTGAGGAAGAGCCTCCTCAGCCTAAGGTCAAGGAGCATTTTATTTGGAAGTTTTTTTCAATATCTGAAGGATTAAAAAAGGTGAATGCTCCCAAAGTTGAATGCAAAATCTGCAAAACTGTGCTTTCCCGAGGAGACCCTAGAAGGAAGTACAGTTTTGGCAACTACACAATGATTCGCCACGTCCAACGGAGGCACGCCCAGAACTATGCCCGGGAGAGTGTCCCAGACCTGGCACTTAATCCCCGAAGGGATGGTGCCTCTACATCTACAGAAGGAGCCACAACATCAGGGAGAGGACGTGCAGCGGAATTGGAGATGATTCCGAACATTCAACCTGTTTTTAGTGGCATTACTATAAAGTGCAAGCAATGCGATGAAATCCTTTGCTATGGTGAGCAGAGCATCAAGCTCATTGCGCGCAAGAGGCAAGAACACCGCTGCCTTGCCCAGCCCTAATTTTCCCCCTTTTTTTTGCTCCTGTTGAGCAGTTTTGCATTTCCTGTTTTTCTTTTTGTTCATAAAAAACATAAAAAAAGAAGAAAAAAACCAATTCTCAAAAAAGAGCTGTATTCTTAACAAATTCAAAAGGAGTAACTGAAGTGGAGTGCAGTGAGAGAGGGAAGGAAAATGAGTGAGAGAGCAAAGAAAGGGACGAGAGGGGAAAGGAAGTGAAGTAGGGGGACTGAAAGAAGGTGAGTGTGGGAGGTGAGTGAGGAGAAGGGGAGTGAACAAGGGGAATGAGGATAAGTGAGGAAAATGTAGTAAAGGAACAGGGGTGTAGAAGGGTAAGAAAAGAGCAGTGATTATGAGGAAAGAGTGGAGATACAGACTGGATAAAAGCAAGTGAGTGTGAGACAAGGGGAGTAAGGGAGTGAAGAGACAGAGAAAGTGAAAGAAAAAGTGAGAGTAGAGGACTGAGTGAGGGAGGAAAGAAACATAAGTGAGGGAGTGTGGCTGAGTTATAGGGAGTGAGCGTGATAGAAGAGGAGTGACAGACTAAGGGGTCGGAGAGAATGAGGCTAACAGGGAGAGAATGAGGGAAAGGGAGTGTAGAACTAAGAGGACAGAGGGAGTAAGACAAGGAGTTAGTGAAGTGGAGTAAGGAAAGTAAGGGAAGGGAAAAGAGTGAAGGAGCGAAGGAAAGGAAGAGTCAGGAAGGAAAGTAAAGGAGAAGGTCTGAAAGAAGGTGAGTGTGGGAGTGTGGCTGAGTTATAGGGTGTGAGCGTGACAGAAGAGGAGTGAGAGACTAAGGGGACGTAAAGAATGAGGCGAGCAGAGAGAGAATGAACGAAGGGGAGTGTAGAACTAAGAGGACACAGGGAGTAAGAGAAGGAGTTAGTAAAGTGAAGTAAGGAGAATAAAGGAAGGGAAAGGAGTGAAGGAGCAAAAGAAGGGAAGAGAGAGAAAGAAAAGTAAAGGAGAAAGTCTGAAAGAAGGTAAATGTGGGAGGATGGCTGAGTTATAGGGTGTGAGCGTGACAGAAAAGTAGTGAGAGACTAAGGGGACGGAAAGAATGAGGCTAACAGAGAGAGAATAAAGGAAGGGGAGGGTAAACTAAGAGGACAGAGGGAGTAAGACAAGGAGTTAGTGAAGTGGAGTAAGGAAAGTAAGGGAAGGGAAAAGAGTGAAGGAGTGAAGGAAGGGAAGAGAGAGGAAGGAAAGCAAAAGGAGAAGGTCTTAAAGAAGGTGAGTGTGGGAGTGTGGCTTAGTTATAGGGAGTGAGAGTGACAGAAGAGGAGTGAGAGACTTTGAGGATGGAAAGAATGAGGCTAACAGAGAGAGAATGAGGGAAGGGGAGTGTAGAACTAAGAGGACAGAGTGAGTAAGAGAATGAGTTAGTGAAGTGGAGTAAGGAAAGTAAGGGAAGGGAAAAGAGTTAAGGAGCGAAAGAAGGGATGGAACAGGAAGGACAGTAAAGGAGAAGGGCTGAAAGAAGGTGAGTGTGGGAATATGGCTGAGTTATACGGAGTGAGTGTGACAGAAGAGGAGTGAGAGACTAAGGGGACGGAAAGAATGAGGCTAACAGAGAGAGAATGAGGGACGGGGAGTGTAGAACTAAGAGGACACATGGAGTAAGAAAAGGAGTTAGTAAAGTGAAGTAAGGAGAATAAAGGAAGGGAAAAGAGTGAAGGAGCAAAAGAAGGGAAGAGAGAGAAAGAAAAGTAAAGGAGAAAGTCTGAAAGAAGGTGAGTGTGGGAGTATGGCTGAGTTATAGGGTGTGAGCGTGACAGAAGAGGAGTGAGAGACTAAGGGGACGGAAAGAATGAGGCTAACAGAGAGAGAATGAGGGAAGGGGAGTGTAGAACTAAGAGGACAGAGGGAGTAAGACAAGGAGTTAGTGAAGTGGAGTAAGGAAAGTAAGGGAAGGGAAAAGAGTGAAGGAGCGAAGGAAGGGAAGAGAGAGGAAGGAAAGTAAAGGAGAAAGTCTGAAAGAAGGTGAGTGTGGGAGTATGGCTGAGTTATAGGGAGTGAGCGTGACAGAAGAGGAGTGAGAGACTAAGGGGATGGAAAGAATGAGTCTAACAGAGAGAGAATGAGGGAAGGGGAGTGTAGAACTAAGAGGACACAGGCAGTAAGAGAAGGAGATAGTAAAGTGAAGTAAGAAGAATAAAGGAAGGGAAAAGAGTGAAGGAGCAAAAGAAGGGAAGAGAGAGAAAGAAAAGTAAAGGAGAAAGTCTGAAAGGAGGTGAGTGTGGGAGTATGGCTGAATTACAGGGTGTGAGTGTAACAGAAGAGGAGTGAGAGACTAAGGGGACCGAAAGAATGAGGCTAACAGAGAGAGAATGAAGGAAGGGGAGTGTAGAACTAAGAGGACAGAGGGAGTAAGACAAGGAGTTAGTGAAGTGGAGTAAGGAAAGTAAGGGAAGGGAAAAGAGTAAAGGAGCGAAGGAAGGGAAGAGAGAGGAAGGAAAGTAAAGGAGAAAGTCTGAAAGAAGGTGAGTGTGGGAGTATGGCTGAGTTATAGGGAGTGAGCGTGACAGAAGAGGAGTGAGAGACTAAGAGGACGGAGAGAATGAGGCTAACAGAGAGAGAATGAGTGAAGGGGAGTGTAGAACTAAGAGGACAGAGAGAGTAAGAGAAGGAGTTAGTGAAGTGGAGTAAGGAAAGTTAGGGAAGGGAAAAGAGTGAAGGAGTGAAAGAAGGGAAGGGACAGTAAGGAAAGTAAAGGAGAAGGTCTGAAAGAAGGTGAGTGTGGGAGTATGGCTGAGTTATACGGAGTGAGTGTGATAGAAGAGGAGTGAGAGACTAAGGGGATGGAAAGAATGAGTCTAACAGAGAGAGAATGAGGGAAGGGGAGTGTAGAACTAAGAAGACACAGGCAGTAAGAGAAGGAGATAGTAAAGTGAAGTAAGAAGAATAAAGGAAGGGAAAAGAGTGAAGGAGCAAAAGAAGGGAAGAGAGAGAAAGAAAAGTAAAGGAGAAAGTCTGAAAGGAGGTGAGTGTGGGAGTATGGCTGAATTACAGGGTGTGAGCGTAACAGAAGAGGAGTGAGAGACTAAGGGGATGGAGAAAAGGAGACTAACAGAGGGAGAATGAGGGAAAGGGAGTGTAGAACTAAGAGGACAGACGGAGTAAGAGAAAGAGTTAGTATAGTGGAGTAAGGACAGCAAGAGAAGGGAAAAGAGTGAAGGATTGAAAAAAGGGGAGAGAAAGGAAAGTAAAGAGAAGAGTAGTGAGGTTAAAGAAAAGATTATAGAGAAAGTTAATTTTGTACATCAGACTTACCTTATATGTAATGTAAATGTAATTACATATTTTCAATACATTTCATATCTGTGAAAGAGCAAAAAAATTGAATATTTTTAATATATATTTTACAATACAAGAGACAAAGTAGGAGATTAAAAGTCATAAAAGGGTAGTAAGAGATAAAGTAGGAGTGAAGGACTCAGAAAGGAAAACAAAGGAATTGTGAAGGTCAGAGAGAGTGAAAAAGAAATAGAGGAAGAGCAAATTACTAAAAGGATAATGACATGGATACATTCAGTGACAGAGAAGAAGACCAGGAGAGAGAAATGAATTGAAAGTGAGTAAGATAGTAAAGGAATGTGCATCAGGAAAACTAATGAAAGAAAGGGGAGTAAAGAAAGGGGAGTGAGTGACATAGAAGCAGGAGTGAATAACGGTGGATTAATGACAATGAGGCATGGATGGTGAGTGAGGGTGAATGTAGGGTCATATGAAAGTGAGGAGACAAGGGGAGTGAAGGTAACAGACAGGGAGTGAGGGAAGACACATGAGAATATGAGAGAACAGAGGGAGTAAGAGAAAGAGTGAATAAAGGGCAGTAAGGTGATTAAGGGAAGGAGAATGACTGAGACAGTAAAAGAAGTGAAGAAAGGGAAGAAAAGTAAAGCAAAGGGACTGGGAAAAAGTGAGTGCGTGAGGAGAGAAAGAGGAAGGGGAGTAAAGGAAGATGAATGAGAATAACTGAAGGAACTGGAGTAAGGGAACCAGGGTGAGGGAGGGTGAGTGAAGGGCAGTGAAATTGAAGAAAACTGAAAGATAGACAGAGGATAAAAGCAAGTGAGCATGAGACAAAAGAAGTGAAGGAGTGAGAGCATAGTGGTAGTGAAGGAATGAGTGGCAGAAAGGAACTGAGTGAGAGAGCAAAAAGAGGTAATTAAGGGAGAGTGGGTGAGCTTTAGGGAGTAAGCGTGATGGAAGAGGAGTGAGAGGATTGACAGAGTGAGGCTAAGAGAGACGAAGTGAGGAAAGGAGAGTGAGGATGTGAGAAGACAGAGGAAGTGAGAAAAGGAGTGAGTGAAGTGGAGTAAGGTGTGTGAGAAAAAGGGAATTATTAAAGGAACAAAGAAAAGAAAGAAGGGTAAAGTAAGTGAATTAGAGTGACTGACAGCTGGAAAGTGGTGGATGGGAGAGAGGGAAAGGGTTGTGAAGGAGTGGAGTATGAGGATAAGTGAGTAAAGTGGAATAAGAGAAGCGAGGTGAAGGAGAGTGAGAAAAGGCCAGTGAGGGTGAGTTAAAAGGAGTGATAGAGGGTGGAAATAGGTGAGTGAGCATAAGAGAAGTGGAAAATAATATATATTAGATAATACAAAATACAAAATAATTTGTACAACATGTTATATGATTTATTTTTGCTGTTCTCAGAATATATTGAATTTCACTTTAAACAGTGACTTCAATACTACTCATCATATAACAGCGGGCAAAAAAAACACAATCAAAATGATTGTGTTTAAAAAACCCATAGTACGTTTGAATAAATTATTTAAAATTTTGAAAAAACATATCTTAACTCACTTTTGATCCATGTACTTTTCCACGAGGCCAAATAGCATATGGAAAGTCCTTTTCTTTGAAAAATAGTCAACAATATTCCTAATCTCTCATTTACCCGAGTTTCTGAAAGAAAAGCTCCAACATCTTTTACATTATGAAACAATAGTTTTATTTCCACTTCTAGCTTAATTTTTACTAATATGTTCTATAATTCTCACAGCACACACTATGTGAAATACATATACTACCTCTATCAGAACTACATGTTTTTGATTATCTTCATCACTGTCACTTGGAAAGTAATTTTGAACAGCAAACTACATTTTAATAACTGCTGCAATCTTCATAGGCCAATTAACTTTCCTAAAATTTCGGTTGTAAGAACACTAGGTAAGAATTTTGTAAGTCAGAAGGCAAACGTTGTTTGAAAGTCAATTGAGTATCATTACAATGATTCCATCCTTTATGACACTTTAAATAAGCTGTGTAATGTCCTGATGTTGTTGAAGGACCATCATGGTAAATAATTGCTGCAGTTGTATAGGTTCTTCCTGAAATTGATAATTGAGAAGCCACAATTTTTTTTATTAAAGTTGCCAATTTAGTTCCATCAGGTCTACATCGTTGGACTATTAAAATTACATACTGTCCATATCTTTGTATAAATAATGTAGATAGTATTGCAGATTTACATTGAGTACAGAGCATACTTTGATTTGCTTGTCGAACTAGATTATTAAATGACACTGTTTTGCAGTCTGGTAAAGTCAAATATATAAATCTTTCAGTGTCTATTGTAGTACTACTTGAAAAGGAGCAATTGTCGCAGTCATGCTGCCATTTATAAGAAAGGCCAAAAAGATTTTCTACATCTACACCTTCATCTTGCAAAACAACGACCATATACATTAGAAATTCCTGACAATCTTGCTGAATATTCTGTGAAAATTGTTTTTGACCAGAACATATGTCTAAAACATTTCGAATTTCAGAAACACTTTGCATTTTTGTTCTATCACTGCTACATTTGTCAAACACAGAATTTAATAAACAACAAAATGTTTGATCACGATTTTCAGCAATCTGTTCTTGTTCAGTTTGGAGAAAAAAACAACGTTAACCACTACATTAGCATAGCAGTTGACACCAGAACTGTTTTCAAACTGAAATCCAACAACATCTTTACCTGAATCCTTTTCCTTTCTGCTTACAAATATTGGTTCATCTACTTTTTTTCTTTTTGCTACTACTTCACTACAATTTTTCTCATTTCTTCTTTTTCAGACTACCACACGCTTTCCAAATAGAGGATATTGAGGTAAATTTGGAGCATACTCTCTTCTTAACCTATTATATTCATTTACACAATTTAGATCTCCATTTACCTTTGTCTCATCAAAATCAATCAAGTACAATCCAGATAAAGTTCTGACTCGAGATAAAGCAACATATGCCATACCCTCCTTAAACACAGAACTTCCAATATTCACGAAAGCAGTATCCACACTTAAACCTTGAGATTTATGAATAGTCACTGCATATGCCAAAGAAACAGGAAACTGTTTTCGGCGGACATATAAATCTTTCACAAGCAAAAATTGTGCAGAACAACGACTAATTTGTTGTACTTCTTCAATACCATCAAATTTAATATTTATAAATTCAATTCCATCTCTATTTCGGTAATTCACAAAATCAACAACATGACCTATTGCTCCATTTACTAACCCTCTTTCCACATGTAAATTCCGTCGTAAAATTATACGACAATTTAAACATGCATACAGAGTCTTTTCCAAACCAGCAGTTTTAGATATGGTCTTCTCTAAAGAATCCAATTTTGATTTCAACTTTTCAGACAAAACAATAGTTGCTCCTTCATGTTCTATTTTATCAATAGCTTCCAGTTTCACAATCTCTTGATTTTCTAATTTTAACATTTTGTTGTTGAAGATTGAACATTCTATTAGAGTTGGCATCAAGCATATAACAGATTTGTTTTCAGGAATTTTCATAAAAATATTCTCTGGGAGAATGTTTTCTTTTGGAAACAAATTTGAAATTAATCGTCCATGTAAAGCTTCTTTGCCATGCTCAGTTAGTTTTCCAATTCTAACATCTTGTAGAATATTTTTATAATCTTCATCCTTTGCCTGTCGCATATTTTGAAGCAGTTCTGCATATTTGAAATGTAACCATATGGTAACATTTCCAATGCTTCCTAGGCACTTCCTGGTATCTTCATGTGTAAGCATTTTAGACACTGGCTGTCCTTTCACTGGAGTTAGTTGCAGTAGATCTCCAAAAACGATGATGTGTTTGCCTCCAAATAACACATCATACTCTGTTTTAAGAATTTCTTGCATTCTTAAATGCACAAAAGCAAGCATTACATTTGATACCATGCTACCATGCTTACTTCATCAATGATAAGAAGTTTCATTTTCTTTCGGACTCTTGAAACTTCCCAAAAAGCTTCTCCAGATAGCTTGTGGTATTGTAATTTATTATCATGCTCTACTGGCAGCATCAATAAGCGATGTAAAGTAATCCCTTTAATGTTGTGTGCTGCCAACCCAGTTGGATCGGTAACAACACAAGACAGCGATGACTCCGGTCTTTTCTGCAGATACGTTGCAATTGCTTTAATCAGAAAACTTTTTCCAGTTCCTGCTTCTCCACTCACGTACAGTCGAACAGGTATAAATAATGTACATAAGCACTCTTTTTTTCATGAGATAAACCATGCTCAATGTGTTCTGTAACTTCATCATATATTTGCCTCTGCTCAATATTTCGGTTTTTCCAAATCTTCTAAGTTAACTACATCCTCCTGAACTAGTTCCATGGCTCCTATCCACTTCATCCATAGCAGGGGCAGCTTCATTTTTTATAATTGGTCCTCCTGGAGGATCCTGACTCAATGAAGCAGAACTCTGACTGTCTTGAGAACTGTCTCTAGCAATCTCTGCTGCAATTGTTGCTTCTTGCTGTATTTCCTCGTTCAACATTTGCAGATAATTTGAAAAAACAGGACATTCTATGGTATCCTTGGTTGCATTGAAGGAATCTTCATAAGTAAGAAAATCTCCAAGTAGTTCCTCTTCTCTACGCCAAGGCTTAAAGAGTTGCAAAAGACCTAAGTAATAAAATTCCCTTTTTTCTGGAGATTCACAACTCAATTTTCGGTGATTAATCAAATGGCCTTTTCTTTGTTTCACTAGACAGCCTTCACATCCAATTACAGCATATACACCTTTATTGATGTCTTCTGTGACGTTCCTCTTAAAAGTATAGGTTTGCAGAACTTCATAGAGACAAACGTTCTAAAGATGACTACTTCTATTTGGATAGTATGTATTTAACATGTTTGTCTTCAAAATATCTGTACTGTCTGGTTCTTTCTCCGCCAAATACTCAATTTCTTGTACAGATTTCAAAACTCGGTTTTGTGTTGCAGCAAGACCTAGACTCACCCAAATGATGGTTCTAGATTTGGCATATAGACTTGCTGATGATAACCGATCAGAACATTCATATGCTCCAATTTCTCGATGCGACAACATCTTCAGACTGTAACTGTATAATTTCTTGCTTAGACTCTTTTCATGTGAAATTTCCTCCCACATTTCCTTCAGTTCCGTCTTGTCTGATTTTGTGATGTAAGACGTCACATATCGAGCCACAGCAATAGAGTTATCAGCAACATATTGAATATCCATGTTAGCATTCCACATGGACAAAATGACTGGGTTGTAGTCATTTATGTATTTGGACTCCTCATTTCTTCTTAGGTTGTATGTATTTTTGTGCGATTTTCTTGTCACAGTATGTCGTAGAGAAGACATAAAATTATTCACTCTTCCTTTCGATGTTACTGGACGTGGAAATGCAAAACGACATTTCGTGTAGAACTTGTCCTTGGATTTGTATTTTCGACGACAGTATTTCCTCACCGATGGGTTTGAAAGCGTAAAACTTGATGTCTTAAATTGTTTTCTTCTGTACTTTTCGGAACAGCACATGTAGAATACTGCTCAATGAAACTCATCACTTTCTCATCTGAATCTGTTCCAAATTTTGGTGCATCTTTAATCCATAGCAGCATATGTATGTGAGGAGCACCTCTTGCTTGATACTCCTTTCTCCAAAAGAAATCCAACACCTCTCCAAGCGGAGGATTTTTTTGTTTGTAATAAAATACATCATAGCTTCAAACCTATGATTGAAATACCTGCATACATTAACTGGATCCAAAGAGCACAGTTCTCCAGGTGTCTTGTATTCAATATTTTCAATGTTTTATTTGCCTCTCTTAGAAATCCAAGTAAGTCTTCCCAAGCATACTCAGCACAGCTAAGAGTGAGGAACCATGTAGTAGTTCCTCAGTTTCTTAGCATACATTTCAATTCCCCATGACGACGGTACCAATACTCGTTAGTACCACGCTGACATGCCATGAGATTAATCAGCTGAGATTCCAAAAGACTGTCTTGCAGTTTCACTTTATCCATAAAGTCCCTTGCCGAAACATTTTGTAGATGTGCTCCACTTTTCAGTATATGGTTTACTGTATAAGAAAGTCCAGACAAGTCACTCTCAAACAGTAGATGGAACAAATATGGAATACATTGACGAAAACTTGGATCTTTTGCATATATTCTTGAATTCCGGTATTCAGATGCAGGAATTTGAACAGGTCGGTCGTCATATCGTCCACCTTCACCTGTTGGGAATAACTGTGGAAAACAACGAGCTTCCAAACTTTCTTCCCATACACTAATGGGACTTCCTTTGGCTTCTTTCATTTGAAACAAGTCAATAGCCTTCCCCATTACTTCTTTGGAATGCAATGGATGAACACTATAATGTTCATAAATTTCTTCACTTCTAGAGACATCAACTTTTTCAATTTGCCCAGCTGAGAAATCAGTGTTGTCTTCTACAGTTGTTTCCTCTTCTTCTACATACACATTTTTATAGTACTGATTATTTTTTAGCAGATACAACGTTGCCTTCTTGACTTTCCTAACATCCACTAATTCTTGCCAGAATTTCTTACTCTTTGTCGGAACACCATTAACTAGAATAACCAGAGGTTCCTCTTCTACTTTTTCGACACCAATTGTTTCAATATTTTTCTTAAAATCTAGAGGCAAAAAAACAACTCTTCCCTTTAATCCTCTCTGTAAATCTGAAGGAGGCAATTTCCCTGTCTTAGGCTCCATGCGAACAATAGCTTGAAAAGGATGCACTATTTGAATCAGAATAGACTCATACGTATTTAAATCCATCAGTTCAGAAGGAATTTCTACCAACTCCAGATTATTATGAACAGCTCTAGCTGGCATTCTGTTTTCATTTGATTTATTATAACAATATTTACAAATACGTTGATCAGAACCCAAATCAAAACAATTTTCTACCAACAAATAAGTTGCAAAATCCTTCCACTCATTATTATTTATCTTTTTGCTTTTTACATATAAATCAACTAATCATGTTTGATGCTTATAATGAGTTCGTCGACAACACACACAAGTAAAATTAGGCATTTCACTTGAATTGACCTTAAAATTTGTAATTTCATGTTCAAATTTTTCTGTACTTGAAATCTCTACATTCTCTTCTACATTACTTTCTATTACTGTATTAATTTCTGCACTGTCCTCTTTTCCACCACAGTAACAAAACTCAATTTCTTCACAAATGTTTTTCACATCTAATTCTGTTCCATGCAAAAGAGCACTGTTTAACTTTTTTTGGTTTAAGTGCTGGACTTTTTGCATAATACAACCTTCTCACTAATTTCCTCACTTTATTATGAGGCACTGCTAACATCCTAAAATGGTGAAAAGCACTCTGACATACTTTTCTTGAAAGACAAGCTAGTGAATGCCCATGCAAACCTGTTTTTTCCTCTCACTTTACAAGGATCTAGCTCTTGTAAAATTTTTATTTTTTGTTTTACACTTTTCTTAGTATATGTCTGTAAGAAACTGCGAAACAAATCAATTGAATCCTGTCGCACACTACAAATACTACTACAATTCCAAAAATACTCAGGAGCCTTAGGACATCTCTCTATAACTTCATCAGCTAACACCTCTTCTGTATTCCTAGGCACAATCTTTTCTTTTTCAACCGGACAACCGTCCTTCACCTCATATGCTCGACCACTGGTGTCAACTGCATGCACCAAATCATTATCCTAAAAGTAACTTTCTTCATTAAAAAATGGCTCACAACTTGAACAATGCTTCCATTCTCCAGAAAAAACATCACAAAAATGAGTCCGATTAATTACTCTCCTCCACTTACATTTTGATTTGAACACATTGATTACTTTATCTAGTGTACGAATTCTATTCATTACTAAACTAAACAATTTATTTTTCACTTTAAATGCTTCATCCACAATCTTAACTATGTTTTTTTTTTCTTGTAAAAAGCAGTTTTTTTATACCTCTTTACATTTTTTAATAAATTGCTTATAATTCTGTTGTAAAACATTCGTCTATGAATTTCAATAAATTGAGTTGTTCTTCTATTGGTATAGAGAACATCATCTCTTTGTAGAGATCTAACATTTTTTGAAGGACACACTTTCTCCTTTGAAATTAAAGGTGTCTTACTTTTCGTTGAAGTCACATGTTTTATTTTTTGACATTTCAATAAGTTCCTGAGAACATTTTTAGTTTGCTTACCAGGAGCATTATTTTTTTATCACTGAAGATTTTGTTTTGGATGAGTCTTTTATTTTTCTTTCCTTAGACCTTAAATCCTTTTTATACTGCTTTTCACGTCTTTGTTTGGATGGCATATTGTTTTTCCTTTGTATAGATGATTATAATCTGTGGTAAAGAAAAAATAACATATTATAGACCACTACAAACATATTACATAGCAATTATAATAAGTAAACAATATAAACACTAGTATACAACAAAAGGCTGATTTACATTACATGTGCTTTGCTTTGTGTCAAAAATGATCATGTGCCTAAGATCACACTGTGAGTGAAGCTTGATTCACCCATCAGTGTGATCTTAGGCATAGATACACATACTGTTTGCAGAGAGAAACATGGTAGATTATATGTAACATTCTGATCATGTGCCTAAGATCACACTGTGAGTGAAGCTTGATTCACCCATCAGTTTGATCTTAGCCAGAGACACACATACTATTGGCAGAGACAGACGTGGTAGATTATATGTAACATTCTGATCATGTGCCTAAGATCACACTGTAAGTGAAGCTTGATTCATCCATCAGTGTGATCTTAGCCAGAGACACACATACTGTTTGCAGAGACAGACATGGTAGATTATATGTAACATTCTGATCATGTGCGTAACATCAAACTGTGAGTGAAGCTTGGTTCACCCATCAGTGTGATCTTAGGCATAGACAAACATACTGTTTGCAGAGACAGACATGGTAGATTATATGTAACATTATGATCATGTGCCTAAGATTACACTGTGAGTGAAGCTTGATTCACTCATCAGTGTGATCTTAGGCAAAGACACACATACTGTTTGCAGAGACAGACATGGAAGATTATATGTAACATTCTGATCATGTGCCTAGGATCACACTGTGAGTGAAGCTTGATTCACCCATCAGTGTGATCTTAGCCAGAGACACACATACTGTTTACAGAGATAGACATGGTAGATTATATGTAACATTCTGATCATGTGCCTAAGATCACACTGTGAGTGAAGCTTGATTCACCCATCAGTGTGATCCTAGGCAGAGACACACATACTGTTTGCAGAGACAGACATGGTGGATTATATGTAACATTATGATCATGTGCCTAAGATTACACTGTGAGTGAAGCTTGATTCACCCATCAGTGTGATCCTAGGCAGAGACACACATACTATTGGCAGAGACAGATATGGTAGATTATATGTAACATTCTGATCATGTGCCTAAGATCACACTGTGAGTGAAGCTTGATTCACCCATCAGTGTGATCTTAGGCAGAGATACACATACTGTTTACAGAGATAGATATGGTAGATTATATGTAACATTCTGAGCATGTGCCTAAGATCACACTGTGAGTGAAGCTTGATTCACCGATCAGTGTGATCTTAGCCAGAGACACACATACTATTGGCAGAGACAGACATGGCAGATTATATGTAACATTCTGATCATGTGCCTAAGATCACACTGTGAGTGAAGCTTGATTCATCCATCAGTGTGATTTTAGCCAGAGACACACATACTGTTTGCAGAGACAGACATGGTAGATTATATGTAACATTCTGATCATGTGCCTAAGATCACACTGTGAGTGAAGCTTGATTCACCCATCAGTGTGATCTTAGGCATAGACACACATACTGTTTGCAGAGACAGACATGGTAGATTATATGTAACATTCTGATCATGTGCCTAAGATCACACTGTGAGTGAAGCTTGATTCATCCATCAGTGTGATCTTAGGCAGAGACACACATACTGTTTGCAGAGACAGACATGGTCGATTATATGTAACATTTTGAGCATGTGCCTAAGATCACACTGTGAGTGAAGCTTGATTCATCCATCAGTGTGATCTTAGCCAGAGACACACATACTGTTTACAGAGACAGACATGGTCGATTATATGTAACATTCTGATCATGTGCCTAAGATCACACTGTGAGTGAAGCTTGATTCATCCATCAGTGTGATCTTAGGCAGAGACACACATACTGTTTGCAGAGACAGACATGGAAGATTATAAGTAACATTCTGATCATGTGCCTAAGATCACACTGGGAGTGAAGCTTGATTCACCCATCAGTGTGATCTTAGGCACATGACCAGAATGTTACATGTAATCTACCATGTCTTAAAAAACACGTACTTCCATATTTTTAAAGACATCAACTAAGCATACCTTTTTACCAGAAAACATTTTCTATAGTAAATTGTTTTTCACACAAAGCACAGCCCTTTTAAATGACATGGTCGATTATATGTAACATTCTGAGCATGTGCCTAAGATCACACTGTGAGTGAAGCTTGATTCACTCATCAGTGTGATCTTAGGCAGAGACACACATACTGTTTGCAGAGACAGACATGGAAGATTTGAATTTGAATTTGAAATTAAAAACATTTGTACAGCGCTCGCATACCCAGCGGTTTCATGGCGCTAGTGGTGAACAGTGGACGGCAGCAGCTAAGAGATTAGGTCAGATAGGCTTGTGTAAAAAGGAAGGTTTTAGGATTCTTCCGGAACAGAAGGTAAGAAGGTGAGGTGCGTAGGGTAACCGGAAGGGAATTCCAAAAAGTTGGAGCCAGGACAGCGAATCTCGCTCCGCCCGCCCTCTGCTTTTTAAAGCGAGGGATGGTAAGAAGGGCCAAATGGGCCGAGCGAAGTTCTCTGCCTGGACAGTATGGCTTAATGAGAGAGCAGATGAACTCGGGGGCAGTGCCCGATCTGGCCTGATACGTGAGGCAGCCAAGTTTAAACAGGGCACGCTCTCTCACAGGGAGCCAGTGCAGTGTTTTGAGTAGTGGAGTGACCCGATGATATTTAGGTAGGCCATGGATCAGGCGGGCCGCCTGGTTCTGCACCAGTTGTAATCGATGGATCATGTATGCAGGGGCCCCATTATAGACTATGTTGCCGTAGTCTATACGGGACAGTACCATGGCCAACATAATAATTTTTAAAGCTGAGGGAGAAAAGAAGCGGGAAACTTTTCTAATTACTCTAAGGGAAAAGAAACATGAAGAAACCACGGAGCTGACTTTTGGGTGGACAGTGAGCTGGGGATTAAGAAGGATTCCCAGGGTTTTTACTTTGGACACAGGAAGTGGAGGGACACCAAGGGAAGGGGGCTAAAAGGAAGAGAACCATGGACTGCAGCCACTTCCGGTCAGGACCAGCTCGGTCTTGTCCGGGTTAAGTTTGAGGTGGCTGCAGTTCATCCAATCTTGAATGAACGTCATTACTGTTTGGACGTTCAGGGCAGATGAGGGTGAGTGAGACAGATTGAAGATTAACTGGAGGTCATCCGCGTAATTGAACACGGTGACCTCCAGTTGCTGTAACATAAAAATAAGGGGAAAAATATAGAGGTTGAACAAAATAGGGGAGAGTGATGAGCCCTGAGGGACCCCGCACTCTACCTTACGAGAGGCCGCCGCAAAGCCAGTCAAATGGACCGCTTGAGTTCTCCCAGCAAGAAAGGACTCCAGCCAAGAGAAGGCTAAGCCTTCTATGCCCGCCGCCCTGACACGGTTAAGGAGGATGGAGTGGTCCACCGTGTCAAAAGCGGCGGATAGATCTAGGAGAATCAAGGCTTGCGGAAGGTTGATGTCGATACCTCACGCAGCTTGTCCATGACTGAAATGACCACTTTCTCTGTAGATTGCAGGGGACGGAAACCGGCTTGACAGGGGGAGAGGCAGTGATTTGCCTCAATATGAGTGCTCAAAGTGGAGGTGATATGAGTTTCAAGAACTTTTGCAAGGTAAGGGAGGAGTGAAATAGGGCGGTAATTGGAGGGGGAGGAAGGATCGGCATCCAGTTTTTTTAGGATTGGGATGACAACCGCCGATTTGTGTGAACTGGGAACAAGACCATGTGTAAGTGAATCATTAAGGAGGGTCAGAGGGGGAGTGGGACAGGCTAAGTAAACTTCCCTGAGGATACAAGCAGGGGCAAAGTCCTGGGGAGAGCCTGATTTGACCCGATGAAGCAGAGGGAGGAGGGTGTCAGTGGTTAGTAATGGGAAATTAGTCAGTTTTACAGTGGTGGGGGGAGGGGAAGGGTCAACAAAAGTGGAGGAGGGCAGAGGGATGTTGTGTTTAATTTCGACAACTTTGTCTATGAAAAACTCGTTGAGCGAGTCACAGAGGGATTGGGAAGGGGGGATGGTAACCGTGGCTCTAGTGGATGAGGCAAGTTCATGGACAGTGGAAAAAATTTCCTTCGATTGGGACTCAGCGATCATTATCCTGTTGGTGTAATATTCGGTTTTTGCTTCCAGGATGCTTTTTTTATAGGTTTGCAGAAAAGCCAAATAGATTGTCTTTTGGGCAGGGTCATAAGTTCTTCTCCAGGCTCGTTCGGCCCTTCTTGCAGCTAGTTTTTTTTCTTTAAGGTCGGAAGTAAACCAATGATTGGCTGCGTGGGCCCGTTTGATTATATGTAACATTCTGATCATGTGCCCAAGATCACACTGTGAGTGAAGTGTTGGATTCCTTCCACTTAGCACACACACTACAGCAGGAAGGAAGTATGTTCCAATCCACTTCCCCGACCCACAGGTCACTCACAAGATGTCAACCATGAGTGTACCAATGAACCAGAAAAGGGGGTGGAATTTGAGGAGACACCAAGTCTTCCACCCCTGTAGCACAAAGAGTTCCCTGCTCCCTTCTCCACGCTTCTGCACCTGGACAAACAAAGAATACACACTTCACAACGTCATATACCTTACCCAGATACCCCAACACCAGTGACCATGTCCTACTAAATCAATCACATTGCACTCACCAGTTGAGGGTACAGGCTTGGCTTCGTGAAGAAATAGGTCAGCAGGTAAATCTGGACCAAGATAACGTCTCTTGGTAACAGGCAATAGAACAGTACTAGTAGGGTGTCTCTCTTCACGTCTTGGTATTAGGGGAAAAACATGCCTCAGCTTCGGCATGAACAAAAAAACCCTACCCGTTTCACTACAAACGTTAAAACCGTCACTTCAGTTAGGACAATGAGTAACGGTGTTGCAAGCCGTCCATACCGGCGCTTGAGATCGGTACCTAATCGCAGAATGACCTAAAACATCATTTCCGCGCACAACGACATGGAGCGGTGTGACGAGGAGCCGCGCAACAGGAAACTAGTTGCAAAAACAAACACCGCGACTCCCCCGCACCTTGCTGCTCCGAAACAAGTTTCGATGAAGTCACTAGACGGGAGGGGAAATAGGAGCCCCCAGAACCCCCCAGCCCAGAATATGAACGGAAAATTCGCTAGGCACCGGGACGGAACAGAAGGCAGGGAAAAAGGACACTAACTAACTAAAGAAGGAAGGCGAGGGAAGGAAAGGGATTCAGGAGCCCACGACTGGAGCTCCAGAAAGGGATCCACAATTCTCATGAGCCCGTGAGAATAATCAAAAAAGCTCCAGCAAACACAGGAACCAGGGAACAGCAACCAGGAACCCAGACATTAGCAATAACAAGCAAAGACAGTAAGGTAGGACTGACCTATATCCCAAAACTGGTAGGTCATGTGATAATAGTTCATGGTCACTGAATTAGGACTAGACCCGAATCCTAACAGTATCGCCCCCCAATGATCCTCCCCACCGGGTGGGGTTTCATGGGATGTTGTCTATGGAACAACCGGACTAAGCGAGGTGCATGTACCCCCCTAGCCGGCTCCCACGTCCTATCCTCAGGTGCATATCCCTTCCAATCCACCAGATAATATAGGTGTCCCCTCCTACGCTTGAAATCAAGAATAGTCTGGACCTCAAACTCTTCCTGACCATCGATCACCAAGGGAGCGGGAGGGGGCAGCACCTGATCCGAAGGGACATAAGGTTTCAACAATGATGTGTGGAATACGGGATGGACTTTATAGTCCAGTGGCAACTGGGGCTTCATAGCCATCGGGTTGATCACCTGAATAAACCGGAAAAGGGCCCACAAACCGTGGTTGCAGTTTACAGGACCCCTGCATTCTCAGATTACGAGAAGCTAGCCAGACCTGGTCACCTACCCGATAACAGGGGGCAGGGGCCCTATGCCGGTCTGCCTGCAATTTCATATCCACCTTTGCCTCCTGCAACCGCACTCTTGCCACCTCCCAGATGTCACTCAACCTCTTACATATGTCATCAATGGTCATTCCCAAGGCGGCATGCAAACTTAATATAGGCAAATTCCGCTATGGGAAGAGCAGTCACCCAGTCACATGACAGGGATGAAATCAGGCACCTCAGGTACTGTTCCATGGTCTGGTTGGTGCGCTCGGTCTGACCATCGGACTGCGGATGATACGTCGATGACAACCGTATTTCCGTCTTGAGCACCAGACAAAGCTCCGTCCAAAAATGGGACACGAACTGAGCCCCTCTGTCGGATATTACTACAGATGGTAAGCCATGTATCCTCACAACCGAGGTCATAAACACCAAAGCCATCTCCTTCGCCGTAGGGATCTTAGATAGCGGGATGAAATGTGCCATTTTCGTAAATAAATCTACCACCACTAAAATGGCGGTAAATCCCGACACGGATGGAAGGTCGGTTACGAAATCCATACTGATGGTATGCCAAGGAGTAGGAGGGACCTCTAAGGGCTGCAAAAGACCAGAGGGCTTACAGTGAGAAGGCTTACTAATGGCACAAACAGGGCAAGCGGTCACATAACTCTGGATATCTCTCGCCAAAGTCTCCCTCCAGAACCATCTCAAACATAACTCCTTCGTCTTCCACATCCCAGGATGTGCCACCAATGCAGAAGAATGACACCACTCCAAAACCATCTCTCTCAAGACAGGGAGAACAAACAACCGACTCTCATGATACAACAATCCATCCTGAGATACAACCTGGGGCAATGCTAACCAAGGAGCCAAATCCATCTGACGTAACCACTCTCTCACCAGAGAAGGGAAGTCATCAGCTGTTACGACTCCAATGATCCTCTCACCATCAATCATCGGTCTATCTTCCTTCAAGGGACTCGCTTCTCTCAGATCAACATGGATCCAGGAAAGAGCGTCAGATTTGATCTGCTGTGCTGCAGGTCTAAAAGTTATCACAAAGTCATATTCATTAAAGAATAGGACCCACCGCATCTGACGCGGAGTCAAAGCCCTGGCAGACCGAAAAAACTCCAGGTTTTTATGGTCAGTATAGATCGTAATGGTATGTCGGGCGCCCCATAAATAATGGCACCATTCCTCGAAGGACAGCGTCACAGCCAATAATTCCCTCTCCGCCACAGTATAGTTGCGCTCCGCCGGAAGTAAGGTCTTAGAAAAAAAGGCAATCGGGTGCATATGGCCGGTACCCTCCTCCCATTGGGATAACACCCCACCCACCGCACACGACGAAGCATCCGTTTCAACAAAGAACGGCAGGGCAGGATCAGGATGCGTCAATACTGGTGCTGACGTGAACTTCCTGTTTAACAGCTGGAAGGCGTCCTGAGCCTCAATAGACCAAACTAAGGGAACCCCCGTCCTCAACAAGCGGGTCATGGGTGCCACTACGTCGGAAAAATGTGAAATAAAATGCTGATAAAAGGTGGCAAACCCTAAAAGCACCTGAATGTGCTTAACTGTAGATGGTATAGGCCAGGTCACAATCGCCTGTATCTTCTTTGGGTCGATTCAAATTCCTTCTGCTGAGATAATGAATCCCAAGAACTCCACCTCAGAGGTGCTAAACTGACACTTTTCAAGTTTGGCATACAGTTGATGTTCCTGCAATTTCTGTGGCACTTGTGTCACATGATCTTGATGTTCAGTACCGGTCTCGGAAAATATGAGAATGTCATCCAGATAGATGATGACAGATCTATCCAGGTACTCACTAAGGATCTCATTGATGAAGAACTGAAATGCCGCTGGCGCATTGCATAAGCCAAACGGCATTACACAGTATTCAAATAAACCATGTTTGGTCTTAAAAGCCATCTTCCATTCATCCCCGGTTCGAACACGGATAAGATGGTAAGCCCCCCGCAAATCCAATTTGGTAAACACCATGGCCTTGCGGAGCTGGTCTAACAATACGGGGATGAGTGGAAGAGGGTATTTGTTCTTCACCGTGGCCTTGTTTAAGGTCCGATAGTCCACACAAGCCCTCAACATCCCCTCCTTCTTCGGTATGAAGAAGATCGCTGATGACAGAGGCGAACAGGAGGGACGAATAAAACCCAATTTCAACATCTCATCTAGATATTCCTTGAGATGCAGCTCTTCGGGTTCTGATAATGCGTATATGCGGCTGCATGGCAGAGGAATACCGGGCACCAAATCAATCCTACAGTCGAATGACCGGTGCGGGGGAAGACCCTGAGCCTGTCCTTTATCAAAAACATCTTTGAAAGCGGAATACTGCGGTGGTACTGAGCCCACCTCCGTCACCGCACAAGACAAAGGGGTGATCCGTTCACTGGCCTCTTTTTAGCAATGTTTCAAACAAAAGGTGGAATCCAGCATCACCAAACGCTGCACCCAATCGATCTTAGGATTGTGTTCCTGCAACCAAGGAACCCCCAACACCAAACCGAAAGAAGGGGCGTCTATTAAGTCAAAAACCACTGTTTCAGTATGCCCATTGTCGCACAGTGACCGTAAAGGAACGGTTTGACGGGTAATACACCCTGATGTCAGTTCAGTCCCGTCTATGGCTCTCACCGGCTCTGGTTGATCCTTGTAGTGACAGGGAATCCCTTGTTTATCCACCAGAGAAATATCAATGAAGTTTCCAGTGGCACCGGAACCCAACAACACGGACACCGGCACTCGATTGTGCATGGAAAGCAGAAGATGGGCAGTAATAATGAAATGCCTAGGTGCCAGATCTATTGCCCCCAGTACCTCATACTGTCCCCTCAGCTCCTCCTTCTTATTCGAGCGTCCTTCCACCTGGACAAATGCTACCTTCTTCTCATACCCAAGTCTTGACGGTTTGACAGGGCATTCCCTGGCAAAATGGCTCCCTGACCGCAATACAAACATAGATTCAACTCTCTTCTCGTTTTCTTTTCCTCAGGAATCAAGGGCCCTCTTACTCCTCCTATCTCCATAGGTTCGGGTGCTGTCTTATGCTCCCCAAGTGGTTTAACTTCAGGTTTCATAAAGCTACCCCTGGATACCTGTAAACGATTACGGTCCCCACGCCTCTCCGTTAGTCGATGGTTTAGTTTTACAACAAGATCTATGAACGCAGCACAGTCATCGGGTGGATCCACCATCTGTGACACCACGTCCTTGAGCTCCTCACATAGACCCTGATAAAACACGGAGGTCCGCTTCTCCATCGGCCAATGAGTCTCGGACACCAACCGGTTAAACGAGGCTATGTATGTTAATAAATCCTGTCTGCCCTGCCGTAACTTCAATAGCTCCGTATCGCTCGCTTGCATAAAAGCATGCTTAGCGAATAATCCCCGCATCAACTCCTTGAAAGCCTTATAATTATACAGCACTCGGTCATCGCTCTCTACCAAGGGAATAGACCACTGAGCAGCGTTGCCAGCCAAATATGAGATAGTGAAAGCGACTTTGGCAGAGTCATCGGGAAAGGCACCTGGCCTACACATAAAATTTAATTGGCACTGGTTCATAAACATCCCAAACTTATCACTGTCCCCAGTAAACTTCTAAGGGGGAGCCAAAGGAACAGGAACAGGGGATGTCACGGTAACAGCTATAGGAGCCCCGCCTCCACTGGTACTCTGTCCCGCCCCTCCTCCATACTGGAATGTTGCAGGCTGTATAACAGGTCCATGCCCCCTAGTTTGTGACTGTTCTCTAGCCCTCACAGCCCCCAGTTCCTGTCTTAAGCCCACATTTTCCTGACGTAAGTCCTGTACCTGAGCCTGTAAAGCCGCTAGAGCCCCAATTACGTCCTGCATGATAGGGACATCAGCGCCCTCACCCGGGAGAGCCCCTGTATCCACATCGATACCCGTCCAGGCAGTGTGATATTTCGTGGGCTTGTTATTCTGTTGGATTCCTTCCACTCAGCCCACACACTGCAGGAACGAGGTATGTTCCAATCCACTTCCCCAACCCACAGGTCACTCACAAGATGTCAACTATGAGTGTACCAATGAACCAGAAAAGGGGGTGGAATTTGAGGAGACACCAAGTCTTCCACCCCTGTAGCACGAAGAGTTCACTGCTCCCTTCTCCACGCTTCTGTACCTGGACAAACAAAGAATACACACTTCACAACGTCATATACCTTACCCAGATACCCCAACACCAGTGACCATGTCCTACTAAATCAATCACATTGCACTCACCAGTTGAGGGTACAGGCTTGGCTTCGTGAAGAAATAGGTCAGCAGGTAAATCTGGACCAAGATAACGTCTCTTGGTAACAGGCAATAGAACAGTACTAGTAGGGTGTCTCTCTTCACGTCTTGGTATTAGGGGAAAAACATGCCTCAGCTTCGGCATGAACAAAAAAACCCTACCCGTTTCACTACAAACGTTAAAACCGTCACTTCAGTTAGGACAATGAGTAACGCTGTTGCAAGCCGTCCATACCGGCGGTTGAGATCGGAACCTAATCGCGGAATAACCTAAAACGTCATTTCTGCGCACAACGACATGGAGCGGTGTGACGAGGAGCCGTGCAACAGGAAACTAGTTGCAAAAACAAACACCGTGACTCCCCCGCACCTTGCTGCTCCGAAACAAGTTTCGATGAAGTTACTAGACGGGAGGGGAAATAGGAGCCCCCAGAGCCCCCCAGCCCAGAATATGAACGGAAAATTCGCTAAGCACCGGGACGGAACAGAAGGCAGGGAAAAGGGACACTAACTAACTAAAGAAGGAAGGTGAGGGAAGGAAAGGGATTCATGAGCCCACGACTCGAGCTCCAGAAAGGGATCCACAATTCTCACGAGCCCGTGAGAATAATCAGAAAAGCTCCAGCAAACACAGGAACCAGGGAACAGCAACCAGGAACCCAGACATTAGCAATAACAAGCAAACACAGTAAGGTAGGACTGACCTATATCCTAAAACTGGTAGGTCATGTGATAAGAGTTCATGGTCACTGAAATAGGACTAGACCCGAATCCTAACATGAAGCTTCATTCATCCATCAGTGTGATCTTAGCCAGAGACACACATACTATTGGCAGAGACAGACATGGTAGATTATATATAACATTCTGAGCATGTGCCTAAGATCACACTGTGAGTGAAGCTTGATTCACCCATAAGTGTGATCTTAGGCAGAGACACACATACTATTGGCAGAGACAGACATGGTCGATTATATATAACATTCTGAGCATGTGCCTAAGATCACACTGTGAGTGAAGCTTGATTCACCCATAAGTGTGATCTTAGGCAGAGACACACATACTGTTGGCAGAGACAGACATGGTCGATTATATGTAACATTCTGATCATGTGCCTAAGATCACACTGTGAGTGAAGCTTGATTCACTCATCAGTGTGATCTTAGGCAGAGACACACATACTGTTTGCAGAGACAGACATGGTAGATTATATGTAACATTCTGATCATGTGCCTAAGATCACACTGTGAGTGAAGCTTGATTCATCCATCAGTGTGATCTTAGGCAGAGACACACATACTGTTTGCAGAGACAGACATGGTCGATTATATGTATCATTCTGAGCATGTGCCTAAGATCACACTGTGAGTGAAGCTTGATTCATCCATCAGTGTGATCTTAGCCAGAGACACACATACTGTTTCCAGAGACAGACATGGTCGATTATATGTAACATTCTGATCATGTGCCTAAGATCACACTGTGAGTGAAGCTTGATTAACTCATCAGTGTGATCTTAGGCAGAGACACACATACTGTTTGCAGAGACAGACATGGAAGATTATATGTAACATTCTGATCATGTGCCTAAGATCACACTGTGAGTGAAGCTTGATTCACCCATCAGTGTGATCTTAGGCACATGACCAGAATGTTACATGTAATCTACCATGTCTTAAAAAACACGTACTTCCATATTTTTAAAGACATCAACTGAGCATACCTTTTTACCAGAAAACATTTTCTATAGTAAATTGTTTTTCACACAAAGCACAGCCCTTTTAAATGACATGGTCGATTATATGTAACATTCTGAGCATGTGCCTAAGATCACACTGTGAGTGAAGCTTGATTCACTCATCAGTGTGATCTTAGGCAGAGACACACATACTGTTTGCAGAGACAGACATGGAAGATTTGAATTTGAATTTGAATTTAAAAACATTTGTACAGCGCTCGCATACCCAGTGGTTTCATGGCGCTAGTGGTGAACAGTGGACGGCAGCAGCTAAGAGATTAGGTCAGATAGGCTTGTGTAAAAAGGAAGGTTTTAAGATTCTTCCGGAACAGAAGGTAAGATGGTGAGGTGCGTAGGGTAACCGGAAGGGAATTCCAAAAAGTTGGAGTCAGGACAGCGAATCTCGCTCCGCCCGCCCTCTGCTTTTTAAAGCGAGGGATGGTAAGAAGGGCCAAATGGGCCGAGCGAAGTTCTCTGCCTGGACAGTATGGCTTAATGAGAGAGCAGATGAACTCGGGGGCAGTGCCCGATCTGGCCTGATAAGTGAGGCAGCCGAGTTTAAACAGGGCACGCTCTCTCACAGGGAGCCAGTGCAGTGTTTTGAGTAGTGGAGTGACCCGATGATATTTAGGTAGGCCATGGATCAGGCGGGCCGCCTGGTTCTGCACCAGTTGTAATCGATGGATCATGTATGCAGGGGCCCCATTATAGACTATGTTGCCGTAGTCTATACGGGACAGTACCATGGCCAACATAATAATTTTTAAAGCTGAGGGAGAAAAGAAGCGGGAAACTTTCCTAATTACTCTAAGGGAAAAGAAACATGAAGAAACCACGGAGCTGACTTTTGGGTGGACAGTGAGCTGGAGATTAAGAAGGATTCCCAGGGTTTTTACTTTGGACACAGGAAGTGGAGGGACACCAAGGGAAGGGGGCTAAAAGGAAGAGGACCATGGACTGCAGCCACCTCCGGTCAGGACCAGCTCGGTCTTGTCCGGGTTAAGTTTGAGGTGGCTGCAGTTCATCCAATCTTGAATGAACGTCATTACTGTTTGGACGTTCAGGGCAGATGAGGGTGAGTGAGACAGATTGAAGATTAACTGAAGGTCATCCACGTAATTGAACACGGTGACCTCCAGTTGCTGTAACATAAAAATAAGGGGAAAAATATAGAGGTTGAACAAAAGAGGGGAGAGTGATGAGCCCTGAGGGACCCCGCACTCTACCTTACGAGAGGCCGCCGCAAAGCCAGTCAAATGGACCGCTTGAGTTCTCCCAGCAAGAAAGGACTCCAGCCAAGAGAAGGCTAAGCCTTCTATGCCCGCCGCCCTGACACGGTTAAGGAGGATGGAGTGGTCCACCGTGTCAAAAGCGGCGGATAGATCTAGGAGAATCAAGGCTTGCGGAAGGTTGATGTCGATACCTTCACGCAGCTTGTCCATGACTGAAATGACCACTTTCTCTGTAGAGTGCAGGGGACGGAAACCGGCTTGACAGAGGGAGAGGCAGTGATTTGCCTCAATATGAGTGCTCAAAGTGGAGGTGATATGAGTTTCAAGAACTTTTGCAAGGTAAGGGAGGAGTGAAATAGGGCGGTAATTGGAGGGGGAGGAAGGATCGGCATCCAGTTTTTTTAGGATTGGGATGACAACCGCCGATTTGTGTGAACTGGGAACAAGACCATGTGTAAGTGAATCATTAAGGAGGGTCAGAGGGGGAGTGGGACAGGCTAAGTAAACTTCCCTGAGGATACAAGCAGGGGCAAAGTCCTGGGGAGAGCCTGATTTGACCCGATGAAGCAGAGGGAGGAGGGTGTCAGTGGTTAGTAATGGGAAATTAGTCAGTTTTACAGTGGTGGGGGGAGGGGAAGGGTCAACAAAAGTGGAGGAGGGCAGAGGGATGTTGTGTTTAATTTTGACAACTTTGTCTATGAAAAACTCGTTGAGCGAGTCACAGAGGGATTGGGAAGGGGGATGGTAACCGTGGCTCTAGTGGATGAGGCAAGTTCATGGACAGTGGAAAAAATTTCCTTCGATTGGGACTCAGCGATCATTATCCTGTTGGTGTAATATTCGGTTTTTGCTCCCAGGATGCTTTTTTTATAGGTTTGCAGAACAGCCAAATAGATTGTCTTTTGGGCAGGGTCATAAGTTCTTCTCCAGGCTCGTTCGGCCCTTCTTGCAGCTAGTTTTTTTTCTTTAAGGTCGGAAGTAAACCAACGATTGGCTGCGTGGGCCCGTTTGATTATATGTAACATTCTGATCATGTGCCCAAGATCACACTGTGAGTGAAGTGTTGGATTCCTTCCACTTAGCACACACACTACAGCAGGAAGGAAGTATGTTCCAATCCACTTCCCCGACCCACAGGTCACTCACAAGATGTCAACTATGAGTGTACCAATGAACCAGAAAAGGGGGTGGAATTTGAGGAGACACCAAGTCTTCCACCCCTGTAGCACAAAGAGTTCACTGCTCCCTTCTCCACGCTTCTGCACCTGGACAAACAAAGAATACACACTTCACAACGTCATATACCTTACCCAGATACCCCAACACCAGTGACCATGTCCTACTAAATCAATCACATTGCACTCACCAGTTGAGGGTACAGGCTTGGCTTCGTGAAGAAATAGGTCAGCAGGTAAATCTGGACCAAGATAACGTCTCTTGGTAACAGGCAATAGAACAGTACTAGTAGGGTGTCTCTCTTCACGTCTTGGTATTAGGGGAAAAACATGCCTCAGCTTCGGCATGAACAAAAAAACCCTACCCGTTTCACTACAAACGTTAAAACCGTCACTTCAGTTAGGACAATGAGTAACGGTGTTGCAAGCCGTCCATACCGGCGCTTGAGATCGGAACCTAATCGCAGAATGACCTAAAACGTCATTTCCGCACACAACGACATGGAGCGGTGTGACGAGGAGCCGCGCAACAGGAAACTAGTTGCAAAAACAAACACAGCGACTCCCCCGCACCTTGCTGCTCCGAAACAAGTTTCGATGAAGTCACTAGACGGGAGGGGAAATAGGAGCCCCCAGAACCCCCCAGCCCAGAATATGAACGGAAAATTCGCTAGGCACCGGGACGGAACAGAAGGCAGGGAAAAAGGACACTAACTAAAGAAGGAAGGCGAGGGAAGGAAAGGGATTCAGGAGCCCACGACTGGAGCTCCAGAAAGGGATCCACAATTCTCACGAGCCCATGAGAATAATCAGAAAAGCTCCAGCAAACACAGGAACCAGGGAACAGCAACCAGGAACCCAGACATTAGCAATAACAAGCAAACACAGTAAGGTAGGACTGACCTATATCCTAAAACTGGTTGGTCATGTGATAAGAGTTCATGGTCACTGAAATAGGACTAGACCCGAATCCTAACATGAAGCTTGATTCATCCATCAGTGTGATCTTAGCCAGAGACACACATACTATTGGCAGAGACAGACATGGTAGATTATATGTAACATTCTGATCATGTGCCTAAGATCACACTGTGAGTGAAGCTTGATTCACCCATCAGTGTTATCTTAAGCAGAGACACACATACTATTGGCAGAGACAGACATGGTCGATTATATATAACATTCTGAGCATGTGCCTAAGATCACACTGTGAGTGAAGCTTGATTCACCCATAAGTGTGATCTTAGGCAGAGACACACATACTGTTGGCAGAGACAGACATGGTCGATTATATGTAACATTCTGATCATGTGCCTAAGATCACACTGTGAGTGAAGCTTGATTCACCCATCAGTGTGATCCTAGCCAGAGACACACATACTGTTTGCAGAGACAGACATGGAAGATTATATGTAACATTCAGATCATGTGCCTCAGATCACACTGTGAGTGAAGCTTGATTCACCCATCAGTGTGATCTTAGGCACATGACCAGAATGTTACATGTAATCTACCATGTCTTAAAAAACACGTACTTCCATATTTTTAAAGACATCAACTAAGCATACCTTTTTACCAGAAAACATTTTCTATAGTAAATTGTTTTTCACACAAAGCACAGTCCTTTTAAATGACCACTACAAAGCAAAGCAGAAACCTAACTCATTTTCAAAATAGATTTCCAATATGCACCATACAATTTTTAAACAGCATTACAAAAAAACGTAACACACAATGCAAGAATAAATAACAACAATATGCTTCTTAATCTTCCCTATACTGCATACAGCAGTATATCTTCAATAAATGAATCATATATCAGATAGCACACAGGCACAGAGTAAAGTGAGACACAAGCAAAAAATACTCTTTAAGCTAATTGAGGCAAACTGTTACAAAGCACAGGTGACATTATCGAAAAATGTAAACATGTTTTCTCTTATTTCAAACAGAAAGTCAGAATGATACTTCACCAATTTTTTCCAGAAAATATTTTCCATACTAAATCGTTTTTGACACAAAGCACAGCTTATTTAAATGACCACTACAGAAACAGAGCAGAAACCTAACTCATTTTCAAAATACATTTCCAATATGCACCATTCTATTTTTAAACAACATTACAAAAACACATGACACAAAATGCAAGAATAAAGAAGCACAATATGCTTCTTAATCTTCCCCATAGTGCATACAACACTCTATCTTTTTTAAAGAATCATTACTCACCGTTAAAAATGCTTTGAAAGATGTAGAACAGTGTCAGTCACACACAACAGATACTCTTAAGCTGAATCTCTGAATAATGCTTCTTTCACTGGAGCCTCAGAATAATGGCACAGATTCTTTCTCAATACAGACCCATATACTTGAACATAACCTATCAAAATTCTTCCCACACAAATTCAAAACCAAACTGCACATTTTAATTGGTTGTACATTTGAAAACTTTGAAACTCACATAACATCCACCCATCCCCCCACTGCTCATTCACCCTGTTACCATGGTAACTCCCTCCTAACCCAGCACGCAGTTCAGAAGTTCATCATACTATGTTGCAAAAAAATCCAGCAAGGGTGTTTGACCTCTCAATGTACTAGCTAATCAACTGCAATGTTTCTTTAAATGACTTTTTCTCAACCATTGAAATGACTTTTTTTTTTTTAAAAAAAGCATGCACCCTAATTTTCAGTGGAGATTTTTAAGAAACCACCAATCATTTCTGGTTTTTCAAGTGCACTAAATCTCAACCACTTTTTTTCATAACTCCTACTTTCAAACTGCCATTTCATTTCCACAACTCATCTGAATACAAGCACATCTACCTTCAAAATGCCAAAAGTCTGGTTTGTGGGTCATAGCTATGTCTTCTGGAGTGAAACATTTGCAAGCAACAGAGGTATTTACAACCTTGATTTGCCAAATGTGGACATTGTCTGGATTGGACAGAGAGGATTAAGAAGTCACCAATTGATACCATTGGTAAAATCCTTTATGCATCTTCCACACCCTGACCTTATAATTGTGCACTGTGGAGGAAATGACCTAGGCACTTTGACTGGGGTAGGTCTGGAAATGCTTTTAAAGGACATGTTTGGGCAATTGATGTCACTTTTTACAAAAACCTACCTTGGTATTTTCTAATATATGCCAAAGGCAAAAATGGAACTGGTCACACCAATTTTGTCCACGGATTGAGAAAGCAAGGAAACATGTGAATAAATCTGTTTCTGCTTTCCTCAGAGACTATGGTATGGGGTCCATATACCACAACAATTTGCGTTACAACATGCAAGGCATCTATAGGAGAGATGGTGTACATTTTACAGATGAGGGGAATAAAGTCTTCCTCTTGAATTTGAGACTCTGCATTGGTACTTACTTGTAGGTACAAAAAACACCCACATAACACAACAGCTCTTTTCAGAGCTAACTTACCTCTAAGCACTCTAAATTATTTTTTTACTCTATTTTTTTCACTGTTTTTCCCCGTGGTACACTCAGGGTGCGCGTACCGGAGAGCGCACCTGGGAACGCACCCAGCGCTTACCCCGCGAAAAATAGCAAAAAAAAATAGTTTTTTTACCCTTCAGGGTCCTTCTAGGCCATCCACAAAAAACCTAGAGGGTCAGAGGGTGTCTACCCTGCCCCCTTTTACACATTTCCCCCTTTTTTTTTCACCTCAGGTGTCTCGATTTTCCCGAGACACAAGATGGCGGACTCTCTGGACTGTTAAGAATGTTGACAGACACCCGACAGCCAATCAGCTTTCTGCTCGCGCACTCCCGTAGCGCGCCGGGTGCGCTCTCCGGTACGCGTACCGGTGAGCGCTCGGAGCGCGCCCTTAGATATATATGGGTTTAAGAAGTTGCTTTTCATAAAAACCACTAGAGCAATTTTCACCAAACATAGCAAAGGCACATCTGCGTACCAGTCCCTACAATTTTACCAAGTTTGGTGTAATTCCGTTCAGCGATTTGGGCTGTAGCCATATCTAAATGTCCTATGGAAAACTGCATTGGGAAAACACATTTGAAACTATTGAAAATTAGAACCAATCAAAATGTAACTTACGTTTTGAAATTGAATGTGATGAAGTATGATTGGTTATGTACATATCTTACATGAGAGGAAAACACGGCCATTTTGTGATACTCCTGTCAGAGGTACTTTTGAGAAGAATTTTGGCTGGTCAATTTCTGGACTTTCAAATACACAGTACTTACTCTTCTACTTTCAAAAAGGTGAGTTGTTAATTTGTAAGGGGAACTATGTTGTACACTTTAAGATAATTTGAAAAATGTTTTCTGTTAGTTATTTACAGTCCTTCTGTTATAATTATGAATTAAGATAGGCTGTATCTCATGCAGTGCTTTATATTTCTAGTTCCTGCCTGATACTTTACACTGCCCAATTAATTTTAAAGAACTAAATACTTGATTAAGCTAGTTTGTAGGAGTGATTACCTACACACCCGACTTATTACGGTCCCTACGTCCCCCTGTCAAACACACCTGTGAAATACTATCTAACCACAGGAACAACAGTACCGCATGCTGTGCATGCAACTTCTATCTTGACATCCCGCAACTCTGTCGGCCCAGACCTAATGGCCGCAAGCCAGCTCGTTCATGGCTTCTTGGCAGTCTTAACTGCAGGTCACTCTGCAAACATAAAAGGAACATTTTTGATCTTCTATCTGACAACTCCTTAGATGCCCTCTTTCTCACTGAGACATGGCTACACGCTAGTTCTGGCTCAGACATCGCCGAAGCCCTACCGTCCAACTATGCCATCATTCGACAAGACCGAACCACTGGAATTGGAGGTGGGATAGCAGTCATCTTTAAAAAATCGCTGCAGTGTATTTTAGAACCCATTCCTTTACCTGCCTGTGAGGTGGCCCTTTTCAAACTTCAACTCCACCCGACCTTCACCTTCACAGGTCTTCTGATTTACCGTCCGCCTGGCCCCACACTTCCTTGGGCCACCCAACTAGTGGACTGGATCGCCTCGGTAAGGGTGAATTACAACAATCTATCTATTGTAGGTGACCTGAATATTCATTTCGACGACCCTACAAACAAACCAGGCATTAATTTAGTTCATGACCTGGCTGCCATGAATCTCACTCTATGGAACTCAGGCCAAACTCACAGAAGGGGACACCATTTGGACCCCATCTTTTCCAGCCTTCCCCAGCTACAGTACCAGCAGGCTCTGCCCTTAGATTGGTCAGACCATTTTCTAACAAAATTCCATTTGGGGGACCATACAGCCGTCAGCCCTCTTAGCGGAACTAGTAAGTCCCTCAAAAGAAATTGGAAAAATGTGGACATTAACCACCTCACGTCCATCCTAAGTTCGACCCCACCGGAGGAACTATTAGACACCAGAGACATTGAAATTGTAGCCACCAATATCAATAAATGGCTCCTAGGTGCTTTAGACATTTGCCTGCCCCTAGCTCACAAAAAACCACCTCCCATACCTCTCCGGCCTTATGGTATAATGAACAACTGAAGGCTTCCAAATCTGAATGTAAACGATTAGAACGCCTTTGGAGGAAAGATTATTCCCCGGCTGCCAGCTCGCTCTATAAAAGCGAGCTCAAGCTCTATCATAAAGCCTGTAACAAGGCAATAGCTAACTATGTAGCCAAATCCATATCTGAAGCTACCAACAAGTCCAAAATTCTTTTCAATCTTGTAAAAGAGCTAGCAGGAGCTAATACATCCTCCAAACCTCTTCCTCTCAACAGCCTCCAATGTGAGGAATTGGCGAAATATTTTACATCTAAGATTGAAACAATCTACCAGGATATAGCAACACAACACCAGGCTCAATCCAAAAGTGCACAAAACCCCGGCTCCAATACAGATGACATCTATGTCCAACCTCATCTGTCCTACGCGCCACTTACTTCTTGGCCCGAGATCGATGTACAAGGTCTGCGGGACATCTTAGGGAAGGTTAAATCTGGGTCACCTGCTGACCCCCTCCCGATCTCTATACTCAGACTCTTGGACACTCCTCTTCTTGCCGTGTTATGTCAAACCTTAAATGTATCCCTCTCCACGGCCACGGTCCCGCCATCCTGGAAACATACCATGGTCTCGCCCCTTCTTAAGAAACCATCGGCTGACCCCAAAATCCTGGCAAACCTCCGTCCAATATCCCTCCTGCCTGTTCTCTCCAAAATCTTGGAGAAGCATGTCCATGAACACCTCGCCAGATTCACGGAGGCAAACAGCATCCTACACCCTTCCCAATCGGGTTTCCGCACCGGATTCTTGACGGAGACTACACTACTTGGAGTTGTGGAAAATCTTCGACAACTGGTCGACAAGGGAAACTCAGCTGCGCTGATACTACTTGACCTCAGCGCGGCGTTTGACACCATCTCCCACAACATACTGCTCGCTTCCCTCTCCAACATGGGCATAAAAGGAAAGGCACTAGACTGGATTGCATCTTTCCTGACTCTCAGGACATTTCAAATCTCTTACAGTAATGCGGCATCCAATGTCCATTTCTCCCCGTACGGAGTTCCACAGGGATCAGTATTAAGCCCCCTGCTTTTTAACCTCTATGCAGCCCCGCTGGCCCAGATCGCTGAATCAGCTGGTCTTAATATGTTCACATACGCTGACGACTCTCAAATCGTTTTCTCACTCTCAAACGATTACCATGACTTCCCTTCGCGCCTACAGACATTTCTTAGGAACATTTCCTCCTGGATGAACAAAAACATGCTTAAACTTAACGGAAGCAAAACCGAGGTCTTGATAGTAGGTCCCAATCAAAACCTCTGGAATTCCAGACACTGGCCATCCGAAATGGGCCCCCTGCCAACTCCATCGCATCAAGTTCGTAATCTAGGCATTACCATTGATAACGGATTAACTATGGAGCCCCAGGTGAACCATCTCACAGCGACCTGCTTCACAATCCTGAGATGGCTCAGAAAAATCATATGGATGCTCCCGGACGACACTCAAAAGACAGTGATCAACGCGCTAATTACCTATCGTTTAGACTATAGTAATGTCCTTTATCTAGGGGCATCTCAGGCAGTCATGAGGCGCCTCCAACTGGTGCAAAATACTGCAGCTAGACTGCTTTGCAAATGCAACAGGAGAGATTGCATGTCCAGTCACCTAAAGGCGCTCCACTGGCTAAAAATCGACAACAGGGTCAAATTTAAAACTCTCAGCCTCATGCATAGGATAAAGTGGGGCAATGCACCCAGATACCTTCAAACCCTTGTACACACCTACACGCCTGCCCGATGCCTGAGATCTGCCACTCAAGGTCTTTTTTGTGTCCCTAAAACATACCGTGCGAGGATGGGAGGTAGATCCTTCTCTCTCCGAGGCCCGAAGCTTTGGAACTCCCTCCCGCAATCTCTCCGTATAGAAACTCGGTACACCCACTTCCGCAAAGCCATTAAGACCTGGCTTTTCAACCAGTGACCTGTTCAGGTTTTCATCCTATAACTCTTTCCTTCTCTCTGGTTCAGTATTCTGTTATAGCGCCGGGAAGCCCTTTTTGGGTAGCTGTCGCGCTCAATAAGCCCAATAAATAAATAAATAATACCAAAAACGATAAATGAAAGTCATTACTTTTTTCTGCAATTTACAGCAAGAAATTTGAATTTAAATGGAGGAGAGCAAGGACATTTCATTTGAAATTACATCAACATATCTTGAAAATGAAAATGTCAAGGAAAATGAAAACACCATTTCTTCCCAAGGAGAAGATGACTTAAAAGATTTTTTAAATCAATCTCTAGATGAAGAATTAATTGAATGTTTGCATGAAATAGAATGCCAACAAACACCAATGAACAATTTTCATGAGGAGATTAAATTTATGAATGAAGATGAAATACCAGATGAGGACATGCTACAAGTTCTATTAAATTATGAGAAATCTGAACAATAAATTATTATAATTTTTTTTTAAAGACCTTTATTGTACATTTCTAAAATCACACAACTTATGGCCTACAACCACTGGGGCCGGCCGCATTAAATCTAATTAAAATGTATTCAACCGGATCGACACAGCCCATCAGCCGACATCCCTGGGGTTCGGCGGCGTATTGGATTACTGCGCGTACTTCACTTGCACTGTCATACCGGATAATTTATAGGTCCGTATTTTCTGTTATGTAAAATATTCTAACTTAACTAAGAAACTAATGAAGTACACATCGTAAGGTAGACAACCAGATTAGCACATATCATCCTTCTTGACCTACAAGTGACAATCACTACCCTGGGGTTCTTGAAGGCTTTATGCATAGCAGAGGTATTGATCAACACTACAATATGCGGGCGTCCCCAATCAAATGCTGTGGTGGCTCAGGAAGATAGGCCTCTCGCACCCCCCCAGCCAGGTCACCTTTCCTTAATGGAGTACCAGGTCCCTATGTCCGCCCTCCCCCTCCCAACCCACCTCACTCCCCCTCCTCCTCCTCGTCCGAGGTCAGCTGTTCATCCTCCTGCAGCGGTTCGCAGATCTCCCCTCTGTAAACGTTCCATTGGAACCATATCTTATTTCATTTGCGTGGGCTAGCCCTTGTTTTGTATACCTCCCTCTCTGTGATCATCACCCTATCCATGTTTGTACACCAATGTGCCAACGTGGGGGCCTCTGCCGCACCCCATTTCTGGGCTGTCTCTTTTCGCTAATAGTATGCCTATCATGGACCACGGTTGGCTGTTTCTAGTGAGGTTGTTTGGCTCCCATATATTTAACAGGCATTTGCGCGGCTCAGGGACCAGTGACAGCCCCTTCACCTGAGACAAAGTGCGCATTATTTGTCGCCAACACTCTATTATATGAGGGCATTCCCATATGGTATGTAAAAATGTACCCTCCCCCCACACCCGCGTAGGCAGTAGGGATGTTGTGCCTGTTGTATTGTATGCAACGTCGTTCTCGTGTAGTACACCCTGTGCAAGATCTTGAGCTGCACCAAGCGGAGCCTAGCCGATATGCCCACCTCCTTTGGTGAGGCCAATGCCTCGTTCCACTCCGAATCATCAATGTCGCCCACTTCTGCTACCCATTTGTCTCCAAGTTTCAGTGTAGGGTCCAGCATGTTGTTGAACAACTTGCGATATGTGAGTAATGTAGCTCGCTGTTGCATGTAGTCCGTGAGAAGGCGGTCCTCAAGGGGGGATGCCTCTGGGACCTGCGAGTCAGGCGGTATGGCCGAAATCAGCGCATGTCTAATCTGTACATATCTATACGATTCTGTCTCACCTAGTTCATACTGTTGTCACAGCTGAGTGAAGGGTATCACTGTCCCTTTGTCCCATAAGTCCCCCACCATTGATATTCCAATGTTGTCCCATTGGGTGAAGCCCTTACAATGTCTAAGGTTCCCCAAGGCTCTAGCGTCCCAAAGTGGGGTGAGTTTAGTGATGCGACCTTTCCACCCTAGTTTAGCCTGCGCTGCGTGCCATATTATGGTCGTAAGTCTCATGGGCCCCACCATCTTGTTTATGAGGCGTTTATCGTACAGGGCCGCTAACATACCATTGGTGCCCAGCTGCGCTCTGTCAGCCCTGTAGGCCGGGTGTTCCTGGGGGGCGTGCAACAACTGGTTGATTGGCTTCAATTGGGCCGTCCAATAATATAACAGCAGGTTTGGCAAAGCAATCCCTCCTTCGTACCAGCTTCTGTTCATTTTAGCCTGTGCTATGCGTGCTGGGCGATTGTTCCACAACAGGTTGGAAACCAACGCCGACAACCGCCTGAAGTACCCGGGCGGTACCGGATAGGGCGTGTTATCCAGGACATAAAGAAACTTGGGTAACGACATCATTTTGTAAAGTGCCGCTCTGCCTAGTAGCGTCAGTGGTAATGTCGCCCAAAATTTTATGTCGTGTTTCAACCGTTCTAACGGCGGTTTCAGATTGTTGTCAAAAAATTCTGTAGGGTCTCTTGTTACATGTATACCAAGATATTTAAAGGAGGTTCCTGCTAGCCGCAGGGGACAGTCGGCCTCCAAGACAGGGGGGGGGGGGGGTCCCTGCAGCACATAGAGTTCGGACTTCGCCCAGTTTATGGTGTATCCCGAGACCTTACCATGGTCATCCCACAAAACCAGCAGTTCCGGTATACTACGGTCCGGGTCTGTCAGGTAGACGAGCATGTCATCGGCGTAAAGGGAGAGGCGATTTTCCCACCCCTCCGCCCAGGTGATCCCTTTCAGTAGAGGGGTCGAGCGTATCAGTGTCGCCAAGGGCTCCAGTGCTATTGCGAAGAGTAGCAGGGACAGGGGGCTTTCTTGCCGGGTGCCTCGCGCCAAGGGGAACGGGGGGGAAATGTGGCCAATCGCCACAACTTGCGCTATGGGATTTGAGTACAGCAATCAAACCCAAGCTATGAATTTAGGGCCAAACCCCATGTGTGACAGAACCTCGAATAGATATTGCCATTCAACCAGGTCAAAGGCCATATTAACATCAAGTGCAAGTATGACTGCTGGGTCGGTATGCGACGGAGCGCCAGCCAATACCCCATGCACCCGTCTCAGGTTGAGGGCGGTGTTTCTGTGGGGCATAAAGCCCGATTGGTCTGGGTGTATCAGGTGCGGGAGATGGGAGATCAGCCTGGTAGCCAAAAGTTTCGCCAAAATGTTGACTTCTGCGTTAAGCAGGGATATGGGGCGGTAAGATGTACATTCCGCAGGCGGTTTCCCTTGTTTGGGGATAGCCACAATTGCGGTGGTCCGTTGATCCAGTGGGAGTTCAGCCGCATGCAAACTCTCTGTGTACATAGCCAATAAAGGCCCACTGAGTTGATCGGACATAGATTGATACCATTCTATTGGGATGCCGTTAGGTCCTGGTGCTTTCCCTGCCCTCACCTAATGAATGGCCCGTCGTATTTCCTCTGTCGTAATGTCTACCTCTAGCTCTGTGGCAGCCTCAGACGGCAGTGTTTGTAGTACAATGTGGCTAAGTGACGCTCGCGCCATGTCCGCCGTCCCAACCCTATCAGAGGTGTATACAGCCTCAAAATGGTCTGCAAGGACCCCCACCACCTCCTCCGGGCTCATGTGTGCAACTCCCTCCTTATCGTACACTTGTTGTATCCCCCTCGTGCTTCCCCCTCTCTTGTCCAACCAGGCCAATATTTTCCCGGCCTTGTCTCCAATGTCATAGATTCTATGTGCTGTTGCAGAAGCCGCTCAGCCGTCTGATGTTGTACATGTTCCCTATGCTGCTGTTGTCGCAGGAGCAAAGTGCGATGCGTAGCCGGCGTTGGGTCTGCCGTATTGGCGACGTCTGCTTCGTGTAGCGCCGGTTCAAACTTGGTTAAATCTAGAGTCCTCTCACGCTTATAACCTGTAATGAACGCTATCGCCGCCCCCTTAGAACTGTTTTGTATGCCTCCCAGAGGACAACGACATCGTGTTTTCTGTAAAATAGTGTTTAGCCATCATCTTAAGTGCCTTTTTAACCTTGGGGACCTTGAGATACGATGCATGTATAGGAAAAATCCTTCTACAGGACTTCTCCTGAGTGGACAGGGTTAAGAGGACTGGGGAGTGGTCTGAAATCCCCTGGGTAGAATTTCGATGTTGTCCACATGCTGCAGGCCATTTCCCAATGCCAGAAAATAATCAATCCGAGTTAAACTGTTATGTAATGCGGAGTGGCAAGAGTACTGATTCGTGTGAGGGTGTATGTGTCCACCAAACCCAAGGCCTCCAAGAATCGCTGGAAGCGGGAAGGTCCGGGGGGTTGGGCCATGACCGGGAATCTATTCGCTGTAGCATCTATTGTCGTGTTGAAGTCTCCACCGATAATTATATCCCCCTCCGGGAGCGTCAGGAGAAAATCTCCAATGCCGGTAGCATAACTGTGTGAAGCGCCGGAGGTATGTACACTGAGACAACATTCACCAGCCTCCCCTACCATTGCCCCTGAATCGCCACGAAGCAGCCCTTGTCGTCAGTGTTGGTGCTCAATAATATGAACGGGAAGGATTTCTTAACCAGAATGCCCGTACCCCGGGAGCCTGATGTGAATTCCGAGTGTACCACCATTGTATACCCCCTCCTGTCTAATGCCTTAGACGCCCCTCTGGTGAGGTGTGTTTCCTGCAGGAGTACTAAAGCAGGACCTTGCCTCTTCACCACGTGCAGTACTAATCCGCGCTTGATTTTGTCCCCCAGCCCTCGTACATTCCATGTTAAAAGTCGGAGGGGAGCAACTGTGGACCTTAGTGTCGCACCCTCAAGCGTCGTGGAATGTGAGTCTTGCATGTTCGCCATAAAAGCCTATCTGGTGCCCGGTGTATCCCACCACCCGAGTGTAGTGCCCGTCGCGGAAGCCTGTTGAAAGTGTGCATCACCAGTTTCGTTTTGCCCTTACCTGTGTAACTTGAGAAACAACAGAACTGTCCCCCCTCTCCCCCCCTCAAAGCCCCCCTGCTTAACGGACATAGAACCGCCCGCCCCCCCAACTTAGCAGAGTGCTTTACCCATCCCATTAACAGTGTACTTGCTTGCTGGGGTGAAATGTCCTCCGGAGCAGGCGGCCTTCCTGCCCTCTTCAGAGTCCCCCAGGCCAGTGTCCAGCCACCAACCAACCAGCTATGTCCTCATCTTGTGGCACTCTCGGGCGCTCAGGACTCCACGCCACCCTCTGCACCAACGTCCTCTTGCGCCTGCGATCGGGCCACGCCATCTCTGCCGGATGCCTGCGAACCCGCTTGGCTACCCTCTGTTTGATTCGGGTGGATCTGTTCATGCGGCGGGCCGTCCTACTTGCCTCCATCCCTCCAACCAATCTCGGGCCGCATCAGGCGTGTCGAAGAACCATACTTTATTGTCCGCCACCACTCTCAGCCGAGCCGGGAATAACATTGAGTAGGGAAGCTCCTTCGCTCGTAGTTCCTTCTTAACCTCAAAAAAAGGTCCTTCTCTGTCGAGAGACCTCCTTCGTGTAGTCCGGAAAGAAGGCGATGGTAGAGTTTTGAATCTGAATCAAGTCCGATACCCTAGCCGCCTGCAAAATGGCGTCCTGGTCGCGAAAGTTAAAGAGCCTTGCGAGTATCGGTCTCGGTGGGGCCCCTGGTTTTGGTTTCCCACCAGGGACTCTATGCGCCCTCTCAACCGAGAAGAAGTGTGAGAGCCCCTTGGGCTGGAGTTTCGATTTGATCAGCTCCTCCACGTAAAGGTCCATTGCGCGGGCGCCCTCAGATTCTGGAACTCCTAGGATGCTGACGTTGTTCCTTCTCGAGCGCCCTTCTTGGTTGTCCAGTTTCTCCTTAAGCGCTTTCTTCTTGGCCTCCACGCACTGCACTGCAATTTGTAGTTCCGAAACGTCCTCTACCAGGGATTTTGCGACCACCTCAACCTGCTTCACTCTCTGGCTCATCTTGTGAAAGTCTGCGCGCAATAAGGTGACCTCTGTGGCAGTGGACCCCACCGTTGCTTGCACCTGCGCCAGGGCTCTCATGACATCGTCGAGCGTTGCCTTCTTTGAATCCTCGCCTTCTGGCGCCTTATCCGTGGACGTACGGGGCTCCATGTGGGGAGGGTTGTGCTTATCATAAGCAAATTTGTCCAATCTAGATTGCGTCGAGTTGTGCTTCGGGCCTCTGCCAGCCATGGTTCCCACCGGCAGCTCCCCCCGTTCGCCGCTTCTACTCTCTGGTTTGCGGGAGTATGGGCAATTGGTGCGTAGGCGCTATGGTACGTGTGTATAATGCCCCGCTATCAGCCCGACCTTATGCATGCCCTCTTCCGTGGCTCTCACTGTTTAGGGCGTCAGCAGGGCCACCTCCTGGGTGGGTGCGCTGTCGGCGCCAGCCGTATGTAAGGGGGTCACCGCTGAGGCTATGGACTGGCCTCCTGATGCAACTGCCAGCGTGCGCCCCATGTAAGCATGTGTGCTGGCTCACCTCAATGTCTGGGGCCCGCAGCTCCGCTGAGCTCCTCTGGTACTCCCTTCAGAGTGAGACCGGGGAGGCGGTAGATTCACTCCTGCCGGGGGCGCTATATAACGATGTACTGAGCCTCTGTGCCTCACGCTATTCTGGGCTTCCTCCCACTGTGTTCTGGCCTCCTGATGCTGCCGTCGCCCAGCGTGATGTTGCAGCGTGCGTTTGGCCCTTACCACTCTACTGGGGGCCCGCCGCGCGCCTTCTCTGCGGCTCCGGTGAACTCCACCGGGCTGATTCACAGTGCGGGTGTCTAGCGAGGCACGGGGGCCGCTTCAGTCCGGCGCACCCTCCGGCGCGTTCTTGTGCTGTCGTGCCTGGCGCTGTTCCCGGCGTCTCTCCGCAGTACCATCTTCTAGACGGTGTCAGCTGATGCCGGTGTGCAGCTTTGGCTACGTGGGCAGGATTCGCGCTAATATAGCCCCCACCACCGCCGTAGCTCTCCAGGTGACCTCGTATAGGGCGGACTTCCGGTCTCCTATTGGCCGCTGTTCAGGCACTTCCGCCCGACTTCAATGGCAACTGTGCCTCGGTCCTATTCGACCCCTCCAGGCCCACACCAGCCAGGGCCAACGCTGGCTTTTTCCCGATCTGCGGCACCGTTTAAATTCATTCTGGTCGGACTATGCCCGGCCCTAGACCCAGGGCCCTCTCCTCCGAGGCTATTTGGTGTCGGATATGTGTGCGGACAGTTGGTGAAGGCCGCCTTACTCATGGAGCCTCACATCGATGCTGCCGCCATTCTCGGCTGCTAGCCACGCCCCCCGAACAATAAATTATTAATTACAAATTAAAAATGAGTTGACATATTAATCATTTTTATTTCTAATTTATGAGGTAAAAGCGAAGTGATTGTAGTATACTGTAATACTTATAGTATAGAGTGCAAAATTTTTATGTTACATAGCAAGTTTACTCATATTTACTGCCCTTCTCCCACTGTATTTTTACCAATGTATATTTGACATCTCTTCTTCATCTCCTGCCTCCTTTCTCTCACTGTCTGTCTCAGATGCACCCTATCGCCGCCATTTTGTGTAGTTTCAGAAGAGAATGAAATGTAATACTTCAAAACTTGAAAAGAGAGCAGGGTAGAGTGCCCCTCACCCCCTAGACCTTCTAAGGAGGTCCCAAAAGGATCTGTTTCTGCTTTCCTGAATGACTATGGTATGAGTTTAATATATCACAATAACTTGGATTACAACATGCAAGATATCTACAGAGGAAACAATGTACATTTCTCAGATGAGGAGAACAGAGTTTTGCTCTTGAATTTTAGACTCTGCATCAGTACCTACTTGTAGGTACTTAAATCACCCACATAACACAACAGCTCTTTTTAGAGCTACCCTACCTCTAAGCAATCCAAATTCGTATTTAAAACTATTTTCTTTTACTGTTTTACCCTGTGGTGCTCTCAGGGTGCGCGTACCGGAGAGCGCACATGGGAACGCACCCAGCGCTTACCCCGTGAAAATAGCAAAACAAATAGTTTTTTTACCCTTCAGGGTCCTTCTAGGCCATCCACAAAAAACCTAGGGGGTCAGAGGGTGTCTACCCTGCCCCCTTTTAATCATTTCCCCTTTTGTTTCACCTCAAGTTTCTCGATTCTACCGAGACACAAGATGGCGGACTCTCCAGACTGTTTAGAATGTTGACAGACATCCGACTGCCAATCAGCTTTCCGCTCGCGCACTCCCGAGTGCGCTCCCCGGTACGCGTACCAGTGAGCGCTCGGAGCGCGCCAATAGATATATATGTGTTTTTGAAGTTAATTTTCATAAAAACCACTTGAGCAATTTTCACCAAACATAGCAAAGACACATCTGCGTACCAGTCCCTACAATTTTACCAAGTTTGGTGTAATTCCGTTCAGCGGTTCGGGCTGAAGGCTTGTCAGACCGTCCTATGGAAATTAACATGGGGAAAACACGTTTTGGGACCCCCTTTTTTCTCAGAACCCCACTTGACGAATACACCTGAAACTTTCAGGGAAGGAGCGGAGCATAGGTTTCACATACTTAGGAATAGGCATTTAAAAAACCTTAGAAATTGACTGAAAAAAACATAGGTTTCACACACGTTATAGTTAGGAATTAGCATTTAAAAAACCTTAGAAATTCACTGAAAAAAACATAGGTTTCACACATGTTATAGTTAGGAATTACCATTTGAAAAACCTTGCAAATATTCCTGAAAAAAAACCAGAGGTTTCACACATGTTATAGTTAGCTGGACATTTCACTCATACAAAACCATTGAAATTCCCCAGTTATAGTTAGTTCAGCTAACTATAACTTGCGTGCCCGCATTGCACTGTTGATGATGTCACATATTACATCACTCATGACATGGTCAGTGACATGGTCAGTAATCCTGAACGTCCACCTCCCAGCCTTCTTATCGAAAACCACTGACATCATCTACGGGTCCCCCAGGACTCATCCATCAGTCCAACATCTACATGGCCACCCTAAGACAAGTAGACCACCATCACAACTTCAACAACATCTCCTACCCAAAGAACACCCAGCTCATCCTCTTCCTCACCATGAAGCCACTTACCACCAAAAGCAACCTCCACGACACAATGAAGGACTTCACCAACTACATAAAGAGCAGCACTGTAAACACAAACTGGCACAAGATGAAGGTACTTATCCTCAGACCCACCCCCTCAGCCTCAGACAACTCCTGCTACCTGACTGCACTGTGAACAGTAGCAACATCTACCAACCATGTCCACAACATAGGATTGAACCTCAACTCCTCCCTCTCCATGTGTAACCAAGTCTACACTGTCTCCTTGTACTGCTATAACACCCTCCACATGCAACGCAAAATTTACAACTGGATCCTAACCAAAAGAAGAATAACAGTGACACAGGCCCTCATCAGCAGCAGACTACACTGTGGCAAAACACTCTACACATGAATTCCAGCAAAACATCTGCAACAACTAGAAAAAATCCAAAAGACCTCCACCTAGTGATCATCAATGTCCCCGGCTGCACTCACATCACCCACCACCTGATACACCTACACTGCGTCAATATCAACAAAAGGATCACCTCCAACCTCCTCACCGTCACTTACAAAATACTCTACAACACCAGACTAATCTAGCTTAACAGCACTAATTCTAAAGGGCAAATTTTGATCTTAAAATTTTGCCTTTAAAAATATTAGGTAAGAATTTGGTAACTCTTTGGGCAAACGTTGCTTAAAAACTAATTGAGTATCATTACAATGTATCCAACCTTTCAGACATTTTAAATAAACAATGTAATATTCATTTGTAAACAAATACCAGTGCACATCCCTTTCAGTCACTTTTATCCAATGGGCATCCAGCCACGGCAATCCAATATTTTCAATATTCTTTCTGTCCACAAATGTATATGCACAATGTTCGTTGGTGTTCAATTTTCTTTTTATTGATTTCTTTCTTGTCACACTGTCACAGCCGACGCGTGTTTCGCCCTCCGCTGGCTTTTTCAAGGCTGTAATTTGCATATAAGATATAGCACCATATCAGTTTTGTACATTATATGCCACCTTCACATTGACAGTACCTATTAATATAGGGCTGATGTTGCACAATTGAGTTATACCATCACCACTTGTGTGAATATGGCGTGCGCCTCATATTGATCAGGTTTGTAGTCATATAACAGGATCAATTTTATGTTGTTATCATGAATAGAGGGCACACCTACTACATGCGATCACCCTACTCCGTTAACCCTATGTCGAAAATTTATTTTTTGGACATTACCATTGTGGTGAAGAAGGACAAATTGCACACTGTTCCCTATAGAAAGGAAACTGCTTGCAATTCCCTACTGCATGCACAAAGTGCCCACCCTATCTCACAAATTAAAGCAATCCCCTTTGGGGAGATGTTAAGAATTAAAAGAAACTGTAGCGATCAAGAGAGAGTGGACACAGAGTTAAGATCAGTAGAAAATAGATTTCTATCTAGGGGTTATAATAAAGAAATAGTAACCAATGCAAGAGACAGAATAAATAAAATTAATAGAGATTCACTGCTCAAATACAAACACGTAAATCTATCAAGACCAAAAGAAATATAAGGTTTATAACACCATATAGCACAGTGAGCACAGATCTATATAAAATACTCAATAAACATTGGCATCTGCTATTGGAAGATACTAGTCTACATGACAGAGTAGGATTGAAACCAGCGATTACCTTTAGCAGAGGCAAAACATTATTTCTTCATTGAATATAGAACATTCACACAGTGTTGGCATTAAGCAGATTACAGATTTGTTTTCTGCAATTCTCATGTATATTTTCTCTGGGACAATATTTGCATTTGGAAAAAATTGGAAAGTAATCGTCTCTGTAAAGTTTGTGGCCATGTTTGGTCAATTTTCAAATTCTTATATCTTGAAGAATAGTTCCATAATCAACATCATTTGCCTGTCGCATATTTGTAGTAAGTTCCTTATACTGAAAATATGACCAAATGTTTACATTGCCAATACTCCCCAAAGACTTTCTGGTATCTTCATGCACCAGTGTTTTAAACACTGGCTGTCCTTTTACAGGAATAAGTTGTAGAAGATCTCCAAAAACTATGACGTGTTTTCTTCCAAATAATACGTCATACTCTGTTTTAAGAATTTGCAGCATTCTTAAATGCACAAAGGCAAGCATTAAGTTTGAGACCATGCTTACCTCATCAATAATGAAAATCTTCATTTTCCTCAACACTCTTGAAACTTCACAAGAAGCTTCTCCAGATAGCTTGTGGTATTATAATTTGTTGTCATGCTCTACTTGCAGCATTAATAAACAATGTAAAGTAATTCCTTTAATATTGTGAGCTGCTAATCCAGTTGGAGCAGTGACAACACAAGACAAATGCGACTTAGTTCTTTTCTGTAGAAAACTTGTGATTACTTTAATTAAAAAACCTTTTCCTGTTCCAGCTTGTCCACTCACATACATACGGAGAGGTTTAAATGATGAGCAAGAGCACTCTTTCTTCTCATGAAGTAATCCATGGTCAATCTGTTCTCTCACTTGCTCATATATGTCTTTCTGCTCAAGATTTATTTGTTCTTCCAAGTTTTCTAAGTTTGTTACATCTTCTTGACGTTGATACATTGCTGTTTCACCTCTTCCATAGCAGTTACTGCTTCATTTAGAACAATTGGTTCTCCTAATGGATCCTGACTCAATGGAGCAGAAGTTTGACTGTCTTGAGAACAGTCTCTAGCAATCTCAGCTGAAATTGTAGCTTCTTGCTCAATTTCGTCATTCAAAATTTTCACATAATTAGCAAAAACAGGACATTCTTTAGTATCTTTAGTTGCATTGAAGAAATCTTCATAGCTCTCAAAATCTCCAAGTAATTCCAATTCTGAACGCCATGGCTTGAAAAAGTTGCAAAAGAGCTAAATAGTAAAATTCCCTTTTGTCAGGTGTTTCGCAACTCAGTTTACGGTGATTAATCAAATGTCCTTTTCTTTGTTTCACCAGACATCCTTCAGAATCAATAACGGCATATATACCATTATTAATGTTTTCTGTAATATTCTGTTTAAAAATATAGTTTTGCATTACTCCATAGAGACAAATGTTCTCAAGATGATGAATTCTATTTGGATATTATGTAGCCAACTTATTTGTTTTCACAATATCAGTACTTTCTGGCTCTTTTTCAGCTAAATATTCAATTTCTTGTACAGATTTAAGAACTTGGTTTTATGTTTCATGTTGCAGCAAGACCTAGACTCACCCAAATGATTCTTCTAGATTTAGAGTACAGACTTGCAGATTATAAGCGATCCGAGCATTCATACACTCTAATTTCTCGATGAGATAACATCTTCATACTATAACTGTATAATTTCTTACTCAGACTCTTCTCATGGGAAATCTCTTCCCTCACGCATAGTCTTGAGAGGATGGACTACCACGCCACTAAAGTCTGGAGGCGCTTGTGACTATAAGATATTCGCCACCTTACACGCACGTATTGATAAGTGTGTAAGTTGTTGGCCCTCACCCCCATTTGGAGTCCTTGACCACTAGGATTAGTTACTCCTAGCATTGGTTTTCAAGTACCAGCTAACCCCCGGGAATTACGGTCAGTTATTCACTGGAACGGAATGGGATTGGCATGTTGCTTGTGAACACGAGAGAACCTTCACAACGTTACAGGCACGTAATTCAGTATATTTACGCCCCTTTTTCTGTTTTTCCTTCCACAGGTCTCTCTTTTCTTTAGCCCACCGATTTTTGGTAGGTGCTCACGTTTTAAGCAGAACATTTTTTGCTTTTTCTCACAGGAATCTAGGATTGGGTATGCCTTTTAGGGGGTGTAGACCGTCCATTTTCTTGCTTTTTTGGTCCTGAAGAAAACCTGGTACGTCCCACTATAAGGTTGAAAGATGTAGACAAGACCACTTGCAGAGATACTCTTGGTCATAATTACCCTCAAAGTATCTCCACATTGTTTTTAACATTGTCTAGTTACTGACTAATAAAATGTATTTCTTGAGTTTATACCAGGACAATTTTTAACATTTTTTTCTGCACTCAAACACTCACAAACCAGCTCCACTGTAATTCAGGTGTTGTAGCACACCCTGATGGCATTCGGTAATCAGGGTGGACCCCAATGATGAATGTCACCACTAGGCTGGTGAGTGAGGGTTTTTTATAAAAGGAAGAATTCTTTCCATTTTTCCAACATACATCCCATTAAGATTCTTTGAATCTTTATGGTGATAAACACAACCTATAATAAAAAAAGATATATAACATTGCTAAAAAATATCAAATATTCTATTATATTACTTACAAGAACAGAGGGGCATATTAAAACAAGTAGCGATATGACGGGAGGAAGATCCTTTGCCCATCTGGGTCCCACTATCTGGAACACACTACCACTTCACATTCGAAAGGAGGGAAGTCTCTCCAGGTTCCGTAAAGAGATAAAGACCTGGTTGTTCGATCAGTAACCTTGAACGACCTCTGCTATTTTATTCCATTCATGATTATGTGCTCTTAGGCGCCGGGAAACCCTTCTTGGCTAGCTGTTTGTGCCATATAAGTTTAAAAAATAAATAAATAAATAAATAAATAAATAGGCTTTGCAATGATTTTTTTATCGCTGCCTATCGCTGGATATGTTAGCGAAGAAAACATGCTATTAGCAACGTTTTTCTCCATTGTGCTAAAATATGCAGTGACAGCGGCGAAATGCGTGAATATCGCTGAGAATATAGCGATATTCACGCATTAGCGAGGAAATGCTCTCAGCCATGTTATCCACCTACCATTGGATAAGATGGCTAAGAACTGGTCTGGGCAGGTGTTAGTATTTGGAGAAATTTGCGCTTAGCACGAATATTTCCAACACTACGCCTGCCTTGCTAATAGGCGATAGCGACGTTAGTGACTGCTTTCAGTCGCTAACTAGTTGGGTATGCCTACTTTGCATGTCATTAGCGACATGCAAAGCGGGCCCCAAACCGCTCGCTATCGCTTAAAAGCTGTCTCTAACATCACTTAGCGACATCTTGCTAATAGGGCGATAGATTTACCTCCGCTTAGCGGCCGAAAACAGCCACTAAATCGGCGATAATTGCCTATTGCCCCCCTTGGTAATATGCCCCAGAGGGAGGAGTATGAGGACAAACCTCGGACTATGAAAATAAAAGGACTTACAACAAAAGAACAAGGAGTATGAAACAAGGACAATATAATAAAAAATGACAGTATAAATAGACACTGCAATATAACGGAATAAAGAAAGAGCCGCGGCCCATGGAGGGAGTTGCAATGGGTCAGGCAGGTGGGGCGGGGGAGGGGCAGGGTGATGAGTGATAAACAATGGAATCTGGATCATTGCAGGTAAGTAAACAATTAAATTAATAAAACGCATTTCGGGCCATATTATCAACAAAATAGATCATCGCCGCTTTTATCGGAAGGAAAATGCCGATAAAGGTACGATAATGAGCTTGATAATATGCCTTTGAGAATTCCCATAGAAGTCCAGGTTAACACCAGAACTTGGGCTCCTATAGCAATTTACAAGAACCTATTATGAAGCTCATTTTCGCCGTTTTATCAGCAGTTTCCTGCCCATAAAATGTCGATAATTTTAACACCGGTCGTTAATAATATGCCCGTCAGTGCCATATTATCAGTAAAGGGCGATACATTATCGCCGCTTTTACCGGCAGGAAACTGCCACTAAAGCTACGATAATGGTCTCGATAATATATCCTTGTGAATTCCCATAGAAGCCCAGGTTAACACCATAACCTGGGCTTCTATGGGAATTCACAAGGATATATTATCGAGACCTTAATCGCCGCTTTACCGGCAGTTTCCTTAATGTACAGAGACGCACAAACTGATATTAAACAAAAAAACATAACAGCATGCATTATAGCATGCATTATAGCAAAACACATTTACTACTATAAAACGTTTAACAACGGACAAATATAGGAGCATATTATCAATGCAGGCGATAACATTATTAACCTTGGTGAAACACTCACAAACCTTTTCCCAACTCTTCAAGTCATACGCACTGCATATACCACAATGCAGAGGGGCGATGTGGCGGAGAGGCTAGCAGTGTGCTCCCATTGTTGATTCCCCTTACCTGACATTATCGACAATATTTAATGTACTCAGTCAATGTATTTTCTCTAACTTAAAACAAGAAACAAGAAACTTCATGTTAAGCAAGGTCTTAGGGGAAAAGAACCCATTGAGTTAGGAATAGTAGGAAGACTTTTGAATTAAGAAGGAACATTAATGAAAAACACAAGATATTGAAGGATTGAGAGAATAGATAACAAGCAATTGCAAAAAGAAAAGTTAGCAGAAGAACACAAGGAAATTAATAATATAAAAATTAGATAATAAACTGAGAGGCCTAGATTAATGAATGTTACGTAATTTTAGGTTATAAGCAGTGAGAAAAATAAAGAACCGTAAGCTACAAGGTTGCAGATAAATACTAGAGAGGCTAGTTCAAAATTGGAAGGGGTAGGTAATTAGTAGGGTTAGACTAAGTGATAGATGAGGAATAGAGATAGAGTTAACACATGAAGTATTCAAAAAGTAGTGCGATAATGATGTCTAAATATACACAGATATACAGTGTCATTCTGGAAAATGAATACTATCTTTTCCATTACAGTAAAACACATTTACTATTTCGGAAAGGGTAAGGTGAATAGACATATTCTCCATTTTTTAGTACTGTATTTCACTATAACAGCCTGAGTCTTTTCCTATAGTCATAAGGAGTGACGGCAAAAGCTAAGAACAGGATATCCTTATAAGTAATTATAGGTGTATAATTTTGCAAAGGACTAAAACTCTACTAATGGAATGTTATTAGATAATAGTATTTATACAGTATTTTTTGTAGGCCAAAATCGGTGAAAATGGTAGTTTTGTATTATATATTACGAAAAGTGATAAAATTAACTGTTTATATTTTTGTACAAGGAGCAAGAACATAAAGGAAAAATTATGGAAAGAGAACAGCCTCAACTCAGGAGATTTTGGATATTACTTTGAGTATAATTGAAGAACTAATCGTATCTGTCATAGCCAATGGGAGTGAAGAAGGGGAAATTAGTGCTGCAGGAATGAACTGTAATTTTGAAGACGAAAGCTTTGATGGTGATTTTCTCGAAGTTTTAAATTATGTTGAAATTTTAGTACAAATTAAAACAGAAACTGCTGACGAGGAAATTGATCTGAATGACATATCTGATGAAGTTGCATTGGAATGTCTGTTAAATTATGAGATGTTACAAGAATACATTTATTGTTGAAAAATAATAAAGGTTTGAGCACAATCTACTAATGTATTTATTGTACTAAAAGTGAAGCGGTTATAGATTCAGTTATATATTCCTTAAATGTTTGTACTGATTTAAACTATGCAAAGTGGGTTTGAGAGTATCGATTGCTTTAAATCCATACGGAGTATACATGCAGTCTTGTATGCAGCTGGAAACTTGTGTTTTATGCCTTCAATTGCCTAGTCTGTATCCTTAGACTTCCTGCAAACACTGTGACACTGCTGTTTTAGTATTGTAGTGAGCCAGTCAGCAGTATGTTCTTTTTCATTGTACAATTGTAAAACTGAAGCTGTAAAAAATTTAGTGAGGAACTTTCTTTGCAGAAGTGTAATGATCCAGTCAGTATTTAGATACTCATGTATTAAAAGAGGCCTTAGTGCATAGACTGTTTCAAACCTCTATAGACTGTGCATGCACTGTTCTATACACCAGCAAACTTATGCCTTATACGTTCAATTCCTCAATGTGTATCCTAATACTTCCAGCAAACATTCTCACGCTGCTGTTTCAATATTGTAGTGAGCCATTCAGTAGTATGTGTTTATCTGTATACTGGGGTACAACTGAGTCTGTTATAAATTCAATGAGGTTCTTTCCTTGCAGTCTTGTAATCAACTACTCACAATCTAAGTACTCATGCATTAAAATAGGTCTTAGGACATGGACTGCTTCAAAACCCTTATAGAAGATGTATGTAGTTTTCTATTTACTTGCAAGTTTGTGATTTATAGGTTCAATTTACTAGTTTGTATCGTTACACTTCCAGCAAATACTCTGTTACTGTTGTTTTAGTTTTGTAGTGACTCATTCATCTGTATGTAGTAATCCTATCACTACATTAAAACACTAATGGGCAAATATATAATAACTGGCATATCCCCAGGAATATGTCAGTTATTGTGCTCCGTGACACCACCACTATGGATACGCCGTATTTACAATGAGGTGGACCATGGGACAAAAATGGCACATATATGTGATGTATCTGTGCTGTAAAGGTGGTGCATTGTTTGAGTTATGTTGGAAGTGCAACGTATCTCCAGCAATGGTCTGGGGGCTCTATGCTCAGACTGCTGTGTCAATCCTTACACCTGCTTCAAGGTAGTGCAGGGTTTTGACACAGCATGAGTATAAAAGTGACAAGTGAAATCTTGTAGATTTTAGTCAGCAACTTTTAGGAGCTGTTCTTGCGCAGGAACGCCTCCCCATATAGGAATGTGTCCTTCTGGTACAGGGATTTACAATGTGACGTGCCTCCCAGATACGTCAAATTCTAAATACCGCATATCGTTGTGCATCTTTTGCACCACTGCTTCATCAGAAAAGTGATGCAAAAGTGGTGTAAAAGAGGAACAAGGGTGTTGTAAATCTGCCTCTAACAAACACTTACAAATTCACCAAGGCAGTTTTACTAGCAGTGCATTCTTTTTGAATTTGATTTTGTTATTATTTTACATTAAAAATATGAAACGTAACTTTAAAAATAAAATAAATATAAGTATTTATAATAAAAATTTAGGAAATTACTATGAAAAGAAAGAAATATAATAATTAGTATATTTCAAAATTATCATTTAGAAAACCTTTGAAATTCACTTAAAAAAACATAGGTTTCACACACATTATAGTTAGGAATTAGCATTTAAAAAACCTTAGAAATTCACTGAAAAAAACATAGATTTCTCCCATGTTATATAGTCAGCTGGACATTTCTCTCATACAAAACCATTGAAATTCCCTCGTTATAGTTAGTTCAGCTAACTATATCTCGCGCGCCCGCAATGTACTGCTGATGACGTCACATATTACATCACTCATGACAAGGTCAGTGACATCACTCATGACATCACTTGAATGGGTTTGCAGGTAATTTATTCGTACAAAGACTGCACAGCAACGCATTTCGACTTTCGTCTTGGTCACGCTGAGAAGCAGAACAGTTTACGCATCCTTATACACATCCCTACTAAACATAAATGAAGGACTAGTAAAACACCGTGAAAAACAAAACATACATTGAATTAAAGGTGAGGAACGGCGCCCCCATTTTGTAATAGTCAAAACTGACATGAGGTGTTCAATAAATACAGCTGGTGTGATACAACCAATGCCTAATATGCAACCTCAAAATGTTATGGCAGTTTAATAAACATAATATTGTCTTAATAGATTATATCACAAAATTAAAACGTTTTATACCATACTAGACTGGCTTTATGTAGAATGCCATATTTGAGGCTTTGTTGCTCTAAATTCGAGTTGAATGCACGTTCCGTTCAAAAAGCCCCAAACTTTATTGAGTGGGACATACATGGTAAAAATTTGGGTTAGAGACTGCGCATGATCAGGTGATCAAGGCCGCTTGGACGGCCGAAACCAGTCTTGACAGCTATGGGATTATGAAGAGTGAATAAAATAATGCTGGGATACAAAGTTGGTCCATGCCCTTAATTTCGTTGTGGAAGACGAGTGTGTTACGAGTTGGCACATATTTACCGGCATTTGATTGCTGCCGGTTCGTGGACCCCCTCCTGATAAGAAAAGGCTTCGCGGCAAGCAGTCTTTTGCCCCTTGGCGGTTTCCGTGTGAGTTACCACGGGCGCGTGGTAACGCTTTGGCGGGGACCCCAGGGGCACTACGAGGAGTCCGCAGCTAGCTGAAGGAGCGAAAGCCCCCCATATCCAGGCAAAACAATGCAGAGAGGAGTTTGAATAAGCTGTTCAGCAACGTGCTCGGCGTGGAGGAGACGAGAGGCAGACCAGCCCGAGAAGCCACAGGATATCGCTCGGCTGAGCAGGTACGTGGCAAGGCAACAGCCGAGTCTCCTGAACACGCATTCGAAGTCATTGCAACAGCGTTTGTGTCTGGGAAAAGGATCAGGAGGCATTTACCAACCCCGGGAGCAGCGGCACACACAAGTATTAAAGGCAAAGCCAAACCCGTCAAGATTGTGAGTCTGGATCGGAGGTTGCTCAGCCGAGTGTTTGCAACGTGTGACTGGGGTAGTATAGCATATTTTCAAAACACATCATAATCCCAGAAAAATGTCAAGTGACATGTGCAGAGAACGGGAGCTCGCAGCAGATGAGATGTTCTCAGATGCAATAGAAACTGAAATCGCCACTATTTCAGATGCAAATGCAGAGGCAGGAACAGAGTCTACTACTAATCTAAAGGAAATATTTAAGGAGCTGGAAAAATGAAGCCGACAAGAGCAGTCTAAATGGTGGGAAGCTCGTTCTTTAAAAAGATATTTGGACGTGGGGAGGATTCCCCGGGGGCTCCGAATCATGTTAGCCCCGAGCTATGAGGTACCAAACCCCCTAATGATGTCCGAGTGGGGAGATTGTAATCTCGAGTCATCTAGACGCCTTGTCCAGATTCTTATAAAGTACACTGAAATAGATGGGGCAGATCTACAGAAAAAGATGGATGCCCTAGAAGATAATATAAAACAACTAGGAAGCGACCCCAGGCAAGAATCAAAATTTAGAGATGAGATGAAAAGTAGACTGGCAAAGGAGGAAGAAAAAATAAAGGCCGAAAGATTTAGAAATCTTAAAAGGGACAGAGATGATTATGCCAATGGGCAGATATTTACGTTTGCCAGACGCTATGACAGTCTTACAGCAGCAACCGCTAAGAAAAGAGCTGATGCCAATAAAGGGATTGTGGAACAACAAGTAGAAGTGTCCTCAGTGTCCAGCGTAAAGCACCTGAGAGTGGTTCAGATAATGAAGTCGCCAGAAAACCAGCTGGAGTAAAACTGACTCTGGGGGAAGAGCTGGACATTTAAAACAAAGCAGGCGGGATACCCTGAGACCAAGATTTGGCGGAACAGTGGCAAAACCAGCAGCCAAAGAAGAAGGGAGAGACGCCAGGCCCGCAAACAAAGGAGAGCAAAACAAGCGGGGTCGGGGGCGAGCACGGAGGAACTAGGAACACATGGCGAAAAAGAGGAAGATCCCATACTAAATGATGACATGGCAAAATCCAAATCAGTCATCAATCTGGGAAATATTGATTTATCAAAATCGGAGATACAATTACTTAGTTTAGGCCTAAGCTACTGCCCGGAATCAAACTTCAATTACACCAGAACACGGGCAGATGTGTACCAATTCATTCGTAAGCTCAAGTTTAAGAAAATCCACTCACAAAAATCGGCAGTGGATCCACAGCATAGTATGGCATCAACAACAGCGCCTTTGGGACTTCAGGTCTCCGATGATAGTCTCTATCGGGACATCTGTCATTTAGCCTTGGGTGAGGAGACAAGTACCCAGGGGATATTTATTGAACAAGTGCAAAAGAAGCCAGAAACACCGTTTAGGTTGAAATCTAAATCCGTCCCAATGGCGGCACATGACGTCTTAGATACTTTTAGTGAGCATGTGGTGACGCAAATTAAAAAACTGACCCACACAACCAATGAAAGGAAGAGAAAATATTCCAGCCACGAAAGAAGATACAATCAGTTAATTCTGAAATTACAGCAGGAAAAAATGATAATACGTAATGCTGACAAGGGCGGCAATGTCGTTCTATGGCCAGTAGAGGACTATTTAAAGGAGGCATACAGTCAACTGGATAAGGTTGAATGTTACAAGAAAAGCAATCCCCTGAAATATAAGGCAACACAAGAGATACTATTTGCAAACCTCCTAGCGTGGAAAAGTAGGGGTCTACTGAGTTGGGATGAATATAAGTTTTTAAAGAAAGATTATCCATTGACACCTTATATTTATTTTATCCCAAAAGTTCATAAAAATCCGGAGGCCCCTCCAGGAAGACCCATAATTGCTGCTTGTGAAGGACCATTGGAGAACTTGTCTAAATATATTGATCATTTTTTACAAAGCCACATGAAGAAACTGAAATCGTACGTGCAAGATACAAGTGACTTTCTCACTAAGATAAAAGATATAGTGTGGGGTCCGGATCTTCTATTGGTTACATTAGATGTTTGCTCACTATATACGTGTATTAAGCATATGGATGGGCTTCGGGCCATTGAATATTTCTTGAGCACCGGACCAAAAGAATTTGCACAACACACAAGAATGGTTTTAGACATGTTGGCTTTTTGTTTAGAGAATAAATATTTTCTTTTTAATGGTCAATTTTACCAACAGGTGCAAGGAGTTGCTATGGGGGCCAGTTTCTCCCCCAGTTATGCCTGTTTATTTATGGGCTGGTGGGAGGAACTGGTCCTCATACGCAAATATAAATATGCTTGCACTGATCACATTGTTTCCTGGCTACGTTTTATAGATGACCTTTTTATTGTTTGGCGTGGGACAGAAGAGAGTGTGTTAAAGTTTATTGAGGACATTAATCAGAATGATTTTAACCTTAAATTTACTTTTAACATAAGCAAAAACACCGCAACATTTTTAGATGTACAAGTTTTGGCTGGAAAGGACATTTTAAACACTACCCTTTTAAGAAAACCTACTGCTGAGAATACTTTATTACACGCCACAAGTGCTCATCCCCCACACCTAATAAAAAGCATACCATAAGGGGAGCTGTTACGTATAAGACGTTTATGTAGTGACCCTGTTGATTCAATACAAAAGCAGAGGGAGAGTTGTGCACGATTCCTAGACAGGGGGTATAGCCAGAAAACATTGGATATTGCCATGAGAAAATCCCAATTAAAATCAAGGGATGACCTACTTACCTATGAATCATTAAAAGTACAGGAGGTGCCAATTACCAAAAAGGAGGAGCCATTATGACTAATTTTAACGTATTCCAAACAACAAAAAGAGTTATGGAGCATAATGAGAAAAAATTGGCACTTTGTACAGAATGACCCTGTCATAGGAGCTTCTATGCCATCCAACACAGCGATAACATTTCGAAAAGCAGCTAGCATGGGTAATATGTTATCGAAAAACAGTCAGGAAAGCTTCGGGAAAGAAATCTGGCTTCCCCCCAGGAAAGGTTTTTATAAATGTCTGACGTGTAGAGCCTGCCAGTTTGGTATTAATACAAAATCCTACAAGACATTATTTCCAAACACTATTAAAGATATTAAACAGCATCTTACGTGTAAAATGGAGTACTGTGTTTATGTTCTTGAATGTGAATGCTAACTAAAATATATAGGGAGCACCAAACTGGCCGTGCACAAGAGGGTTTTACAACACCTAAGAGCAATAACAAATAAAGACCAGAACTACCCTGTGGTGAGGCACTTCCAGGCAGTGCATAACAGTAAGCCCAAGTATTTAAAATATTTCGCATTAGAGTCTATACCATTGACTAAGAGAGGGGGTGATAGAGAAGCAGCGCTTAGACGAACGGAGACCAGGTATATACTGGAGTTTGATTCTAAGTGGCCAGGAGGGTTAAATGCCACAGAGGACACATTCTTGTAAGTAAATTGTACATTAGAATGATTGGGAATACTTTAGGTGATGTATGCCATACTCCTAAATTAATTGTGAAAAATATCGAATTTCTTCAGACAATTTTTATGTACTCTGGTTTAATTCTATTTTAGCCTATAATTAAGACCTTTTTATGGATTGGTTTTAAGATATTTGGGTAGGTTTTTATCCAGCTGTCTTTTAAATGAATTATTTAAGAATGAAATGAATGGCTAATATTTAACAATGGAATTTTACTATGATCAATTGTTTTTAATGAACTGAGGAGAAAGAGTTTTTAATGGAAATTTGAATGTGCCTTTGCACAAGAAGAAAAATCATGCACTATGTTCACTTTATCTATAAGCACTTTAGCAATGCCTTTATTTCTTGCACTTGTATTGCACTAGACACTTTATAGCCCTATTTTCAGAAGTAGGATACCTCCACCAGAGTATAAATATTTAGCAGCAATCTCTGTGACCAATAAAACAATTAGACATCAGCTTTTAGATTAAGGATTGCAACGTGATGAAATTTTGTACATGCACAATTTTGCTTTATTAATTCAATGTATGAATACTGAAATGTACTTGCACTTTAAATGATTTGATGGCCAGAGGTGCTTTAGTACACACTATGGAGGATAAGCACGATGCCATTTTAGCTATTCAATGCATAAATTGGATATAATGAGTTAAAGTGCGGGTATGTGATTGCACTTAAACAGTTTGATAGTATCATAGTGCGAATACATTTCAATGTACACCGTAAAGGGATAGAAGTGCAGGATAAGATAAATACTGGACATGAGGTGGGGTGTCAAAACAACGAAAACATAAAGACTGTAGGGTGAAAATGTTGTTTTAAAATTTTTTTTTTTAACATAGTTAATTTATGATTTGATTCAGTTAAGTGGTACACTAGGGTGAGCATGTGAAATAAAAATGATATCTTTGGCTAAACAGGAATATGAGTAATACGCATATTTTTGAGATAAAATTGATGAATGAAGCATTTATGCTGTTAGTTCTTTGGATCAATTGATATTATGCGATAAAATCATTTGCAATGGAAAAAGAGTATAATTAATGCATTTAAGCAGGTATTAATATGTACTTTTTCAAAATATGTTACTTGATATAAAAATGTGACGTATGTGCAAATGTACAAAGATGAAAAGTATTTTTTCCATGTTGATGCAGAATGGTATGCACTTGCACTTTAAATTTGGGTTAGAGACTGAGTATGATCAGGTGATCAAGGCCGCTTGGACGACCGAAACGCGTCTTGACAGCTATGGGATTATGAAGAGTGAATAAAATAATGCTGGGATACAAAGTTGGTCCATGCCCGTAATTTTGTTGTGGAAGACGAGTGTGTTACGAGTTGGCATATATATATATATATATATATATATATATATATATATATATATATATATATATATATATATATATATATATATATATATATATTACCACTTATTGCTCCCAAACATCTAAGATTAGTAGCATCATTAGATCAGAGTGGCCAATCGTACTAACCGATGTGATTCTTGCCCCATTTTTACCTAAATCACCTGCCATTACTTTTAGGAGGGCTCCTTCCATGAAGGATTCACTGGATAGAACTCAACCTGAACTGTCATCCAAGACGAACTGGCTTAACAAACCAGGTTTTTTCAGGTGCACCTCCTGTCGGGCCTGCACTTTTGCAGTTAACGGTACACATTATGTATCAGCCTTTAATGACAAGTTGATTCCAATACAAAAACATCTGACATGCCGGAGTGAGTTTGTGGTCTACAAGCTAACCTGTACTTGTCTACTATCCTATATTGGAAGCACCAAATTACCAGCTAATCAGCGGATACTACAGCACATCCGGGCCATAGTCAATTCTGACATGAACTACCCAGTGGCCCGCCACTTTAAAGCGGTACATGATAGAAAATTAAAGGATCTTACATATACCCTGCTTTGCTCTGTAGCCAACCCGGGCAGGGGTGGTGATCGAGAAAAACTGTTGCGACGAAGGGAAGCATATTTTATTTTGCTTCTCGATACCCGGCCCCTACAGGTTTGAATGCTTTTGATGAATTACATCATTTCTTATAATTTGTGTGTGTTTTGCCTCAACTTTTCTGAACTGAGCCTTATCTTATGATGATTTGATTCTTTCGTGATTTGCTATTTCTGAATATTTCATTCATGACATATTTGATTGTCAAATTTTTGACTTTTTTGTTTTCATTTGTAGGTTTTCTAAGTGAGTTCTCTGCAACCTATGAAATATTTCATCGGTTGATGAAATTGTTCTTATATATTTGCACCTTAGCACTGTGGCACTTTTTTTGACACTTAAACTTATATTGCATTAATGATAGTGGATGATGACAATAATATTTTTGGGGGATTATGTTCTGGCTGTTCAATCTTATGTAGATATGTTTTGATGCACTTGCATTAGATTTTTAGAACATAAATGGTTTTCGTATTATGCTTTACGATGATCTATTGGCTGTTTTATATTTTGGTTCATCTATATAGATTGACTTGAGCTTGACAGAATCAATTTACTGTAGTTTGATTTACTCCCCAAATTATCTTGTTTGTCAGACAATTTACTTGACGCTATCTTTACATGTTATTTGAGCACTATGCTCTAACTGTGTCTAAACATAGATGCATTAGCAACATAATTTATATGCACTTTCGTTCTAAATTGGGAATTGGTGGCCTATCTGCTTTGTTGCAACCCTTGCGTCTTGTTTTTTGAGGCGCTTGGGCTTTTAACTTCCCACTCCTGACGCGTCATGTGATCAAGCTCCGCTTGCGGAGCGAAACGCGTCAAGGAGGGCACTCGCTCTTGCACTTTGCTGTAAATAAATATAGATTGCTTGCATTCATATCATTGATGTGGCTTCTTTGGTGTTTTTGAACGTACTAAAACACCTTTTGGAGTGGAGGTCTACGCCTGCTGAAACCGCTACCTCTGGCGGTCAGGACTTGTTGTTCATATATATATATATATATATATATATATATATATATATATATATATATATATATATAAAAATTCACTGAAAAAACCATAGGTTATAGGCCATATATAGTTAGGGATTAGCATTTAAAAAACCTTATTTTATTTGCACAAAACCATTGAAATTCCATATATAGTTAGTTGCACTAACTATATATCGCGGACCCGCAATCCACTGCTAATGATGTCACATATTACATCATTCATGACATGGTCAGTGACATCACTGATGACATCACTGATGACATCTCAAATGACATCACTGATGACATCACTGATGACATCACTGATGACAACACCCAGTGACTGTATGTTTCTGTAAAGTTAAAATATGTCTTATATATTGAAGAATGAGTGGATGTATAAGTGTCTGGATGAAGGATTTAGTAGGTGCATGACTGACTGTATGAGAGAATGATTAAATGTGTCTCACTGAGTGTATGGGTTAGTGATTAAAGTGTCTTAATTTGACAATCATTATTTATGTTGTTCTGTAAACTGCTGCATGTTTAAATCAGTAGCTATATCAGTAACTATATGGGTTATTGAATGGTTGCCCAAGTATTTGTATGGGAGACTGAGTATGTGTGTGGGTGGCTGGGAGGTGTATAACTCTGTGCATAGATGTGTGAGCAGTTGATTCCCTAGGTGTATGGGTTCAAAAGTGCATGTAGAAACAGCTGTATGGACAGTTGACTGTGTGCATGAGTATATTGGTGAGTGAATGGATATCTCAGTGCTACATGTCAAAGTAAGTACATATGTAAAACACAGTACATGTGAGAGTTGAAATATATAAATAACTGAACATAAGAGCCAGTGAATGTGTGAGTGGCTGTATGAATCATTGTGAACTTGTATCAAGGATTGTATAAGAGAGTAAATATGTGTTACTATATGTTTGAATAAGTAAGGTGTGTATAACTGTATAGTTGAGGAAATGGAGATGTGATTGATTCTTTGCATGACTGACTAGGTGTGTGAGTAACTCCATGGATGTGTGACAGTCTGTGAGTGCCTGTTTACACTGAGTGTATCTAAGGTTATATTAGAGTCTGAAGATGTATTATCACATAAATGATATCATCAGTGATGTAATCAGTAATGTCAAATGAGATGTCAGTGATGTCATCAGTGATGTCATTTGAGATGTCATCAGTGATGTCATCAGTGATGTCATTTGAGATGTCATCAGTGATGTCATCGGTGATGTCACTGACCATGTCATGAATGATGTAATATGTGACATCATTAGCAGTGGATTGCGGGTCCGCGATATATAGTTAGTGCAACTAACTATATATGGAATTTCAATGGTTTTGTGCAAATAAAATAAGGTTTTTTAAATGCTAATCCCTAACTATATATGGTCTATAACCTATGGTTTTTCAGTGAATTTTCAAGGTTTTGTAAATGCAAATTCCTAACTATGTATGGTCTATAACCTATGGTTTTTTCTGTGAATTTCATTGGTTTTTTAAAAGCTAATATCTATAGCTGTAAAATATGTTCTTTATTAAGTGACGTATCACGTAGCCCGTGAGACGCCTCATGATGCATCGCATAACCGTGACGTATCGTTTCTGCAGCGCAAACCAAACCCAAAACGTAAGCGCGCCAGAACACGCTTAAAGATATATATATATTTTTTTAACCTTAATTAGACAAAATCCACACGTGCACATATCACAAACGTTCAAAAAACACAATATGTCGGACTCCCGTTACGCTGCCGGTTAGCTGCCCGGTTAACGTACCAGGAAGCACCTTTACCGTGAAAAATCGCAATTTTTTTTTCTTATGCCCCGCAGGGAACTTTAATAGCCCCCTCATCAATCCTAGGGGTTCAGGAGGGGTCTGCCTTACCCCTTTCATTCATTTACACCTTTTTTTTTTCCACCTCTTGTCTCTCGATCCTACCGAGAGACAAGATGGCGGCCGCTCCGGACTGTTTACAATGTTGACAGCCAATCAGCTACTCCTCAGACTCCCGTTACACTGCCGGTTAGCTTCCCGGTTAGCTGCCCGGTTAGCTGCCCGGTTCGCGTACCAAGACGTGTCTCTACGGCGAAAAAATCGGATAATTATTATTTTTTTTTTTGGCCCCGCGTGGCTTTATAATATCCCCCTCATCAATCCTATGGGGTCAGAAGGGGTCTACCTTGCCCTCTTTCCTTCATTTCCCCCTTTGTTTTGGTCTCCTCTTGTCTCTCGATCCTACCGAGAGACAAGATGGCGGCCGCTCCGGACTGTTTACAATGTTGACAGCCTATCAGCTACTCCTCAGACTCCCGTTACACTGCCGGTTAGCTTCCCGGTTAGCTGCCCGGTTAGCTGCCCGGTTCGCGTACCAAGACGCGTCTCTACGGCGAAAAAATCGGATTTTTTTTTTTTTTGTCTTGTCTCTCGATCCTACCGAGAGACAAGATGGCGGCCGCTTCGGACTGTTTAGAATGTTGACAGACACCGGAGAGCCAATCAGCTTCGCTTCGCAAAGTTCCGATACGCGAAAAGTACGCGAACCGGAGCGCAGCCCGGAGCGCTGTTACAGATATATATCTTGATTTAAACGTTAATTTCTCAAAATCCACTGAAGCACATATATTGAGACCTAGCAAAGGCACATCGGGCTAACAGTCCCTACAATTTTGCCAAGTTTCGTGGAAATCCATTCAGCCGTTCGGGCTAAAAGTGAGGCCAACCGCCCTATGGAAATTAACATGGGAAAAACGCGTTTTGGGACCCCCCTTTTTTCTCGGCCCCCCCTTGACGAACCCCCCCAAATTTCCAGGAGCTGCTTAGAAACAAAATGTGCCATTTTCCTGAAAATTTCAGCCAATTCCGTCCACAAACGCCAATATTATGATTATATATTGTATATATATATATATATATATATAATATATATATATATTATATAAATATATATATATATAATATATATATATATATATATATATATATATATATATATATATATATATATATATATATATATATATATATATATATATTATATATATATATATATATATATATATATACATATATATTATCTACTGGCGGTCACCAGTAGGGAGTTATAGTTAGGACCTAGTTACTGTAGGAAAATCGCAACATTCTATTCCTAATAATTTAGGCATCATTTGATGAATCTTCATGACATTTTCAAAACAAATTCTTTGTTCATATCAGCTCCTATGCTGACATTTAGGGGGTGATTCGTCAAGGGGGGCTGACATAAAAGGGGGTCCCAAAACATGTTTTTTCCATGTTAATTTCCATAGGAAACTTTAGACAAGGCTACAGGTCGAACGGGTGAACGGAATTACTCCATATTTGGCAGGGAGAAGGGTTTTGGAGTAGAAAGCACACTTTTGTTTATTTGGTGCAAACCCGTTCAGTAGTTTTTGAGAAATATCAAAATTTACAGATATCGATATTTGGGAATTCTGCCATCTGATTGGCTGAGGCGTTACAAGCAGGAGCTTGCTGCTGATTGGCTGTGAGCTGTGCATGTGTTTGGAACTAGGATGTTTTGACCACCATTTTGTGATTGCGTTAAAGCCAGTAAGTCTAAAAAAGGACGAAAGAAGTGGGAAATGGGAGGGTAGGAGCAATGTAACCTCTGTGGGGTGTTTAGGGTGTTCTATAGAGGGGGTGCAAAGCAAAGTATTCACTCTTATCAGTGTGAAAGTGGTGGGTTACGGACATTAAGTGAGGTATTCCCTAGAGTCTGTTGTTGCTAAGGTGAGCTGGTGCGGGACTCGAGGATTAAAGCGTGAGTTCAAATTGTGTGTCATGCTGTGAAGTCATGTGCTGTGGCTGCTGCACTAAACATGTGAAAGTAGTGTCAGCATGTGTTTATACCTACTAGGAGGAACTACTGACCCGTACTGGTCTGAAAGTCCTGGGGTATGCAAAATTTGTAAGGTATTGTCTAGGAAAATTTAGACAAGGCTACAGGTCGAACGGGTGAACGGAATTACTCCAAATTTGGCAAGGAGATGGGTTTTGGAGTCGAAAGCTGGCTTTTGTTTATTTGGTGCAAACCCGTTCAGTAGTTTTTGAGAATTATCGGAAATTAAAGATATCGATATTTGGGAATTCTGCCGTCTGATTGGCTGAAGCGTTACGAGCTGGAGCTTGCTGCTTATTGGCTGCAAGCGGTTGCAACTAGGAAGTGTTGGCAGCCATTTTGTGAGCAAGGGGAAAACATTTAGGTTATAGTAGAATGTTAGTATGTAATTCTACTAGAATCTAAGTATGTAATGTTAGAATGTAGGGCTGTCATGAGGGGAACCTTCCGGCGTTTGTACACAGTGCTGGAGAAGAAGGTTGCTTTGCTGTCTGCTCCTGTTGGTGGCTGTTTCAGTGGTCTTGTTTTGCTGTAATAAATCTACTTATTGGATCCACTGCTGTCTGCCTATTCACTACATAAATTTGTCGAGGAGCGGGAGAAGGGAAAAATAAGGCACCACTCAACAATATTTCAAAATTGCTTGCGTTGTGCTAAAGACCTGTTTTGTTTGTGTAGCTGTTTCTACTCATGCCAGGGTCGTCGGCTCATTGAACTATGTCATCCGACTTCTGGTAGGAATTATATTTTTAGATTTTGCAATTCTTCACTACATTTTGGTCGCTGTACTAAACATGTGTAAGTAGTGTTAGTATGCGTTTATACCAACAAATGCATCATGGTCCTAGGGAGGGCGACCTCTCAGGCACAGCTCAGCCAATGCCCCTGGGTGTGCATTCGTGGGATATTTGTGCTTGCCACTAGAGGGCGGGTGCATGGCTTCCACCCTGTGATAGCAAATCCTTGTTTGACTGCTTGAAGCGAGAGGAGGAAAACCTCGTATAATTTTAATAGAGGGGATGCAGATGGTAAAAATGGAGAGAAAAAAAGAAGCAAATAAAAAGCGAGGTGCCACCCGTTCATTTAAATGAGGCTCCTGCTGGGTACTGTTCCGTGGACAATCCAATTATTATATTGCGGGGTCTCTTTAGGACTGAGGATCTTAATGTCACATGTAAATTTGGCGCTGAAGGGTACAGAGACGTTTTGCAGCCTAGGGGACCGCCACCTTCCCAGGTATTCTTTACTAATTGTTCGGGGGGTTTGAGGACAACTGAAGTCCGGGGATTGCCACACTGCGGGGCTTTATTTAAATATGCAGGGTGGGCCTCGGCAGTCCCTGAAGCCTCGGTTGTCCGAGACGGTGCCTTATTGGTTCTGTAATCACACTGGCAGTACTCATGGTGTTATAAAGTGATACGCACCATAGAACTCTTGCAGTTGTAGAACTACCCAGGCTTCAATTGTTTAATAGTCAGTTAGATTATCTTTGGTAGGTGTAGTGTAATATTGGAAGGCTTTGCCCTCATAATATCCTATAAACATGATTTTCACAGTACACTATACACAAGTGTTGTCAAAAAAAGAAGACCTATACACTCAGTTATTTACTTGAAAAAACAGTAGCCTTTATTAAAACACAAATAAATAGAAACATAAGTTTAATAGAACAAACAGTATAGTCGAACAAACGTTATAATATAAAAAACGTGGGTTGAACTCCAGTGGAAGCAGCGTAGAAAACCAGCAAGACAAAAATGAAACATAAGTATGTGTGCTATGTGGAAGAGGTAAAGAAAGGTAGTTTGAACAAAAGGATGATAATGAGAATGGGAGGGAGGGGGAGTCAGTGGAAGGGAAAAGAGGAGGGAGAGTCAAAAGAAGAGAGGGAGGAGGAGACAGAGCATTGGTCTACTGCACCCAGCCCTTAGGGTATACCCTCCCGTCCCCCGTTTGTCTAGGACGCTGGGGTCCAGCTAGAAAGAGTGTGGTATAGCTAGTCCCTAAAATGAAACACATGAGGCCAGAGATTAGGCTTCTATGGGAATTCACAAGGGCATATTATCAAGCCTATTGTTGCCGCTTTAGCTGCAGTTTCCTGTTGCTAAAGCGACGATAATGTTATCAACGTTCTTTGATAATATTGTGGTACATTATTAGCTACGGGGAAATCGCTTGTCTGCACCTATGCACCCAGGGTGCTGCACCCCAGCCCCTTCCCCCGCACTGTGCTCAATTGTAGGTCCTGCACACCGAGGATTCACTGCTCACCTGCTTCCACCGGTGTGTCCCACAACATGTTGGTGAAAACTCCAAGCCCGGGGTAGGTTTGTTCTGTAGGAGATAAGATCTCTGGTCGGGACGGTGCATTGGTGTTGTAAATCAACGGCGATTAGGTTAAGCATTAGCAGAAGACATGCTGTATTTGATCATTATCGTAGCAAATGAACCGACTCCATTTTGTATTCGTAGCAGCCATTTTGTATGCCATACATTGCCGTGTGCTGATCATGTGTTTTGTCCTACCTCCTTGTTGACTGCACCTGAAATCTGCCTGGCAAAGGGCTATATTTAGCATCCCCCGCTTTTAGCATGCCCAGACATGCCCAGTAGGGTCTGCGGCTGTTACTAATTAGTTACAGATAGGAATGTGTTTACTAGTTTCTGAAAACTGTTAAATCCGCCCACTCATCGATTGTGCTTTTCAATATGTCCTTATATGGTCATAAAACTGCTCTTGTATTTTGTACCGCCTTCATTTGAGCCCCCTCATTGTGTATAAAAGGGGGCATGTGCTTTAGTTCAGTGTGCTACTCTATACAATACTGAAGGGTGTTGTGTGGACTGTAGTGCCACCTTTAAAGGTTTAATAAACGTTGCTTTTGTATTTTCCAGTTTCTGTGCCAACTTCTTGCTGTGGTCTGAGAAGGGCGAACCCCTTGCACTGGTAGGCCTAGCTGAGACTTGCTTACATCAATTGGCGCCCGACACGTGGGGCTCATTGGCGACTCGGATGCCCGAAGGAGTGGTCGTGACGAAGGATTGGAATCTTGGCGTGGACGTGATCACTGCCAGAAGAGACCCGAGTCTTGGCATCCATGGCGTTGTTCCTTTCTTTCCGATCTGACCATCCAGGTGGTGCTGGTCCTCGACTGAGATCTCTTCTGTTGGCTTGCTGTGCAGTTGCCGTTTGGCCGAATTTAGAACTTGGCAGTTGGAATCTGGACGCCCTGTGATTGGTAAGAACCATTGTACGGTACTTGCTGTGGGTTTTGGAAGCCTGGGATTGGCAATGCAGTTTTAGGATACGCTTGCTGTGGCAATTTTGGTTTGGTATGACTAGTCATGATGTGTATGTGTAAGTGTAATATATGTGTTGCAACACATATAGGCAGGTATTGAGGAGATTTTTCTCTAAAAATGCGATTTTGATTTGAACGGCACAACGTATTACAGATACTTTAAGTGCCATTTGTAACACAGAGCAGCGGGACTGTGCATAGAACTTTGGGTCTGTTGGAGTGCTGGAACTTTAACTGAGCATGACAGCCAAAAACTGCAACTTCTTGCGGCCCCAGCTTCGCGGTAGCCGCTCGCCGTGATAACATCTGAGGGAGCACTGGTTTCACTATCCACCTACAGGTACCTGTGCCGAGCCTCACCTTGCCGGACTGACCCCCAGACCTCCTGCGGGACTGCGAGGAACAGCGTGCAGTGCGGCTGCTGATCTGCCGCAGCTGGTCTCTTCCTGCCCTCACTGCCATACCGGATAAAACCTTGCTGTGGATTCACTCACCTGGTGCCATTTGTAACACAGAGCAGCAGGACTGTACAACTGCCCGCGTTTCCCGCTGCGCGGGGAAAATCCGCATTAGGGTCTGTGACAAATGCAGACCATGACTACATCGCCCACAACACTTTGCGGCATAGTGACCACCTCCGCGAACGCCCAGCAGAGAGCACGCCAGGTGCTTTAAATCCGCACCGTACCCGTGCATCGCGGCACCTTTTCTTTTTAATCTTTATATTAATAGTGTGGCAGAACACCTACTTAAATTAGATGTGGACTACCCTCAAATTGATGGTGCTGCAGTCCCTATTCTATTGTACGCCGATGATGCGGTTATCATGGCAAGAACCCAAATAGGCCTCCAAAAGGCGCTAGTTAGCTTCTCTGTATACATGGGATCTAGGGGCCTTAAGATTAACATTGGGAAACTTTTACCATGTGCTGCTCATCAAAAAATAAGGATTCCTGTAACACTTTTTTAGAACAGTCAAGGATAGAAACCACCAATACTTTTTCTTACTTGGGGGTTGTTTTTGATAAAAAAGGAACTTGGACTACAGCTATTACCACCAGGAATCTAGCTTTTTTACGCGCCATTGGTGCTTTAAAACCGTTTGCCAATAAGTTAGGAGGTAGGCCCACTCGCATTTTGCTTGATATTTATAAAGCCAAAGGCGTGTCAACTGCTATATATGGGGCCGGCATTTGGGGTATCGCTAATTGTCAGGATATCCAAGTAAAGGAAAATGCTTTCCTCCGATAACTTTTAGCTGTCCCTAAGTCTACCTCAACCCATGTTTTTCACAAGGAACTCACCCTGGTACATATATCGGACTTAATTAGTATTAGCCCAGTGCTAATTTGGCACAAGATATGGACTTCCACTGAAACCGTTTCTATTGCGGACTGTATGAAACTTGAGGGGTCCAAAAACATCCAGTGGCTCTCCAATATTAAGGATTTTTGGACAAACTTAGGGCACCCAGAGTTCTTTAATACGCCTCTACTATTATCTTCTATTTCTAAAATAACTTTGAAGGAATTATGTTCTGCTTTTCTGGACGATCAACGCTGGTTAGTGGAGGGGAAGAAGGCCTCTGTTATTCAACACCATTTATTGTTGCAGGGTCCTGGTTTGCAGCTCTATTTTTCCCCTGAGCAGTCTAGTTACGACAGAATGTTATTAGCTCGGTTGAGAATGGGCAGTTATTTTAGGTTGGTCACATTTCCAGTCATAAATGACTGGTCTAAAAACCTAAATAATTGCCCTTGCGATGACACTTCCGTGCAATCAACAATTGACCGCATCCCTTTCTGTAAATTCTATGCATGGGGAAGGTCAAGATATTTAACACCTCTGTTAAAGACTTGGGGCCTAAGACAATGTAGACCGGCCCTATTCAAGATCCTCCTGTTGCAGGATGCTATGACTATAAATGCTGTATCAAAGTTTTTAAAAATTATAATTAGATGCAGATCAACCATGGGTTAAATGAAATTCTGTATTGTAAATAAGATTTTAGTATGAGGCTGTAGTGTTTTCCTGTTTATGAGATGTATGGTTGTACTAAATGCTTTATAGAGGAAGTCCGAGCATGCACTTTTTACTCTTTTATATATTTTGTTCTGTATTTAATAATTTTAAACTGTTTTGTATGTGCTTTTATGATTTTATATGAAATCGAATAAAGCTATCTTTGACTTGACTTTAAGTGCTACTTTGATTATAATACTGCATATTTTGCACTATTTTTGGCATGCCTGCTTTTAGCGCACTTCGTAGGTTGTGCTGCTGTTGTGGAAATAACCGGTTAAGACTTGAGGAATCGCAGACGGCTCCCCCAGAGGGGACGCCTAATAGGGAGATGTATGTAAAAAATGGTCTTTCTTCTATAATGTACAGCACATTATGGGGGAAATACACATGGAAGGATCCTGAGTTACGTTGGCCAAAGTATGGGTCGTTTGATATGCAAAAGATTGAGTATGTGGAACAGTGTATGTTCGAGCGAAAATCTAGACAAGAAATGTTTGAATGTGTGGAATGTGGGTGAAAGAAGTACGTGAGCGTGAGAAACGTGAGCAAGCGCTGATTGAAAAAGAACAACGGAAGAATGTGTATGAAAAAGCGCAAGAATTAAGGAAGAAAGAGGTGAAAGAATTGGAAGAGAGACAGGAGAAAGAGCGCAGGTTACAGATATCTGGCCAATATGCTGTTCGGCAACCTCTTTATCCTGTCCTTAATAAATCACAAGATGATTTTTCATTGCTAGATCGTCCTCCGCCTCCGTATGCCGTTCCGTCCGCTCCATCTGGCGAAGATGAGGATTCCGGTGCAGATCGAACGAAACCAGATACTCGCTCTATGCTGTCGGCTGAACGTGCGGCAGAACTTAGAAAGATTGCTCGTCAAGCACTTCGGGATTCTGTTACTGTTTCTAATATCTTACATAGTTTACAGGAGTGGCAGGACAGAGAGCAATTATATTTTACCGAGCATTTTGCTGAAAAAGTTGTTCACATGTTTCGGAAAGTCTCTGGTGTTTTAGAACCTAATGATGTAGCAGCCGATTGTAAGCAAATACGTAATGGGCTTTTTACTCTCCCCCAGGTGGCTGATACGATAAGACGGTTGTTCAAACTACAAACTGAGGCGCTTCGTATGCGAGAGGAGAAACGGAAAGCAGATGCAGATATAAGGACGGATTCACCCGGCGGGAAACAATCATCTATCTTTGGAACAGATAAGACCGCAATAGTGCATGCAAAGCCAATGCGAGAGGCCGCACCTTTATATGTTTCTCCTAAGGGAGCAGGTACAAGTGACGATAAGTTTTCTGTAGATGCTAAAGGTTATTTTATTTATAATTGGGTGTATACTCCCTGGAATAGGACAGATGTCATGGCACTTAAAGCTGCATTGCCTGATCCGCGGAAAAATCCAGCTGCTTTCTATGAGGAAGTTGAGGGAGCCATAAACTCTTGTACCATGACATTGGCTGATATCGATTTATTTTTTGGGCTAATATTACCGCCTGATATGTGGAGATCCGTGCGTAAAGTTGATGATCGCGCAGCATATGGGGCATTATGGAAAGAGATAGATAGGGAAGATGAGGATAGGGAACCAGCGAAAAAGCCATGTCAGTTGATTTTAGATCTTCCTGGTGCAATATTAACTAAGTTAAAAATGATTATTCCCCCTAAAAAGATTGATTGGACTATTTTAGCATCCTGTAAGCAAAAGGCAGATGAATCAGTTTCAGATTTCTTTACGCATTTCGAGGAAGCCTTTCATGATTTTAGTGGTCAGTCGCTAACGGATGATACGGGCCAACATTTGTTTGTAGATAAGTATGTTACGAATCTATTACCAGGAGTGGCTAGCTGTTTAAAAGCTAGTGAAAGCTCTTGGACTACCTCTTCTCCGGCATCCCTCCTGACAATGGCTCAATATAACGAGCGTCAGGAATTAGAAGCGAAGGGTAGTGAGGATAAAAAGTCTAAGGAATTGAAAACAAAGGTTATTTTATCTCAGGTTTATGGTCCACCTCCTACAGGTAACGATAGAGGCTGACGAGGATTCTATTGATCTTCCTATACCCGCTTGAATCTGGCTGTTGATCAATGTGCGTATTGTAGAAAATTTGGCCATTGGGTTGATGAGTGTCCATTGTTGCGCTCACAACGTTATACTCATGGCTGGGGACCAATGAGAAATCGCGAGGGATATTCAGGTCCTAGGGGAAATACGAACGATCGTGCTAGGTTTGATTCTCATGCGCGACCACAAAATGGGTTCAACACTTTTGATCGGCGTAATCAATATCAAATGTCTGATTATGTGCAGCCTGATTTACATGACTCTGCTTATGCATAGGATTGCGCAGGATGGGGTAAGGAATCAGTTGAAGTTCCAGTGGATCAGAGGGGTCCTTATGTTACAGCACGTGTTTTGGGTTCTACTGATCAGTTTCTCGTTGATACAGGAGCTACTCATAGCGCTCTGTCTAAACAATTGGTTCCAAAGGCTCCCCTGTCTGGCTTAACGATTACATCGATAGGGTTCGATGGAACAACTTCCCTTAGCCCATTGTCACAACCACTTGCATTTCATGTTGATAAGTTTGCTGCTCCATGCCCATTTTTGCTCTCCCCAAATACACCAGATAATATTGTGGGTCTTATGCTTAAGTATTTCAGAGCTACAATAAGATGTTCCCCTGAAGGTGTACGTGTGATTTTAAATGACAAATATCCAGTGACGGACAGAAGTTTGCATTGTTAAAGAGGATGCTGCATTAGCCTCCCTACCTAAAACCTTGTGGGCTACCTCAGATACTGATGTGGGACAGATGGTTATTCCTCAGGTACATATTAGTGTAAAGGAGGGAGCTGTGTTGCCGCCTTTGCTTCAATATAGAATTTCGCAGGAAGGCAAGGAAGCACTTACTCGAATTGTACAGGATCTCATTGAAGTCGGGGTTGTTGAAGAAGTTCCATTTAATGTATGTAACTGTCCGATCCTTCCAATTTTGAAGAAAGACACTGATACTAGGATTTATTGATTTATAATTGACTTGCGGGAAGTGAATAAGATAGTGGTGCCACAATACCCAGTGGTTTCTGACATCACAAGACTTCTTACTTTAGTTCCACCTACTGCAACTACGTTCTCTGTTATAGACTTGAAGAACACCTTCTTTTTGATCCCTATTCATCCTGATAGCCTATATCTGTTCGGTTTCACTTTGAATAATCGATCGTATACATTTTGTAGAGTTCTTCAAGGCTATACTGAGAGTCCTAGTATTTACAGCCAAGCATTAAGGAAACAACTTGATTCTTTTGTTCTGCCCGAAGGTGTGGCGCTCATACAATATGTCTATGATATCTTGTTGGCAGCCGATACCTCTGAACAATGTGAACAATGCACCTTGTCCTTGCTTTCTTTCCTTGCTTCACATCATCACATAGTATCGAAAAAGAAATTGCAGTATTGTAGACCAAAGGTAACCTACTTAGGTCACCGTTTGTCTAAGGAGGGGCGTGCACTCACATCAGATCGCATTCAGGCAATTTTAGACACACCAGTACCTTCTACACAGAAAGAAGTTCGAGCATTTTTAGGTCTTACTTCTTTTTGTAGGCAATGGATATTGGGATTTTCATACATTGTTAAACCTTTGTTAGCACTTTTGACAAAAGACACTCCAACACCCCTTCTATGGACAAGTTACAACAAGCCCTTTGTTCAGCACCAGTGTTAGGTACTCCAGATTACACTAAGCCCTTTACATTGTATGTACATGAGAGAGATGGATGCGCATTGCCAGTTTTAGTACAGACACATGGTGATAAGCAACGCCCTTGTGCATATTTTTCAGCAGTACTTGATCCTGTTGCTCAAACGTTGCCTGGATGTTTTGGCTCGGTTGCAGCAATAGCTGTGTCAATACGTCAGAGTGAAAGGATAGTATTATCACATAAGCTGTTGGTGCTGGCACCCCATGCTGTTGATGCCCTTTTGAATCAAACAAAGACGCAGCATTTAACTAGTGCTCATCTGACAGGATATGAACTGAGGCTGTTAGCTCTTCATATTACACTGAAGAGATGTGCAACACTAAACCCAGCCACGTTGATGCCATTTCCGGCGACTCAGCCTGAGGTGCAAGAAACACATGATTGTATTTTCCTGACTCAGGAACAGACAAAGGGTCGTATTGATTTGCAAGATACGCCCCTTCCAGATGTAGATGGAGAATTGTGGGTTGATGGGTCTTGTCTGAAGTTACCGGATGGTACAACTTCAGCCGCATATGCAATTACTACGCTTCATACGATAGTGGAGACAGCTCGCATACCACATAAGTCGGCTCAAGCAGCAGAACTAAAAGATTTAACACAAGCATGTGAGCTTAGTACAGGTTTATGTGTGAACATTTATACAGATAGCCGCTATGCTTTTGGAGTAGTGCATGATTTTGGCCTGCTCTGGAAGGAAAGAGGTTTTTTGACATCACACAGGATGCAGATAATGCACGGAGAATTAGTGCATAATCTCTTAACTGCATTAACATATCCAAAGAAAATAGCTATAGTAAAATGTAGTGCGCACAAGAAAGTGACTGATAAGGTGGGACAAGGAAATGCTTTTGTAGATCGAGTGGCACGTGAGACTGCGATGCAGCCTGACACTACTTCCATGTATGTAGTGAAGTCACAAGCTAAGCGGTGGCACGATGCTAGGAAAGAAGTATTAGAGATACAGAGGACCACTTCTGACAAAGAACGGGAGCAACGGTCCAAGGATGGAGAGTTGGATGATGAAGGTTGTTGGCGAAACAAACAGATGGATAGATGGAAGTTGCCTATAGCTTTTGTACAACCTATGGTTCAGATGGCACATGGGCTAGCACATGTTAGAGCTTCAGCAATAGTGAAATTGCTTACGCAAGTTTGGGAGTATCCAGAAATTGCTAGCACAGCTAAGAGATGAGTACAGTCCTGCATAATTTGCCTACAATTGAATCCTGGAAAAGGGACACAAACTCCAGCAGGAGGATTTGCTACACCAACTGCACCTTTTGAAGTTTTGCAGATGGATTATATTCAGCTTGAACGCTGTAATAATCTGAAGTATGTCTTGGTGGTGGTATGTGCCTTCAGTGAATGGATTGAGGGGTACCCTACAAAGGACAATACTGCAATTACTACGGCAAAGGTACTTTTGAAGGAATTTTTCCCTCGTTATGGTGTTTGTAGATTTTTGTGGAGTGATAACGGGCCTCATTTTATAGGGGACGTTATCAAGTATGTCCTGAAAGGATTAGGGATCAAACAGAAGTTTCATGCAGTGTTCCACCCACAATCAGCAGGATTGGTGGAAAGATACAATGCTACTCTGAAGCTGAAATTAGCCAAGATACAGGCTTCTACTTCTCTAACATGGCCAGATGCGTTGCCACTACCCCTTATGAGATCTTGTTTGGTAGGCCTATGAATATCTGGGGAATTCCTAAACCGAGTTCTGTGTATGATGTACCTTGTGTCTTAATGAATGACTATTTGGCGCAGTTAACTGATAACTTGGGGGCATATTACCAAGGGCACTATCGCCGCTTTAGCGGGGAAAATCCCTGCTAAAGCGGTGAAAAAACTATCGCCCTATTAGCAAGCTGTCGCTAACTACTGTTAGCGACAGTTTCCATGCGTTAGCAACAAAAAAAATGATCGCAATGCGCGGAAGCAATAAATATCGCTAATGATATGCGAGGTAGGCGTACCCTCGCTAAATTTCACTAAAAAAGTCGCTAACATGCTAGCGCACTATTATCAACTATCACCTAGACATGCTTAGCGACAAAAAAATTCCCGCTAAGGCCCCTTAGCTGGAGATAAATAAGAACTGCTAAAACCAGTTCTAAAAATGCAAAACTGGAGATAAAAAGACCTTATAAAAGGAGACCTAGCCAAGCCCAGCCCCACCACAAAGCTGAGGACCTGCAGACGCCATGGAGGCAGTAATCATACAGCTTGGAGTCCCACAAAGGCCACAGCCCCCACCGCCACCACCACCACCGCCTCCAGGACCACCAGCAAGGCAGCGCCAAAGACGACGGCGGCCAATGCGCACTCGAATTGTCCTTGGAGATCTACAACCACAGGATATCATAGCCCACTACAGGCTCAAACCGACATCCATTGACTTTATACTGAACCACATAGGCCACAGGCTCACACCACCAACCCAGCGGATAACCAATATCCCCCCGTAAACAAAGCTACTGGCTGTGCTGCATTTCCTGGCCTCACGGACATTTCAACCCACAACATCCAGATTGGGTAGAGTCTCACAGGAAGCCTTTTCTAGATTCCTCCCAATTGTGTTGGAAGGCATAATCAGCCTGATACCCCAGGAACTACAGTTTCCCAATACTGTGCGTGAACAGCGCCTGGTCAAGCAGGGTTTCCACGCCATTGCTGGATTCCCACAAGTACTGGGTGCAATAGACTGTATGTGTGTGTACAAAAACTTCCTAGGCAGTCTAAAAACCAGACAACAGATGATTGGACCAAATAGGACTAGGCCAGGGCAAACAATACAAAAAAACCTTAATAAAAATAGATCATGATTTTAATCAACATATTAAAAATCATATAAAGAACAATAGGTTCACATTATATGACACAATTACATAAAACAATACAGTATATACTCAATATAATTGAAAAGACACCACATAAATCAAATAGTGTCTGCAATAAAAATTATAGTGACAAATTACTCGACCCGCGTTTCGGCGAAAACGCCTTCTTCAGGAGCCGCAAGTTACAATCTGTAATTACATATAAAGAAAGGACTTGTTACAACCATGGCTCTATAAAGATTTGCAATAGACTGTACACATATCCGATTAGTGCCACCTGCGGACAGTGCACACATATATAGAAACCGAAAACACACTCACTCAATGAATGTGCATGCAATAGTGGACCACCATGGAATGTTCACAAATGTCATCGCAAAGTTCCCAGGGAGTGTGCATGATTCGTATATTTTCCAGAAGTCAGTCATCAACCAGCGCTTCCAGGATGGAATATATGGGAATGCAGTCCTAGTTGGTAAGTAGCAATCCAACATACCACTTGCATCAGCAGCACATACATGCAAAACAGAAATGTACCAATCTGATTGTCATCATATCACATACAAGATGTCAAACAACATCACCCCACACCTGACACATTAACACCATGAACTGTGGGCACTGGATCCAGATACATAGAACAAAATCACTGCAAGTTGTACACCCCTGTCCCCCTCCCCAAAGTTGCAAAATGTGTGAAACATGCATGTGTGACAGAGAAACATCACTCACAAACAAACTTGCTAAACAGCTCCCACTGTGCATGTCCTGTGCTGAACAGGCATGATGAATACCACAGGAGAGACTGACATGTTGCCATTTAGTGTGCAAGTGTACTGCTGCTCCATGTCAATTACCGTCAGTGACCCAGTAGCACACTACAATGTGTGCAAAATTGCAAAGACTGCATGGAGGACGCCGACATATGCGAGGCAGATGCAGACCACCTGGTACACCTCTAGGTATATGTAGACTGACCCTCTAATATGGAGCGGAGACAGGACTGTTTCCTCATTACATTGTGATTTACCTTGTTCACAACATAACACAGTAATACTGCAATCTACGGCAGTACATTCTTAAAAAAACAAGAGACGTCAGTGGATTATACAGCACGGGCATGCACAAAATCAAAACACTCATACCTCATAATATTTCTTGCTTTCTAACATAGGTGTCGCCTAAACCACGGTTCCCAATCAACAATGGAAATGACTCACTCGTGGAAGAATGTATGTTGACACTAACAAGTGATGGAGGAGAAATGAAACTCACCAGTGGACCCCAGATGTACTAGGGTTTAGATGTCATTGGCAGTTCTTCAGTAGACAGGGTCCCTACAGTAATCCAAATCTTCCAGCCAGCACTCTATACCTTGGTTCGCTCTACTATCCCATGTACATAAGATGTGGCGTTTATCCAGTCTGAGAGCAATTCTGACCGACCTGCCCACCGTCCCCTTTATGTGCAGAGTATGAGGAAGTAGACAAACCAAAGGCGTACATGTCAACTGCAAACCCATCATGGTGTGCAAGTATCCCAATACTTCCTCCTAGTATTGATGACCAGGATTACAGGCCCAGGACAAATTAATAAAGACTGCCCTGGATTGTTTACAGCGCTTGCAAAGATCATTTTCCCTGAGACACATTCTATGGAGCTCAACGGGTGTGTGGCATGTATGCTGCACAAATTGTAAATGAATGAACTGAAAGTTGCCATTGGGGGTGAGTCAGCTCGTCAGCTGCCACACTTTGCCGCTGCTACCACCTCTGGGCTCGTTTGTTCCCCCGCTGCCTCCCGTGCGGCCCCGCCCCCCGGATCCTCTTCGCTGTCCTCGCCTCCTGCCTCCCAGCTGACCCCTCCACCCCTCCTCCCCTTATTTGGCAGCCGCTGTGCGGCAGAGACAGCGAGCCCTGACCCTTGGGTAGGTCAGTTACCCACTGCTGCAGCTGAGCCTGCCCTGTCCGCTCTTCCAGCTATGCCCCTTCCTCAGATTGACGCTCATTCACCTGCGTTATTGCCACCTGGCCCCCTTGACTGCCTGTCCCCCTTGCCTTCTGTATCCCCGTGTGCCTGCCCTCATCCCTTCTTATTTTGTACCCCGTAAGAGTGTTGACTGGTTCAACTTTACTGACAATTTTGCTCCTTTGTCGACGCAAGCATCTCCGCGCAGCGGACGTACCGCTGGCGGGCTGAAGGTGCAACAAAGGTAAGACCATCTGCGCCCGTCCGCACCTGTACCGCGCCCAGCGCCAGGACCCCTGGCCATCAATGACACCAGCCCACCTGTCTAAACTACGATGACGCCACCCTCCACGTACTCAACGCCGGCTGGAACCCCACCTGCCACCAAGCCAGCATGAAACGCACATACGGACCCTTCGGCTGCCAAGCCTGCAAGTTCACCTGCCTCCGGACCAGTACCGCACACGCCAGGCCAGGCACCAGCAACAACCACCTCAAGTGCATCCTGCTTAACACCCGCTCCGTCCACAGGCACACCGTAGAACTCTTGAACCTCCTCGACACAACATCACCAGATGTCGCCTTCCTCACATAAACCTGGATGAACGCCCCCTCAGCCCCCAACATCTCCATTGCCATTCTGGATGGCTAGAAGATCAGCCGGAGGGACCACATCAACCAAACCGGAGGAGCCATCGCCATCGTCCACAGAAACACCATCCGCATCACCACCAACTCTGAAGACACCCTCACCGCTGCAGAGCACCTTCACTTCCAGATACACACTGACCCCAAGACCACCCTCAGAGGCACTCTCATCTCCAGACCCCTGGAACGAGGCACACAATTCAGCAAACCCATCTCAGACTTTGTCAGCCCGCACGCACTCACCCCCTCAGACTACATCCTCCTTGGGGACCTCAACTTCCACCTGGAGAACAACAAGGACAACACCACCACCACCCTGCAGGACAACCTCGCCAACCTCGGACTCAAGCAACTGGTGAACACCCCCACCCACTACGCCGGCCACACGCTTGACCCCGTCTTCTCCTCCAGCAAGCACATCTCCTCCAGCCACTCCACTGAACCACACTGGATAGATTACAGCTGCGTCCACTTCAACTTCAGGAGAACCACGACCCACCACCACCTGCAAGAGGTTCTCCATAGAAGCTGGAGCAAGTTCACCACCGACCAGCTCACCACCTCCTTTAGCGAGAACACTCCCACCAACACGACGACCCAAACGAAGCAGCCTGCAACCTCACACAGTGGCTCACCAACTCCCCCAATGACCTTGCACTGCTGAAGTATCCTCCCAGCAGACCCGGCAGCAAGAAAGCCTCGTGGTTCACCAACGACCTCAAAAACTCTAAGAAAACCTGCCACCTCCTCGAGAAAGCCTGGTGCCATCACCAGTCAACAGGAAACATGACAGCCCTCAAGAAAGCCGTTCACGAACAACACCAGCTGATGTGTTGCATTTGTGTTGTATTTTGTAAAGCGCACGGCTGCCCATGCGACGGGGCATCCCGGCGCTGCACTCATACCGCTGAGGAACCCTTCCTGGCTTTTCCATGTGAAGTGTCCACTCCTGGGCACCCCCGAGGTGAAGCCAGGCATCCAAGCGCTGGTGGGGCCGTTGTGGAGATTAAGCGGCGGGAATTGAACCCTGGTCCCTGGCCAGACCTCTGCATCCGGGTCTGCTGCTCTGACCAATGAGCCACGCCTCCCCACTGATCCAAACCACCAAAAGGACAACATTCAGAGAACGACTAGACAACAACACCCGCAACAGCAAGGAACTCTTCAGCATCGTCAAATAGCTCTACAACCACAGCGCCTGCAACAACGACATTACACCCTCGCAAAAACTCTGCGAATCACTCGGCTCGTTCTTCCACCGCAAGATCGCCAACATACACAACAGCTCCAGCACACAGACCACGCAGCCAACCACCAAACCAAGGCCACCCACCACCACCCTCTGCACTTGGACCACGGTCAGCACCGAATACACCACCTGCATGATGAACACCATCCACTCCGGCTCTCCAACCGACCCCTGTCCACAACACATCTTCAACTAAGCAGACTCCATCATCGCACAACAAATCCAGGACATCATTAACAGCTCCTTTGCATCCGCCACCTTCCCGGAGAGCTGGAAACATACTGAGCACATTGCCCTCCTCAAGAAAACCATTGTGGAGCCCACATACTTCAAGAACTTCCACCCCATTTTGCTCCTCCCTTTTCCTGCCCAAGTTATCGAGTAGTCTGTCAACAAACAATTCTCCGCCTTCCTTGAGACAAACGGATCCCTCAACCCCTCGCAGTACGGTATCCGAGCAAACCACAGCACAGACACTACCCTCATTGCAGCTACAGACAACATCAGGTCCCTTCTCTACAATGGGGAAACAGCTGCCCTCATCCTCCTGGACCTCTCAGCAGCCTTCGACAACGTATGCCACCGCACACTGATACAGCACCTCCGCAACACCGGAATCCAAGGGACGGTCTTTGAGTGGATCATCTTGTTCCTCGCCGGAAGAACCCAGAGAGTCCGCCTCCCCCTCTTCCAATCTGTGGCCACCAAAGTCATCTGCGGTGTTCCTCAAGGATCCTCACTCAACCCCACCCTCTTCAACGTCTACATGAGCCCCCTCGCAGCCATTGCACGCCAATACAACCTAAACATCATCTACTATGCTGACGACACCCAGCTGATCCTCTCCCTCACCAACAACCACGCCACTGCCAGAGCCAGCCTCCAGGAAGGAATGAAAGACGTTGCAGAATGGATGAAGCTCAGCCATCTGAAACTGAACTCAGACAAGACGGAAGTCCTCATCCTGTGACCATCCCCCTCTGGCTGGGACTACTCCTGGTGGACACCTGCACTGGGCACTGCCCCCAAGCACACAGACCCTGCACGCAACCTGGCCTTCATCCTGCACTCCCCCTCACGATGACCAAGCAAGTCAACGCCATCTTCTCATCCTGATTAAACACCCTGCGCATGCTCCTAAACATCTTCCGGTGGATACCCCCCCAAACCAGGAACACGGTCACCCGGGCCCTCGTCACCAGCTGACTGGACTGCGGGAACACCCTCAACGCTGGAACCACAGCCAAACTCCTGAAAAAACTCCTGTGCATACAGAACGATTCTGCACGACTCATCCTGGACATCCCCCGTCACAGCCATATCTCTGCCCATCTGAGAGACCTGCACTGGCTACCCGTCAGCAAGAGGATCACGTTCAGACTCCTCACCCGCGCACACAAGGCACTCCACCACATGGGCCCCAAATACCTCAACAGCCGTCTCACATTCTACACACCCACCCGCCAGCTCTAATCTGCCAGCCTGGCCCTTGGCACTGGCCCACAAAATCGCAGAGCCACCCCAGGAGGAAGATCCTTCTCCTACCTGGCGGCAAAGACATGGAACTCCCTCCCCACCCACCTACGGCTGACACAGGACCATCTCACCTTCAGGAAAACACTCAATACCTGGCTGTCCGAGCAGTAGCGGCTCCCCCTCCTCCCAGAGCCTTGTGACCCAAACTGGTGAGTAGCGCGCTGTACAAATTATTTTCATTGACTCACACCCACTCCTCCTCAGATATAGGACAATACAATACGGTATTCCATTTGTGTAAGCCTTTGTCTGGCCCCCTGCCTGTCTCCTCCTGCACCGCCTTCTAAAGGTAGGTAAATAATTACTGCATTGTGGGTAAGACTAGGAGCAACTGCAGGGCCTGTAGTGTTGGTGGTTCTGCTGGGAAGTCTGGGTATTGATCACGTATAGGCTGCTGTAGGCAAAATGAGGAATAGTGAAAAAGGGTAGAGGGCGTATTTATATATCCTAAGTCAATGTCTGTCATGTAGTGCCCTTCAGGATATAAGTCCCCCATCTGCACAATGCTAACCTCCCGGAGAGACTGCAAAGGACCTTTCTCCCGTGTAACGGACAGTGCTGTGTGACATGGCAGGGGGAGTGCAGGTTCATATGATGCTACTTTGTTATTCCGCTCACCATTCGCTTGACACGCTGCTACAGTGGTGTCTATTGTGTTCATTCCTGTTTATCGGGCATGTGTGTTCACATGTGTAAGTACGCTCCCTTGTGGGGTAGGACATGCATCCCCGTCTACTACAGCTACATGAGGCGTAAAGGCATGTGGTTGTACCCAGTAGTATGCATACTGTGTTTGGCCACAAAGGTAGTAGACATACAAATGTTCGGCTAGACGTAGTCCAATTCTGGTCTAGCCTCCCTGGCGGCCAGCAGCGAGTACCTGACGCACACCATAATGGACCTTAATTAGCTGTTGGTGAACTTTTGTTGGATGGAGGATTGGCCTAGAATACCTCAATGGAATCTGCGGCAGGAAATGTGGGAGGATACGGTCTTTCGTGCGGAGACAAGCGAAGGGATAGAGCATTATTTTGCGGAAACTATGGGCACCCCTTTGACGTGGCCCTAGAGTGGGATGCTATTAAGGTGGTGGTCCATGGGATCTGTCCCGCCCAGTGGGTGGGGGTTAGGAAACTGCTCCTGCAGGAAATGGAGAAGGCTGACATGGGCCTGCGCACAGCTCTAAGGGTCCATTCGGACAGCTCTGGGATACGTGAGGACGTGCTAGCTTGGAAGGAGGTGGTAGCGGAAGGGGTGGAGCGGCTCCGGTGCATTCACCACAAGGCAATCTGGTACGTGCACATGCGGAACTGAACAAGATTGGCACTTCATTGGCTTGCCTTGCGGACCCCGCCCCTAGATGCGTTAGTATTCTGGCATTGGGCTCCCCTGCTGGCCAACTGGAATATGAACAAAGTAGCATCAATGAGTTTTTCGACTCCTGTTAAGCAGACCTATACACCAGCCAATTGCAGACTGGTGACGCAGAAACGCAGGCGTTCCCGGAGGGCTTAGATTTGCCAGCGATAGAGGAGGACAAGGCGGATGCACTTGGGCAAGATTTTACACTGGATGAGATCCGGTGTGCTCTTGGGCAATTAGCACGTAATAAAACGCCTGGGAGATACGGCCCACCTATTGAATTCAACCTGGACTACATAGCCATACTGGCTCAGAGATCACTGCTGCTGTACCGGAAGGCTAAAGAGATGGGGATGTTACCGGAGTCTACAAGGGAGGCCATCATTGTACCGCTCCTTAAACCCAGAAAGGCGCCGACTGACCCGGCAGCGTATAGGCCACTCTTTACATGCTTACCACAGATGAATAAATACTGAGCTGTGTGCTCGCTACTAGGCTCCTTACACTAATGACGAGGCTGGTGCATACGGACCAGGCTGGTGTCATCCCGACACCCAAAACGGCCAGCAGTGTTCATTGGCTGCTGGGGGTCTTGGATGCGGGTCGTGGAGGCCAGGGCCAGTCGGTGGTGCTCTCGGTGGATATTGCTAAGGCATTTGAAAGCCTGGAGTGGCCCTATCTGTTCTCTGTTACGACGGAGTTTGGCCTTGGGGCTGGTCATGTTCAGTGGACTAAAATCCAACACTCATCAGTGACCGCTAGAGTTCGGGTGGGGAGGGCCCTTTCCTCCCCCTATCCCGTGGGGCGGGGCACTAGGCAGTACTGCCCGCTCTGGCCACTGTCCTTCGCTCTTGCGATAGAGCCCCTGGCAGTGCATGCGAGGATGGGTTGAGCATACCGGGGCCTGCAGCTCAGAGGCCACAAACACCATATCTCCCTTCACGCAGATGACCTCATTATGTTATTGAATGTCGCGGGGGATGCACGCAGCAGGGCGCATAACCTCCTCGTCCATATAGGGGACATTTCGGGGCTCTTTGTCTACTGGGCAAAGACATGTTTTTCCCCAGTATCAAGTGCATGTGCCCCGCCGGTCTTACCGCCCAACCTGTAGTGGGAGCCGTGTTGCCTGCCTTATTTAGTAACGCAGGTGTATCATATACAGGAGGATCTGTTTGAGATTAATATTGAGAGAGCGATGAGGGGTTTAAGAAGAAGCATGTGAATCTGTGGGCCTCTGCCGTCGTCGGTGATGGGGCGGGTCGCCCTCCTGAGTATGGTTGCGCTTATGCGTCATTTGTATTTCATGTGGACATTACTGATACGAATACCGGCGGCATTCTTCCGTCAACTCCGTTCAGCGGCGGGAGGATTTATTTTGGGCGAGAATCGGCGTAGAGTAGCATTGGAGGTGCTGATTAGGCCATGGAAGGAGGGTGGCCTGGCTACTCCAGACTTCGAGTCATACTATCTAGCTGCGCAGTTCCGGATCCTCACTCAGCCAATAGCGCTGGAGTTCAGAGGCCCGGAGAGGGAGACTGTGCCAAATGTACTGCGACATGTGTTGTCATTTGAGATACAGAAGCAGAGCCTGAGGATAGCTGATTTTACCATGCCGGAGAATGCCCTTCGATATTGTTGGAAACATTTCCTTTTTTTTTTTGTTTATATTTTTATTGGCAAATTCAATTCACAAAACATGTGTACAAAACATAATCAATGTACATTGATAAGGTATGCTTGGAATACAGTATGGATACAGAACATATGTTAAAGTAAATAAACAAAGTTCTACCTCATGGAATAAAGAAAAAAATATAACGATAATTAATTAAAAAAACAAAAACAAAAAAAAAAGAGAAAGAAAAAAGGAAACATAGTATCAGAATGCATCAAATGTCCTGCGTCTGGTTTCCCCTTTCAATATTATACCACCTGGAAATAGGTTCCTATATCTGTTTTCCTATTGCTCTCATTTTCCTGCCTCTTGTGGCATATATTGCAATTTCTTGTTTATAGATTGCTATAAAACGACTAAGCCACATATTAAAGGTAGGGGGCTCTGTATCTTTCCATCTAGCTGCTAAAATTATCCGAAGTACGGCGTATCCCAGAAAAAGTACCGCCTGTTCTTCGCTATTGTGCTTCAGAGAGTCATCATGACCTAATAGGAGCAATGTAATAGAATCTTTTATTCGGTGCCCAAAGATTTGGGTCCAATATTCCAATATCATAGCTTCGACTGTTGCCAATGTAGGGCATTCAACAAACATATGCAGGAGATTTGCAAGTGGTTGTTTACATCTAGGACAATTATCATCAATCCTGAGCCCCCAAGCAAACAATTTAGCTGGTGTATAGTATAAATTATAAATAATTCTGTAATATTGAGCTTTTAAGTTAGAAGCTATAAAATATTTTGTTGAGAGGGTTAATGAGAGATCTATATCTACATTGGGGTTAGCTAATTTCAAAGCCAAGATTGTTCAGTACGCTCTAAATCATCAGGGAAATTGGCCAAAAATAACTGATATAGGACCCCAATTCTTGTGGATTTTTTCCCTATAATATCAAATAATGGGATATTATCTAGTAGAATTTTTGGGTTAGTATTATAAATACTAGACGATATTTGATAAAATTTTAAAAAATCACACGCTGGAACATTATATTTTACTTGAAAAGACTCAAAGGATAGTGGGAGATTATTACCAAAAAAATCACTAATTGTTTTAATGCCCAAGAGCTCCCACCTCTGGAATCTACTGTCGTTAGGAATGTTGGAGAAAATTTTGCATTGCCATAATGGTGTATATTTCGTAAATGTAGGAATAACTAGATGTTTACAGATAGCTTTCCATACTGCATGAGCATCTAGAACAGTCTTTAATTTAGTTTTTTTATAATATGATGGTTCTACCTGCCTTAAAAGTAGTCCCTTATGTTTTTCGCCTAAACTAAGCTCATATATAGATGGTATATATGGAATTATAGAGGTTGGGGCTCCGGGTTTAGCAGTCAAAAGAGGATCCATATGTTGTAGTAATGATGCCCAAAAATATAATCTCAAATTTGGTAGAGCTAAGCCACCTCTACTTTGCGGGAGTGCTAACAGGGGAAGGGCCCTCCTTATTTTACCGTAACTCCACATAAACTTTGCAATGAAGGAATCTATAGTCTTTATAAAATGTTCCCCAGGCAGTAGAGGGATTGCTCTAAAAAAGTATAAAACCCGCGGAAATATGTTCATTTTAACATAATTGGCCCTACCTATAATAGAGAGGTGTAGACTGTCTACCCTTCTAAGATCACTTTTAATTTTATCAATGAGGGGAGAATAATTTATTTCGCTAATCTTGCTTATCTCCGCCGAGAGAACTACTCCTAGATATGTAGCCTGTTTAACCCTAAGTGTGCTTTCATATTGGATATTATTAGTGGCTAATACCATGGTTTTATCTCTATTCAGAGAATACCCTGAATACTTCCCAAAAGCTTGAGTAATTGTCTCAATTTCATAGACTGCTTCAGACGGCTTGGTGGTTATTACGGCAATGTCGTCCGCATATGCCATGACTTTGGTAGAGAAGGACCCAGTAATAACTGGTTGGATAGCTGGTGAAGTTAATAGTTTCTGAATAAGGGGATCAATATAAAGTGCAAATAAGACCGGGGAACATGGGCAACCCTGCCTTGTACCTCTCTGAACCTTAATGACCTCCGACTCGTTACCAGCTATAGAAATTTTAGCCGTGGGGTTGAAGTAAATGGCTTTGATGGCATTAATAAAGTTGTTTCCCAAATTTTTACTTTCCAAGATATTCCAGAGAAACTGCCATGATACTCGATCGAATGCCTTTTCGGCATCGAGGAGGATCATCGACATCTCACCCCCCGCGGCGCCCATGATGTCAAACAGGGTTATGGCTCTACGAGTATGGTCTGTAGTGCCTTTGCCGGGGATAAAGCCATGTTGCCACGGGGATACAAGTCGTTCGATGACCCCGCTCAATCGATTTGCAAGTATTTTAGCGTATAGTTTTGAGTCGGAGTTGATCAAGGATATAGGCCTATATGAGGAAGGAAGGTGAGGTGGTTTACCCTTTTTATGAAAAAAATATTATATTTGTTTGCTTCCATGACTCAGGAGGAATTGTATGATATTGCACTCCAAGAAACAAATCGAACAGAAAAGGAGTTATTTGATTACCAAGGATTTTATATAAGTCCAATGGAATTTTATCCGGTCCTGCCGCTTTACCATTGGCCATCTCGGCTAATGCAATCTCCACTTCAGTGATCGTAGTCTCTCTGTCCAGGTTAATCTTATTTTCTTCGTCGATAATTTTGTGTAAGGTCTGATCTGGGAGCCAATTATTTAAAAATGTCATTATTTCGTTGTTAGGGTATGATATATCACTACCATAGAGTTTTTGGTAATACTTTTGAAATATTTTAGCAATCTCTTTAGGAGTTGTATACACATTACCCTCAAATTCTATCTTCTTAATACTACTTAGTGATTGTTTTTGTCGAGTACGTAATGCTAGCTGCTTCCCCACATTTTCCCCTGATTCATATAATCTAGCCTTATTAGCCTGATAAGTTTCCGCAGCTTTTTGAATTAGCGTACTATTAATCTCATTTTTTAGAATCATTATTTTATTTAAGATTTTCCCAGGATCTAAGGTAGGATCGACTTGCCCTCTTCGAGACTGATTTAACTGGGAGGCATGGAGGGTCTCGAGATTGGAAAGTTCTTGCATCAGTTGTATATTGGTCTGCTTTTCTATCTTTCGTTTATTAGCCACAAATGAGATAGTCTCTCCCCTCAAAGCTGCTTTAAAACAATCCCAAACTATTATACGGGGTGCACTAAACTGGTTACACTCAAAAAAGGACTGGGACCATGATTTAATATACGTTATGTATTCCTGGTTAACCAATAACCTCCTATCAAAAGTCCATTGTGTTATTGGTTTAACTAAATTAGCCGTATCGAAGGTAAAGGTCAGTGCATTGTGGTCAGATAAAGTTTTCGGGGATTTAGATATTTCTATGATATCCTTCTCCTCTATAGTTGACATAATATAATCAATTCTAACGTATTTATTGTGGGGGAAGGAGAAATAAGTAAAACCATCTGCATTTGGTCCCTGGAGTAGACCCCAGACGTCAATCAAATTATAACTTTTCATCATCTGATCCAGTGCGCTGTAAACCTTTGGTTTACGCCCTTTATAATTTGGAGATAGATAGTTCCCAGAAGACAACCCTGTGTCGATATTAAAATCTCCGCAGAGAACCAGAGAGCCAGACCAAGAGGCCAATTCGATTTCGAGCTCCCGAAAAATAGCAGGGTCATCTAAATGCACAGATAGTAATACCCAGCTGAAGCTGAATTATGACCCATCTACCATGTTTATCGGTCAATTTACGAATTGGGAGACCTATTATAGGTTTGGCTAAAATGGCTACCCCTCTAGTCTTGGATGTTTGGGATGTAGCTGCCATTAGATTATAACCAGGTAATTTAAGTAGATCTCTATCAGAATATGCTATATGTGTCTCTTGGAGACATATTATATCAACTGGATTTTGTCGTATTAATTGAAATAGCTGGGCCCTTTTATCTTTATGATTGAGGCCTGCCAGATTCAACGTGCATAAACTTATTCTCCCCATTTATTAACTTGAAAAACTAACCCAGTTTTAATGTGTTGAAAATCAAAACCTCCATTCACCTTAAGGTATATATTACAGTTTTGCTTTCTACAGTTTTTTCTCCTTGTACAACGTAATCTGTGACCGAATTTGCCATTTTTTTTATTTTTTTTCCCCTTCCTTCCCCCCCTCCTCGACCCCCTCCCCAAGGCCTTCCCCAAGACCTTCCCCACCTGCCTCCCCCCGCACACCACCCTTTGAGGCATGTAGACTCTAACTAGAGTCTGTAGTGATGGAGAGACACCCCTGGACCGTGCCTTATTATTATTTCTATGTACACCTAATAACACATGTGCAGGCTAACAGAAAGGGATAATACAGGAGACAGGTAAAGCTAAAATAGGGTAATCATACTAGGACCCTGTGGCACCCAGTGAGCCAGTGAGCCAGACAAAAGAACCCATAAATGCCAACCAACAATTCATTGTAGCGATAATAGAAGAAACAGCATATACTTAATCCGATTATCAAAAAAGATAAGAGTTGGTATTGAGCTTAGGACTTCAAAATATACTAAATTCCTCCTATGTCGTTAAACTAAACCCACCGTCCGGGGGTTATACAGTAATCATAATAAACATTGCATTTAGAATTCTTAGGAAGAAAAGACTATTAATTCAAAAATTTAGGTCAGGCTATCTAAAAAGGCCTTCGCTTTGATTTCGGAGGAAAAAATTTTTACCTGACCATTATACAACACTTTGAGTGTAGCAGGGTTATTCAAATAGACCTTAGCTTTTTTGTCCAAAAAGGGTTTGATTAACTGACGGAGTCGCCATCTCCGCTCCACAGTTGTGTGGCAGAAATCCGGCCTGACAAAATATGAAATGTCACCTCGGGACCGATGGGCCTCAGGTCTCGCTTTCTCTGCAATGGCTTGACGTAACAAAAAGTTGCCGAAATAGACCAGAATTGCCCTAGGATATTTGCTTTGCGAATTGATAGCCCTTAATGTAGCGGGGGTTCTGTGGACACGCTGAACTTCCAGTTCCCAATTCCATGAGGATAACTCGGGAAAAGTGTCTTTAAAGAGTTGGATCACGAAAACGCGTATGTTATCTCCTTCTCTTTTCTCAGGAACTCCCAGTATTCGGAGGTTGTTGCGACGCATACGATTTTCCATCTGCTCAAGCTTCCATCTTACATCAGTCAGCTCGGCGTCATGGGCATCAACCTGCTCTTTCACCACGGTTGCTTCAGCCTCAATAACCACAATTCGATCTTCCATATCAGTCATTCTTGCATTGGAGGCCGCCACTGTTTTTGAGAGCTTACGCACCACACCTTGTACCTTTTGTAGAGCTTGCTGAGCTTTCCGACCATCCTTAGATGTTTGTTCTCTATGGGATGCGATTGCCTGCAACACTGTGTCCATTACCGCAGTTAAGGTAGTGTCTTGTTCCTTCGAGGAAGAGGTCCCCTGAGAGCTGGAGGCTGTTGCAGGAATACATTCCCGGTGAGGGGCTACTGGGCCAAGATGGCTTCTCTTTTTTTTAATCACTGTATGTCTTCCGACTGTAGCTTCCCCCAATAATTCATCAACATCACTATCCTGAGTGCTGGTACTGGAACCTGTGTGCAGATCGGATAGAGGGTCTAGATCAGAATCTAAGTCATGGTGCCAGCCTTGATCCTCGCGACCTTCAGAGATGGTGTACAATTCAAGAGGTTCCAGATCTGTGTCAGACGCGATTCCGGCTCCACCAGTATAGTCTGGCATAGGCAATGTTAACTCTTCGTCATTTTCCTTTCCAATTGATGCAGAAGCGCCTTGAATCTGAGCAAGAGTTTGTACTGGAAAAGGTGATGTTAGTATGCCCTCCTCGTTAGCCAGGTTTGGTAATACAGAGTGTTTTTCAAGCTGTGGATGAGTGGGCATATTTGCTATGCTGCTTGTGCCAATTGTGGGGGCATTTGTAATTGGAGTGAGTACTGGAGGCTCAGCTGTTAATGAGCCTCGTGCTTGAATCGGTATATCTGACCCCGCTGTAGTTTCTGGAGCTTGTAGCTGTGGCTGCGCCGAAATTGCCATAGACTTTTCTGCCACCGCTGCCTCTGCAGTGTAACTCCTTGGCTCTTCTGCTTCTGCTGAAGCTGTTGGGCATTGTGGCGGTAATAGCGGGTCGGCTGTAGCTACGGCTGTACCTGACGGTGTAGAACTTACTGTGGGGCTTGCTCCTGTGGATAGCTCTGACAAGGATACTGCTACTGCTGCCACCGACGAATCCGTGTTGGAGAGCGCCGCCGGGATTGCTGGCGGCGCTGCAATCAGCGTCCCGCTTGTTGCGTGTTGCACAGAGGGGGAGGGAGCAGCTCCGGCCGGTGTCTTCCGAAGCAGGTCTACAACGGAGGGACCTGGGCCCGGAGTATTGATGTTTTTTGCTGCTTTCAGTTGCTTTGGATGAAGCTGGAGCTGGGCCTGTCCCCCATCCGATCCAGCAGCTTCGTCTGTCAGCGAGCCAGCGCGTCTTGCAGCTAATTTTTGATCGCGGAGCGCCTGCTTGGCTGCCCGGGTTTTCGAGGCGGCTGCCACCGCTGCAGCATTTTTCGGAGCCATCGATGTCTCCGCTTGAAGGTAGTCGCTACCAAGTGCACTTCTGGATTGATCGCGGAGCTGAATGAAGAGCCTTAACACCGTAAGGCCAAGAACTGATGAGATGTAGTGGAGTCGTGAGCGTGACTGCACAGGTAAAAATGACGAGTCTCCAGATGCTTTAAAGCAGGCACCACTCATTATTCATTCCTTTTAGCCCTTGTAGAGTAACAATTATTTGCTGATGTCACCCCTCGCTGCATCTGCTAGCATCGCTTTACTCGGTGTCTCCATGGGTGTTGCAAGGTCCTGACCCCTCTCCTAGCCCATTCGTTTGACTTGGCACAGGAGAGTGTCTCACAGCGGACTAGTGAGCCGCCGCCATCTTGCCTGTTGGAAACATTTCCATTGTAGAATTGGAGTGCTGAGGCCTAATGCACCAGGGATAACACTGGGCATGTGCACAGCGCTGCCACATGGGGGTGATTGGTCTGGTCTGGCGGAGTGAGAGGAACTAGGCCTGCAGATGGTGGGTAACTTGTACGCAGACGGAGCACTGCTTCCCTACAGTGCACTGCAAGATTCATTTTGACTTTTGCAAGGCCACTTACTGATGCACGCAGCCTTGAGTGCCGCTCTGCAAGAACATAGGGTTGCTGGTCTTTCAGAACCCCAGCTGAGCAAAGTATGTCGAAATGTGGTGATGGCTGCAGGCACCTACAAGGCAATTACAAGCCCCTAGAAACGGATGTTGGGGGATGGACTTACCCCGCTACAAAGATTGAGGGAGCAATGGGCCGAGGACCTGGGGAGGGACATCCCGGAGATGGGCTGGTCACAGATCGTTCGAAGGGCGTGGAAGGGTACTAGGAATGCTAGTTTCCAGTTGATCCATTTCTTCGTATTACATAGGGCATACCTCACACCCGCTAAAATTAATCAATATTTCCCAAAACTAAACGGCGATATGCCTCCCGATGTCGAGCTGAGGGAGCTGACCTCAACCACATGCTCTGGGATTGCCCCGGGCTGGGCACGTACTGGGAGGAGGTGACCGTGGTGCTCTGTGAGGTGACTGGATGGCAGATTGATACGAACAAGGGGACGTGCCTGCTGCACTGGTACCCACACACTAGAAAATTATTACAACTATTAAGTTTGTGGATTTGGGCATCATTCTTGAGAAGAGGGAAATAACGTCACATTGGAAGGCAGCGGCTGGGCCCAGCTTTGTTAGGTGGAAGGCAGCTATACTCCAAAGGGCAGGCAGTGAGAGCTCCATCTGAATGCAGCAGGCTCATAGGTCCCATTATGATAAAGTGCTGGAAGCTTCACATGCATGGGAGGCCCTGGTGGCGGAACAATGGATACTACACAGGGAGGAGGATACGAGTTCAATGTCCTCAGTGGGGGTGGGACAAGCATGAGTGGCTCCATTCGGATTGAGAGGGGCTAGCAACATAGGAGGTTATAGAGAATCCTACTATGGAGCGTACGCTGACCCATTGGTACATGACACACATTAGTATAGATTTTTGCAAGACTTATATTTTACACAACAGCACCAGCAGCAGGGTTGGGGGGATGGGAGTTGATGGTCAATGTGCGGGCCCAAAGATGGGGCGTTGTTCATGAATGGTGAACCTGTATTCAGGCACGATTGTGGTTCATTGATGGGCTGGGCATGATAGCATCAGAACTGACGGGGGTTCATATGCTTAATTACTTATTGCATAAGTATCCAGTCTTATCTTAACTAAGAATGTGGATTACCATTATTCATGATGGCCCCTTTGTTTTGTTATTATGTATTTAAGATTAATCCCAATTATCCTTTAATATGATTTTTAAAATAAGAGATGTGATATGGCAACATAGATTATGTATGCTGAGCACTCATGGCATTTGATTTGGAGTCCTAAACAGGAAGGAGCACACAGTACAGGTAGTGGATGGTGTTGCACATGCAGAAGTTGATGCAGTTGGTGAACCTAACAAGGCCCCAATGGTCCATGCATGTAACGGGTAGCTAACTGGCGATTTGGTTCAGACCATGACCGTGAATAGCATGCTTAGTGTTCTACAGCAGGCTTGCTGAATGCTGCTGCACATAAGGTCAAGTGTGTGTTGTGTATTATCATGCCACCTACATAGCAGAGGTAATGTACAGTGCAGTAGGTGGATCACTGTCAGTGGCAGATGGTAGAAGAGCCACACATGCAACTCATCTGCACACAAACATGAGGTTGGATGGAGTCACAGCAGAGAGCCATTATGCACTACAGCATTGTGCTGCAACACATGGCCAACTTGATTAACAACTTGACATACACCCCAACACACAAATCCATGCTCATCAACAACACATACAGCACAACCAATTACTAATTCCGCTTTCCCTTATGTGTCACAGGGGACCAAGGATATGCACTGGGACCATGGATGATGACACCAGTACGAAACCCCACCACCCCAGGCCAGAGGCAGAACAATGCGGCACACATATGCACACGGTCCATTGTTGAGTGGACATTTGGTGTCTTAAAGTCCAGGTTCAGGTGCTTGGATATCTCAGGTGGCAGCCTGCTGTACAGACCAGAAATGGTGAACCAAATTATCCTGGCATGTTGTGTGTTGCACAACATATGTGTCTGTACCAAAGCACCATGGATCCAAGTGCCAGAACCACCTGATGAAGATGAGGAAGAAGAAGAGGCTGGTTCTGTACACCCCACACCAAATGCTGCAGGACAGGCACGGAGGAACCGCATCATCAACAATTATTTTGACTGAGTCAGTCACATGTTGTTAGTACAATAAAATGTTGTAAACACATGACATGTCTATGTGTTACTGTTTGCCATGGGCACTGTACTCATTAAACAGTTACGTGTCCCAACGAGTGGTTAGTGAAACCAATTATCCATGGACGTTGGGAATGTGTGTGGAGTATAGAGATGCCCCGCACTGTGTCAAATGTGTGACACCCTACTTGTCAAGGTGCCACGTATGCTACACTATGTCAAACGGTTGTGTCACATGCTTAAAATACTAGCAAACTAGGCTGCTGTTTGTGGTGAGGATGACATTCCTATACTGACGACATTGCCCCAATCCATGTATGATGGATTGTGTATGTTGTGTGAATCCAAAAAATTAGGAGTGCGTGAAATGGTGTAAATGATGCCAATAGTCATTGCAACATCCCAATACACAATGGTGCCAGTCATCCAGGCACTTGTCCAAAACATATCAGTCTTTGCAGCCGTAAACTGTCCCTAAAGATGTGAACAATGTTCCGGATTGTCAGCCTATATCATTTTATATGGTAGCATGCACAAGATGTGCAGGATACATAACCAGGGCCCGTATATGAAACATATCCTGCAAGTTGCCAAGCACATTGTTGCTGTATAATGTCAAGTTCATATCTCTACAGAAGGACATATTGTCAATGAGGTTCCTGAACATATGCCTCAAAGATGCATGTGTGGAATGGGGTTAGACCTGCAATTAGGGCATGTAATGGCAGGAAATATTGTAATGGCCTGTGAAAAGTGGCACTATATTAACAGGGAAGAGGGACTATATATTAGAACACTTTAAGAGTTATGTGACAAATTGGAGTAACACGTTGATGTTGCGTCTAATGTATGTACAACATTTATCTGTCTGTCACAAGACATCAGCATGGAAACAACTACCACCTACAAATCAACAAGGGCAAAAATCACTATGCTGACCAGCTACTTTGCAGAACCAATGGACCACAACCATCACCAAGACATGCAAAACAGCAACATCCAAAATAAAAAACATGGCTGGGTGAAGACACGTCCTACATCTGGACAGACAAGTATATTTGGATACACACTGACCCCTGGCTCATTCATAGATTCCAGTGAGACACATCTGTCATTGCATATCAACCACTACGTGACATCGTAACATAAACATCTGACATTACACATGCAGGTACACACACCTCGAAGTTTACAGAAAGTGATGGCCCTATGTCACGTGTCTACCATGGGTGAGTAGCACATGTAAGACGAGGCTATCATCACTCATGGACCACTTGTGAGCATTGAAAACATGACGTGGCATGTGTTGTGGCTAAGTGTACAAATAGTATAGACGGCCTTGCCGCTGCCTGGAGCTACCTTCCTACTTGTACCTACACATGTAGAATGCAGAGCTGCTGCCCATGTTGGTGAGTGGTGGCCCAACTACACACCTGCTGCAGACCTCCGCCCAATTTAATGTTGATTAAAGCCATGCTCATTGCACGTCAGAGCAACATTCTCATGATTCACAGACTACACACATAACAGTGTAAGGGCAGGGAATACTCAGTGTATGCAGGAGTGGAACAAATATTGAATCCGACAGTGTGTACCCTTTCAAATTTTGGATGACAATATGGAGGTCAACCAGTGGTATGTAGCAGTGCATGGCATACTAGACATGAGGACAGTAGTACTTGCCTTGCTGCATCCAAACATGGACCAGGGGGCGTTCTCCTATCACATATAGCAAATTAATGCTCACTGGCATGTCCCAATAGATGACCTTACATGATGGCCCATTGAGATTGTGACTATGTCATAGCATTGCATTGGTGCAATGGTGGCACCACATGTTTACACATATCTACATTATTGGCCACCATCTCTGAATCTGTCTCAACATGTACACTGCTTGTATTGACATTGTTGTACATTCCTAAGGTATCAGTCTCCGGGCCCTAAATGCCAAGTTAGTACCTTTGCAACATTTGGCCAAAACACTTCTGCAACAGAAAAAATAATATTTATTTACAGTATATACACGTGGTGAGCATATAGGCCTAGTGCAGAGGGTGCCCATTGGATGGCCAGACTGAGATGATTGATGTTATCAGGTCCAAGGGAAGAGGCATAGTTCACTCCACAGGCTGGTTGAAGTGGCAAGGAATGGGGTCATATGGCAGTCCATGGGGGGTCCAAAGATGTTCCAGGGGACAGTGAAAGTTAGTGCAAGAAGTTCATGGGTGACATGATTCAGGGTGCAGCAAAACCAAAGAAACTGGGGCTTTGGAACAGAGGGATACTACCGCTTCCTCCTCAGCAGTATTTCGTTGTCATCCTCATCTCCATCATCATCGGGGTCATGTGCCTCACAGGTGTCAGTGGGTGTTGTGGCAGCAGCCATGTGAGGCACTGACACCCCTGGTGTTGGAGCTGAGGATGTGGAGGCCGCTGCAGCATCCATCTGCCCCAAACCCTGTGGCAGCAAGGAGGCGACAAGAAGGTGCAGGGCATTGTATATCCCAGTAACCTGGTGCATGTGTTCAGCCCGGGCAGCCAAATGTTGGCCCTGCATCCGCTCCATGCTCTCCAGGATCTTTCTGATGTTGTCCAGATCCCTGCTGACATTGCTGAAACCACCCTGAGCAGACAAAGCATGTTGCCTCTGGATCATGACTCCAGCAATGTCAGCCATGGACTGCTGGAGAGCATGGAAGGGGCCGTGGGTGTCAGTAAGACACCCACGTAGGCCTGCGAGTTCGGCTGCCATGAGCTGGAAGCCCACCTCCACCCTATCCCCCAACCGTTCCTGTAGCTATATGATCCGCTGTTGGAATGCGCGTGTTGCGGGATCCGGCCCCAGGGAAATGGCTGGGGTGGTGGATGCCTGCTGCTCGGTGGTGTGAGCAGGGGGTGGGCTCTGCCGAGGGCTACTAGGTTGCCCTGCACCGGAGGCTGGGGAGGCAATGACATTGAGCAGGATTTGCAGGTTGTCGATGTCGATGTTAGCATAGACGTCCATGTCATCAGTGGGTGCCAGGCCAGGTTGCTCTTCAGGAGGTGCAGTCTTGGCCTCTGCAATGTGAGATGGGAGATGAATTACATCACTGTTTGCCAACACCAATCATGCATTTGTCAATTACACCTTGATACAGCAGGACATCGTCTGATCATACTTGTTTCGAGGAAAGGACTTGTGGCTGACTAATGGCAAATGATCTGAGGAGATTTCACATGAGAAGTAGTAGTGGTACATGGGGGGCTCACAGTGCCCTATTTTACATGTGACATACCAAAAAGGCTCTGCTTTGACACAAGGAAATAGCCTTTTGAGTGGGGAGTGTATGTTTACACAATGCTAGATTATTTGGCCTGTGATGCATATTTACACTGGCAATCTGGCAGCCCTTGTGTGACTTCATCTCATATGCTCATCATTCCACACAATACTGTCACTAACCTCACCTCCCCCTTAGTGGGTGGCTCATCTTAGTTCTGCTTTCGGTTCATGCTGTATGGCATTTGGATTACAGATACCTATCTCGACGCACCAGCCACATCCTTAGTGTGAACAGAGTAATGGAAGGCTGATACATGTCCTGGTGTAATTATGCCTTACTGCAAGCCTACCAACCATTCTGCAATCAGTATTCCACTAGGGGAGTTGCTATCTGTCCAGCTAGCCACAATGCCCATGCCATGGCTGCCTGCATTACGTTATGGTGTACTACATGTCTCCTATGCCCCACAGTGTCCGACAATAAGGTGCAGAATTCCAATACCTGTAGGCTCCCTGCATGTCTGCAGGGATGCCACAGTAATTGGGCACAACGCCGCAGCCAGCATGGATGTGATGCGTATACAAATTTGTGCAACCTGGCCCGGAAATTAACATTATGTGTGTGCCATCTATGCCGTAAATGTGTGGCATTGCTGGAGTGTGTTTGCAAGTGCAAGTCAGCCAGGCGCTGGAGCAAGTGGGAGTACCTGCAGGGTGTAGACATATACAGGTTGGGGAGTAGTATTGTCCGGTTACTCAATGCTAATGAACATCCCTCCGAGTCAAAGGCCTCCATGTACCACTCCTTACAATTGTGCAGATAGCAATACAAGATTTGGATTCCCACTGTAGCGAAACAGACTGAAGCAGCACAAGCAGCAAGTTACAAAACCCAAGCATAAAACAACACTGCGTACCCAAAGCCAGGACACACAGTAACACACATCACCCTATGACCACATGACATGAAAGTGTGCTGAGAACACACAGCCGCATCCATGCACAACATGGCCAGAGACTCCCTTAAGGAGCAAGCACAATGATCTGCAAAACCCGACGCAAGCAATCTCCAAACAACCGATGTGCCAACACACCACAAGCCCAAACACAGGCCCCACAGCCAACAGAGCCACTGATGGAGAGTAGCCACAGAAGACCACAGATAATGACCAGCCAGGCCTATGGGAACCAAAAGGGATAACCACCCTGCAACAAAGGCACAGCATGAAGGAGACACACCTCCAGAGGCTGCACAAACGCCAAACAGAGCACCTGCACATTTACATCAGAAAGGAGTACACAACAGACCAATAGTAGAACCATATACTCTGACAATGAGCAAAGGAAGTAAAGACCTGCCCCAGGAGGAATTAACTCCAGGTCCATCTGGACAACAAGGGGCTCACATGCTCAACCCACAAACTGCCAAAGGGCCCTACTGCCACACACAGAGCTTGCAGGGAGGACAGTGCCCGACCCTAGTTGAAGCCAAACACCACGTAATCCTAAACACACCCCGGCTTCAAATGCGGATACACTCCGTGTCGGACAGCAATCCAGGTAAAATTGCCAAATGACTGGCATGGGACCCGAGAGGCGAAGGGCTACCGAACACAGATACAAACTCACCCACAGTAGGAGGACAGGCCAACGCTAGGAGGTCCAGACACACCACAGCCACCCCACAAGCAGACATGACACCCCCAGACAGATGTGAAACAAGGGACCTCCGGCAATCATAAGCAAGGCCACACTGCCAAACACAATGGCGGGAGCCAAACCCACCCCAACCAAACTGGATGCATGCCCACAAAGGAGGCTCGAGCCAGTCCTACCTGCAGCAGGATTCACAAATCCAGTGCAATTGGGGGGAAAGCACACAGATGGAATTACACACCACCATCACACAGTGTGACCGGAACATTGACCTCCTCAGGAGGACCATAGGCAGAAAGAGGCCAGGCAAAATGAAGCAACCATGGGATATACAGAAGGCATCGGCAGCATTCAAACACTGGCCCAGTGCAAGCCAGCACCACCAGAGGCACAAGACATGTACAATAGCACCCGGGTATCAATGAAAGCACCACGTGACCCCACAACCGCCCTGCATGAAGCCTCACGCATGTTGTAGCAAGTGCAGGGATAGGACGCAGCATTGGTCTATGAGTGAGTGGCTGGTATTTATCAGAATTACTTCAGCCAATGGAATGACGCGCAGCACCACCAGGACACTACCTCCTGTGCATGTCTGCCACCCCTGGTGCCAGCCCTTAGTGACGGTACATATATTTATGAGGCAAGACCTTGAGGGTAGGCCACAGCATTGGGCATCCATGGCACCACATCTGCAGCACATGGTTTGCGCCACAGCTGCCCCACAAAATGTGACGCTGATGCTGCCTTTAAGAGGCGCAAGGGAATTGTAAATCTGCACTATGATGTATGGTTTGTGGTGTCATGATCTCCCCTATTGTGTGTTGCCTTCCAACGTCTGCAAGCTGGTATTTGACGTAACACGCAATGCATGACATGTAGAGGCAAAACAAATATATTGACGAGTAACGTCTATTAAAATGCATTAGGAAGTGATTCATTGAACGTCCTGGCATACTTTTCAACATTGCCATGATTATTCAGCATTGTAGCATTCAGTTGTAAGATTGGTCCCATATGAAATATGTGCATGATCACGTTCCCTGACCCCCTATCTCTTGTGTACACATTAGTTTTCTTTTTTTATATTTCCCAAAAGATTTTTTTTGTTAATATTGTTTCCACCTATTGATCTGATTAAAAAAAAAATGTTTTGGTTTAATATTTTCCTATTTTTTTATGTGTTTTTTACTTTTCATTGATGCATATCCATGAATTGATTACTTAGGAATTACAAAATTAATATTTTGTCGCTTTGCGACCTTTAGCGAGTATTTTTTCGTCGCTAATCAGAAAAACAGGCCGCATTCCCTTCATAATCGTATGTCTCACATTGCGACGTTTTTCTGACCTGATTTTCGTCGCTAACACTATGAATTTTATCGTAAAGTCTGAATTTTTTGCAGCAAACACAGGAAATGGTGTATTACTGCTTTCTGTCACATGGGTGTTTCTACTTTCACTTTGTCTTTTCAGCACATTGCTGGTGCATGTACTGAGAGGAGGAGGTGTATGGTGGTTGCTGTGTTGGGATTTGTATTTTGAGAGTGGTGCTGCGTTCTGTGTCCTGTCTGAAGTGTCTGTTTATTGTATTTTTATTATTTTAAACAGTTTGTGTGTCTACTGTCCTCTGTTTTGTCTGAAGTGTCTGTTAGTTGTATTTATTGTATTTATTGTATTGTAAACTGTTTGTGTGTCTACAGTCCTCTGTTTTGTAGAGTTTGTTTTGGGGTTAGTTGTTATATTCATATAGATAGTAAGTTTAGTGGGTTATTATTTATTAGTTTTAAGTGGGTTACGGGGGTCAGGGAGATGCCTGCTGTTGGGAGGTCAGGGAGGATGAGTGAGGAGGCATTGGGTTTTAAAAATTTTATCTGCCATCTATGTTGGAGGCGGGGGGTGGATCCTGCAGGGGTATGCTGTGGGGGTTCGGAATGTGCGCTGGGAGCGGGTGAAGCTCCAAATGGAACACTACTTCAAGATTTCACGCACCGTGCACCAGTGGAAGCACCGCTGGCAGGACGTGACTGCGCGGGAGGCCGACCTTCTAGATTACACCGGCGTGATGACAGGCATACAGGGTGGTAAGTCCAAATGCCATTATTTAACTTCAATAATCGCAATTTTTTTTGCGATTCCTCAATTTTCATTAATACCGATTCACAATTTGCGATTCGCAACTATGGAATCCCTTTCCATTGATTCTTATGGGCCTACAGGCCCATAGGAATGAACGTGAAGGCATCCCCCCTGCACCCCAGAAATGTACCTTAATGTGCTTTTTTAACACATACATGCCCGTGTGTTTCAAATGTAACTTACAAATATGCACTTTTTTGCATTTTTGAAAGTTTTAGAACATTACCATGAAGGTTAACTTTATGGTCATTTGCCACTTCCAATTTGCAATATCGCTATTTTTTTAAAATCATGCATTGCATTTGAGAAATCGCAAAAGCATTGCGATTTCTTACATGCTATCGCTATTTAAGAAATCGGCTATGAATTGCGATTTCTTACATTTATTTATTTTATTTATTTTGAAAGTTTTATATAGCGCGAACAAGATCTTTGCAGATATCAGAGCGCTTTACAGAGGAGGGGTACAACATGTGAGTAAATAACAATTGGGGTGGGGAGGGTAAATGCAGGAGCGTAGTCAGATAGATACATCAATGGTGATACAAATAAAAATAGGTGGCAGCGTAAACAATCAGGTAAGTCAATAACACGAGTCATACAAAAATGCAAAAAGATCAGTAGAACAGGATGGTTCTGCGTTTGTAAAAATCTTCCCTAGTGATAATTCAAGTGTATTTAGCCATGAGGATAGCCTTTACTTCTTTCTTAAAAAGTATGGTGAAGGAGATGAGCCTGGTTTCAGGGGGGAGTGAGTTCCAGATCCTGGGTGCCATTCCTGAGAAGGAGCGTTTATAGGTTTTTTCCTTGCGGAATTTTTGGGGCTTTAGCAAAAGATTGTTTGTGCCTCTAGTGTTTCTGGAGCCTCCAGAAATCGTCAGCTTCTGAGCGAGGTATCCGGGTGAGCTCAGGTGGACAGCCTTGTGCGTCATGCAGGCGATTTTCAAGTGTATTCTGGCTTCAAAAGGCAGCCAGTTCAGCGATTTCAGCTCAGGGGAAATGTGTGAGTGTTTTTTTGATCCAGTGATGAGTCTCGCTGCTGCGTTTAGAGAAGCTCTTATGGGTGCTGCAGTAGTTAGGGGGAGACCGCAGAGGGCGATGCTGCCGTAATCTATTCGAGGGATGACTAGTGCTTGTACCGCAGTTTGGAAACCTTTGGCTGGAAGGAAGGGTTTGAGTTTCCTTAGGGTATTGATCTGATAGTTCGCACCCTTAGTTGCTTTGTTGATGTGTTCCTGCATGTTGAGGTTGGTGTCAAGTGTTATGCCTAAAGAGTCCACGATGGTGGGCTGAACATTGAGTGCCGTTAGGTGTTTAAGCCAAATTTGAGCGGTAGTGATCTTCGCGGGAGGTGAGATCAAGAGGAACTCTGTTTTAAGAGCATTGAGTTTGAGATGATTAGCGGCCAGCCAGCATTGGGTGCTTCTGATCGTAGAATTCAAGAGCATAATGTCTTTGGGTGATTGTAATTTGAGATACAGTTGGGTGTCATCGGCGTACATGTGGAAGTGAACATTGGATGCTTCTAGCAAGGTGGTGAGAGGCTCCATAACTAGGTTAAACAAAGTTGGGGAAAGGGAGGATCCTTGTGGGACGCCTAGCAATACAGGTATTGGCGAAGACATCCAGTTGTTACTCTTGAATTTTTGCGATCTGTTGTGTAGAAAGGACGTGAACCATTTGAGCACAGTTCCAGATAGACCCATTCTTGTGTTTAGTAGTTCGAGTAAATTCTCATGTTTGACGGTGTCGAATGCAGACGAGAGATCAAGAAGGATGAGGAGGCAGGTATCATTTTGATCTAGGATTTGAAGGGCGTCATCAATTATGTGAGTCATAGCAGTTTCTGTACTGTGATCTGCTCTGAAGCCTGATTGATGAGGGTTGAGTAGATCAAACTGATTAATGTGGTTAGTCAATTGTACTTGTGCGCATTTTTCCAACAGTTTGGCTAGAGTCGGAATATTGGTAATGGGACGGTAATTATTTAGATCAGAGGGGTCGGCTGTCGGTTTCTTTAGTAGAGGTGTGACTTGTCCAACTTTAAGGGCGTCGGGGATGGTCCCTTGTTGAAGTGAACTGTTAATAATTTTAGTCCAGAGTGGGAGGAGCGACGGGGTAAGGTCTTTGACAGCGTTAGCAGGAAGGGGGTCCGTGAGGTGATTGGCTGGTTTCACAGTGCTGAGCAGTCTACCAATTTCTTCTTCCGAATAGGTGGCAAAGGATGACCATGTGGCATTGTTTTTTGGTTCAGTGGGTGCTGTGCAATGGGGTTTGGAGTAAAGACTTACGTCAATGAGGAGATCGTTCTTTATGTTATCGTTTTTTTGGGTAAAGAAAGAGGCGAAGTCTTCACAGGAGGGTGCTTTGTCCAGAGTGCTGAGTGGTTGGGGTTGTTCCTTGGATTGTGTTCTGATTAGCTCAAACAGCTTTCTCGGACGATTTTTGGCTTGGTCGAGCTGCCGGCTGAAAAAATCTGATTTAGACCGTTTTATTTTCCTGAAGTAGGCATTTCTCTTTTTCTTCAGCGTTTTTAGGTGCAGTGCGGAGGGAGCTGATCTCCAGGTGCGCTCTGCCATTCACATAGCCCGTCTATCGTCATTGAGACTCCCGTCGTACCAGGGATTGGGCATTTTTGTGGAGGCTCTTTTTAGCTGCATAGGTGCAGCTTCATTAACTATAGAGGTCATAGCGTTGAGATAGTGATCAGTCAAAGCTTGGACATCCGTGACGCCGGTAGGAGGAAGTAGGAGGTTGCAGCTGTTGGGGGGTAGAGAGTTTGGATTGAGTTTTTTCAGGTCTCTTTTCCAGACTTTGGGCTTGAAGGATTTAACCGGGTTAAATTTGACTTTTTCCTTGATGAAGAATGTGACAATATGATGATCTGACCAGTCACAGGGTTGGATAGATTCAAGTTGGATAGAGTCCTCTTTGGAGATGATAAGGTCAATGATAGAGCCTTTCTCGTGGGTCGGGCTGTCGCATATTTGGGTGAGGTCAAGGGCGTTGAGGAAATTTTTAAGACTATTTACCACCGCGTCATTATGATCGTTCCAATGGAGGTTGAAGTCACCAAGGTATATTTGTGTGAGTTGTCAACCGGAATTGGTTGAAATCAAATCCATGATTTGTTGCGAGAAGGTACGGTTGTCCCGTGGTGGGTGGTAAATGCAGTGAAGAGTGCATATCGGTTTGCCCTCACTGATAATATCGAGGCAGATGTATTCATAGGAGGTTGGGAGGGTAGGGAAGGGGAGGTTACTTTCAGGACAGAGAGGTTACTCCTGTGTATGCATGCGACACCACCACCTTTTTGACCAACCCTGTCTAGTCTAGTGATGTGGTAGTTGGGGGGAACCAGTATGTCCATTATAGGTGTAGAAGATTCAGTTAGCCAGGTTTCCGTCATGATGATTAGGTCAAGGTCCAGTTTTAGGATGAGTTCAGCGATTGCGGAGGAGTGCCTAGAGGCCGATCTGCAGTTGAGGAGGGTGTATTTGAGACGGGGTGCGTCGAAGGTGGAGGGGGGTTCTAGAGAGAGGGGGACTTTTCTCAGGTTACCAAGGATAGAAATTCTGTTGTTCAGTGTGGGGGGTCTAAGGGGGTTTGGATGAATCGTTGGAATGGCGCGGAGGGTGGTGGGTGTGTTGTTATGGGGAGCTGGGTCGTAGGAGCGGAGGAGGGTGACTGTGTCGAGGTCCGATAGTCGGTTGCAGGAGCGGTGGGGACGTTTTTAACGATCGCGAACGGAGATTGAGGTCCAGTGTGAGGGGCGTTGAGTAGGAGAGTCAGCCGACCGGGTGGAGGTCCTGTTGGGAGGGGTGGTGCTGGTGGAGGAGGCGGGTGAGGGGTGTCTGGGATGTGTGCAGAGTAGTTGTTTGATGATGTGAATGTCTTCTTTGAGCTTGAGGAGGGTGGTGGGTGAGGAGTGACTGGAGTGTGTGCAGAGTAGTTGTTTGATGATGTAAATGTCTTCTTTGAGCTGGTGGAGGGAGGCCATAACGTACTCTAGTGTGGGATATGTGTTGGTGGTGGGGATGGGAGGGTTGGGGGTGGATGACATAGGGGGGAGATTGTTGGTAAGCAAGAGGGTATTGGTGGTAGGCGGAGTGTGCAGGGTGGCGGATGGGCGTATGTAGGTGGTGATGGGGGCGCATGTAGGGTAGTGGGGGGTGAGAATGGGGGGGAAGTGGGATTATATGTGGTTCTTCTTCGAGGAGGCGGAGTTGAATTGATAGAGGCGGCGTGTTCTGTGTGATTGGTTAATGGGTGGAAGTGGGGGCTGAGAATAGGGGGGGATAAAGGGTGGGGTTTGTCTGTGTGCGTGTCGATCTGATGCTGAGCTTGATTAGGCGAAATCGCAAATGATTTGCGATTTCTTAAATGCTATCGCTATTAAAAAATCGCAAATGCATTGCGATTTCTTACATGCTATCGCTATTTACGAAATCGCTAATGAATTGCGATTTCTTAATTAGAGAAAAAAGCCTAAACCTTAATGCATCCCAAAAAAGGGATTAGCGTTTGCATACGGACGATTTTTGCAATTCACACCATTTGCGAATGCAACAACCCTTGATGCGTGTGGGCCATGGTGCGCAGCATGGGAAATGCAGCTCATCATGTGAGTTTGGCCATGGGGCACATTTACTCCTGCTTCCCTGCTGATTTTGTGGAAAGCACCATTACCTGTAATACTGTCCCTTTGTGCGCTACAGTGGAGTAGGTGTGTGAGTAGTCAATGCAAAAGGCCCTATTTGTATAGCTCCATGAAGTGACAGTTGGAGTGTCTTGTCACGTTATCATTGAGGTGTGAACACATATTTGCTGTGTGAAGACCAGATATGGGACTGAGGTCTCCGGTGCGTCACTTGCATTGACATTACTATGTGATGGTGAATGACCACATGCCAGTAAGGGTGGCAAGGCACAGAGGATGTTAGCATGTATGAGCCCAAAATGGGTTTAGTCAGTCAAAGAGATGTGAGCAGCGACTGTGTGCAGGATGGTGTGTGTGTGTCCTGTATGTGTAACTGTACATATCAGAGCAGATAAGGAACAGAGAGGGTCCCACTGGCTAACCATAAAGATGGTTATTGTTAATCTGGTAGTGCCCCAAACCTATTTTTGAGAATACCAATCTCACAATAAATCAAAACCTCACAAATTGCGGAGACATCAAACTCAATATAGGCCAACACTATAAAACAACTAATACATCTACATATCACATAGAATATTCACTATTGATCAGATTTAGGCAAGACAGGCAAAATGTTTTCAAAAATACAGCTGTGCATTTATTCAAAAGAATAATATTCTTACAGTAATATTAATTTTTTTTATCCAATTGATTAAAAAACATATAGAATCAAAAACATATACACAAAGATACAATGTTGGTTAAAATGTTCACAAGAAATGGGGTCGACGCAGCGTTTCGGTTGGGAGAAACTAATGAAAAACCTTCTTCAGGACCAGTTCTAAAAGAAAACACACAATTACTATTTCATCACAAAGCTACATTATTGAAAAACTCATTTAAAGAAACATCTCCTGTTTGCTCTTAATTCGATATTATCCTGTCTACTCATGATGCAGTATTCTCCTATCTATTCATAGTTGGCTCTAACGAGGACCAAATCTTTGGTGGGTTTTCTATATTGGTATTGTCAAAAACAAAATTATACTAAAGGCACAATTCCGGATCACACAATCGGGCCCCTGTTCTTCCATGATTAATCTGGAGGAAACATATAACCCCAGGTAATAATGCAACCGCTACATGTCACATATGAAGTTTAGCGACAACACTGTGAAGATATACTATTAGAACGACATAATCTGGTGTTGAGGAATTGTGCCTTTAGTATAATTTTGTTTTTGACAATACCAATATAGAAAACCCACCAAAGATTTGGTCCTCGTTAGAGCCAACTATGAATAGATAGGAGAATACTGCATCATGAGTAGACAGGATAATATTGAATTAAGAGCAAACAGGAGATGTTTCTTTAAATGAGTTTTTCAATAATGTAGCTTTGTGATGAAATAGTAATTGTGTGTTTTCTTTTAGAACTGGTCCTGAAGAAGGTTTTTCATTAGTTTCTCCCAACCGAAACGCTAAGTCGACCCCTGTTCTTGTGAACATTTTAACCAACATTGTATCTTTGTGTATATGTTTTTGATTCTATATGTTTTTTAATCAATTGGATAAAAAAAAATAATATTACTGTAAGAATATTATTCTTTTGAATAAACGCACAGCTGTATTTTTGAAAACATTTTGCCTGTCTTGCCTAAATCTGATCAATAGTGAATATTCTATGTGATATGTAGATGTATTAGTTGTTTTATAGTGTTGGCCTATATTGAGCTTGATGTCTCCGCAATTTGTGAGGTTTTGATTTATTGTGAGATTGGTATTCTCAAAAATAGGTTTGGGGCACTACCAGATTAACAATAACCATCTTTATGGTTAGCCCGTGGGACCTTCTCTGTTCCATATCATTACTCCCCTGTCCCAGACTAAGAAGATAAGGGGGCCTCCTTTACTTTATGTCATATCAGAGCAGAGCAAGTGTGTGTGTGACCTATGTGCAGGACAGTACACAGTGTGACAGATGCTCAAATCCATGAGCAGCAGGACTGTATCTACACGGCCCCTGTACATGGGTCATGTGTAGATGTATCCATGGCAGGTGATTATGCAATGCGGGAGTTTGACAGCTCCAGAGTGTTTTACATCCCAAAGGACTAAGTATCAGCATCTTAATAAATGCATAGTTACCATCATACGCAGTACGCTCACATGGAAAGTGATTTGGCAATTTTAGCAATATCGAGAGGCTCTGCTAGGTTGTGGAGCGTAGCGTGCTCACCAGGAGCATCATAGCTTTTTAAAAAACAATTCCTTCGTTTTTACCTGCTCACTGGAAAATTGTTCGTGCACTTTATTTTGGATGTAATTGTTGAAATGTTGAGTTAAACAGCCGCATACCTGCACATAATTGCATACAGCACCGCGTTTGGAGCAGATTCCTTTTCCTTTCGGGGCTGCACTGTGCCACCAGAGCGGCGGACATCTTGGGTGGGGGCTGGGGATTGGAGCGGTCTAGTCGTCACAAGGACGCTAGACCGGTATTTAAAGCAGGCAAATCAGGCGGCCGAACACATGGAAAGTGATTTGGCAATTTTAGCAATATCGAGAGGCTCTGCTAGGTTGTGGAGCGTAGCGTGCTCACCAGGAGCATCATAGCTTTTTAAAAAACAATTCCTTCGTTTTTACCTGCTCACTGGAAAATTGTTCGTGCACTTTATTTTGGATGTAATTGTTGAAATGTTGAGTTAAACTGCCGCATACCTGCACATAATTGCATACAGCAACGCGTTTGGAGCGGATCCCTTTTCCTTTCGGGGCTGCACTGTGCCACCAGAGCGGCGAACATCTTGGGTGGGGGCTGGGGATTGGAGCGGTCTAGTCGTCACAAGGACGCTAGACCGGTATTTAAAGCAGCCATGCTGACGCGCAGCGGGTACGCGCGGCGGGCTCGCCGGAGCATCGCCGGAGTCCAGCCCGTCTGCGCCCGTCCGCGCACGAACGGGCGCAGGGGCCGGGACTACTGGCCAGCGGCGTATTTACTCCATGGAGGAGCTATACACCCTGAATAAAGGTGAGCCGCTTGTAGATCAGGCAGTCCTACTGACGCTTAAAAAATGCGCAATACTGCATCCCGATAAGGCCACGCCCCCGCCGGTTCAGTACCCTACATTAAAGATAGTCAGCCTGAACACTCGTTCGCTTCATTGCCATCATTTGGAGGTCTACAGTATGCTCCAGGACAATGACATCGATGTCCTGACTCTTTCGGAGACCTGGACGGGTGACAACTCGATGCCAGATATCATTGCTGCTCTCCCAAGCGGATATGATGTAATGTGGCACAACCGCCCAGGTGGCTTACGGGGAGGAGGGGTGGCTATTTTCTATAAGAAGACCCTATTAGTTGAGAAGCTGCTATCAGAGACAATTGACCTGACTGATTTGCTTGGGATAAAGGTCACTGTGCACAATGTGTGCTGGGTGATCCTGTCAGTTTACCGACCACCCAATTCAACTCCACTCTTTTACGATCTATTCTGCCCTATTATATCTGACTTATGCTCCAGATATATGAAAATTCTCGTAACTGGAGACTTCAATTTACATTGGGATAAACCCAACTGGGACCTGCCCACGTGCCAGCTGGATACCTTAATGTCTGCGGTGGGTTTTATACAAATTGTGGATGTCCCCACACACGAAAAAGGCCACACTCTTGACCTTGTGTGGACCACAGATGCTAGTCTAACCCTTAAAGACGTAGCCCCTTGCATCTGGTCTGATCACCACCTAATATCCTGTGAGGCCCGCATTAAAGGCTGTATTACCAGCGGCCCGCTTGGTATCAGGAAAATCCGGAAATGGGCCGAGGTCGACCTAGCATCCCTGACTAAGGTGCTCCCGGTAACATCCCAGGTCGCTGATCTGGGACGCAGCCTGGACCGTGAATACTCTGATGTAACCAGGAGCATGACCCGGGCCATTGATCAAATAGGGCCGGTGAGAACGCAGCAAATAAAGCGTTCCGGTAAAGGGGCTCCCTGGTTTACGCCAGCTTTAAGGGAAACAAAAAGAAAGCTTAGAGCTCTGGAAAGAGCATGGAGGAAAACCAAGCAGGACACTGACAAGAAACTCTATAAAGCCTCCCTTCAACAATATAAAAACCTTATGACCCAAGCTAAAGCAGACCATTTTGAGTCCCGTCTAAGTAAGGCAGCGAACATTCAGAAAGAGACCTTTAAAATACTGGCAGAGTTGAGCAAAAAAACAGATAACTCTAAGGCCCCTATTGACTGTAACACCTTTCAGGCTTACTTTTTAGAGAAGGTGAAGATCATCATCCAGGAGATAAAGGACGGGGTGGTATTGGGGATTGCTATAACATCAGCACCTGAGATCAGGACCGACTGCTCCCTTGAAGTATTTCCAGAGATGGATGTACTAATTCTAGAACAGCTGATGAGTAAAATTAAATCTGGCTCCCCAGCCGATCCATGCCCACCTGAGATCTTCCGTGTTGCCCGCCCCTTGTTGGAGGAATGTATCATCTCCCTCCTCAATAGATCATTAGATACGGGGTACCTACCGGTTGAGCTCAAGGAGGCGCGTGTAAGACCTCTACTGAAAAAGTCTGGGTCAGATCCTGCGGTGTTAAAGAACTACAGACCTATCTCCCAGTTGCCGTTTCTCTCAAAAGTTCTTGAGCAGCATGTATTAAAGTCCCTGTCCCTCTATTTGGAAACTCATCATCTACTCCATGAGCGACAGGCAGGTTTCCGAGCTCATCACAGCACCGAGTTGGTAATGCTCTCGGTGTTGGATGAACTAAGAGGCATGGCTGACTGCAAGAAACCGAGCGCCCTGATTTTGCTGGACTTATCAGCGGAGTTCGATACTGTCAGCCATGCCTTGCTTTTGGAAAGACTGAAGGACTTTGGGATTAAGGGCCTGGCCTTTCAGTGGTTGCAATCATTCCTTACAGGAAGGACCCAAAAGATACAACTGGGGGACGAAACATCTGAGATAGGGATTTTAGAGTGCGGGGTGCCACAGGGGTCCGCCCTGTCCCCGCTTCTATTTAATCTCTACCTGCAACCGTTGATCTCTTCTTTGGCCACCATGGGCTGTAAAGTCTTTAACTACGCGGACGACACGCAATTGCTGATAAGTGTCGATGACACCATGGCCACACAACTCCAAGCCCAGAACATCTTGCGGTTTACAGTGCAATGGATGACGGATAACCTGTTAAAGATTAACCCTGACAAGACCGAGGTACTAGTGATTCCATCCACTGCCTCACCTTGGTGTGATCTCTATTGGCCCACAGAGTTAGGCCCTGCTCCAAGACCAAGCCCGTTTGTAAAGAGCCTGGGGATCAAGCTGGATGATGATCTGTCAATGGCCCCTCAGATCTCTGCAGTTGTGGGAAGTTGCACAAACATCATTCGGCAACTACGGAAGTTAATTCCTGTCCTCTCACAATCCATGATGCGATCGATAGTAGCGGCCACCATCATCTCCAGAATTGATTACGGTAACGCCCTCTACCTTGGCTTACCTAAAACTCTGACCAGTAGACTTCAGATCATAATGAATGACGCTGCCCGGTTGGTCTTCAGGCTACCGAGGAGATCTAAAGCCACTCCCCTACTACAAAGCTTGCACTGGCTCCCCATTAAAGAAAGAGTGGAATTTAAGAACTTATGCACGGCCCATAGGGCAATCTATGGCAAAGCCCCAGCCTACATCAAAGATCGTCTGCAACTCTATTGCCCTTTGAGAACACTCCGATCTTCAGACTCCCAATTACTGGTCTGTCCTCGCTATAGGTTAGTGACCAAGGGAGGGAGAGCCTTTTCAGTGCTAGTTCCCCAGCTATGGAACAGGCTGCCGGAGGGGCTGCGCCGGGAAGGGAATCTATTATGATTCAGGAAGAGCCTAAAAACATTTCTGTTCAGCAAAAGCATGAGCTCTGTATAATCCAGCTATGACCTCAGCTTCCACCTTGCTAAGTTATTGTCTGTTACCATCTTTCCGGGCGCTTAGCAACCTGCAGGTGATTAGGCGCGATACAAAACCTCACTAACAATAACAATAACTTACACATGATGCCTGTGTGTACATGTTGCTTAGAAATTGCATGACACAACTGTTATGTGCATGTATGACTGTGGTAATGTTATGTTTCTCCACCACTGCATTAGCAAGCCCATGTGTGCATGGCAATCAAAGTGCACAGAGTAATTTGTACAATGTGTCAAGTCCCTACAAAGTGATGTTGTATTTACTGTGACAGAAATGTTGTTCCTCATGTTTTAGTAACGTTTCTGGATGCCATGCAATGACACATATTTATTTTTGTTCACTCACAGATGGTCGGCGACCCATCACGCAGGGTGACGTGGATCGTTTCAAGGACCCAAAAGCCACTGGTGAGTTTTTGTAATTGAAACTGCCATGTTGCGATGTCATGGATGTCATTAACTCATGCTACACACAGTAGTTTTTCTATACTGGTGTGTTCTGCATGTCACTCGGCCACAAGGTGCTGAGGATATTTATGTTATTATTCAGACAATATGTATTAGAGTGTGGTTAGACGCATATCTATCTAAGTTGTGACTTTGTCCATGAAGGGACAATGCAACAGCTCAGATTTCATGTGCATGATATCCAGCACAGATTATAGCTAACTAGTCAATGATCAAGGGGTCCTGCAGGCATTACACTAATGGATTTTCACACAGGGCTACATATTATCAAGACCAGCCAGTAGATGTATCTACGCTTCATGTGCAGTACACTGCCACTGAAGCGGAGATTGATGTTTAGGTAATATGGGCTAAGACATTCCCATGGCAGGCCAGGTTAAGGTCATTTCATGTCTAAGGTATGAATAGATCATATATCATCAACACTAGTTGTCAATGACCTTTTACAGTGTAATTCTGATGAAACTGTGCCAACGAGGTTCCAGCCAATGTCGCCCATCATATTGGGAAGCGGCAAGTTTACCTACTTTCACAGAAGAGTTTGTGTTGATGGATGGATAATGGGTGAGGGGGCAGTTCATTACACCGCCAAGGTGAAAGATAAGTTACCTAGCGTAGCCATGTTGAGAGGGAAAAACACAGGGCTGGATCATGAATGGCTTATACCAGGATCTAAGTGGTCTATTTTGGTCATACCAGTTCTTCTCCTTTATGAGGTATTTAGGACCCGGGTTAGACAGGATGTAATGCATGCAACTCTGATTGTTAACCTGCCTTTCCTGCCGCATGATGAGCCTGTGGTGTATTTTCGATGTAAGTGTGGAAGGGGTTCTAGGCTGAAGGTCGGGAGTCAGTGTGGCTGCCAGAATCTGCAGGCTCTGCTGTTTTACAAACGTTTTAGCATATAGTAATGGAATCTAAGGATTGTTGTAATCGGGCTGGCTGATGGGCAGGCCCTGCAGCAAAGGGTTCCTTGCTTCAAAAGGATGGCATTTGAAGATATACCTTAATTTACACATGAAACCTCGTAGCTGAAGACAATTACCTGGCTGACGAGCTTTGACCGGGACAGGGCATGTTGTTTTGTCAGTCGTAGCTCTCAGATGGCATGTTTGCAAGGGGGACAGAAGCACAGTTCCAGCTGCCACCTTTCATGTGACCAAGATACCTCAGGGCTGCCATACTGAATGATGTCCATTTTACTGCTGTTTACTTTGAGTTTGTTGCTGCTCTTCTAGTTAGTCATCTTAATCTTGCTGTTTATATAACGGAGACGTGTGTCAGAGTAGTCTGTCCAACACGTACTCAGTTACTGGTTATTGTCAACATACAATACGCTTTGAATAACTGTACAATTTCCTTACATTGCCCAGCAGGGTCAAGTATAGATTGTACAGCATAGGACTTAGGATAGATCCTTAACCCCATGACCAGGACAGCTATGTGATTTCTCAAGTACATATTGTCAATCCCTTTATAGGGGGTTTTGCTGCACTTTTCTGCCGATGTACGCAGCAATATTGTGGAGAACTTTCTTGATATCATTGCCAACAGTTGTAGGTAGGGGTGTCCCAGTCTTCTTCCCGTGCATGTAGGCTGAGCTTATAATCGGTTGCCATTGACATATACATACAGCCACACTGGCACCCATGTAAAAGAGTGCCAGTCTTGTCAGCAACTATATGAACTGTACACATTTTCTGGTAGCCACACATGTCTGCACATGTGCATCGTACAGCAGTAGCAGCAGTGTGTCACAGGGTCGGATGTGGGTGGTGCTGGGCATGGAGGGGTAATGCCACTATACCAATGTGATTTGGACTACTTGCACACACTCAGGGTGCACAATGGTGACATGTTTTCACAGTCTCATTTTGCGTATAATTTGTCAGTACATCACACCTGCCATGTACTGTCATGTCACTATCCATGGCCTGTATTTTTGCATGAAGGGCTTGTCAATTATGTGGTCGGGTCACTTAGAGACGTTACAGGAGGTCACATGTGTGTTGCCTCCCATGTGGTATGTGATTTGTGGCCAAATATATGATGATAGGCAAATGACCCAGTGTCCTTGGGTGTGAATTGACATTTCCATTTTTTCCAGACAACATGAATGCAGAGGAGAGCCATGCTTTTAATGTGGCAAAGGAACGGTGGCTGCATATCCGCCGGGTGAAGAAAGGCTACCGGAACATGGCCAGGAGATACATGTCCGATAGGAAGGCGGGGAAATGGCACTCGATGCCTGAGGCTGTTGGCCAGAACGACACAGATACCACCTCGGGGGGTGCTGGCAAGGCTGGCCGAGCAAAAAAATCTAAGACACAGGTGTCACCAGGGATAGGTGCTGTGGATGTGCTGTCCACTCCAAGTGCCGTACCAACTGGTAGCAGTGCAGCAGCCATTCCAAGTACAAGCGGCCAGTGGCCGGTTCAAGCTGCACCGAGCCAGGGACCAGGCCAGACCTCAACAACCCAGGATCTAGGGACAACCACCACTACGCCTCCAATCAGTGAGACACTGCAGAAGATCCTGGTTGAGCAGCAACGGAACAATGACTTGCTCCTTGATGTTAAACATGAGTTGCTGACCCTGAACCGGAGGATGGACGCAATAGCAGCGAAACAGGGTATTCCCTGAACATTGGCATTTTCTGACCCACACCCCTCTTCTGCCTTCCCTCATTGTTATTTGGTATTATTTTATTGATAGTTGTTGTATAGTATTTTGATGTAGATTAGTTTTAGATTAGGTATAGTTAGTTTAGTATAGTAAGATATTTTTATGAGAGGTTAAGATAGTGTTGGGGCTAAGTTTCTTTTCTCTTTGGGTGGGGGGTTGACGTCCTTTTTTAGTTTGTGTAGTAGTGTATAGTTAGTATTACATGTGTAGTTCAGTTTTATATGTGTGTAGGGATATTTGATATAGTGTTAGTTTTAGTGATTAGTGTAGTTTTAGATAGGTTAGATTATATTTAATAAATACTTTTGAAATTATTACTACTTGCAATGGTGTCAGGTAGGTTGCAGAGTGTGGGTCTTGACACATTGTATGCTTCTCAGGCCATCAGTGGAGGGATCCCTATATGTGGGACTAACGATGCAACCTGTTACTGGGATGCATGTATAGTGTTAAGTAAGCCTTTGCTGTGGTATCTGTTGACTTGCATGGTTGACATGTTACATTGGATTTATCAGGTAATTAGCGTTCTGCTATTTTGCACTAAATGGCAAGACAGTCCACAAGTTTGCAAATTTGCCAGCGTAGTTGCGGATTTTGTTGCCATTTGCACAAATATGTGACCACATGTGCCTGTCACTTTGCCAGCGCACCATAATGCAACTAGGTCCCTTGAGTGAACTGGCCATTATAGTGTGGACGGCCAGGAAGATGTTTCATACCGCTAGGGTGGGGTAGAGTGGGCCAAACGGGCAGAGCTTCTATGGGAGTTCACATGCATCTTGTTGAGAAAGGGTCAGAGACCAAGCAGAGCAGCAGGTGAGGAGAATGCAGGCTCCTTGTCACAGGAGCCTCACGGGGATGGCGCTTGGGAAGGTAATGGATGCTAATATGAGTTTGGCTCTGGTACACAGAATCCTTCAGATGTCCAAGATTTCTCTGCTGCGCATGTTGGTACATAGCCATTCAGATCCTGCTCAGTGTGTTAATGCGCATGCAGCAGCTGCACAATGTCCCATCTCATACTTCACTGCCCCATACAGGACTATGCTGGCGCTGGGCAGTAGGGTGCAGTGGCATGCAGGTGCTGCATGCCTGGTACATGCACATACCTGTGCCAAGGGGGACACGTGTTCATTGGTGCTATGTAGGTAGTTGTGACTTTACATTTTGAATGCACTGACGGTGTTACCACCTACACAGATATGGAGCATCCAGGCACAAGACTTCATGGTGCAAGAGGATGATGTTGCTGTGCGTTACGGGTATAAATGTACTGGGGCAGGGGTCACTTGGCACAATGTGTGCTCACACCCAGAGGGCTCCCAGGCAATTGAGCACAAAATATTTTCACACTGGGAGTGCTCCGGGGCAGTTCTGCAGCACAGGGCTCACAACCACAGGTCTCCCAGGCAGTTTATCTGCGCCACCCTCTGGTTCCTCACAGCACCCTCTGGTCCACCACTGCCACCCTCATGCTCAGCACCCACGCAGATACATTTCTCAACACTGCCAGACACCTCCACTTCCGTTTCCACACAGACCCCAACACCACCCTCAGAGGTACACTCATCTACAGCCCCCAGGTCAACATTGTCAATTCAGCATGTCCCTCGCCATCCTCACCAGCAATCTAGCACTCACCTCCACAGACTACATCCTCCTCGTGGAGCTGACATTCCAGCTCAGGAACAAGAACACCACCAACTCCAGCACCCTTTCAGCCACACTGGCCAACCTCAGCCTCAGCCAACTCGTCACTCCGCCCACCCACCCATCCACCCACGCGGCTGGTCACACGCTGGACACCACCTTCTACACAGGCACCAATGTTGCTTTAGGTCACATCACCTGTTTCCACTGGACTGTACCCTGCTGCATCTATTTCCCCTTAAATGTACAGTCCACTGACCACCGCACACAACAGGTACCTCACCACTGCTGGAGGAGAGTGACTGTAGACCAGCTGATCACCACCCTTACCCACAGGCCACACAACAACTCTAACAACTCCAACGCTGCAGGCCGCCACCTCAGGCAGTGTATGTACAATTTGACATCACACTTGTGGCACTCAAGGAACCCTGTAATACCCACACCAGCAAGCCAGCCACCACGTTCACCAATGTGCTGGTGCGCCTCCAGAGTTGGATGCCGGAAACTGGAGTGCATAAAGGTCACCATAAACACTCCGGACAAGCACACAGACCACAAGGACGCCATACACATACATCACCACCTCTTGTGATTGGCCAAGGGGTACTCCTTCAAAGCCCAGCTGGATGACAACACACACGGGAGCAAGGGGCTCTTCGGCATCGTAAGGGAACTCTCCAACTCCAGCGTCAACACCAACAACATGACTTCCTCAGAATCACTGTGCAACTCACTAGCCATCTTCTTACACTGCAAGCTTGCAGATATCCATGACAGCTTCAACACGACACCCACCCAAACTATGCCAGGGCCCACCTCCCATGTGAACACCAGAGGCGCATGCCACCTCGCCTCCTGGTCCAACGTCAACAGCAACAAGATACACAGTTCAGTTCATAAGCATTATTCTATTATTCAATAAACAATCATAAAAGCACATAGAATATTAAAAACATCACATTAGAATTATTAAAAAAGAAAAGGAGTACAGGATATTACAAGATTTAAAACAGTTCGATTGGAGGGAATACCATGGACTTAACAGCAGTTAATTATACAAAAGGCAATATTAAAATTCCATGCTTTTTCTGATGGACACTGATTTTAGAATAAAGGTTGCAGTAAAAAAACATATATCCGAGGTATCAAGTGCAAACAATAGTTTCAAATCATTTGCAACAGTAAACAAAGAGTATTTCTTAAAAAGAGGTTTGAGATAACAGATACGGAGGTGCAAATACAGAGGGAAAATTAGCATAAAGTGCATCGTGCTCTGTTTGGTCGTTCCATCACACGGGCATGGGGTTGACGTATGGATTTTCATCCGAGGGAATGCCACCAGGTTATGAACAATGCCTAATATCAACCTTGTAAGAACATACTGATGTGACTGCTTAGTAATTACTTTGAAATACTTAGGCATGCCATAACCTTCCTCATTATTAGATTGATAAAATACATGAGTTGTAAAATGGCTACATTGATCTTCACGCATATTAGTTTTGTTCCCCAAAAAAACACTTTTGACCTCCTGTTTAGGTATATTGATAGCACATACGGGGTCACTAAAAACATCCAAGTCAAAGATTTCCTTATAAGATGTTAAAACATATTTTAACCAGGGGATCTCGCGGACTTTGTCCAAGCGAAGACAGTCTTGTATTATTCGCCTGGTAAATCCTGTTTCGTCCTTAGCCCAGATTGACCTCCAGACCATAAGGGGTCTCAATCCTGTTAGGTCAGTCAGGTATTCCAACCCCACCTCTTTAAGAATCAGTTCAGTGGATGCCGAGGTAGGGAGACAGAGAAGTCTCTTAAGGAATGTATTTTCAGCTACTTGCAAGTCCCCTTGATTCCAATGTCCCCACACTCCCGAACCGTAAAGAGCAACTGAAGCACATCTGTGCCGGTAGACATTTAACATATCAGGAATGCAACGACTGCCTAATTTAGAAGCAAAACGAAAAACTCCTGAGGACCCCTTGCCCATCTTGGACTTAATATTAAGTATCTCTGGGGCCCACGACCCTCTATTGCTAAAAGTTATACCTAGATAGCAAAATTTGTCCACAACCTCAATTCTATGTTCCTTAAACTGGAATGATTTAAGTTGATTCACCTTTTTCCCGCAAGCCATGATAAAGGTTTTAGAAATATTGATTTTTAATTTCCTCCCCTTAATAAAATCATAAAAGTGATTCATTAGTTTTTGCAACCCTATTGGAGTTCTCGAGAGTAGGACAGTATCGTCTGCATAAAGCAGTACCGGTATTGTTTGGCCCTCAACTTGGGGAGCATCAGCTTGGACCTTCTTCAAGTCGGACTCAATAGAATTTTTAAAAAGGGAGAAAAGTAGTGGGCCAAGACACAACCTTGCCTGATGCCAGATTTAACCTTGATCTTCCTCGTGCATTCCCCCGCTTGCCCAAAGCGAATCTGTGCTGACAACTTGTTGTATAGTCTGGCCAGGAAATGGATTATTGCATCCGGGGCGTCCATTTCGAGTAAGGTGGACCACAATAGAGTATGATCCACCAGATCAAAGGCACTAGAGAGGTCTGTGAAGCAGAGAAACAAAGAGCCCTGTTTAGCTTTGGTGTATTTCCCGATGATGAGATCTAAATTAATACACCGCTCAATAGTGCCGAGACCCTTCCGAAAACCAAATTGGGAGTCCGCAAGGATATTGTTGGCTTCAGCCCATTCCTCCAGTCGTAACAGTAGGACCCTGCTCATAATTTTTAACGAAGAATCCAGAAGGGAGATAGGGCGGTAGTTCTTGGCCTCTCCTCTATCTCCCTTCTTATAAATCGGCAAAATTATGGATTTGCTCCATGTAGAAGGTGTGCTATCATTAACGGAGGCATTAAAAACCTGGGTCAGGAGGGGGCTCCAAAGCGCCAGATCAGTCTTATACAGGTCGACCGGAACTCCGTCCGGTCCTGGGGCCTTCCCCCCCTTGCTGTTACGGATAGCATTATCAACTTCTAGTAGTGTAATCCCCAGAGGTTGTTTAGATCCTATAATATCGGCACTTAAACTATCATGGTCCTCCCTGGCCGGGTCGAAAATTCCTGTAAAATATTGACCCAGTTATCCTCACTAACCTGGGCTGTTAAGACTGGGAATTCCTCCTTTTGGAGGAATGGGCTGTTAACAGAACTCCAGAATAACTTGCTGTCTCGCAGCTCCGCCGCTTTAGTCGAGTTGTCCCACGCTTGCACCCTAAGCTCCTGTTTTCTACGGGTCAACTGGTGTTTATAGGTTGCCCTGAGAAGGGTAACGGCTTCCATGTCTCTAGGGTGGCTTGACAGTGCCCTCTTTAGTTCTTGTAATGAGTTCGTACAGGCTCTATCAAACCAACCTACCGTTGCCCTCTTTGATTTACCCTTAGTAATGGTGAGGGACCTTTTAATTATATCACTGAGTCTTTCAAAGTCGGCGATAATACACCATGGGGCTGCATCATCATCGAGACAGCGGAGTAACCACTATTTTCCACAGCAGTTTGTCAGAGTTATCCCCGCACCATTTGATCCTAATACCATTTTGCCTGCAAGGGGTGATTTCATCAACAATCCTACGCTTAAAAGTAGACATAGTCCCCCAGATAAAAGTCGACATAGTAATGGCATTAGAATCACTGAGACCAAAATCAACAATAATGGGAACCGCACAGAATAGGGCAATATGTACCGAAATCAACAAATGATCGATAACGGAGGCTGAGTTCCTCCCAACAAAAGTCGGTACAATATTACCTTCTTTATCCACAGCAGGTTGGAGGATTAACAAATCAAAATTTAACAAAAGGGTATTAAGGGAGTCGCCATAAGGTGTATGGGTAAAATGGGCCCGGTTCTCTCCGTTAACCCCGTCAAACCCACATACATTTGTAAAAGAAAAGGGACAAGTTCGGATATTGAAATCCCCTACCCAAACAATGGCATAAGGATTATGAATATCCCTACAAATTTTCCTAACAGCTGTCTCAAGTTCATTTACAACACACGTATTCGTGGGGTCAAACATATTGTTATAGTGATTAATTAACAGGGTATCACGGCCCCCTCTTTGTTCCAACCATAGTATTTGCGAATGGGATCCTACAGTAGAATGGGATTTCACACGTACTGGGAAGTTAACAGACAATAAAATTACGAGCCCACCTTTTGCCCTACCCATAGTGGACTCTTGCGCCAGACAATTGTAGGACACAAAACCATCAAAGTAGATGTCTGTCGTAGACCAGGTCTCTTGTAAGCAGAGGATGTCAAACTTGGAAATGGATTCCCTCCAACCGAGAGACGACACCTTCTGTCGCCAACCGGCAATATTCCAACTCATAATTTTGAAACCAGAGACGCAAGGAACTGGCTCTTTGAACCCAGGATCACTTGGGAGTACTGAGATTGATAATGACTCCTCTAAATTGACCGAAGAGGCTAATGGGTAAGGGTTGTCCACTTGGTCTACATCTTGGGATTGCTCCAAGGAATTAGTGGTAGTGGGGGAAGATAACTTCGTAGGGGCTACAGTCACTGACATGCACTCTACAAGGGGGTTTTCATGTAGCTCAACCTCTCCAACCGATAAACCTTTACATAGGTCGGGGATGGGAAGTCGTGACCTTGGAGATGACTCATAGGCTGGGGATAGTCAGTCAACTCCATCCAAACAACTGAACCGATTAAAGTCACAGAAGGGAGCATTCGGGGGCAAGATAGCCGGTCTTACTTCATATCTTCTTTGTCTACCCCTCCGCTCAACGCTGGTCCAGTCATCTCTACCTCTACCATGGTTCATATAATTAGGTGGAAAAAAGAAGGACACTGGGAAGGTCTGGATGGTGGAGTCAAAGGATCTATTAAAGCCCGCACAGATATGTGAAACGGTTCTAGGGTCTCTAAAATTAACCGTTATGCAATCCCCATTTATGGTCTTAACAGTTTTACCCAGCCAAGGCACCCTTCTTACCTTGATAATTTCATTGTCAAGGTGGGCCGGCAGCGATCTATTCCAATTGAGCCACCTAACAAGCTTACTTTTTAGGGCATGGAAGGTTTCAACTTCCCCAGCTTCCAAGGTAGGGGCTCCCGCTAAAACTACCGTAAAGCGGTTTGCTTCAGGTGGTAGATCTGGCAAACGAGGTCTAGGGGCTCTAAGCTCTTTAACTAGGGAACCTGTTTGACCATCAACAGTTAACCCATTAGCTTTAACATTACTCGGTTGTAGCCCAAGTACTTGCTGAGAGGATACATTATTTACCAGGTTAGGGTCCTGAGGGCCTATGGGAGGGCAGGTTAGTTTTTGGGCCTCATTGACTAGTGGGGCGGTAGCCCCCCCCCCGATGGGGGACCGGGAATAGTAAGGGTAATTGGCATGGTCCTCGGGTTACGATGCTTGTTGGAATTGGCTAGTATGGCAGCTGTGACTTTCTCTATATTTAACAGTCTGTTCTATTCGCTCCATTTTGGCTTCTAGAGGGAATAAGATCGATTTGAATAGGGCAACTAAACTTTCAATTGATACATCATTACTAGGCAGCGATTGCCTTAAACTGATTGGGGGAGAGGAGGAATCATGTTGTAACTTTGCTGACTTTGACTTACTTCCGGCTTTCTAATTGTAATCCCTCTTACGTTTTGAGGTAGCTCCTTCTTTAACCCCCTGTGACAGAGTGTTATTAACAGTATCATCATGTTCAGAGATGTTGGATAAATGATTATCAAGGACTAAATCAATTTCGGGGAGTATCTCATTAACCAGAATATCCAAGATACACAAGGTTATGTACTCCATCCACTCACGCTCCCTGTCACACCTATGCCCACACCACGTATATGACATGGCAGATCTAACCCGACTACAGGACAGCAACATTTCCATGGGGCTTGGGACACAACAAAATGTACACCCTCCTCAAGTAGCCAAAGCCAGGCCACAAGGACCTTAAGTGCTTCCAGCATGTCTCCCTGCTCCTGTTCCCAGGGCGGATCACTGGGAATTGCTCAACATGCAACTGGCCCACCACCTGCTAGACAACAACATCCTGTACCCATCCCAGGCCAGATTCATGCAAGTCCACAGCACCCTGGCAGGACTCATGTCCGCCACTGACGACATCATGAGCCAACTGTGCAACAGCTACACTTCTGCCCTCATCCTCCTGTTGATGTGTCCCTATGCCAGAATGCCCAGGGCTCTCCAGGGGCCTCATTTATGAGGCTGTGCGTCACTTTTACGCCGCCGGTGCGTCACTTTTTGTGACGCACCAGTGGCGTAAAAAATGCGTCTTGTTGTGCCATATTTACAAAGTGACGCATCTAGGTAGATGCGTCACTTTGTAAACCCCTGCGCCACTTTATACCTGCGCCAGGTATTATGTATGCAAGGGAGGCGTATTGACGCAAGGAAGGGTCGTAGAAGTGACGCAGTTAAATCTATGAGGTTTCACTGCGTCACTTTTAGGACGATGTTGCGGCATAATCTTGCGCCTGCCTCACAGCAGGCATGAGACTGATGCATCCCCTTTCACATGGGGCTTGCGTCACTTTTGTGACACACTCCAGCAATGCATCACTTTTGCGCTTACAGATACGTCAGAAATCCTGAGGTATCTGTCACTCCTTGCGACATGATGCGTCATACATTAAATATGACGCATCAGGAATGTCACAAGGAGTGCCCACTGAGAAGTGACGCATCGCTGCTTTCACGCAGCGATGCGTCATTTCTCATGAATGAGGCCCCAGGACTTGTTGTTCAGTACATATGTGTATGCGATGTTGTGACTTGCATGGTACATGTATGCCACTGTGCCCATCCACCCACTTCCACCCGTCCCGGTTTGACACTCACTCTGGTGTTGTTGTGTGACTTCCAGTACAGCAGTGTCCTGGCCTGCGACTCCGACCACAGTCTCCTCACTGATGACATTGGCTACCTGCTCCTCCAGCACATCCAGCTCCTCCTGTGGAGCTGGTCCACCGCCTCCCGTAGCACTTGCTGCCCTTAGGTTGGCTCCCAGTTTCTTTTTAGTTTTGCTCTTCGTATTGTGCCACCGCTTCTTGCACTCGTCCACTGTCCTCTTGTGCTCCCTCATGGCATTGACCTTAGTCATGATGTCCTGCCATAGTTCCCTTTGCATTGCCATGGTGACGGTAGAACTCACAAAGAGTTCCTGCTGGTGTCGCGTCACCTCTTCAACCAGTACCTGGTTCTCCTCCGGAGTGAACTTTGGTTTCCTCTTCCTCTTGGACTTTCCCTGGGTCTCATCCTGGCCTTCCTGGGTGTTGTTTCTGCCCTCTGCACTAGTCCCTGGCTGCTCACCATCATTTACAGTATTGTCCATCTTTAGAAACGATTTTCGGGTTAGCGGGCATTTTTCGTCCCGCTAACGCGTTATATGATAGCCTCTGGCCTATTGGTTTAGCGATAATCATCGCTGATAGGCCCAACGTGCATTTTTTCACGTTAGCGTGCGAGGGGTTAGCGTCGTCACGCTAGTTCTATCGCGTGATTTTATCGCCATTCCGAGGAAATATCGCCGCTGAACGGGTGTTGGTAATTCCTCGCTACGTCAGGGATATTTCCAGGCGATGCATGGCGATAAAATTTTTCACGCTAAATTTCGTTAGCGATATTTTTCGCCTGTTGTTGGTAATATCCCCCTTGGTTTCTATTCATCAACAGGTTCAAGGAGCACTTCCTGACAGATCTACAGGGGAAGGCCATTATCTCTGACCTGGTGATTTCGTTCTCCTGAAGTCCTTTGAGAGATCGAGTAGTTTGGAGCCAAGGTGGCGGGGACCAAAGCAAGAGGACAGCAGTTCGAGTCACGAACCGGAGAAATTGGATTCACAACAGTACCCATTGTCGGCGAGTACTTCCTACCTTGGTGGAGCCTGCTGTGTTGACTGACCATTGGGAGGTTCTGACTGTGGAGAAAGGCCGTGCTGTGACACCTGATGGATCTGAGGAGTTCTTCCTGGACCAGACAATCTCTGGAGCAACAAGATATTATTTGAGACCAAGAAAGGAGTCTGCAGTGCTTGTGAAAGTTGTCTGAGCATTTCCTGGGTTAGTGAAACGGAGAGCCGATGTGGCAAGGGGGGGGATCAGACCTGCATTAGAGTAGTGACACCCGTCTTGGCCCGTGGTGAAGAAATCAATGGCTGCCCAGGGGTAAGAGCTCTGACAACTACTTTAGTTTCAGGAAGAATTGTTCTGCGCTTTTGTTAAAAAAAATGGAAAAGAAGAAGATTTTTTGTGCTGGAGGGCTTATTGTTGTCTTATTGATTGAGGCAACAATAACATGGTCTGTTGAGGAGACAACTCCTGCTCGTGAGTTGTTTGTTGTTACTACACCGACACCTGAGGAGCATTATTTCTTTATGCTCCCATATCGAGAATTGAAGCATCGACAATCCTACCTTAATAACACTTTTATTCAGATGCTACACCATACCCGCATTGCTACAAATGCCACGAACAGTTGGATTTGTGGGATGATGCCTGCACATCAAAGGAAGGGAGGTACACCATTTATACCTCTCCCTTTATTGCATAATGGCTCTTGTCGAGCCTGGTATACTCTGCTTTTTGCGACTAGGAAGCCCACAGTAGGTAGACTGCTTTTCCGGTTGAACAAAGAGTGTCATCAAGACAAAGATGGGTATCCCCAAGCGAATGGAACTAAATGGGAGTGGGAGGAATATCAACCGGACAATATTTAAACGCCATATATCTTCACCAACACAAGACACTCTGTTAATGCTGAACATTTTGTTATCTCTGTTACTCAAGCGCAAGCAGAATTATGTGTACAGAGCATTGGATATATTCCCGTTGGCATCAGTGATTGTATTACTGTTTTGCATATAGATGGCTTGAACAATAGTACCTTTTTAGCTTCACATAATACCTACTTTGTGTGTGGGAATCTTGGATATTATCGATTGCCAGCTGGGTGGACAGGTGTTTGCTATGTATCGTTTCTGTTGCCCCCTGTGTTTCTGGCACCACCATTGTATCATCGAGATCTTAAATTATTCAACAATATTACTGTAAATCGATATAAGAGGACCTTGAATACTGATAATGTAGATCAAACAGATACTAGCCTGCAACAATATGTAGATTTTAATTTATGATTGTTCTTTTTTGTGGGTGCTGCATTACATAGTTGAAAAATACAACGATTAACTAGAGTTGTAGAAGCTGTTCCAGATCAAGCAGCTGTAGCCCTAGGAAACCTCACTGAAGAATTGCAAATTGCTAGAATTGTTGGTTTACAGAACCGAATGGTCCTGGACGTTATGTTAGCAGATACAGGTGGTGCATGTCGCATTATAGGTAGTAGTTGCTGCGTGTTCATTCCAGATCACACACCATCAGTGTATAAAGTGATCAATAAACTTCATAAGATCGCTGCAGACCTCCATACAGAAAATGGTATGTGGACTTTTGCAGGATGGTTTTGGACTCTAATTTCTGCCTGGGGCTGGAAAGTACTGACTGCTCTATGTATAATAATTGCAATAATCTTCACTTGTTGTGTGTGTATCCAGTGTAGTCCGATGATATGTTCTATATGCATTACTGCTTGCATACCGACCAAAGGAAATGTTGCAGAAGTTAAAATGCAGAATGATTTAAACAAGGAGATAGCTGAGATGATGGTCATTGATATAAGGGATGAGTATCTAGCTTGTCCTAGGAAGTCGAATGTCTTCAGCTAATGCTGAAAGGGTCGTCTGTTGTAAATCAACGGCGATTAGGTTAAGCATTAGCAGAAGACATGCTGTATTTGATCATTATCGTAGCAAATGAACCGACTCCATTTTGTATTCGTAGCGGGCATTTTGTATGCCATACATTGCCATGTGCTCATCATTTGTTTTATCCTACCTCCTTGTTAACTGCGCCTGAAGTCTGCCCGGCAACAGGCTATATTTAGCATCCCCCACTTTTAGCATACCCAGACATGCCCAGTAGGGTCTGCGGCTATTACTAATTAGTTCCAGATAGGAATGTGTTTACTAGTTTCTGAAAACTGTTAACTCCGCCCACTCATCGATTGTGCTTTTCAATATGTCCTTATATGGTCATAAAACTGCTCTTGTATTTTGTACTGCCTTCTTTTGAGCCCCCTCATTGTGTATAAAAGGGGCCATGTGCTTTAGTTTGGTGTGCTACTCTATACAATACTGAAGGGTGTTGTGTGGACTGTAGTACCACCTTTAAAGGTTTAATAAACTTTGCTTTTGTATTTTCCAGTTTCTGTGCCAACTTCTTCCTATGGTCTGAGGACTCTGTGCAGAGAAGGGCGAACCCCTTGAACTGGTAGGCCTAGCTGAGGCTTGCTTACATCATTGGTACCACGATGGAAGGCTGCAAGATGCCCAGGACATCATTGCGGTGAGAGCTCCCGCTCCGCTGTTGTTTATCCAATCAATTGAATGTCTGAAAAGGGAGAAATACTTTAATGATGGAAACATCTGGAGGTAAATGAAGGTTTATTTCAAGCTTGATAGAAAGCAGGAGTTGAGTGATTCCTTTGTTTCTGAAGTATGATCTGCCAACTGTTAGTGGTAATCGTGGTTCAAAGAGGAGTTGGAGTGCTCAAGAAATCACAAGGTTAAATAATAATATGTTATGCTAATGTTTACATACAAAGGAACAGAGCCCATGCTAGAAGCATAATGTGTGCGTGTAAGGCAGTGGCAGAAGGCTGTGTGCATGTACACTTAGTAACGAGCTCAGTATAGTCCCCTAAAAGCCAATGCCATGTGTCTGTAGGGCAGCGCTGCCCACTGGCTCAGGCCTACAGTATGGTCCAGCAGGTCCTTAAAATGAGACAAATGTGACTGAATGAGGTCAGAGATCACATCATTATGCACAGCAACATCGCTCTTTCACACGTGCGCACTCGGGATGATGCACCCCACCCCTCCCGCAGCACCGTGCTTAACAGGTGTTTGTAGGGCAGCGCTGCACGCTGGCTCAGGCCTACAGTACAGTCCAGCAGATCTTTAAAATGAGACAGATGAGACTGAGTCAGGTCAGGATCCCATCATTACGCACGGCAACATTGTTTGTTCGCACCTGCGCGGCCAGGGTGATGCACCCCACCCCTCCCGTAGCACCGTGCTCAAAAGGTGTCTGTAGGGCAGCACTGCCCGCTGGGTCAGGCCTACAGTACGGTCCAGCAGGTCTTTAAAATGAGACAGAGATGGGATTGAGTCAGGTCAGAGATCACATCGCTACGCACGGCATCATCATTTTTTTGCACCTGCACAGCCAGGGTGATGCACCCCACCCCTTCTGCCGCACTGCGGTCAATTGGAGGCTCTGTGCACCCAGGCTGCTCTGCTTACCTGCTGCCATTGTTGTGTGAGCAAACACTACAGGCAGCAGTGCTCACAATTCAGGAGGAGTGGTGATTTCAGGATGGTGTTCACCTCATGGATCCCTTTCGAAGAAGATGGAGAGTAGGGCTCACAACTTAGAGCCAGTGTTAATTGCCAGGATGGTGTACACCTGTCAGGATCCCAGAGAATCAAAACCCTTCTATCTGCCTAACTGGCAGATAGAAGGGTTTTGAACCAAACTTCAGCAAACCCTGAGAGATCGAAGGTAAAGACCATTACTTGGAGACAAGCTTGGAGAATATATATCTCCAAGATGGGCGATCATGCATGCAAGTCGCTGTTCTAGTCTTTCCCCACGCGCGTGCTGAATTCCATAACAAGCGCTCGCGTTGGAACCTCGGCGCACTTCACCTGAGAATTCTCCAGAGACGTACTTCATCTTGAATTTCCCGTAGGATAGCTAGATTAGTTAGGGTATTTCGGTCGTTGGTTCCGTCATGTTCCCATCCCGTTCGTGTTCCCTATTCAGAGGAGAGCTGTTCAAGAGTTGTGCTGCGCCTTTGGGCTTCCCTCTGTCGGAGCGGTGTTAGCCTGTGGTGCATGTGCAGTGAATTTCTGAATGAGTCCACCATTGTGCAATACAGAGATGCTTCCTACCGCCATTGCGCAACACTGAGACGCTGCCTCGTAGTGTCTCAGCGTCGGACAGCAGGAATACTAGAGTCCTGGATTACCGAGTGGAGCGGTAATCGAAAAAACTTCTACAGAGGTCATAGAATCTACAGAGTTGCCAGAGAGTACGAGAATAACAATGTTACAATCGTCCTGCGAGTTTCTAGAAGACAACAATAAGCTAAGTACTATATAAAGACTATTTATTGAATTACAGAGAAAGATTAAGAAAAAATGACAAGAGAATACTTACCAAGGTATCAACAAGGTTAATATTAGAATCTGAAATAACAAGAGAAAGCATTAATCAATAAGCAGGGTATGTATTACAGATATTAGAAAATATATTAACAAGTAAGAAAGATACAGGAGGTTATAGATTGTTTATGTCTTAACTGTCACAGAAAGCTACACTACACAAGGAAGAACAGATTAATACTTGAAATTGCTGAAACATTTGAAGACAGTAGGAGAGAGGCAAATGTCCTAGGTTATTCTGGTATGTAAAATAGTGTAGAACCAGAATAGTATTTAGACAGCAGGTGAATGAATGTTAAGCATTGTTGTTTTATAGTTTCCAGAATCTTCAACCAGGAAAACCACCTGAAAAGTAGAGGATCGGAAGGGACAAGCTGAGGCAGTCTCTTTGTCTTCTTTATTTTTTTATCCACTCCCACTTCCCCTTCTGGGAGAAGCCCCTAGCTATTGATGGATAGTACCAGGGGAACTCCTGGGCGGGGCATTAGGAAAAGGCATCTCTTCTGCGCAAGTACAGAAGCTCATCTGATAGAGTGAAGTGCCCAAGTATTAAAACTTGCGCCTGAACAGAAATGGCAGAAGGCTTAGAATAAAAAAATGTAGGATAAATTTTAGGTCTGATTCAAAAGGAATTAACTGGGGTCAGAGAAGAAAATAGAGGGTTGAGGCAGGACGTTATGGATGCTAGGAGAGAAACAGTTGAGCTGGCAGATAGAATAACTAACATTACCCAAACCTCAAGTCATAGATTTTTGGAAACAGAAGGGGAGACCTTGGGCTCTACCTCCAGATTAGCAACACATGTAGTACATTCACTGTTCCCTGTAATTCCTTTGGCACCACCAGAACGATTCAGTGGGGATCCCCAGAAGGCCCAAATGTTTTTGACGCAATGTTCATTGTACTTTATGTGTCGTCATATGTTTTTCCAGATGCACAGTCCCGCGTGGCCTTCATCTTGTCTTACCTCAGTGGTGATGCTGCCAACTGGTCAATGCCATTAGTCTCCAGGGATGACGCTCTATTATATAATTTTGAGGATTTTAAAAAGGAATTTCTTTGGATTTTAGATCGGCGGAAAATATCGCAGGCCACAGATAATGAACTCTTTGAACTGAGACATGGTAATAAGGATCTTGTGGCGTACTTGACCCAGTTTAACAAACTGGTAGTAGAAACTGATTGGCCAGAAAGTAAAAGAGCTGCCGTCTTATACCGAGGACTCAAGGATGAACTCAAGGACGTTCTAGCGCAAATTCCAAATCGTCCTACAGATATTTCAGCCCTAATCGATTTAGTTATGGAGATTGATTTTAGACAGACAGAGAGAAAAGGAGAAAAAAGAAAAGAATTTAAGTTTAACCCACCAAGATACGATAGAGCCAGAATGGATTCCACAAAAGTAAGCGAAGGTCAGTCCAGGGTGGAGCCAATGCAAATTGGAGTCGTTCGTGGTCCCTTAACTAAAGAAGAAAAGGAGAAAAGACAACAGAATAATTTGTGCATGTATTGTGGAGGTAGCAGACATTTCATGAGAATGTGTCCAAAGAAGCCTAAAATGATCTCTAAGGAAAAGGAAAACTTCAAGCACCACCAGTAAATGAAGTTGGACTGGTGGTTGCAGAGAAAAAACCAACTCCGGGGGAGCATATCTTGGCCAATACCTTACAGTCATCGTCTCCCCATCTAGTGATATCTATGACATTAAAATTCAGAAATGTAACCTTGACAGAAGTTTCGGTTATGCTAGATTCAGGGTCAACCGGGAACTTTTGTGACTTGAAATACGCCATGAAAATTGGTTTGAGAGCGATCCAAAAGTCTGAGAGTGAACCGGTGAGAGCGGTGGATGGAACCAACCTTTCTTCAGGACCCATCACCAGCCACACAGAACAAATCGAAATGACATTTCAAGTAAACCATAGAGAGAATATACAATTTAATCTCAAAGATACCCCCAATTCCAGATCATATTAGGATTACCAGGGCTCACAGAGCATAACCCAAGTATCAATTGGGAAACCAGAACAGTTAAGATGGACTCAGATTTCTGCAAGGAAAATTGTTGTGATTCTACAACTAGATCAAGAGAACCAGGTCCGGCCTCACTTTTGAGTCAACAAGATCTATCTGTTTGTGTGATTCACACAAGTGAAATTCCAACTGAATACAAGGAATCTGAGGATGTATTTGATGAAGTTGAAGCAGAAAGACTACCGCCACATCGATCCTTCGATTGTCAAATTGAGTTGGAGCCTGGAGCAAATCTTCCATGTAGTAGAGTGTATGCTCTTACTGAAAAGGAGAATGAACATTTAAAGAAATATATTGAAAAGTGTTTGGCCAATGGGTTCATTCGCCCTTCCCAATCCCCAGTCTTATCACTGTTGTTTTTCGTTCCTCGGAAGGCAGTCGAACTTAGAACGTGCATCTATTATCGAGCAATAAACAAGGTGACCATCAAGAACAGACACCCTTTACCACGGTATGCAACTGTTACCACACATCTTTTACCACGCATACTGTTACAATGCACACCATTACAACGCAGGATCCTTTAAAACGCTTACCTTTACAACGCATGACATTACATCGCAGATACTATTACAACGCATGCCATTACAACGTAAGTATAGGTAAGTATATCATTAAAAAATAACTAAATAAATTAAATAAAGTAATTTTATATATAGTTTGGGTTTTGTGGTAAAGGGGTATTTTTAGGGTTCAGGGCTGGGTTTGGGTTTTGGGGTACAGGGGTATTTTAGGGTTCAGGGCTGGGTTTGGGTTTTGGGGTACAGGGGTATTTTTAGGGTTCAGGGCTGGGTTTGGGTTTTGGGGTACAGGGGTATTTTTAGGGTTCAGGGCTGGGTTTGGGTTTTGGGGTACAGGGGTATTTTTAGGGTTCAGGGCTGGGTTTGGGTTTTGGGGTGCAGGGGTATTTTTAGGGTTCAGGGCTGGGTTTGGGTTTTGGGGTACAGGGGTATTTTTAGGGTTCAGGGCTGGGTTTGGGTTTTGGGGTACAGGGGTATTTTTAGGGTTCAGGGCTGGGTTTGGGTTTTGGGGTACAGGGGTATTTTTAGGGTTCAGGGCTAGGTTTGGGTTTTGGGGTACAGGGGTATTTTTAGGGTTCAGGGCTGGGTTTGAGTTTTGGGGTACAGGGGTATTTTAGGGTTCAGGGCTGGGTTTGGGTTTTGGGGTACAGGGGTATTTTTAGGGTTCAGGGCTAGGTTTGAGTTTTGGGGTACAGGGGTATTTTTAGGGTTCAGGGCTGGGTTTGGGTTTTGGGGTACAGGGGTATTTTAGGGTTCAGGGCTGGGTTTGGGTTTTGGGGTACAGGGGTATTTTAAGGGTTCAGTTTTTTGAAAATACTTAAATTATATTAAATAAATTTATTTTAGTAATTTTAATATTTTATTAAAAAAGTATATATATATATATATATATATATATATATATATATATATATATATATATATATATATATATATATATATATATATATATAATTATAAAATTCCAATGACATTAATAAAAAATGTATATTATAAATAAAATTAATTAAATATTTATTAATTACATTTTTTTTTAAAATAATATAATAATATAAAAAAATAATATACTTACCTATACTTACGTTGTAATGGCATGCATTGTAATAGTGTCTGTGATGTAATGTCATGCGTTGTAAAGGTATTCGTTGTAAAGGATCATGCGTTGTAAAAATTGCTTGGTAATGGTATGCGTGATAAAAGTATGCGTTTTAACGTCATACATCCTTTACCACTCATCTCTGTACTTTTGGATCAGGTGAAGGATGCACAAATCTACACAAAATTGGACCTACGGGGTGCTTACCACCTGATCAGAGTCAAGAAGGGGGACGAGTGGAAGACGGCCTTCAGGACTAACATGGGATTGTATGAATACCAAGTTATGCCTTACGGCTTATGTAATGCATCAGCTGCCGTTCAGCACTTTATCAACAGTGTTTTGAGGGAGTTCATAGACCGGTCTGTCATAGTCTACATCGATGACATTTTGATTTATTCAAAATCAGAAGAAGAACATCCAGATCAGGTGAGAAAAGTATTTACAAAGATTAAGAGAAAACGATCTGTATGTTAAACTGGAAAAATGTCAGTTTAATACAAAAGAAGGAGAGTTTCTTGGGTTCGTCCTTACGCCTTCAGGAATAATGATGGACAAAAAAAATCGGAAGCGGACAGCCTGAGGCAGTCTCTTTGTCTTCTTTATTATTTTATCCACTCCCCCTTCCCCTTCTGGGAGAATCCCCTAGGTATTGATAGAAAGTACCAGGGGAACTCCTGGGCGGGGCATTGGGAAAAGGCATCTCTGCTCCTGCGCAAGTACAGAAGCTCATCTGGCAGAACCTCATGCATCTCTTTTTTTTATTGCGCATTGTGATATGCGAGGTGGATGCGGCCATATCACCTGAGGCAGTGTGGGAGAAGAGGGACGTGTGGTGTTGTGGTTATCCTATTTATACGTGCGCCCGATTAAAATACTCTAAATCCTACCTGGCTGGTGTGGCTTGTCGTCCTTGGAAGAGTGAGGAGGATTCTGTGAATATATATATATATATATATACACATATTTTTGGGGGAAGATATAAAACATTACATAATGTTTAAAGTTAAAAAAAGAAGTGTAATAGAGTTCCAAAATATTTAAAAAATAATAGAAACAATATAGGTTTTATAAAAATTTAAATATGAAATTAACATTTAAAAAACCTTTGAAATTCACTGAAAAAACCATAGGTTTTACAGACGTTATAGTTAGGAATTAGGATGTAAAAAACCTTATAAATTCACTGAAAAAACTATAGGTTTCAGGGTGTTATAGTTAGTTGAACATTTGACTCATATAAAACCAGAGAAATTTGCCTGTTATAGTTAGTTGAGGTAACTATCACTGGTACACCCGCAATGCACTGCAGATGATGTCACATATAACATCACTCATGACATTGTCAGTGACATCACTGATGACATCTCAAATGACATCACTGATGACATCACTCATGACATCATCCATGTGATAATCTGATGCACATACTGATGCTCTAATATAAACTTAGATACACCCATTCTAAAATGCAGACTTCTATTTTTGAAACCATACACACAAGAATGCCATATACTACATACCACTCACTATTTCCTAGGTCTATACACACATTCAGTCACTTATACTTGTAGTTACAAGATCTAAAACATATCATTGCCCCCTTTTGGACCTCAATCATCAACTCCTCCTTTACTTCTGGTTGTGTCCCTGCGTCCCTCCAACTGGGACAAATCCCTCCCATCATCCCGCTGGTGACCCTAATGACCTAAATTACCTTCGCCCTATCTCTAACCTCGCTCTTCTCTCAAAAGCCCTTGAAAAATGCGCCCCTCTCCAACTAGATAGACACATTGATTCTTTCATTCTTCTAGACGCGCTCCAATCAGGCTTCAGAAAGGGCTTTAGTACAGAAATGGCAATGTTAAACATAATTGATGACATCCATCACGCCCTCGACAAAGGCGAAACCTCCCTACTCATTCTCCTTGATCTCTCCGCTGCTTTCGACACTGTTAATCACTCTACGCTTCTTAACACACCTAAATATCATTTTGGCATCAACGGTTCAGTCCTCAAATGGTTCACCTCCTTTTTCCAACATAGACACCAGCAAATTAAAATCCACAACTGCCTTTATAAACCTCTTCCCATCTCCCTAGGGGTCCCACAGGGCTCTATCCTCTCCCCCTCTCCATTTAATCTCTTCATGGAACCCCTCACCCTCATCCTTAACCCCTTCGATGCTCATGACGAGCGTCATTTGGCACAGTGCTCCTGTGCTCATGACGAGCTGAGCTTGTCATGACCACACCCGTTTTTATTATGGCCCAGCACAGGAGAAGGATATAATCAGCAGGGATGTGGTTAAACAAGCGGGAATCAATTACCACCTGTACACCGATGACACACAACTTTACTATAAGATTCAAACACGCTCAGATGTGCTTCACCTCAATGATGCCTTGAGTAAGATTCAAGCCTGGTTCCACCACAACCACCTCAAACTCAACCCACAAAAGACTGAAATCATTCTTTTCTCCCCTAAGAACAACTCTCTCCCTATTCTATCCTGGATCTCTGACCTTACAGCACTCAACTGCTCTCTCACTATTTCTAACTCATTTAAATCCCTCGGTTTTAACATTAACCAGAACCTTACTCTTATCCCCCACAAAAAAGCTCGGCCAAAAGTGCTCTCTTCACACTCCATCACTTAAAGAAAATAAAACCCTTCATTCTAGCTAACGACTTTAAATTAGTTGTCCAATCACTGGTCCTGTCAAAAATCGACTATGGTAACGCCATCCTCGCTAGTACTCCTAAAGCTCCCCTCGCCCCAATCAAATCGGTTCTGAACCTTGCAACTAGGCTCATTAGCGACCTCAAACGGTCTGATCATATCTCCCCTGCCCTTAAAGCCCTTAAGTGGCTGCCCGTTGAAGGAAGAGCTTCCTACAAGACAGCTTGCATTACACACAAAGCACTGCAGCAATGCACCCTGCAATACCTCACATATAAACTTCACTTAGCCCGCTGGTCTAGACCACTGAGAAGCTCCAACACCCTCGCTCTTGTCCCTCCTCTATTAAACAAGAATACCACACAATCTCGATCTTTTTCTGGGAACGCACCTTACTTCTGGAACTCCCTCCCCAAAGATCTTCGTTGCAACCCCTCTTACGCCAGCTTAAAAAAAGACCTTACACATCTCCTGCTTGCCAAATACTGGGGTCCGTAAATACTCCCCTGAGCTTTCTTCCCTCCCCTACCTCCTATTGCTCTCCTCCCCATTTCTCATCTTCCGTCGCCCACTAACTCCTCACTCCAGTCTTTCCTATATGACCTGCCTCGTCACAGCTGGTATTACCGAAACCTCCCCCCAGCCTCCCTCCTTTCCCTTACACTTTCCCCCTTCTCCATCCTCTCCCCCCCCCCCCACGCTAGGCTAATCTCTCAAGACTTGCTTTAACCCATTGCAACTCATGTAATGTGATGGTATAAAACTAGAGTTGATTTTACTTTCTTGTGAGGTTTTGAATACCACCTCATTGTAAACCTGTTACATGCAAATAATTGTATCTATTTATAGCTGTTCGAAATCGCCTTAACTATCCCCCTCCTTTACCTCTCCCCTTCCTTACCCTTCCTACCTATTTTACATCCTTTCCTTCTCTCTCTAGCCTAATCCATTATTATTTGCTGTAACCCTTGGCAACATGTTTTATTTAATTAGATTGTGTTATATTCAAATTGCTTTATATTGTCTGTATTAATTTATGAATACTACCTCATTGTAAATGTTGCTATATTACAATGTATACTAATGTAAAGCGCTCTTTTTCTACATGCTAATTCCTAACTATATCCTTTAGTGTATATAGTTATACATGTGTACAGAGGTAGCCTATAATCGTATGTATTTTTGTGTGGCCTGCTACTCCTGAGTTTGTTTGGAGATAGCCCATGCAGGGCATTATGAATTGGATAAAATTACAACACGCCGGCAGAGTTTTGGCCCATCTATGGGCATTATGTCTTATGCTGAATTTTACATGAGAATGTCTCTTTATGTTTGCGGCGCATTGTATGTCTGCACTGCATTTTGCTTTGCTTTATCTTATGGTTCACTTTGGACTTGAAAAATGGCGCCTTATTTGTAAGGATGTTGCTATTATGTGATAGTCTGTTTTCAGTGTTGTTGCAGGGAATGAAATGTTTAAAAACATGACTGCCCGACGCATTGGTAAACATCGAAAAAGGTTGATACCGAAACGCGTCTGTTTGGTTCTGTGAGCTTTCTGTGAAAATGAACAACAGAAACGAGTCCCTGGGAGTGCTTTCTTCCTTTCACGTGAATATGACACGAGGAGGCAAGTTGTGGCAGTAATTGACATGCGGGAGCACCTCCGCATCTAAGAAGCACCCGCCTGGGAGTGCACCGCGCTGGTGCAGAGGAGCTGGTATATACATATATATAGCGTCAGGCGCTGTATGAACATTGGAGTGCTGTGTGGTTTGTTATCCCCATGGACCTGCATTAAACAAAGTGTGGCAGATACTTACCTGTTTGGCGGCTTTCTACATCTTTGCAGGCAACGTTTGTTGGATATTTTGCGGCTTGCCTGAGCCGCGTGGAAAGCCCTGGTGTTTTCAGTAACACCCTAGCAGCGACGTGAATCACCGTCGCTGTGTATGGGAAAGGGAGCTGGTTTATGCAGATACTACGAGCCAGAGAAGATTCCTTCCACGCATCACCCAACCCACAGGGGTTTAATATATTTTATTGTGACACAGCAGTGTTGAGCTCACTGAAGCGAGAGCCAAGACTACGATATCCAGTAGGCCACGGGGTTTGCCACGCCCACTGGGGCAGGACTGTGTTTTCCAATAAGTAGCGTAAAGAAATGCAACAGCTGTTTTTTAACTTCAGAGCCTTTGAAAAAGTGTGTTTACACGAAACGCGTCAGGCGCTGTTTGAACATTGGAGTGCTATGTGGTTTGTTATCCTCATGGACCTGCATTAAACAAAGTGTGGCAGATACTTACCTGTTTGGCGGCTTTCTACAATTTTGCAGGCAACGTTTGTTGGATATTTTGCGGCTTGCCTGAGCCGCGTGGAAAGCTCCGGTGTTTTCAGTAACACCCTAGCAGCGACATGAATCACCCTCGCTGTGTATGGGACGGGGAGCTTGTTTATGCAGATACCACGAGCCAGTGAAGATTCCTTCCACGCATCTCCCAACCCACAGGGGTTTAATATATTTTATTGTGACACAGCAGTGTTGAGCTCACTGAAGCGAGAGCCAAGACTACGATATCCAGAAGGCCACGGGGTTGACCACGCCCACTGGGGCAGGACTGTGTTTTCCAACAAGTAGCGTGAAGAAATGCAACAGGTGTGTTTTAACTTCAGAACCTTTGAAAAAGTGTGTTGCACGAAACGCGTCAGGCGCTGTATGAACATTGGAGTGCTATGTGGTTTGTTATCCTCATGGACCTGCATTAAACAAAGTGTGGCAGATACCTGTTTGGCGGCTTTCTATATCTTTGCAGGCAACGTTTGTTGGATATTTTGCAGCTTCCTTGAGCCGCATTGAAAGCCCCGGTGTTTTCAGTAACACCCTAGCAGCGACGTGAATCACCGTCGCTGTGTATGGGACAGGGAGCTGGTTTATGCAGATACTACAAGCCAGAGAAGATTCCTTCCACGCATCACCCAACCCACAGGGGTTTAATATATTTTATTGTGACACAGCAGTGTTGAGCTCACTGAAGTGAGAGCCAAGCCTACGATATCCAGTCGGCCACGGGGTTGGCCACGCCCACTGGGGCAGGACTGTGTTTTCCAACAAGTAGCGTGAAGAAATGCAACAGCTGTGTTTTAACTTCAGAGCCTTTGAAAAAGTGTGTTTACACGAAACGCGTCAGGCGCTGTATGAACATTTGAGTGCTATGTGGTTTGTTATCCTCATGGACCTGCATTAAACAAAGTGTGGCAGATACTTACCTGTTTGGCGGCTTTCTACATCTTTGCAGGCAACGTTTGTTGGATATTTTGTGGCTTGCCTGAGCCGCGTGGAAAGCTCCGGCGTTTTCAGTAACACCCTAGCAGCGACATGAATCACCGTCGCTGTGTATGGGACAGGGAGCTTGTTTATGCAGATACTACGAGCCAGAGAAGATTCCTTGCACGCATCACCCAACCCACAGGGGTTTAATATATTTTATTGTGACACAGCAGTGTTGAGCTCACTGAAGCGAGAGCCAAGACTACGATATCCAAAAGGCCACAGGGTTGGCCACGCCCACTGGGGCAGGACTGTGTTTTCCAACAAGTAGCGTGAAGAAATGCAACAGGTGTGTTTTAACTTCAGAGCCTTTGAAATAGTGTGTTTACATGAAACGCGTCAGGCGCTGTATGAACATTGGAGTGCTATGTGGTTTGTTATCCTCATGGACCTGCATTAAACAAAGTGTGGCAGATACTTACCTGTTCGGTGGCTTTCTACATCTTTGCAGGCAACGTTTGTTGGATATTTTGCGGCTTGCCTGTGCCGTGTGGAAAGCTCCGGTGTTTTCAGTAACACCATAGCATCGACATGAATCACCGTCACTGTGTATCGGACAGGGAGCTTGTTTCTGCAGATACTACGAGCCAGAGAAGATTCCTTCCACGCATCACCCAACCCACAGGGGTTTAATATATTTTATTGTGACACAGCAGTGTTGAGCTCACTGAAGCGAGAGCCAAGACTACGATATCCAGTAGGCCACGGGGTTGGCCACGCCCACTGGGGCAGGACTGTGTTTTCCAATAAGTAGCGTAAAGAAATGCAACAGCTGTTTTTTAACTTCAGAGCCTTTGAAAAAGTGTGTTTACACGAAACGCGTCAGGCGCTGTTTGAACATTGGAGTGCTATGTGGTTTGTTATCCTCATGGACCTGCATTAAACAAAGTGTGGCAGATACTTACCTGTTTGGCGGCTTTCTACATCTTTGCAGGCAACGTTTGTTGGATATTTTGCGGCTTGCCTGAGCCGCATGGAAAGCCCCGGTGTTTTCAGTAACACCCTAGCAGCGATGTGAATCACCGTCGCTGTGTATGGGACAGGGAGCTGGTTTATGCAGATACTACGAGCCAGAGAAGATTCCTTCCACGCATCACCCAACCCATAGGGGTTTAATATAATTTATTGTGACACAGCAGTGTTGAGCTCACTCAAGCGAGAGCCAAGACTCCGATATCCAGTAGGCCACGGGGTTGGCCACGCCCACTGGGGCAGGACTGTGTTTTCCAACAAGTAGCGTGAAGAAATGGAACAGCTGTGTTTTAACTTCAGAGCCTTTGAAAAAGTGTGTTGCACGAAACTCGTCAGGCGCTGTATGAACATTGGAGTGCTATGTGGTTTGTTATCCTCATGGACCTGCATTAAACAAAGTGTGGCAGATACCTGTTTGGCGGCTTTCTACATCTTTGCAGGCAACGTTTGTTGGATATTTTTTGGCTTGCCTGAGCCGCATGGAAAGCCCCGGTGTTTTCTGTAACACCCTAGCAGCGACGTGAATCCCTGTCGCTGTGTATGGGACAGGGAGCTGGTTTATGGAGATACTACGAGCCAGAGAAGATTCCTTCCACGCATCACCCAACCCACAGTGGTTTAATATATTATATTGTGACACAGCAGTGTTGAGCTCACTGAAGCGAGAGCCAAGCCTACGATATCCAGTAGGCCACGGTGTTGGCCACGCCCACTGGGACAGGACTGTGTTTTCCAACAAGTAGCGTGAAGAAATGCAACAGCTGTGTTTTAACTTCAGAGCCTTTGAAAAAGTGTGTTTACACGAAACGCGTCAGGCGCTGTATGAACATTGGAGTGCTATGTGGTTTGTTATCCTCATGGACCTGCAATAAACAAAGTGTGGCAGATACTTACCTGTTTGGTGGCTTTCTACATTTTGCAGGCAACGTTTGTTGGATATTTTGCGGCTTGCCTGTGCCGTGTGGAAAGCTCCGGTGTTTTCAGTAACACCCTAGCATCGACATGAATCACCGTCACTGTGTATGGGACAGGGAGCTTGTTTCTGCAGATACTACGAGCCAGAGAAGATTCCTTCCATGCATCAGCCAACCCACAGGGGTTTAATATATTTAATTGTCACACAGCAGTGTTGAGCTCACTGAAGCGAGAGCCAAGACTACGATATCCAGAAGGCCACTGGGTTGGCCACGCCCACTGGGGCAGGACTGTGTTTTCCAACAAGTAGTGTGAAGAAATGCAACAGGTATGTTTTAACTTCAGAGCCTTTGAAAAAGTGTGTTACACGAAACGCGTCAGGCGCTGTATGAACATTGGAGTGCTATGTGGTTTGTTATCCTCATCGACCTGCATTAAACAAAGTGTGGCAGATACTTACCTGTTTGGCGGCTTTCTAAATCTTTGCAGGCAACGTTTGTTGGATATTTTGCGGCTTGCCTGAGCCGCATGGAAAGCCCCGGTGTTTTCAGTAACACCCTAGCAGCGATGTGAATCACCGTCGCTGTGTATGGGACAGGGAGCTGGTTTATGCAGATACTACGAGCCAGAGAAGATTCCTTCCACGCATCACCCAACCCATAGGGGTTTAATATAATTTATTGTGACACAGCAGTGTTGAGCTCACTCAAGCGAGAGCCAAGACTACGATATCCAGTAGGCCACGGGGTTGGCCACGCCCACTGGGGCAGGACTGTGTTTTCCAACAAGTAGCGTGAAGAAATGCAACAGCTGTGTTTTAACTTCAGAGCCTTTGAAAAAGTGTGTTTACACGAAACGCGTCAGGCGCTGTATGAACATTTGAGTGCTATGTGGTTTGTTATCCTCATGGACCTGCATTAAACAAAGTGTGGCAGATACCTGTTTGGCGGCTTTCTACATCTTTGCAGGCAATGTTTGTTGGATATTTTGCGGCTTGCCTGAGCCGCGTGGAAAGCTCCGGTGTTTTCAGTAACACCCTAGCAGCGACATGAATCACCGTCGCTGTGTATGGGACAGGGAGCTTGTTTATGCAGATACTACGAGCCAGAGAAGATTCCTTGCACGCATCACCCAACCCACAGGGGTTTAATATATTTTATTGTGACACAGCAGTGTTGAGCTCACTCAAGCGAGAGCCAAGACTCCGATATCCAGTAGGCCACGGGGTTGGCCACGCCCACTGGGGCAGGACTGTGTTTTCCAACAAGTAGCGTGAAGAAATGGAACAGCTGTGTTTTAACTTCAGAGCCTTTGAAAAAGTGTGTTGCACGAAACTCGTCAGGCGCTGTATGAACATTGGAGTGCTATGTGGTTTGTTATCCTCATGGACCTGCATTAAACAAAGTGTGGCAGATACCTGTTTGGCGGCTTTCTACATCTTTGCAGGCAACGTTTGTTGGATATTTTTTGGCTTGCCTGAGCCGCATGGAAAGCCCCGGTGTTTTCTGTAACACCCTAGCAGCGACGTGAATCCCTGTCGCTGTGTATGGGACAGGGAGCTGGTTTATGGAGATACTACGAGCCAGAGAAGATTCCTTCCACGCATCACCCAACCCACAGTGGTTTAATATATTATATTGTGACACAGCAGTGTTGAGCTCACTGAAGCGAGAGCCAAGCCTACGATATCCAGTAGGCCACGGTGTTGGCCACGCCCACTGGGACAGGACTGTGTTTTCCAACAAGTAGCGTGAAGAAATGCAACAGCTGTGTTTTAACTTCAGAGCCTTTGAAAAAGTGTGTTTACACGAAACGCGTCAGGCGCTGTATGAACATTGGAGTGCTATGTGGTTTGTTATCCTCATGGACCTGCAATAAACAAAGTGTGGCAGATACTTACCTGTTTGGTGGCTTTCTACATTTTGCAGGCAACGTTTGTTGGATATTTTGCGGCTTGCCTGTGCCGTGTGGAAAGCTCCGGTGTTTTCAGTAACACCCTAGCATCGACATGAATCACCGTCACTGTGTATGGGACAGGGAGCTTGTTTCTGCAGATACTACGAGCCAGAGAAGATTCCTTCCATGCATCAGCCAACCCACAGGGGTTTAATATATTTAATTGTCACACAGCAGTGTTGAGCTCACTGAAGCGAGAGCCAAGACTACGATATCCAGAAGGCCACTGGGTTGGCCACGCCCACTGGGGCAGGACTGTGTTTTCCAACAAGTAGTGTGAAGAAATGCAACAGGTATGTTTTAACTTCAGAGCCTTTGAAAAAGTGTGTTACACGAAACGCGTCAGGCGCTGTATGAACATTGGAGTGCTATGTGGTTTGTTATCCTCATCGACCTGCATTAAACAAAGTGTGGCAGATACTTACCTGTTTGGCGGCTTTCTAAATCTTTGCAGGCAACGTTTGTTGGATATTTTGCGGCTTGCCTGAGCCGCATGGAAAGCCCCGGTGTTTTCAGTAACACCCTAGCAGCGATGTGAATCACCGTCGCTGTGTATGGGACAGGGAGCTGGTTTATGCAGATACTACGAGCCAGAGAAGATTCCTTCCACGCATCACCCAACCCATAGGGGTTTAATATAATTTATTGTGACACAGCAGTGTTGAGCTCACTCAAGCGAGAGCCAAGACTACGATATCCAGTAGGCCACGGGGTTGGCCACGCCCACTGGGGCAGGACTGTGTTTTCCAACAAGTAGCGTGAAGAAATGCAACAGCTGTGTTTTAACTTCAGAGCCTTTGAAAAAGTGTGTTTACACGAAACGCGTCAGGCGCTGTATGAACATTTGAGTGCTATGTGGTTTGTTATCCTCATGGACCTGCATTAAACAAAGTGTGGCAGATACCTGTTTGGCGGCTTTCTACATCTTTGCAGGCAATGTTTGTTGGATATTTTGCGGCTTGCCTGAGCCGCGTGGAAAGCTCCGGTGTTTTCAGTAACACCCTAGCAGCGACATGAATCACCGTCGCTGTGTATGGGACAGGGAGCTTGTTTATGCAGATACTACGAGCCAGAGAAGATTCCTTGCACGCATCACCCAACCCACAGGGGTTTAATATATTTTATTGTGACACAGCAGTGTTGAGCTCACTGAAGCGAGAGCCAAGACTACGATATCCAAAAGGCCACGGGGTTGGCCATGCCCACTGGGGCAGGACTGTGTTTTCCAACAAGTAGCGTGAAGAAATGCAACAGGTGTGTTTTAACTTCAGAGCCTTTGAAAAAGTGTGTTTACATGAAACGCGTCAGGCGCTGTATAAACATTGGAGTGCTATGTGGTTTGTTATCCTCATGGACCTGCATTAAACAAAGTGTGGCAGATACTTACCTGTTTGGTGGCTTTCTACATCTTGCAGGCAACGTTTGTTGGATATTTTGCGGCTTGCCTGTGCCGTGTGGAAAGCTCCGGTGTTTTCAGTAACACCCTAGCATCGACATGAATCACCGTCACTGTGTATGGGACAGGGAGCTTGTTTCTGCAGATACTACTAGCCAGAGAAGATTGCTTCCACGCATCAGCCAACCCACAGGGGTTTAATATATTTTATTGTGACACAGCAGTGTTGAGCTCACTGAAGCGAGAGCCAAGACTATGATATCCAGAAGGCCACTGGGTTGGCCACGCCCACTGGGGCAGGACTGTGTTTTCCAACAAGTAGTGTGAAGAAATGCAACAGGTGTGTTTTAACTTCAGAGCTTTTGAAAAAGTGTGTTACACGAAACGTGTCAGGCGCTGTATGAACATGGGAGTGCTATATGGTTTGTTATCCTCATCGACCTGCATTAAACAAAGTGTGGCAGATACTTACCTGTTTGGCGGCTTTCTACATCTTTGCAGGCAACGTTTGTTGGATATTTTGCGGCTTTCCTGAGCCGTGTGGAAAGCCCTGGTGTTTTCAGTAACACCCTAGCAGCGACGTGAATCACATTCGCTGTGTATGGGAAAGGGAGCTGGTTTATGCAGATACTACGAGCCAGAGAAGATTCCTTCCACGCATCACCCAACCCACAGGGGTTTAATATATTTTATTGTGACACAGCAGTGTTGAGCTCACTGAAGCGAGAGCCAAGACTACGATATCCAGTAGGCCACGGGGTTGGCCATGCCCACTGGGGCAGGACTGTGTTTTCCAATAAGTAGCGTGAAGAAATGCAACAGCTATTTTTTAACTTCAGAGCCTTTGAAAAAGTGTGTTTACACGAACCGCGTCAGGCGCTGTATGAACATTGGAGTGCTATGTGGTTTGTTATCCTCATGGACCTGCATTAAACAAAGTGTGGCAGATACCTGTTTGGCGGCTTTCTACATCTTTGCAGGCAACGTTTGTTGGATATTTTGCAGCTTCCTTGAGCCGCATGGAAAGCCCCGGTGTTTTCAGTAACACCCTAGCAGCGACGTGAATCACCGTCGCTGTGTATGGGACAGGGAGCTGGTTTATGCAGATACTACAAGCCAGAGAAGATTCCTTCCACGCATCACCCAAACCACAGGGGTTTAATATATTTTATTGTGACACAGCAGTGTTGAGCTCACTGAAGTGAGAGCCAAGCCTACGATATCCAGTAGGCCACGGGGTTGGCCACGCCCACTGGGGCAGGACTGTGTTTTCCAACAAGTAGCGTGAAGAAATGCAACAGCTGTGTTTTAACTTCAGAGCCTTTGAAAAAGTGTGTTTACACGAAACGCGTCAGGCGCTGTATGAACATTGGAGTGCTATGTGGTTTGTTATCCTCATGGGCCTGCATTAAACAAAGTGTGGCAGATACTTACCTGTTTGGCGGCTTTCTACATCTTTGCAGGCAACGTTTGTTGGATATTTTGCGGCTTGCCTGTGCCGTGTGGAAAGCTCCGGTGTTTTCAGTAACACCCTAGCATCGACATGAATCACCGTCACTGTGTATGGGACAGGGAGCTTGTTTCTGCAGATACTACGAGCCAGAGAAGATTCCTTCCACGCATCACCCAACCCACAGGGGTTTAATATATTTTATTGTGACACAGCAGTGTTGAGCTCACTGAAGCGAGAGCCAAGACTACGATATCCAGTAGGCCACCGGGGTGGCCACGCCCACTGGGGTGGCCATGCCCACTGGGGCAGGACTGTGTTTTCCAATAAGTAGCGTGAAGAAATGCGACAGCTGTTTTTTAACTTCAGAGCCTTTGAAAAAGTGTGTTTACATGAAGCGCGTCAGGTGCTGTTTGAACATTGGAGTGCTATGTGGTTTGTTATCCTCATGGACCTGCATTAAACAAAGTGTGGCAGATACTTACCTGTTTGGCGTCTTTCTACAATTTTGCAGGCAACGTTTATTGGATATTTTGCGGCTTGCCTGAGCCGCGTGGAAAGCTCCGGTGTTTTCAGTAACACCCTAGCAGCGACATGAATCACCGTCACTGTGTATGGGACAGGGAGCTTGTTTATGCAGATACCACGAGCCAGAGAAGATTCCTTCCACGCATCTCCCAACCCACAGGGGTTTAATATATTTTATTGTGACACAGCAGTGTTGAGCTCACTGAAGCGAGAGCCAAGCCTACGATATCCAGTAGGCCACGGGGTTGGCCACGCCCACTGGGGCAGGACTGTGTTTTCCAACAAGTAGCGTGAAGAAATGCAACAGGTGTGTTTTAACTTCAGAACCTTTGAAAAAGTGTGTTACACGAAACGCGTCAGGCGCTGTATGAACATTGGAGTGCTATGTGGTTTGTTATCCTCATGGACCTGCATTAAACAAAGTGTGGCAGATACCTGTTTGGTGGCTTTCTACATCTTTGCAGGCAAAGTTTGTTGGATATTTTGCGGCTTGCTTGAGCCGCATGGAAAGCCCCGGTGTTTTCAGTAACACCCTAGCAGCGACGTGAATCACCGTCGCTGTGTATGGAACAGGGAGCTGGTTTATGCAGATACTACAAGCCAGAGAAGATTCCTTCCACGCATCACCCAACCCACAGGGGTTTAATATATTTTATTGTGACACAGCAGTGTTGAGCTCACTGAAGTGAGAGCCAAGCCTACGATATCCAGTAGGCCACGGGGTTGGCCACGCCCACTGGGGCAGGACTGTGTTTTCCAACAAGTAGCGTGAAGAAATGCAACAGCTGTGTTTTAACTTCAGAGCCTTTGAAAAAGTGTGTTTACACGAAACGCGTCAGGCGCTGTATGAACATTGGAGTGCTATGTGGTTTGTTATCCTCATGGGCCTGCATTAAACAAAGTGTGGCAGATACTTACCTGTTTGGCGGCTTTCTACATCTTTGCAGGCAACGTTTGTTGGATATTTTGCGGCTTGCCTGTGCCGTGTGGAAAGCTCCGGTGTTTTCAGTAACACCCTAGCATCGACATGAATCACTGTCACTGTGTATGGGACAGGGAGCTTGTTTCTGCAGATACTATGAGCCAGAGAAGATTCCTTCCACGCATCACCCAACCCACAGGGGTTTAATATATTTTATTGTGACACAGCAGTGTTGAGCTCACTGAAGCGAGAGCCAAGACTACGATATCCAGTAGGCCACCGGGGTGGCCACGCCCACTGGGGCAGGACTGTGTTTTCCAATAAGTAGCGTGAAGAAATGCGACAGCTGTTTTTTAACTTCAGAGCCTTTGAAAAAGTGTGTTTACATGAAGCGCGTCAGGTGCTGTTTGAACATTGGAGTGCTATGTGGTTTGTTATCCTCATGGACCTGCATTAAACAAAGTGTGGCAGATACTTACCTGTTTGGCGTCTTTCTACAATTTTGCAGGCAACGTTTGTTGGATATTTTGCGGCTTGCCTGAGCCGCGTGGAAAGCTCCGGTGTTTTCAGTAACACCCTAGCAGCGGCATGAATCACCGTCACTGTGTATGGGACAGGGAGATTGTTTATGCAGATACCACGAGCCAGAGAAGATTCCTTCCACGCATCTCCCAACCCACAGGGGTTTAATATATTTTATTGTGACACAGCAGTGTTGAGCTCACTGAAGCGAGAGCCAAGCCTACGATATCCAGTAGGCCACGGGGTTGGCCACGCCCACTGGGGCAGGACTGTGTTTTCCAACAAGTAGCGTGAAGAAATGCAACAGGTGTGTTTTAACTTCAGAACCTTTGAAAAAGTGTGTTACACGAAACGCGTCAGGCGCTGTATGAACATTGGAGTGCTATGTGGTTTGTTATCCTCATGGACCTGCATTAAACAAAGTGTGGCAGATACCTGTTTGGCGGCTTTCTACATCTTTGCAGGCAAAGTTTGTTGGATATTTTGCGGCTTGCTTGAGCCGCATGGAAAGCCCCGGTGTTTTCAGTAACACCCTAGCAGCGACGTGAATCACCGTCGCTGTGTATGGGACAGGGAGCTGGTTTATGCAGATACTACAAGCCAGAGAAGATTCCTTCCACGCATCACCCAACCCACAGGGGTTTAATATATTTTATTGTGACACAGCAGTGTTGAGCTCACTGAAGTGAGAGCCAAGCCTACGATATCCAGTAGGCCACGGGGTTGGCCACGCCCACTGGGGCAGGACTGTGTTTTCCAACAAGTAGCGTGAAGAAATGCAACAGCTGTGTTTTAACTTCAGAGCCTTTGAAAAAGTGTGTTTACACGAAACGCGTCAGGCGCTGTATGAACATTGGAGTGCTATATGGTTTGTTATCCTCATGGGCCTGCATTAAACAAAGTGAGGCAGATACTTACCTGTTTGGCGGCTTTCTACATCTTTGCAGGCAACGTTTGTTGGATATTTTGCGGCTTGCCTGTGCCGTGTGGAAAGCTCCGGTGTTTTCAGTAACACCCTAGCATCGACATGAATCACCGTCGCTGTGTATGGGACAGGGAGCTTGTTTCTGCAGATACTACGAGCCAGAGAAGATTCCTTCCACGCATCACCCAACCCACAGGGGCTTAATATATTTTATTGTGACACAGCAGTGTTGAGCTCACTGAAGCGAGAGCCAAGACTACGATATCCAGTAGGCCACGGGGTTGGCCACGCCCACTGGGGCAGGACTGTGTTTTCCAATAAGTAGCGTGAAGAAATGCAACAGCTGTTTTTTTAACTTCAGAGCCTTTGAAAAAGTGTGTTTACATGAAACGCGTCAGGTGCTGTTTGAACATTGGAGTGCTATGTGGTTTGTTATCCTCATGGACCTGCATTAAACAAAGTGTGGCAGATACTTACCTGTTTGGCGGGTTGCTACAATTTTGCAGGCAACGTTTGTTGGATATTTTGCGGCTTGCCTGAGCCGCGTGGAAAGCTCCGGTGTTTTCAGTAACACCCTAGCAGCGACATGAATCACCTTCACTGTGTATGGGACAGGGAGCTTGTTTATGCAGATACCACGAGCCAGAGAAGATTCCTTCCACGCATCTCCCAACCCACAGGGGTTTAATATATTTTATTGTGACACAGCAGTGTTGAGCTCACTGAAGCGAGAGCCAAGACTACGATATCCAGAAGGACACGGGGTTGGCCACGCCCACTGGGGCAGGACTGTGTTTTCCAACAAGTAGCGTGAAGAAATGCAACAGGTGTGTTTTAACTTCAGAACCTTTGAAAAAGTGTGTTACACGAAACGCGTCAGGCGCTGTATGAACATTGGAGTGCTATGTGGTTTGTTATCCTCATGGACCTGCATTAAACAAAGTGTGGCAGATACCTGTTTGGCCGCTTTCTACATCTTTGCAGGCAACGTTTGTTGGATATTTTGCGGCTTGCTTGAGCCGCATGGAAAGCCCCGTGTTTTCAGTAACACCCTAGCAGCGACGTGAATCACCGTCGCTGTGTATGGGACAGGGAGCTGGTTTATGCAGATACTACGAGCCAGAGAAGATTCCTTCCACGCATCACCCAACCCATAGGGGTTTAACATATTTTATTGTGACACAGCAGTGTTGAGCTCACTCAAGCGAGAGCCAAGACTACGATATCCAGTAGGCCACGGGGTTGGCCACGCCCACTGGGGCAGGACTGTGTTTTCCAACAAGTAGCGTGAAGAAATTCAACAGCTGTGTTTTAACTTCAGAGCCTTTGAAAAAGTGTGTTTACACGAAATGCGTCAGGCGCTGTATGAACATTTGAGTGCTATGTGGTTTGTTATCCTCATGGACCTGCATTAAACAAAGTGTGGCAGATACTTACCTGTTTGGCGGCTTTCTACATCTTTGCAGGCAACGTTTGTTGGATATTTTGCGGCTTGCCTGAGCCGCGTGGAAAACTCCGGTGTTTTCAGTAACACCCTAGCAGCGACATGAATCACCGTTGCTGTGTATGGGACAGGGAGCTTGTTTATGCAGATACTACGAGCCAGAGAAGATTCCTTCCACGCATCACCCAACCCACAGGGGTTTAATATATTTTATTGTGACACAGCAGTGTTGAGCGAACTCAAGCGAGAGCCAAGACTACGATATCCAGTAAGCCACGGGGTTGGCCACGCCCACTGGGGCAGGACTGTGTTTTCCAGCAAGTAGCGTGAAGAAATGCAACAGCTGTGTTTTAACTTCAGAGCCTTTGAAAAAGTGTGTTTACACGAAACGCGTCAGGCGCTGTATGAACATTTGAGTGCTATGTGGTTTGTTATCCTCATGGACCTGCATTAAACAAAGTGTGGCAGATACTTACCTGTTTGGCGGCTTTCTACATCTTTGCAGGCAACGTTTGTTGGATATTTTGCGGCTTGCCTGAGCCGCGTGGAAAGCTCCGGTGTTTTCAGTAACACCCTAGCAGCGACATGAATCACCGTTGCTGTGTATGGGACAGGGAGCTTGTTTATGCAGATACTACGAGCCAGAGAAGATTCCTTCCACGCATCACCCAACCCACAGGGGTTTAATATATTTTATTGTGACGCAGCAGTGTTGAGCTCACTGAAGCGAGAGCCAAGACTACGATATCCAGAAGGCCATGGGGTTGGCCACGCCCACTGGGGCAGGACTGTGTTTTCCAACAAGTAGCGTGAAGAAATGCAACAGGTGTGTTTTAACTTCAGAGCCTTTGAAAAAGTGTGTTGCACGAAACTCATCAGGCGCTGTATGAACATTGGAGTGCTATGTGGTTTGTTATCCTCATCGACATGCATTAAACAAAGTGTGGCAGATACTTACCTGTTTGGCGGCTTTCTACATCTTTGCAGGCAACGTTTGTTGGATATTTTGCGGCTTGCCTGAGCCGTGTGGAAAGCTCCGGTGTTTTCAGTAACACCCTAGCAGCGACATGAATCACCGTCGCTGTGTATGGGACAGGGAGCTTGTTTCTGCAGATACTACGAGCCAGAGAAGATTCCTTCCACGCATCACCCAACCCACAGGGGTTTAATATATTTCATTGTGACACAGCAGTGTTGAGCTCACTGAAGCGAAAGCCAAGCCTACGATATCCAGTAGGCCACGGGGTTGGCCACGCCCACTGGGGCAGGACTGTGTTTTCCAACAAGTAGCGTGAAGAAATGCAACAGGTGTGTTTTAACTTCAGAGCCTTTGAAAAAGTGTGTTACACAAAACGCGTCAGGCACTGTATGAACATTGGAGTGCTATGTGGTTTGTTATCCTCATCGACCTGCATTAAACAAAGTGTGGCAGATACCTGTTTGGCGGCTTTCTACATCTTTGCAGGCAATGTTTTTGGATATTTTGCGGCTTGCCTGAGCCGTGTGGAAAGCTCCGGTGTTTTCAGTAACACCCTAGCAGCGACGTAATCACCGTCGCTGTGTATGGGACAGGTAGCTGGTTTATGCAGATACTACGAGCCAGAGAACATTTCTTCCACGCATCACCCAACCCACAGGGGTTTAATATATTTTATTGTGACACAGCAGTGTTGAGCTCACTGTTGCGAGAGCCAAGACTACGATATCCAGAAGGCCTTGGGGTTGGCCACGCCCACTGGGGCAGGACTGTGCTTTCCAACAAGTAGCGTGAAGAAATGCAACAGGTGTGTTTTAACTTCAGAGCCTTTGAAAAAGTGTGTTACACGAAACGCGTCAGGCGCTGTATGAACATTGGAGTCCTATGTGGTTTGTTATCCTCATGGACCTGCATTAAACAAAGTGTGGCAGATACTTACCTGTTTGGCGGCTTTCTACATCTTTTCAGGCAATGTTTGTTGAATATTTTGCGGCTTTCCTGAGCCGCGTGGAAAGCCCCAGTGTTTTCAGTAACACCCTAGCAGCGACGTGAATCACCGTCGCTGTGTATGGGACAGGGAGCTGTTTTATGCAGATACTAAGAGCCAGACAAGATTCCTTCCATGCATCACCCTACCCACAGGGGTTTAATATATTTTATTGTGACACAGCATGGTTGAGCTCACTGAAGCGAGAGCCAAGACTACGATATCCAGAAGGCCACGGGGTTGGCCACGCCCACTGGGGCAGGACTGTGTTTTCCAACAAGTAGCGTGAAGAAATGCAACAGGTGTGTTTTAACTTCAGAACCTTTGAAAAAGTGTGTTACACGAAACGCGTCAGGCGCTGTATGAACATTGGAGTGCTATGTGGTTTGTTATCCTCATGGACCTGCATTAAACAAAGTGTGGCAGATACCTGTTTGGCGCCTTTCTACATCTTTGCAGGCAATGTTTGTTGGATATTTTGCGGCTTGCTTGAGCCGCATGGAAAGCCCCGGTGTTTTCAGTAACACCCTAGCAGCGACGTGAATCACCGTCGTTGTGTATGGGACAGGGAGCTGGTTTATGCAGATACTACAAGCCAGAGAAGATTCCTTCCACGCATCACCCAACCCACAGGGGTTTAATATATTTTATTGTGACACAGCAGTGTTGAGCTCACTGAAGTGAGAGCCAAGCCTACGATATCCAGTAGGCCACGGGGTTGGCCACGCCCACTGGGGCAGGACTGTGTTTTCCAACAAGTAGCGTGAAGAAATGCAACAGCTGTGTTTTAACTTCAGAGCCTTTGAAAAAGTGTGTTTACACGAAACGCGTCAGGCGCTGTATGAACATTGGAGTGCTATGTGGTTTGTTATCCTCATGGGCCTCCATTAAACAAAGTGTGGCAGATACTTACCTGTTTGGCGGCTTTCTACATCTTTTCAGGCAACAATTGTTGGATATTTTGCGGCTTGCCTGTGCCGTGTGGAAAGCTCCGGTGTTTTCAGTAACACCCTAGCATCGACATGAATCACCGTCACTGTGTATGGGACAGGTAGCTTGTTTCTGCAGATACTACGAGCCAGAGAAGATTCCTTCCATGCATCAGCCAACCCACAGGGGTTTAATATATTTAATTGTCACACAGCAGTGTTGAGCTCACTGAAGCGAGAGCCAAGACTACGATATCCAGAAGGCCACTGGGTTGGCCACGCCCACTGGGGCAGGACTGTGTTTTCCAACAAGTAGTGTGAAGAAATGCAACAGGTGTGTTTTAACTTCAGAGCCATTGATAAAGTGTGTTACACGAAACGCGTCAGGCGCTGTATGAACATTGGAGTGCTATGTGGTTTGTTATCCTCATCGACCTGCATTAAACAAAGTGTGGCAGATACTTACCTGTTTGGCGGCTTTCTACATCTTTGCAGGCAACATTTGTTGGATATTTTGCGGCTTGCCTGAGCCGCGTGGAAAGCCCTGGTGTTTTCAGTAACACCCTAGCAGCGACGTGAATCACCGTCGCTGTGTATGGGAAAGGGAGCTGGTTTATGCAGATACTACGAGCCAGAGAAGATTCCTTCCACGCATCACCCAACCCACAGGGGTTTAATATATTTTATTGTGACACAGCAGTGTTGAGCTCACTGAAGCGAGAGCCAAGACTACGATATCCAGAAGGCCATGGGGTTGGCCACGCCCACTGGGGCAGGACTGTGTTTTCCAATAAGTAGCGTGTGAAATGCAACAGCTGTTTTTTAACTTCAGAGCCTTTGAAAAAGTGTGTTTACACGAAACGCGTCAGGCGCTATTTGAACATTGGAGTGCTATGTGGTTTGTTATCCTCATGGACCTGCATTAAACAAAGTGTGGCAGATACTTACCTGTTTGGCGGCTTTCTAAATCTTTGCAGGCAACGTTTGTTGGATATTTTGCGGCTTGCCTGAGCCGCATGGAAAGCCCCGGTGTTTTCAGTAACACCCTAGCAGCGATGTGAATCACCGTTGCTGTGTATGGGACAGGGAGCTGGTTTATGCAGATACTACGAGCCAGAGAAGATTCCTTCCACGCATCACCCAACCCATAGGGGCTTAATATAATTTATTGTGACACTGCAGTGTTGAGCTCACTCAAGCGAGAGCCAAGACTACGATATCCAGTAGGCCACGGGGTTGGCCACGCCCACTGGGGCAGGACTGTGTTTTCCAACAAGTAGCGTGAAGAAATGCAACAGCTGTGTTTTAACTTCAGAGCCTTTGAAAAAGTGTGTTTACACGAAACGCGTCAGGCGCTGTATGAACATTTGCGTGGTATGTGGTTTGTTATCCTCATGGACCTGCATTAAACAAAGTGTGGCAGATACCTGTTTGGCGGCTTTCTACATCTTTGCAGGCAACGTTTGTTGGATATTTTGCGGCTTGCCTGAGCCGCGTGGAAAGCTCCGGTGTTTTCAGTAACACCCTAGCAGCGACATGAATCACCGTCGCTGTGTATGGGACAGGGAGCTTGTTTATGCAGATACTACGAGCCAGAGAAGATTCCTTGCACGCATCACCCAACCCACAGGGGTTTAATATATTTTATTGTGACACAGCAGTGTTGAGCTCACTGAAGCGAGAGCCAAGACTACGATATCCAAAAGGCCACGGGGTTGGCCATGCCCACTGGGGCAGGACTGTGTTTTCCAACAAGTAGCGTGAAGAAATGCAACAGGTGTGTTTTAACTTCAGAGCCTTTGAAAAAGTGTGTTTACATGAAACGCGTCAGGCGCTGTATAAACATTGGAGTGCTATGTGGTTTGTTATCCTCATGGACCTGCATTAAACAAAGTGTGGCAGATACTTACCTGTTTGGTGGCTTTCTACATCTTGCAGGCAACGTTTGTTGGATATTTTGCGGCTTGCCTGTGCTGTGTGGAAAGCTCCGGTGTTTTCAGTAACACCCTAGCATCGACATGAATCACCGTCACTGTGTATGGGACAGGGAGCTTGTTTCTGCAGATACTACTAGCCAGAGAAGATTGCTTCCACGCAAAAGCCAACCCACAGGGGTTTAATATATTTTATTGTGACACAGCAGTGTTGAGCTCACTGAAGCGAGAGCCAAGACTATGATATCCAGAAGTCCACTGGGTTGGCCACGCCCACTGGGGCAGGACTGTGTTTTCCAACAAGTAGTGTGAAGTAATGCAACAGGTGTGTTTTAACTTCAGAGCCTTTGAAAAAGTGTGTTACACGAAACGTGTCAGGCGCTGTATGAACATTGGAGTGCTATATGGTTTGTTATCCTCATCGACCTGCATTAAACAAAGTGTGGCAGATACTTACCTGTTTGGCGGCTTTCTACATCTTTGCAGGCAACGTTTGTTGGATATTTTGCGGCTTTCCTGAGCCGTGTGGAAAGCCCTGGTGTTTTCAGTAACACCCTAGCAGCGACGTGAATCACCGTCGCTGTGTATGGGAAAGGGAGCTGGTTTATGCAGATACTACGAGCCAGAGAAGATTCCTTCCACGCATCACCCAACCCACAGGGGTTTAATATATTTTATTGTGACACAGCAGTGTTGAGCTCACTGAAGCGAGAGCCAAGACTACGATATCCAGTAGGCCACGGGGTTGGCCACGCCCACTGGGGCAGGACTGTGTTTTCCAATAAGTAGCGTGAAGAAATGCAACAGCTATTTTTTAACTTCAGAGCCTTTGAAAAAGTGTGTTTACACGAACCGCGTCAGGCGCTGTATGAACATTGGAGTGCTATGTGGTTTGTTATCCTCATGGACCTGCATTAAACAAAGTGTGGCAGATACCTGTTTGGCGGCTTTCTACATCTTTGCAGGCAACGTTTGTTGGATATTTTGCAGCTTCCTTGAGCCGCATGGAAAGCCCCGGTGTTTTCAGTAACACCCTAGCAGCGACGTGAATCACCGTCGCTGTGTATGGGACAGGGAGCTGGTTTATGCAGATACTACAAGCCAGAGAAGATTCCTTCCACGCATCACCCAAACCACAGGGGTTTAATATATTTTATTGTGACACAGCAGTGTTGAGCTCACTGAAGTGAGAGCCAAGCCTACGATATCCAGTAGGCCACGGGGTTGGCCACGCCCACTGGGGCAGGACTGTGTTTTCCAACAAGTAGCGTGAAGAAATGCAACAGCTGTGTTTTAACTTCAGAGCCTTTGAAAAAGTGTGTTTACACGAAACGCGTCAGGCGCTGTATGAACATTGGAGTGCTATGTGGTTTGTTATCCTCATGGGCCTGCATTAAACAAAGTGTGGCAGATACTTACCTGTTTGGCGGCTTTCTACATCTTTGCAGGCAACGTTTGTTGGATATTTTGCGGCTTGCCTGTGCCGTGTGGAAAGCTCCGGTGTTTTCAGTAACACCCTAGCATCGACATGAATCACCGTCACTGTGTATGGGACAGGGAGCTTGTTTCTGCAGATACTACGAGCCAGAGAAGATTCCTTCCACGCATCACCCAACCCACAGGGGTTTAATATATTTTATTGTGACACAGCAGTGTTGAGCTCACTGAAGCGAGAGCCAAGACTACGATATCCAGTAGGCCACCGGGGTGGCCACGCCCACTGGGGTGGCCACGCCCACTGGGGCAGGACTGTGTTTTCCAATAAGTAGCGTGAAGAAATGCGACAGCTGTTTTTTAACTTCAGAGCCTTTGAAAAAGTGTGTTTACATGAAGCGCGTCAGGTGCTGTTTGAACATTGGAGTGCTATGTGGTTTGTTATCCTCATGGACCTGCATTAAACAAAGTGTGGCAGATACTTACCTGTTTGGCGTCTTTCTACAATTCTGCAGGCAACGTTTGTTGGATATTTTGCGGCTTGCCTGAGCCGCGTGGAAAGCTCCGGTGTTTTCAGTAACACCCTAGCAGCGACATGAATCACCGTCACTGTGTATGGGACAGGGAGCTTGTTTATGCAGATACCACGAGCCAGAGAAGATTCCTTCCACGCATCTCCCAACCCACAGGGGTTTAATATATTTTATTGTGACACAGCAGTGTTGAGCTCACTGAAGCGAGAGCCAAGCCTACGATATCCAGTAGGCCACGGGGTTGGCCACGCCCACTGGGGCAGGACTGTGTTTTCCAACAAGTAGCGTGAAGAAATGCAACAGGTGTGTTTTAACTTCAGAACCTTTGAAAAAGTGTGTTACACGAAACGCGTCAGGCGCTGTATGAACATTGGAGTGCTATGTGGTTTGTTATCCTCATGGACCTGCATTAAACAAAGTGTGGCAGATACCTGTTTGGTGGCTTTCTACATCTTTGCAGGCAAAGTTTGTTGGATATTTTGCGGCTTGCTTGAGCCGCATGGAAAGCCCCGGTGTTTTCAGTAACACCCTAGCAGCGACGTGAATCACCGTCGCTGTGTATGGAACAGGGAGCTGGTTTATGCAGATACTACAAGCCAGAGAAGATTCCTTCCACGCATCACCCAACCCACAGGGGTTTAATATATTTTATTGTGACACAGCAGTGTTGAGCTCACTGAAGTGAGAGCCAAGCCTACGATATCCAGTAGGCCACGGGGTTGGCCACGCCCACTGGGGCAGGACTGTGTTTTCCAACAAGTAGCGTGAAGAAATGCAACAGCTGTGTTTTAACTTCAGAGCCTTTGAAAAAGTGTGTTTACACGAAACGCGTCAGGCGCTGTATGAACATTGGAGTGCTATGTGGTTTGTTATCCTCATGGGCCTGCATTAAACAAAGTGTGGCAGATACTTACCTGTTTGGCGGCTTTCTACATCTTTGCAGGCAACGTTTGTTGGATATTTTGCGGCTTGCCTGTGCCGTGTGGAAAGCTCCGGTGTTTTCAGTAACACCCTAGCATCGACATGAATCACCGTCGCTGTGTATGGGACAGGGAGCTTGTTTCTGCAGATACTACGAGCCAGAGAAGATTCCTTTCACGCATCACCCAACCCACAGGGGCTTAATATATTTTATTGTGACACAGCAGTGTTGAGCTCACTGAAGCGAGAGCCAAGACTACGATATCCAGTAGGCCACGGGGTTGGCCACGCCCACTGGGGCAGGACTGTGTTTTCCAATAAGTAGCGTGAAGAAATGCAACAGCTGTTTTTTTAACTTCAGAGCCTTTGAAAAAGTGTGTTTACATGAAACGCGTCAGGTGCTGTTTGAACATTGGAGTGCTATGTGGTTTGTTATCCTCATGGACCTGCATTAAACAAAGTGTGGCAGATACTTACCTGTTTGGCGGGTTGCTACAATTTTGCAGGCAACGTTTGTTGGATATTTTGCGGCTTGCCTGAGCCGCGTGGAAAGCTCCGGTGTTTTCAGTAACACCCTAGCAGCGACATGAATCACCTTCACTGTGTATGGGACAGGGAGCTTGTTTATGCAGATACCACGAGCCAGAGAAGATTCCTTCCACGCATCTCCCAACCCACAGGGGTTTAATATATTTTATTGTGACACAGCAGTGTTCAGCTCACTGAAGCGAGAGCCAAGACTACGATATCCAGTAGGCCACCGGGGTGGCCACGCCCACTGGGGTCGCCACGCCCACTGGGGCAGGACTGTGTTTTCCAATAAGTAGCGTGAAGAAATGCGACAGCTGTTTTTTAACTTCAGAGCCTTTGAAAAAGTGTGTTTACATGAAGCGCGTCAGGTGCTGTTTGAACATTGGAGTGCTATGTGGTTTGTTATCCTCATGGACCTGCATTAAACAAAGTGTGGCAGATACTTACCTGTTTGGCGTCTTTCTACAATTTTGCAGGCAACGTTTGTTGGATATTTTGCGGCTTGCCTGAGCCGCGTGGAAAGCTCCGGTGTTTTCAGTAACACCCTAGCAGCGACATGAATCACCGTCACTGTGTATGGGACAGGGAGCTTGTTTATGCAGATACCACGAGCCAGAGAAGATTCCTTCCACGCATCTCCCAACCCACAGGGGTTTAATATATTTTATTGTGACACAGCAGTGTTGAGCTCACTGAAGCGAGAGCCAAGCCTACGATATCCAGTAGGCCACGGGGTTGGCCACGCCCACTGGGGCAGGACTGTGTTTTCCAACAAGTAGCGTGAAGAAATGCGACAGCTGTTTTTTAACTTCAGAGCCTTTGAAAAAGTGTGTTTACATGAAGCGCGTCAGGTGCTGTATGAACATTGGAGTGCTATGTGGTTTGTTATCCTCATGGACCTGCATTAAACAAAGTGTGGCAGATACTTACCTGTTTGGCGTCTTTCTACAATTTTGCAGGCAACGTTTGTTGGATATTTTGCGGCTTGCCTGAGCCGCGTGGAAAGCTCCGGTGTTTTCAGTAACACCCTAGCAGCGGCATGAATCACCGTCACTGTGTATGGGACAGGGAGCTTGTTTATGCAGATACCACGAGCCAGAGAAGATTCCTTCCACGCATCTCCCAACCCACAGGGGTTTAATATATTTTATTGTGACACAGCAGTGTTGAGCTCACTGAAGTGAGAGCCAAGCCTACGATATCCAGTAGGCCACGGGGTTGGCCACGCCCACTGGGGCAGGACTGTGTTTTCCAACAAGTAGCGTGAAGAAATGCAACAGCTGTGTTTTAACTTCAGAGCCTTTGAAAAAGTGTGTTTACACGAAACGCATCAGGCGCTGTATGAACATTGGAGTGCTATATGGTTTGTTATCCTCATGGGCCTGCATTAAACAAAGTGAGGCAGATACTTACCTGTTTGGCGGCTTTCTACATCTTTGCAGGCAACGTTTGTTGGATATTTTGCGGCTTGCCTGTGCCGTGTGGAAAGCTCCGGTGTTTTCAGTAACACCCTAGCATCGACATGAATCACCGTCGCTGTGTATGGGACAGGGAGCTTGTTTCTGCAGATACTACGAGCCAGAGAAGATTCCTTCCACGCATCACCCAACCCACAGGGGCTTAATATATTTTATTGTGACACAGCAGTGTTGAGCTCACTGAAGCGAGAGCCAAGACTACGATATCCAGTAGGCCACGGGGTTGGCCACGCCCACTGGGGCAGGACTGTGTTTTCCAATAAGTAGCGTGAAGAAATGCAACAGCTGTTTTTTTAACTTCAGAGCCTTTGAAAAAGTGTGTTTACATGAAACGCGTCAGGTGCTGTTTGAACATTGGAGTGCTATGTGGTTTGTTATCCTCATGGACCTGCATTAAACAAAGTGTGGCAGATACTTACCTGTTTGGCGGGTTGCTACAATTTTGCAGGCAACGTTTGTTGGATATTTTGCGGCTTGCCTGAGCCGCGTGGAAAGCTCCGGTGTTTTCAGTAACACCCTAGCAGCGACATGAATCACCTTCACTGTGTATGGGACAGGGAGCTTGTTTATGCAGATACCACGAGCCAGAGAAGATTCCTTCCACGCATCTCCCAACCCACAGGGGTTTAATATATTTTATTGTGACACAGCAGTGTTGAGCTCACTGAAGCGAGAGCCAAGACTACGATATCCAGAAGGACACGGGGTTGGCCACGCCCACTGGGGCAGGACTGTGTTTTCCAACAAGTAGCGTGAAGAAATGCAACAGGTGTGTTTTAACTTCAGAACCTTTGAAAAAGTGTGTTACACGAAACGCGTCAGGCGCTGTATGAACATTGGAGTGCTATGTGGTTTGTTATCCTCATGGACCTGCATTAAACAAAGTGTGGCAGATACCTGTTTGGCCGCTTTCTACATCTTTGCAGGCAACGTTTGTTGGATATTTTGCGGCTTGCTTGAGCCGCATGGAAAGCCCCGGTGTTTTCAGTAACACCCTAGCAGCGACGTGAATCACCGTCGCTGTGTATGGGACAGGGAGCTGGTTTATGCAGATACTACGAGCCAGAGAAGATTCCTTCCACGCATCACCCAACCCATAGGGGTTTAACATATTTTATTGTGACACAGCAGTGTTGAGCTCACTCAAGCGAGAGCCAAGACTACGATATCCAGTAGGCCACGGGGTTGGCCACGCCCACTGGGGCAGGACTGTGTTTTCCAACAAGTAGCGTGGAGAAATTCAACAGCTGTGTTTTAACTTCAGAGCCTTTGAAAAAGTGTGTTTACACGAAATGCGTCAGGCGCTGTATGAAGATTTGAGTGCTATGTGGTTTGTTATCCTCATGGACCTGCATTAAACAAAGTGTGGCAGATACTTACCTGTTTGGCGGCTTTCTACATCTTTGCAGGCAACGTTTGTTGGATATTTTGCGGCTTGCCTGAGCCGCGTGGAAAACTCTGGTGTTTTCAGTAACACCCTAGCAGCGACATGAATCACCGTTGCTGTGTATGGGACAGGGAGCTTGTTTATGCAGATACTACGAGCCAGAGAAGATTCCTTCCACGCATCACCCAACCCACAGGGGTTTAATATATTTTATTGTGACACAGCAGTGTTGAGCGAACTCAAGCGAGAGCCAAGACTACGATATCCAGTAAGCCACGGGGTTGGCCACGCCCACTGGGGCAGGACTGTGTTTTCCAGCAAGTAGCGTGAAGAAATGCAACAGCTGTGTTTTAACTTCAGAGCCTTTGAAAAAGTGTGTTTACACGAAACGTGTCAGGCGCTGTATGAACATTTGAGTGCTATGTGGTTTGTTATCCTCATGGACCTGCATTAAACAAAGTGTGGCAGATACTTACCTGTTTGGCGGCTTTCTACATCTTTGCAGGCAACGTTTGTTGGATATTTTGCGGCTTGCCTGAGCCGCGTGGAAAGCTCCGGTGTTTTCAGTAACACCCTAGCAGCGACATGAATCACCGTTGCTGTGTATGGGACAGGGAGCTTGTTTATGCAGATACTACGAGCCAGAGAAGATTCCTTCCACGCATCACCCAACCCACAGGGGTTTAATATATTTTATTGTGACACAGCAGTGTTGAGCTCACTGAAGCGAGAGCCAAGACTACGATATCCAGAAGGCCATGGGGTTGGCCACGCCCACTGGGGCAGGACTGTGTTTTTCAACAAGTAGCGTGAAGAAATGCAACAGGTGTGTTTTAACTTCAGAGCCTTTGAAAAAGTGTGTTGCACGAAACTCATCAGGCGCTGTATGAACATTGGAGTGCTATGTGGTTTGTTATCCTCATCGACATGCATTAAACAAAGTGTGGCAGATACTTACCTGTTTGGCGGCTTTCTACATCTTTGCAGGCAACGTTTGTTGGATATTTTGCGGCTTGCCTGAGCCGTGTGGAAAGCTCCGGTGTTTTCAGTAACACCCTAGCAGCGACATGAATCACCGTCGCTGTGTATGGGACAGGGAGCTTGTTTCTGCAGATACTACGAGCCAGAGAAGATTCCTTCCACGCATCACCCAACCCACAGGGGTTTAATATATTTCATTGTGACACAGCAGTGTTGAGCTCACTGAAGCGAAAGCCAAGCCTACGATATCCAGTAGGCCACGGGGTTGGCCACGCCCACTGGGGCAGGACTGTGTTTTCCAACAAGTAGCGTGAAGAAATGCAACAGGTGTGTTTTAACTTCAGAGCCTTTGAAAAAGTGTGTTACACAAAACGCGTCAGGCACTGTATGAACATTGGAGTGCTATGTGGTTTGTTATCCTCATCGACCTGCATTAAACAAAGTGTGGCAGATACCTGTTTGGCGGCTTTCTACATCTTTGCAGGCAATGTTTTTGGATATTTTGCGGCTTGCCTGAGCCGTGTGGAAAGCTCCGGTGTTTTCAGTAACACCCTAGCAGCGACGTAATCACCGTCGCTGTGTATGGGACAGGTAGCTGGTTTATGCAGATACTACGAGCCAGAGAACATTTGTTCCACGCATCACCCAACCCACAGGGGTTTAATATATTTTATTGTGACACAGCAGTGTTGAGCTCACTGTTGCGAGAGCCAAGACTACGATATCCAGAAGGCCTTGGGGTTGGCCACGCCCACTGGGGCAGGACTGTGTTTTCCAACAAGTAGCGTGAAGAAATGCAACAGGTGTGTTTTAACTTCAGAGCCTTTGAAAAAGTGTGTTACACGAAACGCGTCAGGCGCTGTATGAACATTGGAGTCCTATGTGGTTTGTTATCCTCATGGACCTGCATTAAACAAAGTGTGGCAGATACTTACCTGTTTGGCGGCTTTCTACATCTTTTCAGGCAATGTTTGTTGAATATTTTGCGGCTTTCCTGAGCCGCGTGGAAAGCCCCGGTGTTTTCAGTAACACCCTAGCAGCGACGTGAATCACCGTCGCTGTGTATGGGACAGGGAGCTGGTTTATGCAGATACTAAGAGCCAGACAAGATTCCTTCCATGCATCACCCTACCCACAGGGGTTTAATATATTTTATTGTGACACAGCAGGGTTGAGCTCACTGAAGCGAGAGCCAAGACTACGATATCCAGAAGGCCACGGGGTTGGCCACGCCCACTGGGGCAGGACTGTGTTTTCCAACAAGTAGCGTGAAGAAATGCAACAGGTGTGTTTTAACTTCAGAACCTTTGAAAAAGTGTGTTACACGAAACGCGTCAGGCGCTGTATGAACATTGGAGTGCTATGTGGTTTGTTATCCTCATGGACCTGCATTAAACAAAGTGTGGCAGATACCTGTTTGGCGGCTTTCTACATCTTTGCAGGCAATGTTTGTTGGATATTTTGCGGCTTGCTTGAGCCGCATGGAAAGCCCCGGTGTTTTCAGTAACACCCTAGCAGCGACGTGAATCACCGTCGCTGTGTATGGGACAGGGAGCTGGTTTATGCAGATACTACAAGCCAGAGAAGATTCCTTCCACGCATCACCCAACCCACAGGGGTTTAATATATTTTATTGTGACACAGCAGTGTTGAGCTCACTGAAGTGAGAGCCAAGCCTACGATATCCAGTAGGCCACGGGGTTGGTCATGCCCACTGGGGCAGGACTGTGTTTTCCAACAAGTAGCGTGAAGAAATGCAACAGCTGTGTTTTAACTTCAGAGCCTTTGAAAAAGTGTGTGTACACGAAACGCGTCAGGCGCTGTATGAACATTGGAGTGCTATGTGGTTTGTTATCCTCATGGGCCTGCATTAAACAAAGTGTGGCAGATACTTACCTGTTTGGCGGCTTTCTACATCTTTGCAGGCAACATTTGTTGGATATTTTGCGGCTTGCCTGAGCCGCGTGGAAAGCCCTGGTGTTTTCAGTAACACCCTAGCAGCGACGTGAATCACCGTCGCTGTGTATGGGAAAGGGAGTTGGTTTATGCAGATACTACGAGCCAGAGAAGATTCCTTCCACGCATCACCCAACCCACAGGGGTTTAATATATTTTATTGTGACACAGCAGTGTTGAGCTCACTGAATCGAGAGCCAAGACTACGATATCCAGAAGGCCATGGGGTTGGCCACGCCCACTGGGGCAGGACTGTGTTTTCCAATAAGTAGCGTGTGAAATGCAACAGCTGTTTTTTAACTTCAGAGCCTTTGAAAAAGTGTGTTTACACGAAACGCGTCAGGCGCTATTTGAACATTGGAGTGCTATGTGGTTTGTTATCCTCATGGACCTGCATTAAACAAAGTGTGGCAGATACTTACCTGTTTGGCGGCTTTCTAAATCTTTGCAGGCAACGTTTGTTGGATATTTTGCGGCTTGCCTGAGCCGCATGGAAAGCCCCGGTGTTTTCAGTAACACCCTAGCAGCGATGTGAATCACCGTTGCTGTGTATGGGACAGGGAGCTGGTTTATGCAGATACTACGAGCCAGAGAAGATTCCTTCCACGCATCACCCAACCCATAGGGGTTTAATATAATTTATTGTGACACAGCAGTGTTGAGCTCACTCAAGCGAGAGCCAAGACTACGATATCCAGTAGGCCACGGGGTTGGCCACGCCCACTGGGGCAGGACTGTGTTTTCCAACAAGTAGCGCGAAGAAATGCAACAGCTGTGTTTTAACTTCAGAGCCTTTGAAAAAGTGTGTTTACACGAAACGCGTCAGGCGCTGTATGAACATTTGAGTGGTATGTGGTTTGTTATCCTCATGGACCTGCATTAAACAAAGTGTGGCAGATACCTGTTTGGCGGCTTTCTACATCTTTGCAGGCAACGTTTGTTGGATATTTTGCGGCTTGCCTGAGCCGCGTGGAAAGCTCCGGTGTTTTCAGTAACACCCTAGCAGCGACATGAATCACCGTCGCTGTGTATGGGACAGGGAGCTTGTTTATGCAGATACTACGAGCCAGAGAAGATTCCTTGCACGCATCACCCAACCCACAGGGGTTTAATATATTTTATTGTGACACAGCAGTGTTGAGCTCACTGAAGCGAGAGCCAAGACTACGATATCCAAAAGGCCACGGGGTTGGCCATGCCCACTGGGGCAGGACTGTGTTTTCCAACAAGTAGCGTGAAGAAATGCAACAGGTGTGTTTTAACTTCAGAGCCTTTGAAAAAGTGTGTTTACATGAAACGCGTCAGGTGCTGTATGAACATTGGAGTGCTATGTGGTTTGTTATCCTCATGGACCTGCATTAAACAAAGTGTGGCAGATACTTACCTGTTTGGTGGCTTTCTACATCTTGCAGGCAACGTTTGTTGGATATTTTGCGGCTTGCCTGTGCCGTGTGGAAAGCTCCGGTGTTTTCAGTAACACCCTAGCATCGACATGAATCACCGTCACTGTGTATGGGACAGGGAGCTTGTTTCTGCAGATACTACTAGCCAGAGAAGATTGCTTCCACGCATCAGCCAACCCACAGGGGTTTAATATATTTTATTGTGACACAGCAGTGTTGAGCTCACTGAAGCGAGAGCCAAGACTATGATATCCAGAAGGCCACTGGGTTGGCCACGCCCACTGGGGCAGGACTGTGTTTTCCAACAAGTAGTGTGAAGAAATGCAACAGGTGTGTTTTAACTTCAGAGCCTTTGAAAAAGTGTGTTACACGAAACGTGTCAGGCGCTGTATGAACATTGGAGTGCTATATGGTTTGTTATCCTCATCGACCTGCATTAAACAAAGTGTGGCAGATACTTACCTGTTTGGCGGCTTTCTACATCTTTGCGGGCAACGTTTGTTGGATATTTTGCGGCTTTCCTGAGCCGCGTGGAAAGCCCTGGTGTTTTCAGTAACACCCTAGCAGCGACGTGAATCACCGTCGCTGTGTATGGGAAAGGGAGCTGGTTTATGCAGATACTACGAGCCAGAGAAGATTCCTTCCACGCATCACCCAACCCACAGGGGTTTAATATATTTTATTGTGACACAGCAGTGTTGAGCTCACTGAAGCGAGAGCCAAGACTACGATCTCCAGTAGGCCACGGGGTTGGCCACGCCAACTGGGGCAGGACTGTGTTTTCCAATAAGTAGCGTGAAGAAATGCAACAGCTATTTTTTAACTTCAGAGCCTTTGAAAAAGTGTGTTTACACGAACCGCGTCAGGCGCTGTATGAACATTGGAGTGCTATGTGGTTTGTTATCCTCATGGACCTGCATTAAACAAAGTGTGGCAGATACCTGTTTGGCGGCTTTCTACATCTTTGCAGGCAACGTTTGTTGGATATTTTGCAGCTTCCTTGAGCCGCATGGAAAGCCCCGGTGTTTTCAGTAACACCCTAGCAGCGACGTGAATCACCGTCGCTGTGTATGGGACAGGGAGCTGGTTTATGCAGATACTACAAGCCAGAGAAGATTCCTTCCACGCATCAGCCAACCCACAGGGGTTTAATATATTTTATTGTGACACAGCAGTGTTGAGCTCACTGAAGTGAGAGCCAAGCCTACGATATCCAGTAGGCCACGGGGTTGGCCACGCCCACTGGGGCAGGACTGTGTTTTCCAACAAGTAGCGTGAAGAAATGCAACAGCTGTGTTTTAACTTCAGAGCCTTTGAAAAAGTGTGTTTACACGAAACGCGTCAGGCGCTGTATGAACATTGGAGTGCTATGTGGTTTGTTATCCTCATGGGCCTGCATTAAACAAAGTGTGGCAGATACTTACCTGTTTGGCGGCTTTCTACATCTTTGCAGGCAACGTTTGTTGGATATTTTGCGGCTTGCCTGTGCCGTGTGGAAAGCTCCGGTGTTTTCAGTAACACCCTAGCATCGACATGAATCACCGTCACTGTGTATGGGACAGGGAGCTTGTTTCTGCAGATACTACGAGCCAGAGAAGATTCCTTCCACGCATCACCCAACCCACAGGGGTTTAATATATTTTATTGTGACACAGCAGTGTTGAGCTCACTGAAGCGAGAGCCAAGACTACGATATCCAGTAGGCCACCGGGGTGGCCACGCCCACTGGGGCAGGACTGTGTTTTCCAATAAGTAGCGTGAAGAAATGCGACAGCTGTTTTTTAACTTCAGAGCCTTTGAAAAAGTGTGTTTACATGAAGCGCGTCAGGTGCTGTTTGAACATTGGAGTGCTATGTGGTTTGTTATCCTCATGGACCTGCATTAAACAAAGTGTGGCAGATACTTACCTGTTTGGCGTCTTTCTACAATTTTGCAGGCAACGTTTGTTGGATATTTTGCGGCTTGCCTGAGCCGCGTGGAAAGCTCCAGTGTTTTCAGTAACACCCTAGCAGCGACATGAATCACTGTCACTGTGTATGGGACAGGGAGCTTGTTTATGCAGATACCACGAGCCAGAGAAGATTCCTTCCACGCATCTCCCAACCCACAGGGGTTTAATATATTTTATTGTGACACAGCAGTGTTGAGCTCACTGAAGCGAGAGCCAAGCCTACGATATCCAGTAGGCCACAGGGTTGGCCACGCCCACTGGGGCAGGACTGTGTTTTCCAACAAGTAGCGTGAAGAAATGCAACAGGTGTGTTTTAACTTCAGAACCTTTGAAAAAGTGTGTTACACGAAACGCGTCAGGCGCTGTATGAACATTGGAGTGCTATGTGGTTTGTTATCCTCATGGACCTGCATTAAACAAAGTGTGGCAGATACCTGTTTGGCGGCTTTCTACATCTTTGCAGGCAAAGTTTGTTGTATATTTTGCGGCTTGCTTGAGCTGCATGGAAAGCCCCAGTGTTTTCAGTAACACCCTAGCAGCGACGTGAATCACCGTCGCTGTGTATGGAACAGGGAGCTGGTTTATGCAGATACTACAAGCCAGAGAAGATTCCTTCCACGCATCACCCAACCCACAGGGGTTTAATATATTTTATTGTGACACAGCAGTGTTGAGCTCACTGAAGTGAGAGCCAAGCCTACGATATCCAGTAGGCCACGGGGTTGGCCACGCCCACTGGGGCAGGACTGTGTTTTCCAACAAGTAGCGTGAAGAAATGCAACAGCTGTGTTTTAACTTCAGAGCCTTTGAAAAAGTGTGTTTACACGAAACGCGTCAGGCGCTGTATGAACATTGGAGTGCTATGTGGTTTGTTATCCTCATGGGCCTGCATTAAACAAAGTGTGGCAGATACTTACCTGTTTGGCGGCTTTCTACATCTTTGCAGGCAACGTTTGTTGGATATTTTGCGGCTTGCCTGAGCCGCGTGGAAAGCTCCGGTGTTTTCAGTAACACCCTAGCAGCGGCATGAATCACCGTCACTGTGTATGGGACAGGGAGCTTGTTTATGCAGATACCACGAGCCAGAGAAGATTCCTTCCACGCATCTCCCAACCCACAGGGGTTTAATATATTTTATTGTGACACAGCAGTGTTGAGCTCACTGAAGCCAGAGCCAAGCCTACGATATCCAGTAGGCCACGGGGTTGGCCACGCCCACTGGGGCAGGACTGTGTTTTCCAACAAGTAGCGTGAAGAAATGCAACAGGTGTGTTTTAACTTCAGAACCTTTGAAAAAGTGTGTTACACGAAACGCGTCAGGCGCTGTATGAACATTGGAGTGCTATGTGGTTTGTTATCCTCATGGACCTGCATTAAACAAAGTGTGGCAGATACCTGTTTGGCGGCTTTCTACATCTTTGCAGGCAAAGTTTGTTGGATATTTTGCGGCTTGCTTGAGCCGCATGGAAAGCCCCGGTGTTTTCAGTAACACCCTAGCAGCGACGTGAATCACCGTCGCTGTGTATGGGACAGGGAGCTGGTTTATGCAGATACTACAAGCCAGAGAAGATTCCTTCCACGCATCACCCAACCCACAGGGGTTTAATATATTTTATTGTGACACAGCAGTGTTGAGCTCACTGAAGTGAGAGCCAAGCCTACGATATCCAGTAGGCCACGGGGTTGGCCACGCCCACTGGGGCAGGACTGTGTTTTCCAACAAGTAGCGTGAAGAAATGCAACAGCTGTGTTTTAACTTCAGAGCCTTTGAAAAAGTGTGTTTACACGAAACGCGTCAGGCGCTGTATGAACATTGGAGTGCTATATGGTTTGTTATCCTCATGGGCCTGCATTAAACAAAGTGAGGCAGATACTTACCTGTTTGGCGGCTTTCTACATCTTTGCAGGCAACGTTTGTTGGATATTTTGCGGCTTGCCTGTGCCGTGTGGAAAGCTCCGGTGTTTTCAGTAACACCCTAGCATCGACATGAATCACCGTCGCTGTGTATGGGACAGGGACCTTGTTTCTGCAGATACTACGAGCCAGAGAAGATTCCTTCCACGCATCACCCAACCCACAGGGGCTTAATATATTTTATTGTGACACAGCAGTGTTGAGCTCACTGAAGCGAGAGCCAAGACTACGATATCCAGTAGGCCACGGGGTTGGCCACGCCCACTGGGGCAGGACTGTGTTTTCCAATAAGTAGCGTGAAGAAATGCAACAGCTGTTTTTTTAACTTCAGAGCCTTTGAAAAAGTGTGTTTACATGAAACGTGTCAGGTGCTGTTTGAACATTGGAGTGCTATGTGGTTGGTTATCCTCATGGACCTGCATTAAACAAAGTGTGGCAGATACTTACTTGTTTGGCGGCTTGCTACAATTTTGCAGGCAACGTTTGTTGGATATTTTGAGGCTTGCCTGAGCCGCGTGGAAAGCTCCGGTGTTTTCAGTAACACCCTAGCAGCGACATGAATCACCTTCACTGTGTATGGGACAGGGAGCTTGTTTATGCAGATACCACGAGCCAGAGAAAATTCCTTCCACGCATCTCCCAACCCACAGGGGTTTAATATATTTTATTGTGACACAGCAGTGTTGAGCTCACTGAAGCGAGAGCCAAGACTACGATATCCAGAAGGACACGGGGTTGGCCACGCCCACTGGGGCAGGACTGTGTTTTCCAACAAGTAGCGTGAAGAAATGCAACAGGTGTGTTTTAACTTCAGAACCTTTGAAAAAGTGTGTTACACGAAACGCGTCAGGCGCTGTATGAACATTGGAGTGCTATGTGGTTTGTTATCCTCATGGACCTGCATTAAACAAAGTGTGGCAGATACCTGTTTGGCGGCTTTCTACATCTTTGCAGGCAACGTTTGTTGGATATTTTGCGGCTTGCTTGAGCCGCATGGAAAGCCCCGGTGTTTTCAGTAACACCCTAGCAGCGACGTGAATCACCGTCGCTGTGTATGGGACAGGGAGCTGGTTTATGCAGATACTACGAGCCAGAGAAGATTCCTTCCACGCATCACCCAACCCATAGGGGTTTAACATATTTTATTGTGACACAGCAGTGTTGAGCTCACTCAAGCGAGAGCCAAGACTACGATATCCAGTAAGCCACGGGGTTGGCCACGCCCACTGGGGCAGGACTGTGTTTTCCAGCAAGTAGCGTGAAGAAATGCAACAGCTGTGTTTTAACTTCAGAGCCTTTGAAAAAGTGTGTTTACACGAAACGCGTCAGGCGCTGTATGAACATTTGAGTGCTATGTGGTTTGTTATCCTCATGGACCTGCATTAAACAAAGTGTGGCAGATACTTACCTGTTTGGCGGCTTTCTACATCTTTGCAGGCAACGTTTGTTGGATATTTTGCGGCTTGCCTGAGCCGCGTGGAAAGCTCCGGTGTTTTCAGTCACACCCTAGCAGCGACATGAATCACCGTTGCTGTGTATGGGACAGGGAGCTTGTTTATGCAGATACTACGAGCCAGAGAAGATTCCTTCCACGCATCACCCAACCCACAGGGGTTTAATATATTTTATTGTGACACAGCAGTGTTGAGCTCACTGAAGCGAGAGCCAAGACTACGATATCCAGAAGGCCATGGGGTTGGCCACGCCCACTGGGGCAGGACTGTGTTTTCCAACAAGTAGCGTGAAGAAATGCAACAGGTGTGTTTTAACTTCAGAGCCTTTGAAAAAGTGTGTTGCACGAAACTCATCAGGCGCTGTATGAACATTGGAGTGCTATGTGGTTTGTTATCCTCATCGACATGCATTAAACAAAGTGTGGCAGATACTTACCTGTTTGGCGGCTTTCTACATCTTTGCAGGCAACGTTTGTTGGATATTTTGCGGCTTGCCTGAGCCGTGTGGAAAGCTCCGGTGTTTTCAGTAACACCCTAGCAGCGACATGAATCACCGTCGCTGTGTATGGGACAGGGAGCTTGTTTCTGCAGATACTACGAGCCAGAGAAGATTCCTTCCACGCATCACCCAACCCACAGGGGTTTAATATATTTCATTGTGACACAGCAGTGTTGAGCTCACTGAAGCGAAAGCCAAGCCTACGATATCCAGTAGGCCACGGGGTTGGCCACGCCCACTGGGGCAGGACTGTGTTTTCCAACAAGTAGCGTGAAGACATGCAACAGGTGTGTTTTAACTTCAGAGCCTTTGAAAAAGTGTGTTACACAAAACGCGTCAGGCACTGTATGAACATTGGAGTGCTATGTGGTTTGTTATCCTCATCGACCTGCATTAAACAAAGTGTGGCAGATACCTGTTTGGCGGCTTTCTACATCTTTGCAGGCAATGTTTTTGGATATTTTGCGGCTTGCCTGAGCCGTGTGGAAAGCTCCGGTGTTTTCAGTAACACCCTAGCAGCGACGTAATCACCGTCGCTGTGTATGGGACAGGTAGCTGGTTTATGCAGATACTACGAGCCAGAGAACATTTCTTCCACGCATCACCCAACCCACAGGGGTTTAATATATTTTATTGTGACACAGCAGTGTTGAGCTCACTGTTGCGAGAGCCAAGACTACGATATCCAGAAGGCCTTGGGGTTGGCCACGCCCACTGGGCAAGGACTGTGTTTTCCAACAAGTAGCGTGAAGAAATGCAACAGGTGTGTTTTAACTTCAGAGCCTTTGAAAAAGTGTGTTACACGAAACGCGTCAGGCGCTGTATGAACATTGGAGTGCTATGTGGTTTGTTATCCTCATGGACCTGCATTAAACAAAGTGTGGCAGATACTTACCTGTTTGGCGGCTTTCTACATCTTTTCAGGCAATGTTTGTTGAATATTTTGCGGCTTTCCTGAGCCGCATGGAAAGCCCCGGTGTTTTCAGTAACACCCTAGCAGCGACGTGAATCACCGTCGCTGTGTATGGGACAGGGAGCTGGTTTATGCAGATACTACAAGCCAGAGAAGATTCCTTCCACGCATCACCCAACCCACAGGGGTTTAATATATTTTATTGTGACACAGCAGTGTTGAGCTCACTGAAGTGAGAGCCAAGCCTACGATATCCAGTAGGCCACGGGGTTGGCCACGCCCACTGGGGCAGGACTGTGTTTTCCAACAAGTAGCGTGAAGAAATGCAACAGCTGTGTTTTAACTTCAGAGCCTTTGAAAAAGTGTGTTTACACGAAACGCGTCAGGCGCTGTATGAACATTGGAGTGCTATGTGGTTTGTTATCCTCATGGGCCTGCATTAAACAAAGTGTGGCAGATACTTACCTGTTTGGCGGCTTTCTACATCTTTGCAGGCAACGTTTGTTGGATATTTTGCGGCTTGCCTGTGCCGTGTTGAAAGCTCCGGTGTTTTCAGTAACACCCTAGCATCGAAATGAATCACCGTCGCTGTGTGTGGGACAGGGAGCTTGTTTCTGCAGATACTAAGAGCCAGAGAAGATTCCTTCCACGCATCACCCAACCCACAGGGGTTTAATATATTTTATTGTGACACAGCAGTGTTGAGCTCACTGAAGCGAGAGCCAAGACTACGATATCCAGTAGGCCACGGGGTTGGCCACGCCCACTGGGGCAGGACTGTGTTTTCCAATAAGTAGCGTGAAGAAATGCAGCAGCTGTTTTTTAACTTCAGACCTTTTGAAAAAGTGTGTTTACATGAAACGCGTCAGGCGCTGTTTGAACATTGGAGTGCTATGTGGTTTGTTATCCTCATGGACCTGCATTAAACAAAATGTGGCAGATACTTACCTGTTTGGCGGCTTTCTACATCTTTGCAGGCAACGTTTGTTGGATATTTTGCGGCTTGCTTGAGCCGCATGGAAAGCCCCGGTGTTTTCAGTAACACCCTAGCAGCGACGTAATCACCGTCGCTGTGTATGGGACAGGTAGCCGGTTTATGCAGATACTACGAGCCAGAGTAGATTTCTTCCACGCATCACCCAACCCACAGGGGTTTAATATATTTTATTGTGACACAGCAGTGTTGAGCTCACTGTTGCGATAGCCAAGACTACGATATCCAGAAGGCCTTGGGGTAGGCCACGCCCACTGGGGCAGGACTGTGTTTTCCAACAAGTAGCGTGAAGAAATGCAACAGGTGTGTTTTAACTTCAGAGCCTTTGAAAAAGTGTGTTACACGAAACGCGTCATGCGCTGTATGAACATTGGAGTGCTATGTGGTTTGTTATCCTCATGGACCTGCATTAAACAAAGTGTGGCAGATACTTACCTGTTTGGCGGCTTTCTACATCTTTTCAGGCAATGTTTGTTGGATATTTTGCGGCTTTCCTGAGCCGCGTGGAAAGCCCCGGTGTTTTCAGTAACACCCTAGCAGCGACGTGAATCACCGTTGCTGTGTATGGGACAGGGAGCTGGTTTATGCAGATACTACGAGCCAGACAAGATTCCTTCCATGCATCACCCAACCCACAGGGGTTTAATATATTTTATTGTGACACAGCAGTGTTGAGCTCACTGAAGCGAGAGCCAAGACTACGATATCCAGTAGGCCACGGGGTGGGCCACGCCCACTGGGGCAGGACTGTGTTTTTCAACAAGTAGCGTGAAGAAATGCTACAGCTGTGTTTTAACTTCAGAGCCTTTGAAAAAGTGTGTTTACACGAAACGCGTCTGCGCTGTACGGACATTGGAGTGCTATGTGGTTTGTTATCCTCAGGGACCTGCATTAAACAAAGTGTGGCAGATACTTACCTGTTTGGTGGCTTTCTACATCTGTGCAGGCAATGTTTATTGGATATTTTGCGGCTTGCCTGAGCCGCGTGGAAAGCCCCGGTGTTTTCAGTAACACCCTAGCAGCGACGTGAATCACTGTCGCTGTGCATGGGACAGGGAGCTGGTTTATGCAGATACTACGAGCCAGAGAAGATTCCTTCCACGCATCACCCAAACCACAGGAGTTTAATATATTTTACTGTGACACAGCAGTGTTATGCTCACTGAAGCGAGAGCCAAGACTACGATATCCAGTAGGCCACGGGGTTGGCCACGCCCACTGGGGCAGGACTGTGTTTTCCAACAAGCAGCGTGAAGAAATGCAACAGCTGTGTTTTAACTTCAGAGCCTTTGAAAAAGTGTGTTTATACGAAATGCGTCAGCCGCTGTTTGAACATTGGAGTGCTATGTGGTTTGTTATCCTCACAGACCTGCATTAAACAAAGTTTGGCAGATTCTTACCTGTTTGGCGGCTTTCTACATCTTTGCAGGCAACGTTTGTTGGATATTTTGCGGCTTGCCTGAGCCACGTGGAAAGCTCCGGTGTTTTCAGTAACACCCTAGCAGCGACATGAATCACCGTCGCTGTGTATGGGACAGGGAGCTTGTTTATGCAGATAATACGAGCCAGAGAAGATTCCTTCCACCCATCACCCAACCCACAGGGGTTTAATATATTTTATTGTGACACAGCAGTGTTGAGCTCACTGAAGCAAGAGCCAAGACTACGATATACAGAAGGCCACGGGGTTGGCCACGCCCACTGGGGCAGGACTGTTTTTTCCAACAAGTAGCGTGAAGAAATGCAACAGGTGTGTTTTAACTTCAGAGCCTTTGAAAAAGTGTGTTACACGAAATGCGTCAGTCGCTGTATGAACATTGGAGTGCTATGTGGTTTGTTATCCTCATGGCCCTGCATTAAACAAAGTGTGGCAGATACCTGTTTGGCGGCTTTCTACATCTTTGCAGGCAATGTTTGTTTGATATTTTGCGGCTTGCCTGAGCTGCATGGAAAGCCCCGGTGTTTTCAGTAACACCCTAGCAGCGACGTGAATCACCATCGTTGTGTATGGGACAGGGAGCTGGTTTATGCAGATACTACGAGCCAGAGAAGATTCCTTCCACGCATCACCCAACCCACAGGGCTTTAATTTATTTTATTGTGACACAGCAGTGTTGAGCTCACTGAAGCGAGAGCCAAGACTACGATATTCAGTAGGCCACGGGGTTGGCCACGCCCACTGTTGCAGGACTGTGTTTTCCAACAAGTAGCGTGAAGAAAGGCAACAGCTGTGTTTTAACTTCAGGGCCTTTGAAAAAGTGTGTTTACACAAAACGCGTCAGGCGCTGTATGAACATTGGAGTGCAATGTGGTTTGTTATCCTCATGGACCTGCATTAAACAACGTGTGGCAGATACTTACCTGTTTGGCGGCTTTCTACATCTTTGCAGGCAACGTTTATTGGATATTTTGCGGCTTGCCTGAGCCGCGTGGAAAGCTCCGGTGCTTTCAGTAAAACCCTAGCAGCGACATGAATCACCGTCGCTGTGTATGGGACAGGGAGCTTGTTTATGGAGATACTACGAGCCAGAGAAGATTCCTTCCATGCATCACCCAACCCACATGGGTTTAATATATTTTATTGTGACACAGCAGTGTTGAGCTCACTGAAGCGAGAGCCAAGACTACGATATCCAGAAGGCCACGGGGTTGGCCACGCCCACTGGGGCAGGACTGTGTTTTCCAACAAGTAGCGTGAAGAAATGCAACAGGTGAGTTTTAACTTCAGAGCGTTTGAAAAAGTGTGTTACACTAAACGCGTCAGGCGCTGTATGAACATTGGAGTGCCATGGGGTTTGTTATCCTCATGGACCTCCATTAAACAAAGTGTGGCAGATACCTGTTTGGCGGCTTTCTACATCTTTGCAGGCAACGTTTGTTGGATATTTTGCGGCTTGCCTGAGCCGCGTGGAAAGCCCTGTTGTTTTCAGTAACAGCCGAGCAGCGACGTGAATCACCGTCGCTGTGTATGGGACAGGGAGCTGGTTTATGCAGATACTATGAGCCAGAGAAGATTACTTCCACGCATCACCCAACCCACAGGAGTTTAATATATTTTACCGTGACACAGCAGTGTTGAGCTCACTGAAGCGAGAGCCAAGACTACGATATCCAGTAGGCCACGGGGTTGGCCACGCCCACTGGGGCAGGACTGTGTTTTCCAACAAGTAGCGTGAAGAAATGCAACAGGTGTGTTTCAACTTCAGAGCCTTTGAAAAAGTGTGTTACACGAAACGCGTCAGGCGCTGTATGAACATTTGAGTGGTATGTGGTTTGTTATCCTCATGGACCTGCATTAAACAAAGTGTGGCAGATACCTGTTTGGCGGCTTTCTACATCTTTGCAGGCAACGTTTGTTGGATATTTTGCGGCTTGCCTGAGCCGCTTGGAAAGCTCCGGTGTTTTCAGTAACACCCTAGCAGCGACATGAATCACCATCGCTGTGTATGGGACAGGGAGCTTGTTTATGCAGATACTACGAGCCAGAGAAGATTCCTTGCACGCATCACCCAACCCACAGGGGTTTAATATATTTTATTGTGACACAGCAGTGTTGAGCTCACTGAAGCGAGAGCCAAGACTACGATATCCAAAAGGCCACAGGGTTGGCCATGCCCACTGGGGCAGGACTGTGTTTTCCAACAAGTAGCGTGAAGAAATGCAACAGGTGTGTTTTAACTTCAGAGCCTTTGAAAAAGTGTGTTTACATGAAACGCGTCAGGCGCTGTATGAACATTGGAGTGCTATGTGGTTTGTTATCCTCATGGACCTGCATTAAACAAAGTGTGGCAGATACTTACCTGTTTGGTGGCTTTCTACATCTTGCAGGCAACGTTTGTTGGATATTTTGCGGCTTGCCTGTGCCGTGTGGAAAGCTCCGGTGTTTTCAGTAACACCCTAGCATCGACATGAATCACCGTCACTGTGTATGGGACAGGGAGCTTGTTTCTGCAGATACTACTAGCCAGAGAAGATTGCTTCCACGCATCAGCCAACCCACAGGGGTTTAATATATTTTATTGTGACACAGCAGTGTTGAGCTCACTGAAGCGAGAGCCAAGACTATGATATCCAGAAGGCCACTGGGTTGGCCACGCCCACTGGGGCAGGACTGTGTTTTCCAACAAGTAGTGTGAAGAAATGCAACAGGTGTGTTTTAACTTCAGAGCCTTTGAAAAAGTGTGTTACACGAAACGTGTCAGGCGCTGTATGAACATTGGAGTGCTATATGGTTTGTTATCCTCATCGACCTGCATTAAACAAAGTGTGGCAGATACTTACCTGTTTGGCGGCTTTCTACATCTTTGCAGGCAACGTTTGTTGGATATTTTGCGGCTTTCCTGAGCCGCGTGGAAAGCCCTGGTGTTTTCAGTAACACCCTAGCAGCGACGTGAATCACCGTCGCTGTGTATGGGAAAGGGAGCTGGTTTATGCAGATACTACGAGCCAGAGAAGATTCCTTCCACGCATCACCCAACCCACAGGGGTTTAATATATTTTATTGTGACACAGCAGTGTTGAGCTCACTGAAGCGAGAGCCAAGACTACGATCTCCAGTAGGCCACGGGGTTGGCCACGCCCACTGGGGCAGGACTGTGTTTTCCAATAAGTAGCGTGAAGAAATGCAACAGCTATTTTTTAACTTCAGAGCCTTTGAAAAAGTGTGTTTACACGAACCGCGTCAGGCGCTGTATGAACATTGGAGTGCTATGTGGTTTGTTATCCTCATGGACCTGCATTAAACAAAGTGTGGCAGATACCTGTTTGGCGGCTTTCTACATCTTTGCAGGCAACGTTTGTTGGATATTTTGCAGCTTCCTTGAGCCGCATGGAAAGCCCCGGTGTTTTCAGTAACACCCTAGCAGCGACGTGAATCACCGTCGCTGTGTATGGGACAGGGAGCTGGTTTATGCAGATACTACAAGCCAGAGAAGATTCCTTCCACGCATCACCCAACCCACAGGGGTTTAATATATTTTATTGTGACACAGCAGTGTTGAGCTCACTGAAGTGAGAGCCAAGCCTACGATATCCAGTAGGCCACGGGGTTGGCCACGCCCACTGGGGCAGGACTGTGTTTTCCAACAAGTAGCGTGAAGAAATGCAACAGCTGTGTTTTAACTTCAGAGCCTTTGAAAAAGTGTGTTTACACGAAACGCGTCAGGCGCTGTATGAACATTGGAGTGCTATGTGGTTTGTTATCCTCATGGGCCTGCATTAAACAAAGTGTGGCAGATACTTACCTGTTTGGCGGCTTTCTACATCTTTGCGGGCAACGTTTGTTGGATATTTTGCGGCTTGCCTGTGCCGTGTGGAAAGCTCCGGTGTTTTCAGTAACACCCTAGCATCGACATGAATAACCGTCACTGTGTATGGGACAGGGAGCTTGTTTCTGCAGATACTACGAGCCAGAGAAGATTCCTTCCACGCATCACCCAACCCACAGGGGTTTAATATATTTTATTGTGACACAGCAGTGTTGAGCTCACTGAAGCGAGAGCCAAGACTACGATATCCAGTAGGCCACCGGGGTGGCCACGCCCACTGGGGCAGGACTGTGTTTTCCAATAAGTAACGTGAAGAAATGCGACAGCTGTTTTTTAACTTCAGATCCTTTGAAAAAGTGTGTTTACATGAAGCGCGTCAGGTGCTGTTTGAACATTGGAGTGCTATGTGGTTTGTTATCCTCATGGACCTGCATTAAACAAAGTGTGGCAGATACTTACCTGTTTGGCGTCTTTCTACAATTTTGCAGGCAACGTTTGTTGGATATTTTGCGGCTTGCCTGAGCCGCGTGGAAAGCTCCGGTGTTTTCAGTAACACCCTAGCAGCGACATGAATCACCGTCACTGTGTATGGGACAGGGAGCTTGTTTATGCAGATACCACGAGCCAGAGAAGATTCCTTCCACGCATCTCCCAACCCACAGGGGTTTAATATATTTTATTGTGACACAGCAGTGTTGAGCTCACTGAAGCGAGAGCCAAGCCTACGATATCCAGTAGGCCACGGGGTTGGCCATGCCCACTGGGGCAGGACTGTGTTTTCCAACAAGTAGAGTGAAGAAATGCAACAGGTGTGTTTTAACTTCAGAACCTTTGAAAAAGTGTGTTACACGAAACGCGTCAGGCGCTGTATGAACATTGGAGTGCTATGTGGTTTGTTATCCTCATGGACCTGCATTAAACAAAGTGTGGCAGATACCTGTTTGGCGGCTTTCTACATCTTTGCAGGCAAAGTTTGTTGGATATTTTGCGGCTTGCTTGAGCCGCATGGAAAGCCCCGGTGTTTTCAGTAACACCCTAGCAGCGACGTGAATCACCGTCGCTGTGTATGGAACAGGGAGCTGGTTTATGCAGATACTACAAGCCAGAGAAGATTCCTTCCACGCATCACCCAACCCACAGGGGTTTAATATATTTTATTGTGACACAGCAGTGTTGAGCTCACTGAAGTGAGAGCCAAGCCTACGATATCCAGTAGGCCACGGGGTTGGCCACGCCCACTGGGGCAGGACTGTGTTTTCCAACAAGTAGCGTGAAGAAATGCAACAGCTGTGTTTTAACTTCAGAGCCTTTGAAAAAGTGTGTTTACACGAAACGCGTCAGGCGCTGTATGAACATTGGAGTGCTATGTGGTTTGTTATCCTCATGGGCCTGCATTAAACAAAGTGTGGCAGATACTTACCTGTTTGGCGGCTTTCTACATCTTTGCAGGCAACGTTTGTTGGATATTTTGCGGCTTGCCTGAGCCGCGTGGAAAGCTCCGGTGTTTTCAGTAACACCCTAGCAGCGGCATGAATCACCGTAACTGTGTATGGGACAGGGAGCTTGTTTATGCAGATACCACGAGCCAGAGAAGATTCCTTCCACGCATCTCCCAACCCACAGGGGTTTAATATATTTTATTGTGACACAGCAGTGTTGAGTTTACTGAAGCGAGAGCCAAGCCTACGATATCCAGTAGGCCACGGGGTTGGCCACGCCCACTGGGGCAGGACTGTGCTTTCCAACAAGTAGCGTGAAGAAATGCAACAGGTGTGTTTTAACTTCAGAACCTTTGAAAAAGTGTGGTACACGAAACGCGTCAGGCGCTGTATGAACATTGGAGTGCTATGTGGTTTGTTATCCTCATGGACCTGCATTAAACAAAGTGTGGCAGATACCTGTTTGGCGGCTTTCTACATCTTTGCAGGCAAAGTTTGTTGGATATTTTGCGGCTTGCTTGAGCCGCATGGAAAGCCCCGGTGTTTTCAGTAACACCCTAGCAGCGACGTGAATCACCGTCGCTGTGTATGGGACAGGGAGCTGGTTTATGCAGATACTACAAGCCAGAGAAGATTCCTTCCACGCATCACCCAACCCACAGGGGTTTAATATATTTTATTGTGACACAGCAGTGTTGAGCTCACTGAAGTGAGAGCCAAGCCTACGATATCCAGTAGGCCACGGGGTTGGCCACGCCCACTGGGGCAGGACTGTGTTTTCCAACAAGTAGCGTGAAGAAATGCAACAGCTGTGTTTTAACTTCAGAGCCTTTGAAAAAGTGTGTTTACACGAAACGCGTCAGGCGCTGTATGAACATTGGAGTGCTATATGGTTTGTTATCCTCATGGGCCTGCATTAAACAAAGTGAGGCAGATACTTACCTGTTTGGCGGCTTTCTACATCTTTGCAGGCAACGTTTGTTGGATATTTTGCGGCTTGCCTGTGCCGTGTGGAAAGCTCCGGTGTTTTCAGTAACACCCTAGCATCGACATGAATCACCGTCGCTGTGTATGGGACAGGGAGCTTGTTTCTGCAGATACTACGAGCCAGAGAAGATTCCTTCCACGCATCACCCAACCCACAGGGGCTTAATATATTTTATTGTGACACAGCAGTGTTGAGCTCACTGAAGCGAGAGCCAAGACTACTATATCCAGTAGGCCACGGGGTTGGCCACGCCCACTGGGGCAGGACTGTGTTTTCCAATAAGTAGCGTGAAGAAATGCAACAGCTGTTTTTTTAACTTCAGAGCCTTTGAAAAAGTGTGTTTACATGAAACGCGTCAGGTGCTGTTTGAACATTGGAGTACTATGTGGTTGGTTATCCTCATGGACCTGCATTAAACAAAGTGTGGCAGATACTTACTTGTTTGGCGGCTTGCTACAATTTTGCAGGCAACGTTTGTTGGATATTTTGCGGCTTGCCTGAGCCGCGTGGAAAGCTCCGGTGTTTTCAGTAACACCCTAGCAGCGACATGAATCACCTTCACTGTGTATGGGACAGGGAGCTTGTTTATGCAGATACCACGAGCCAGAGAAGATTCCTTCCACGCATCTCCCAACCCACAGGGGTTTAATATATTTTATTGTGACACAGCAGTGTTGAGCTCACTGAAGCGAGAGCCAAGACTACGATATCCAGAAGGACACGGGGTTGGCCACGCCCACTGGGGCAGGACTGTGTTTTCCAACAAGTAGCGTGAAGAAATGCAACAGGTGTGTTTTAACTTCAGAACCTTTGAAAAAGTGTGTTACACGAAACGCGTCAGGCGCTGTATGAACATTGGAGTGCTATGTGGTTTGTTATCCTCATGGACCTGCATTAAACAAAGTGTGGCAGATACCTGTTTGGCGGCTTTCTACATCTTTGCAGGCAACGTTTGTTGGATATTTTGCGGCTTGCTTGAGCCGCATGGAAAGCCCCGGTGTTTTCAGTAACACCCTAGCAGCGACGTGAATCACCGTCGCTGTGTATGGGACAGGGAGCTGGTTTATTCAGATACTACGAGCCAGAGAAGATTCCTTCCACGCATCACCCAACCCATAGGGGTTTAACATATTTTATTGTGACACAGCAGTGTTGAGCTCACTCAAGCGAGAGCCAAGACTACGATATCCAGTAAGCCACGGGGTTGGCCACGCCCACTGGGGCAGGACTGTGTTTTCCAGCAAGTAGCGTGAAGAAATGCAACAGCTGTGTTTTAACTTCAGAGCCTTTGAAAAAGTGTGTTTACACGAAACGCGTCAGGCGCTGTATGAACATTGGAGTGCTATGTGGTTTGTTATCCTCATGGGCCTGCATTAAACAAAGTGTGGCAGATACTTACCTGTTTGGCGGCTTTCTACATCTTTGCAGGCAACGTTTGTTGGATATTTTGCGGCTTGCCTGTGCCGTGTTGAAAGCTCCGGTGTTTTCAGTAACACCCTAGCATCGAAATGAATCACCGTCGCTGTGTGTGGGACAGGGAGCTTGTTTCTGCAGATACTAAGAGCCAGAGAAGATTCCTTCCACGCATCACCCAACCCACAGGGGTTTAATATATTTTATTGTGACACAGCAGTGTTGAGCTCACTGAAGCGAGAGCCAAGACTACGATATCCAGTAGGCCACGGGGTTGGCCACGCCCACTGGGGCAGGACTGTGTTTTCCAATAAGTAGCGTGAAGAAATGCAACAGCTGTTTTTTAACTTCAGACCTTTTGAAAAAGTGTGTTTACATGAAACGCGTCAGGCGCTGTTTGAACATTGGAGTGCTATGTGGTTTGTTATCCTCATGGACCTGCATTAAACAAAATGTGGCAGATACTTACCTGTTTGGCGGCTTTCTACATCTTTGCAGGCAACGTTTGTTGGATATTTTGCGGCTTGCTTGAGCCGCATGGAAAGCCCCGGTGTTTTCAGTAACACCCTAGCAGCGACGTAATCACCGTCGCTGTGTATGGGACAGGTAGCCGGTTTATGCAGATACTACGAGCCAGAGTAGATTTCTTCCACGCATCACCCAACCCACAGGGGTTTAATATATTTTATTGTGACACAGCAGTGTTGAGCTCACTGTTGCGATAGCCAAGACTACGATATCCAGAAGGCCTTGGGGTAGGCCACGCCCACTGGGGCAGGACTGTGTTTTCCAACAAGTAGCGTGAAGAAATGCAACAGGTGTGTTTTAACTTCAGAGCCTTTGAAAAAGTGTGTTACACGAAACGCGTCATGCGCTGTATGAACATTGGAGTGCTATGTGGTTTGTTATCCTCATGGACCTGCATTAAACAAAGTGTGGCAGATACTTACCTGTTTGGCGGCTTTCTACATCTTTTCAGGCAATGTTTGTTGGATATTTTGCGGCTTTCCTGAGCCGCGTGGAAAGCCCCGGTGTTTTCAGTAACACCCTAGCAGCGACGTGAATCACCGTTGCTGTGTATGGGACAGGGAGCTGGTTTATGCAGATACTACGAGCCAGACAAGATTCCTTCCATGCATCACCCAACCCACAGGGGTTTAATATATTTTATTGTGACACAGCAGTGTTGAGCTCACTGAAGCGAGAGCCAAGACTACGATATCCAGTAGGCCACGGGGTTGGCCAAGCCCACTGGGGCAGGACTGTGTTTTTCAACAAGTAGCGTGAAGAAATGCTACAGCTGTGTTTTAACTTCAGAGCCTTTGAAAAAGTGTGTTTACACGAAACGCGTCTGCGCTGTACGGACATTGGAGTGCTATGTGGTTTGTTATCCTCAGGGGCCTGCATTAAACAAAGTGTGGCAGATACTTACCTGTTTGGTGGCTTTCTACATCTGTGCAGGCAATGTTTATTGGATATTTTGCGGCTTGCCTGAGCCGCGTGGAAAGCCCCGGTGTTTTCAGTAACACCCTAGCAGCGACGTGAATCACTGTCGCTGTGCATGGGACAGGGAGCTGGTTTATGCAGATACTACGAGCCAGAGAAGATTCCTTCCACGCATCACCCAAACCACAGGAGTTTAATATATTTTACTGTGACATAGCAGTGTTATGCTCACTGAAGCGAGAGCCAAGACTACGATATCCAGTAGGCCACGGGGTTGGCCACGCCCACTGGGGCAGGACTGTGTTTTCCAACAAGCAGCGTGAAGAAATGCAACAGCTGTGTTTTAACTTCAGAGCCTTTGAAAAAGTGTGTTTATACGAAACGCGTCAGCCGCTGTTTGAACATTGGAGTGCTATGTGGTTTGTTATCCTCACAGACCTGCATTAAACAAAGTTTGGCAGATTCTTACCTGTTTGGCGGCTTTCTACATCTTTGCAGGCAACGTTTGTTGGATATTTTGCGGCTTGCCTGAGCCACGTGGAAAGCTCCGGTGTTTTCAGTAACACCCTAGCAGCGACATGAATCACCGTCGCTGTGTATGGGACAGGGAGCTTGTTTATGCAGATAATACGAGCCAGAGAAGATTCCTTCCACCCATCACCCAACCCACAGGGGTTTAATATATTTTATTGTGACACAGCAGTGTTGAGCTCACTGAAGCAAGAGCCAAGACTACGATATACAGAAGGCCACGGGGTTGGCCACGCCCACTGGGGCAGGACTGTTTTTTCCAACAAGTAGCGTGAAGAAATGCAACAGGTGTGTTTTAACTTCAGAGCCTTTGAAAAAGTGTGTTACACGAAATGCGTCAGTCGCTGTATGAACATTGGAGTGCTATGTGGTTTGTTATCCTCATGGCCCTGCATTAAACAAAGTGTGGCAGATACCTGTTTGGCGGCTTTCTACATCTTTGCAGGCAATGTTTGTTTGATATTTTGCGGCTTGCCTGAGCTGCATGGAAAGCCCCGGTGTTTTCAGTAACACCCTAGCAGCGACGTGAATCACCATCGTTGTGTATGGGACAGGGAGCTGGTTTATGCAGATACTACGAGCCAGAGAAGATTCCTTCCACGCATCACCCAACCCACAGGGCTTTAATTTATTTTATTGTGACACAGCAGTGTTGAGCTCACTGAAGCGAGAGCCAAGACTACGATATTCAGTAGGCCACGGGGTTGGCCACGCCCACTGTTGCAGGACTGTGTTTTCCAACAAGTAGCGTGAAGAAAGGCAACAGCTGTGTTTTAACTTCAGGGCCTTTGAAAAAGTGTGTTTACACAAAACGCGTCAGGCGCGTTATGAACATTGGAGTGCAATGTGGTTTGTTATCCTCATGGACCTGCATTAAACAACGTGTGGCAGATACTTACCTGTTTGGCGGCTTTCTACATCTTTGCAGGCAACGTTTATTGGATATTTTGCGGCTTGCCTGAGCCGCGTGGAAAGCTCCGGTGCTTTCAGTAAAACCCTAGCAGCGACATGATTCACCGTCGCTGTGTATGGGACAGGGAGCTTGTTTATGGAGATACTACGAGCCAGAGAAGATTCCTTCCATGCATCACCCAACCCACATGGGTTTAATATATTTTATTGTGACACAGCAGTGTTGAGCTCACTGAAGCGAGAGCCAAGACTACGATATCCAGAAGGCCACGGGGTTGGCCACGCCCACTGGGGCAGGACTGTGTTTTCCAACAAGTAGCGTGAAGAAATGCAACAGGTGAGTTTTAACTTCAGAGCGTTTGAAAAAGTGTGTTACACTAAACGCGTCAGGCGCTGTATGAACATTGGAGTGCCATGGGGTTTGTTATCCTCATGGACCTCCATTAAACAAAGTGTGGCAGATACCTGTTTGGCGGCTTTCTACATCTTTGCAGGCAACATTTGTTGGATATTTTGCGGCTTGCCTGAGCCGCGTGGAAAGCCCTGTTGTTTTCAGTAACACCCGAGCAGCGACGTGAATCACCGTCGCTGTGTATGGGACAGGGAGCTGGTTTATGCAGATACTATGAGCCAGAGAAGATTACTTCCACGCATCACCCAACCCACAGGAGTTTAATATATTTTACCGTGACACAGCAGTGTTGAGCTCACTGAAGCGAGAGCCAAGACTACGATATCCAGTAGGCCACGGGGTTGGCCACGCCCACTGGGGCAGGACTGTGTTTTCCAACAAGTAGCGTGAAGAAATGCAACAGGTGTGTTTCAACTTCAGAGCCTTTGAAAAAGTGTGTTACACGAAACGCGTCAGGCGCTGTATGAACATTTGAGTGGTATGTGGTTTGTTATCCTCATGGACCTGCATTAAACAAAGTGTGGCAGATACCTGTTTGGCGGCTTTCTACATCTTTGCAGGCAACGTTTGTTGGATATTTTGCGGCTTGCCTGAGCCGCTTGGAAAGCTCCGGTGTTTTCAGTAACACCCTAGCAGCGACATGAATCACCGTCGCTGTGTATGGGACAGGGAGCTTGTTTATGCAGATACTACGAGCCAGAGAAGATTCCTTGCACGCATCACCCAACCCACAGGGGTTTAATATATTTTATTGTGACACAGCAGTGTTGAGCTCACTGAAGCGAGAGCCAAGACTACGATATCCAAAAGGCCACGGGGTTGGCTATGCCCACTGGGGCAGGACTGTGTTTTCCAACAAGTAGCGTGAAGAAATGCAACAGGTGTGTTTTAACTTCAGAGCCTTTGAAAAAGTGTGTTTACATGAAACGCGTCAGGCGCTGTATGAACATTGGAGTGCTATGTGGTTTGTTATCCTCATGGACCTGCATTAAACAAAGTGTGGCAGATACTTACCTGTTTGGTGGCTTTCTACATCTTGCAGGCAACGTTTGTTGGATATTTTGCGGCTTGCCTGTGCCGTGTGGAAAGCTCCGGTGTTTTCAGTAACACCCTAGCATCGACATGAATCACCGTCACTGTGTATGGGACAGGGAGCTTGTTTCTGCAGATACTACTAGCCAGAGAAGATTGCTTCCACGCATCAGCCAACCCACAGGGGTTTAATATATTTTATTGTGACACAGCAGTGTTGAGCTCACTGAAGCGAGAGCCAAGACTATGATATCCAGAAGGCCACTGGGTTGGCCACGCCCACTGGGGCAGGACTGTGTTTTCCAACAAGTAGTGTGAAGAAATGCAACAGGTGTGTTTTAACTTCAGAGCCTTTGAAAAAGTGTGTTACACGAAACGTGTCAGGCGCTGTATGAACATTGGAGTGCTATATGGTTTGTTATCCTCATCGACCTGCATTAAACAAAGTGTGGCAGATACTTACCTGTTTGGCGGCTTTCTACATCTTTGCAGGCAACGTTTGTTGGATATTTTGCGGCTTTCCTGAGCCGCGTGGAAAGCCCTGGTGTTTTCAGTAACACCCTAGCAGCGACGTGAATCACCGTCGCTGTGTATGGGAAAGGGAGCTGGTTTATGCAGATACTACGAGCCAGAGAAGATTCCTTCCACGCATCACCCAACCCACAGGGGTTTAATATATTTTATTGTGACACAGCAGTGTTGAGCTCACTGAAGCGAGAGCCAAGACTACGATCTCCAGTAGGCCACGGGGTTGGCCACGCCCACTGGGGCAGGACTGTGTTTTCCAATAAGTAGCGTGAAGAAATGCAACAGCTATTTTTTAACTTCAGAGCCTTTGAAAAAGTGTGTTTACACGAACCGCGTCAGGCGCTGTATGAACATTGGAGTGCTATGTGGTTTGTTATCCTCATGGACCTGCATTAAACAAAGTGTGGCAGATACCTGTTTGGCGGCTTTCTACATCTTTGCAGGCAACGTTTGTTGGATATTTTGCAGCTTCCTTGAGCCGCATGGAAAGCCCCGGTGTTTTCAGTAACACCCTAGCAGCGACGTGAATCACCGTCGCTGTGTATGGGACAGGGAGCTGGTTTATGCAGATACTACAAGCCAGAGAAGATTCCTTCCACGCATCACCCAACCCACAGGGGTTTAATATATTTTATTGTGACACAGCAGTGTTGAGCTCACTAAAGTGAGAGCCAAGCCTACGATATCCAGTAGGCCACGGGGTTGGCCACGCCCACTGGGGCAGGACTGTGTTTTCCAACAAGTAGCGTGAAGAAATGCAACAGCTGTGTTTTAACTTCAGAGCCTTTGAAAAAGTGTGTTTACACGAAACGCGTCAGGCGCTGTATGAACATTGGAGTGCTATGTGGTTTGTTATCCTCATGGGCCTGCATTAAACAAAGTGTGGCAGATACTTACCTGTTTGGCGGCTTTCTACATCTTTGCGGGCAACGTTTGTTGGATATTTTGCGGCTTGCCTGTGCCGTGTGGAAAGCTCCGGTGTTTTCAGTAACACCCTAGCATCGACATGAATAACCGTCACTGTGTATGGGACAGGGAGCTTGTTTCTGCAGATACTACGAGCCAGAGAAGATTCCTTCCACGCATCACCCAACCCACAGGGGTTTAATATATTTTATTGTGACACAGCAGTGTTGAGCTCACTGAAGCGAGAGCCAAGACTACGATATCCAGTAGGCCACCGGGGTGGCCACGCCCACTGGGGCAGGACTGTGTTTTCCAATAAGTAACGTGAAGAAATGCGACAGCTGTTTTTTAACTTCAGAGCCTTTGAAAAAGTGTGTTTACATGAAGCGCGTCAGGTGCTGTTTGAACATTGGAGTGCTATGTGGTTTGTTATCCTCATGGACCTGCATTAAACAAAGTGTGGCAGATACTTACCTGTTTGGCGTCTTTCTACAATTTTGCAGGCAACGTTTGTTGGATATTTTGCGGCTTGCCTGAGCCGCGTGGAAAGCTCCGGTGTTTTCAGTAACACCCTAGCAGCGACATGAATCACCGTCACTGTGTATGGGACAGGGAGCTTGTTTATGCAGATACCACGAGCCAGAGAAGATTCCTTCCACGCATCTCCCAACCCACAGGGGTTTAATATATTTTATTGTGACACAGCAGTGTTGAGCTCACTGAAGCGAGAGCCAAGCCTACGATATCCAGTAGGCCACAGGGTTGGCCATGCCCACTGGGGCAGGACTGTGTTTTCCAACAAGTAGCGTGAAGAAATGCAACAGGTGTGTTTTAACTTCAGAACCTTTGAAAAAGTGTGTTACACGAAACGCGTCAGGCGCTGTATGAACATTGGAGTGCTATGTGGTTTGTTATCCTCATGGACCTGCATTAAACAAAGTGTGGCAGATACCTGTTTGGCGGCTTTCTACATCTTTGCAGGCAAAGTTTGTTGGATATTTTGCGGCTTGCTTGAGCCGCATGGAAAGCCCCGGTGTTTTCAGTAACACCCTAGCAGCGACGTGAATCACCGTCGCTGTGTATGGAACAGGGAGCTGGTTTATGCAGATACTACAAGCCAGAGAAGATACCTTCCACGCATCACCCAACCCACAGGGGTTTAATATATTTTATTGTGACACAGCAGTGTTGAGCTCACTGAAGTGAGAGCCAAGCCTACGATATCCAGTAGGCCACGGGGTTGGCCACGCCCACTGGGGCAGGACTGTGTTTTCCAACAAGTAGCGTGAAGAAATGCAACAGCTGTGTTTTAACTTCAGAGCCTTTGAAAAAGTGTGTTTACACGAAACGCGTCAGGCGCTGTATGAACATTGGAGTGCTATGTGGTTTGTTATCCTCATGGGCCTGCATTAAACAAAGTGTGGCAGATACTTACCTGTTTGGCGGCTTTCTACATCTTTGCAGGCAACGTTTGTTGGATATTTTGCGGCTTGCCTGAGCCGCGTGGAAAGCTCCGGTGTTTTCAGTAACACCCTAGCAGCGGCATGAATCACCGTCACTGTGTATGGGACAGGGAGCTTGTTTATGCAGATACCACGAGCCAGAGAAGATTCCTTCCACGCATCTCCCAACCCACAGGGGTTTAATATATTTTATTGTGACACAGCAGTGTTGAGTTTACTGAAGCGAGAGGCAAGCCTACGATATCCAGTAGGCCACGGGGTTGGCCACGCCCACTGGGGCAGGACTGTGCTTTCCAACAAGTAGCGTGAAGAAATGCAACAGGTGTGTTTTAACTTCAGAACCTTTGAAAAAGTGTGTTACACGAAACGCGTCAGGCGCTGTATGAACATTGGAGTGCTATGTGGTTTGTTATCCTCATGGACCTGCATTAAACAAAGTGTGGCAGATACCTGTTTGGCGGCTTTCTACATCTTTGCAGGCAAAGTTTGTTGGATATTTTGCGGCTTGCTTGAGCCGCATGGAAAGCCCCGGTGTTTTCAGTAACACCCTAGCAGCGACGTGAATCACCGTCGCTGTGTATGGGACAGGGAGCTGGTTTATGCAGATACTACAAGCCAGAGAAGATTCCTTCCACGCATCACCCAACCCACAGGGGTTTAATATATTTTATTGTGACACAGCAGTGTTGAGCTCACTGAAGTGAGAGCCAAGCCTACGATATCCAGTAGGCCACGGGGTTGGCCACGCCCACTGGGGCAGGACTGTGTTTTCCAACAAGTAGCGTGAAGAAATGCAACAGCTGTGTTTTAACTTCAGAGCCTTTGAAAAAGTGTGTTTACACGAAACGCGTCAGGCGCTGTATGAACATTGGAGTGCTATATGGTTTGTTATCCTCATGGGCCTGCATTAAACAAAGTGAGGCAGATACTTACCTGTTTGGCGGCTTTCTACATCTTTGCAGGCAACGTTTGTTGGATATTTTGCGGCTTGCCTGTGCCGTGTGGAAAGCTCCGGTGTTTTCAGTAACACCCTAGCATCGACATGAATCACCGTCGCTGTGTATGGGACAGGGAGCTTGTTTCTGCAGATACTACGAGCCAGAGAAGATTCCTTCCACGCATCACCCAACCCACAGGGGCTTAATATATTTTATTGTGACACAGCAGTGTTGAGCTCACTGAAGCGAGAGCCAAGACTACGATATCCAGTAGGCCACGGGGTTGGCCACGCCCACTGGGGCAGGACTGTGTTTTCCAATAAGTAGCGTGAAGAAATGCAACAGCTGTTTTTTTAACTTCAGAGCCTTTGAAAAAGTGTGTTTACATGAAACGCGTCAGGTGCTGTTTGAACATTGGAGTGCTATGTGGTTGGTTATCCTCATGGACCTGCATTAAACAAAGTGTGGCAGATACTTACTTGTTTGGCGGCTTGCTACAATTTTGCAGGCAACGTTTGTTGGATATTTTGCGGCTTGCCTGAGCCGCGTGGAAAGCTCCGGTGTTTTCAGTAACACCCTAGCAGCGACATGAATCACCTTCACTGTGTATGGGACAGGGAGCTTGTTTATGCAGATACCACGAGCCAGAGAAGATTCCTTCCACGCATCTCCCAACCCACAGGGGTTTAATATATTTTATTGTGACACAGCAGTGTTGAGCTCACTGAAGCGAGAGCCAAGACTACGATATCCAGAAGGACACGGGGTTGGCCACGCCCACTGGGGCAGGACTGTGTTTTCCAACAAGTAGCGTGAAGAAATGCAACAGGTGTGTTTTAACTTCAGAACCTTTGAAAAAGTGTGTTACACGAAACGCGTCAGGCGCTGTATGAACATTGGAGTGCTATGTGGTTTGTTATCCTCATGGACCTGCATTAAACAAAGTGTGGCAGATACCTGTTTGGCGGCTTTCTACATCTTTGCAGGCAACGTTTGTTGGATATTTTGCGGCTTGCTTGAGCCGCATGGAAAGCCCCGGTGTTTTCAGTAACACCCTAGCAGCGACGTGAATCACCGTCGCTGTGTATGGGACAGGGAGCTGGTTTATTCAGATACTACGAGCCAGAGAAGATTCCTTCCACGCATCACCCAACCCATAGGGGTTTAACATATTTTATTGTGACACAGCAGTGTTGGGCTCACTCAAGCGAGAGCCAAGACTACGATATCCAGTAAGCCACGGGGTTGGCCACGCCCACTGGGGCAGGACTGTGTTTTCCAGCAAGTAGCGTGAAGAAATGCAACAGCTGTGTTTTAACTTCAGAGCCTTTGAAAAAGTGTGTTTACACGAAACGCGTCAGGCGCTGTATGAACATTTGAGTGCTATGTGGTTTGTTATCCTCATGGACCTGCATTAAACAAAGTGTGGCAGATACTTACCTGTTTGGCGGCTTTCTACATCTTTGCAGGCAACGTTTGTTGGATATTTTGCGGCTTGCCTGAGCCGCGTGGAAAGCTCCGGTGTTTTCAGTCACACCCTAGCAGCGACATGAATCACCGTTGCTGTGTATGGGACAGGGAGCTTGTTTATGCAGATACTACGAGCCAGAGAAGATTCCTTCCACGCATCACCCAACCCACAGGGGTTTAATATATTTTATTGTGACACAGCAGTGTTGAGCTCACTGAAGCGAGAGCCAAGACTACGATATCCAGAAGGCCATGGGGTTGGCCACGCCCACTGGGGCAGGACTGTGTTTTCCAACAAGTAGCGTGAAGAAATGCAACAGGTGTGTTTTAACTTCAGAGCCTTTGAAAAAGTGTGTTGCACGAAACTCATCAGGCGCTGTATGAACATTGGAGTGCTATGTGGTTTGTTATCCTCATCAACATGCATTAAACAAAGTGTGGCAGATACTTACCTGTTTGGCGGCTTTCTACATCTTTGCAGGCAACGCTTGTTGGATATTTTGCGGCTTGCCTGAGCCGTGTGGAAAGCTCCGGTGTTTTCAGTAACACCCTAGCAGCGACATGAATCACCGTCGCTGTGTATGGGACAGGGAGCTTGTTTCTGCAGATACTACGAGCCAGAGAAGATTCCTTCCAAGCATCACCCAACCCACAGGGGTTTAATATATTTCATTGTGACACAGCAGTGTTGAGCTCACTGAAGCGAAAGCCAAGCCTACGATATCCAGTAGGCCACGGGGTTGGCCACGCCCACTGGGGCAGGACTGTGTTTTCCAACAAGTAGCGTGAAGAAATGCAACAGGTGTGTTTTAACTTCAGAGCCTTTGAAAAAGTGTGTTACACAAAACGCGTCAGGCACTGTATGAACATTGGAGTGCTATGTGGTTTGTTATCCTCATGGACCTGCATTAAACAAAGTGTGGCAGATACTTACCTGTTTGGCGGCTTTCTACATCTTTGCAGGCAATGTTTGTTGAATATTTTGCGGCTTGCCTGAGCCGCGTGGAAAGCCCCGGTGTTTTCAGTAACACCCTAGCAGCGACGTGAATCACCGTCGCTGTGTATGGGACAGGGAGCTGGTTTATGCAGATACTACGAGCCAGACAAGATTCCTTCCATGCATCACCCTACCCACAGGGGTTTAATATATTTTATTGTGACACAGCAGGGTTGAGCTCACTGAAGCGAGAGCCAAGACTACGATATCCAGAAGGCCACGGGGTTGGCCACGCCCACTGGGGCAGGACTGTGTTTTCCAACAAGTAGTGTGAAGAAATGCAACAGGTGTGTTTTAACTTCAGAACCTTTGAAAAAGTGTGTTACACGAAACGCGTCAGGCGCTGTATGAACATTGGAGTGCTATGTGGTTTGTTATCCTCATGGACCTGCATTAAACAAAGTGTGGCAGATACCTGTTTGGCGGCTTTCTACATCTTTGCAGGCAACGTTTGTTGGATATTTTGCGGCTTGCTTGAGCCGCATGGAAAGCCCCGGTGTTTTCAGTAACACCCTAGCAGCGACGTGAATCACCGTCGCTGTGTATGGGACAGGGAGCTGGTTTATGCAGATACTACAAGCCAGAGAAGATTCCTTCCACGCATCACCCAACCCACAGGGGTTTAATATATTTTATTGTGACACAGCAGTGTTGAGCTCACTGAAGTGAGAGCCAAGCCTACGATATCCAGTAGGCCACGGGGTTGGCCACGCCCACTGGGGCAGGACTGTGTTTTCCAACAAGTAGCGTGAAGAAATGCAACAGCTGTGTTTTAACTTCAGAGCCTTTGAAAAAGTGTGTTTACACGAAACGCGTCAGGCACTGTATGAACATTGGAGTGCTATGTGGTTTGTTATCCTCATGGGCCTGCATTAAACAAAGTGTGGCAGATACTTACCTGTTTGGCGGCTTTCTACATCTTTGCAGGCAACGTTTGTTGGATATTTTGCGGCTTGCCTGTGCCGTGTTGAAAGCTCCGGTGTTTTCAGTAACACCCTAGCATCGACATGAATCACCGTCGCTGTGTGTGGGACAGGGAGCTTGTTTCTGCAGATACTAAGAGCCAGAGAAGATTCCTTCCACGCATCACCCAACCCACAGGGGTTTAATATATTTTATTGTGACACAGCAGTGTTGAGCTCACTGAAGCGAGAGCCAAGACTACGATATCCAGTAGGCCACGGGGTTGGCCACGCCCACTGGGGCAGGACTGTGTTTTCCAATAAGTAGCGTGAAGAAATGCAACAGCTGTTTTTTAACTTCAGACCTTTTGAAAAAGTGTGTTTACATAAAACGCGTCAGGCGCTGTTTGAACATTGGAGTGCTATGTGGTTTGTTATCCTCATGGACCTGCATTAAACAAAGTGTGGCAGATACTTACCTGTTTGGCGGCTTTCTACAATTTTGCAGGCAACGTTTTTTGGATATTTTGCGGCTTGCCTGAGCCGCGTGGAAAGCTCCAGTGTTTTCAGTAACACCCTAGCAGCGACATGAATCACCGTCGCTGTGTATGGGACAGGGAGCTTGTTTATGCAGATACCACTAGCCAGAGAAGATTCCTTCCACGCATCTCCCAACCCACAGGGGTTTAATATATTTTATTGTGACACAGCAGTGTTGAGCTCACTGAAGCGAGAGCCAAGACTACGATATCCAGAAGGCCACGGGGTTGGCCACGCCCACTGGGGCAGGACTGTGTTTTCCAACAAGTAGCGTGAAGAAATGCAACAGGTGTGTTTTAACTTCAGAACCTTTGAAAAAGTGTGTTACACGAAACGCGTCAGGCGCTGTATGAACATTGGAGTGCTATGTGGTTTGTTATCCTCATGGACCTGCATTAAACAAAGTGTGGCAGATACCTGTTTGGCGGCTTTCTACATCTTTGCAGGCAACGTTTGTTGGATATTTTGCGGCTTGCTTGAGCCGCATGGAAAGCCCCGGTGTTTTCAGTAACACCCTAGCAGCGACGTAATCACCGTCGCTGTGTATGGGACAGGTAGCCGGTTTATGCAGATACTACGAGCCAGAGAAGATTTCTTCCACGCATCACCCAACCCACAGGGGTTTAATATATTTTATTGTGACACAGCAGTGTTGAGCTCACTGTTGCGATAGCCAAGACTACGATATCCAGAAGGCCTTGGGGTAGGCCACGCCCACTGGGGCAGGACTGTGTTTTCCAACAAGTAGCGTGAAGAAATGCAACAGGTGTGTTTTAACTTCAGAGCCTTTGAAAAAGTGTGTTACACGAAACGCGTCATGCGCTGTATGAACATTGGAGTGCTATGTGGTTTGTTATCCTCATGGACCTGCATTAAACAAAGTGTGGCAGATACTTACCTGTTTGGCGGCTTTCTACATCTTTTCAGGCAATGTTTGTTGGATATTTTGCGGCTTTCCTGAGCCGCGTGGAAAGCCCCGGTGTTTTCAGTAACACCCTAGCAGCGACGTGAATCACCGTCGCTGTGTATGGGACAGGGAGCTGGTTTATGCAGATACTACGAGCCAGACAAGATTCCTTCCATGCATCACCCAACCCACAGGGGTTTAATATATTTTATTGTGACACAGCAGTGTTGAGCTCACTGAAGCGAGAGCCAAGACTACGATATCCAGTAGGCCACGGGGTTGGCCACGCCCACTGGGGCAGGACTGTGTTTTTCAACAAGTAGCGTGAAGAAATGCTACAGCTGTGTTTTAACTTCAGAGCCTTTGAAAAAGTGTGTTTACACGAAACGCGTCTGCGCTGTACGGACATTGGAGTGCTATGTGGTTTGTTATCCTCAGGGACCTGCATTAAACAAAGTGTGGCAGATACTTACCTGTTTGGTGGCTTTCTACATCTGTGCAGGCAATGTTTGTTGGATATTTTGCGGCTTGCCTGAGCCGCGTGGAAAGCCCCGGTGTTTTCAGTAACACCCTAGCAGCGACGTGAATCACTGTCGCTGTGCATGGGACAGGGAGCTGGTTTATGCAGATACTACGAGCCAGAGAAGATTCCTTCCACGCATCACCCAAACCACAGGAGTTTAATATATTTTACTGTGACACAGCAGTGTTATGCTCACTGAAGCGAGAGCCAAGACTACGATATCCAGTAGGCCACGGGGTTGGCCACGCCCACTGGGGCAGGACTGTGTTTTCCAACAAGCAGCGTGAAGAAATGCAACAGCTGTGTTTTAACTTCAGAGCCTTTGAAAAAGTGTGTTTATACAAAACGCGAGAATCAAGAGGGAGAGAGAGGACCAGAAAGCTAGTCCAGATCCCCGGTTTATATGTATCGGTATCAATAGGAGACTAGCTCTACAATGGATTAATCTGACACGGTTATGGTAGATTAATATTAGTTATGTAGCGACTCAGTATTTTGCCGGGTGGCAATGGCACCTCTTGGGTGTCTTTTGAAAGCCCTCACCCACCAACCTAGTTGGTGGCATGCTTCATCATCGGGCCCACCCAGTGACACCTAGCGTGTCCCGGGTGTGCTTCGACGCCTGATTACAGCGGAGCAGGTATGTCACTGTGTGTGCGGTGTGAGGTGCTAAGATAAGTGAAGTTAAAACGGCTTGGCAGGTGGTCCCTGGGGTGAGGATATTTTATTAAAAGGGCCTCTGCCAGCGGTTAAAAATAAGGCTGTGGGACGTTAGAGGCGGGTTACGACCTCCTACGTCCTTGAGTAGTCAACATGTTTCAGCCAGTGCCTTATGTTAATCTGGCTTTCATCAGGACAATAAATATGTGTGGGTTAAAATTAGGGGTTGTGTAGTGTAGTCTATGTGTCTACACGCCCTAAAGTGTATCTAGCTGTGAGATGGGGGATTCCCTTCTCAAGATCACGCTTTCAATGCTTGTTGGTAGCTCCAAGGTTATTGAAGTGGCAGGGTGAAGCCAGGATTTCTGGCCAGCACCAGCGTGGGACCTGTTGTGCCTCCTTCGCAGAACCGTCCTGATGAAAGCCAGATTAACATAAGGCACTGGCTGAAACATGTTGACTACTCAAGGACGTAGGAGGTCGTAACCCGCCTCTAACGTCCCACAGCCTTATTTTTAACCGCTGGCAGAGGCCCTTTTAATAAAATATCCTCACCCCAGGGACCACCTGCCAAGCCGTTTTAACTTCACTTATCTTAGCACCTCACACCGCACACACAGTGACATACCTGCTCCGCTGTAATCAGGCGTCGAAGCACACCCGGGACACGCTAGGTGTCACTGGGTGGGCCCGATGATGAAGCATGCCACCAACTAGGTTGGTGGGTGAGGGCTTTCAAAAGACACCCAAGAGGTGCCATTGCCACCCGGCAAAATACTGAGTCGCTACATAACTAATATTAATCTACCATAACCGTGTCAGATTAATCCATTGTAGAGCTAGTCTCCTATTGATACCGATAGATATTTATACAAAACGCGTCAGCCGCTGTTTGAACATTGGAGTGCTATGTGGTTTGTTATCCTCACAGACCTGCATTAAACAAAGTTTGGCAGATTCTTACCTGTTTGGCGGCTTTCTACATCTTTGCAGGCAACGTTTGTTGGATATTTTGCGGCTTGCCTGAGCCACGTGGAAAGCTCCGGTGTTTTCAGTAACACCCTAGCAGCGACATGAATCACCGTCGCTGTGTATGGGACAGGGAGCTTGTTTATGCAGATAATACGAGCCAGAGAAGATTCCTTCCACCCATCACCCAACCCACAGGGGTTTAATATATTTTATTGTGACACAGCAGTGTTGAGCTCACTGAAGCAAGAGCCAAGACTACGATATACAGAAGGCCACGGGGTTGGCCACGCCCACTGGGGCAGGACTGTGTTTTCCAACAAGTAGCGTGAAGAAATGCAACAGGTGTGTTTTAACTTCAGAGCCTTTGAAAAAGTGTGTTACACGAAATGCGTCAGTCGCTGTATGAACATTGGAGTGCTATGTGGTTTGTTATCCTCATGGCCCTGCATTAAACAAAGTGTGGCAGATACCTGTTTGGCGGCTTTCTACATCTTTGCAGGCAATGTTTGTTTGATATTTTGCGGCTTGCCTGAGCTGCATGGAAAGCCCCGGTGTTTTCAGTAACACCCTAGCAGCGACGTGAATCACCATCGTTGTGTATGGGACAGGGAGCTGGTTTATGCAGATACTACGAGCCAGAGAAGATTCCTTCCACGCATCACCCAACCCACAGGGCTTTAATTTATTTTATTGTGACACAGCAGTGTTGAGCTCACTGAAGCGAGAGCCAAGACTACGATATCCAGTAGGCCACGGGGTTGGCCACGCCCACTGTTGCAGGACTGTGTTTTCCAACAAGTAGCGTGAAGAAAGGCAACAGCTGTGTTTTAACTTCAGGGCCTTTGAAAAAGTGTGTTTACACAAAACGCGTCAGGCGCTGTATGAACATTGGAGTGCAATGTGGTTTGTTATCCTCATGGACCTGCATTAAACAACGTGTGGCAGATACTTACCTGTTTGGCGTCTTTCTACATCTTTGCAGGCAACGTTTATTGGATATTTTGCGGCTTGCCTGAGCCGCGTGGAAAGCTCCGGTGCTTTCAGTAAAACCCTAGCAGCGACATGAATCACCGTCGCTGTGTATGGGACAGGGAGCTGGTTTATGGAGATACTACGAGCCAGAGAAGATTCCTTCCATGCATCACCCAACCCACAGGGGTTTAATATATTTTATTGTGACACAGCAGTGTTGAGCTCACTGAAGCGAGAGCCAAGAGTACGATAACCAATAGGCCACGGGGTTGGCCACGCCCTTTGGGGCCGGACTGTGAAGAAATGCAACAGCTGTGTTTTAACTTCAGAGCCTTTGAAAAAGTGTGTTTATACGAAACGCGTCAGCCGCTGTTTGAACATTTGAGTGCTATGTGGTTTGTTATCCTCATAGACCTGCATTAAACAGAGTGTGACAGATACTTACCTGTTTGGCGGCCTTCTACATCTTTGCAGGCAATGTTTGTTGGATATATATGTATATATATATATATATATATATATATATATATATATATATATAAATATATATATATATATTACCTACTGTCCGTCGCCAGTAGGTAGTTAAGGTTAGGACCTATTATCCATAGGAAATCCGCAACATTCTATTCCCAATAACTTTGGCGCTGATTGATAAATCTTTTTGAAATTTTCCAAACTTTTGTCCATGTCTGGTCTTCTGCTATCCTGAAAATTTCACGATGATTCGTCAAGCGGGGGCTGAGAAAAAAGGGGGGTCCCAAAACGCGTTTTCCCATTGCAATTTCCCATAGGACCTTTAGCCACAGCTACAGCCCGAACTGCTAAACGGAATTACGCCAAATTTGGCAAAGATGTAGTCCTCAATTCAGGCTTGTGCCTTTTGCTTATATGGTGTCAATCTGTTCAGTAGTTCCTGAGACAATTACAGTTAAAATCTTAGGGAGCGGTGGATCCGCAGAGTCTGCGCGCATTGTCATCGCACCCTAAGCGCACCCTTCCGATCACGCACTGAATGCTAATTGGCTGTCAAGTGGTTGTTAACATTCGAAACCAGGAACTGTTGGCAGCCATTTTGTGCCTTGGTAGGAGAGAGGATGAGGAAGTCAGTGGAATATGTGTGCAAAACGTAGAAAGGGGGCAGGGTAGAAATACTTTTATCCTCTAGACCTGCTTAGGGGTCCCAGAAGGACCCCCAGGGCCCAAAACATTATTTATTTTTTTACAAAGACCCGGGAGGTGCGTGTAGGGTGCGCAGACTCTGCCGTAAAAAATATATATATAAAACAGAGCTTTTTTTGTAATTAGCCCCCGGAAGGCTAAATTTTCGGGGCAAAATTATTGAATTGTATACAGCACCGGGGATTGTCACCTCCCGGGGCTAAAAAAAAAATGGTGGGGGGCGGAGTCCAAGGTCCCCAAAGCCCCAGGGACCACTATACCCCAGGGCTTTATGTGGGAGGGTGACTGCATGGCCTCCCTCCTGGAGCACTCGAGGGCAACGTCACCCCTTGGGGCTACTAAATTAAAATGGTTGGGGGGCTGCATGGTCTCCAAAGCCCAGGGGACCACCACTGCCTGGGAGGGCCAGCTCCTGCAGTGTTCTGGGGTGCCCATCCCATCCTCCCATAGCAAGGAAATCTGTTCGCTCTTTCAAAATGTAAATCAGATTGCTTTTTCACATGGGGAGCTGCATGTTAGTAGCTCCCCATGTGGAAAAGTTATGCCGGCTCTAAAACGCGTAGAATTTGTGCACCAAAGGCGCTGGAGTCGCACACCCTACAGATTATGAGTCATGCATCCAGCGCGTGCACAGCAGGGGGCCGCACTGAGCGGTGCGCTGGGTGCGCGACTTCTAATTTTTCCGTAAAAAAATAGCCCCTATCAGTAATTTCTAATATGCCAGGGGACCCTATCCCCGGGTCTCATAAAAAAATGTTGGGGACCGTGGGGTGCCACAATTCCCCCACTGTCCTGCTCGCTCCTCACGTCCTTCGGGAGCCGGCATTGCTTTTCCACATGGGGAGATGCTAACTTGCATGTGGAAAAGCAATCTGGTTTGGATTTTGAAAGTGAGAACAGATTTCACTGCTGTGTCTTTCAAAATCCAAACTGTTTGCTATGGGAGGCCGGGAGCCGCGAGACTCCCACCTTCTCATAGCAAACAGCAGTGTCCCGGGGGTAGGCACCCCGGGATACTGCAGGAGCTGGCCGTTGGGCGTGGTGGTCCCCAGGGCCCTCAAGGGCTTCAGGCGGAGGGCCACGCAGCCTGCCTCCCAAAATACACAAATCCACGGGGGGAGGTGGTTCCTGGGGTTTCAGGGGAGTCATTGAGGCCACACACTTCTAATTTGGTAGGGGGACCTTGAAGCCCCCCCTAACCATTTATTGTATAGCCCCGGGGGTGGCTCTCACTCTTGTATTGGAGACAGTAATGTTGAGAAATTCTTCCGGTAAGATAACACATGATTTTGAAGTCCATTTTCGGCGTTTTTGTTGTAGTTTGCAGATGTTAAAGCGACGACAATTTTAACTGCGACTTTGTAAATATGCCACTATGGGCCCGATGTAGGTAAATCTCATTTACCGACTCTAGAATACTGAATTTTACTGATTCGGTATTCTAAATTTGGTAAATGAGATGTAGGAAATAATTCGGTAATTTTTACAGAATCGGTATGATTCGGTAATTACCGAATCGGTATTTAACAATTTGGTAATTGCCATTGATTCCTATGGGCCTTGAGTTACCGAATTGTCAAGGGGACAGGGTGTCACTTTGAGACCCTGTTGCATGCCTGATTCTGGCTTGTGTGTCATGTGACACACATACATGCCCTTAGGGCATGTATGTGTGCCACCTGGCACAGGTGTACATGCACATATGTGCATGTACACTGGAATTCGTTATTTACCAAAAAATATTATTTTGTGGTAAATAACTAATTTTTAAGGGCCTGTGGCACTGTTTTCAGTGCCGCCTACATCTAGATTTACCGATTCAGTAAATTTACTGGTTCGGTATTTTACCGATTCGGTAAATTTACCGAATCGGTAAATTTACCGATTCTGTAAAATTTACGGCCCCTACATATCAAAAACCAAATACCGGCCGTTACTGACCGGTATTTGGTGTCCTACATCGGGCCCTATGTTTTGTAATGTCGACAATCTCGTCTTCCATTTAAATAGGCATGAAGTATTTATTGAAGTTCATTGTGAATCGTGAAGCAACACTGTCTAATTGTGATCAATAAAGAATTGAATGAGTTGTGTACTTGCTTTGCTTGTAATGTGCATAGGGGTAGATTTACAAGTTCATTGCGTTACTATTGCATTACTTTTTAAGATGGGAAAAGTGACACGAAAGAGGTGCAAGGGTGTTGTAAATCTGGTTTGGATTTTGAAATAGAGAGCAGGGTGCATCTGTAGGGTAAGTGCAGGTTAGTGTAGGGGTAACAATTAGTATTCTAACTCCATGGGGGTGCATCTGTAGGGTAAGTGCAGGTTACTGTAGGGGTAACAATTACTATTCTAACTCCAGGGGGTGCATCTGTAGGGTAAGTGCATGTTAGTGTAGGGGTAATAATTACTATTCTAACTCCAGGGGGGTGTATCTGTACGGTATGTGCTAGATAGTGTATCAGTAAAAAAAAATACTCCAACCCCAAGGTGGTGCATCTTTAGGGTATGTGCTGGATAGTGTATGAGTAACAATTACCTTTGCAAATCCAGGGGGTTGCATCTGTGGGTATTTGCTGGATAGTGTATGAGTACCAATTACTATGAAAAAGAAAGGAGTTAAAGGAGAAGGAGACACGCACTTTCACTGTGAACCTGGAAGAACAGAAAGTGACGAGAGATGAGATCCGACGTGTTTAGGCTTGAGAGCCTGGTTATTCATTAAATGGGGTCTGGCAGATAAGTGCGTACTTACACTGCAAGAAGCCTTTTGGGGTCTTGCAAAAGCAAGTTATCCTCAATAATTGCCTCCAACTGCGTGTACTTGCAAGGTCATCTGATTTGCTTGTATGGTAAAAACAGAAACTTTCTACACCTCTTCTTCATTTGTTGTGAAGCATTGTAGGAAGACGTATTACCGTCCAATCCCTTTCCTTGCGCAGATTTCCAAAACATTTGATTGGATATTGTGTGGTTAACTCTACCTTCCTGATTCTAATGTTGATTGGCTTGTTTTTTCTATGTGACGTTACGATACCCTCACCATGTACGTAGCCCATTTTGTGACGCACTTTGTTTTACAATGCGTTTCAAAAACTAATTGTGGTCGGGTATTTTTCAGACCCCCCAGGATATAGCGGCACAAATATGGAAATTTAGTGGCACAAATATGGAAATTTAGCGGCATTTTTGCAGCACTTTATTTTACTCATAATCATTCATTTTCAGCCTTAAATCAATGGAAAGTATTCCACTTTGAATAGGCAACCTGGAATATGGAACAGAGGAAGGTATCACGTCTTATAGACATGGTGTGTAGTTCAAAGATCAAAAGTCTGAAACATTGCTCTTGCTTTTTGATCAGCACTTTCACCCCTATTTCTGAGAATAGAGGACAATCCAGCTATCCAGAGAGCAAACATAAAAGATAATATTTAAGTTTTCAGCAATTTTGGGTGATCTCATCCTCACGCTGGCTAATCTGTTACTCTCAGTATCCGCTCCTTTTATGGGCTTCATCGGTGTCAAGCAGTCTCAGGCTTTTAGAATAATTTACCTATATCAGTGGGTGTTAATGATAATGATAACATGCATGTTCGTAGAGCATATAGCATTTTTGTGGAAGGAGGGAAAGAAGGAGTATTTCAATCTAATTACTGCTTTACCTTTACCTGAGGCACTAAACAAAAATCTAGGAAGACTTACCTGATGAAAGCAGCGAGACGCTCAAGACCATTGATGCCACTCGGTGCAAACCACCTCTAATTCACCTAAAGATTATCTATCAAATAATGAGGCAGGCGCTGTACACTGGAAGGCAGAGAAAAGGTTTATTACTCCAGAGGAGAACACATCGCTTCAGACATCGGGACATCGTCAGGAGGTGCTCTAACGGCATCTCGGTGGTTTGGCCTTTTATATACATTTGCGTCAGTTTATTGCATGGCCAAACATCATTGGAATCCCCCCCTTAGGCTAGTTCCCACACAAACCTAGCAGCAATCATCCTCCCACCCAGATCTAACAGATGATCGGTATCTCGCAGCTGGACATTCCAACAGGATCTAAAAGTACGTGGGATCTGTTAGATCTAAGGGTTCATGTCTTTGATTAAATCAGGCCCATTTGTTGGTGAAACAGGCCCTGCCGTGTGTGGGTAATAAACTATGTCCACAGGGGTCGGTTAGTGCCTGGGTCCAGATTGAGTGGCCAGGTGCAGGGAAGGAGGTTATCAAAATGACTTGCTTGTGCATGGAGGATGAAAGGGCAAACGGGTTTAGTGCGGGAAGTGACTCTGGGGCATTGTCATGCTGACAAGGTTTTACGACCCCTGTACATGTGTTCAGGCTTAGTCAGAGCGTGGGGGGATGATAGGGAGGTCGGGGTGACACACAGGTGACCAGCAGTGTACGAAATGGATGCGATATCTAAGATGGTTGTCGCTTACGCGCACGCAGAGGCCCTCGCTAAGCATGATGGTGCCGGCAATGTTCATGGTTGTCGTTTTTACTTCTACATACCCATTCAGCTAAAATGGTCCTATGCACATGCACTGTCGCAGGTGAGACCTAAAATGGGGCCACAGTGTACATTTTAAAAAACTATTTTGAAATAAATGGGCTAAAAGTGTGCTCGGGTTTACAGGCATTTTTGAAGGGGCACTCAAAGGCTCATCAAGAATTATCCACCCCAAGGATACTGGGAGGGGATCCTGTAATCTATCTTTCCTTCTTTTCATCTGTTTTTCCTTCTTTCATAACACATGTTTTAATTTTTTTCCATCAGTTTCCACCTTAGCTTTCTTCATTACTTCATTCCTTATGTATTTCCTTTCTTCTTTCCTTCCTTTCATCTTTCTCTCTCTGTCATTTCTGCTTTTTTGCATTTTCTCCACTCATTTCTTTATATTCTTTCTTTCATCTTTATCTCCTTCTCTCCATGCTCCTCTCCATCCTTGTTTCAATATTGTTTGTCATTCTTTTCTTCCTTCTCTTCATCATGCTTTCATTATTTTTCTATCTATCCAGTCATCTCACTTCTCTCCATCCATCCACCCATCCACTCATCTTCCCTTCTCTCCATCCACTCAACTCTCCTTCCATCATTCCTTCTCGTCGTCATTCTTTCTGTACTTTTACCATCACTTTATAAATCCATCCTTCCTTCCCCTCAACACTTTTTTCTGTATTTGTCATTCCTTCTATTCTTTCCATCGGTATATCCATACACCTTTTCTTGTCTACATCCTTCCACTCATTCACCCATTCACCCATCTTTACTTTGTTTGTCCCTTCTTTATATTCATCTATTCATCCTTTCAATAGTCTCTCCATGCATCCATACTTCTCTCAGGCAATCTTTCTTTCTTCCCTCCCTCCCTCCATCATCCACCTATCTCTCATACTCTCTTCAATCGATGCTTCTTTTCTCTCCATAGTTATCCCACCTATCAATTATCTATCCACCCATCCTCCTCTTTCTGCACCCATCCTCCTGTCCACCCTTCTATCCATTCATCTATCTAGCGTTCCAATTCTCTCCTCATCTCCACTTCTCTCGCTCCATCCCTCCATCCTTCTCTCTAAGCTTCGCCACATCTATCATACACCTCACCAACCATCTGTTCACATTCTCTAAAGCCATCCTGTTACACAATCTTCCTTTCTTATTCATCCATCCATCCATACATTCAACCTTTCCTCCAGCCTCATCCGCATTCATTTTCTCCAATCTCCCAATCCTTCTCTTCATCCATCAATACATCCTGCTAACCTTCCATTCCTCCTTGACATCCAACTACCAATCCATCCAACCTTCTATCTTCCTCACATCTATTTTCTCATTCATCTGTCCACCTTCTCTCCATCCATTCAACTAACCATCCATCCATTAGTATATACTCCATTCTTCCATTTCTTTCATGTAGTCTTATTCCATGTATTCCCCTTCCCCACAGCTCCATCATACTACCCTCTTGCAGTGGTATTTATGAGCTTCTCTTTGGAAACCACCGTCCTGTCAAATTCAAAGTAGTCACAAACAAGTTTCTAAAGCGCAAATGATGTGATGCTCCTGCCACAGGGTTAAACAGACTATGCTGGAAAGCTGGCTAGATATGACCTTTGATGCACCTGTGTGTCCAAATGGTCAGGGACTTAGAGGGTGCAGGGAAGGAGGTTATCAAAGGGACTTGCTTGTGCATGGAGGATGAAAGGGCAAACGGGTTTAGTGCGGGAAGTGACTCCGGGGCATTGTCATGCTGACAAGGTTTTACGACCCCTGTACATGTGTTCAGGCTTAGTCAGAGCGCGGGGGGATGATAGCGAGGTCGGGGTGACACACAGGTGACCAGCAGTGTACGAAATGGATGCGATATCTAAGATGGTTGCCGCTTACGCGCACGCAGAGGCCCTCGCTAAGCAAGATGGTGCCGGCAATGTTCATGGTTGTCGTTTTTACTTCTACATACCCATTCAGCTAAAATGGTCCTATGCACATGCACTGTCGCAGGTGAGACCTAAAATGGGGCCACCGTGTACATTTTAAAAAAACTATTTTGAAATAAATGGGCTAAAAGTGTGCTAGGGTTTACAGGCATTTTTGAAGGGGCACTCAAAGGCTCATCAAGAATTATCCACCCCAAGGATACTGGGAGGGGATCCTGTAATCTATCTTTCCTTCTTTTCATCTGTTTTTCCTTCTTTCATAACACATGTTTTAATTTCTTTCCATCAGTTTCCACCTTAGCTTTCTTCATTACTTCATTCCTTATGTATTTCCTTTCTTCTTTCCTTCCTTTCATCTTTCTCTCTCTGTCATTTCTGCTTTTTTGCATTTTCTCCTCTCATTTCTTTATATTCTTTCTTTCTCTCATCATTATCTCCTTCTCTCCATGCTTCTCTCCATCCTTGTTTCAATATTGTTTGTCATTCTTTTCTTCCTTCTCTTCATCATGCTTTCATTATTTTTCTATCCATCCAATCATCTCACTTCTCTCCATCCATCCATCCATCCACTCATCTTCCCTTCTCTCCATCCACTCAACTCTCCTTCCATCATTCCTTCTCGTCGTCATTCTTTCTGTACTTTTACCATCACTTTATAAATCCATCCTTCCTTCCCCTCAACACTTTTTTCTGTATTTGTCATTCCTTCTATTCTTTCCATCGGTATATCCATACACCTTTTCTTGTCTACATCCTTCCACTCATTCACCCATTCACCCATCTTTACTTTGTTTTTCCCTTCTTTATATTCATCTATTCATCCTTTCAATAGTCTCTCCATGCATCCATACTTCTCTCAGGCAATCTTTCTTTCTTCCCTCCCTCCCTCCATCATCCACCTATCTCTCATACTCTCTTCAATCGATGCTTCTTTTCTCTCCATAGTTATCCCACCTATCAATTATCTATCCACCCATCCTCCTCTTTCTGCACCCATCCTCCTGTCCACCCTTCTATCCATTCATCTATCTATCGTTCCAATTCTCTCCTCATCTCCACTTCTGTCGCTCCATCCCTCCATCCTTCTCTCTAACCTTCTCCACATCTATCATACACCTCACCAACCATCTGTTGACATTCTCTAAAGCCATCCTGTTACCCAATCTTCCTTTCTTATTCATCCATCCATCCATACATTCAACCTTTCCTCCAGCCTCATCCGCATTCATTTTCTCCAATCTCCCAATCCTTCTCTTCATCCATCAATACATCCTGCTAACCTTCCATTCCTCCTTGACATCCAACTACCAATCCATCCAACCTTCTATCTTCCTCACATCTATTTTCTCATTCATCTGTCCACCTTCTCTCCATCCATTCAACTAACCATCCATCCATTAGTATACACTGCATTCTTCCATTTCTTTCATGTAGTCTTATTCCATGTATTCCCCTTCCCCACAGCTCCATCATACTACCCTCTTGCAGTGGTATTTATGAGCTTCTCTTTGGAAACCACTGTCCTGTCAAATTCAAAGTAGTCACAAACAAGTTTCTAAAGCGCAAATGTTGTGATGCTCCTGCCACCGGGTTAAACAGACTATGCTGGAAAGCTGGCTAGATCTGACCTTTGATGCACCTGTGTGTCCAAATGGTCAGGGACTTGGAAAGAATGTTACAAGACACCATGTGGTTTTAGCCTGTATTTTCGTCAACCCACATGTAAAAGTTCTGATATCTGTGAAAGCGTGTACCTCCCATTAGCGGCCTAGTGGGTCATTAATGTATGAAACTGCTTCCAGGACAAACGAGGCAGGAGAGAGGAATCCTTCTGGGTTCCTTCAGACAGCATATAAGGGATCATGAGAATGAGGAATATGCCTGGCACAAGTGTTGTATTTGCATTCTCCACCTGCCCTCAGTATGCTCACCGGCATTTCAACCCCTCACGTTTGTTGTGTATCCCTTTTGTTTCAGTTCCCTTACACCTCTTGGGATTGTGTTGTGTCAAGTACTGTTTTAGTGGTTCGCATCCTGTATTTAATTCCTGGTGCTCTTGAAACTTTTCCAGTTGTTACGAATATTGAGTAAATTCTTAATTTGCTCTGGGAATTGCAAGGTGAAAAGCCCTCTGTCAGCCTCATTAAAAAAAAAATCATATTTTCCAAATTTCGAAGGATCATAAAGTTGAATGTAAATTAAAATATACATTAACAATATGATCCCTCTGTGGAAATGAAAGGTAAAGTCAAAATGATACCATCGCTCCTTATTAATACTTTGCACGTAGTAATTCCTTAATTAACCTATATTTCTTGTAATGGTTCTTTCGTCAACTCGTTATTATATTCCATTTAAACTTAAACATACCACATTCTATAATCTTTTAAATATTTTTGCTTTCTTTTTTAAAAATATCAAACATATAGCCATTCAGATAATTTACCTCTCTTCGATATTCTTTCCTTCCTCCGTCAAAATTCATCCAACTCCTCTGGAGGGCCCATAATGTTTTATGTATTTTTAAATATACATTAACAATATATTACCTCTGAGGAAATGAAAGATATTCTCAAGATGCTTCCGCAGCCCCAAATCATTACCTTGCTCGTAGTTTTGTTCGCCTGCATTAATTCTCTGAAACAAAAGTAATCATCCCACGGGTGTGGTTTATTAACTTTTTGGTTACTTAACAGTCCATGGGATCAATGTATTGCTCCTCCCACTTTTAACTCACTTTTTTCAGTTGACAGGTGTTCTCATTTCCACTGTTTTAGTATGTCACGTGTTTATGTAAACTTGCCTCTTTCCATACTTTTTAATTTTCGTATAATTTCTAAAATGCTTTATTTAAACTTATTTTTCTTAATAAAGCATTTCTATAGGTTACAGTTTTTTTTTATACGAGTATTAACATTCATTCCACTTTTTTTCGACGTATTATTCTAGTAACTTCCCTTTTTTTATTATCCTTCATTACCCTAAACACCTAATTTCCCTGCATCCCGTGCCAGAGATACTCTCTATTAAACTTCGAGTATTCTAATTTATATCAGAGTATTAATTTATGTAATTCCATTTCTCCGAGTTTTAATACATTTATTTATCTAATATTTTTAATCTTTCTTTAAACACTGCAAAGGATACTGTTATTTGTCTAGAATCACACTGTGAATCAGAGTCCATTTGGCAAAATTGAGAGAGAATGATTTGGTTGGTTGATGTGTTTGTAGACACATAAGTACATGTACTGTTGCAGTGAGTTAGGCGATAGGGCATGTAGTGCTTGAAACTCCTATGCACTATTCATGTAGTAGTTTAACGACCTTCACACTTGTGTTTCAGGCCTACAATTCCCCAGTTACTATCCTTACACTTCAGCAAACACTCTGTGACTGCTCTTACAATCCCATAGTGACTCTTTCAGTAGCATGTAGTAATCCTTTCAGGGAAGTCCAAGGGATACTGCTATTTGTCTAGAATCACACTGTGAGGCAGTGTTAATTTGAGACCATTGAGAGAGAATGATTTGGTTGGTTGATGTGTTTGCAGTTACATAAGTACATGTACTCTTGCATTAAGCCAGGCTTTAGGGTATGCAGTACTTTAAACTCCTATGTATTATGCATGTAGTGGTGTAACCACCTTCACATTTGTGCTTCAGGCCTACAATTCCCCAGTCACTATCCATATACTCCATCACACACAGTGTGACTGCTGTTTCAATTTCATAGTGACTCTTTCAGTACCATGCAGTAATTCCTTCACTAACGTAAAAGTCAAACAATTAATAATTCACCCAGTGCCTTTCCTTATATTACTGTAATCATTCAGTCAGTAAGCATGTACTCATGCAGTGAGCCCGGGTTTAGGGAATGGAGTGCTTCAAAGTGCTATGTATTATGCATGTAGTGGTGTAATAACCTTCACATTTGTGCTTCAGGACTACAAATCCCCACTCACTATCCATACCAGGGGTCTCCAACCAGTAGCTCGGGAGCTACTGGTAGCTCACCAGTACCCAGAAAGTAGCTCTCAGAGGTGAAGCCAAACCAAGCCAATCTCAGAGATTCTGTGTAAATTAAAGAAGGCAGCACAGCTCATTTTACTACCCGTAAGAGTTACAGACAGCCAAACCAATGGCAGGGTCTGTTGATAACACTCAAACACACACTGTGGTGGCGTATCAATCAATCAATCAGGGATGTTATAGTTAGGAATTATCATTTAAAAAACCTTAGAAATTAATTGAAAAAACCCTAGGTTTCAAGGGTGTTATAGTTAGCTGGACATTTCACTAATACAAAACCATTGAAATTCTTCCGTTATAGTTAGTTGTACTAACTGTAACTCTCGCACCCGCAATCCACTGGTGATGATGTCACATATTACATCATTCATGACATGGTCAGTGACATCACTGATGACATCACTGATGACATCAATGATGACATCATCCACATGACAATCAGATACACCTTAACATACACTACTATAACCTTTCATCACTCACTGTAAAATACAGAGTACCATATTTGAATCGATTGACACAGCAATACAAGTATCTAAAAACCCACTCAGTAATTACTAGATCTACACACACATCTAATCACTTTCCTATAGATTCACTCATACATGTTGTCAATGACCAATAGAACACTATCAAATATACGTATACACTTATATTAACATTACACACCAGCACACATCCTATTCAGTTATGCAGTCATCCTACTCACTTTTGCAAATATGTACCTTATTTACATTTACTCAGCTACACACTTATACAAATACCACTTCAATTATTCATATAAATAGTAACTAAAACTTACTGTGTTATGAAATCACTATTACAAGTATACAATTATCTATACAGTCACTCATGCAATGAATGAGTTTTATGTACAGTTATGTATATGCAACAACTGTCACATGCACTGTATTTTATTTTTTCTACTTTGTTGGACTTGTTCCATTGAGAAATGTTTTTGCTCATCACCACATCCATAAAGATATTCACTCACTCAAACAAGTATTATAATATGTAGTCTTAACCTCATATACATACTGAATTAACTATTCACATATCTTTGGGCAGTCATACAACCCCCACCGAACCACACACACATTCACTCTCCATTGCAAATAATCAGTTAACTAATATAGACTTTCATGCAGCTAGTAATCAACTGGTGCAGCAGTTTACACAACAACTGACAAAGTGATACAGATATTCACACAGTTTAGTCACTATCCAATATATTTAGTGAGAGACTATAAATTAGTCAAATAAACAGTCAATCACACTGCTTCTAAATCCTCCATCAAGATAGGTATATATAATAATTCCTGAGCATCTTGTTGGATATTTTGTGTAAATTGTGTAGAACCAGAACATACATCCAAAAGATTACGAACATCGGAAACGGTTTGTATTTTACTTGTATCAGTTCTTAATTTTTCTTACACAGAATGCAACCAGCAACACATCTTTTCCCCCTATTCTCCGTAATTTGCTGTTACAAACCTTCAAGAAAAAAAACCACATTGACCACTAGATTAGCATAGCAGTTGACACCAGAACTATTTTCAAACTGATAACCAACAATCTCTTCAACAGTGTCCTTTTTCTTTTTGCTTGCAATCTAACATTATCTTGTTTTTTCCCTTCTCTGCACCTTCAGTACACATATTGTCATACCTTCTTTTTCGACCAACCATACGCTTTTTAAATACAGGATATTGACCTAAATTGGGAGCATCTGTTCTTCTTAACCTATTACACTCTTTGACACAGTTTGCATCTGCAGTAACCTTTGTATCATCAAAATCAATCAGAAACAAACCAGATAATGTTCTGACTCACGACAAAGCAACATATGCCATACCCTCTTTAAACACAGTATTTCCAATATTCACCAAAGCACTGTCAACACTTAAAACTTGAGATTTATGAATAGTCACTGCATATGCCAAAGAAACTGGAAACTGTTTTCTACGGACATATAAATCTTTCACATGCAAAAAACGAACTGAACAACAACCAACTTCTTTAATCTGATCAAATAAAAATTTTAAGAACTCAATACCATATTTATTCTGATAATTAACAAAATCTACAACTTTACCCATTGCTCCATTAACTAAAGCTTTTTCTATGTCCAAATTATGCCTTAAAATGACTCGACAATTTCTACATGCATATAGATCTTTTTCTAAACCAGCAGTTTTAGATATTGATTTTTCGAAAGAATCCAATTTTGTATTCAATTTTTCTGTCATGCTCAATTTTATCAATTGCTTCCATTTATATTATTTCTTCATTTTCCAGTTTCAAATGTTCTTCAATGAATATACAACACTCACGCAGTGTGGTCATTAAGCAGATTACAGATTTGTTTTCTGCAATTTTCATGTATATTTTCTCAGGAACAACATTTTCATTTGAAAACAAATTGGAAAGTAATTGAGTCTGCAGAGCCTGTTTGCCATGTTCAGTCAGTAGTCCAATTCTTATATCTTGGAGAATAGTTCTATAATCAACATCATTTGCTTGTCGCATATTTGTAATGAGTTCTTTGTATTCAAAATATGACCAACTGTTTACGTTTCCAACACTACCCAGAGACTTTCTGGTGTCTTCATGCGCAAGTGTTTTAAATACTGGTTGTCCTTTTAGAAGAGTCAGTTTCAGTAAATCTCCAAAAACTATGACATGTTTTCCTCCAAATAACACGTCATACTCTGTTTTAAGAATGTGCAGCATTCTTAAACGCACAAAGGCAAGCATTAAATTTGAGACCATGCTTACCTCATCAATAATGAGAAGTTTCATTTTCTTCAAGACTCTTGACACTTCACAACAAGCTTCTCCAGATAGCTTGTGGTATTCCAATTTGTTTTCATGCTCCACAGGTAGCATAAGTAAACAATGTAATGTAATTCCTTTGATGTGTGCTACCAACCCAGTTGGAGCAGTGACAACACAAGACAAATGTGACTCAGTTGTTTTCTGTAGGTAACTTGTAATTACTTTAATTAAAAAACGTTTTCCTGTGCCAGCTTCTCCACTCACGTACATACTTATAGGTTGAAATTACGTGCATGAGCACTCCTTCTTTTCATGAAGTAATCCATGGTCAATCTGTTATCTCACTTGCTCATATTTTTGTTTCTGTTAAACATTTAGTTGTTCTTCCAAGTTTCCTAAGTCCATAATATCTTCTTGAAATTGATTTCATTGCTGTTTCCACCTCATTCATGGCGATTGCTGCTTCATTTTCAACAATTGGTTGTCCTAGTGAATCTTGACTCAGCGCAGCAGAACTTTGACTGTCTTGAGAACTGACTAGCAAATTTCAGCTGCAATTGTAGCTTCTTGATCAATTTCATCATTCAACATTTTAACATAATTTGCAAAAGCACTGCATTGTATGCGATCTTTACAAGCATTAAAGGAATCTTCATAGCTCTGGAAATCTCCAAGTAATTCCAGTTCTGAACGCCATGGTTTGAATAGTTGTAAAAGGGCTAAATAGTAAAATTCCCTTTTATCAGAAGTGTCGCAACACAGCTTTCTGTGATTAATCAAATTTCTTTTTATTTGTTTCACAAAACATCCTTCGGAACCAATGACTCCATATTTTCCATCATTGATGTTCTCTGTAGTATTCCGTTTAAAAGTGTAGTTTTGCAGCACTTCATAGAGACACATGTTCTCAAGATGATGACTTCTGTTTGGGTAATATGTGTCCAACATATTTGTTTTCAAAATATCTGTACTTTCCGGATCTTTTTCTGCTAAATATCCAATTTCTTGTACAGATTTCAGTACTCGATTTCACATTGCTGCAAGACCTAGACTCACCCAAATGAGTCTTCTAGATTTAGAGTATAGACTTGCCGATGATAACCGATCTGAGCATTCATATGCTCCGATCTCTCCATGGCATAACATCTTCAAACTGAAACTGTATAATTTCTTACTTAGAGGTTTCTCGTGATAAATCTCTTCCCACATTTCTTTCAATTCTGTCTTTTCTGATTTTGTAATATAGGACGTTACACATCGAGCAACACTAATGGAATTGTCCACAACATACTTAATATTCATGTTAGCATTCCACATGGACAAAATAACTGGGTTGTAGTCAATTATGTATTTTGACTCTTAATTTCTTCTTAAGTGGTAGGTATTTTTGAGAGACTTTCTTGTGATAGTATGTCACAAAGATGACATAAAACTGTTCACTCATCCTTTGGCTATTACAGGACGTGAAATGCAAAACTACATTTGGTGTAGAACTTGTCCTTAGATTTGTACTTTCGTCGACAGTATTTTCCACATCGGTGGCTTTGGAATCGTAAAACATGTGCTCTTAAGTTATTTTCTTCTGTGCTTTTGGGTACAGCACATGTTGCATATTATTCAATAACACTCAAAACACTATCTTCCGCATCTGTTCCAAATTTGGGAGCATCCTTAATCCATAACAGCATATGTATATGTGGAGCACCTCTTGCTTGATACTCCTTTCTCCAAAAGAAATCCACAACTTCTCCAAGAGGAGGATTTTTTTATTGCAGATAAAAGACATCATAGCCTCAAATCTATGATTGAAATACCAGCATACATTAACAGGTTCCAAAGAATACAATTCTCCAGGAGTCTTGTATTCAACATTGTTTATATTGGAATTTGCCTCTCGAAGAAATTCTAGCAAATCATCCCAAGCGTATTCAGCACAGGTTAGGGTAAGGAACCATGTTGGAGTTCCTAAGTTCCGTAGCATATATTTCAGTTCTCCATGACGACGGTACCAATATTCATTAGTCCCACGCTGACATGCCATCAGATTAATGAGCTGAGATTCTAGATGATCATATCTCTGGTGCACTTTATCCATAAAATCTTTTACAGATACATTTTGCAGATGTATTCCAGTTTTTAAAATGTGATTGACTGCATATGAAATTCCAGACAATTCAGTTTCAAACAAAAGATGAAATATATAAGGGATACATTGTCGAAATCTTGGATCTTCTGCATATAATCTTGTTGTCGATATTCAGATGCAGGAATCTGCACAAGACGTTCATCATTTGGTCCTCCTTTTCCAGTTGGAAACAACTGCGGAAATCAATGAGCTTCCAAGCGCTCTTCCCATACACTCATGGGACTTCCCTTTTCTTTGGAACAACTCAATAGTGTTCCCCATCACTTCTTTTGAATGAAGTGGATGCACACTGTAATGTTCATAGATTTCTTCACATCTTAACATGTCCACTTTTTCAATTTGTCCACTTGACGTTTCAGTATCTTCCATTAAAACTATTTCTTCTTCTCCCATATAAACATTCTTATAGTATGTATTGTTTTTGATCAAATACAATGTTGCCTTTTGCACTTTCCTAACATCCACTAACTTCTGCCAGATATTCTTATTCTTAGTCGGCACACCATTAACAAGAATAACTAGTGGTTCACTTTCTACACTTTCTACACCAATGGTTTCAATATTTTTCTTAAAATCTAACGGTAAATACACAACTCTTCCTTTTACTCCTCTTTGTAAATCAGAAGGAGGCAATTTACCTGTTTTAATCTCCATACGAACAATAGCCTGAAACGGGTGCAAACATTGAATGAGAATAGACTCATAGGTGCTTAAATCTATCAATTCTGGAGAAAAAGCAACTAACTCTAAATTATTATACACAGCTCTAGCCGGCATTTTATTCTCATCTAATTTGTTATAACAATATTTACAAATACACTGATCAGAACCCAAATCAAAACAATTCTCTACCAACAAATAAGTTGCAAATTCCTTCCACTTATCATTATTTTCTTTTTCACTTTTTAAATACAGATCAACATTCCTAGTCTGATTTTCATAGTGAGTTTGCTGACAACAAATACAAGAAAAAGTTGGCCTTTCACCTGAAATCACCTTAAACTTTGTAATTTCATTTTCAAAATTTTTTGTACAACTATGTTCAACATTCTCTACAACATTTTCTTCTATTAATGTCTGAGTTTCTTCACTCTCTTCTTCAGGACCAAAGTAAAAAAACTCAATATCATCACAAACCTTTTTCACATCTGATACTGACCCACGCAAAAGAGCATTGTTCAACTCATTTAACTTTAGTGCTGGAGTTTTTGCATAATACAATCTTCTCACTAACTTCCACATTTGAGTATGATGTACTGTCAACATCTGAAATGGTGAAAATCACTTTGACATACTTTCCCAGAAAGCCAGATAATGACCTTGCAAACCAGTATGTTTTCTCACTCTGCTAGGGTCTAGTCCTTGCAACACCTTAATCGTTTGTTTAACACTTTTTCACAATATACTTGTAAGAAATTACGTAATTTATCAATAGATTCTTGTCAGACACTACAAATACCTCTACAATCCCAAGTGTACGTCTGCCTAGAACTTCATCAGCTATCACTTCTTCTGCATTTCTAGGAACCATTTGCTCTTTGTCAATTGGACAACCATTTCTAACCTCATAAGCTCAACCACTGATGTCAACTGCATGCACCAAATCATTGGTCTTTGAATAACTCTCTTCTATAAAAAAAGGCTCAGAACTTGAACTGTGTTTCCATTGCCCTAAGAAAATATCACAAAAATTACGTTTGTTAATTACTCTTTTCCTCTTACTTTTGGCCTTCATTAAATGGATTGGTTTATCTAGTGATCAAGGGCCAAATGTAGGTAAATGTCATTTACCGATTCTTAAATACCGAATTTTACTGATTCGGTATTCAAAAATCGGTAAATGAGATGTAGGAAAAAAATCGGTATTTTTTACCGAATCGGTAAAATTCGGTATCGGACTTTCGGAAATTACCAAATCGGTAATTACCGAATTGGTATCTCCCATTCATTCCTATGGGCCAAAAGGCCCATAGGAATGCATTGGAAATACCGAATCGGAAAGCAGGCAAAAGTGAAACTTAAGACAACAGCCAATCAGGTGCAACCACCCTCCCCCTTCCTACCAGGGAGTGACTACACAGGCAGCTGCAACTAATAAGAAGGTTCTGGAGAGGCAGTTGGAGCAGAGAGAGTGGGAGCAGCAGCAGTTTGTGCACTTTTAAAACTTACACATGGCAAGCAGAAAGGACACATAGCAGACAGAAAGGAAAAGAAAGCTCAAATTCAGTAGCATGGAGCTACAGATTCTTGTGGAGGAGGTGGTAAAGGTGCACCACAGACTTTTTGGAAGGCAGCCCCTGTCTGTGCCTGAATCTGCTAAGAGGAAGATTTGGCTTGAAATCCTTGAAAAAGTAAATGCAGTGGGAGTGACCCCCAGAGTCACATAAGAATTAAAAAAAGAGGTTTTATGATCTAAGGAGCCTCACCAAAAAAAATTATCTGACCACCACAAACAGGCCTCGCTAACTGGTGGAGGAAAGAACACAGCACCCCCCCTCACTGACCTGGAGGAGATGGTGGCCACAACCTTGGAGCCAGAAAGCGTCCATGGACTGGGAGAAGTGGACAACTCGGCGAAAGCTGCAAGTAGAAAAGGTAAGATGCATGCACAGCAATCCCCCTCACATCCTCATCCATCCCTCACCCCTTGATTGCCCCAGTCCCAGTGTGTTTGTGCAAAGCAGTAGCAATGCATCATGGTACATGAAGTCAGTTAATGAGAGACCATGTCATACAGCACAGTCACCACCAAGTTAGGCAAATGATTGCAGACAAGGGCAGGCAGCATGTAACAAGTGCAATTTCGAAAGTTCTATTGCAGTGGCAGTGAGTCATTTGCACGTAGCTGATATGTGCTCGTATGTCCACAGGTCACACTTCAAGAATGCAGTCACAGGAGGCAGAGGACACGGCACCTGAGAGGGATGAAAGTCATGAGCCAGGTCCCAGTGCATCACAGGACACAGGTGTACCGAGTGGGCAGCCACCTTCCCCAGCACCTGACAACACAGAAGAACTGCAGACATCCCAAGACCATCTCAGTCCCCACTATTGGTCTCCTCACCAGAAATGCCAGCATCACAGGATAGCCAAACACCTGCAGCACAACGTCACAGGAGGCATGTAGTTTCCCCACTGATGGAAATGGAGACAGCTGCTGGTGAAATGTTGGGTCAAGATTCACAGAACTTGCCTGGAGCTCACATCTCTGCCACACTGCAGCCCAGCGCAGAGCCTGTACCTACTGCCACTAGATGCTGCACAGTACAAGGAAGGAGTGTAAGTGCACGTGGGGAGGGGTCCAGTGTTTTCCAAGGCCTGGAGGGATCTATGGTCAGGATTCAGAGGATGCAGGGGGAGGTCATCATGGCCTGTCAAAGACAAATGCGTAACCTCAATTTAAACATGCAGGACATTGGTAAGGGCATCAGGGAACTGGTGGAAGTAAACAAGAGCATGGCCATGGGGATACACGACATGACCGAAACCATGCAGCAACTGTGCACAAAACTGGACTCTGAAATTACATCAAGGCGCAGGGAGAAGCAGCGTACAGAGAGAACCGAGAAAGCCATTCACCGCCTGTCAACAGCCACATCCCTGCTATGTAGGCGCAGCATGACCACTCAGGAAGTCCTGACTCAAAATAGTAATCAGCTGACGAGGGGCATAGCCGGAATGACCGGTGCGCTAGAGGCTCTACTCAATGCTCAAACTGCACAAACTGCTGCTATTGACGTGCCGGAGAGTGAAGCTAGCACCAGTAGGAGCAGCACGGCAAGCCACCCTGTAGTGGAGACTAGGAGGAGCTGCAGGCGACTGGAGGTTACAGGCCAAATGCCCAGTGAACAGAGTGAGCCACATACACCTGGCAGCGCAAAGCATGGCCGCAAATGAACAGTTATTAGCATGGGCTACTGCCATTGGACAGAAAGTGTTATTTTGAAAGTTAGTGTTACACATTTGTGCCATGTAAACCAGTGTTGTGACAATCTACAAATATGTTGTGTGCATTCTACACCTGTCTGTGTGTGTTTAATCACTGTGAGCATTGCAGTTAAATGCTCACTGGTGCACTTTGGTTCTTTAACGTAACAAGATATTTACTAGATTAAACTAAATGTTGTGCTTTCAACATAGGTCTCAGTCTCATTACTTACTCAGAAATAGTTGTGCGTAATGTCCTCATGTCTGTATCTCCCATCACTTGGTGTTGCCACTCCAGCAGGTTGTGTTTCAGGCACAGCAATGTCGTCGTCATGATCTTCATAGTCTGACAACTCCACCTCAGTACCCTTCTTCACAGCAAGGTTGTGCAACATCGCACAGGCAGCAATGATCTTACAGCAGGTGATGGGGGTATACTGCCTTGCACCTCCACTCTTGTGCAAGCACCTGAACCTGCTTTTCCAGATCCCAAACGTACGCTCAACCACATTTCTTGTGCTCTTGTGGGCACGGTTATACCTCCTTTGGCTGGGTGTTGAGGGATTGAGGTAGGGGGTGAGTATGAATGAGCGGAGGGCATATGCACTGTCTCCTGAAATGAAATGGGAATACCTCACTCACATGCATACATGTACTTCTTGCAGCTATAGGCGTTATGGGTGTCACACACTGTGTCTTACCTAGCAGGTATCCTTCACCAAATTCCCCTCCAGTCAGCCGTGCATAGATGCCGCTGTTTTGAAATATGTAGGAGTCGTGGGTACTCCCCGGGAATTTTGCCACGAGATCAGTGATGTGGTACTTTGCATTGCAAATCACCTGCACATTGATGGTGTGCGTGGACTTTCTATTTCGGTAGATGTATTCTGTGGCAGCAGGAGGACAAATGGGAATATGCGTGCCATCTATGCAGCCTATTATATTTGGAAAACGAGCCATCTGGTAAAAGTCAGATTTTGTTTGGACCAGTTCAGCATGGGTAGCAGGAAAAGAGATGTAATGGTCCATCCTCTGCAACATGGCGTCAAGGAATTTGTGGAAAAACCTTGACAGGCTGCTCTGGGTCACCCCACCTACCGCAGCAACCATACTCTGGTAGCTGCCAGACGCAAGCAGGTGTAGGCTGCACAGCACCTGCATGTGCATTGGAATAGCGTGTGCCCTTGGGGTAGTGTGCTTCAACAGTGGCTGGAGGTCCCTGATGAGGTCCAGGATGGTGTCTGGCTCCAGCCTGTACCTCTGGAGAATCTCTGCTTCTGTCAGCATGAACAAGGTGATCCTCTGCCTGTAGGCCTGCTCCTGTCTCTGCCATTCCCTCTCTCCTTCCTCTCGTAGCCGTAGCCGTCTTGCAATGACATAAAATGCCGCCATTGTGCAAGAAGAATTGCATTTTGGGTCAATTTTTATAGGTTGCACCTGGTTACCACCTGATTCCAATCCATGGTAAATACAGACTCTTAAATACCGAATTTGAAGCAAATTTGGTATTTCAGGGCTTACCTACATCTCATTCTTCAATTTTTCCACTTCTTATTTACCAATTCAGTATTTTACTGATTCTGTAACTTTACCGATTCGGTAAATTTTCCGAATCGGTAAATTATCCGATTCGGATTTTTCCCGATTCGGTAAATTTACCGATTCGGTAAATTTTCCAATTCGGAATTTTTCCGATTCGGTAACTTTACTGATTCAGTAAATTATCCGATTCGGATTTTTACCGATTCGGTAACTTTACCGATTCGGTAAATTTACCGATTCGGACGATTTTCGGACTCCTACATACCGATTGCTCAATACCGGTCGGCCTACCTACATCTGGCCCCAAATTCTCTTTAATACTAAAATAAATAGTTTCCTCTTTACTTCAAAAGCCTTTTCAACAATGGATTCGATATGCTTCTTCTTTTTATAAAATACTGTTCTTTTTCTATATTTCTTTGTATGTATCATCAAATTATGAACTACTCTGTTGTAAAATATTTTTTGCAGATCTCTTTATATTGATTTTCTCTTCTTTTACTATAAGTTGTATCCTTGGTATTTACATTGCCTATTTTCCTTTCCTATTCTTTGCACTTTTTTTGTGCTTGGAACATTTTCACTGCTTTGCACATTTCCATTTTTTTTCTGAATCTAGTAATATTTTTTATGAAGTCATTTGTGGTCTTACCAGAAATGTTTCTCTTTTTAGCCACATTATGCTGGTCTTTCAATACTTGTGGTTGAGTTTTTTTCAAGTAAGTATCCTTCTTCTGACCTTTTCTTCTTCTTTCACTCTCCGGCCTGATAACTTTTTTTTAATGGTGATAAACAGTATCTGTAAAAAATAATCATAAATAAGTATTTATTAATAACTTTAAAATTATACTTTTTTATTACTATACAAACAAATGCAGTATAAATTCTGACTAAGAAATTGTAGGCCTGAAGCACAACTGTGGAGGTAGTAAGAGCAGTACATACATAGTATATAGCAGTTTGAAGCACTCTATAACACTAAAACCTGAAGCACTGTAGGAGTACATGCATATTAACTAAATGATCGCAATACTATAAGGAGAGACACTGAGTGAATTCATAATTGGTTCACTTTTACTTTAGTAAATAGATTGCTACATGGTACATAAACAGTCACTATGGTTTTGCAACAGCACAGATTTAGAGTTTAGAGTAGTGTAGTGATTTTTCTGTAGTGTAGGGGGTCGTTGTGGGGTACTGTTCTAGGGTAGTGCAGTGGTTTTTGGGTAGTGTAGGAGGTCGTGCTGGGGTAGATTTAAGATTTAGGGTAGTGTAATGGTGTATGAATAGTGTAGGGGGTCATGCTGGGATAGTGTTTTAGGGTTTAGGGTAGTACACTAGTGAATGGGTAGTGTAAGTGGTCGTACTGGGGGTAGATTTAGGGTTTAGGGTAGTGTACTGTTCTTTGTGTAGTGTGGGGTTTTTTGCTGGGGTAGTGTTCTAGGATAGTGCAGTGGTGTTTGGGTAGTGTAGGAGGTCGTGCTGGGGTAGATTTTAGGTTTAGGGTAGTGCAATGGTGTTTGGGTAATGTAGGGGGTCGTGCTGGGTAGTGTTTTAGTGTTTAGGGTACTACAGTAGTGTTTATGTAGTGTAGGGTGCCGTACTAGGGGTAGATTTAGAGTTTAGGGTTAGTGGACTGGTGTTTGTGTAGTGTAGAGGGCTGTGCTGTGCTAGTGTTTTAGGGTAGTGCACTAGTGTTCAGGTATGGTAGGGGGTCATGATGGGGTATATTTAAGGTTTAGAGTAGTGCAATGGTGTTTGGGTAGTGTAGTGGGTCATGCTGGTATAGTGTTTTAGAGTTTACGGTAGTGCAATGTTGAATGGGTACTGTAGGGGGTCGTGCTGGGGTAGATTTAGAGTTCAGGGTAGTGCAGTGGTGTTTGTGTAGTGTAGGAGGTCGTGCTGGAGTAGATTTAAGGTTTAGAGTACTGTAATGGTGTTTGGGTAGTGTAGGTGTTGTACTGGGGTAGTGTTTTAGAGATTAGGGTAGTGCACTGGTGAATCTGTAATGTAGGTGGTCGTAGGTTTAGGGTAGTGCAGTGGTCTTTGTGTAGTGTAGGGGGTCGTGCTGGGGTAGTGTTCTAGGATATTGCATTGGTGTTTGGGTAGTGTAGGAGGTCGTGCTGGGGTAGATTTAAGGTTTAGGGTAGTGCAATAGTGTTTGGGTAGTGTAGGGGGTCGTGCTGGAGGTAGTGTCACTGCAAGAGTACATGTACTTATATGCCTGCAAACATATCAACCAACCAAATTATTACATCTCAATTTTCCCAAATGGACACTGACTCACAGTGTGATTCTAGACAAATACCAATAGTTCTTATAAATGGAATATATAAATACTAACTGGGGAAATATAGACCTCAAACACAAGTGTGAAGGTGATTACACTACTACTTGCATAGTGCATAGGAGTTTCAAGCACTGCATGCCCTAAAGCCTGGCTCACTGCAACAGTACAAGTACTTATATATCTGCAAACACATCAACCAACCAAACCATTCTCTCTCGATGTTCCCAAATAGGCACTGACTCACAGTGTGATTCTAGACAAATAACAGTATTTCTTATAAATGGAGTAGTACAGTAGTACAGTGGTGTTTGGGTAGTGTAGAAGGTCGTGCTAGGATAGTGTTCTACAGTAGTACAGTGGTGTTTGGGTAGTGTAAGAAGTTGTGCTGAGGTAGATTTAAGGTGTAGGGTAGTGCAATGATATTTGGTTGGTGTACATGGTCGTACTGGGATAGTGTTCTAGGGTAGTGCAGTGGTCTTTATGTGGTGTAGGGGTCATGCTAGGGATAGTGTTTTAGGGTTTAAGGTAGTGCAGTGGTGTTTACGTAGTGTAGGGGGTTGTGCTGGGATAGTGTTCTAGGTTAGTGCAGTGGTGTTTGGGTAGTGTAGGAGGTTGTGCTGGGGTAAGTTTAAGGTTTAGGGTAGTGCAATGGTATTTGGGTAGTGTAGAGGGTTATCCTGAGGTAACGTTTTAGTGTTTAGGATAGTGCAATGGTGTTTGTGTAATGTAGGGGGTCTTGCTGTGATACTGTTTTAAGGTAGTGCAGTAGTGTTAGAGTAGTGTAGGGTATCATGTTGGTGTAGATTTAAGGTTTAGGATATTGCAATGGTGTTTGGGTAGTGTAGGGGTCGTGCAGGGGTAATGTTTTAGGGTTTAGGATAGTGCAGTGGTGAATGGGTAGTGTGGGGGTGTCGTGCTGGGAGTAGATTTGGAGTTTAGAATAGTGCAGTGGAGTTTTGGTAGTGTAGGGGTCATGCTGGGGTAGTATTTTAGATTTAGGGTAGTGCAGTGGTGAACGGGTAGTGTAGGAGGTCGGGCTGGAGTAGATTTAAGGTTTACAGTACTGCAATGGTGTTTAGGTAGTGTAGGGGATCATGCTGAGGTAGTGTTTTTTGGTTTAGGGTAGTGCAGTGGTGAAAGGGTAGTGTATGAAGTCATGCTGGGGGTAGTTTAGGGTAGTGCAGTGGTTTTTATGTAGTATAGGGGATCATGCTGAAGTACTCTTTTAGGGTAGTACAGTGGTGTTTGGGTAGTTTAAGGGGTCATGCTGGGGTAACTTTAAGGTTTAGGGTAGTGCAATGGTATTTGGGTAGTGTAGGGGGTCGTGCTGGGGTAGTATTCTAGAGTTTAGGGTAGTGCAGTGGTGTTTGTGTAGCATACGGGGTCATACTCTGATAGCGTTTTAGGGTAGTGCAATAGTGTTTGAGTAGTGTAGGGTATCATGCTGGGATAGATTTAAGGTTTAGGGTAGTTCAATGGTGTTTGAGTAGTGTAGGGGGTCGTGCTCAGGTACTGTTTAGGGTTTAGAGTAGTGCAGTAGTGTTTATGTAGTGTAGGGGTCATACTTGGGATAGATTTAGAGTTTAGGGTAGTCCACTGGTGTTTGTGTAGTATAGGGGGTCGTACTGAGCTACTGTTTTAGGGTAGTACAATGGACTTTGGGTAGTGCAAGGGGTCGTGCTAGGGTAGGTTTAGGGTAGTGCAATAGTTTTTGGGTAGTGTAGGGGGTCGTGCTTGGGTAGTGTTTTAGGGTTTAGGGCAGAGCAGTGATATTTAGGTAGTGTATGGAGTTGTGCTGGGGTAGTGTTTTAGGGGTTAGGGTAGTGCAGTGGTATTTAGGTAGTGTAAGGGGTCATGATGGAGGTAGTGTCACTGCAAGAGTACATGTACTTATATGTCTGCAAACATATCAAACAACCAAATTATTCTATCTCAATGTTCCCAAATGGACACTGACTCACAGTGTTATTCTAGACAAATAACACTATTTCTTATAAATGGAGTGTATAGATACTAACTGGGAAAATGTAAGACTATACACATTGCACAAAATGTTCTACTACACATTAGTATAGAGTGCTCCTATCAGAACGATTCCTAAATGTACAGAAGACTCATTGTGTGATTTTAGACAAACAACACTATTCCTTGCATTTTACCAAAACACATTTCATAGTCTAGAATGAGTACTGCATTTTACTGTAGAAACTTGACTCATTTTGCAAATACATAAAAAACGACTGATTTCTAATTCTACCAGAACATGAGAACAGCATAGTTATCTGTCTGCAAAAACATGAAATACACAAATGCTTGTCTCAGAATGGTTTCTAAATGCGCACACACTCACAATACAATTCAGCAGAAAAAAAAATACTCCCTGCACTTTAGCAGGAGAAAAACATTAGTCTGATTAAAATCAAAATGCACCACATACATCCCCTCACAAATTAATAACTCACCTTTCAAATAGTTTTGTACATTAATAAGTATGTCAGTCACACACCAGATTTTCGTATACAGAATATCTCTTCTGTACACCTCTCACCAGAATCAAAGAATGGCAAAGTTTCCCTCTCATTTTGAACACATATACACCTGACCATCAAATCACATTGCTTCCCACATTAATTCAAAAGCAAACACACATTGCTATTGGTTAAACATTTGAACCCTTTCCAATTGACATAAATTTGAACACTACCCCCAATCTGCCTTCTGCCTGTTACCATAGAAACAGTTCCTGGAACACTTAACTGAGCACACAGGTCAAAAGTTCATCACACAATGTTGCTAATCAAAACAGCAAGTGTGCTTGACTTTTCACCATATCAGCTTATCCTATGTAATGTTCCTTTCAATCAGATTTTGTTAACCAATAAAAAACAGAAACATGCACCCTACTTCTCAGTGTAGAAAGTAGTCAAACAACCAATGATTTCTTTTCTTTTTTCAAAACTGCATCTTAACCACCATCTTAGAAAAATGTTAGTTTTCAAACTGTCATTTCATTTACAGAGACCATCTGAGTGCATCCAGACATCCCTTCAAGATGCTTAGAGCGTGGATTGTGAAACACAGCTATATTTTCTGGAGCCAAGGAATTCACAAAGACCTAGGTTTACCAAATGTAGACATTAAATGGATTGGACAGAGAGGGTTAAAGTGGCAGCAATTGATGCCATTGGTTAAATCCTTTTTGCATCTCTAACACCCTGACCTCATAATTGTGCACTGTGGTGGCAATGACCTAGGCACTTTGACTGGGGTAGGTCTGGAAATGTTTATGAAGGACACCTTTGGAGAAATGATATCACTTTTCCCCAAAACTGCCTTTGTCTCGGGGGGAGCATGCCGGCCGGAAGCTAATGGCTGTGGCCGAGCTCCTCTAGTGTGTAATGCCTAATCTCGCCAGGAGATACAGCGGGCACTTCTGAGATGATTTTTCTTTCAAAATAAGCAAATGCTGGACCCCCGGCTCCATTATCTTTACCTTGACTCCGGAGCACTTTTTTCTTTGAAGATATATTGACGGCTCTGTGCGGCGCCTTTTCTGAGGTCTGATGGTGTGCGATGATAAGGGAGGAGCAGTCCTGGAACCTTTGAGGCTCCAATTCGTGTGCGCGGGGTCTTCCTCTGTGATGGCTGCACCCTCCAGTATGCCTCGAGGTGTGGCAGGCCGACGCGAGTAGCCGTCCGGGAGAACAACTTGGAGAGCGCTCAGGAGGCTGGAAACAGCGTACGGTATCTATGTAGGAGCGCTTCTGGCGTTTTTCTGAGCAAGGGAGGAGGTAAGGTCTCGGAATATTTTATTGGTTACTTATTGGACCCTCTAATTGTTTTGCCTGCCTCTCCCCTCAGTGTGCCCAACAAGGATGTAACTGTTCAGAAGGTTAATACAGCTGGCGCTGAAGGTGCCAATCTGGGAGCTCTCTATGAGCCTTATGCATCGCGGAGTGGGGCTGAAGTTTTGGTTCGGTCTGTGCTTTTTTGGGAGGGCTATAAGAACTGCATGGAGAAGTGTGGGAGCAGTGTTCGCTATAGCACCCCTCACTGTGCGACTGTAAAACAAACTTCAGAGTCTCCCATCTGTCGCTATACCTTGCGCAATAGGGCTTCTAACCTTATCTCGGATCTGCCTAAACCTCCCTCCGTTTCTCCCTCAAATACAGAAGTTAAGGCTACCGTTAGACAGGATAAAGGGAGAGTTATTGCAGAGAGTACATCCCCCCCGGTAGGGGAAGGGGTAGGGGGAAAGCCGAAAGGGGCCTGTCTTCTAAACTTAGAATAACACCATCATTGAAGATATACTATAAGGTGTTATCCTCCGATAGGGGGCAGAATAGAAAACCCACTATGGCTTCTACTACTGGCCCCTATGCATCTATAGAAAACCGTCAACCTTCTATTAGACTCTCTATCAGCGTAACAGGTGAGGCGGATACACCTTCGTGCCAGCAGGTGGTTGCCCACCCATCAGTGGAGTTATCTAATAGTTTTTCTGCATTAGACAACCATAAAAATGTCTCTGGTACCCTTTCTGGTAAGGAGAAAGTGGATGTTTTAACTTTCACATCTGGGACTCTGTCAGCTGGATCACCTACTCCTCCCTTGCCTCCGACTATGATTCCCCTTGGGTCATTGGCTGATATCCTTTTAAGTCTAAAGGAGGATATCGGGAGAAGACTTTTGACTTCAGAGGCTAATCAAGCTGCTATTCAGGCCTCAGGTATTGAGGTATTGGCGCAGAAAATAGAAGAGGTCTCGCAGAGAACGGATGTTCTTGAGTTAGAGATTCCTAAGATTAAGGATGCCTTACACTCCTGCTCAGTTACGATGGACAAATTGGTACAAGAAAACAGGGCACTTAATGATGATATAGAGCGTTTGGAAAACCACTCAAGAAAAAAAACGTAAAAATATTATTAAATATTCCTGAAGATCTGGAGGGGGATGATATAAAAAATGTTGTGATCTCCCTTTTAAAGGTAACCATCCTAAAAGATTTGCCGGAATTGGATCTGGTCTCTGACATCCAAAGGGTTCACCGTTCACAAGAGGAACCCAGAAAAGCAACAGCCAAGAAAAATTCTAGTCAATTTCCTTACATACGCTACTAAGGAAAAAATTCTATCCTTACCCTTGAAAGCCGGTCAGGTTAAGAGTAATTATTTTTCCAGTCCACTCTCATTCTCCATCCGGTCCGATGTCTCCCATATCACTGCAAAAAAACAGTGAGAGCTGGGCAAAAGAATGGTAATCTTAAATTCATTAGGGGCCAAGACCCAGTTGAGGTTTCCTGAATCCCTCCGGACCATGTGGAACAATCCTATGTATAACCTGTGCCAAATAGAGGAAGTTGGTGCCCTAATAGAAAAAATAAGAAGTGGAAGTGGGGTATAACTGGAATGGGGGGGGGTAAAGGCATCTATCTGATCTAAAAGAAAATATTTAAAAAAACATTTTCTTTCTCTATATATTTTTTTCTTGTTTAGTAAGTGTACAGTTGAGTGCAGCTGGTGCCCTGGCGGGATTGTGCCCCTTCTATACTGGGTTGTCTTGTTATGGTCACGTTCAGGGGTCCTCGTCCAAAGGGCTTATGCTCAGAGGAGAAAGGAGGGTTCCCCAGAGTAGCGAGGGGCTGTTGGGGTCACTGGGGGGGAAGGGGAGGAGGGTGTTAGGAGGAACACAGGTGGGGTTGCAGTGGGAGAAAATATAAAAATTGTCCTCACTCTCAATTGCGTCTCAAGATGTAAGCCACCTCTAGAGTGCTTAATTAAGGTCCGAGTAGTTGGAAAGGTCCGTAAATTATAATGAGTACCAAGACTAGATTTGTCTCGTCGAATGTCAACGGGCTCCGATGCCCACGCAGACAAAGGTTAGTTATGAAATTTCTTGAACAATCTTCAGCTCAGGTCTTTCTCTTGCAAGAGACTCACCTGAGCTGTTTGGAGTGTGAGGCCGTCTTTGGGAAATATTGATGGGTTGAGCATTATTGCTCCTCTGAGCAGACAGCTCATAGTAAGGGGGGTGGTGATTTTAATTAAATCAGGCATTGGAGGCACTATTAAATCAGTCTCAACTGATCAATCTGGAAGATGGATAACAGCACAGTTGGCCATTGGGGGAGCCGATCTTACTATTGTTTCATTTTATGGCCCCAATGTCGATGATCTAGCCTACCTACACAGAGTACAGACCAAATTAATAGAATTCACATCCCCGGTAATAATTGAAGGTGATTTCAATGTCCTCCTTAACCCCCTTCAGGAGAGGTCTAATTATAGCCAATATGCTACTGTCCCCCGTACTCGTCGGGCTATGATCAATATGATTCATGAGCTCTGATTAGTCGATGCTTGGAAGGCTAAAAAGAGCACAGAAAAAGGTTTCATGTTTTTTAGTAAAAAACACAGTCATTCTTCTAGAATCGACTATATCCTTACAGACAGGTCGGTCTGGAGAATCTAGTTGATATTTTTATCCTTCCAAGCATTCTTTTGGACCATGCTCCAATCTCCTTTTCATATTTAGGGAATAAGCCAAGTCCCAATTCTAGGTGGACATTGAAAAGGGCAATGCTGTGTAAACCCGAAATCATCTGCACTCTTAAAATTTCAACAACGGATTATTTTTCTGATAATATTGGTTCAACATCCCCAGACTACGTCTGGGATGTATTTATGGCTTACTTGCGTGGACAGCTACATAGTCTGATATGTTCCAAGAATAGGGAAGAGGCTTTAGAATTTCAGACTTTGGAAAGGGAGATCTCTAAGCTTGAAGGAGACAGATTGAATTGTCATCCTGATAATTTGACGCAGGTCCTTAGTGATCTAGAACGTCTGTGTCTGGATTATAGGGGAAGCTAAATCACCAAGTAAAAGCACAGTGGTTAGCCCATAACATTGAAAACTACGGGCGGAGCCAGGCCGGCGGCCAAGATGGTCGCCCGGGCTCCCGGCTCCGTCGACCTTCTCCCCCTGCTGCTGGATCCAGCTGTCGAGGCGGCGCTGCCGACACATTTCCGGACGTCGGAGTGGGACCTGACCCGCCAAGAGTGACTCCGGAGGTTCTCCGAGCTCGGGGGACGGAGATATGCCTTACCGGTCGGTGTGGCCTACGCGAGTCCCGGAGCCGGGACCTCGCGTGATATTGCTGCCGGCCGCGAGTGGAACAACAACAGCCAGGAAGACCCGGAAAGTGCCGGTCACTCGCCCGGGCACTTTGCCCTGCCCCGAACAGGACCCTAGCTCTCGCTGCTGCGTGCCATCCCCCCATGCCGGACGGACCCCCCCTCCTCCCCCGAATGCTGCCTTGCGAAATGGAGGCTTGTGGCACTGCTCTTTGTCTCCCTGATGAAGCTTGACGCGACCCTCTTGCAGCAAACTGTATCCTGCGCTTCGGGGGATCGGAGCCGGTTGACATATGGCGCTTTGGCATCGCTCGGATGCACTGGGTGGCATGTATGGGACCATCGGTGGGGCAGTTGAGACGGCTACCACATCGTGTGCAACCGGGGGGACGCTCGGATGGTGCATAAGATGGCGGCTTTGGTGTGGGCTCCGGCGGCACTTATGCCGTGGGCCCCGGTTGGTGGCGTCATCCCCATGACTGCGATGCACATCTCAACAGGAGCGTGGTGATCGGATGGCCCCCCGTGTTCTGGTAGCACAATGTGTAGATTGGATTTGCATGGAGATCAGATCCCAGCACATGTGAAGACACGAGTGAGCCTGATGCTGGTATTTTTCCATGTGACTTTGATTCAGTGTTTCCCTCTACAATCTTTGGTAAGGCCCGGATGGGTGTTTCTACACGACCCTACAAGTTCCTGATAAGTGAGAGTTGGTGCGTGGGGACTCCTTGATCGTTACAGAGGGACTCGTCGGAATGGCGCCTGGTCCATGGACACATGGAGTGGTCAGGGATTCCATCGAATGTGAGGCTTGTGGGGACTCATCTGTTGCCCTTTTTCCGATGGCTGACATCGTCATGTGGCCCAGACAACGTGAACTGACTACTCTTTCTGAACCGGACTTTGTCTTGCTGTGCGGGAGGCGGTCGTGGGCGGTGAACAGCTTTTGGAATATGTTGTGTCCTAGTGAACTGCAAGATTTCCTGCCTTTCTCTGGACATCCCTTATTGATGTACTTTTGGTACCTTGATTGCTTGGCTAAGTATTGTACAGACTGGGACACGTCTCTGATTTTGGCCGGGTGGGGCTGGGTTGCAGAATGGTAATTGTTTTCTTCAGCTGCTGAAAGGGGGGGCCATCATCGAGGTTGGGTGACTGGGTGAATTGGCGTGGCGACTGCTGCTCTGTTTCGGTGGGTGTCCTGAATATTCTGCAACAGCGTTGTTATAATTGTAAGCTACGCGGCGGGGGGCCGGGGGCCTGTACTGGGGACCCCCCACTGTATCTTTTTCTTTTCTATTTCCCTTCTCTTCTATATTTTGGGTTTCATACACTGGGCGACAGGCACGCTGCTAAGGGGGAGGCCGTAGCCGTAGGCAGGGGTGCAGGGTGAGGGGTTAGGGGGGTAATACTGTTTTTCCTTTTTCTGTTTCTAGGGCCTCTTTTCTTTCCTTTGTTTCTTTCGGCTTTCTCTTCACTCTTTCTCTTCTTCACTTCTTCTGGGAACCGAGTAACGGGCTGCTCTCTGTACGTCCTAGTGGTATGAATTACAAGGGTGGATGTCTCTAAAAAGTTTTGCGTTACGGCGGGCATACACTGTATTGGTGGGCGAAATGTATAGCTTATGGTTTATCCTGATTAATGTGTGTTAGTGCCACCGTCCTGCATGCAGTAGTCCTGACCGTGTATATCCTGACTTATGAAAACCCCTTGCTTTGGTATTATTTGATTTTGTGGCACCGGATCCTGTTTTTTCTTAAAATTCTAAAAGAAACCTCTTTAATCCTGGTACCAATATGGTACAGACATTATCCTGAGCTACAACGGGGCATTTGGGAGGCGGACTGTTGCATTCTTATGGCTTGACTGATTTGCTTTGACCGCCTCTGAACTACTGGCCGGCTGTGATGGTTTTAGGCCTGTGATTGTAACTGCTTTATGTAACAATAAAGGTTTACCAAAAAAAAAAAACATTGAAAACTACGAGTACGGTGAAAAAGCGGGTGCCCTTTTGGCATGGAAAGCAAGGGCCGACCGGGCCAAGAATAATATCAATGAACTGATCATTGATGAGACTGGAGTGACCTCCTGTAAACAGGAGGACATGCAAAGGTGTCTTCTTTCCATGTTTTCTGAGTTGTATAAAGAGGAGACAACTTCTAGTCCTGGGAGTATCCAAGAGTGGCTGCAAAACAGGGAATTACCAGTATTAACACAGGACAGACTTGTTATTTTAGATGCCCCTATATCGGAAGATGAAATTAAAATCTATATCAAAAAGATTAAGAACAATAAGGCTGCAGGGACGGATGCTCTTCCTGGGGAAATGTATAGGGTCCTCCAGGACGGATTAGCTCCCAGACTATGTGAACTATTCCCTTCAGTGCAGCAAGTGTGCTCAGTGATCCGGTCCGTGTCTTACGGAGAGCAGAGCGCTAGAGAGCAAGGAGAATCAGAGTTCGAGGTGCGGCGGCCAGGCAGCTAGTCGGCTGCTGAAGAATCCTCGCTGAATACTCTGCCGCTGTCGAATACTTTGCTGAGCTGACGGGCTGAGACGCTGAGACGCTGTGCTGTAGCTGTCGTCTGAAGCCCACCCGCCCGCCCGCCAGCCTGCCGAGTCCGAAACCGCCGCATATCGACCGTAGCTGCAGCCGGTGAGATAGAGGCTGGACTACTGCAGCAGTAAGCGGTAAGCGGTACGCCCGTGGATTCCTGTGCCGCGGCGGCGGCGGCGGTGAATTTGGGGAGGAGGAGGAGGAGAACGTTGGGATCACGTCCCCTCACCGCAAGCAAGCAAGGAGCGGTGGGGGGAGAGGGCTAAGAGTGCTAAGAGTGGCTGGAAGTGGGCCATTTTTTTCTGTAAAGCGAACAGCGGGCATTAGCCCGGTATTTCTACTTGCCTGCCTGCACTCCTGGCCTCTCCCAGGCCCCCCCAGTGGCAGCATTCAACCCACTTGCCCCTCCGTTCCATTTGCCGGCCACAACCACAACAGGAGCTAACTATTTGTGGTTACTTGCAAGTTCCGTGGCCGGTCACTGGAGGGAGCCCTCGAGCTGAAGTTGGATTAGAAAACGTTATATACGAAAAGAGACGATCACGAGAGGCACACCACTGGATTACTCTCGTTTTTTTACTAATTACCTGGTAAAACTGTCTTTCAGAAGTGTCAGCTAAAGTCAGAAGTCTCTATACCTTGCAAGATACTCGATACAGCCCGCAAAATCGTAATTGCACCTCGCTATCCTCCCTGACGGCAGCTATTCCTATTAGAGGGGTAGATAGGCTTGGGAGGTGGGGGTGCGCAGGTGGAGTGGGACTGGAGGTGTAGTGGCACAACGGACACCAGGATACCAGGTACCAAGTCACCAAGGTACCAGTCTGCCAGGCTTACCATTTAATAGACCTAGAGAATGAGATCTGGGAAACTGCGTCTCAATATAAGTGCTAGTACAAGAAAAGACGAAGAAGACCGGAACCAGGGCTCTAATAAGTCAAGTAAAAAAAGGAAGAGGATGGCACAACAAAGAGAGAGACTAGTGTCGGCTCCTGAGCTTTCAACTCCTTGCTCAAAACAACGTAATAAAGGGATTCAAAATTTCTTTTCGCCAAAGGACCACATGACGTCAACTTACGGGCGAACGCAGGAACAAGCTCTCCAATCAAGCCCAATCACACCGGCACCATGCGTAAAGGAGAACGTGCAACCCCAACCAAATAGTATAAAGGAGAAGAATAAGGATTCCCAGGACACCCACAGTGAGAGCTGTCCAATTAACAATTCACCTGATAAAAAACAAACCCCTCAGTCTCCAGACAAGCAAAAAAGTAACATTGTCTGCGGTAATCTAATTGTGGCAATAGCCCAAATAAACAAGAACGCCTCTCAACCCCAGGAAAGTGACAAGGAAATAAAGTCCATGGACAAGGGCAAGAAGGAAGAAGTAACACCAAGGAATAAATTGGTGGCGGGTCAAATTGCCGCACAGGAAGACTCATGGCCTACTTCCTTCTCCCTACCTGATGACATAAGCTTGGACATTTAAACAGGAATGGAAAAAATCACCGAACCCCAGTTACAAGTACATATAAAGCCCAGCCAAGGTCCACATGACACCTACAGATCACAAGAACATGTGAAAAACGGACCAGGGTGTAATGGAAGACTGGAATCGACACCCTTGCACTCAAGTGTCGACTCCCACGAACGGGACAAAGACCGAAATAAAAATATAGGATGGACTAATAACATTCTAAACCAGGAATCTCCAATTACGATATCTTCAATGAGCAGGTCAGATGAAGATATAAATGTCCAGGAAACATCGCCCAAAGAAGAAGCCAGGTCTCCATTGAGCAAAACACTATTAAACACCTTAGACCAGGCAATTAAAGCTCTGAATTTCCAGTCGGACAAAATGGACGTTCAAATTGACCTAATAAATCTCATAGCAAGCCATATCTCTGGCATAAACATCAGGCTGGACCACATGGCAACCCTGCTCCAAGGGAGGGCTGATAAGGGTCCCTGTACAGAGACTATCCAACCAAGCTGTGTTTGTGGGAAATTAGTGGATAATATGTCAAATTTACCATTAATACTAAATGACATATTAAGGGCGGTCCAGGCATCAATGGACACAAAACATATCACCAAAACTACGAGCAATATTGAGATAATAAAATCAAATGTGGAATTTGGAAGCCAACACATAGCAATAGATTCTACCCAAAACAGCCATGTAGAGGAAGAAACAAGCAAGCAGTGTAAAGAAAAATCTGACTACGAACAAGGTCAAAAAAAGGAAGCACAACACGCAATAACCCAGTCTAAAATCAAGTTAACAAAAAGACAAAGGAAGCGCGCAAGAAAAGGGAGGGTTCAACTTAAATTCCAACCTTCAACAGATACTCACACCTATCCCATCTTCCATCACACCGCAAATAGGAAAATCAAACCAACACCTGAAGTAACTGTCTCAAAACATATCAACACGTCCCCGGTTCAAACAAACCAGTCAAACGCAGTGAAAGGGACCAGCCTGAGTACAGAATCCTCACCCCTTCAAACCTCCACAAAACCAAGCCAGATACAAGGGATCACACAACTGAAAAATCAGATAAAGAAACAAAAAAAACCTCCAGGAACACAGGAGAAAGACAAAACGCAAGATGAGTCTGATGAAAGGGTCTAATAAAGAAGTCAATGTAAATCAGATAGTAATGATCCACCAGACAGACGAAACGCAATCACTTCAGGTCAAATCAACAAACCAGGAATCAATGCACCAAAATGGCCCAATCTTCGTAGATACTGAACAAAACATAACAGATATATATAATCAAAGTCAATCCATAAAAAGAGCAGACGAAAAGGTACATAAAAGATCACCAATAAAAATAAACTTAAACGAAGATGGACGAACCTGCAGTATTTACCAAACAAACAAACAAATAAGGTGCACACACATACCACAAAATTCGAACTTCGATAAAAATACAGACAGGACTAATGAACCAACCACCTATCTGAAAAGAATGGACGGTACATACGAAGATCTAATAATAAAAACACTAAGCCAAGGGAAAAGAATAATCACAATACAGGAACCAACAAAAAATATAAACCTAGAACAAGAGACACAAGTTAAAATGAGTTCACAATTACAAGCAGAAACAAAAAACAAACTGACATTTATACCGGAATACCAGACATCAGGACCCCAAGATTTTCTTAATAGAGGCAATATAATGAGGCTATTAAGAGAAATCCCAGAATTAAATGACATAGAATCTCAAGATCTTTTGTCAGTAGAATTTAGATGCACCAAAAACATGTCAGAGGTGGAAGAGTCATTAACCACCTGGTCAACCAAAGAAATAGTTGATAGAATATGTGAAAGGAGTTTGTCATTTGAAGCCTGGGGCATTAAACTGAGGCGAGACGATCGGAAAAAATATCCATTTCCACTTTTAAAAAATCTAACTATATGTAAAAAGTCAAAGACAGAGGGGAATAGCCAAAAATCATGTTTAAAAGGAGCGTGTGCGGTATCTCCGCAAAAAAATACACCACAAAGTAGACACGAAATTGCAGTGGCTCAAGGAGGCGCCCATGAACAGGCACTTGACTGGACCTGGGTGGCTTCGGCCTTGAGCAAAAAATGCTCCTAACACGACGAGTCACTTAGAAAAAGACACCACGTTAAACCAACGGATAATAGTTGATAATCAAGTGGAATCCATTGCAGTGAAACCGCATACGATCAGCCTCTGTTCCTGGAATGTCCACGGTTTCAACAGCTTGTGTCACGACCACGAAACTGCAAACTTCTTGGATTAACATGACTTAATACTGCTACAAGAAACCTGGAACCTGCGCCAAATCTCCATCCCGGGATATATCGAATTTCACGTCCTCGCCGAAAAACCTTCTAACTTTGGTCACCCTAGAGGAGGCCTATCGACGTACATCACCCAACAACACAGATGGCATACGGAAAAAGTAGACTCTATGGTAAACTGGATACAAGTAATAAAACTCACGGGAAAGTTGGTCACCGGTTCAGGTTCCTGTAATCTTCTATTGCTTAATGTTTATGTTCATCCGGAAAAGAAGGAGAAAAATGAAAAACTGATTACTTTACTAACTTTGATCAGGGCTTTGCAAATCACTCATGAGGCGTACTCCATGATTACATCAGGTGATTTCAATAGCAATCTAACAAAAGAGGAGAAAACAATGCAAGCTCTTGAAGAACTGGGCCTTTTTATCCTAAATAAGAAAGTCAGTGGGGATAGTGGTATACCTATAACCTTCTTAAGCGGTAACCGAAAGTCATCAATAGACTTCACAATACTGAGTAACAACCTGTTATCAACGGTGAGTGCATTTTCAGTGGAGCAACGTGTGGAAAGTGACCACTTCCCTCTAATTACCAAAATGTTAATGATGGTTACTAAGACGGAAAAACAAAACACCGTCATCCAGTATACTGAAAAATTCAACCTACGTAAACTAAAATGGAGAGGAAAGGATTTAAAACCAACAATGGATAAACTCAAAAATAAACTGCTTAGTTTAATTTTTTATTGCTGCTAATTTCCTCCTGAGGCTTGAGCCGGGAGGCTGCTTTTTAATTGTGTTGCTAAATTTGCTAAATTTGCACTTTATTCCCGTGTGTCCGCTCCCTCCCCCTCGCTCTTGATTTTAAAATTGAAATAAGACAGAACTCCCCTCTACATTAGCGCTGCTCACTTACTGCGCTAGGTCATACTTCTTTAGCGAGATTCCTCTCCTCGACTCGGTCGACTGTCAGACCGGCCTCGGGGGGGACATCTGATTGTCAGGGAAGTCAGGCAGCGGCCATCTTAGTGAGGGCTCGCGCTGCACGTCGCGCTTCGAGCGCTTAAAAACAGGAAACCCGAGCAGGTCCCCTGATTGCTGCTAATTTCCTCCTGAGGCTTGAGCCGGGAGGCTGCTTTTTAATTGTGTTGCTAAATTTGCTAAATTTGCACTTTATTCCCGTGTGTCCGCTCCCTCCCCCTCGCTCTTGATTTTAAAATTGAAATAAGACAGAACTCCCCTCTACATTAGCGCTGCTCACTTACTGCGCTAGGTCATACTTCTTTAGCGAGATTCCTCTCCTCGACTCGGTCGACTGTCAGACCGGCCTCAGGGGGGACATCTGATTGTCAGGGAAGTCAGGCAGCGGCCATCTTAGTGAGGGCTCGCGCTGCACGTCGCGCTTCGAGCGCTTAAAAACAGGAAACCCGAGCAGGTCCCCTGATTGCTGCTAATTTCCTCCTGAGGCTTGAGCCGGGAGGCTGCTTTTTAATTGTGTTGCTAAATTTGCTAAATTTGCACTTTATTCCCGTGTGTCCGCTCCCTCCCCCTCGCTCTTGATTTTAAAATTGAAATAAGACAGAACTCCCCTCTACATTAGCGCTGCTCACTTACTGCGCTAGGTCATACTTCTTTAGAGAGATTCCTCTCCTCGACTCGGTCGACTGTCAGACCGGCCTCAGGGGGGACATCTGATTGTCAGGGAAGTCAGGCAGCGGCCATCTTAGTGAGGGCTCGCGCTGCACGTCGCGCTTCGAGCGCTTAAAAACATACGTCCATGGCTCCGTGCAGCGGACGCGCATTGCGAGCGCGCCGATCGCGCGCCGGAGTCAAGCCTGAGTCCTGCCCGTCTGCGCCCGTCCGCGACCAGACGGGACGCGGGGCAGGGGACTCTGGTCATATTACCATCACGCTGGCATCCGAGACTGCGCCCTCTATTCAGCAATACCGCTACACTCGCGAGATGTTACTCGAAATCGGTAAGACCCCCACCAAATCATGCTATCATTCCATAGACCCCAATGCTCTGTCATCTCAATGCAACTCCTGCAATTTTCGTCTTGTTAATGTCCCCTACCCCAATCATCCGGTACCCAGTCTTAAAGTGATGCTACTTAATTGCAGATCCATGGTCAAGCATAAATTGGAACTTCACGACCTTTTACTAAATCATGACTTTGATGTAATGTTTTTAACAGAAACCTGGCTAGAAGAATCCTCATCCCCAGAAATACTTGAGACAGTCCCGCAGAATTACAGCTTACTAAGAATTGATAGGCCTATACAACGCGGTGGAGGTCTTGCTATGATCTTGAAAAAAGAACTGGAATGCACCCTTACTAACAAGGGCATCACCAATAGCGAAAGTGGTACTTTCACCATTAAAGTGACCCCTGGCATGACCATTACTGGGAATCTCATTTACAGGCCGCCTGGCAATGCCACTCCTTTCTGTAACCAACTTATAGAAACGGCGACGCAACTAGCTATCAAATACAACAACTTTATGATACTAGGCGACCTTAATCTTCATTTCGAAGATTTACATGCTAAGGAAGCTCAACTTCTGAAGACTGCCCTACAAGCCCTGGGTATTACCCTGCTATCCACCTCCCCCACTCATAAACATGGCCATCTTCTCGATCCCATCTTTGCGACCTGGGAAGGTATTGACATACAACCTCCGGTCCCTATCATTTGGTCAGATCACCATATGATCATGTTCAACATACCCAAGACCAGGTCTAAGAATAATGTCCACAAACCCTTGTATGCCAAACGACGCAATTGGAAAAATTATACCCCAGAACGTCTGATTGACAAATTAAACATCCTCCCTCCTCTCCAAGGCCAGTCCCTTCAAGAAACCTGGAATTCATACGAATTATGGCTAAGCAAGGCACTTGATAAAATCGCCCCTTGGACCTGCAAGCCCCCAGCTAGGAGAACAAAATCTGAACCGTGGTTCTCAGAAAAATTAAAGATAGCTAAAGCTCGTTGCAAAGCGATTGAAAGGAAATGGAGAAAGAATTACTCCATGGAACTGAAGGAGACCTACAAACAAGAACTAAGGGCCTACCAGAGACTTATAAGAGAGGAAAAAAGTCACTTTTTCCAAAATAGAATTGAAGAGGCCAAAAATCCTTCTAAAGAACTGTTTCGGATCTACAAGGAACTAACAGACACGTCAAGCCTGGACACGCAGGACACGTTCTCTAATGAACTATGCGAAGAAATTGCAGACTTCTTTGTCAACAAAGTAGAGAAAATTCATGCCACTTTCCCCACCCCCCCCCCCCACATCTGGTACGACAATTCCTCCTCTTTACAAAACCACTCTTACCCATTTTTCCACTCCCGACAAAGAAAAACTGTCCAGCATAATCAACAGTATCCACTCTGGCTCCCCTAATGACGTGTGCCCGTTAGATAAATGCAAAGACATTATGGACATTGCCCTCATGGACCAAATAAGCCAACTTATTACCCTTTCTTTCAAAGAATGCCATGTCCCGGAGGCTTGGAAAAACGCCCAAGTCATTCCCCTGAAAAAAAAACCTAATGTTCCGATCACTCAATTCCAAAATCTCAGGCCAATATCTCTACTGCCTCAATGCGCCAAAATAATAGAGAAAATTGTCAACATCCAACTTATGGCGTTTTTAGAGGAAGGAAACATTCTTCACCCCACTCAATCCGGTTTCCGACCAAATTACTCAACGGAGACAGCTGTCTTGTATTCCACGGAATATATCAGCAAGATGGTGGACGAGGGTGAAACAGCAGCGTTGGTCATGCTTGACTTAAGCGCAGCTTTTGATACTGTGCTTCATGCCACGCTGCTGTCCCGTCTTTCCGATATCGGAGTAAAGGACTGTGCATTGGCGTGGATTAAATCTTTTCTCACCAACAGAACTTTCCAGCTTCATTGCCCACCCTTCAAATCGTCATCTCGGACCGTCAGCCATGGGGTTCCACAGGGCTCTAGCTTGAGCCCTACATTATTCAACATCTATATGGAACCCCTGGCTCAGATCATAGAGAACTTTGGGGTTGGCATTGTTAGCTACGCCGATGACACTCAGCTGATGTTTAGGCTTACTCCTAATACCGAGGAGTACGCCTCAAACTTCTCGGAGTGCATGGCTGCTGTGGCCGTGTGGATGGACAGTAACTGCCTCCGTCTTAATGGAGATAAGACTGAGGTACTAGTGATAGGGAACAAATCCTCCCTATGGTCTCAAGCGTGGTGGCCCACATCTCTCGGCGAATGCCCTCGACCTGTCGAGAAGGTCAAGAACCTTGGGATCATGACCGACTCGGATCTATCAGGAAAATCCCAAGTTAACAAGATCATTGGAAAATGCATTGGCACATTAAGAACTCTCAGAAAAATCATTGACCTGATACCGATCAAAGCCAGGAAAACCATCGTGCATGCCCTTATTACACCTCACCTGGACTACGGGAATGCCCTCCTTCTAGGCATTAACCAAAAACATCTACACCAGCTGCAATGTGTACAAAATGCAGCAGCCCGTTTGGTATTAGGCCTCCCCAAAAGAACTTCTGCCAAAACTGCATTATCCAAACTGCACTGGCTCCCCGTAAAGGAGAGAATAAAATTCAAGAGCCTCTGCTATGCCCATAGGATAGCCCACAACAAGGGTCCCACCTACTTAAGGAGCCTCATGACCATACACCGCCCTACCCGACACCTGAGGTCCTCAGGAATGTCCCTTTTCAAACTCCCCCGCATCCACAGAGCAAAAATCGGTGGTCGCTCCTTTCGTTATCTAGGAGTGAAACACTGGAACGCTCTTCCTACTCATTTAAGAATGGAACCATCGGAAACTCTATTCAGAGCTAATTTGAAAACCTACCTGTTCCCTCAATAACTCTGCCTCGCTTTCTCCCTTTAACTTGATTCTCGGTTGAAATTCTTCAGCAATTAGCGCGGGGATACACAGTCGTGCAGCCATGCGCTCTATAAATGTTTTTATTATTATTATTATTATTAACACCGGAAGTAAAAGAAAACCTGGTAAAAACATGGGAACACCTATGTGAAGCAGTAACAAGAAACCCACCACGAACACATCAAACTTCAATAAGATTCAAAACTGGCAAAAAGCCTTGGTACACAACTACCCTGAGGGAAGAAAAAAGAAAAATTGCACGAGAAGTCCGCAAGCAGGCACTATTGATAAAAAGTGGTAAAAAAACAAACAAATCGGAATTGAAAGCTATGGGAAAGAAATATAAGATCATGCTGAGTAGCGCAAAAACACTGTACCAAGAGGAAATGTGGACTAACCTACTAATCGCTAGCAAACACAAAAATGCCAGAACATTTTGGGGCATTATCAATAAACTGACAAGGGGGAACACCCTAAAACAGGAGGCAGGTATCGGAGAAAGTATATGGACCCAGCATGTCGAAAAGATGTTCAGCGACAGGTCGGAAGGTAAGAAAAGATACTGTAAATTGGAGTGCAAAGTATGCATTAGAAACAGCGAACATGCAGAAAACGTGATAGGAAAACGAGTTAATGCACTAGGAGACAAGCTGAAGCAATCGATGGGTAGTGGAAACGAGAACAATCCTGAACACTCACAGCTCAGCAAATTAGAAAAAACTACCGAATGCCGTGACCGACACCCTAGTAACAACAGCCCAGCTCAAAGATAAGATAATTCGCCTGAAAAAAGAGGGTGCGGCGGGTCCAAACGGGCTTCCAAATGCTATCTTTAAATATTCACCAGAATTTTGGGCAGAATACTTAACTCCACTCTTTAATGCAATCTATAATCAGAACAAACCACCAAGATCCTGGACCGGGAGCATAATTCACCCCATTTTTAAACAAGGTGACCACAACGAGCCAGGGAATTACAGGCTGATATCGCTAATGGATGTCGAGGCAAAACTATATGGATCATGCCTATTATCACTCCTTCAGGACTGGATGGAAGATACGAACATAATACCAATGTTCCAAACTGGTTTCCGGCCAAGGACGGGTACTCTGACAAACTTGACAACCCTGGCGCTCTTGAAAGAAAAAGCTGCAAAAAGGGGAACAAGACTGTATGCTTGCTTTATAGACCTGAGAGCAGCCTTTGATAAAGTGAACAGAGCCCGGCTATGGGAAAAACTAAGATCATGGGGTATCCCGAAGAAGTTATTGGAGGCTATTATAGTCCTGCACAGCAACACCTGGGCTCGAGTAAAACTGGGAGACGGTAGCAGCGTAACGGCCGAAATAAGAACACAACAGGGCCTAAAACAAGGCTGCGTACTGGCCCCAAGTTTATTCAACCTGTACATGGCAGATATAGTCAACCATATGGAGATCGGGGAATGCCATCCACCCCACATGTCAAAAATCCCTATCCCTTTCCTGCAGTATGCAGATGATATTGTTGTTCTGAGCCAAACACCGATAGGGTTGCAAAGATCGATCAACAACCTGACAACTTATTTGGAGCACGAAAGCCTGGAACTGAATAAAGATAAAACTAAAGTTGTTCGCATTGTGGATCCAAAAAAGCAAATACTCAAATGGTATGCAAATAGTTCTCCAATAAAGGAGGAAACATCATACAAATACTTAGGTTTGAAACTGGGGCGAGGTCCGACGAACAAAGAACATAAAACCGAGCTAAAAGCAAAAACACAGTCTTTGATCTATGCATACCGGCAATTACAAAAGAAACTAAGTTGTCCAAATTATACACACCTGCTGAAAGTAATAAAAGCTCAAACCTTACCAACCTTGTCATACGCATTGGCCACCTGGTGTGGCAAAGAAGCAGGACTGCTAAACAGCCTACAAACAAAAGTATACAAGGCAGTCTTAAACCTACCAAATTCGTCGGCTCCGGCGCAGGTCCGTCTAAAATTTGGCCTTCTAAATCAGAAGTTTCGCAGTATGGGAACCTTTGTGAAACTCTGCCACAAAATACGCTTGTCGGAAGCCAACTCATTGGACAATCTGTGCTGGAAAGAAATCGAAACCCAGCAGAAACAGCAAGTTTCAAACAGTTGGGGAGGTTACCTGTCTCAATCCCTAAATTGCATAGGAATTGAAGAAACTTGGGACACGAAGCCAGATAGATCCACCTTTGATAAAATTGTAAACAATGCGGTAAAATGGGAATCCTACCTCGAAGACAAGATAAAGATCGCAAAAAGACGACACGGGTGGACTGTGATTAATTCATATTCCTGGATAAAACCACAGACCTACTTAGAAAGCCACTTTAACAGTTTGTTAAAACAAAGATATATAAAACACCAACTAGGTCTACAGTTCTCAAAGGACTTGCTACCAGCCTGGAAAAATTGTCATACTGACCCCCATTGTCGTCTATGGATACCGAAATGAAACTCTAACGCACTTACTATGTGTGTGTCCGGCACTTAAGGACCTGAGGAGACGACTTTTAAAGAACATTTTTAACAAATTGAACATTCGGACTTGCAGGCAAGCCGTAATTCGATGGCTAGATAGATCATGTCCTATGTTGGCCTGCAGGGGGGTCAAATTTATGATGAAAGCCGAATCTCTCTTACAGCAAGCTGACCTTGGAATTATACCTCCAAACTGAAATGTTTGACACTTACTTTGCCACTTGACAAACAGTTTTAATTGCCAAAAATTTTAAAAAGTGTTTTATGTCTTATGATGGTCTACATGCATTTTTGTAATGATTTTTAATTATTTTATACAATAAAATTGACTTTGACTTTGACTATTCAACTACATTTATAGTCTTGATGGTAGGATACCTAAATCTTGGAAGGAGGCCACGAGTGTCCTTATTTTAAAGCCAGGGAAAGATCCCCTCAAAGCGGATTCCTATAGACCAATCTCCCTGCTTAATGCTGATTATAAGATCTTTATGAGCATTTGAGCGGGGAGATTGGTCAAGATAGTTCCGCTGCTGATAAATGCAGATCAAAAGGGCTTTATCCCAGGGAGGTTTATCCAGGAACAAAAGCTGCTGCTAATAGGTAGCATCGATTTAGCGATGGCACGGAGAGAGCCTTTGGCTGTGGCTGCATTTGACTCAGCCAAGGCGTTTGATCGGGTCAATTGGGTCTTCCTTTGGGAAACCCTAAAAACAATAGGATTTGGCTCGACCTTTATACAGACTCTTATTAGATGCTACGAGGGTGCCTCTGCAGTTATTCTTTTGAATGGCTTGTTGACACCAAGCTTTAACATAACAAGGGAAATGAGGCAGGGGTGTCCCATCTCACCATTATTGTTCGACATATACATCGAGCCTCTTGCTCAAGCCTTGAGCTTGGATGACCAAATCACTCTCTCCCAAGTTTTAAATTACAGGTGTAAGTTAGCCCTATATGCGGACGATCTGCTGGTTTATACCAACAACCCAGCTGAGGTACTCCCAAGGGTGGACGCTACCCTGGAGGAATCTGGTCTGTATTCTGGATATCTTGTCAACTCCTCCAAGACAGAGGTAATGTGCTGGGGTGTAGACAATCGGACTGGAAGGAGTAGTAAGGAAATTAGGTATTTAGGGATAATCATAGTTCAAGATCTAGTTGATATCCCTCTGATAAACCTGAGGAAAGTGGCCAAGGAAATTGACCATTTCTTTTCCAGATGGAAGAATCTACCCCTGACTGTTTATGGCCGGATAAACCTTATCAAGATGGTTATCCTGCCAAAATTGACGTATTTGTTCAGCACTATTCCCCTCGACTTCCCCATTAAGGTTCTGAGTAAAATTCAAGGCAAAATAGGAAGTGTTGAATGGTCTAATAAAAACTCCAGGCTATCCTGGAAGAAGCTGAGACGGAGACTCCTTAAGGGTGGTCTAATCTTTTGCCTTTCAGTTTAAAAACATACGCTCTTTGCTCACTAGCACTGTTGAAACCACCTGGGGGAAGATTCTAAGCGTGATGGCCAGTTTCGAGGGGGGGGGAGTTGGATTTCTCTATACTTTTGGGGCACCAAGGTTCTTTAAGAAGGTTCGTCTAAAAGTCTTAAGAACAGCACTTAATGTGTGGTATAGAGTAAGAGTGAGATGGGGGATTGGTTATTATTCTGACTTTGCTCCCATTTGGGATCATTGCGGGCTGCCTCTATACCTGGAAGACAATCTTACATCCCCTATTAAGAGGGCAGGAATTACGACCTGGTCTGACCTTATATCATCTGATGGAGTTCTTCCTTGGAAGGTCCTAAGATCAAAAATAGGCAGCTCCTTCTCTAAATTTAAATACTTGCAACTGTGCTCCTGGTTTACAGCTGAGAAGGAGCTCATAGGTGGCAACTGGGAAATTGAGTAACGTCTTTAAACTACAAAGCATACAAAAAAGGAGGTTGGGTACTGGTATAGGAGTCTGCTGGATGCTGAAGATGTAGACCTTTCTCCACCTCACCTCGTTTGGAACTCATCCGCCCTGGGTGATATGGCTGTTAACCTGTATGCCTTATCCCTACAGACCCTATATAAGCATGTCAAGCCAGCTTCTCTTAAAAAGAAAAAAAATTTTGTTATCAACAGACTGTATTATACCCCCAAGAAAATAGCAAGATTAGCCCCTTGCTCCTCCCTGAAGTGTCCAAGATGAGAGTTTGCCGAGGCGGATGACATACATATATTCCTTGAATGTGTTTCTTTAAGAGGATTTTGAACAACGTGGAGCGTGCCCTTGAAGTCATCTTTAAAATGAAGCTTAAATTGAACCTAGCATTAGTTATTTTTAGTTTGGATAATGATTTCACAAATTCGCTCTCTAGTGCACAAATGGGTTTATTTTTTTGTTTGATTTTAATCGCCAGGAGGGAGATCTGCAAACTGTCAAAAAACTCTAGGCCCCCGTTGTATGAAAACTGGCTGGGTGATGCATTTGGTATGGCTCGTTTGGACCAGGGACACCGGCTTGGTCCTGTAATTAACGTTAGCGTTTTTTCACTAAAGACACAGAGACTGCTAACGCCTAAGCTGACATGCAGGTTAAATATGCGATAAATGACAAGGTACCTTCACATTATGAGTGGGCTCAGCCACTACTAATAGCGATAATGTGAAAACATATGCACAGTTTTACTCACCATAGTACACCTTAGCATTCATAGGTAAGGTTACAGTGCACTTTGAGAAGAGCACAAGTGCATGACAAACTTTGAATGGCAAACGCATCACTACTGCATTTTAAACAGTTTTTTTCCTTTCTTTGTGTGTTTGTTTTTATATTTCATTACAGATTTTGGTTCCTCCAAATAGGAAGGATTCCTCAGTAACAGGAAGTTACTATTAACTTTCGTTTTTTCACACATTTGTCCTCTTGGTTAGGGTGAGCCTTAGCGCGCTCATACCACCGAGGTTCACACTTTGGTCTTGAAGAATACCTAGCCAATAGCACCATATAGGCAGAAACATGTTGGCCACGCACAGTGAGACATAGTTGATCAATCTATCCAGCTCATTTAACACTCACTCTATTTTTAACCTGTGTCTGGTTGGCCAACGAATAAACTTATTTTTGCACACAATCGAGACATTTTTAACCCACCACACAATCACTTTCACTTGTCACTCTCACTAACCAGCTCCACAGTAATTCTGGCGTTGAAGCACACCGGCGAGGCACTCGGCCTTCCTGGTAGGGCCAGATGATGAAGCATGTCACCAACCAGGTTGGTGAGTGTGGGCTTTCTAAAGGAATCAAGTGTGATTCTCCATGCTTGCTCTTCTCATGAGAAGGCACACTTTTCTGCTGTTTTGATTAGCTTGCAAGATAACTGCATTTTTGACTGCCTATTTAGTAGCAAAATATAGCACTATTTGGTGTTTAGAGGAGTTATGACAACTTTTGGCCATGGTGCCACTGCACCTGCTGTGCATTAAATTATGGCCCTATTGCCCGTAAGGTAACTGCACTTGTGATTGCCTGTTCAGTAGTAAAATGTTGCAATATTTGGTGTTTAGAGGGATTCCTAGAGACTTGGGCATTGGTGTCACTGCACCTGCTGCACCATGGAAATCATGACTCCAGTGCCTGAAAGGTAACTGCACTTGTGACTGCTTATTTAGTATTTAAATATAGCAAGATTTGGTGTTTAGATGAGATCTGACAACTTTTGGCCTGGCGGCACTGCACCTGCTACACCATTAAAATCATGACCCTATTGCTTACTAGATAAATGCACTTGTTACTGTCTTGTTTAGTAACAAAAAGAAGCAATGATCTTGGTTTAGTGGGGTCCGTGGAGCTTTTGGTCCCAGTGCCACTGCACCTGCTGAACCATTCAAATTAAGTCCCTTTTAACTGCAATGTAACTGCAATTATGACTGCCTGTTTAGTAGTCAAATGTAGCAATATTATGTGTTTAGAGGAGTTCTTCATTTCATTTTATTTTCTTTATTCGGATATAGATATATATCCATAAAAGTACAAACAAACAACAACATATGCAGTATTCAGATAAAAATATACATCCATAAAAATACAGACAGGCAGCAACATTTACAGTACAAAATTATCCAGCAGCAGGGAGTATATTAAAAAGTTCCAATTAAAAAGCTGATCCCCCCAGTAATACAACGTGCAAAGAAGAAAACATAGTGAGAAAAGCAATTTCATCAGGATATTAATATTTCATAAAATGAAAACAAAGTGAATGGAGCCAAAACACGGCGGGCACATAGACTTACGAGTACGCACAGCCGCTTTCAAGAAAGAGCCAACCCGAAAAATTAGCTCATCGTCTTCCAAATCAATAACCGTCCCATAAGCTGCCTTATAATCAGTCACAAATCTTTTCTTTAAAAAAGTTATCAGAAACATTTTAGTAAGTATCAGATAAAAACTACAGAATAATAGAAAATGCAGCATAGATTGATTATGTCGGCTCTTGCAAGGACAGGGAAGGGGATCAAGATTAAAATTGTAACCCAATGGAAAACAATGCATAAATTTCATAGTGTCAATCCATAAACGGAAAAGTAAACCCCTTTCCCAGTGGCTAATGGGTTTTAAAAGGTAGCCAGACGGGATATGGGCAATATTCTCAATACGCATGTATCTGGCAACAGACGATTTCTTATATTCTTTATCAAGTCCAGCATTCCTGTAAGATGCGTATAAGGCCATTTCGAGGGATTTTTTTACTGGTATTACCAAGGTCTAAGGTGTTTAGAAATAACTGCTCAAAGTTCACACTGGTTAAACTTTTGTAACCAGAGCCCAGCCTAGGTGTTTCCATCCCCCTATCACATTTAAGACAATCAGATATGATCTCCCTGGTGAGTTGGGCCGCAGGATTTTTCCAGACTCGGAGCCAGAATAATGCCGGATGGGCTTCAATATAGTCTTCAATATATGGCAAATTGAGTTCACAATGGCAGGCATACTGTGAGGAAGAAATAGGGGCGCCCAGGATTATGCAACAGAATCGATTCTCTTCTTCCTGGATGCTGCCGCTGTTAGTAAATCCCCATACTTCTGCGCCATAAGTAGCAGTTGGAATACATTGAAGTTTGAAAATCTTAACAGTAGCAGATACAACCTCAGTATTCCTGGGCTTAGGCAAACCAAGTATAGTATTAGTGGAGATGGAAAATGTTCTTCTACAATAAGCCACAGGGTCAGACCACTGTCAGTTTGATGCAAAAACCAATCCTAAATAAGGGAAAGTGCAAGTGCTTGCAAACTGTTTGAGTCTAGAACACTTGATAAGTTAAACTATTTCTTCGAACCACACGCCATTAAAAAAGATTTTTTTATATTAGTGCATTAGTCCAAGCAGGCCATAACATCAACAAAACCCCGCACCAGAGTGCAGAGAGCTTTTGGGGTGTGGGCTATTAGCACTGCGTCTTCCGCATATCACAGGGCGTGGATTTTATTGCCATTTCTGTAGGGAACATCGTGGGTAAGTGGTACTAATGATTTGTTCAGGTCATTAATATAAAGAATAAATAAGAGAGGGGCCAGGACCACCCCTGCCTGACCCCTCTCTCAACTACAACGTCTTTAGATACCTTACCATCCCTGTTACTACGCACCCTGGCGTGAAGGTCTGTGCAGGTTGGCTAAAAAATGTACAAGGGGCTCGTCCGGACCATAATTTGAAGAATATTCCAAAGCTGTGACCTATTGACAAAGTCAAAGGCCAAGGTAAGATCCATGAAGGCTAAATAAATAGGTGTTTTTTAGCTATGCTACATTTGCCAATGATCAAGTTGAGGTTAAGGCACTGCTCAACAGTGCCAATGTTACTTCTGAACCCCAACTGATAAGGATGTAAAATCTGATCTACCTCTGCCAATACCTTGCTGTCCCTGCTCCTCGTGCCCTCGAGTTGCTACACATGGAGGCCAGCAAGCCCACAGAAGTACCTTGGGTCTTTGTGGGTTAACGCGACACCTATTACGCCAACAGGGCTCCAGCTCAGGCTGTCCCGGAAGTCTCAGCTGCCAGATCTTGCCACTGCGCAATCTGCTGGCTTCCCTCAATCTGCTGAGCCGGAGCGCACGAGGTACAGCTGGTAATGCCCTGGACCGGCACCGCCCGTATTGGGGGCCAGATGCAAGCGCTTCATGAGCACACTTCGGCTCAGTGACTTTCGCCGCCGCAGGGACTGGCAGCGCTCTCGGCTGTGCTCCGCCAACGGTCCACATCTCTGAAGCTCCAAGTCAGCGCCTCTGGGCGGTGCGCGCCGACATAGCTACAGGCCCTGTGACGCAAACTTCCTTCAAATGGTTAGTGTTAGCCATCACAGTGATTAGAGTAGTTCTGACAACTGTTGGGCCTGGTGCTACTGCACCTACTGCACCATTCAAATCATGACCCTAGTGCCAGAAAGATAATTGCACATGGGACTGCCTGTTTAGTAGTTAAACATTGCAATGTTAGGTGCTTAGTGGGTAACTTGAGCATTTGGTCCTGGTGCCACTGCACCTGCGGCTCTATTGCCCTAGTGCTTGCTATATAACTGCACTTATGACTCCCTGTTTAGAGGTAAAACATAGCACTATTTGGTTTTTATTGGAGTTATGACAACGTTTGGCCCCAGTGCCACAGCACCTGCTGCACCATTTAAATCAAGCTCCCTTCAACTGCAAGGTAACTGCAATAGTGACTTCCTGCTGTTTAGTAGTAAAGTATAGCAATATTGGGTCTATAGAGGAGTCCTGACAACATTTTGGCCCGGTTCCACTGCACCTGCTGCACCAATCAACTCATGACCCTAGTGCCTGAAAGATAACTACACTTGTGACTGCCAGTTTAGTTGTAAAATATAGCAATAATCGGTGTTTAGTGGGGTGCCTGGAGCTTTTGGTCGTGATGCCACTCAACTGCTACACTATTGAAATCAATACCCTATTGCTTGCTAGATAACTGCACTTGTTACTGCCTGTGTGGTATTAAAATATGGCAACAGTTGATGTTTAATGGAGTTATGACAACTTTTTTCCCCAGTGCCACTGCACCTACAGCGCCATTCAAATCAAGTAACTGCAATTGTGACTGCCTGTTTAGTAGTCAAATTTAACAATATTATGTGCTTAGAGGAGTTCTGCCAATTTGTAGCCCCTGTTCTACTGCACCTGCTGCACTATTCAAATCATGACCCTGTTGTCTGCAAGGTAACTGCACTTGTGACTGCCTGATTATTAGTGAAATATAGCATAGCTCTTGTATATGAACTTTATTAGTAAGATGCATTGCTTATTGCTACATTTACAATTTGATAATGACCAAATGGATTAAGTTGAAAAAATAACTCTGATTATTGCATACGAAGTGCAAAGAAAAGTATTGAGGCATGAAAAGGAAATGCCACAAACATTCTAAGGCTAAAGCATCTGCTTTACACAACTAAGTTATAAAAAGTAAGCAATCCAGCATACTGTTAGAAGCTCTCTGCCTTTTCAGTTGGAAGAGATCTTATCTTGACAGTGAATTGGACTGAAACAATGTAAACAGCTTTAGTAGAAGTATAGGAAATGCATGCAGCCAGGAGAAGGTAACAAAAAATGTTTCACACATCAGCAAATTAACACAGTAATTCTGCCATGGGAACTGATAAGAGCCTCCTTTTAAGATATATCGAATACAAGATATTTCAGAAGCGCTGTGCAGGAAAAACCTAAAGATGGATTAATGTTGCACACTGCCCCTGCACGGTCACATGAGCAAGCTGCCTAGTGTCACAGTAAGCTTTGTAGCAAGCGCCAAGACACCCGAGGGTATTCAGGCGCTATACAAATGTCATTAACATTGTGCGGAGGTGTGTGTGTGTGCTGTTAGGCATTGGATTTGGCAAAGAATCGTACTCTTCCAGTAGAAAGTCCTAGGCAGAAACTTAAACATTCTACTCATTTAATATATGCTGTATAGTGCAGCACAAATGCAATGTGAGGGATGTTCAGAGAAAATATGCAATTTCTTTATGCTAGCACTTGCTTCAAGAAGGCATTTTATTTGAATTTGATTTTTTTTTACACAAAACCAAGCGTGCTATCTTGGTAGATACTGAATCAAAAACTATGGGTGCTTGGACTAATCTACCCAAGTTACACCAAGTGACGCCACCTTGACGGAAAGTTAGGACACCTTTCTAATGCAAAATACTTTATGTGCTGTAAAGTAAATATCCTTGAAAGAATATTGGAACCTCGTTATTGTGTCTGTCCTGGCCCAAACCCTAAGTACATATGGATCTACATTTCTGATAAGCATGCTCAGCTGAAAAATTATGAAAAGTAGCTGGTGTTTTTTGAGCAATTTATTGGGGCCGGAATGTTGACTTTCAAATTAACTTTGCCAGGTGGCTGCTTGAAAGGCTTAGATCTGGGCAATAGACCATTTTGCCCATGCTTTAAAACGTCCCTGCTCACGTTCCTGCTCCTTCACATGTCCCGATGCTTGCCCTTCACTTGCCTCATACCTCATGCTGATTTCCCACTCTCTCTCATCTCCCAATATTCAATACCTGCAGAGCTTCAATTCCAGCTCCTGCTGCTTCTTCACTTCCTATTGCCTTTCTTTTTTGCAACCTATTGTTGGGCCATTCACACATTTTCTACTCTTTCCTATTAAATACTCTAGGCTAGATTTACTCAAGCTAGCAAGCCTTTTTCGTTCTATTTTCATCTAATTGAGAGAATTAATGTGAGTGCATGTGCGATGGTCATGGGTGAGCGGTGTATGAGAAGTTGGCCTGGTGTATGATGTCCACAGTTCTGTAGGCACCCTGTATCAGTCCAAACAATCCCTTATGGTGGTGGTTGTAAAGTCAACCTTATAGACAAGCTATCCTAGGGGTAGCATGGACTAAGCAGTCTTGGGGCTAAACTCAAGAGGGCATGTGAAGCCAGCTGTTTTACCATATGCAATTTTGTAATATCAAATGAAAGGACACCACACAAGTTATATATTATAAAAATATATGTATTTATTAATAGAATAATCCTCTGTACTCTTTATGAGTGCAGAGGCACAAGCGTTTAAACAAAAGCACAGTTAAACATTCAAAAGTTGCACAATTTTGGATAGGCCCGGTGGTCACTCAAACCATATACTAAAATAGTGGTATAAGTACCACCTCTCGAACAATGGTAAGGCCTAGGGCATTGTGAATCGCTGGGACTACACAGGACTAGCAGTGATGAAGTCGGGAGAGGCCCGCGGGACACGGGAGCAGTGCCTAAAGCACAAGCATACACCAATGCAAAGTCAATGGTGCGTAAAAGTTATCGAGTTACTGTTTTGGAAGTCTTCCGACTGGAATAGAATTACCCCACTTTAAACTAGGACACTAGAGGTGTAAACCACTGCAGGAGCACCGGTGTTAGGTCGTTACCTCACCCACAGGAAGCGGGTGCATAGGTGCCAAAGAGTGTCGGGTTTTGTCGTGGAGATCTATGGAGCCTTGAGATGAAGATGCTGCAGGCGGCCAGGAGAGAAGAGTCCGGTTGGATCCAAGAGTGGATCGAAGATGTAGAGTACCTGAAAGCAGAGGGGACAGAGTCTGGGTCACTAGCCAGTGACCAGGATGGAACCAGGAAGGAACCAGGCGATGTCGGGATAAATCAGGTGGTTGTCGTGAAGCTTGTCTCCACTGCCACGTGGACTCTGGGGCATCGACGGTGACCAAGAGTAGAGCACAAGCTCTCCCACAAAGGCTCTCGCTGTCGGCGGAGTCGGCTTCTGGATCGGAGTTAACAGGACTTGGCAAATGCAACCCACGCAGGATTCGAAGATCGCTTCTTACTCGGACCAGCAAGGTCAGAGCGGTGGCTCCTTTTCAGGGGAGCGAGGGCCAGTCGGAAGCAGCCAGACTAGCAGTGTAAATTTTAAGGTTCGTCGGTTCTGGGGCCACTAGCCAACGGGCAAGCGACTGGACCAACGTGTCGAGCAGGAAAATGCAAAAGGGCCCCACGCAGCACTCGATGAGTGTGGAATGGAGATGTTCGGTGCACAAGCTGCTCGGGGATGGGGCTTCTCAAACCCCAATGCACAGCTTCGAGGGGGCCTCGGGAGCTGCACGGTCAGCACTTTACAGCCTTTTCAAGATGGCCGGCTCCACGCTTCACGTCGCCTCCACGGGTCTCAGATTCGCTAGGACTGTGGATCGGGCTGTTAGAAGTCAGGGAAGCTGGGTCTTGTTGATCTCTGTCGCTCAAGTTATGGCGGGAACTGCAACAAAGCAAACCGTTGGGCGCTGGATGTTGCCTGTTTGCACAGGGTGTAGAACAACAATAGGGCAACCCAATAGTCCCAAGGAACTGGGTATAATCAATAACAAATCAACAAGTGTTCCTGAAGGAATAATTTAACACTACTTATAATTTGTAACTTGTCACAATAGTGAGCATGAAATCACAATACTCAAGAGACAATTGTATCAAAAAAATATATTTTCTTTTTATATATCAATTTCTTTCTTTCAAAACATATACTTTTTTATATTGTATAGATATTGTTCCACATATCCATTCATATACGGCAACAAAAATTGTACTGCGTTTTTCTCAGCATGTGCAGTACGTTTTTGACACTTTTTAGGCGTTATATGGGCAGTATTTACAAATCAACCATATATACATTTCCATGCTGAAAGTGCTGGAGGAGGAGCCACGAGACAAGCGGCCACAGCTGTGAGGAGAGAGGGCAAAGTGAAGCAAAGTGAAGCGAGAGGCGAGGACGAGAGGACGCGAGGACGCTGGTCAGGCAGCTAGGTTACCGGCTACCGGTTACCGGTTTATCTGGCCCCCCCAAGCAGCCCCTAGGCAACAGCCGCTGCCGGACCCGTGTCGGTCCTGCGACTCCCAAACCCCGTGACTCCACAGGGGGGGTGCCGGCCCGCTAGAACATCGCTCGAACACCCTCGCCAGAGCGGGAGAGCCGTGGAAAGAGAGCTGTGGCGAGGCACCTCTGTCTCGGGTGCGGCGCACCGGCAACTGCGGGTCTGACCCGGTTCGACCCGGTGGGTGTGGAGCAGCGAGCACAGCTGAGAGGATCGCCACGCCGAACCACGGGTCACCACGGTGCCGCCACAGTACGGCACTGGTTGGGAGCCATAGAGCAGAGAAGACCAGGGAAGACCAGGCGGCGCCAGGTGTGAGCGCTGAGCTCAGTTGAGCCGAGCGCTGCGAGAACAACACCAGCGCTGGAGGAACAGCTGAGTTAAGCGCTGGGAGAACGCTGGGAGAACAACATCTGAACCCATCACCTGATCCCTGGCTAGGAACCATCAGCAGACGTGAGACGCCAATGAAGAGCTTTCAGTACAGGTACCTCGCTAGCACCGCAATCATTCTGGGTTAGGAGGAGGAGTGACTGGGCAGTGACTGGGCAGCTAAGTAGTGTTAAATTATTCCTTCAGGAACACTTGTTGATTTGTTATTGTTTGCACAGGGTGGTCACTCCTTGACCACAAGGGAGATTCTTCAGTCTTCCACGTCGAGTGGGATGTCGAAGGGTCCAGAGTTCTGTATCAAAGTTTCGTTCAGGATAATCTAATGCTCCTGGGCACAGCTCCTACCTTTATTCCAAACCAAGGGGCTGGATTACCTGCTAAGTCCCTCCAGGAAGGGGGTGGTTACACCCCTTTCCCTTTGTCCAGTTTCGCGCCAGAGCTGGGACTGGAGTGTCCCAGTACCTTTCTGAACTGAACTATGCATGGGAAGCCTTGTGCTCCCCAGGCAGTGTCTAGTTTCATTCAACCCTCCCTGCTACAATCCTCTATCTCCTGTCTGGGGTGGTGTAACACCTCCCTGTGACAGGATACCTTTTGTCCAGGCCTCCCCTGCTGGACTTTCGGTCAGCAGCAGGAGGCCAGACTCGTGTCTGTGGCAGCAGCATCCATTTTGTGATGCTGGGGCTTTGGTTAGATTTAACTGCGTTTAAGCAAAGTACATGTCTTCTCCCTCTAGAAGGGTGGAATGCTCCCCCCCGTCACCAGGACTGGCGAGGGGGTAGTATTCCAAGCGTATGACACCTTACACGACATGTTTTGATAAAGCCAAACCAAAGTTAGCAAGTAACCGTGAGGATTATAATGCACTTAAGAGTATATGGTATGGCAATATCCTGGAACAGCTAAGGGAGTTGGTCCCGACAGCTTCAGACAGGCTCAGCTCATGCTAGAGCACCATCTCACATAAAACCAAGCACTCTGCCTCCAGGATTGTTAAGGCCTGCCATAGGAGTGACTTATAGGTATATATGTGTCCAGATATAGGTTTAGATATAGGTACACTATATGTAAGCAAGGGGCGATTACACCACCTTGCCCCAGCTGAGTGATCAGCTAGTTGTGTCTGATTGAAGGGCCAGCCAGGGGTGGCAAAAGATATGCTGCAGCCCCTGGTAGGCCTTGGATGCACCTATGCCCTGGTACCTATAGTTCACTGTACAGGGGCTGATAAGGTGTCCAGTACCAAATTGGTGATGTACCTAAAGTACACGTATGTGAATTTAGAGAGAGAACAGCAGGCTGTGGGTATGATTAGCAGGCCCACAGCCACATTATGTCGAAAACCAGTGAAGCAAAAAGCAAAAATCTGGGGTGACCATAGGAAAGCAGACCCTACACTCCTACAGGGTGTCCCACACTGTCTACAGTTATAAAATAAACAGTTTGTTTACTTACTTTTGCTAACCTATGCTATTTGTCCAGTCCAGCACCTGCCTGAGAAGTAGAAAGAGTTAAAGAGGGGGGCGTGGCTTAGCGCCTGACGGGGATGGCGGCTCCCGTGTGAGGCTCCTCGGCGGGAACGGGCGGCTGTCTCCTCTTCGTGCTGCCTCAGCACTTTTTTCTGCATGGAGCGACGTCGGAACCTCTCCGGAACGGCGTCGGACCTCTCCGGTCCACTTTCAATGAATATTTCACCGTATTTGGGACAATGTGAGCCTTCTTTTCCTGTCGAAATATCGCTACCGCCATTTTGTTTCTACTCGCAGCGCTGAGGTGCCAATTTTCCTACTTCACAATGGGTTGCTGTGGCTTCTAAAATAGTTATTGCCTTTTTTCCTGCTTCCTTGCTGCTCTGTGGGATACTTTGATGTTTCATGCACGTTTACAGCGCTATTGACTTTGCCTGCAGTAAATGAAAATTTGTGGCGGCCATTTTGCGCTTTTTCTTCCTCCTCAGTGCATTTTTTGGCCACCTCTTTGTCGTTTCTCTACATGGGCAGGTCCAAAGGCTCTTTTTCCACAGTAACTACAGCAAAGCTTATTTTTATCAAAAACTCGAAGGTTTTTACTCAATTTTCTCGCCTACAAGACTCTCTTCCCCGGCTGACGACATGGCAGCTTCTGAAACTGCGTCAATGCCTTCTGGGACATCTCTCACTAAGCGTCTTAGGCAGAATTCATCCTCGCCACCGAAATCCTCTTCACCTGTCTCAATGGAGGTGTTACTGGAGGAAATTAGGGCATTGCTTTTCCTTTATGGAGGACACCAATTCCAAATTGGAGGATACCAATGCTAAACTGCAAGTTCTCACTGACACTTGGTCTGAACTGGATAACAGAGTTACGGCAGTTGAGCAGTCCATTTCCTCCATTACGGACACTTGCACTAAAATTTCCCCTCTCCAAGCTCAAGTTTCTCTGCTTCAACGTCACGTGGAGGAGTTGGAATATCGTAATAGGTGTAATAATCTCTGTATTTACTGCCTTGAGGAGGGACAGGAGGGGTCTGATCCACTTACATTCTTCAAATTCTTTATTCCCAAAGTTCTCCGTTTGCCAGAGGGCACCATTCTTAACATCTAAAGAGCGCATCGACTGGGTCGTCCAGCTCCATCTACTGCTCCCTCACCGAAACCTAGAGGGGTAATCCTGTATTTCTTGGAGTACACGGATCTATTGAAGGTTCTTTCTGCTGCCAAATCCTCTCAACGTGTTACTTGGTCTGGATCCACTTTATTCTTCGCCCAGGACTACGTCAAGGCCACTGCGAATAGAAGGAGGCCTTTCTCAACTTGAGACCTGCTCTTCGTGCAATGGGCGCTCAGTATGGTCTTTTACACCCCTGCCTTTTTAAGGTTACTTTTAACAACAGAACCACTACTTACGAAGACCCACTCTGTCTCCAGAGTTTCATAAATGCTCATAATACCGAATCCATGGACACTTCCTCCTCCAATGTTGGCTGATTCCCTTCTTATATGTTCCCTTCTCTGATTGTTGTCGCAGTTTTCCACGTCTTGATGGTTGAATATTGTATATTCTAACTCTCCCTATATCGTTCTTGTTTGACTTTGGTTAAATATTATATGTTCTGACTTTCCCTGTATTGTTCTCGTTTGACTTCGAGTTTTCATATTGTGTTAATTTTTTCTCCCACAGCTTCTTCCCTTCCTTGATCTGGTGCCCCCGGTCCTACGTCTTGTCCGTTCCCGGCTGTGCCAGCCGTCCGGTCTGGCTCTTCCCCTCCCCTCGTATCCTTGGATACTTTCTTTGTAGGTATGTTCTTCTCTCTTGTACTCCTCTGGTTGTTTCTATGTAAGATGTACTCTTTACATCTTTCCCTATCTTTTGCTTGCACTCTTTTTCTATCATTTTTGTCCTCCTCTCACACTATTTCTCCTTCTCATCTCCCTCTTTTTCTTCTATTCTTTCTTTTCTTCTATTTTCCTCTTCTGATGCTTCCTCTCCCTCTCCCTTTTCCCCCTCTTGCTCTCATTTCTTCTCATCTACGTTTCTATTTCTTTCTTCCTTCTTTTTTCTGTCAGATTCATTTCTCTTCCAGGTTATTGCATAATTTGGTTTCATGCTTGTTTATTGCATTGTATGCTTTTTTCTCCAGCATGGTTGTTTTTCATGAGTTACATTCTGAGTTATTTCATGGAATGTTAAAGGATTGAATAATCCTATTAAAAGACAACGAGTGCTTTCGCACTTGGCTAGACTGAAATCTGACATTGTTCTGTTACAAGAGACCCACCTTTCCGATGTTGAAGCTTCTAAATTGCAACGTCTTTGGGTAGGTCATGTTTTTTCCTCACCTGCTTTAGGGAAGAAGAATGGAGTTGCTATCCTAGTTCACAAAAAGTTTAAGGTCTCTGTCACTCACCAAGAAATAGACTCTTATGGTCGTTGGGTGATCACCACTTTGACTGTTGACAATGTTCCTATTGTTATATTTAATGTATATGCTCCTGTCTCTGTTAATAATACCTTTTGGCCTTTTATCTCAGACAAACTCCTCTCTTTTACTGATAATTATATTATTTTTGGTGGCGAATGCAATCAAGTCCACGACCCCATTCTTGACAGACATTCCCCTGTTAAGTTTGTTGCTTCGATAATGCATAATCAACTTACTTCCACCATTAAACGAAGTTCCCTAACTGACATTTGGAGACTTTGCCATCCTGATTTTCAAGAATATAGCTATTTCTCCCCTCCTCACAAAACTCAATCCCGTATTGATTATCTGTTTCTCAGTCAGTCCCTGACCCAACATGTTCTTTCCTCTGATATAGGTTCCATCCTAATATCCGACCATGCCCCTGTTATAGTTGATTTTGACCTTATTAAGCATGGGTGAATTTTGCGAATTCGCGATCTGCGATCTGCAAATTTGCGGATTTGCGAATTCGCAATCCGCAAAATTCGCAAATTTGTGCGAATTTGCGGATTTTTGTTTTTTGCGTGTTCGCGGGGTTTTTTGCGTGTTCACTGTGTTTTTTGCGTGTTCGCGGGGCTTTTTGCGTCTTCGCAAGCCGCTTGCATGGCGAAGTTACCCATGCAGTCGTTTATGGGCACAGCACCCTCTGGTTCATCACTGCCACCCTCTGGTTCACCACTGCCACCCTCTAGTTCACCCCTGCCACCCTCAGGTTCACCCCTGCCACCCTCTGGTTCACCACTGCCACCCTCTGGTTCAGCAGAGAAAGAGAGGGAGAGAGAAAGAGAGAACGAGAGAGAAAGAAAGAGACAGAGAAAGAGCAAGAAAGTAAAAGAGAGAGAGAAAGAGAGAGAGAGACATGGAAAGAGAGAGAGAAAGACACACAGAGAGGGAGAGAGAGAGAGAGGATGAAAGAGAGAAAGAGAAAGAGAGAGAGAAAGAGGGAGAGTGAGAGTGAAAGAAAGAGAGAGAAAGAGAGAGAGAGCGAGAAAGAGAGGATGTGAGAGAGAGAAAGAAAGAGAGGGAGATAGAGAAAAAGAGAGAAAGAACAACGGAGAAAGAAAGAGATAAGCAGAGAAAGAGGAAGAACTTGAAAGAGAGAGAGAAAGAGGTAAATAGAGCAAGAAAGGAGAGGGAGAGAGAGATAGATAGATAGATAGATAGATAGATAGATAGATAGATAGATAGATAGATAGATAGATAGATAGATAGAGAGAAAGAGAGGGAGAGAGAGAGGGAGAGAGAGAACGAGAGAAAGAAAGAGAGGCCGGATCTCTGAAGGGCCAGATTCCTGAGTTGCCCCTACAGAACATACAGCTTTTTATTTTTAGCAAAATGCATATGAAAATTGTGCTGTAAAGGTCTCTTTTAGTTTAACCCCTCCTGACAACTCAAAATGGGTGTATTTGCCATCCTCTCCCTTCTTCCTGTTTTTTTATATCTGTAAGTGCTTCCTGATGAGGTTTAATTCCTTGGACAGGTGCCTCGTTGCCTACTTGTAACTATTCTCTGACCCTGCTTCAAGGGTCAGAGCAGGGTCAGAGAATAGTTGCAAGTAGGCAACGAGGCGCCAGGAAGCAATTAGCAGCAGGTGCCCAAGTTGAATTTAATTTCTTTGTAACCCTTTTGTAAAAGGTTACAAAGAAATTAGGTTCAACTTTTGCACCTGCTGCTGTAACCCTTTCTTGGCTGGAAATTCGTCTCCGCTGATTCGTGGATTTTACCGCAATTTCACGAGATTCGCGGATCGCGAAATCGCGGAAAATCCGCAAATTCGCCCGCGAAACGGATTTTACGCCCACCCTTAGACCTTATTCCTTTCTCTCCTCCTTCTGGAAGATGGCGATTTAATAATTCCCTTCTCACTGATCCCAAATTCTCTGGCCAATTCAGCTATTTCGCAGATGATTTCTTTCTCATTAATTCCGTTCCTGGATCTTCTCCATCCATGATCTGGGACTCATTCAAGGCTGCTGCTAGAGGATTCTTTATTAACTATGTTTCTCAAAAGAAAAAATTCTTTGAGAAGCAGTCCTCTCTTCTCCTTGCCAAGATTAAATAGTTAGAATACTCTTATTATCGTGCTCCCTCGGATTCATCTCTAAAAGACCTTCTCTCTGCCAAGATTACTTTTAACAAAATGTCTACTGACGCCGCGTCTTCCTATCTCTTAAAAAGTAGTGCCCGCTATTACGGTGGTCAAAACAAAATGGGGAAACTTTTGGCTAACTATTTGAAGATTAGACAAGATAGAACCCGGATTTCTTCCATTACTGACTCTTCTGGTTCGTCTCTTTTCAAAGATGCTGATATCTTACAGGAGTTTGTTACTTTCTATAAACAACTCTATACTCCTGAATCTATTCCACTTCCTTCGGATCTCTCTTCTTATTTTCACTCACTCGCTCCTCCCCTTTCTTCTCATGTTGACTTTCACTCGCTTGAAGCAGATGTTTCTTTAGCAGAAATTTCTCACGCAGTCTCGGTCCTAAAACATGGTAAGGCCCCTGGCCCGGATGGTTTCACCATTGAGTTCTATCAACATTTTTCAAAACTTCTCCTCCCCCGTATGCTCCTCCTCTTTAATTCCTTTATTGCCAGCGGTCTCTCTCAAGGTACATTTCAAGAAGCAATGATATGTCTTATCCCTAAAGAAGGTAAAGACCCTGCTTTCTGCAAGAAATACCGCCCCATTTCCCTTGTAAATACTGATTATAAAATATTTACCAAATTGCTAGCTTTACGTATTGACCCTATTCTTCCTGAACTCATTGGCCCTGAGCTTTCAGGCTTTGTCAAAGGGCGTCTTTCCTCTGATAACTCTCGAGTTTTCTTTAATATTCTCAGCAAGGCTCCTTCCTTTAACTTTCCTCTTGCGGCTATAACCCTGGATGCCGAGAAGGCGTTTGATAGAATTAGTTGGGATTTTATGTTTCATGCTCTTACCTGGATTGGTTTCCCCCCCAAGCTAATTTCCCTTATTTCTCTCTTGTACTCTGGTCCTAAAGCATCCATTTTTGCTAATGGGAAAATCTCTGATTATTTTTCTCTTTCTAGAGGAGTTCGTCAGGGCTGTCCTTTATCCCCCCTTTTGTTTATTGTAGCCCTTGAACCTTTTCTTACTAAAATACGTCAAGACTCCCAAATTACTGGTTACAACCCTGGCCCCAATCAGGTTAAATTATCTGTATATGCAGATGACATTCTTTTGTATTGCTCTAACCCTGACTCTTCCATCCCTTCTTTTCTCCGCCAGGTTGATGCTTCCTCTTTAGTTTCGGGTTATCGCCTGAATCGGGATAAGTGTGAAGTTCTACCCCTTAATATTTTATGTCTCAAACATTATTTTGACCAAACTGGCTTCTCCTGGCAACCAACCAAAGTTAAGTATTTGGGCTTATGGTTTTCCCCTACTATCTCCGGCACTCTAAATGCTAACTTTGATTGCATTAAGAAAAAGTTATCAAACTCTGTCTCCAGATGGCATCCTCTTTTCCTTTCCTGGTGGGGGAGATTAGACTCCATTAAAATGATGCTGACCCCTATTATTTTATACTCTCTTTCTATGATCCCAGTTCGGATACCTTCATATTATTTTAAAAGTTTGGACTCCGTTCTATCCAAGTTCCTTTGGAAGAACAAGCCCTCCCGCATTGCCTTATCCTCGCTTAAAAAAGATAAATCTAATGGTGGTCTTAAATTCCCTGATTTCAAATCTTATCACTATTCCTTTATTCTTAAACAAGCCTCTCATTGGTTGTCTACTGATCTTCCTACTTATCCTCCAGTCTGGTTATCTTTGGAAAAATCTCTGATCTCTCCTTTTGATTTTCCAGAGTTTCTGACTTTTTCTGCTACGACATCCCTTTTACGTTCTCCCATCATTGCTCATTCTCATCGTCTTTTGGCTCCATTATTACCCTCCTCGTATCCCTCCTGTGTTTCTCTTCATCAACAATCTATTTGGCACAACAAATTACTACGAATCAAGAATCGTTCCTTTTTATGGAATTCTTGGAAATCCAAAGGACTGATGTGGATCTCCCAGCTCCTTCATAATGATACTCCCCTACCCTTTGCTGATCTCCAGTCTCAATTTCACCTTTCTAATTCTGCACGAAAACAATATGATCTTTTACGTCCTGCTCTTCTACTTTACCTTCAATCTCTCCCTCCCTCCCTCCCAGGATATACCTCCCCTTTGCAATACTTTCTCCTCGCTGTTGTAGTCCTCTCCTTCGGCATCTTGCATCTATAATTCTTTGTTAAAATCTCCTACGCGTCTTAAAACAAAGACTGAATTGGCTTGGGAACAAGACTTATCAGTATCTTGGCCTATCTCTCTATGGGATAAATTATGGTTAAAAATTCACAAAACTTCCAGAGCTGCCAACACCACTCAAACGTTATAATATGTATATCAGCGACTGCTGCTTTCTCCGGTTAAACTGGCTTCCTTCTCTTCTGACCTTTCCCCTACCTGCTGGTCCTGCCCTTGTACTCATGCTGATTTGCCTCATATGTTATTTCAATGTCCCAATGTCACCACTTTTTGGCACTCAGTTTTGTCCCGCATAAATACTATTTTTACTATACAAATCCCCTTTTCCCCTTCTAATATCCTTTTAGGTTCCTTGTCCCCAAATCTTCTTCAACACCCTTCTCACTTTAGACTACTAGATTTATTTTTAGCAGTTGCCCTACACCTGATTACCTCCAATTGGAAGGATTTCTCAAAAGTTACTTATTCCGCTTGGTGGAATGCGATTTGCTTTAATCATAGGCTTGATACCTACTATGTTACCCCCCTTTCCCTGGCTGTAAAGAGAGATTTATTGTGGATTCCTCTTACCACATATTTATCCACTTGTTCCCCTTCCAGCTCCACCGCTATTCCAAATCCCATCGCTGGCTCTGATGAAGTCTGCAAACCTCCTTGATTTGTCCACTTGTTGTCTTTTTCAAGATCCTTTCTTTTGTACCTTTGCCAGATGTATTTTATTGCTTTTACTTTATTTTCACTTGATATAGATTTTATGCATACAATGTTTACCTTGTTTCTGTTTCTTTCTTTTTGAACTTCTCATTTCTCTTTGACTTACAATAAGTGTTTATTGATGCCATTTATTATATATTTGCTTTATGCCCAGTTGTTTATGCATATATTGTTTTTTACCCTTTGAATGCACTGTTGTATTCTCCTATTTTACTTGGTTTCAATAAACTTAAACTTAAAAAAAAGAAAGAGTTAAAGAGGATGTCTATTTGATCTGGTTATTCAGCAAGGTTTCAAACCTTTCACAGTATGTAGGCCCAGTCCAGCTGCACAGGTCTTCGCCTTTATTCAGTATGTGCCACTTATTGCGCAGCAAAAACTGACATGGTGTAGTCCCTCTTTGACTGCATCATCCTTGTGGAGCTGCTGCCAGGGGGTGTAATCACAATCTGCTGCATTCTGAGTAATATCATGAGGGCATCATTTTTTATTTTTTTTATTTCTTTATTGGGTTTTCTCCATCTCAGCCGCTCGCATGCAAAACAACAGGTATACATTTATGAGGGCATCATGTTATGAATCATGATGACATGCAGTAAACCGAAGCAATCATGGGCACTGTGTGCTTGAGTGGTTCTGACAGACCAGATACAGTGTAACCACATTGATTGTGGGTAGATGTGTTGGTTGGTTCCGTAGTATTTCTGTTTTTCTGACATGTAGGCCACACCTGTCATATGTGCATGGCAGAGTGGCATTATATACCCCTCCACGACTCCACCATCCATGTGGAATGCTGCTGGGCCTGTGCAATCACAGCCTATTGGTAACTGACTCAGAGTCCCTGTTCCTCAAAATTGGAACTGGGGTGGAGTAAACCCCCAAAAATCGTTATATGCACTTTCCCATAAGGTGAAACACCAGTCTACTGCAGAACATGCAGCAAGCTTGTTCAAGCTGCTAGACATTCTGTTTATCTAGTCCTGAGGAGCCAGAGAGACACTGTTTGCTCCATGGTAAGGCCCAGATGTAAGCTGACCAAGGAAGAGCATTGTCAATGATCAGACCAAAGTCACCAGGGGCATGCGTAAATGGGCCGAAAATGGATAGAGTGGGTATTTGGAAAGAAAGTAAATGCTTGAATACGTTGTTGTAAGTAGGTGCCTGAGTTAGTGTAAGTTTGTGCATATTTTGTGACAGTGAGTGAATACAAGAGCATCTAGGTGTGAAGTACTGGGTTTTTAAGAACCCAGCGGTGCCAGGGACACACCCTATGATCTTGAGTCCTTCCTGTTTTAGACTACAGAAACACAGAGTCTTCTAGGTGAAGTCAAAGATCGAATTTATTGGCTGCAGCCAGTAACAGGTATCCTAGAAGTACAACACAGTGTATATTCTCAGGAGACTGCTCAATCTTACAAAGCCAGCCTTCTCCTTGTATACAAAATATTATGCTCTAGGCAAACATTCCTTATTTTACAGTTGACCATTCACATATTTTCACTACAAAGAAATAGCAGAGTCATGATGACAAGCCCATATTTCAGTTTGTCCAGCCCACAATCAATCACCTGGCAAGGCCCAGTATTTTCATCAGATATCGACAGACCCCCAATAAAAACGGGCACCTCCTCCTCGTAAAGCAAGTCATAAAGAAAGAAACTGGGACAGGTGCGTGTAAGATTAGGCATGGTTTGTGTGCGATGAAAGTTTTAGGATATGTTGTGCCTTGATACTAATCTCATTCGGCCACTGGGAAAGGAACTTGCCGAACGGGTTTGGCTTCGGGCAGTGGAGTCAGCTTGCCCAGGTCACAGAGGAGTCAGCAAAGGTGTACGTGTCCTTCAGACTCGTTTTTGGCCTTAGTCATTGGCCTATGTGAGGGCAATCACAAAATGGCTGCCGTTCACAAAATGGAACCCGAGGGTTCAGGACGGAAACTCTGATTTCAGGGTGATTTCGTCACCTGAATATGACGAAAATGCTTGTGCATAGTATTCTAATCATTCTCGGTCTGCTGATACCAAAATCGTCATGATACGACGATGTTTATAATACGGGTCCAGAATTTTCAGTACCACGGCCCGTCCTTTTGCCCTTACATAGGAAATAACCTATACTCAAGCTAATCTGAGTCCAGGTCTATATTCATAAGGTCATTGAGATGTCGCTGTCACATCATCCTATTACTTAGCTCGTCCCTCGATACAGGTTTCCTTACACACGATGTAGCACAGAGGCTACATATAGTAGGAGCACACTGTACGCACAGACAGAACAGGAAAAGAATGGCTAGGATCATCCCAATGATCATTAGAATTTTCCATCCCCAGGCGGATATCAGTTCCCAGAACCACCCCATCAATGACCAATCTCCTTTATCCATGTGAATAGATTCAGAGATCTTATGCAGTTTGGAAATGGCCTGGTAGACTGTCGGAGCGTTATCTGGAATGAAAACACAGCAACTTGATTGGATCACTTTACATACCCCACCTCGGTCTGCAAGTATGACGTCTAATGCGACCCTGTTCTGAAGAGTCATAAGGCGATCCGACAGGAGCTCAGCAGTCAAATTACTAAGGGCACCAGCGGTTTCAACTACAGTGGATTCAACCACCCTTGTCAATTGCCTTATGTTCCTGCTGTTCACCATAGGCCCCCAAAACGGCAGAAAACCCTTTACGAAATCTCCAAATTCTTGTCCTGCAGTGTCTTCTTTACTGATGACACTTCTAACTATCCTTGTCTTATGGTAATCTGCCGCGGCCGTGTAGGTGGGAGGCAACAGGAACGAAACAAAACATGTGCCCGAGAAGTCAGGGGGCAACCATGTATAGGCTCTATCATGGCAGATGAAATAGGTACCCTTAGCTGCTAGGAATGAAGGGGAAGTCCGAGACGCAAAAACATATGTTTCAGTGCAGATACTTTTCCCTAACTGAGCTCTGGAATTCTTGCCATTACCGTGCAGACATAGGTGACCCTGATGGGGTACAATCCAAATCGGGGAGGATCTCTTTGCTCGCTGGTTCTCACTCAGAGTAACTCCATATTCTGTTACGTTCCATCTACCGTAAGCCTGTAACTCATCTCTGGGAATCGTTATATACAAGTCAATGTCTCTGCTCATATTTGTGATTCCCACTACCAATGCCTTGTTGCTCGAGTTACTTCTCGTGGAACGTGGGGGATATGGTTTGATGGCATATATGAACATCGTCTGAAACGCCCACAAAGAACCATTGTAGCTAAATGGTAAGACAAAATATGGGATACCCTTATCTGTTGTATGTGGCATAAGACCACACACCCAACAATTAGTTGTGCTCACTACTAACTGGTGCCGGTGCAAAAGCTGAACGAATGAATTATTGACAAATTCCATTCTTCCAGCAGACTCGTGTTCAGGCAGAGGGTGAAAAGAATGTGAGGAAACAGTAGAAGGAGGTATGGGCTTTGTAGTGGGTGCAAATGTCACTTGAAAAGAGAATAAAACATATCCTATTAAAAACGTCATTATACTAAGCAACATGAAAATACATAATTTCAAAAATCGTTTCTTTGTCATTATTATACACATTCTGGCTTTAGAGTCCATCTGTTTGGCAGGTCTCTCCATCTCGAAAAACTCCATCCTCTCTAATTGCTGCTCGCGGCGGTAGGGTGTTCTATGCTAAGGAATGCTTCTTTCAATCCAGGGGAACTCCCTTAGACCAACCAGGACCGTCGACCTAACGTCTTCGGCTGCACCCCAAAGACTTGGGCAACCACGACCCTACAGCTGAACCCGGATGGCGGTTCGAAAAACAAAGATAAGAAAGTTTCTCAGATGAGAGAGCTGCACTTTCAAAAATAGCAAAGAAAAGGAAATTTTTATTTGTCCATAGTTCTCGGCCTTAGATTATAACGGCTTTTCCCAGGTACTGTCTGGTTCTGGAACAAAAACTCAGGTTCTGTAGTGTCCAATCGAATTGACGGTGGCACAGCTTCTTGCAAAAGATTGTCACTTTCTCATTCAGAAATTGTTCCTTTTAAACATGCGTCGCTAAAAGGCAGAAAACGAGGCACAGTCTCAGTTTCAGAGTCAGCGATACCTTCCTGGACCCACCGGTCGTACGGCAGAGGCAAAGGGACCCTCTTGCAGTGTACGCCGTGGATCCAGTTCTTCTTTCCTTCCACTCGAACGGCTGATCTTGTTGAGAGAAGGACTAGGTGGGGGCCGGTCCAACGGGGCTCGTCATTCTTTGTCCGCTGGAAGTTCTTGACCAGCACTCATGATCCAGGATCAATAGGATGTCCTGGAGCTTCAGTAGCCTGAGGCAGAGTATCGTGCACCTGTTGGTGTAAAACACGCAATTTAGCCGTCAAATCATACAAATAATCGAGCAGTAGAGGGTGTTCGATCTCATTGAATTTTATTGGCCTTGGGACTCCCCATATGTTGGCCGGGCGGCCGAACACGATCTCATATGGACTAAGTCCCACTCGCGAATGCACAGTCATTCTTGTCTATAGGAGTGCTAAGGGCAAAGCGTCAGGCCATTTAAGACCAGAGCTCGCTTGAATCTTGGCTAATTTCAGTTTTAGCGTGCCATTATAGCACTCTACTAGTCCAGCTGATTGGGGGTGATTTGCAGCATGGAATTTTTGCTGGATACCTAGCCCTTCACATACTTTCTTCATCACTCGACCCACAAATTCACTCCCATTATCACTCCAGACCATTCTCGGCATTCCAAACCTAGGGAAGAATTCTTTGACAAGAGCTTTAACTGTGGATAGGGCAGTGTTGTCTTTTAAGGGATATGCATCTACCCATCTGGAAAAGGCACAAACAACAACGAGTACGTATTTCAAATTGTTGCACCTTTCCATGTGGATGAAATCTAGCTGCAAAACCTCAAACGGATACGTAGGAGGAGCAAAATGACCAGCTGGAGTTGGGTTACAAAAACACGGGTTAACCCAAGGAGTCACTGGGACCTGGGCAAAGTATTGGTACAAACAAAATGGTCCCAGACAAACAAGTAATAAACAGAATCATAACAAGAGTAGATACATACACAAGTAATTATAACAGCATTGTTTTTAATCACAACGTGTATTATATAAGAATCATTCATAAAAATGAGTACAGGTTAAATCACATATAGTGCCCCTAAGAATGAGATAGGGAAGGGTAGTGCTGGGATAGTGAAAGATGAGAACTAAACAGAAGGTCATGAAGACCAAAAATATAACAAATCTGTCAATGAGCTCGCTGACAGGAGAGTTGTTTCCAATTTTGATCCAGCGCTGTCCCTTACATACCGATATTACTAACTTTGCAGTTGACGTCTACTCTGCCTCTGGCAGAACCCTCATATTGCTCCATGATCCACAGTTTTGAAAGCCCCTCCTGTCAGCGAGCTCATTGACAGATTCGTTGCCCCATCCCCCACTACTCCTGTCCTGATGAAGACCCTCTAGCAAGGCTTATACCACGCCTGCATTTCACCTGGGTCGAAACGTCGAAACTCCTTCCTGTGTTCAGCCTCTGTCATCATTTATTATCATTGATTTCCTTTGAGGCATGATTGTCTAAAACTATTGATTAATTTATCGTTCCATTGTGTTTTTTCTTACAAATTTTGTTATATTTTTGGTCTTCATGACCTTCTGTTTAGTTCTCATCTTTCACTATCCCAGCACTACCCTTCCCTATTTCATTCTTAAGGGCACTATATGTGATTTAACCTGTACTCATTTTTATGAATGATTCTTATATAATACACGTTGTGATTAAAAACAATGCTGTTATAATTACTTGTGTATGTATCTACTCTTGTTACGATTCTGTTTATTACTTGTTTGTCTGGGACCATTTTGTTTGTACCAGCTGGAGTTGGGGTTCCCCTACCAGGATTGTATTTCAGACACACCATGCAATTCTTCACCACATTCTCTGCACACTTAGGAATTCCAGCATTTTGCCATACTGGAGCCAACAACTTACAAATCCCTTTCACACTGATATGAGCCATTCCATGAGCCATTGTAACCACTGCAAGCACATACGCATCGGGTAACAACCAATGCTGATGTTCTGACAATTCAACCCAACAACCATTTGTATCCAATTTACCCGTACTCTCTCTCCACACAGTCAACTCTTTCTCTGAAGCTTCAGATTGAATAGACTTCACACTCTCTATCGTATCTTCACACATCCCAACGTCACCAACCCATCTTGCAGGGCCTGCAACATACATTCGACTCATCACATCTTTTGCTGTTTTTTTTGCGATTTCGTCAGCAAATGCATTTCCACGACCAACATCATCTGTCACCTTTTTATGAGCACTACATTTTACGATTGCTACTTGTAATGGCAAAGTAAGTGCCTCAAAGAGTTCATTTACCAACTGACCATGCTGAATCTTGGCTCCATGCGAAGTCAGGAGCCCACGTTCACGCCACAAACGTCCAAAACTATGAGCCACGCCAAATGCGTATTGACTGTCAGTATATATGGTCACTTTCATTCCTTTTGATAAAACACACACTCTCGTAAGTGCAATTAATTCTGCTGCTTGAGCTGAATTATGTGGGATGCGTGCAGCTTCAATAATCGTATGCAAAGTCGTGACAGCATATGCCGCAGTCGTATCACTATTCGGAAGCTTGAAGCACGAACCATCAACCCACAAAGTACCATCACACTCTGAAAGAGGAGTATTTTTCAAGTCTATCCTCCCTTTCGTTTCTTCCTCAGTTCTAAGGAAACAATCATGTTGTCCTACAACATTCTATCTCTCAACTGAAATCGGCAACAACGTGGCAGGATTCAACGTGTTGCATCTTTTAATGTGTACATGACTCGCTAACAGTGTCAACTCGTAACCTGACAATCGAGCACTAGTTAAGTGCTGTGTCTTGGTTCTGTTTAACAAGGTGTCCACTGCATGTGGAACCATCACAATCAGCATATTATTCATCACTAAACCAGCAGACTGCCGAATAGAAACAGCTGCTGCTGCGGTGGCTCTCAAACAACTTGGCAATGCTTTAGCTACCGGATCCAAAGTCGACGAGAAATATGCGCATGGACGTTGCTTGTCCCCAAAAGACTGTGTCAACACTGACAACGCACATCCCTCTCTCTCGTGGACATACAACGTAAAAGGTTTACTGTAGTCGGGGGTACCCAGCACAGGAGCCGAACACAATGCATCACGCAATTCGGAAAAACTTTTCTGACCTTCTTCAGACCACGGAATGGGATTTTGTGTATCTTTACACGTTAATGCCACCAAAGGTTTGGCCAAGAAAGAAAAATTTAGTATCCATTGTCTGCAATATGATGTAATGCCCAAGAAAGCACGCACTTCTCTCTGTGTCCTTGGCACACTCAATTTTGCAATTGCCTGAATTCTTTCTGGGGTCAGTTTCCTTCCCTCCTTCGATAAGAGATGACCTAAGTAGGTCACTTCTTGTCGACAATATTGTAGTTTTGAAAGAGACGCTTTGTGATGTAAATCAGACAAATGACGCAACAACGACAACGTGGCTTCCTTACAAATCTCCTCAGTATCTGCAGCGATAAGCAAATCGTCGACGTACTGAATAAGGGTAGCGCCATCCGGTAAAACAATCGTATCAAGCTGTGTTTTTAAAGCCTGACTATAAATCAGTGGGCTTTCACAGTAGCCTTGAGGAGCGCGTTTAAAGCGGAAGCTTCGGCCTCCTAAACTGAAGCCAAAAATATCCCTACTTTCCTCGGCAATCGGGATGCTGAAGAAAGCATTCTTCAAGTCAATCACCGAGAACCAAGTGGCTGATGCTGGAATCATAGTCAATAGGGCAGTGATATCAGGGACAACTGGAAACTGTGGCACAACTATTTTATTTACCTCTCTAAGATCAATCACAAACTTGTAAACAGGTGGTTGGGAAGGGTCAGTATGCTTCAAAACAGGCAAAACAGGACTATTACAAACGTTGCCTCTTGTCTCTTCAATTACATCTTTTTCAATTAGGTCATAAATGATCGCTAACAACGCCTTTTCACCTTCGCTAGAGATCTTGTATTGGGGAATTCGCGGCATTCTAACATTGGCTTTCAATGTCACAACATATGGCGGACCTACATCATTAGGACCAGTAGCCCAAAGAATATCCGGGAGAGAAGACAATTCTGTCGGAAGTTTATCCTTCGACAAATACATTGGAGAAACCACTCTCTTGCCCAGTGTAAGTTGTACACCCGAAGGAGAACAATACAACGTCGCATACAATCTTTTCAACAGATCCAATCCTAACAAGTTCTCACCACAACCTGTCGTCAGAATTAGGGGTGCTTCGAATTCACAAGGTCCAACAGAAAGAGACATAGGACTAGAAATCGGGTTCCTAACCGGGGCGCCAGAAAAACCTACTGAAACATTCACTTCGCCAGACAAAGGTGCGCCAGGGAGTTTAGAGTGCATAATAGAACTCTTTGTAGCACCAGTATCCAACAGAAAAGGCTCTGACACACCTGATGTAATCACCTCAACATAAGGTCCTCTCTGATCTACTGGAACTGAAACAACTCCCTCTCTTTGTCTATGGCTGTCCTAGCAATCATTACCTTCCATATTCTCATCTTCTGCATAGTAGTCATCAGCATAGTACTGAGTCGTCCCACCAGACGCGTTATTCTGCTGATCAAAACTATTCATTGAATTTTGAGGCGGAAAGGAATGTGCATTCTGCGGGAAATTTCCACGTCCTCTACCTCTAGGAGCTTGTGGAACACCTCGACCTCTTGCACAAGAAGCACCATTCGTATGCTGTAACAAAGTAGGACAACTATACTTGAAATGACCATCTTCTTTACAATATGAACACTGATTGGGATCTACAGGAACACGTTGTTGGGGATACTCGAACCTTTGCGAGTTCCTCTGAAAATATTGGGGTTGCTGATAGTTACTCTGACCACCACGTGGTGGATACGCCTGTTGCAAAAGAATCTTCGTCTTTAATTCTTTCGTTTTCTTGTCTACTCTATCCTTCTCATCTTTATCCCTATTTTCGTAGTACTGTGAGGTAGCCAATATCTGTGCTGAAGAGGAAACGGCCCAAGAATTTTCTGAATCTTTCAATTTCTTACACAACTGGGGAAGCAAATTGTGCACAAACTTGTCAACGAACAACCGTTGACCACCTTCTGTACCCAGATCTTGACCACTGTGGTCTACGAAGGTCTCTTCGAACCTCGTGAAAAAGTCAGACACCGTTTCGTCTTTCTTCTGCTTACATGCAGACAACTTGTCCCAATTGACACGCAATTCAGGCATTAAAGTCTTCATATAAGTAATGATTCTACCAGGGAGTTCTGCAACTAAATGCTCAGGTTTAGCACCACCAACTTGTCTGTCATCTGCAGCAGCAATATTAGCCCATGTATCACCTAATTCTTGATCATGATCCGCATGACGAATCTTTCCCCATAAAGGCTGTGGAACAACATTCCCGAACAACATGTCTATATCGGCCAAATTCATAATGCATGAGCCTGCAGTCTGTGATAATTCCTTATAGTACCCTGCAGGGTTTTTACGAGGGTCAGGTAAAGACTGCTTAAGGGCCAATACTTCAGCCCGCTTCCAGGGAACATGTACCCAAACACGCTGAAAGTGTGCCGGTGCAGCTAAAATACCATGAACAGCATCAGCCTGAACTGCTTCCTCCCATACCGGAGGAACCTCTCTTATTGGATATTGCTGCGCCTTTCTCCTAACTGAAGCGTCAGGCTCAAACATCGGCTGAGAAGGAGACTCATTCCTAAACAACAACAACGTCGCAACTGCTTTCTCAACTTCAGAACCCACAATAGTTTCCTTCGCAAACTCAGACTGTAGATTGACCAACTCGGAAGGAGCCTGTCCCACATCATCATCTCACCCATTCCTCACGAAGAAAAGAACACACCTTATCGAAAACATATCTCTGTTTCGGCGCTTCCCATTGATGGAAGACATCCATAACAGACTCCACATCATATCTTAAAGGACGAGTGACTCATTTACACGCCAGGCGGTCCAATATTTCTTTCTCTCGTGAATCAGGCAGTTGGCTACGCAACTGTTTACGTTCCGACACAGGGGTCGTAGTTATTGACCCAAAGAAAGGAGAAACGAAAGACTAGTAACAGTATTAGTCATTCTCTGTCGAACAGAAGGAGAAGTTGACAAGACGGGAGATAAAGCAGATTGAGAAAAGGTCAACGTAGGAACAATAGTAGGGGAGGTAGCAAGAACAGGTGGAAAAGTTGCAGGAGTTAAAGGCGGAGCAGGTAGCAAAGTCGGTGGCCCTTGAGAAGGCTGCACCAGAGGAATAGGAACCAGCGGAAAAGGAGCTGGCGGCTGTTGGATAGCAAGGGGCAAAGCAATCAGAGGTTGCGCCACCAAAGGTTGCGGAGGTGCTGTAGCACTCTGCGCATAAGCGGGTGGTGAACTCAATAAGTGTGACATTAAAGGATATTTTTCAAGTTCTTTTGCTGCATCTTGGTGAAGAGGCGCAAAACTGGGTAACATTTATCAATCGCCATTTTACGTTGCCTGTGCAACTGCTCACTTGCCTGTTCTTCTTTGTTATCTTTAAACTGCGTAGCAGCTTGCATTATCGAAATACCCCTTTCTCTCTTATTTCTCTTTGCTAATTTAATTTCCTTCTGTTTGGCTTCCTTACGCCATAGGCGGAAAGAGTCAAACATCGCCGGCCGGGCTTTCTTCTTAAAAAGTTTAACCTCTAGATTGTCTAAAATCTCTGTGTCAAAGCTACCATATTGGGGCCATTTTAGAACACCATCTTTCCTGGTGTATCGGATCCATACTTCATTATATGTGATGGGGCCTACGCCATGTTTCACATATAGTTCATAGGTCGGAGTTCCAATCGGAGGAACCGGACACGAGTCCTCCAATCGGGAATCCCTATTACAACCAAGACAAAACAAATTTCCAAGTCTGCTAAGACCAGGCATCTTCGCTCACTAGTCTAGCTTCAAACTTCAAAGGATTATTGAATACGATAGTCTCGTGAATACACGAGTCCCTCGGCTTTGGCACTTGCAAGTTCCAAACAAAGCGATCCCAAGGGGATACCAAAACTAAGAACCAAACTAAGGACTGGGAGACGCTCCACTCATACTTAACTGAGGTATCGATGACGTCGCCAGAAGACTCATCTATCGTTTCGCTCTACCAATCATCAAGGGTCCAAAACAGGGCAATAGTCAGGGCAGCAGTCCTTCGTAGCCGTCGTGAAGCGGGGAACCTCGCAGCAAAGACTTTCGGACCACGTCGACATACAGGGGTCGATGAAATGGCGGCCTTCCTCCAGAATTTTCACACGAAGCTCCTCACGAGCCTCTGGCTTGGACCGGTACCGCTGAAATCGCCCCACGTTGGGCGCCAACTGAAGTACTGGGTTTTTAAGAACCCAGCGGTGCCAGGGACACACCCTATGACCTCGAGTCCTTCCTGTTTTAGACTACAGAAACACAGAGTCTTCTAGGTGAAGTCAAAGATCGAATTTATTGGCTGCAGCCAGTAACAGGTATCCTAGAAGTACAACATGGTGTATATTCTCAGGAGACTGCTCAATCTTACAAAGCCAGCCTTCTCCTTTTATACTAAATATTATGCTTTAGGCAAACATTCCTTATTTTACAGTTGACCATTCACATATTTTCACTACAAAGAAAAAGCAGAGTCATGATGACAAGCCCATATTTCAGTTTGTCCAGCCCACAATCAATCACCTGGCAAGGCCCAGTATTTTCATCAGATATCGACGGACCCCCAATAAAAACGGGCACCTCCTCCTCGTAAAGCAAGTCATAAAGAAAGAAACAGGGACAGGTGCGTGTAAGATTAGGCATGGTTTGTGTGCGATGAAAGGTTTATGATATGTTGTGCCTTGATACTAATCTCATTCGGCCACTGGGAAAGGAACAGGCCGAACGGGTTTGGCTTCGGGCAGTGGAGTCAGCTTGCCCAGGTCACAGAAGAGTCAGCAAAGGTGTACGTGTCCTTCAGACTCGTTTTTGGCCTTAGTCATTGGCCTATGTGAGGGCAATCACAAAATGGCTGCCGTTCACAAAATGGAACCCGAGGGTTCAGGATGGAAACTTTGATTTCAGGGTGATTTTGTCACCTGAATATGACTAAAATGCTTGTGCATAGTATCCTAATCATTCTCGGTCTGCTGATACCAAAATCGTCATGATACGACGATGTTTATAACACGGGTCCAGAATTTTCAGTACCACAGGTGTAAGTGAGTACATGAATAAGTGTGAAGGTTGCGTTGGTGTGAGTAGTTCCTTAGAGAGACAAGGATTAAATGCACATGTGTTGATATGAATGCACACTTGCTCCCCCATAGTAAGGTTCCTGGGCGAGCAAGTGTGTGTGTTGCAGTACATCTGTGGCATGGATGATCTGGTGTTAAATGATGAATGGGATAGTAAACCATGAGTCTGTTGATGTCAGTGACTGCATGTGTGAGGATCATGTGTGAGTGGATGTAAGTAAATGCATGTATGTTGATGTGGGTGAGTAAATGAGTGAGGGTCTTGGCTGAGCTTTAGTCAGTAGGTACTTGATGAGAAAAGAATGAGTACTTGGGTGAGGATAATGGGTGAAGTGTTATGACGGGGTGTTCTGTGAGACAGTGAATACATGTGCTGCTGTAAGTGAGTATGATTGATGGTCATGCTCTAGAATTGGGGTAAGTGCATATTGAGGCTGTGAATGCATGCAAGAGTGCAGTGCATCAATGAGTACATAAGAGTGGGCCGTGGGTGAGCTGGTGTGAGGGTTGTGTACAATGAGCGAATACATGTGTGTTGAAGTGAATGCATGCTTAGGAGTCTTGGTGGAGCTGCTGCGTGTGATTGTACCCGTTATCAAACGAGGAGCAGAGCGGATCCAGCATGTTATAGGCCCATTTCATCAGTAGATTCTGAGGTAAAAATCATAGGTCAGGTTCTGTTGGACCATCTGACTGAGTGGGCAAGTCAACATAATATTCTGTCTGATATACAATATGGGTTCAGACCAGGTGGGTACCTTTGAGCAAAACCATAATCTATATTTGCTTATTACTTAGGGGCAGATTTACAAGCCCCTTGTGCCGCTTTTATGCCACTGTTGCGTCACTTTTGTGACGCAGCAGCGGCGCAAAAGATGCGCCATGGTGCAGGGTATTTACAACGTGACGCATCTCCCAGATGCGTCATGTTGTAAAGCCCTGCGCCAGAAGAGACGTACCATCGCAGGGGGAGGCGTTCCGGCGCAGGAACGCCTCCCAAAAGTGTCTGAGTGAAATCTACAAGATTTCACTCAGTCACTTTTGGGCCCATGCTGCGTCAAAACCCTGTGCCAGCTTGAAGCAGGCGTAAGGATTGACACAGCATTGTGCCCATAGGTGCCCCCTGATCATTGCTGGAGCTGCGTCGCGCTTGCGACGCAACTCCAGCAATGCGCCGCTTTTACGGCACAGATGCGTGACACATCTGTGCGGTTTTTGCCCCTTGGTGCGCCGCATTGTAAATGCAGCGCATCAAGGGTGGCGGAGCTGCGGCGCACAATTACTGGTGCATCCCTGCCGATATGCAGGGATGCGTCAGTAATTGTAAATCTGCCCCTAAGTACACCAAAGCAAAGGGGGGGCGCAAGCCATCGTGCCTTAATGGACCACAGTTCGGCATTTGACAGGGTGAATAGACCCTAGCTCTCGGCAGTGAAAGGGCCCATGGGGATCAAGCCTGCACTTTCCACTTTCTTGCGTGATTTGCACAATGGTCTTATGGCCTCAGTGAGATATGCTCCAAATGGGAAATGCACATGGCACTTTAGTTTGAAGAGAGGGGTTCATCAAGGTTGTATACTGGCCCCTTTCATTTTATTCTTATATTAATTAACTAGAATCTGTCTTATTGGAACAGGCTCAAGATGGCTGGTAGTGTAGGTGGTCATTTGGTGCCTGCCCTTCTGTATGTATGTAATGATGTTTTAGTGGTGCACACAGCCAAGGACCTGCAGCGACATTTAGACCTTTTTATCAGTTTCATGGACGGTCTAGATCTTACGATCAACTACGGGAAATATCGTGTTATAGTGGTGGGACCCAAAAGCACTAAATCACTGACATTGGGTTAAAAAGTCATCACATTAGCAGAGTAGAAAACGTTTCCTAGGTGGGCCTTTTGTTTTACTCACCTTTTTTAATTCGCAATAGCTGTTAAAAACAGCGTAATCAGCCTGATTCATCATACTCCCGTTTTGCGAGCCCCTAATAGCGATTCATAGCGAATCGCTATTAAGGACTCGCAAAACGGGATTCATGTAGGAATATGCAAAAAAATGCGATTCCTACTAATTCCTTATTTGCGATTAGCTAATTGCTAATCGCAAATAAGGAATAACTCCCTATTCATTCCTATGGGCCAAAAGGCCCATAGGAATGAATGGGGAGTATTCCTTATTTGCGATTAGCAATTAGCTAATCGCAAATAAGATAGCGATTGAAAGGGTGCCAGGGGTGTCCAAAGGACACCCTGTAGCACCCCTTAAATGCTAATATGAACAGGGGTTGCGCACACACATGTCCAAAGGACATGTGTGTGTGCAACATGCAACTCAGAAAAATGCTTTTAAAAGCATTTTTCTGAGTTATCGCTATTTACCACGAGGTTTGACCTCGCGGTAAATAGCGGCCCGAAATTGCGATTTCGCAATTTTTAAATGGATGATGAATTGCATTTAAGGAATCTCAAATAGAGATTCCTTAAATGTAATCCATCGCAAATTTGCGAAAACGCTATTACCGATTTTTGCATTTGGGATGATGAATCCCAAATGCAAAAATCTCACTCGCAAAGGGCCAGATTCTCAGAATCTGGCCCTTAGCGAGCCGAATTCAGCTTCATGAATTAGGCTGTTAGTCTTTTAAAAGTGTCATTTACAGTATTGATGCTTTCTCCCGGGGGCTGGGGTGCACACATATAAAGGCATTGCTTGATATCTTTAAAGCCCAGTCACCATCGGAGGCTGCTGTCCTGTTTTTGGCTAAATCTGATCCCTCACCTTATGTTCTCTAATGGTGGCTGGTTAAAATAATCCAAACTCTCAGTGTGTGCCTGTGATTATGCATTTATTGTCGATTCCTTGCATATTGCCATGATATGTCCCAGGTTCAGCAAATTACGTTACAAATACAAACGGCCCCTCTTGTTAGCAATGAATTTGAAACAAGTCAGACAAGCCTTACTATATTTACAACTTTTACCGAGATTGAAAGTGTTATTTTTCTTATTGCGGTATCTTAAATTGTATTGAGAAAGGAATAACTAGGTTTTTCTGAATTACCTGCTGTTTTAATCCATTATACTATTTATTTTAATCTTTTTAGTAACAATCATTTGTATATTCACTGTTATGATTTTCTTTGGTAAATGTAAATATAGTTTTACTGACTGACCTAGAGTATGAGAGAGCACCATAAGCGAAAAGGTGATGGGATCCTAGAAAGACAGTGAATGAATGGATGAGTGTGTTGATTTCAATATGAGCATGAAGCAGGGTCTTTGATGAGCTGTTTTTGGTGGGAGTGAGGTTAGAGAGTGAATTAGTGCATCAGTGTGCTGAAGTGACTGAGCTGGTATGAGAGTGAATGAGTACATTGTTGTGAGTGATGGACACGAGCCTGACTTATTGTAAGTACCTACTTACTGAGACAGTGAGTGAATGCAGGAGAGTGTTGTCTCAGTGGCGGCATGAGTTAGCGTCAAGGGTGGGCTTGTGTGAACTGGTAATTGGTGAAGCCGTGAATTAATGTATGTGTGTATGTTTTGTTATTTATATTGTGCTTTCCTAGCTCGGTCACAATGGAGTGCTAACCATTACACGGATGGTTTTTGAGAGACAACCTACGAGATTGTGTAAATCAAGTGGGGATTAAACAAATGCACTTTTTGGCACAGTGGGCTGTGGGTGAGTAAGTGATTTCCCCACAATCAAATTATGGTGAGCAAAGTGCCATGGTTGGGATTTGAACTTGGGCTCCCTGTTTCCAAAGACCCCTGCAGTAACCATTGGGGCACATTTCCTCTACATGAGTTTAATATGTGAGCTGTAAGTGGGAGCCATGGTTTAGCTGGTGTGCAATAGTGTACAGTGAATCAGTGCATATATCTTGATATTAGTGCATAACCAAGGGTCTTGGGTGAGTTGGAGAGAGCTGGTGCGTGTTGAGACAGTTAGCACCTACTTTGCTGTGTATGAGTAATTGCATGAAGCTCATCCTTGAATTTAGGTCAAGGACTTTTTTAGATGTGCTTTAAAAATGCCTGAGTGTATTGATACCAGTGACGGCGTGACTGAAGGTTATGGGTGTGGTAATGAGTGGACGTCATGCTTGAGTTAGTGTTGCATGTTGAGCCAGGGAATGCAAGAGTGCATTTGCATGTGTGAGTAGGTGAATGAGGGTCAAGTGAGTTGGTGAGAGTGAGTTTTTAGTAAGAGTGTATGAATGCATTAGTTTGTGGATGTGATAGTACAAGAGGTGGTTGTAACTGAACTAGTGAAGGACAGTGTTTGCTGAGTGAATCCAGGTGTATTGATGAGAGTGAGTGCATGAGTGGGTTCTTACACCTGTCAATCTACACCACTGGGCACTGATATGAATCAACCCCCTGATAGTGTACTTATAGAATTTACATCTACCACAATAGCTTCGTTATGTACTGCCCATGATTCAATCAATCAGGGGGTGTAAAGAGCACTACTCACCCGTGCAGGTCTCAAGGCACGGGGAGGGTGCAGCTCCAGTTGTTCTGAAGAGCCAGGTCTTGAGGCTCTTCCTGAAGGTGTGCAGAGTACGGAAGCGCCTGATGTTGACTGGGTGCTTGTTCCAGGCTATGGCCCCGATGTAAGAGAAGGCTCTCCCCCTGCTCTGGTTCTGCGGATGCGCCGGGTTTCTGCCAGGGCGAAGTCGTGGAGCCGAGGTTCCTTTTGGGTCCGAGAACAGAGACTCATTCGTTGAGGTATTTGGGTCAGATGTTGTGGAGGAATTTGTAGGTGTGGGTGAGTAGCTTGAAGGTTACTCTCTTCTTGACGGGGAGCCACTGAAGCTCTCGCAGGTGTTGGGTGATGTGCTCATGTCATGGAAAGCTGAGGACTAGTCTAGCCAGGGTGTTCTGGATGGTCTGGAGTTTGTGTAGCAGGGAATTGTTGATTCAAGAATAGAGGGTGTTTCCTTAGTCCAGTCTGCTAGTTATGAGTGCATGGGTGACAGTCTTTCTGGCTTCGGGGGCGATCCACTTGATGTCTTGCGGAGGATTGGGTTAACCTTGTTGCAGCTACGGATATAAATGGTGGGCAGGCGTGTTACAATTCTGAGATGGAAGCATGAGGCAATTACGTAAACTTTAGGGCCCACTTTTGAGAGAGTTTTATTAGTATGAGTAAAATTACTTTAACCTACATTTCTAATTCAATATTGCTTATTTTTATAAATTAATTGATTAGTAAACTGTGTGTATTTACTAAGTTCTCCATTCTGAGTAAAAAATTTTAAAAACTAGGGGGTTCAGGTTATTAGTGTTTTCCGAGGATGCGTGGTTAAACAGACAGTGAGTACATGAATGCATCGTTGTGACTAAGTGTCATCAGTGAGCTGGTGTGGGTCGGTACATGGAGAGTCAGTTGAGTGAGTGGAGTGTTTTGGAGTGTGTACTTGGGCATGGGTTAGTACGCGATCCTCACTCATCTCGTCAGACCACCTGCTGCTTGACCTGCACTTCCCCCACAACACAAGCTGGTCTCACAATCAGCCCTCAATAAATCCTAATTCTCCACACACCCCTTTCATCTTCAATACCTCCTCCTTCTGCTGTCCTTTGCTTCCTCATACCCACCTCTTATTTATTTGTTTATTTGATAGCATGAGTTAATTAAAACCATTGCAATACAATAATAAAGATAAGGAAAATTAAAAACATTATTAAAAGGAAAGCCATAGTCCTGAACATGCCCAAACGTAAGAATAAAAAAGTTCTAATAAAGTACAAATATTAAGTGCTTAGGTTTGACTCGGTGCTTATTTTCGTTTTTAAGTTCATCTTGTGCTCTGCGACTGGCCCCAATCGCCTAACTGCCTCTCAAAGTTCCTTGTCCCACTTTCCTCCCGTTCCCCTTGAGTTCCACATGATCCATTCTTGGAACAAAATAACGGATAACGTGCTCATGCGTTGCGATTTAGCCCAAATTTGAGGAACCTTTCGGTGAATAATATTAGTTGGAAGAATCCTGTCTCAGTTCCTTCCTCCAGTGCCGGGACGGGGGTGTATCGTAATTCTGAATGCACCGACTGCTGTTTTGTCGTTGAGAAGGTGAGTAATAGTGTTCCTTTGATCTGATCTTGTCTAGGGTTCATGTTTGGTTCCTTTTAAAGTAATCCGGGATCACCTTTTGAACTAATCGAGGGCAACGTCGGGGCCCATAGCAAGGCTGGAGAGCGTCCCTGATTGTTTGTATAAAATAGCCCACTGCGAGCTAGCATGTAGAGTTGCTTTTGAGTAAAGCATATTGCCGAAGCTTCTAGGCCGGTACTTGCTTTTTCACTCAGGTATAGTTCCCTGAGAAGGGTTCTTTCGTTAGCCATAGCTGGGCAACAGCACAGAAGGTGCAACCATAATTCTAATTTGTAAGCACATAGATGGCATATCCTCCCTGTTTTTGTGGTTAGCCCAATCTGGGCTAAATTCCGCTATCTGCAAGGCCAGCAGTCACATGTATAGGATCGATCTTCTAGTTTTGGGTTTTTTTTTCCTGGTCTTGCCGGAATTAAATTGTTTGCTCCTGCTTGTTAATGCCCTTTTTCCAGGTGGCATATGAGATGAAAGGAAAGGCAAGAGCTGTTTTGTTGATTTCTGTAATGGCAAGGGCTCTCACAAGCTAAGTGTGCCACGGGAATCCAGCTTTTTCGAATGTATCTTTGAGGCAACTCTTTAGAGATTGCTCTGGGGCTTTCAGAATTCAAACGCAGTGTTTTAAAAGGTCTGCTTCAAGAGTTAGAGATTGTTTGATCAATCCAAGCTCCAGTCTAAGTCTCACCCTGAAAAGATGTTTTGGAAGGTGAAATATCTTTTTGTAGCACAGGCACTGTGCTCGTGCCAGGATTTCCGAGAAAGCGCACGGGAACGCATGATGCCTATATGAAAGTGCTGGTAAGAGGGAAGCTTGCATGACTTTTCGTATTGTTTCTGCTGACTGGCTTTATAGCTTGTTGATTAGTTTGATTAGTCCATAAGTAATAGCTGTCGATTTCTTTACCAGAACCTTTTTGTAAGCAGTGGGTTGAGCAGTTTCTGTAAACCTGTATTTGTTTTTTGGGACTGAGATGATAGTCGTAGCACCTATGTGGCAAGTGATTTGCTTTTTGTGTTTTTGTCTTCTAAGTACAAGAATCAGTACATGTGTAGGCTGCTCTGCCCTCCCCTCCATTTTGATTTTGTTGTTGTTGTTGTTCCCTTGAGCCCGCCACGCCTCCCAGCTGAGCCGCCCTCGCCCCTCCCCCCTCCACTATCCATATATGACAGTCGCTCCCGCGCGCAGCGTTTACGCGCAGCGACCACGCCCAACCCGCGCCGAAGGTGCGCCAAAGGTAAGCCCATCTACGCCCGTCCGCGCCTGGACCGCGCCCAGCGCCAGACCCCCTGCGCCTCGCGCTGCCCAGCCCTCCCGCATTACCTACGATGCCGCCACCCTCCTAGCCCTTAACCCCGGTCGCGCCCCCAACTGCGTCCAAGCCGCTCCTGGACACACCCATGGACCTTTCTGTTGCTATTCCTGCAAATTCGTCGGCACCGACAACATCTCCGCTGCGACCACACCACAGATTCCCGACCCCAACCACCTACAATGCATCTTGCTCAACACCCGCTCGGTCCACAGGCACGCCATGGACCTATGGAATCTACTAGACACCACCTCTCCGGACGTCACTTTCCTAACGGAAACATGGATGAACGCTTCCTCCGCCCCAGACATCACCATTGCCATCCCTGAAGATTATAAGATCATTCGCAAGGACCGTACCGGCCACACAGGAGGAGGAATCGCTATCGTCCATAAAAAATCAATCCACATCTCAACCAGCTCTGACGCCAATCTCGCCAACTCTGAACACCTTCACTTCCAGATCCACACCGACCCCAAGACTACACTCAGAGGCACCCTCCTCTACAGACCACCAGGACCCCGCGCAAAATTCAGTGATGACATCACGGACTTCATCACTCCACACGCGCTCCCCTCCAAAGATTACATCCTTCTGGGAGACCTCAACTTTCAGCTTGAAAAGAACAACGACCGCAACACCACCACCCTCTTGGACAACCTCGCCAACCTCGGACTTAAACAACTGGTCACTTCCCCCACCCACATAGCAGGTCATACTCTCGACCCTATCTTCACCTCCAGCAACCACGTCTCCTTCAGCCACACCACGGCTCTCCTTTGGACTGACCACAGCTGCGTCCACTTTACCTACAACAAGCCTAAACTCATCAACCACCCCCAACCAACTCTTCAAAGAAACTGGAACAAAATCACCATCGACCAGATCTCCTCATCGCTCCTTCTAAACACCGCAGCCCACTCTTCTAACCCAGACCAAGCCGCCGCCAACTTCACCCTATGGTTATCCAACAGCGCCGACATCCTAGCACCACTGAGAAAACGTCAAAGCAAACCTGGCAACAAGAAGGCCTCATGGTTCAACAATGATCTTAAGAAGTCCAAGAAACTCTGCCGCTCCCTTGAGAAGGCCTGGAAAAAAGACCCAACCACCAGCACCAAGGAAGCCTTCAAAAACGCCACCCGCATACACCACCAACTAATCCGAAAGGCCAAAAAAACAGCATTCAAGGATCGACTAGACAACAACGCCCACAACAGCAAGGAACTTTTCAACATCGTCAAGGAATTTACCAATCCCTCAGCCAACTCCAACGACATCACCCCCTCTCAAGCCCTCTGCGACTCCCTGGCTTTATTCTTCCACAACAAAATTGCAGACATCCACAACAGCTTCGACAACCAACACGGAGACCAACCCACCCAACCATATGCTGAACATCCTCCCCCCTTGAACACCCTTAACGACTGGAACCCAATCTCCACTGAGGACACCATCCGCCTGATGAACTCCATCCACTCAGGATCCCCCACAGACCCATGTCCTCACCACATCTTCAACAAAGCAAACTCCGTCATAGCACCGCACCTCCGAGACGTCATCAACTGCTCCTTCAACTCCGCCACCTTCCCGGAAAGCTGGAAACACGCTGAACTCACCGCCCTTCTGAAAAAACCAACAGCGGACCCCACCGAACTCAAAAATTACTGCCCCATCTCGCTCCTTCCTTTCCCGGCCAAAGTCATCGAGAAAGCTGTCAACAACCAGCTCGCCGCCTTCCTCGAAGCCAACAAATCCCTCGACTCCTCACAGTCTGGCTTCCGAGCTAAACACAGCACTGAGACCGCCCTCATCGCAGCAACAGACGATATTCGAACTCTACTGGACAATGGAGACACAGTCGCCCTCATCCTCCTCGACCTCTCTGCAGCCTTCGACACAGTCTGCCACAGCACCCTCTTACAACGCCTCAGAAACATCGAAATACAAGGAAAAGCACTGGAATGGATCACCTCGTTCCTCACCGGAAGAACACAGAGAGTCCGCCTCCCACCATTCAAGTCCGAGGCCACCGAAGTCATCTGTGGCGTACCACAAGGATCCTCACTCAGTCCCACCCTCTTCAACGTATACATGAGCCCCCTCGCGGCCATCGCCCGCCAACACAACCTCAACATCATCTCTTACGCGGATGACACTCAACTGATCCTTTCTCTCACCAATGACCCCAGCACCGCCAAAACTAACCTACACGAAGGAATGAAAGAAGTCGCCGAATGGATGAAACACAGCCGTCTGAAACTGAACTCAGATAAAACAGAAGTCCTCATCTTAGGTACATCCCCCTCTGCATGGGACGACTCCTGGTGGCCGGAAGCCCTTGGAAAAGCACCCATCCCGACAGACCACGCACGGAACCTAGGCGTTATCCTGGATTCTTCACTTTCAATGAACAGACAAGTCAGCGCCGTCTCCTCATCCTGCTTCAACATTCTCCGCATGCTCAAAAAAACATTCCCCTGGATCCCCACCGAAACCAGAAAAACAGTCACCCATGCTCTGGTCACGAGCCGTCTGGACTACGGAAACACCCTCTACGCAGGTACTACCGCTAAACTCCAGAAAAAACTCCAACGAATCCAAAACGCCTCAGCCAGGATCATATTGGACATTCCGCGTAACGAACACATCTCTGATCACCTAAAAAACCTCCACTGGCTACCCGTCAATAAGAGGATCACTTTCCGACTTCTGACCCACGCACACAAGGCACTCTACGAAATCGGACCAGAATGCCTCAACTCACGACTGTCCTTCTACACCCCCCCGCCAATTACGATCCTCCAGCCAAGCCCTCGCCACTGTACCTCGCATCAACAAGACCACCATGGGAGGTCGATCCTTCTCATACCTGGCGGCTAAAACATGGAACTCACTTCCCACTTACCTTCGCCTTACCCAGAACCACCTAGCATTCAGAAAGCAACTTAAAACGTGGATATTTGACAAGTAATCCTCCTCCCCTCCCTAAGCGCCTTGAGACCCTCTGGGTATGTAGTGCGCTATATAAATTCTATGACTTGACTTGACTTGATCGGAAGCGCGTTGCAGTCCTACTTTGGTATGGTTCATGATGACAATGTCATCCGCATATTGAAGAACATGTGAGGGGAGGTGGCCCAGTCGATGAGGGACCAGACGGCCGTTGAAGAGAGCTTTGCCCAGATCGTTGTGTACAGGTTAAAGCATAAAGGGGCGAGGACACAACCTTGCTTCAAACCTTCAGCCGTACAAATTTGGGCAGACAGAGATAGGGGTCCTGTTTTCACGCGTACCCATGTGTCCGAGTAAAGGGATATTACAGCCATTAGGAGCAAAGATGGAATGCCTCAATTTGCCAATTTCCTCCAAAGAGTTTGTCTGTCCACGTTGTCAAAAGCTGCTGTTAAGTCAACAAAGCAGCAAAAGAGAGGAGGCTGGTTCGTCCAAGTTGCTTGGTGGCTGTGGGCTAATAGGGCTATTATATTGTCAGTGGTAGCTGTTCCTCCTCGGAAGCCTGTTTGAAAACAAACATTGGCATAGCTAATAGGTCTCGCCTTTGGGACATTATAAGTGCTTAGCCATGCAACAGTTGATGTTGCACCAAGCATATTGTGCTGTATAATAAAATACTTATAAGGTCACAAAGGCAAGACAAGACCTATTGGCTATGCCAATGCTTGTTTCCTTCCGTAAGCAGCATATTTCAGGCTCAGAAAAAAAGGCAGTTGGAGCCTGTGAACACTGCACTGTATTCCCTCGATCGCCACAATTAGGGGAGGGGAAAGTAATCGGAGCTTTTAGAGTAATGCCATTTGTTATTAGTTAGAGACATTTACCAGTTGGTTCTATATATATGAACATTCCTATATGATCTAAGAAAAGCTTTTTTGATTTCTGAATTTCTCTGAGAGGGTCTAGTTGACTTCTGGTGATCTTTAAATAGATTTTGGCTTTAGAGTCTAACTTTCATTTGATATTTTTCTTGAAATATGTGTTTACTTCACACAGGATCAAAACAGAAACGACACTCTTCAAATAGCATATGCAATTACACTTCCAATTGCACATCCACCACAGTGTAGCATGCTACCCATGTACGCAAGCACTTCAGAGCCCCACCTGGGAGTACTGAGCGTTATATGCATTTTGCAATACAATACAACAAAATGGAAGTCAGGTAGCCTATGCTTTCAAAGGTGATACCAAGGCACGTTGAGTATATGCAACGAATGCACAGATACCTTCCTTTTGGCTACAACAAAAAGAAAACGGCTGAAATAAAAATGAGACTATAACTAGAATCCAAATTATCAGTGGTACAGCAAGGATGTACTGTGGTCCCTGATTCAAGAGAGGAAAACCGACTATCCCCAGATCCATCAGCTTAGTAATGTACAGCTGTAAGTGAGATGCAATGGACCATTCACACCACCGGACCCAGGAGCCACTGCGCCAGCTGTGTCCCTGATAGCTACCCCTCTGTCGGATACGTTACACAGCTCAAGATTAAAAAGATGCTCAAATGTATACAAAAGGCCCACTTCACAAAGATTTTGTTGTGAATTACTCTTGTAGTACTTCTTGCCTACTGCTAGCATTCAGGAATAAGCAATGAGTGCCTCAAGAATCAATTACACCTAGTCGTAGCACTTCACCCAGGTTTTCTTTCTTTACACAAAGGAAGTGCTCCAGTATTAGTTTGTCAAAAGTGTGGCTTTCCACATGAAAATAAATAATTGGATTTCCCACGTCTCCTTAAAATGATTATCCCCGATTTCAGAATAGAGCATCTTTAATAAAAGTTAGAAATTTTTTTCTGAGGCAGCTCCATGTATTATAACTTTTTTAGCAGTCTGAGCTTGTGTGCATTATGCGGTACAAAAGGGGGTGGTGATGGAAGGAGCATTTGAATCAATCAAACACTCACACCCAGTCAAAAGATCTGGGTTTAATCCATCACCGTTCTTTAGCCCACTCTGCCACCCCAGTTCAGACATGGCTATATGCAAATAAGTCTGACCCTGTGCCTCATGGGAACAGTTCAGCCCACACTGCCAAGCCATGTCTTCCCTGGACCGGAAACAAGCTTCCGATGACCGGTTTCTGGCATTCCAGCCGTCTTCCGCCCGGCTTGCTTGAATCCAGTGGCAAAGTGAGCAAGGGACTCACGTCTGAGTATACCCTGCCACACTTATGGCGGCCAAAAGCGGTACAAAAGGGGGTGGTGATGGACGGAGCAAGTTTAAATCACTGCTTTTAATATTTCGTCTGTCCTGAGGAAGGTGCCACAAATGTATTTCTACGCACCGAAACGCGTCGACAATGGGACTTTTTACTGTGTATAACTTGTTTGTATAATGTATTTAATTTGATTACACCAGGATTCTTAACTGTGGTGTGACTCTGCATTAGATACCGTAATTTGGATTTGTTAGAAAGTGGTTAAAATTGTAACAGAGCACACTTTTTATAAATATAGGTGTATCCATAAGGTGTACCGATGTAATATGTTCTTCTTTTTATAAAAACTTTTATAAAATATAAAAAATAAACTTTGAGAGTTACAAAGAATGACATTCATGTGTGGCGTACTATTGGTAATCATAAAATGGTAATCATAACGTGACAATAATTGAAATGTGTAGGCCGCATGGTCACCAACTGAAAGATTAATACACAGAAAGGAAAATTTTGATATAACTCACGTCTGAGTATACCCTGCCACACTTATGGCGGCCAAAAGCGGTACAAAAGGGGGTGGTGATGGACAGAGCATTTGAATCAATCAAACACTCACACCCAGTCAAAAGATCTGGGTTCAATCCATCACCGTTCTTTAGCCCAACTCTGCCACCCCAGTTCAGACATGGCTATATGCAAATTAGTCTGACCCTGTGCCTCATGGAAACAGTTCAGCCCGAACTGCCAAGCCATGTCTTCCCTGGACCGGAAACAAGCTTCCGAGGACCGGTTTCTGGCATTCCAGCCGTCTTCAGCCCGGCTTGCTTGAATCCAGTGGCAAAGTGAGCAAGGGACTCACGTCTGAGTATACCCTGCCACACTTATGGCTGCCAAAAGCGGTACAAAAGGGGGTGGTGATGGACGGAGCATTTGAATCAATCAAACACTCACACCCAGTCAAAAGATCTGGGTTTAATCCATCACCGTTCTTTAGCCCACTCTGCCACCCCAGTTCAGACATGGCTATTTGCAAATCAGTCTGACCCTTTGCCTCATGGGAACAGTTCAGCCCGAACTGTCAGCCCGAACTGCCAAGCCATGTCTTCCCTGGACCGGAAACAAGCTTCCGAGGACCGGTTTCAGGCATTCCAGCCGTCTTCAGCCTGGCTTGCTTGAATCCAGTGGCAAAGTGAGCAAGGGACTCACGTCTGAGTATACCCTGACACACTTATGGCGGCCAAAAGCGGTACAAAAGGGGGTGGTGATGGACGGAGCATTTGAATCAATCAAACACTCACACCCAGTCAAAAGATCTGGGTTTAATCCATCACCGTTCTTTAGCCCACTCTGCCACCCCAGTTCAGACATGGCTATATGCAAATTAGTCTGACCCTGTGCCTCATGGAAACAGTTCAGCCCGAACTGCCAAGCCATGTCTTCCCTGGACCGGAAACAAGCTTCCGAGGACCGGTTTCTGGCATTCCAGCAGTCTGCAGCCCGGCTTGCTTGAATCCAGTGGCAAAGTGAGCAAGGGACTCACGTCTGAGTATACCCAGCCACACTTATGGCGGCCAAAAGCGGTACAAAAGGGGGTGGTGATGGACGGAGCATTTGAATCAATCAAACACTCACACCCAGTCAAAAGATCTGGGTTTAATCCATCACCGTTCTTTAGCCCACTCTGCCACCCCAGTTCAGACATGGCTATTTGCAAATCAGTCTGACCCTTTGCCTCATGGGAACAGTTCAGCCCGAACTGCCAAGCCATGTCTTCCCTGGACCGGAAACAAGCTTCCGAGGACCGGTTTCTGGCATTCCAGCCGTCTTCAGCCCGGCCTGCTTGAATCCAGTGGCAAAGTGAGCAAGGGACTCTCGTCTGAGTATACCCTGCCACTCTTATGGCGGCCAAAAGCGGTACAAAAGGGGGTGGTGATGGATGGAGCATTTGAATCAAACAAACACTCACATCCAGTCAAAAGATCTGGGTTTATTCCATCACCGTTCTTTAGCCCACTCTGCCACCCCAGTTCAGACATGGCTATATGCAAATCAGTCTGACCCTGTGCCTCATGGGAACAGTTCAGCCCGAACTTCCAAGCCATGTCTTCGGTGGACCGGAAACAAGCTTTTGAGGACCCGTTTTTGGCATTCCAGCCGTCTTCAGCCCGGCTTGCTTGAATCCAGTGGCAAAGTGAGCAAGGGACTCACGTCTGAGTATACCCTGCCACACTTATGGCGGCCAAAAGCAGTACAAAAGGGGGTGGTGATGGACGGAGAATTTGAATCAATCAAACACTCACACTCAGTCAAAAGATCTGGGTTTAATCCATCACCGTTCTTTAGCCCACTCCGCCACCCCAGTTCAGACATGGCTATATGCAAATCAGTCTGACCCTGTGCCTCATGGGAACAGTTCAGCCCGAACTGCCAAGCCATGTCTTCCCTGGACCGGAAACAAGCTTCTGAAGACCGGTTTCTTTTATTCCAGCCGTCTTCAGCCCGGCTTGCTTGAATCCAGTGGCAAAGTGAGCAAGGGACTCACATCTGAGTATACCCAGTCACACTTATGGCGACCAAAAGCGGTACAAAAGGGGGTGGTGATGGACGGAGCATTTGAATCAATCAAACTCTCACACTCAGTCAAAAGATCTGGGTTTAATCCATCACCGTTCTTTAGCCCACTCTGCCACCCCAGTTCAGACATGGCTATCTGCAAATCAGTCTGACCCTGTGCCTCATGGGAACAGTTCAGCCCGAACTGCCAAGCCTTGTCTTCCCTGGACCGGAAACAAGCTTCCGAGGACCGGTTTCTGGCATTCCAGCCGTCTTCAGCCCGGCTTGCTTGAATAAAGTGGCAAAGTGAGCAAGGGACTCACGTCTGAGTATACCCTGCCACAACTATGGCGGCCAAAAGCGGTAAAAAAGGGGGTGGTGATGGACGGAGCATTTGAATCAATCAAACACTCACACCCAGTCAAAAGATCTGTGTTTAATCCATCCCTGTTCTTTAGCCCACTCTGCCACCCCAGTTCAGACATGGCTATATGCAAATCAGTCTGACCCTGTGCCTCATGGGAACAGTTCAGCCCGAACTGCCAAGCCATGTCTTCCCTGGACCGGAAACCAGCTTCCGAGGACCGGTTTCTGGCATTCCAGCCGTCTTCAGCCTGGCTAGCTTGAATCCAGTGGTAAAGTGAGCAAGGGACTCACGTCTGAGTATACCCTGCCACACTTATGGCGGCCAAAAGCGGTACAAAAGGGGGTGGTGATGGACGGAGCATTTGTATCAATCAAACACTCACACCCAGTCAAAAGATCTGGGTTTAATCCATCACCGTTCTTTAGCCCACTCTGCCACCCCAGTTCAGACATGGCTATATGCAAATCAGTCTGACAGTGTGCCTCATGGGAACAGTTCAGCCCGAACTGCCAAGCCATGTTTTCCCTGGACCGGAAACAAGCTTCCGAGGACCGGTTTCTGGAATTCCAGCCGTCTTCAGCCCGGCTTGCTTGAATCCAGTGGCAAAGTGAGCAAGGGACTCACGTCTGAGTATACCCTGCCACACTTATGGCGGCCAAAAGCGGTACAAAAGGGGGTGGTGATGGACGGAGCATTTGAATCAATCAAACACTCACACCCAGTCAAAAGATCTGAGTTTAATCCATCACCGTTCTTTAGCCCACTCTGCCACCCCAGTTCAGACATGGCTATATGCTAATCAGTCTGACGCTGTGCCTCATGGGAACAGTTTAGTCCGAACTGCCAAGCCATGTCTTCCCTGGACCGGAAACAAGCTTCCGAGGACCGGTTTCTGGCATTCCAGCCGTCTTCAGCCCGGCTTGCTTGAATCCAGTGGCAAAGTGAGCAAGGGACTCACGTCTGAGTATACCCTGCCACACTTATGGCGGCCAAAAGTGGTACGAAAGGGGGTGGTGATGGACGGAGCATTTGAATCAATCAAACACTCACACCCAGTCAAAAGATCTGGGTTTAATCCATCACCGTTCTTTAGCCCACTCTGCCACCCCAGTTCAGACATGGCTATATGCTAATCAGTCTGACGCTGTGCCTCATGGGAACAGTTTAGTCCGAACTGCCAAGCCATGTCTTCCCTGGACCGGAAACAAGCTTCCGAGGACCGGTTTCTGGCATTCCAGCCGTCTTCAGCCCGGCTTGCTTGAATCCAGTGGCAAAGTGAGCAAGGGACTCACGTCTGAGTATACCCTGCCACACTTATGGCGGCCAAAAGCGGTACAAAAGGGGGTGGTGATGGACGGAGCATTTGAATCAATCAAACACTCACACCCAGTCAAAATTTCTGGGTTTAATCCATCACCGTTCTTTAGCCCACTCTGTCACCCCAGTTCAGACATGGCTATCTGCAAATCAGTCTGACCCTGTGCCTCATGGGAACAGTTCAGCCTGAACTGCCAAGCCATGTCTTCCCTGGACCGGAAACAAGCTTCCGAGGACCGGCTTCTGGCATTCCAGCCGTCTTCAGCCCGGCTTGCTTGAATCCAGTGGCAAAGTGAGCAAGGGACTCACGTCTGAGTATACACTGCCTCAAATATGGCGGCCAAAAGCGGTACAAAAGTAGGTGGTGATAGACGGAGCATTTGAATCAATCAAACACTCACACCCAGTCAAAAGATCTGGGTTTAATCCACCACCGTTCTTTAGCCCACTCTGCCACCCCATTTCAGACATGGCTATATGCAAATCAGTCTGACCCTGTGCCTCATGGGAACAGTTCAGCCCGAACTGCCAAGCCATGTCTTCCCTGGACCGGAAACAAGCTTTCAAGTACCGGTTTATGGCATTCCAGCAGTCTTCAGCCCGGCTTGCTTGAATCCAGTGGCAAAGTGAGCAAGGGACTCACGTCTGAGTATACCCTGCCACACTTATGGCGGCCAAAAGCGGTACAAAAGGGGGTGTCGATGGACGGAGCATTTGAATCAATCAAACACCCACACCCAGTCAAAAGATCTAGGTTTAATCCATCACCGTTCTTTAGCCCACTCTGCCACTCCGGTTCAGACATGGCTATATGCAAATCAGTCTGACCCTGTGCCTCATGGGAAAAGTTCAGCCCGAACTGCCAAGCCATGTCTTCCCTGGACCGGAAACAAGCTTCCGAGGACCGGTTTCTGGCATTCCAGCCGTCTTCAACCCGGCTTGCTTGAATCCAGTGGCAAAGTGAGCAAGGGACTCACGTCTGAGTATACCCTGCCACACTGATGGCGGCCAGAAGCGGTACAAAAGGGAGTGGTGATGGACGGAGCATTTGAATCAATCAAACACTCACACCCAGTCAAAAGATCTGGGTTTAATCCATCACCGTTCTTTAGCCCACTCTGCCACCCCAGTTCAGAAATGGCTATATGCAAATCAGTCTGACCCTGTGCCTCATGGGAGCAGTTCGGCCCGAACTGCCAAGCCATGTCTTCCCTGGACCGGAAACTAGCTTCTGAGGACCGGTTTCTGGCATTCCAGCCGTCTTCAGCCCGGCTTGCTTGAATCCAGTGGCAAAGTGAGCAAGGGACTCACGTCTGAGTATACCCTGCCACACTCACGGCGGCCAAAAGCGGTACAAAAGTGGGTGGTGATGGACGGAGCATTTGAATCAATCAAACACTCACACCCAGTCAAAAGATCTGGGTTTAATCCATCACCGTTCTTTAGCCCACTCTGCCACCCCAGTTCAGACATGGCTATATGCAAATCAGTCTGACCCTGTGCCTCATGGGAACAGTTCAGCCCGAACTGCCAAGCCATGTCTGAACTGGGGTGGCAGAGTGGGCTAAAGAACAGTGATGGATTAAACCCAGATCTCTTGACTGGGTGTGAGTGTCTGATTGATTCAGAAGCTCCGTCCATCACCAACCCCTTTTGTACCGCTTTTGGTCGCCATAAGTGTGGCAGGGTATACTCAGACGTGAGTCCCTTGCTCACTTTGCCACTGGATTCAAGCAAGCCGGGCTGAAGAAGGCTGGAATGCCAGAAACCGGTCCTCGGAAGCTTGTTTCCGGTCCAGGGAAGACATGGCTTGGCAGTTCGGGCTGCACTGTTCCCATGAGGCACAGGGTCAGACTGATTTGCATAAAGCCATGTCTGAACTGGGGTGGCAGAGTGGTCTAAAGAACGGTGATGGATTAAACCCAGATCTCTTGCCTGGGTGTGAGTGTCTGATTGATTCAGAAGCTCCGTCCATCACCAACCCCTTTTGTACCGCATGTGTGCATTATGCAGCCGTAATTGGCAAATTTCCCACTTTTCCCAAAACAAGAAATCGTAGTTTATCTTTTCCTTCAGATGTTGCAAACTTGATTTCAATAATATAAGGACGTAATTCCAGAGACCCAATACTGTGAACACAACCAATCATTTGCAAAACTCAAATGGATTCTAAAAGGGTGAAATACTTTAGAGCACTCAAAACCGAACACAAAATAATGCCTTTCACAAATTATACCTGAAAGGCAAAGGACTTTAAAAGAGCTATCAACAATATCTTGAATCTCAGCGAAGTTTCTGAGTTCACACTATACAGAATGTGCTTATGTGCCGTATGAGGGACCTTTCTCCAACATGTCAGTAAGTAAGTACCTAGTGACAGCATAAAGTCTCAACATATAGAACGGTTTTGTTTCCTTGCACTACAAGCGTGTGGAAAAGTAAATTCCGCATCAGCAAAGAATGGCTGTCTACAGAGCAGACCTCAAAGCGCCTTCACAATGGTGGCCCGGCCTTAGCTGAGAGCCGGTAGCACATTTCACATTCAATTCTGGAAAACCGCAAACTCCAAGCGCCGCAGAACCCAGCGAGGTTCGGGTTCAATGTGGCTGAACATTGCCCGCACGACTGAGTGAACAGCCATTATGTTAATGGCGATGTTCAAATACAAGACAGCATGTGGGCAAATCCAGAGCCTGGGGCGCCATTAGGGTTGGCTCAAGACAATCCCAGGCACCTGGCCTCTGAAGCAACGCCAAGAGAATCTTGGTACGGGAGCAGTAAAATAAACAAGCCCGGGAGTGGAGCTGTAACTTTGTGAAAGTAAAAGGACAGAGGGAGAAGGAGGATAAACAAAACTAGGTCGGGCTCCAAGTCAACTTAGCAAAAAAGTAGGAATCCAAAGTACTGGATTCAGAGACCTAGTTTGTGTGTCATGGTCACTGCTCAGAATTTGTCAGTACAGATCAAAAGGGAAAGAAAATTTTCTTTCTAGAGTCCCCTCACTCACCGGGGTCTCCCCACGGTGACATGCTTCATCATTGGGGCCATCCCAGTTCTCTACGAAAAGGGGCGTGCTGCGACTATCGAACTACGCAGGAGCACTTTTGTTGTGAGAGACTATGTGTGGTGTAAGGTGAGATAGTGGTGGAGTGGGTGTGAGTGAACTTAAAAATACCATGCTAGTGGGCCTCAACAAATTTTATTTAGCTCCTAGATTGGTATATTAAAATGAGGGTAGTTCGCTAGTCGCAGCACGCCCCTTTTCGTAGAGAACTGGGATGGCCCCAATGATGAAGCATGTCACCGTGGGGAAACCCCGGTGAGTGAGGGGACTCTAGAAATAAATTTTTCTTTCCCTTTTGGTCTGTACTGACAAATTCTGAGCTGTAACTTTGTGCTCATAAATACGGGTTGGGTGAGAGTCTAGTCGATAAGCCCATGCTAAAAAGTAAGGTAAAAATCACGGGTGCATAACATTTACATAAAAGTGCCCAAGAAAATGAGATTGTTAATGTGGCTTTGTGCTCATAAATGCTGGTTGGGTGAGCGTCTTGCCGGTATGCCTGTGCCGTGAATGATAACTCAAAGACACGGTCCAAAAAAGCTAATTAAAATTTAAATGTAAACTTGTGCTCGTAATTGCAGGTTAAATGAGCACATCTTGCTGGTGTACCAATGCTTCATAAGAGCCTAGGTTCAGAAAATGCGGGTTGAACAAGTGCATCCTACCGTTGTTAGTAGTTAGGGGGCGAAGGGAAGGGGTAGTGAGAGCAAACAGCAAGGGGGTGGAGGAGCATTATTCACACGCTGCCATAAAGCTGACGAGGAGGGAGGGGGAGAAGGGAGGGGGTAATGAGAGCAGAGAGGAAGGGGGTGGAGAAGCATGAGTCACATGCTGTAAGGCTTTATGATCCATTACAGAAAGCCAGATGGCAGCTGTGCACATTCACACACGCGTAACCGCAAGCTTTAGGCCAGCAAAAGCCTATAGTAGCACTTTGAAAACCCACTTACTAAATGTCTCGCAGAGCGCGCATGCACTGCCTCTGCCGAGACCTAAAAAGGCAGCAGTTCATTTTCTTCTGCCCATGTTTCCAGTTTTTCTAATATAGTTTGGGTGTATGCTTTTGCCTCCAGATCTAGGAAGGCAATTAAACAGAAAATTACTTGGGTTCAGAAGGTCGCCTTTTTGTGGATCGGCCATAATATTGAACCTCTCTAGGATTCAGGTGTTTTACCCAAGGTATATGCAGAGTTAAATAACAAGGTTAGGAGCACAGCCCAGCTCTCTGGGGCAGATTGAAAGATCCCTCCACGGAGACCGTTTGGACCAGGTGCTCCGCCAGCCTTCAGTCCGCGCGCTATTATAGATGCTGCCACAGTTGAGTTTGCTGCTTAAGCGAACTTATATTATACTTTAAATCTTTTAAAAAACGTGATTTTACATCTTTGGCTCACTATTGCTGCTCACTGTATTGCCTCATTTGCTCTTCTCCCCGGTCCAACGTGAGCTCTGCTCGATTGGTGTGGAGGGAGTTCCTGTTCTTCTCTCCTCTTCCGGTTGCGAGGGAGGTTGGTGCTCTAGTGCCCCAACCCCCTCTTCATAACCGGATGTCTCTGACAACGCGCAGCGGATGCGCGCAGCGGGCTCGCCTAAGGCAAGCCTGTTGCCAGGAGTCAGGGACCCTGGTCAATCTACTTCTAAACATGACTCAGCTTCACTTAGGCTCTATACCAGAAGGGAACTGTTGGATTTAAGGATCCATCCTATTTTCTCTTGCCAAACTGAGTCTTGGCCATTCCTTAAAGTCCCCTTTGCTTGCCGAGCCTGCCAGTTTCAGGGCAGCTCAGGTAAGCCGGTGCTGATTCATGAGGTTCCATACCATCCTCTTCCAAGTATGGGCTCCTTTATCACTGAGCATGCTAACCCCCATGTCAAAGTTATAGGTAAGCCCAATGACAAGTCACAGGTGGGATGGCAAAGTTTGCTATGCAACATCCGCTCCCTGCCTAAGCACTCCACTGAGGTCCGGGATCTACTGTCCTCGGTACAGCCTCAGCTTGGATTTCTGACTGAAACCTGGCTGAAGCCTCACTCTGTTCCCTCTATTGCGTTAGCCATACCTGTAGGCTACAAGTTCATTAGGATGAACAGACCCCTTAAAGTGGGGGGAGGAATTGCTATTGTACATAGAGATAGCATCCATGTCTCCCCACTGGACGAGTTCTTTAGGGCTATGATGGAAGTACTTGTCTTTCGGATGGAATTCTCTTCCCGAGTTAGCTGGAAGGGGGCCTTAGTTTATCGTCCCCCAGGTGACTATAATATCCATAGCGAGTACACTTTCAATGCTGATTCACAAGCTCTCATGGCCGACTTAGCCTTCTTTGGCCTTTCTAAGCTCAATGCAGGCCCCATTCATATAGCTGGCCACACACTAGACATTATTTTTTCCAATTCTCCTAATGTCCAATGCGAGCCCCCCTCCAACTTACTTGTGTTGTAAATGAATCTAGGACCCTAGTGTAATTTTCCCGATTCATGCCCATATATAGGTATAAATTACCTGATCCATATATAGGCATAGAAATCATACCCATATTTAGACTGAGCCTATGCAGCCCAAATACGGCATGGCTACTTTCACTAAGTTCCAGGAATCAACAACGATTTCTTAGAAAACCCCACCTTCAGCAGCTAGGGACTTCCCCTTGCCTGAATACTATTTATCTAGGAAATCATGGAGTTTTCGAAGAACTGAGTCTTTAATGACATTATTAAGTCCAATCATACGTCAAACTCTGCACCTTCAAAGTATAAATATGCCTACATTTGCCCAGACAAACACACAGCGCCCTGCAGCTGCAAGTGCCGAAGGAAGCCAACCCTCCAGCAGATGCACTGAGAGAATCTGTCTTTTCTCCTGCCGAGAAATCCAGCTCCAGTGTTTCCAGGCTACCCTTGAGGGTTGCTGGGAAATCGAGTCCTGAGAGAGATACAAGACCTCCTTCATTCTAAACCAAGGTATGGGGCTGTTTAGATCTTTAGAGAATTCTTGGATAGATTCTTGGCAGAGAAATACTAAACTTAAGCTACTCCTCACTTACTTCCTCCCTTGTACTAGATTTAGGTTAGGTACACCGGGGTAGGTGTATTTTAGAAGCACCAGTTGAGTACTTTTAGTCATTATTTTATCACTGTATGTATTTTATATGTTTTAGGCAATTTATGGCTTAGAAACCATATCATAGTTTTACACTACTACTTTCTAATACATTTTGTTTTATATACCCTGTACTTTATAACCAGTATTACGATTGTAGCAGTACATTTCTTATGCTTGAGAAAGAAGACTGTTCAAAAAATACTTTTTATTGAAAACCCCCGTCTCTCTTTTTTCTCAGCCTCTCTGGTGAAACGAAGCATGCACGATTGACTGAGTAAAATAGCTATCTATTGTTTCTGCGACTCTAGAGATTGATTTCTCATTCTTGGGAAACAAAGTTGTTATGTTTAAGCGGTTGTCAGAAACTAATCCCTTCTTGGGAATTCGAGAAAGTTTCTAGTGACCTCTGAGCTAGCTGGCACTCACATTAAGTCTAATATATGCGATAGAGACCTAGTCAACCTCAGTGCTACATCTAAACTATAGTATATGTTATTCCAATGTGCAGAGCCTATTGGGAATATAGGAACTACACTACACTTGGCCCGACCACGCGCTAATTCAATTTTCCATTCAGGGCCCTTTACAAGGTACCTGCCTTGCTGCCTCATTGCCGGGACCAGTGTTGAGACGCTTTCTGACCGTGGGACGTCTGCCTGTTGCCTGCTGACACCCTGGTGGGACCTCAGATCCCAGGGTGCATTGCCTCATTCCCCCAGGACAGAGTGTGCACAGCTGCTGCAGGGGAAGGCGCTGACATCGTGCTATAAAGCGCCGCCTTTCCCCACTCAGCGCGGGGCCCTTTACAAGTTACCTGCCTTGCTGCCTCATTGCCTGGAGCAGTGTTGAGATGCTTTTTGATCACGGGACGTCTGCCTGTTGCCTGCTGACACCCTGGTGGGACCTCAGATCCCAGGGTGCATTGCCTCATTCCGCCGGGACAGAGAGTGCACAGCTGCTGCAGGGGGAGGCTCTGGCATCGCGCTATAAAGTGCCGCCTTCCCCCATACAGTGCGGGGTCCTTTACAAGTTACCTGCCTTACTCCCTCATTGCGGGGAGCAGTGTTGAGACGCTTTTTGACCGCGGGACGTTTGCCTGTTGCCTGCTGACACCCTGGTGGGACCTCAGATCCCAGGGTGCTTTGCCTCATTCCGCCGGGACAGAGTGTGCACAGCTGCTGCTGGGGGAGGCGCTGACATCGCGCTATAACGCGCCGCCTTCCCCCACGCAGCGCGGGCCCTTTACAAGTTACATGCCTTGCTGCCTCATTGCCGAGAGCAGTGTTGAGATGCTTTTTGACCGCGGGACGTCTGCCTGTTGCCTGCTGACACCCTGGTGGGACCTCAGATCCAAGGGTGCATTCCCTCATTCCGCCGGGACAGAGTGTGCACAGCTGCTGCAGGGGGAGGCGCTGACATCGCGCTATAAAGCGCCGCCTTCTCCCACGCAACATGGGACACGCGCGGGCGGCGCGGGAGAAGCCCGGGACAAGGGCCGGCCGTCTAAGGCCATCGTAGGCCTGAAGAGGCTGGGCTGGGCCACCCCTCTAACGTGACATTATCAAAAGTGAGACTTTTATCAATTGTTTGCTGCTTGACTGCTGCTTGTTTTATTGGCTATAGGTACTCCGTGTCATTATCAGTAACTAGACAATTCTGATAAAACAAGGCCTATTAGGGCTTAGGAAAATGGCGCTGCGATCAGGGAAGGGGAGGAAGGCAGCACCAAGCTCCATTGGGGGGATTGTTACTGGGACATTAGATCACTTTATAACCAGAGCTGCAGTAGTCCTAGAGCACGAAATAGCTCTTACTCAAAGGCGCCTATCGCTGGAACCTCTATACTCGAAGCGATCTTCGCTGGGTACCATCATGTCTGCAAAGACACCAGAACAGCTATGCAGCCGGATATCTAATGGTGATAGTCTGTTAGAAGTGAGTATAGCGTCTGTCGGGGCCACTACCAGCGCCTTGGTGAATATCACAAAAGAAAGTACTTTATTTGAAGAAAGTGGGCCGGCAGAAACAAGCACCCTAAATGTTTTAACTGAACCCCCATTCATAAAACAAGCAATAGGCCCTGTACAGACTGGAAAAAGGAAGTGGGGGGAGGACGTCAAAAGGGTAGATGTCCGGAAGTAATTAAAACAACCAATAAAGGGGGGGATTAATCGACATCTTCCAAACCAATACTATTTAATGCCCCCCAGAGATTGCCCACTAAAACCCCAATTACTTCCACGTTACAGTCACCGAAGTGGCTTTCTTTAACATCACAAATACCAGAAGGCATCTTGGAACAAGTGGAACAGATAATGAAGTCATTTATGCTATCTTTAATAGCAAGAATGAAAGTAATAATGAGAATATGGGGAAGTTGGAATGGGCTTCCAGAAGCAATTCGCATACTTTGGAAATTCTTGCAGCTTGCATGCAAAATCCTGTCTCTGCTCTACAACTCAGAACAGTTAATGAAACCAATAATAGCTCATCAAACATAACCCCTTTAACATTAACCACTACAGTGAAGGGGTTACAAAAAGCGACCAGTAATGAGACTAGGAAAGAGTCCGAAAATATAAAGCCAATTAGCGAAGTAGGAGCAAAAAACACTGAGGGGGTAACCGGAAAATATCTTCTAACCTCAGATTGGACTGGGGAAAGACCTATTACAGAAAAGAGAAATAGAAGTCTGGATAACTTACCAGTCATTGATCTACCCCCACAATCAACCCCGCTGGTGATAATTTTGGGTAATGTGCCATCTCTCCCTGAAGGAGTAAAGGAGGATTATGGACAACTCAAAAACAAAGTAACACACTGGTTGTCCCGCAATACTGGTGAAGGACCAACCTCCATACATAATGTCATAATGGTCCGCCGTGTTTCCTGGTTGGGTAGCTCCAGGAAATCAAGAAGGGGGGACTGTATTGTGGTAAATTATAACAACCCATCGCCAGTAGAGAGGATATTCAAGGAGGCTAGTTCTGGCCCACCTTATAGGGTTAGAAAAGAGAGGAACCCCTTGAGTTAGTCAAGGGAAGTGGGGTGTTGGACCCAGAAATTAGACTAGTTCCCTCGAGACATATACAGGATAAGCTAAAACTTAGCTTTAAAGCAACCAACGATAAAATCATGAACTATTACAATTCTAAACATAAGATACACATCAATTTATTAAAGTAACAGAAATAAAAACAGTTTACATTTATACAGCATACAATTACGAAGAAACAATTAAAATTTCAACTAATAATACGATCTATTGTGACCTGCACAATGCAACAGACAGACAAAAATTTGTTGTAAAACATAAAAAATTGTAAAATACAAGTGGTACATTCAATACTACAATTTCATCACTCCCTAGTTTTATGGCCACAAATTTGTATATCAACAGGGGAGGAGAGGACTTGAATTGTACAGGAGTTTGGCGTTGACGCGTTTCAGTGGTTCTGAAGCGAATATGTTCCACCTTTATCAAGACTAAGGTTCGATGTCTGTCTTGTTTCAGGGTCTGTACAATTCCCCTACAATAGATATACATACAATTAATCTTCCATTTTCGCAAAAAACGATCACAGTTATCATACTTGGTTGATACTCCACAATTGGATGATCCTTGGTTAGCTACTCATTCCTATTACAGGGAAAGTCTTACAACTAGCATAGTACATTCATTAGCTTCTATTTACTGTCATACTATATCTCTGTAATCTCCCACATAGTTTGCTATTGCAAGAATAACCAAGTCTAAATTGCTAGGGATTAAACGGATAAGAACACAGTCACTATGGCTCGTTAACTGCAATCTTTTGTTGGTAGAGTACAAAGCCTTCTTTGTTCCTGCAATCCCAGTAAACAGTGGTAGAGCGGGGGTGGTTTGGTTATCTTTACTTCCCTGGCCCTGAGATGTAATATCAAGGTCATCTCTTCAGACCATAGTGACCTACAGACAATCGTTCTGGGGCAACGGAATACCAGTCTTTGTGTGATAAACTTTTATAATGCAGTACACAAACACGAGGGATCCAAGATAACTGAGCTGAATAATTTTGTATAGCAGTGCTGTGGCCCTTTTAGAAATAATCTTATGATTGCAGGTGATTTTAATGCTCACCAGTGCGGTGATCCCAAAATCACCGACATGGGTACTTTGGGGTGTCCATTGATACAGGGACTTCACTTTGAGCATTCGGTACAGGGAAATGTTCTTAATGATATGCTCAATAAGTATGATTTGTCCTCTACTATGAGTTTTGCTCCACCGTCCAGTAAACAAAGGGAACCAACTATTAAAAGTCGTGGCGCTGGATCTTTCATAGATTACATTTTGATTTCTAGAATTATTTTACCCTTCATGCAGGGCTTTGCAATTTTAGCAAGTGCTATAGCGACCACAATCCAGTGTGTGTAACCTGGGAGGGAGTCTTTTGAAGAAAAAGGATACAGTGATAGGTCCAGCTACACTAAATTTAACTGATGGTAGGCATCTGTTAAAATGGACCCAAGTAACCCCGTCCCTTTTTCAAGAAAAGCTCCAAGACGTCTGTGCTGCAGAACTTTCTTGCTGTCTGAATCCCGAATCAACCGCCACGGGCACCCTCAATGCTTTTGACAGGATTGTTTCCAAAGTAGGGAGTCTGTTATCAGTCACTGGAAAAAATAGGACAATTAGTGACCCCAAATGGTTTTGTCCTTTATGCTCTAAAGCAGCCAGAGATCTTAAGGCAGCATTGAAAGCAACCCCCAGGGACAGACTACAGATTCGCATTCTTCGTAACAACTATAAAAAAGTGTTGGCCACCCGTAAAACGGAATTGAGGGAGGCCACATGGCTGGAGCTTTTAGACCCTTTGACCCTTTCTAGCAGTTCGAGATTTTGGAGCATTATCAACAGAACTCTCTTTAAAACGGAAAGAGCTGAGGAAGTGGGCACCAATATAACGGAGGAAGAAGGGGTGTCTCACCGTGTCGCTATCTTTAAAAGCACATCTATTCTGTCGCAGTTGTCAGCAAAGACACTGAATAAGGATGTAGTTGTGTTTACTCTAAGAGAAGTGGAGGAAGGTATCAATAACCTCACAAGCCTGAAGAATCCAGGCCCGGATGGTATCCCACCGGACCTTTTTAAATCTAATCCTTCCCTTTGGGCATCAGTCTTGGTCGCGGTAGTTAATGCTGCTGCCAAGGAAGGGTGCCCAAAGTCTTGGGGAGTCTCCACAATCATGCCAGTGTTTAAGAAGGGTGACCGTAACTGTACCATGAATTATAGACCGATTTCTCTCATCGACTCCGTGGTTAAGGTCATAGGCGGAGTCACATTAAAGAGACTGACTGCCTGGGCGGAAGAAAACAAGATCATATCAGGTATCCAGTATGGGTTCCGCCCAGGTCACTCGACCATGGCACAATGCCTTAATCTCTATCTGATCCTGGGAAAGTACACCATTGCCTGCCCAGGGACAATCTACATGGCCTTCATGGATCTTTCCTCCACTTTTGACTGTGTCAACCGGGGAAAGTTGTGGCAATCCATGAGGGCCATGTGGATGGAGTCAAACCTGATGGACTTCCTGATGGAACTACATAGAGATACCAGAGCAAATATCAGATACGTGCTAGACCTCAAGGTAACCAGGAACTTTAATACCGAAAGGGGGTACGCCAGGGGTGTATCTTAGCCTCTTTTCTTTTCAACCTCTATATTAATGATTCAGAAGAGATGTTGTTGGAAATAAGCATGGGCTGAAAATTAGTTCCGCTTGCGGAAATTGCGGTTTTTCCGCGATTTCGCGATCTGCGAATCTCGCGAAATCGTGGTAAAATCCGCGAATCAGCCGGGACGAATTTTCAGCCAAGCACTTACAGGGTTACAGCAGCAGGTGCAAAAGTCGAAGCTAATTTTTTGTAACCTTTTACAAAAGGGTTACAAAGAAATTAACTTCAACTTGGGCACCTGCTGCTGTAAGCCTGTAAGTGCTTCCTGGCGCCCTGTTGCCTACTTGCAACTATTCTCTGACACTGCTCTGACCCTTGAAGCCGGGTCAGAGAATAGTTACAAGTAGGCAATGAGGCGCCTTTTACGAAAATTAAACCTCAACAGGAAGCACTGACAGATATAAAAACAAGCATTTGCAATGCAATAGGTCTCGCATTAGGAAAGTTTGAGCTATTGGTCTAGTAAATGACAATTTTTTTTATTTATGTGTTGGTTTTGAATATGGCTAAATTAATAGATTTGTCATTTACAATGCCAATAGTTATAACTTTCGCAAATGTGACACCTATAGCATGTGTAATGCAACATGTTTTGTATTTACGTGACTTAGATGTATTAATATTACAAATTACAATGGCTTTTAATTTTTAAAAATATTTAATACTTAAATAAAAGTGATTTTAATTTATAATGGCAATAGCTTAAACTTTTGTAAATAACTTTTGTGAAGAATATGTTCAGTGAATTTTATTGTGATGAAAATCCAAGAACAGAAGTGAAATATTGACATCTTTTTGTGACATTTGTAATAAAGCTTGAAACATTGAGAGAACATATTTGAACCAGTTGTTGTTGAATGGTTGCGCAGATTGATGCTGGGGTGGCGCTGAGTGGTGCTGTGGTGGTGCTGAGTGGTGCTGTGGTGATGCTGAGTGGTGCTATGGTGGTGCTGAGTGATACTGGGATGGTGCTGAGTGATGCTGTGGTGGTGCTGAGTGGTGCTGTGGTAGTGCTGAGTGATAATGTGGTGGTGCTGAGTGATGCTGTGGCGGTGCTGAGTGATGCTGTGGTGGCGCTGAGTAGTGCTATTGTGGTGCTGATTGGTGCTGTGGTGGTGCTGAGTGATGCTGTGGTGGTGCTGAGTGGTGCTGTGGTGGTGCTGAGTGATAATGTGGTGGCGCTGAGTGATGCTGTGGTGGCGCTGAGGGATGCTGTGGTGGTGCTGAGTGATAATGTGGTGGTGCTGAGTGATGCTGTGGTGGTGCTGAGTGGTGCTGTGGTGGCGATGAGTGGTGCTGTGGTGGTTCTGAGTGGTGCTGAGTGATGCTGTGGTAGTGCTGAGTGGTGCTGTGGTGGTGCTGAGTGATAATGTGGTGGTGCTGAGTGATAATGTGGTGGTGCTGAGTGATGCTGGGGTAGCGCTGAGTGATGATGTGGTGATGCAGAGGGCAGAAAGGCACAAAAAGCAGTCTAACAAAGGGCAGAAGGGCAGAAAAACAAGGGAAAAACGAGCCTAACAGAGGGCAGAAGGGCACAAAAAATAGTCTAACAGAGGACAGAAGGGCAGAAAAATAAGGGAAAAACGAGTCTAACAGAGGGCAGAAGGGCACAAAAAACGAGTCTAACAGAGGGCAGAAGGGCACTAAAACAAGGGAATAACAGAGGGCAGAAGGGCACAAAAAGTGAGTCTAACAGAGGGCAAAAGGGCAGAAAAACAAGGGAAAAACGAGTCTAACAGAGGGCAGAAGGGCACAAAAAACGAGTCTAGCAGGGGGCATAAGGGCAGAAAAACAAGGGAAAAACGAGTTTAACAGAGGGCAGAAGGGCACAAAAACAAGGAAAAAACAAGTCTAACAGAGGGCAGAAGGGCACAAAAAACGAGTCTAACAGGGTAAGAATGAATCCCGCCCTGCGTGTTTGTCCACTAAGATGCCACCTTATTGTGCAATACCTCTACTCAACTGGAGTACTTTCTACTGTCTAATCAGTGATTGCTCCCTCGTTGGCTAAATGTATTGGGGCAGATTTACAATAACTGGCGCATCCCCTGGGATGCACCAATTATTGTGCGCCGCAGCTCCGCCACCCATGGTGTGCCGCATTTACAATGTGGCGCACCATGTGGCAAAAACGTCACAGATGCGTCACGCATCTGTGCCGTAAAAGCAGCGCATTGCTGGAGCTGCATCGCAAGCGCGACACAGCTCCAGCAATGCTTTGGGGGGCCCTATCTCCCCAATGCTGCGTCAAGCCTTGCGCCTGCTTCAAGCAGGCGCAGGGTTTTGACGCAGCATTGGTCTAAAAGTGAATGAGTGAAATCTTGTAGATTTCACTCAGCCACTTTTAGGAGGCGTTCCTGCGCAGGAACGCCCTCCCCTGTGCCGGAACGCCTCCTGATGGCGCAGGGCTTTACAACGTGACGCATCTCTCAGATGCGTCACGTTGTTAATGCCCAGCACCATGGCGCATCTTTTGTGCTGCCGCTGCATCACAAAAGTGATGCAACTGTGGCGCAAAAGAGTCGCAAGCGGCTTGTAAATCTGCCCCATAGTGCTTTTACTACACTGTAGCTGCGTAAAGGGCCAGAAGATGTGTCTCCAGTGACCATGTGTGCCTGTGCCTGTGTTACAGGCACACATGGTCTCTGGAGACACATCTTCTGGCCCTTTACGCAGCTGCAGTGTAGTAAAAGCACTATACATTTGCCCAATGAGGGAGCACTTACTGGATTAGCCAGTAGAAAGTACTCCAGGGCAAATCGCAAAAAAATCTGCGATTTCGCAGGAAAATTCGCGAATTCGCAGATTTTTTTTGCAATTTCACGGGGAAATCCGCGAATTCGCGGAACGCGAATTTGCAAATTTCGCACATGCTTATTCATAGCAAGCTTTAGGCAGGGTAGGGCATAGGCCCAGTAAGTCATGTTTAGTGTATGGAATGGGGACTGACTAATCTCTTTCCAATCTGGTTTTCATCAAAAAGGTATCAAGTTAGTCGATTACATTATGGATGAGAGTGACATTGTCCTTCCAGCTCTGTTAGACCTATCTTACAGTAGATTACTAAACACTCTTCAACAGCTCCTCCCACTGAATAGGAAAAGAGGGTTGAGTGCTGAAATGTTTTTCACCCTTTACTTCATGATCAAAATTCATGAAAATGTATGACTTCAGATCTCACATTTGCTTCTACCTTATCCTTTTCTTGTCAAGCCTCTACATCATGGGTACTCATAAATATGTTCTCAAGTGCCACACATTAGAGTCTGGGATGTGCTTGAGGGCAGCATTGATGAAAGGAAGATTATTGGGACTGGTAAAAAACAAAGCCTTTTCAAATCTGGAAAATGGGAGATTTAGAAAAAAACGGGGAATGTCTTTTCCTCAGTAGCTTATGTTGAAACCCAGGCAACACCTAATATAAAGCCATGTTTGGTTTTAAAAATCCTGAGTGTTCCACCTGAAGCGGAGCTATAGGAAAAAAGCCCAGAATCAGCAAACAAAGTTGATTGGTCAGTAAGAATGGAACAAAGGGAACTGGGGCAGCTTTTAGTTCTCTGCTGCTCTTTCCTAGATGAATGTCTGCGGGTGGCAAGAAAAAGCCTGCAGGGCCATACTTTGAGTACCACTGCTCTACATGAAACCAGTGGTTCCACTGCTCCTGGAAAATGGAATCGCCAAACATAAAAAAATGATGGTACACAACTTTACCTAAGAATAGATAATCCTTTTGATTTTAAAGATCTTAAAAAAAATAAACAGAAAAACAGGTACTATGTTAATCTTTCCCTTCAAGAGTGGAAAATCCTCAATCCTCAATATCAGTCAATACTACTGGCATCTCCTGTGACTGAATGTAAATCGGACCATTCTATGATGTACTCTAACTCCAACACTTTCCTAATTTCCACTGAAAAAAACTCACAAAAATGAAGAAACAAAGATATTGCTAGCACTGTACCCTACTGATGGCACTTCAGGATTGCTGAGCAAACTAGTGTCTGTACTTTTTAGATCAGAACTGTATTATATGCTTAGGAAATGATTTTTAAGGTGTACATTAAACAATATTCATCTCCTTCATTTGATGCAAACTTGTTTTCAAAATCTGTAGGCCAAATGCAATGTCTTAAATATATCCTGAAACTGTAGGGCAATGATACCTGTGGCTGGAGACTGAAGTTTATACATAAACACAATCCTTTATGATGTAGTGAACATGTCACCTGCTGGTTATGTTGTAATGGCTGCCCATGAGGGTAGCCAGGTTGCCTGACTGGTCATTGCGACTATTGCTTTTACTGGAGAGGAGTTTTGGAGAGGAGTTTATATTTAATATTTCTAATAACCTATTAATTTATCCTTTTTCATACAATTATTTTTTGATCCTACTTGTATATTTTTTTATCCCCTAAGTATATATTCATTTATAATTTATTTATACAATTATTTTTGTATTAATTCCTATTTGTATATTTTTTATCCCCTAAATATATATTCATTTATAATTTTTTATATATTTATTTTTTTACTAATTCCTAGTTGTATATTTTTTTATCTCTTCAGTATAGTTTTTTAGTCCAAAATTATTTTTGTATAGGTATAAAGAAGGCGACTGCTGTCAATGGACAGGTAAGGCTAAGACATAAGTAGTGTTGAGGCTTCTATTTTACTTTTACATTTTCCTAGTTGAATGTGGAATATGTTTTCTGTGATTGTATCTGTCATATATATTCATCTAGAAAGCATTCAGTTGTACATCTTTTTGAGCAGTTTTCTGTGATTAACTGGGTATACTGATGCAGTTATTTTACCTTAAAAATGTTACCCCTCGCTTGGATGCCTTTCAGATGTTTATTCCTTTTACAGACACACCACTTCCTACACCTTTAATATTCTCAGAAAGACAGCTAGACAATGCATAAGGACATTTGATTCCATAGCGAAGGCTCTGAAAGAAGGAAGTATGTGATTTTTGTAGGTCTTTACTGAACTGCTTTGCTTTTCAAATCAAGGTATACCACCACTTTCAAAAGAATCTATCTGACTACTGTCCTATATTGACTCATTAATGCAAATCATTGTGTTATTTTTAGACTATCTGGTCAAATGTAATTACGTTTCTTCAAGGAAAAGAACAATTTCTCAAGGAAAATGTGAATCAGCAGTTGGTAGGGAATGTCCATAGCAAATATATCACCCCTTTTGATCTGTCCTCTCTTTGTTGCACATGACTGGTTTAATTCCTTTCCACTGCAAGAACCTTGGCTGTGAATCTCAACCCCACCCATCCTTGTCAAATATCTCTTGAGAAGGTTTTCCAGATTTTCTTAGTCAATGCTCATATCTTTACCTTCTGAAATGATTGATGCAGTGTATATTTTGTTCGCTGTTAGCAAATTATCCACCATGCTTTTTCAAGTTTTTCTTGCTTATGTACTATTTTTGTATTTGTAGTGTGGTGTTATTTAATGTAGTGTCAGATAACCTCTTGAATGTAGAAATTACTTCACTGCTCCTGGCCACCAGATTCATAATGGGGACTTGTAGTGTTTACCTACGATCATCAAACATTGTATGGGATGGGTGTGATTCCAGTTATCAAAGTAGGCAGTTTAAAAATGGATTGCTTAATAGGTGGATGGGTTGACCGAATCTATCTCATGAACAGAAGGTGTGTGATCACTTAGCATGGATTTTGTTTATTAAACACTCAGTTACATGAAGACATAAGCTAGAATTAAGGCTGTTAAGATCCAAGTGTCATCTGCTGTGCCTACAATTTCTGTAGCGGCTGTTGGGTCCCCGCGGCCACAGGCTCACAGCGATTGCTTCATGGGCAAATTTTGCATTTAGCCCTGAATATTTTGGGGAGGGAGGTCTTGTGTCCCTACCCTCTTCCTCGCAGGAGTGCCTCCCACAGACTTGCTCGTTGGCACTACTGGGGCAGGTTACCAAGAGATTTGAGCATGACGGTACATATGACAGGTTCAGCTATAATCTGTATCCCTTGCCCTTGCTTCCTTCTCAACAGGACACCACGATTCTGGTGTCTAAGAGCCCCAACAAACTGTATGGAGTGAGTTTTATCCCTTCATTAGGTGAATCTGCTCCTGCATGCTTTTTGACGACCCTTCGAGATAATACTTTACAATGTTTCGGTGTATGATCTACTATCATTCTCTCCGCAGGACTGCCTTTTTAGTCTTCTTAAGCCTGGTCTGTAGTCCAGTCGCAATAGTATTGATTTTAACTTTTACTTTAAAATTTTAGTACTCCTCATTGATCAAAGGTCAGACTATACACTAAGTTGGACCGCATATTAACAGCTGAGATGAAGGTTTTACCCTCCCCTGGGTTGGGGGGAATGTATATCTGTCAGCTAGAGTGAAGTATCTTGTGACTGCATATTGTCTCCTTATGTCATCCTCCTTGCGTAGGTTACCACTAGGATTGGCGGGACTGCATGCTCGCTTCCAAGAAGTGAGGTAGGTAGTAGCTTCATTGCCCACCACCACCATGTGTAGATAGTAATTAACCACTAGGTCCTGATGAGATGCAATGGATCAGTATTGACCACGAAGCATGAAACATGTCGACCACACGAAATTAGATGAGCTGAGCTCCACTGGACCATTGAGCCAGAGAGCAGCCACTCAGTTAGTTTTTAATGAGGTGGATTACCATTTGAATAGTTTATGTGGATTACCGAACCTTTTTTAACCCCTTCGCTGCTAGGCCTTCCCCCCCTTCCCCCATGCTAAGCCTTTTTTTAGCTATTTGCGGTGGTGCGCTTATGCCCCTGTAACTTTTTGACCACATAAGGTATCCATGTCAAATTTGCTTGTGTCCTTTTCTTCCAACATCATGGGGATTCTAAAGGTACCAGGGTTTGCGGTTTCCCTTGGAGAGGTCCAAGAAATTAGCCAAAATACAGCAACATTTTGTGGGAAAAAGAGGCTACAAATGAAAGCTTCTGGATTTTTTCCCTGCAAATGTTATCAAAAAAGGGTTTGTGGGGCTGAAATTAACATTTTCCCAGCTTTTAGGAAATTACAGACTTTTGTCAGAAAAACAACAGTTTTGGCATTTGTCTGAGACATGGCATTATTTTCGCTATTATTTGTGCTTTCAACCTCCGTAAGTTAATGGTAGAAATGGGTGTGAAGGAAATAATGAATCCTGGTAAGCTATACATTTTAGAAAAGTAGATACAATTCTGAATTCAGCAAGGGGTCATTTCTGTAGATCCAGCAAGGTTTCTTTATAGAAACTAACAGTTAAAAATAGGAAACATTGAAAATTAGTTAAAAACAGCCTTTTGTGTCAACGTTTTCCCCTCTAACTTCTTGTAATTATTACAGCTCTTTAAAAGCAATATATAGTTATGTCTGCTGGACTGTAATGGTCGTAGAGATATATAGGACTTGTAGGTTCACCAAGAACCAGTCGAACCCCAAGTCAAAAACTGAGCAGCAAAGGCTTTTTATTATGTACTGGCTACATAGCAATTATTGTGGGAAAATGTATACATGGAAAAATCGGCATGAAAGACACCTATGTATTTCTGAAATTGGAACAAAATTTAGAGTTTAGATACAGTATATAATTGCACATTTTTTAAATTGGGAATACTCATGCAAGCATTAGTATTATCGGTCATTTTTCAAAATGACTTCTTTTTTAACAATGTCTTTCATTTGGAAGGCAGAAATGCATCAACAATCAATAGATAATAACAGTTGCTTTACAAATCTGAATTACCCTAAGTCTCCCGATAAAAATGGTATCTCACGTGTGTGGGTATGCACAGTTCCCAAGACAGGAAATTGCTCAAAACCCAATGTCAACACACCACATTTTCACAATGAAAATGTACCCTTTTTTTGCGAAGTGTCTAGCTGTAGTTTTTGAACACTAGCTCTGCGGGCACCTAGGGAAACCTAGCAAACCTATACATTTTTCAAAACTAGACACCCAGGGAAATTTAGGATGCGGTGATTTGACTGCCTCCCACCAGGTTCTGTTACCCAGAATCCCTTGCAAACCTAAATAATTGTCTAAAAAACCCCACATTTTTCCCACATTTCTATGGTGGAAAGTTCTGGAATCGGCCTGGATCCACAAATTTCCACACTCCCCGTGTTTCCCAAGGCCTTACGAGAAAAATGGTACCTCACTTGTGTGGGTCGGCCTAGTGCCCGCCACGGGAAATGGCGCAAAACAACCTGATCACACCTCAATTTCGTAGTGAAAAATGACCCTTTTTTGGTAAAGTGCCTAGCTGTAGTTTTTTAACTCTACCTTTGCCGCACTTAGGGAAACCTAGCAAACATATACATTTTTGAAAACTAGACACCCAGGGAAATCCAGGATGGGGTGACTTGACTGCCTCCCACCAGGTTCTGTTACCCAGAATCCCTTGCAAACCTAAAAAATTGTCAAAAAGAACACATTTTTACACATTTCTGTGATGGAAAGTTCTGGAATCTGCGTGGATCCAGGAATGTCCACCCACCCTGTGTTCTCCAAAGTCTTCTGAGGAAAATGGTACCTCACTTGTGTGGGTCGGCCTACTGCCCACCACAGGAAATGGCGCAAATTGCAACATGGTCACACCTCAATTTTGCAGTGAATAATGACACTTTTTTTGCAGAGTGCCTAGCTGTAGTTTTGAACCCTACCTCTGCCAGCACCTAGGGAAACCTAGCAAACCTATACATTTTTTAAAACTAGACACCCAGGTAAATCTAGGATGGGGTGACTTGACTGCCTCCCACAAGGTTCTGTTACAGGAAACGGTGCAAAACGCAATGTGGTCCCACCTCAATTTAGCAGTGAAAAATGACCCTTTTTTGGGAAAGTGCCTGGCTGTACTTTTTTAACCCTAGCTCTGGAGGCACCTAGAAAAACTCTGCAAACCTATACCTTTTTGAAAACTAGATAACAAAGGCAATCCAGGATGGGGTGTCTTGACTGCCTCCCACCAGGTTCTGTTACCCAGTATCCCTTACAAACCTAAAAATTGTCAAAAAAACACATTTTCCCCCCATTTCTGAGGTGGAAAGTTCTGGAATCTGCGTGGATCCAGAAATTTCCACCCAACGTGTTTCCCAAAGTCTTACAAGAAAAAGGGTACCTCACTTGTGTGGGTCAGCCTAGTGCCTGTGAAAAGAAATGGCGCAAAAACGCAACGTGGTCACACCTCAATTTCGCAATGAAAAATGGCCCTATTTTGGCAAAGTGCTTAGGTGTAGTTTTTGAACCCTACCTTTGCCGGCACCTCGTGAAACCTAGCAAACCTATACATTTTTTAAAACTAGACACACAGGGGAATCCAGGATGGGGTGACTTGACTGCCTCCCACCAGGTTCTGTTACCAGAATCCCTTGCAAACCTAAATATTTGTCAAAAAAACCCACGTTTTCCCCACAATTCTGTGGTGGAAAGTTCCGGAATCTGTGTGGATCAACGAATTTCCACCCTCTCCGCATTTCACAAAGTCTTACGAGAAAAATGGTTCCTCACTTGTGTGTATCGGCCTAGTGCCCGCAACAGGAAATGGCGCAAAACACAACGTGATCACACCTCAATTTCGCAGTGAAAAATGATCTTGTTTTGGCAAATGCCTAGCTGTAGTTTTTGAACCCTACCTTTGCCGGCACCTAGGGAAAGCTAGCAAACCCAAATAGTTTTGAAAACTGGACACCCAGGGCAATCCAGGATGGGTTGACTTGAATGCCCTCCACCAGGTTCTGATACCCAGAATCCCTTGCAAACCTAAATAATTGTCAAAAAACCCACAATTCTGTGGTGGAAAGTTTTGGAATCTGCGTGGATCCACAAATTTCTTCCCACCCCACATTTCACAAAGTCTTACAAGAAAAATGATAACTCACTTGTGTGGGTCGGCCCAGTGCCCGCGACGAAACAGTGCAAAACACAACGCGGTCACACCTCAATTTTGTAGTGAAAAATTACCCTTTTTTTGCAAAGTACCTAGATGAAATTAAATGAAATGAAAATAAATTTCTATAGCGCAACTAAGCCCAATGGGCGTTAAGGTGCCTAACCAAATGATACCAGCTATTAAAGTATACTCTTACTGTGGGTAGGCCTTGATAAAACACCAGGTTTTCAGCGCTTTTTTAAAAAGGGACAAAGATGGTTGGGTCTTAATCTCTTGGGGAAGTGAATTCCACAGTTTGGGGGCAACAATGGAAAATGCCCTATTGCCCCAACGTACCCTTTTGGCACGAGGAACCACCAGCAAATTCATCTCCGAGGATCTAAGAGGTCTACAGGGCAAGTAACGAGTCAGCAGGGCACCTAGAGGATCCAGTGGCCCGTCTGCCAGAGCTCTGTAAGCTAAGCATAAGATCTTGAAAGAGATCCTCAGATGTATGGGGAGCCAGTGTAGACTCTTTCTGGCCATTGTAGCAGAGGATGCATTGGGAAGTGCAAGGACAAAACGAGCAGCCGCGTTTTGCACGACCTGAATTCGATGAATGAGTCCCTTGTTGGAGTCTGCATAAAGTGCATTGCAGTAGTCCAACCTGGAACCCACCAATGCCACCACCGTCTGCTTGCGTACTGAAGGAGAGAGATAGTGAAGGATCTTCTTAAGGATTTTTATGACCCTCCAACAGTTAGCCACAGTTCGGTTGACCTGTAGAGTCATGGATAGAGAGGTGTCAAAAATTACGCCTAGGTTTCTAGCTGACTGGGAGGGCGATGGACAGGTTCCCAGCGCTGACGGCCACCACTCATTAGACCAGATATCCTGGTCTTTGCCAAAGACCAGGATCTCAGTTTTGTCGCCATTCAACTTCAGGGAATTCTGGAGCATCCAGTCCGAGACTGTTTGCATACAGATCCTGAAGTTGGTGGCGGAGGTGGAAACCGAGTGGGCCAGTGACACCATGATTTGTGTGTCATCGGCGTATGACACCACTTCCATCCCCTGTGATTTTACTAACCTTGCAAGGGGGGCCACATAAATGTTAAATAGGGTCGGACTAAGGGCCGACCCTTGTGGTACCCCACACTGCAAGGATTTGACAGGGGAAAGCAATTCGCCAAGCATGACTCTCTGCTCTCTATGATGTAGAAAGGAGTGCAGAAGGTTCAAGGCCGAACCGGCAATCCCTGCCTCCCTCAACCGAGATGTAATTTCAGAGGGAGACAGGGTGTCAAAGGCTGCTGTGAGGTCCAATAGGACCAACACCGTTGTTTGGCCTGAGTCCACCTTCATGTGGATGTTATTTACCACCATAGTCAAAGCTGACTCCGTACTATGGGCCTTTCGGAATCCATGCTGGGAGCTGTCAAGAAACCCAGATGAATCCAGAAAGGTGGAGAGATGAAAATTGAGGTGAGATTCAAGCATTTTTGCGGGAGCAGGTAACAGTGAAATAGGTCTAAAATTTTTCAACTGTTCCGGGTCCAGCGTGGGCTTCTTAAGCAGAGGCTTCACTATCGCCCTCTTCCAGACTAAGGGGAAAGTGCCTTGAGTTATGGAACCGTTCATCACTTCCAAGAGAGGCGGTAGAAGTGTGAATCTACATTCCTTCAGGGTCTTCAGAGGGCAGGGGTCAAGAGGGGATGAGGATTTAGTCCTATCAAGCAAAAGCTCAAGTCCTTCAAGGGTAAGTAGCGGGAAATCAGTGAGACTGTTGGAGGTGTCTTTAGGCCAAGCTTCTAAGTTGACCAAGGTTTGAAGAGAGGAATCTCCCAAGATATTTCTCTGGGTTTCCAGGGCAAGATAAATATCCTCAATTTTCTTGTAGAAAAACTCTGATATGTTGTCACAGAGCTCCTGCGAACCCACAACTGGGTCAGGCACCTGAAAGGAGCAAAGGGAGTCGACGATCTTGAAGAGCTCCCTAGAAGAGGTGAGAGAGGCAGTGAGATTCGAGAAATACTGCTGTTTTTCCCCAATGACACTGGCTTTATCGTCTCCTAACAGACCCTTATGGACCTCCCTTTCAGTAGGGTTCCATGTTTTCCTCCATTTTCTTTCTTGTCTTCTGCAGCTTTGTCTGAGAAGTCTTAGTGATTCCGTAAACCACGGGGCAGTGGGCTTGCGACGGGCTGAATATCTATAAGATAAAGGGGCCAACTCATCGACCGCTTTGGTGATAGAGTCAGCATACCGTTCAGCTGCTTCATCCACATCTCCCAGGGGAGAGTACCTACTCTTCTCTATATATGGAGCCTGGGCATCATTAGTAATGTTCCTAAAACTCCTTTTCGTACCTCTGGTATTGGAGGGTGGTTCAGATATTACTGCCGAAGGATAGGCTATCAGGAGAGGGACAGCCAGATGATCTGACCAGACTAGGGGCACCGGAGTATCCACAGAGAGTCTTGCATCATTAGTAAAAACTCCGTCCAAGATGTGGCCCGCCAGGTGTGTCGGGTTGTTAACAAGTTGAATACACTCACAGGCTGCAAGTGCATCCACCAGCCTAGCGGTATCTGTATCACTTAGGTTATCTAAATGAAAATTAAAATCCCAAAGTATAGTCAAATGAGATTTGCCAAAGTAGGGTTCAAGAATTCTCAGAAGGTCCTCGGTAAAAGTGGCTCTGGATCCAGGGGGTCTATACATGAGGATTCCCAAGAAAGAAACCGAGGGGGCACATAGAATGGAAAAATAAAGAGCCTCAAAAGGATCCGAGGCTACGGACAAGGATTTTATTGTGCACGGCAGGACGGATTTACATAAAATGGCCAGTCCTCCCCCTCTACGTTTGAGTCTATCTTGTCGGAACAGTTTAAAACCTTCTGGGATGGCCATCAGTAGGTCATGACCCGACGACTCAGAGGCCCATGCTTCGGTAACAAACATCCATTCCGGTTGTCTGTCCGCCACGAACTCGTGAAATGCGATGTTATTTTTGATAAGGGACCTAGCATTAATCAGGAATCCCTTTTTTGTCGACAAAATCCCAGGAGGAATAGAGATATTTCTGGAGCTCCTTTTAGGGGATATAGAAGGTAGAACCGCCGATTTGCAAGTGTGACAGCGTGAAGAGTGCATAACACCTTCCGGTGAGAACTTGTGAGTGCAGGGCAGGCGGAGAGGTTTAAGAGCTAATAACTCCGATAAGGAATAGTGATAAGTTACCTGTGGTCGTATGAGGGAAAGTCAAGCGTCCAGCCCGTCCTCAGCGCGGACGGGCGCAGACGGGCTGAATTCTGGCGTAACTCCGGCGGTAGTCCGGCGTCCCCGCTGCGCGTGTCCGCTGTGCGTCAGCATGACCACCTTTTAAAGCCTTCTAGCGTCCTTCTGACGACTAGAACGCGCAATGTCCCCAGGTTCTCCCAAGATGTCCGCCACGGACCGATCACACTCCGGGAAAAGGGCCCGCCCAACAGCGGTGGGTTTTAAACATTTATCGTGCAAGTAAGGGGGCTAGGGAATAAAATCAGGGGATAATGCCGCAAAATGAAAAGTTAACGCAAATACCATAACAGGATTTTTAAAATGTACGAGTGGCCGCTTTTGAATCAGGGACCACCCGCAATGCAAGAGTAATGCACGGTAATAGCAAGAAAAGACAGGGCGCCTAATTTTCCCTCCTTTTAAAGCCTTCTAGCGTCCTTCTGACGACTAGAACGCGCAATGTCCCCAGGTTCTCCCAAGATGTCCGCCACGGACCGATCACACTCCGGGAAAAGGGCCCGCCCAACAGCGGTGGGTTTTAAACATTTATCGTGCAAGTAAGGGGGCTAGGGAATAAAATCAGGGGATAATGCCGCAAAATGAAAAGTTAACGCAAATACCATAACAGGATTTTTAAAATGTACGAGTGGCCGCTTTTGAATCAGGGACCACCCGCAATGCAAGAGTAATGCACGGTAATAGCAAGAAAAGACAGGGCGCCTAATTTTCCCTCCTTTTAAAGCCTTCTAGCGTCCTTCTGACGACTAGAACGCGCAATGTCCCCAGGTTCTCCCAAGATGTCCGCCACGGACCGATCACACTCCGGGAAAAGGGCCCGCCCAACAGCGGTGGGTTTTAAACATTTATCGTGCAAGTAAGGGGGCTAGGGAATAAAATCAGGGGATAATGCTGCAAAATGAAAAGTTAACGCAAATACCATAACAGGATTTTTAAAATGTACGAGTGGCCGCTTTTGAATCAGGGACCACCCGCAATGCAAGAGTAATGCACGGTAATAGCAAGAAAAGACAGGGCGCCTAATTTTCCCACCTTTTAAAGCCTTCTAGCGTCCTTCTGATGACTAGAACGCGCAATGTCACCAGGTTCTCCCAAGATGTCTGCCACGGACCGATCACACTCCGGGAAAAGGGCCCGCCCAACAGCGGTGGGTTTTAAACATTTATCGTGCAAGTAAGGGGGCTAGGGAATAAAATCAGGGGATAATGCTGCAAAATGAAGTTTACGCAAATACCATAACAGGATTTTTAAAATGTATGAGTGGCCGCTTTTGAATCAGGGACCACCCGCAATGCAAGAGTAATGCACGGTAATGGCAAGAAAAGACAGGGCGCCTAATTTTCCCTCCTTTTAAAGCCTTCTAGCGTCCTTCTGAGGACTAGAACGCGCAATGTCCCCAGGTTCTCCCAAGATGTCCGCCACGGACCGATCACACTCCGGGAAAAGGGCCCGCCCAACAGCGGTGGGTTTTAAACATTTATCGTGCAAGTAAGGGGGCTAGGGAATAAAATCAGGGGATAATGCCGCAAAATGAAAAGTTAACGCAAATACCATAACAGGATTTTTAAAATGTACGAGTGGCCGCTTTTGAATCAGGGACCACCCGCAATGCAAGAGTAATGCACGGTAATAGCAAGAAAAGACAGGGCGCCTAATTTTCCCTCCTTTTAAAGCCTTCTAGCGTCCTTCTGACGACTAGAACGCGCAATGTCCCCAGGTTCTCCCAAGATGTCCGCCACGGACCGATCACACTCCGGGAAAAGGGCCCGCCCAACAGCGGTGGGTTTTAAACATTTATCGTGCAAGTAAGGGGGCTAGGGAATAAAATCAGGGGATAATGCCGCAAAATGAAAAGTTAACGCAAATACCATAACAGGATTTTTAAAATGTACGAGTGGCCGCTTTTGAATCAGGGACCACCCGCAATGCAAGAGTAATGCACGGTAATAGCAAGAAAAGACAGGGCGCCTAATTTTCCCTCCTTTTAAAGCCTTCTAGCGTCCTTCTGACGACTAGAACGCGCAATGTCCCCAGGTTCTCCCAAGATGTCCGCCACGGACCGATCACACTCCGGGAAAAGGGCCCGCCCAACAGCGGTGGGTTTTAAACATTTATCGTGCAAGTAAGGGGGCTAGGGAATAAAATCAGGGGATAATGCTGCAAAATGAAAAGTTAACGCAAATACCATAACAGGATTTTTAAAATGTACGAGTGGCCGCTTTTGAATCAGGGACCACCCGCAATGCAAGAGTAATGCACGGTAATAGCAAGAAAAGACAGGGCGCCTAATTTTCCCTCCTTTTAAAGCCTTCTAGCGTCCTTCTGACGACTAGAACGCGCAATGTCCCCAGGTTCTCCCAAGATGTCCGCCACGGACCGATCACACTCCGGGAAAAGGGCCCTCCCAACAGCGGTGGGTTTTAAACATTTATCGTGCAAGTAAGGGGGCTAGGGAATAAAATCAGGGGATAATGCTGCAAAATGAAAAGTTTACGCAAATACCATAACAGGATTTTTAAAATGTACGAGTGGCCGCTTTTGAATCAGGGACCACCCGCAATGCAAGAGTAATGCACGGTAATAGCAAGAAAAGACAGGGCGCCTAATTTTCCCTCCTTTTAAAGCCTTCTAGCGTCCTTCTGACGACTAGAACACGCAATGTCCCCAGGTTCTCCCAAGATGTCCGCCACGGACCGATCACACTCCGGGAAAAGGGCCCGCCCAACAGCGGTGGGTTTTAAACATTTATCGTGCAAGTAAGGGGGCTAGGGAATAAAATCAGGGGATAATGCTGCAAAATGAAAAGTTTACGCAAATACCATAACAGGATTTTTAAAATGTACGAGTGGCCGCTTTTGAATCAGGGACCACCCGCAATGCAAGAGTAATGCACGGTAATAGCAAGAAAAGATGTAGTTTTTGTACCCTACCTCTGCCGGCACCTAGGGAAACCTAGCAAACCTACACCTTTTTGAAAACTAAATAACCAGGGCAATCCAGGATGGGGTGACTTGACTGCCTCCCACCAGGTTCTGTTACCTAGAATCCCTGGCAAACCTAAATAATTGTAAAAAAATACCCCACATTTTCCCCACTTTCTGTGGTGGAAAGTTCTGGAATCTGCATGGATCCACAAATGTCCACCCCTTGCGTTCCCCAAAGTCTTACGAGAAAAATGGTTCCTCTCTTGTGTGCGTCAGCCTAGCGCCCGCGACAGGAAACGGAGCAAAACGCAAAGTGGCAACACCTCAATTTCGCAGTGAAAAATGACCCTGTTTTGGCAAAGTGCCTAGCTGTAGATCTTGAACCCTACCTTTGCCGGCACCTAGGAAAACTTAGCAATTCTATACATTTTTGAAAACTAGACACCCAGGGCATTCCAGGGAGGTGTGGCTTTGAAACTAGGTAGTTTTGAGATTGGCAATTTTGATGTTCCCTCACTACGTTTTGGGTCCTTGCCTGTCGCGGGTAGTGAGGCACCATATTTATCGGGAGACCTGGGGGAACGCTGGGTGGTAGGAAATTTGTGTGAGCCTGGTGATGCCACACTTTGGCACACAAAAATGTGTGAACAAAGTGATTTTTTCAACTAAAATTGAGGTTTGCAAGGGATTTTGGGTAAGGAAACATTGGGGGATCCACGCAAGCCATACCAGATGAAAAGCCCCCAGGTGTCTAGATTTCAGAAATAAAAATGTTTGGTAGGTTTCCCTAGATGGCCGTCGAGCACAGGACCAAAAAGCCAGGTGACCCCCCTTGCAAAACCAGGTGGTTTTGAGATTAGCAATTTTGATGTCGCCTCACTACGTTTTGGGCCCTTGCCTGTCACAGGTACTTGGGCCTCCTACACAAGTGAGGCACCATTTTTATTGGGAGACCTGGTAGGAAATTTGTGTGAGCCCGGTGATGCCTCACTTTCCCACTGAAAAATGTCTGTAAAACGTGATTTTTTCAAATAAAATTGAGGTTTGCAAGCGATTTTCGGTAAAGAAACATTGGGGGATCCACGCAAGCCATACCAGCTTGGAAGCCCCCGGGTGTCTAGCTTTCAGAAATGAAAATGTTTGGTAGGTTTCTCTAGATGGCCGTCGAGCACGGGGCCAAAAACCCAGGTTACACCCCTTGCAAAACCAGGTGGTTTTTTGATAGGCATTTTTGATGTTGCCTCACTAAGTTTTCGGCCCTTGCCTGTCGCAGGTACTTCGGCCTCCCACACAAGTGAGGAACCATTTTTATTGGGAGACCTGGGGAAATGCTGGGTGGTAGGAAATTTGTGTGAGCCCGGTGATGCTACACTTTCCCACAGACAAATGTCTGTAAAAAGTGATTTTTTCAACTAAAATTGAGGTTTGCAAGGGATTTTGGGTAAGGAAACATTGGGGGTTCCACGCAAGCCATACCAGATTGGAAGCCCCCGGGCGTCTAGATTTCAGAAATGAAAATGTTTGGTAGGTTTCCCTAGATGGCCGTCGAGCACAGGACCAAAAAGCCAGGTGACCCCCCCCTTGCAAATTTTGAGATTGGCAATTTTTATGTCGCCTCACTACGTTTTGGGCCCTTGCCTGTCGCAGGTACTTGGGCCTCCCACACAAGTGAGGCACCATTTTTATTGGGAGACCTGAGGGAACGCTGGGTGGTAGGAAATTTGTGTGAGCCCGGTGATGCTACACTTTCCCACTGAAAAATGTCCATAAAACGTGATTTTTTCAAATAAAATTGAGGTTTGCAAGAGATTTTAGGTAAAGAAACATTGGGGGATCCACGCAAGCCATACCAGCTTGGAAGCCCCCGGGTGTCTAGCTTTCAGGAATAAAAATGTTTGGTAGGTTTCTCTAGATGGCCGTCGAGCACAGGACCAAAAATCCAGGTGACCCCACTTGCAAAACCTGGTGGTTTTGAGATTGGCAATTTTGGTGCCGCCTCACTACACTTTGGGCCCTTGCCTGTCAAGGGTACTTGGGCCTACCACCCAAGTGAGGCACAATTTTTATTAGGAGACATGGGAGACCTGGAGGAACGCTGGGTGGTAATTATGTGTTTATTTCTGCAGCGTGAGAATTTTGGCACAATATTGCAAGGAAAATGTGATAGACATTTTTAACTTTGCAGCACATTGTTGATAAAATAACTTGTTGGAATTCACAAGAGAGACATCACCATGTATTCCCAATGGTTAACAATAATATTTACAGTTGGTAGGTTATTCTTAGATGGAATGTACACCATGGCAGAGAGACTAAAATGACAAAGATTCCTGCACAGCCATCTATCCCTCAAACACACAGGCATACTGGTTGGATTTGGCACAAGGGTGAGTGATGGTTCAGTATATACAATTGTATTAGCAAGTGATTTCACAACAATGAAATGCACTGTTAAAAATTGAAAGGACGAGAAACGGAACCATTGTCTCACAGCTCGTGAGCTGAAAAGCCACGACAAGGCACACCTCTTTACAGGCCATTCATACACCTTTCATACGTGTGATACATACAAAACATTCACACTGCGAGCCCGTCACATTACAACACTCACACCAGCAAACAGTGCCATTCAAGGGCCCATCACTTTTACACGCCCACATTCCTGACACAGCAACTACACAAACTGATGGATTGAATTGAGTGGCGCTCAGCTAGCAGAGTGTGTGGTGACCAGCAGCACGTCACTGCTTACACACCGCCAGCTGAGCACCAGTCCACGCACACCGTCAGCCAAGCACCAGTAGGCGCACACCGGCAGCCAAATACCAGTCCACGCACACAACCAGCCAAGTGCCAGTCCAAGCACACCCCCAGCCAAGCCCCAATCCATGCACACCGCCAGCCAAGCACCAGTCAACGCACACCGCCAGCTAAGCGCCAATCCACACACACCGCCAGCCAAGTGCCAGTCGACACACACCACCAGCCAAGCGCCAGTCCATGCACACCGCCAGCCAAGTGCCAGTCAATGCACACCGCCAGCCAAGCGCCAATCCACACACACCACCAGCCATGCGCCAGTCCAAGTACACTGCCAGCCAAGCGCCAGTCCACGCACACCCCCAGCCAAGCACCAGTCCACGCACAACACCAGCCAAGCACCAATCCATGCACACCGCCAGCCACTGCACACCACTAGCCAAGCGCCAATCCACGCACACCACCAGCCAAGCACCAGTCGACACACACCACCAGCCAAGCGCCAGTACACGCACACCGCCAGCCAAGCGCCAGTCAATGCACACCGCCAGCCAAGCGCCAATCCACACACAAAACCAGCCAAGCGCCAATCCACACACAAAACCAGCCAAGCGCCAATCCACGCAGACAGCCAGCCAAGCACCAGTCAACGCACACCACCCAGTCAAGCGCCAATCCACGCACACCGCCAGCCAAGCACCAGTCCAAGTACACCGCCAGCCAAGCGCCAGTCCACGCACACCACCAGCCAAGCACCAGTCCACGCACACCGCCAGCCAAGCACCAGCCTACACACACCGCCATCACATGTATGATTTTTTATACTAAAAAACCACAAACAAATTGCAAATAGATACAAATCTACTAACACAAAATCTGAAACTATATACATTGCACTAATGCCAACCTTGAAATAGAATACACATTTTTAAACAATACAGACCAGGCAGTTTGCTTTACAACTCCGGATGCTCCCAAAAATTATTTTGTGTGTGGTACGCTCTATAACAAGCAGGCATACACAGCCCAAGGTTAGAAGGACACCCAGGGCAGAAAAGAAGAGTCTCCTTCCGGAAACCTCTTTGCCAACAGATCTCCTAGTAGGACAGTCTTTTGAAGATGTGGGAGGAATGTAATCAGGAAAGTGGGGATCTTTCAATCATCCACATCCTCCACCACTCCAAATCTAGGAACTCTTACCTGTTCCACAACAACAAGGCTAGCTATCACAGAGTGCTGAAACTGAAGAAATGCCAACTTCGAGGCAGGAGAACAATCCTTGAACACAATAAAAGCATTGAAAGGTGCTAAGTTGAAGAAATGGATGGCCAACTTCTTATACCAAACATAAGCCATCCGAATAGCAGTGTAAGGTTCGAACCTCTGATCTACTCTGTCAACATCACCCATGTGCTTATTGTAGTCTACAATGCACACAGGTTTGTGCACTTCAGCAACCTGAACCCAAACAGGCACAGGTGAAGTACTCTCATCATGGATGGTAGTCAGCATGTACACATCCCTCCTGTCCACAAATTTCACAGCTAGCAGTTCATCACTATGCAAGGAACTGCACTGTCCCCTCTAAAGTTTTTTGCAAACAAGCTCTTTTTAATAGCCTTTGCGGTTAGAGCGGATTGTACCACATGCAAAAGTGTCCACTTTAAACAATTCCTTAAATAATTGCCCAGCAGTGTAGAAGTTATCAAGGTTTAAATGGTGGCCTCTGTTAAACTGTCTTCTAGCAAGATCCCACACAATTTCTCTGAAACTCCAAAAGTGGACAGCAACCTGGGGGTCAATAATAAAATCTTTACCAGTGTATACACGAAAATTAAAAACATATCCTGTCCTACTCTCAGACAACATATACAGCTTAATTCCATAGTGTGCCCTCTTGCTAGGGATGTCCTGCCTAAAATCCAAACGACCCTTGAACAAAACCAAAGACTCATCAATAGACGTTTCTTTTCCTGGAGTATAGATCTCTGAAAATCGATCTGAAAAGTGATCAAGGACAGGCCAAATCTTAAAAAGACGGTCACAGTCAGGGTGAATACTTGGCCACGCCAAAGAATTATCAAGAAAATGCAGCATACGTAGCAAAAGTAAATACTGATCACGAGTCATAACTGCAGGAAAAATGGCTGTTGCCATCAAGGGGCTGGTAGACCAATATGATGCCAGGTTTAGCTTCCTTAGCAAACCCAACAATAAAGTCAAATCCAAAAACTTCGTAATATCTTCCAGATTTGCGAGAGTCCACCGGGTAGCTCTAGAGTGGGGTCTAAGTTTGTCACTTTTGTCCCTCAAAAACTGTTCAGCATTCAAATTAGTCTGCTTCACAATCTCACCCAAAATTACATCATCCATAAACAACTGAAAAAACTGTATAGGTAAAAAACATTCACAATCCACTACACACCCTACATCACCACTAAGGGCAGGCAACACCGGCTGTACCATGTTTGGATCAACCCAGATACCAGCCCTCCAGTAGGAAGCCCAGCAGCCTCAGGCTGCAATCCAGATGCCTCTTGCACCATCGGCACAGCAGTATCCTCCTCTAAAACAGGCACTTCCTCTGCACTTAGAGATCCTTCATCATCCGATGATTCCATGTGAAGAGAAAACTCACTGCCAGAATCTTCCCCTCCCTCCTCTCCCTCAGGGGCACTGTCAGTATAATAATCCGTCTCAGAGGAAGATTCAAGAAGCATACCAACCACATGTCAACAACAACAAACACTTTGTAAAATAAGTGATAAACAAAATGCACCTTTATCAGAAATACCTATACACTACAAAACGATACCACTCACTTGCCAGAAGCAGCTAAACTCACCACCACCTACTCTGCACAGACACAGTATGGATCAACAATATTCCACTGAAAAGGAGAAAAGAAAATTACACGTAAGACAATGCAAAACACATCGCAAAGATTTTCATGCTCAAAACACTAACTAAATTTGCTGCCATTAAAACACCACTTACAAAAAAATTAATTCATACATTACAATATTACTCATTTGGAGTAAATACAACAAACATGTTTTTCTTACCCAAAAAAAATGCAACTTTGCAAAACTGCAGAACAACCACTGTCGAAACCGCAAACAGGAATCAAAAGCTTTGCACTAGATGAAAAAGGAGAAAAAAAACCATTACAATTACATATGCAAATAATGCACCAGTCCACCTGCAAAGCTAAGGGGTAGGTGGGCCTAAGAGTATAAATTAAATGTTCACCCCCGGAAAAGGGGAGCAAATATTGCCCTTGAGGCCACCCCAAGACAAAAAATTTAAAAACTCTGGTGTCCACAAGGGTGCCCGCCGCGGTTTGCAGGGCTGACCCGACGAGGAGCAGGTCCATATGATGATGCATGATACCTAGCTTGCTGGGTGTGTGAGGATTCTAGTTCCGACAAGGAGGACTTCCCTCCTCTTATCCCTTTATCTCGTTGTCTGACTGGAGGAACAGCATATTTCTATTGTTTAGTAATGTTAGGGCACGCATGCTGGACCCCGTTAACAAGCCCTTGAGTCCCCATTTGTTGGTAGTGCTACAATTTCTAGATCATTATACTCATCAATGGGAAACACAAAAGCTATTTCATTCAATATTGCCCCAGGTGCACATTTTCTTTTTATACCAAAGGGCACAAATTTTCTAAGTTGACACCAGGGAAATTCAAAATTCTCTCAAATGGTTCATTCATGCAGTGAATAGAAAATGTTGTAAACCAGTGAGGTTTAAATTGATCAATTTCTGATATGAAGTTTATGTCACATATTCAATCAGCAATATAAAGCTTCATAAAAATATCCTTTCTATTCGTATTTGGAGTGGCTACAGTTGATGCATTATGAGAGTCACGCAGAGAACTCACAACAGAGGATCTAGTAAGACAAGGAGAAAGTGCAAAATCTTAGGGTTTGTCCCCTTCAGTGAAACGTATTGGTACTACAGACCATTTGCAGAAATCTCAGAAGATCGCAGAAGCAGCTAACAGCATAATGTCATCTGTGAACATCAACACTCTGCTTTCCACCCTTCTTGGAGCTCTAAGTTCACTGTCATCTCATCTCATATCGTAGTAGCTTGATAGTGGATACAAGCAACAGCAGTTTGAGAAAGCACAACCTCAGCACTCCTCTGTCTAGTTGAGACCAGCTCTTTATAGATTACTTGCCCAAAATTTGGCAAATTACTCTTAGTACATATGGAGCAATGGAAATACCAAAAGAACATTATTTAACATATGCAGGGTTTCTTTGTAAGAGGTGCAGAGAAGGGTGAGCAAGTCTTCTGCCTTCAATAAATTAGTTGCGTTTGGACATTGGGAAATGAGTATTCAGTCACTTTCACAGATTTGAAGGCTGTTTGATGCCATTAACAGACATCTAACAGCTCAATTTATTTGTGCTGGGAACTCCTACCTAATCCCTAGTGCCCATTAGGAGCCTGCGCAAGAGCAGTTATGGATGTGTACATCATGCTGAAGATGGAAAGGGAACAAAACAATTCCCTATAGACCATGGATGGTATCAAGTTAGTGCCTAAAGTTTGCAATTCCTTTATTAATGGTGAGATCCATTCATTGACTTCGATCCAGATCAGTTCATTGACTTTCATCCATCTTGATGCTCCTTGCTTGACAGGTGACCTGATACCCTACTTTATTTTTTTCAGACAATGCAAGCCATTACTTTATATAAAAACTGGGTTTCTGATCATCATGGAAGAGTCAGTGGTAATCCTTGGTGGTGAGTTTTACCAGGGCAGAGGTGGTGATATTATATGAAGGGAGGGCAGTGAACTGGTACCATGATGGAAAGATTCAGATTTGACTTTCTGGCCATTGGATATAATAGTGAGAGATTTGGGAAAGATTAGCATAGCAATAAATACGCAGAAAGTAGTAACATTTAGAAAGAGTGAAGATGGCAGTGCAGTTGGGCTGATAGACTGTTAGAAGGCCTTAGTAATCTCAAGAGCATCTCGTGGAGTGGAGGTGTGGAGCGAGTAAATTGGAAGTGTTTGTGGGTACGGAGAGACAGTGTTTGAAACAAACACTATCTTAACTGGTGTCATCATTTAGTCCCCCTCTTGTTGGATCCTGGGATCTGTATCAGTCAAGAGTTAGCACTGAAACCGCTACTCTTCTGGGAAAAGAACTGGTGCAACTATGGGCTCTGCATCTAAAAAGAGAAATACTGAAATAAGTAATAGGCCTGCCAGATCCAGGCAGCCTTGTTTGGTTAAGATCTATAAAAATCTATTTGCTGATCCTGACTACAAGGATTATTGAAAACACACGTTATTGCCTGTGCCAGATGAAAATGTATTTTAAGGCGAAATGTTGGAGCCTTATTTGAAATAGATGGCGGAAAGAGCAGATGCCAAGCTAACCTGGCTGTACCCAGATGTGCAAACGAGGGGCAGAGAACTATACCTTACTTTTAACTGAACATTGACTTATATGAAGCTGTACATCTAATTTAAACTGGGATTTCTACCAATGATTGGAGGAACATTTAAATGAGAGTTGGGGGGCCGGGACATTCTTCTAATGGATGCCCCTCTTTCAAGGAGCAAAAGAAAGCACTGAAGCATCTTTTATTTCTATACCCATTATATTTAGATTCAGGTAATGCTAGTTTAAGCAGATTTTAATTCTCAAATTACAACCCAGTCTCCTCGAATATAAGGGCATTAGTATTTGTTTGATATTTATCACACCCACAATATCAATATCAATAATAATGGTGCCCTATCTGCATAAATCAGTGATATCACCAGTTATGAGGTCCCAATTAAAATGAGAAATAGTAGGCATCCCCCAGGTACTGACCAGACAGTTTTCCGCAGAGACGTTTTTGTCTCATTTGACCTGCTGAAATTGTTCAAGTTAAAAATCCAATGGGAGGAGGTATTTTTGTTTTGATGTTTTATTATATAAATGCTCTTTAGGGTTGTGGGACTTAACATGCAGCAAATAGATTTATATTAATAAAGGACACATGTTTAAGGTTCTCTTAATAGGGGAATGAGTTGTTTATTTGAAACTATATGCACCTTTGGAAGTCCTATTTTGATTGTGGCTATTCAACAAGTATGTAATACAATTTAAGATGTCATAAACACTATAATAGGCGCAGAGTCCTTCAGACATAAGGAAGGTTGTATGAGACTTGTAAGTACTAGAATTATTTTTGTGGATTGCTGGAGTTTTTATCTAATGTCCTAGATCATTTTTTTTCTGCTACACAAACACTGACCTAAATCGTAAAATAGCTTGTTTGACCAGAACATATAGATGTATTTACTGGCATACATTTTGATTTTGTCATTTACAGGGACCCTTCATTCTAATTATGACCCAAAAGTTTCATCATTAGCAAAATTCCTATACTATTAAGTGACATATTTCTCATAATTCTGGCAGTCGCATAGAAAGTCCATGGGTTACCATGTTCAAGGGTGCACAAATATGGTGTCCTGTGCTGGCTGATTAGGGAAGAATACTGGGGCCAAAGTGTAGGTAGGTGTTCAAGGATTATCTCTTTGTCGCATCAGTCCAGTAGGCTCCGGTTTTCTAGCAAGTGGCTCATCACATCACAACATGGTGGAGCATCTCTTTTGAACCAGGCACCACCAATCATTTGTAAGACAATAGCGTGAAAGTCAGAGTTAGTATCATTTTTAGCATTCTAGGATGGGAAATGCTAAGTAGCAGAGAGGCCTTCTTTTATAAGGGCAATGCAAGAACCTTTCTGTTGACTGATAAGTGCAAGGGATAGAACACCGATAGCAGTGGAAATTATCCACACTCCCTTTACGAAAGTTGCAAGCCACTCCTAGGCTCGTAACACTAAACAAATTCACCTGGGCCCATTTTATCAGCACCTCTGGGTCAGCATAATGCATTAGTTGCATGCCTTGGAGCTCTGAGGCGTGATTCATTGACACTTTTTTTTAACATACTTTATTGAAACACCTCATCAGCGAAAAGTGGGCTCATTTGATACAGAAGGTATTTTTTTGTTGTTTCCATCATATACATAATACATATTTGACAATGATATAACTTCTGGTTACAAATGTAGTTCATCAGTCGTCCACCTTTGTGGTATTAGTGGTACGGTCATATACGCTACCAATAATATTTCATTGGGATCAGTAATACCATGCATGTTTATGTTTAAACTAACTAACTTTCTAACTAGTCCCCACCCACCTCCTGCTCCCTCCCCCCTCCTGGTCTGTTGTTTTATTTATTTCATTTATTTATTTGCTTCTATAGCGCAAGAATCGAGCCCGGAAGGGTTATCTCCGCGCTTTGACTGCAACAACAGGTGGCGAAAACTACTTTACAGATAGCCTGAGAATGCAAGAGGGGACAGCCATTAATTATATCTCCATAAACAGATTAGTTTTTAACATTTTCCTAAATGTAAGGTGATTGGAGGTCTGTCTGAGGCTGAGCGGCAGGTTATTCCACAAAGTCGGCCCCACTGAGGAGAGGGCTCGGCCGCCTTGTCTGTTTTTTTTAATAAAAGGTGTTTTAAGCAGAAGTTGGTTACTTGACCGTAGATCTCGTTCCGGTTTGTAAGGCTGTAGTAGTTGAGCTAGATAGTTGGGGCCGTTTCCAAATAGACATTTGTGGACAGTACAGCAGATTTTAAATTTAACCCGTTGGCGTATTGGGAGCCAATGTAGTTCTCTCAACAGGGGTCCAGAAGATGTTCTTGGGGGGGCATTCAGAATCAGTCTGGCCGCCGTGTTCTGGACCATCTGCAGTCGATTGATGGCATCCTCATTGGCTTGTATCAGAAGCCCATTGCAATAGTCAAGGCGACTTATTACAAGGGCCTGTACCAGGGTCTTTCTGTAAGTGTCTGGTAAAAGAGGAAAAACTCGCCTGAGTAGTCCAATGGTGTGAAAACAGGCTCCTGCAATTACATTAGCGTAGTTGATGTATGTGGTTGCCTGATAGGGTTATTAACAAGGTACAGTGTGTCCTACTAGGTCTGTAATCTGTGGTATGCGGACTGGGGTCAGTGTTGGTCTAGCTATGTTTCCATAAAGAGTGCAAGTAGATTATTGCGTTGGAGTGTTTTGTGCAGTGATTAGATCTAATTGTTTGAAGTCCTCTAACATAATGTCCCATTCCATAGAGAAGGGCAGTTTCCGTAACCCCCTTGTCTCCTCTCTTCGAAGCGCTGTGCTGATATGATACCCCATTGTATCATATCATCTTGCCAACTAGACAGTGACAGACATCTAAGGGATTTCCATCTCATAGTGAGGGCCCTAATGGCTAGTAAAAAGGCAAGATCCAGAAAACATCTTTGAACTTTCTGTGCCTTAGTGCGTCTACGGAGCTCCAAAAGGCACTCCAGGGCATTGTCTTGAACTGTCATATGTCTGACTTCTCCCAGGGAATGTCAAACGCCATTCCAATAATCTAATATACACAGGCAGGTACATAGCATATGGCTAAAATCTTCCTTATCTCCTTTGCAGTGGGGGCAGCAGTGTTGGTCCTCCGGGAAAATCCGATGTATTCTCTGTGGGGTGAGGTAGGATCTATGTAGGACCATTGTTTGGATACATTTCAGTTTAGTGTTGCAGGATACCCTCATGGGATGTTCTAGCATGTTCACCCAGGCTTTGTCGGTGAGTTCTAAGCCAGCGTCCTCCGCCCATTTTGTGGGAGTACCTAGTAATGGGACATTAGTAGAGTAAGGGGTTACATCTGATGTATACAGCAGAGCTTTCTTCCAGCATTGCAGTGCAGTCCTCAGCAATGGGGGTCCCTCCAGGGCAATCCTAGCTTTGGGCAGTATCAGGGAATGTAGCATACCCCGGTCAATATCCCTCAACGTAAATCAGCTTTCTTGTAGATTTCTACCTGCTGTCCAATAGGACAGCCACTGCATTTGACAAGCATAGTAGTATGCCCTGAAGTCGGGGACCCCTAATCCTCCCTTGCGAGACTCCAATTGTAATCAATCAATGCATTTATAGAGGGCGCTACTCACCTGTGAGGGTCTCAAAGTGCTGAAGGGAGGGGGTGCTGTTACTGCTCGAATAGCCAGGTTTTGAGGTGTTTCCTGAAGGTGTGGTGGTCTTGGGTGATACGTAGGTGGGCGGGGAGGAAGTTACATGTCTTGGCGGCCAGGTAGGAGAACGATCTTCCTCCGGTGGTTGTTCTGCGAATCTGTCGGACGGTGGCGAGGGCGATGCTGGAGGAGCGGAGCTGGCAGGTTGGAGTGTAGAAGGTGAGGTGGTTGTTGAGGTATTGGGGGCCCATTTTGTGGAGCGCTTTGTGTGCTTGGGTGAGGAGCCTGAACGTGATCCTTTTGATGACGGGGAGCCAGTGCAGGTTTCTCAGGTGGGCAGATATGTGGCAGTGGCGAGGGATGTCGAGGATGAGTCGTGCGGAGTGGTTCTGTATGCGCTGAAGTTTGGTTGTGGTTCCTGCGTATAGGGCGTTCGCGTAGTCCAGCCGGCTGGTGACAAGGGCCTGGGTGACCATCTTTCTGGTTTCCCTGGGGATCCACCGGAAGATCTTTCGGAGCATGCGCAGGGTGTTGAAGCATGAGGATGAGATGGTGTTGACTTGTTTGGTCATCGAGAGTGAGGAGTCCAAGATGAATCCTAGGTTGCATGCGTGGTCCATGGGTGTCGGTGCGGTGCCCAACACTGTGGGCCACCAGGAGTCGTCCCGGGTGGATGGGTATTGTCCGAGGATGAGGAGCTCCGTCCTGTCTGAGTTCAGTTTCAGACGACTGAGCTTCATCCATTCCGCGATGTCTTTCATTCCTTCCTGGAGGTTGGTTTGGGCGGTGGCTGGGTCCTTGGTGAGGGAGAGTATCAGCTGGGTGTCGTCGACGTTGAGGTTGTGTTTGCGTGCGATGGCGGCGAGGGGGCTCATGTAGATATTGAAGAGGGTTGGGCTGAGCGAGGAGCCTTGGGGTACACCGCAGATGATCTCGGTGGCCGCGGAGCGGAAGGGAGGGCGGCAGACTCTCTGGGTTCTGTTGGAGAGGAACGAGGTGATCCAGTCCAGGGCTTTTCCTCGGATCCCAGTGTCGTGGAGGCGGGTTATTAGGGTGCGGTGGCAGACGGTATCAAAGGTGGCTGAGAGGTCCAGGAGGATGAGAGCGGTTGTTTCCCCATTGTCAAGCAGAGTCCTGATGTCGTCGGTGGCTGCGATGAGGGCAGTCTCGGTGCTGTGGTTGGCTCAAAATCCGGACTGGGATGGGTTGAGGGAGTTGTTTGCCTCGAGGAATGTAGTCAGCTGTTTATTGACGATCTTCTCAATGACTTTTGCCGGGAAGGGAAGGAGAGAGATTGGGCGGAAGTTCTTGAGGTCTTTAGGGTCCGCTGTGGGTTTCTTTAGAAGGGCGTTGATCTCTGCGTGCTTCCAGCTCTCTCGGAAGGTGGCGGACTTGAAGGAGTTGTTTATGACGTTCCCGAGGTGGGGTGCGATGATGGTGTCGGCTTTGTTGAAGATGTGGTGAGGGCATGGGTCCGAAGGATAGCCGGTGTGGATGGTGTTCATGACGTGGGTGGTGTCTTTAGTGCTCATGGGGGTCCAGTCGATGAGGGTGGTGGTGGGCGGTGTTGGTTTGGTGAGTGGCAGTGGAGTTTGGGCACTGAAGCTGTCGCGTATATCGGCGATTTTGCGGTAGAAGAACGTGGCGAGGGAGTTGCAGAGGTCTTGCGATGGTGTGACATCATTGTTGCTGGCACTGGGGTTGGAGAACTCTTTTACGATGCTGAAGAGTTCCTTGCTGTTGTGTGTGTTGTTGCCCAGCCACTCTTTGAACGATGTCCTTTTGGTGGTGCGGATCAGCTGGTGGTGTTTGCGAGGGGCGTTCTTTAGAGCTGTCATGTTTTCTTTTGTTCATTCCTGGCTTCAGGTTTTCTCGAGAGTTCTGCAGGATTTCTTTGAGGGCGTCGGTGAACCATGTGTTTTTCCAGTTACCGGTCTTGCCTGGGGGGTTCTTCAATGGAGCAAGTGCGTCGGCGCAGTTGGTGATCCACTGTGCGAGGTTGTGGGCTGCGTCGTTGGTGTCAGAGGTGTCGGTTGGTGGGTTCTGGCTCAAATATGTGGTTAGCTGATCTGTGGTGACTTTGCCCCAGCATCTGCGGGGGATCTGTTGCGGGCGGTGGTGGCATGTAGTCTTCTTAAAGGTGAAATGGATGCATCTGTGGTCGGTCCAATGTAGTCCGGTGGAGTGCCTGAAGGAGATGTGGTTGCCGCCAAAGATTCTGAAGGCTCAATCTTTGGTGACCCGCACCCCATATGAGCTTCACCAGGATAGTGCTCAAGGTATTGAATATGGATTGAGGAACCACTATGGGCACGTTCACGAAAAAAATATAATTACCTAGGGAGTACTACCATCTTAGAGATGGCAATTCATCCCATCACCGAAAGGGGGCAATGATGTCCAAAAGACCACACTCAAGTGTAGTGCCGTTATGGCCTTCGAGAGGTTACCATCCAGTAGTGATACATTCACACTTTATTTGACCTTTGTGGAGGGCTACCTTCCTACTACTATGCTGCATAAAAAATTATTGTCCAGAGGGATAGCGCACAGTTTGCAGTTTCTGTCAGCTGGAGGACTGTGAAAAACTATAGAGCCAGGCCTAAAACTGGTAATCTTCCATGCCACCGTGCCTGCCCAGCAAGTGAAATGTAGCTAGTAGCTGACCCGGAGTGTCAGTGGTGCTAAGTGGGACAAGTGCACAATGTAAAGGCTGTTTTCCTCACTGGGAGGGCAGGATGCAAAATGTGCCATGCTGCAAGTTTTATGACAGAAGCTAAGGTTTAGGCTCAGATATACAATGATTTTGCATCGCGGTTGCGTCACTTTAGTGGCTCAGACCCAGCGCAAAATAATTTTGGGCATTTAATAAGCCACATAGCACTGCATTGCATTATTTTGCATTAGGTAGGCTTAAATGGGTGGAGCATGAATCTTTCTATGCATACACCCATGGATATTGTTGCAAACCTCAAATTTAAAAAGACTTGTAACCCTGGGCTTGGGTCAAAATGGCTTGCATACATGGAAAGAGGTACGTGTTTCTAAGGATTGTTTTTTTGCCATAAGGTACCCCTTCTTGCACAAAACAATACCACCTGTTAATGCGGGCACCCTTGCAGCATAATGCAGGGGTGCTAATGTTGGAACAAGGCAGTACACAGTGCGCCAGTACAGGGAGAGGGCAAAAATGCTTCGGATCTCTGTAAATATGGAGCATTTCTGCTCTCTCCCTTTCATGCAGTACACCGCAATCTCCATTGTTGAGCCACATTGCGTCAATTAATAGTAAATATGCGCTTTGGTCTGCAATAATTAAGGACCTGATTTAGATCTTGGCGGCTGGATTACTCTGTCACACCGGTGACAGCTCTCCTATCCGCCAAAATATAAATCCCATTGGATAAAGTGGGATTTATATTTTGGCTGCATGTTGTGATGGAGTAACTCTTCACCTGGGATCTAAATCAGATTCTAAGTCATTAATGACAGCTAATACTAAGGATTTTGGTTGCCTTGGGCAAGAAATATTTTGGAGTCCTGGTCCTATTCAGAGCAACATTGAATTGTATTCCCCAATTTTTGTACTAATTTCAGCCCATGATGTTGAACAATACTGAATTATATGTTAAAGGTTGAGAAAGAGAAATTGAAGTAAGATAGGGAAAAAGTTCACTTTCCTAGGGGTCCCTTGAAAGGTTGAGGACCTGGGCAATTGTCCATGTTGCCCATGCTTTGTAAAGTCTCTTGTAAGGAGGGCATGCAAAATACCAGACCTAACTGTAAAAGAAGTGATTCTCAAAATAGAAGGATACTGATAACCAAGAAAAGCTCCCCTGGATAGTGTGTCATTTCAAAGTTCTTTAGAAATATGAGACACATGGGAGTGGCAGCACTTTAACTCTTGTGCATACCCCAGCAAAGCTTATCATCCTTGCTCTTCTTGAACACACAGACTTTGGTGACTGATTCTGAAGCGGGCTTACTGAGGTACTTTTCTCTACAGTTTACAATCAGGGATCTGTTGTAAATGCAAATGAGAAGTAGCTGATATCATTAACAAATATGTTCATTGAACACAAAATTGGTGCTTTCCACCCTTCCATTGCCTCAATGATTGGTTCTCACATAAGTCACACATAAGTCTCTGTATTCCCTTAGTTTCAGTGTGCCCCAAAGACAAACCCAGTACACCAGGGTTTCAGCTATAGCATGTCTAAGATTTAATTGATGCCCAAACCAAAGAAAAGCAGGATTAAGGGGGTGCTGACCAGGCATGCAAGCAGTGATCTTGTAAAGGTGTTCTCTGCAGTGGCCAGCTGCTGAGAGTCTGCATACCCCGAGACCTCCTCACCGAGGACCGCAGTACTCTCACTGTAGACTTCCAATGCAGCAGACACCGACCGAGAGCACATTTAGTGAAGATTTGTTGTGTTGAGGTTCCCAGCTGACTTAATCAGATATCCTGGCTTCTAGCTAATTAATACAATGTATTCTTTCTAAGGGTTCAATCCCAGCTCTCACTGCAGTTTTTGACAATCCCCAGTCTACACACCATGTGCTTAATTTTGGTTGCATTCAATTCTAAACCTTTGGATTTACAGAATCCCAAAAATGTGTTGAATAGTACCTTCAAACCCATAGGAGTTTTACAAATAAGAAGGGAATCATCAGGGAAGAGTAAAATTGCTACTTTCTTGTTATTTTAAACAGGTGAATCATTCTGGCAGTCTAAACGCATTTGCACCACATCATTTATATGCAGAGTATAGGGTAGGAGTGAGGACGCACCCCCTGGCGTATGCATAGTGATATTGAAATATGATCTGTCAAATCCTCTTTGCTACTCCAATGGACCTTGGCATAGTTCTACACATGCAATTTAGCCATAAGTTTGAGCAAATTCATGGGAACACCGTTATTTAGAAAAACTACACAGATTCTTTCTGGTGAAAAAAGTCAAAAGCAGCCATAAGATCCACGTAAGGACACATTCAGGTTTTGCTTCAGCAGTAATGCATATTTCCAGTAAAGGAGAGCCAGTCTGAATACCTGGTCAAATGTGCTGGTCTTTAGTTGGAAACCAGCTTAGAGTAGGGACAGAACAGGATTTTCTTAAGCCCATATTAATAATGTATGAAGGACTTGCCTAGAACAGATTGATTGCAAATTGTCAATAAGGTTTATAGGCCTATAATTGGAAGGAATAAAGGGGTTGCCCTTTTAATAAACCGGGATTATTCAGCACCCCTTCACGTATCATGGATTTCCCCCCCTGGCCGATATGGCATTAAAACAAGGTTAACATAAGGTCTAAATTTAGGGTTCTGATTTAAATAGGTCACTTTGAGTTGTGTCAGGGCTGGGTGCTTTTGCTGACTTAAGAAAATGTATGGCTGTCTTCTAGAGTGAAATGCACAGGGTCTATTTCCACTTCCTCTACTACTGTACCAACACTGCTAGAAATTGTCATCCCCGAACTTGAAAAAGTGCCACAATCCGAAACAAAATTCTCCGGGGAATACAGCTTATTAAAATGGGTGACCCAACTCTCAGGTTGAATGTGATCGTAATATGTTCTATGACTTTCACTGCTGTCGTAGGACAGAGTTTGCCAGAAGGATCTATTGTTTTTCTCGGGAATGGCTAGAAGTAAATCTTGCAGGTTTTACAGTTTTTCTTGGTGTTAGCAAGGGCAGATTTTTAGTTGCTCCTAGCCTCTTTTATCTCTACCCAAGAATGGTCTTTGAGGGGAGGAGCTTCGCCGGCGACCAAGATGGCCGCGTGAGCTCGGAGCTCCGAAGACCTCCCGATCCTCCGCAATAATCCTGCTACCCATCCTGTCCCACGATTGTGGGAATCGACTGCTAAGCCGGTCCTGATGCGGCACCCGCTTTCGGAATGAAAATCTGACATTCCTGGACTCAGTTAGCTCGACGGACCCCGGAGGCTCCGCCCGCGTCATTGGCGACCGTAGAGGGGTACAGCGGTGTCTTCACATGGTGCCTCCCTGCCTGCGCTTCGTCCCCCCGATGGGTGCCTCTGATATTTGAGTGCCTTGCTGCACAGCCTCAACACCGGACCTTGGCAACACCGTTGTGTGCATTGCGCATATTGCACGAGGCTTCTTCGCCCCTGTTGACCGCCCGGCCCGTGAGTGCCAACATGGCGGGCAGAGGTGACCCGGACAAAGGCAAGTCTCAGCGGGTCAACAGAAAACCATCCCAGTCCCAATCCACCATTCCGGAGCGATTTTCCCAGTCTAAGGGATCACCGGGACTGTCGGGCCGCACTAAAGACTCGAGAAGGGATGAATCGCTGGACGACTCTGAAATAACACTTCGGGACGTCATGGGTGCGATAACGGGGGTGAAGACGGAGATGCACACTCTCCGCGAGGAACTGTCCAGCAAGGTTGACTCCCTGAAGATTGAGTTAAACCTCATCAGGACCGACCTCGGGAAAACTAATGACCGGGTGAAATCGCTGGATCTCAAGACTTCTAGCCTGGTCACTGATGTGTCCGATATCCAGACTGAGGTGCGTGACCTGAAGATGGCGAATGGATTGCTGGCGCGTCGACTGGACGAGTTCGAAGGTCGCGCGCGGCGCCAAAACGTTCGCATCACCGGGGTGCCGGAGAAGGCCGAAGAGGACTCGACTGAACTCTTTGTGGAAGACCTGGTGGTTAAGAACTTGGCGCCGGGGGGCCTGAGTAAGTTCTTTTCGGTGGAAAGGGCCCACAGGGTACCGGGTGGGCCGCCGAAGTCGGGCGCCTCCCCTCGCCCTATCATCGCAAGGCTCTTCAACTATAGGGACAGAGACGCTATCCTGCAGGCATCGAGGACGGCGGGCCCTCTACGCTTCCAGAACTCTGAGGTGAACTTCTTCCCAGATTTCACTCAGGCTGTCCAGAAAAAGCGCCAGAGCTTTGCGGGAGTGAAACGGAGACTGAGGGAGATGGGCCTGCGTTACTCCATGCTTTATCCTGCCAAACTCCGCATCGAGCGTGACCACCGGACCTTCTTTTTTGACTTCCCAGATGAGGTGGGGCACTGGCTTGATACCCTGCCCCAGGAACGACATGAACCGGCTGACCAGACGGAGGAGACCACCGGAGGCGCGGAAGCACAGGAATAATTGTTTAGTCACTTGACTTTCTGAGAGCTGGGTTGCCGTAAGGGGCATCGACTTCAGACACTGCTGCTATTGGTTTGACTCGTTTTGTAAATAATATGGGGGATGACGGGGGGGATGGGATTCCTCCTTTCTCCTCTGTGGGCTTCTTGTAGATTAGTTAAGGGGCGACAGGCACACTGCTAGTTGGGGTGGATTATAGTCTAATGCAGGGGTGCAGGGTGGTGGGTAGTTGGGGTGTGTTTTTTCAATTTCTTTCCATGTTTTACTCTTTGTTCTGGCTGAGGATCTATTGGACTGATATGTTATCATTGTGGGCGCCATTGCGGGTGGGGGGGGAGGGGCGGAACGTCCTTGATGATGGGGGGTAAATCTCTTAACTTGTTGAGCTGGAATGTGAACGGGTTGGGGGACCGCATTAAAAGGGGTGTCGTGTTGCAGATGCTCAAGCGCTGTTCGCCGGATGTGGTTTTTCTGCAAGAGACCCATCTAGTGGGTCACGCCTGTAAAGCATTGAATAGACTAGGGATTCAAAATGGTGGCACATTCGGGGTTCTCCTCGGGATCCAGAGGGGTGGGTATCATGGTGCGCATGTCCCTCCCGTTGGAGGTGGAGTCTGTGCTTGCTGATGAGAGAGGCAGATATGTGGCTGTGGTGGGCAACTGGGAGGGCCGCACGCTAGTTTTGGTTTCGGTTTATGTTCCCCCGGGGCTGCAGGAGACTACTTTCAGGGATCTGGGTGGCGCCATTTTAGGTCTCCCCGAAGGATTGTTGCTCGTGGGTGGTGACTTCAACTCCGTAGTCTCGGGAGACTTGGACCGCTTCCCATCCAGAGACCTGCGTCCTTCTCAGTCCTGGCTACCTGTTTTTCTGAGCTCCATGGGGATGGTTGATTGCTGGCGATTGTTACACCCCACCCAGCGGCAGTACACTTTCCTCTCAGGTGCCCACGGTAGCCTTTCTAGAATAGATTACGTCCTTACCCCGGCTGCCCAGGCGCAGTCTGTGTCCACCGCGCGTCTCTTGGCTAGGGGCATTTCGGATCATTCCCCGGTTTGGGTCTCTTTTGACTTCCAGATACCCGCGTCCTCGCGGGCGGCTCCCATTAACCCATGGTACTTCCGCGACCCGAAGACCAGGGCGCTCCTGGCTAAAGCTATGGATCGGTACTTTGCCGAGAATACTGGCTCTGTTGACTCCGCCGTCTCCCTTTGGGAGGCCTTTAAAACCGTGCTTCGTGGCGAGGCCTTCTCCCTGATTGCGGAGGCCCGCCGTCGACGGGACGAGGATGTGGTGCGGCTGTAGTCTGATCTCGCTGACTTAAACTCCCAACTGGCGCTGGGCCCGTCTCCCGACCTACTTCACGCTCTCTCCCTCAAACAGTCCGAACTCCGGGCGACTGCCACTGACGCGGCAAAAGCCTTGAGCAGGGAGCAACAGGGCAGGATATATGACTCGGGAGACAAGGCGGGCAAGCTCTTGGCGTGGTTGGATAGACGGGAGCTCGCGTCCCGGGTGGTCCCAGAGTTGGTGGGTGCGGATGGCCTGTCCCTGACGGACCCGGCGGCTATAGTTGGGTCCGTCGCAGAATATTTTGAAGGGGTCTATACCTCCGCGAATCCCCTCCCGGAGTCTGTTTCGGCTTCCCTTCTGGAAGACATCGAACTTCCCTGCCTCTCAGATCTCGAACGAGACGACATGGATCGGGACCTGACCGTGGCTGAGGTGGCCTTGGCGATCCGGTCGTTGCGCTCTGGCAAAGCGCCGGGACCCAACGGCATCCCGGTTGAGCTTTATAAACTCAAGGCCGACACACTTGCCACACCCTTGTTGAATATGTTCCTTGAAGCCCGCGAGGCAGGAGAACTCCCCCTCGACCAACGACTCGCCACCATTGTGGTGATACACAAGGAGGGAAAACCGCGTGATTTATGCCTGTCCTACAGACCCATCTCACTTTTGAACGCAGAACCCAAGATCCTGGCCAAACTGTTGGCCAACCGGCTAGTGGGAGTGATCTCGGACCTGGTTCATCCGGACCAGTCTGGCTTCATACCGCACCGGAATACGGCGCTCAACTTGAGACGGCTTCACGCGGTCATGGCACGTGCTCATCTGCTTCGTGAACCCGCAGTTCTCGCCTCCCTTGACGCCACTATGGCCTTCGACTCGCTGGAGTGGAATTACCTATGGGCAGTCCTGGCCAAGTTGGGGTTTGGACCCGCTTACATCGGTTGGGTCCGGCTGCTGTACTCTGCTCCGCTGGCTAATGTGGCTGTTAATGGTCGGTTGTCGGCCTCCTTTGCGTTGCACAGGGGCACTAGACAAGGTTGCCCGCTCTCGCCGCTCCTGTTCGCCCTGGCGCTTGAGCCTCTGGCGGCTTGGATCAGGACGCACCCCGATGTCTCCGGGATAACGTGGTCCCCAGGTTTCGAGGACCGGGTGTCCCTTTTGAGCGGATGACATCCTTTTGTATCTTACCTCTCCCTGCCGCTCGCTCATTGTAGTTTTTGACCTGTTGGGGACCTTTGGGGCCCACTCGGGCCTGGTGATCAACTGGTCTAAGTCCTCTTTGTACACGTTGTGTGGAGACACTCCGCGCCTCCCCCGTGGGTGCTCAATACAGATAGCCCAGCAGGGCTTTCGGTACTTGGGCATTTACGTGTCGCGGGACTCCCGAGCCCGATATTCGCACAATCTACTTCCACCATTGGTGCGGCTGCGCCGGGACGTCGAGGGTTGGAAGAAGCTACCGATCTCCCTGATGGGCAGAGCTGCGTTGCTTAAAATGATGGCGCTGCCTCGCTTCCTTTACGCTCTGCAGAATACCCAGGATCCCGTGCCAGCTAAATACTTCGGGGAGATCGAATCCTTGCAGTGAGCGCTGTTGTGGGATGGTAGACCACGAATCTCGTTGGTCAAGCTGACCATACCATGCTATGATGGGGGTATCGCCCTGCCTGATGTGCGACGCTACTACTGGGCGTCCCAGCTCGCGGCAATCAACCATGGCCTCTACGGCCCGGCGACCAACCCGGGCTACGCCATGGATCGGTGGCTCGTGGGTGACGGGAACTATTATAGAGCATTATACTCCAGGTCTCTGGATCGGAAGCTGACGGGCCCCACTAAGACGATGGTGCATATATGGCGCGCAGTCACTGACACCTTGGGCTGGAAAGATAGGGTTACCATGGCCACCCCACTGTATGACTCAGACATACTGGGAAAGCTGTGGCATACTAAGGGCTTCGACAGATGGGACACCATTGGGATATCTAAGGTTGGGGACATGGTGGCAAGGGGAAGGGTCAAGTCGTTTGAGGTGCTACAGTCTGAGTTCCAACTGGCGGCAACGGAATATTTCCGACACGCCCAGCTAAGCCATGCCCTTTCCCCCCATATATCGGAGGGGGAGGCGATCCCCGAATCATCGCCCCTGGAGGATCGGGTGCTGGACGGTCACATGCCGGACAGCGCTATCTCCCTAACGTACAAGAAGCTAATTAATGTTAGAGTTGATTTGCTTGAGCGATTGAGAGAGCACTGGGTGAATGATGGCATAGAGGTGGACGACGAGGAGTGGCAGTCGGCGGTCTCCTCCCCTAGAGAGGTGGCCATATCAGCACGGCTCCGCCTTGTTCAGTTGAAGATACTACACAGGGTGTATGTCACCGGCCCCAGACTTATACATATGGGGCTCTCAACGGACGGTCTGTGCCGGCGGGGATGCGGTATGCTTGCGACCTTCATGCACATCATATGGGAATGTCCTGGAGTTGCCCGGTATTGGACACGAGTGCATGAGGTGATGGAAGAGGTGACTGGTGTGGCCCTACCGGCTGAGGCCCGGCGATGCCTCCTCAATATTTGGTGCCCGAATGATTACAGCGTTGCCCAGTCCCGTTGGGTCACCTTGGGCAACATGGTGGCCAAGAGAGACATCGCCCAGAAATGGGGTGCGCCTGCTCCTCCCTCGCTCAGCTTATGGGAAACCAATATGGACTGGTGCATGCTGCGTGAGAAGACGGTGTATGTGGCCAGGGGCAAACCTAGAATGTGGAGGTCTGTGTGGGGGGCTTGGAACTCCTATAGAGGTGATATTTGCGAACCCCCTGTGGAGATTGACTCCGATGTCCAGCTTTCCCCGTAGTGCCCCTTACCCGTGGTTCCAGATAGGTTATCCTGGTGTGCTACCTCCCACATGCCTTACTGTTGTCATTATTATTGTGTGCTGTCTTGGGTGTGCGGCCCTCGACCCCCTCCCGCTACACAAGTCCGCTGTTTCTGTACCGTCCTCAGCCTACCTTCTTCCTCTTTAACTTTCTTTCGTGCTTAATGCACACTTCTTTCTCCTGGCCTTTGAGGCCTTCTTATTCCTTGGTTTATTTATTTCTAAGTTCGACATTACTTGAAAATTAAACCTGATTGCTTCTGCATATAGTATTGTACACAACCTTACCTGCTACCTCGATGCTGCCTGGCCTCCGGGATGTATGGCTGAATAGCGGTGTACTTTTTCTACAAATAAAGGTTTTCCCAAAAAAAAAAAAAAAAAAAAAAAAAAAGAATGGTCTTTGACAGCAGCCCTTAATCTTCCTTTGGCAATTTTTCATTCAGGATTAAACAGTTTAACCTCTTTCGCCAGGGAAAGCTGTCTATGGTTGAGTTTGGGATGTAAGTACTAGTGTCACATCGCGCGCCTCTTGCTCAGTTCTGTACCCCTCATCCTGCAATGACCATCTCCCTCTTGGTGGTACTTAAATTGTTCAAATATTTAATGACCTCCTAGGGCTCCCCCTCTACTACTATGAAACTGTGCTTAATGATTATATATTAATGCATGTGTTAGATAATTGCCTCAACTTGTGCTTTTTGCACCTAGCTGACCTGCGCTTTTATTACATGACCTTGGCACTCATCTTGACCCCGCTCAAGACGAGTAAACAGGAAAGATGACTAATCCTTTGGCACTCGGCTTTAACCCACTCAAGATGATAATCAGGAAATATGATTCCTCATTGCACACAGTAAACAGGATGAACTAGGCTCCAAATGAGTAGGCAGGAAAGATGAGCCATCAGCACACACAATAAACAGAATAAACAAGGCTCCAAATGAATAGGCAGTAAAGATGAGCAATATGCACAAACAGTAAACAGGATTGACTAATCTCATCAGCGTACACACATAAACAGGAAGTATGAGCTCATCAGAACACATGGTCACCAACCCCTCATTGCACACAGTTAACAGGATGAACTAGGCTCCAAATGAGTAGGCAGGAATGATGAGCCATCAGGACACAGTAAACAGGATACACCAGGCTCCAAATGAATAGGCAGTAAAGATGAGCAATAAGCACACACAGTAAACAGGATTGACTAAGCTCATCAGCGTACACACATAAACAGGATGAATGAGCTCATTGGAACACATGGTCTCCAACCCAGGTTTCACCAAACCCAGGATGAATATGCACTCAATACAGTGACTTTAAATCATCCACGCTGCCGCATTCAGTTGCCTGACTTCAAGATACCTACCTCCTGTTTGACCCCCGCTTGGACCGCTATGGGCTTCTTCTGCCTTCTACATTCATCGATCTTCCTCTACTCAAGCCTAGGAGTTCCAGGCCAAGGCGTCACTGATTAATCTTCTTCTACTTGGCTTGACTTGGCAGCAGCATTTATGGATCCCAACCTTCCAGGCATCACTGGCCGAAGCCTGAAAAGGAAAAGATAAAGACTGGTGAAACCCCTCCCTACACTCTCTCAAAGCAAGGTCAGTGCACTGACAGTTCAGTAGCTTGTTTATCTGCTTAAGATATTAGCGAAATTCCTCCAGAAAAAAACTGTAAAAGCTTTTATTTTAAGAGACACCTCTTTATTTCATTTTCAAAAGACTGCCTATGCTGCTAAAGAGCCCCCTCAGCCCAGGATGACAATGTGCTTAAATTAAAGCATTTTCAGCATCAGCATTCATACGGAGATAAAACATGATGAAGACATAGGTGCAAATAATGAAAACTCAGTAACTGTGGCCGTCAACAGTTATATGATATTTATTTAGCACTCAGTCAGTCAGTCAGTCAGAAATACTTTATTTGGTTTTTCAACATAAAAACCATAAAAGGAACAATACCACAATTAATATATTACACAATTAAAACATGGTCTATAATTATAAACATAGTCCATTATAAAAAAACATTCAATTTAAAAGGTATCAAATATAGGCAGGCAGCCACTGGGGAACAGCTGTGATAATGTCAAAAATGTATAGAACAGCTAGTTCTCCCTAAGATGTCTAGATTTTAGGGCTGATTTTAAAAAGCCAATCAAGAATAAGGTGCTTTCCGGCTTCAGAATTTGCAAATAACAAGGGGCTGGGCGAACCTGGATGAAATTCAGTTTTTTTAGAAGGGGCTTTAAAAAAGACCTCCGGGGTGCATTGTAGAGGGGACAAATAAATAAAAAGTGCACCAAGTCCTGCGAAGACACATTGTCGCAGCCGCAGGACGGTAACACGTGTCCTCTATGAGAGCCCCTCGGAACAGCTAATAAAAGTTGAAAATAATCCAACCGGAACCTTGTTAATAAAAACCGCTCGTATCCTGATATTGTCCATGATAAATAAGGTTCCAGGGAAGGTGTAGTTTTGAGCATCACATTACTGCGGACGCTAGGTTTTACCATTTCCACCCCCTCTCGATTGAGTTTTTTCATTGATGTAAAGGATTTTTTCACAAAGTCCACGTCTGCATTAACAATCGAGTCTGGTTTTAAAAAAAGGTCCGGGCGCCCTAGTGCAAAGAAACAGCCTTTTAAATATTTCAGCCATGGAATATTGAGCATGTGGTCCAAAGACAATGCTTCTTTTAAGAGCTGGTGATTTTGGACCAAGTGTTTGTTTAACAAGCACTTTAACCAAAATACTAAAGGCCGTAGTGCTATGATGTCACCAATGAAGGGTGTACCGGTTTCCTCATGAACTATTAAGTTAGAGGTTCCTTTTGGTACCCCCAGGAGCTATTTTAAAAGATTATTCTCAGCCACCCCTATGCCCTTGGCTGCCACATACCCCCAGAGTTCGCTACCATAACTTCCTACTGCGACACTTTTAGCCTGGTAAATCTTAAATAATGCAGCAATAGGACGCTTTCCCATTTTGTTTAGCAAAATTGAATATGGCAGTGTTTGTCCGGATTACCTCCCCTTTTTCCTTTGCAGCAATGGTCCCCACTTTAAATTGGTTATCAAATAAAACTCCCAAATAAGAGAATGTTGTAGTCATGGGAACCTTCTCTGTATTTACCACAAAAGGATATTGTTTCTTAGAACGCTGCCCCAACTGCATAATAAACGATTTAGTGTTATTAATAGCTAAATCACGGGCAGCCATGGCACTACAGAAGGCATTCAATAAAGACTGCAGACCTCTTTCAGTTCTAGCCAGGAGGACTGCATCGTCCGCATATAGCAGAACGGGCAAACCCCTGCGCTCAACATAGGGGAATTCAACTCCAGTGTTCACCAGGCAATTGTCCAGGTCATTAATATAAAGGTTAAAAAGAAAGGGGCAAGGACACAGCCCTGCCTTACACCCCTATGAACGCTAAAGTCCCTGGATACCTTAAGGTCCTGCGAGAATCTACATTGGCCTTTGTGTCCCTGTGCAGGTCCCTCAGAAAGTTAGCCAAGGAGTTCTCCACCCCCATGGCGCCCATGGAATCCCACAGTTTCCCCCGGTTGACACAATCAAACGCGGAGGAAAGGTCCAGGAACGCCATGTGGATGGTGCCCCGTCGGGCTATGGTATACTTCCAGAGGACCATGTACAAATTAAGGCATTGTGCCAATGTAGAGTGACCTGGCCGAAACCCATATTGGATTTTGGAGATAACCCTGCTATCATCAGCCCACGATGTCAGTCTATTCAATATTACTCCCCCCACAACCTTAACTACAGAGTCAATGAGGGAAATCGGTCTATAACAGGTAGTGCTATTCCGGTCTCCCTTCTTGAACACTGGCGCAAATGTAGATGTTCCCCATGAGCTTGGGCAGCCGGACTCCTCCGCTGCGTTAAGCACGGCTGTAAGGACAGGCGCCCATAGGGACACTTTTGACTTAAAAAGATCAAGGGATATGCCGTCTGGTCCCGGCGCTTTATTACTTGTCAGCCCTAGAATGTGTCTCTCCACCTCATTCATAGTAAAAACAGGTGAGATTGCACCTTGCCCACCGCCATGTGATTGTAACTGGGGAGTATTGCTCTTAAAGATGGAGCTAAAGTGGGTCACCCAATCGTCTTCAGTGATAATGGTGCTAACTTAATGCTCCCCTTCCCTATCAAACAGGGGTCTATTAATAATGCCCCAGAATCTCTCACTGTTCCCTAATGTATTAGGATCTAAAAGTTCTTGCCAGATCTTGTCCTTTAATTCAGCTTTACGTTGTCCTAAGGCTTTTTTATAAGTCAGACGTAGAGACCGTATCAATACAGGCTCTCTGGGGATATTTTTCAAAGCACCCTTTAACTCTCTTGCTGCTTTTGCGCAAGTATGGTCAAACTATTTAGGATCCCTCAACAATGGACCGTATATGGGAGTTGATAACATAGACCCTACTTTTATGACGATCCCCTCAAATGCTTGGAGGGTGTCCAGCGGAAGGGATGCGGGAGACACACAGGAGGTTAGTTCAGGGGCACATGATTTATGAACACTATCATAAAGTATGTCAGGATTCACCGTTGATCACTTGAGTCGGCGCCTTCCATCCGTAGGTTTCAAAACACCCTGGGTTGTCAACTTTTCCCGTAGGTTCAGTAGATTTCCACCCAGGTAAACACAGATGGGATTATGATCGCTGTAGATACTTTCCTGGATTTTACAGCCCAATATGATGGATTGAAGACCATTAGAAAACAGGATATGATCTATAAAAAACCCTCCGGTGTGGCCTTCAAATGTGGGGACGGGCTGGATACTACATACGTCCACCACAGACATGGCAGAAACCAGATCAAATTAATTAAGTAGGTCATTCAGTGTATCTCCCGGACCAGAGTGTTCAAAGTGAAGGCCCCCCATCTTATCACATCCTAATTCTCCCATAGCAGTGTTCATTGGATTCCCACATGGGTGCACATTAAAATCCCCTGTTAGCATGATTCTGTGAGAATTACTTCCACAATGCTGTCTGACAAAATCCCCCAATTCAGCAATCTTACAATTCCCTCTAGCATTTACTGCATTATAGAAATTTATCATGGACAGCATTGTGTTCCCTCTTTTTTAGGGTAACTGCTTGGATATCTGTGTTGTTAGAAATTATTGGTTTCACTACACAGTTCAAGGCTAGCGCAATGTATATAGCCAGGCCTCCTTTAGCTCTACCACTACATGATGGTGTTGCAGGCAAAAAGAAGACTTTATAACCTTCTAGAAAGATGTTACATTCCACCACCCAAGTCTCTTGCAAACAGATCACCGAAAATGCCCTCATGAATTCTACCCACTTTGGGTCTTGAGCATTCCCCACCAGACCAGCAATGTTCCATGAGATAACATTATGAGCCACTTAACTATATAAAACCTTTGGAGTGACCAATTTTTGACCCTCTAGGTCATCAGATGAGCACCCATCAACCACAATCTGTCCAGAAAGACCCCCCATAGGCTGATATTGGGGGATGACAGCGGTTCATTGGGAAGTATCTGGGCCTTAAGTCAAACGCAGTCCTCTAACGAGGAGAAGGCTGCAAATCTGTTTGGCGCTAGCGGGAAGGGTGTTCTGTTACGTTCTCCCCGGGTACTATCTGTTACCATACCAGGGGTCAAGTGATTAAATCTATTTAGTCTATTGTCAGATTTGAGTCTATACGGCTGCCAGATAGTGTGTGCAGTAAGATTATTTCTGTTTGATGATGCCGGTAGATAGAAAAAAACCCGGGGAGGATCTGTATGCCAGGGCCCATATTAAACTGTTTTGCTTGGGTCTTTCTGAATATTCTCTCGACCACCAAATGATCGTTAAAATTCAAAATGATACAATCACCCCCACCTGCTTTTCTCGAGTTCCCCACCCATCCCACTCGTCGTGCCATGATGATGTTATGTCCTATTTCAGTGCCCACAGAGGTATTGCTAGAAAACCAATGAATCACCTTGTTTTTGAGTTGATAAAAAGCTTCTGTGGAACCATGGTGAAGGGTTGGCACATTACCCAAAATAACCACCAATGGTGTTGATTGGGAAGGCAAGTCTATTGTTAAGGAGTTAGAAATGCTGAAGGTTGTGTGGGATGCTTTTAAGGCATCCACTAGGGATTTTATTATTGGATATGTCTCCCGCAAACGTAAGAAAGCAGAACAAATCACTAATGACCTTTTCTCCAAGATTAAGAAATTGAAACATTCTTTCTTTGCTTCTAAATCTAAAGAATGTCTGCATGAGCTTATAGCTACTAAATTGCAATTTAACAAAGACACCACAAATAATGCCTCCAATTATTTACTGCGCTCCAGTGCTAAATTTTATGGGGGTCAAAATAAGGCCGGTAAACTTTTGGCAAATTATTTGAAAGTCAAGAAGAATAGGACTAATATAGATAATATTTATGGTCAAGATTCTGTTCTGAGACATAAGGATGATGACATTTTAAAATAATTTTTTCAATTTTACAAAACACTATATTCTCCCAAAGCAACTTCCACGACCCAGGATATATGTCAGTACTTTTCTGACATTGAGTCGCCTTTCGTTACCTCTCCTGGCCTCTCTCCATTAGAATCAGACAAAACTCAGACAGAACTTCATGGTGCTTTGAAATCTCTCAAAAAAGATAAGGCCCCGGGTCCATACGGTTTCACAGTGGAACTTTTTCTCCATTTCTCGACATTACTTATCCCAAAACTACGTACACTTCTTTCTACTTTCCTAGATTCTGGTTCTTCCTCAGGCTCCTTCTCCGACGCTCTCATTTGTATTCTTCCCAAACCAGGCAAAGACCCACAACACTGCAAAAACTATAGACCTATTTCCCTAGTTAATATTGACTACAAGATTTTTTCTAAAACTTTGGCTCTCCGTTTAGAATCCTTTTTACCAGATTTATTGGGGCAGGAACAGTCTGGTTTCGTCAAAGGTAGACTGCTCTCAGATAACACTAGATTATTATTCGATATTCTCTCTAAGACTTCACACTCTTCTCACTCTCTCGCTGCAATAGCTTTAGGTTTAAAGCATTTTCATTAAGACAAAGAACACGGGGAAAGGGGATAGGAGGTTAGGGATACATACAGTAAGGCAAAAAGATAATCGTGACATCATGAGTGCAGTCATGGAATGAATCCCTGAGAAAAAGGGGGAAGCAGCAGCAAATGAAAGGTGAAATACATGCTACATCTCCACTCTGAGCATATTCAACACCCCAAGGCTGGTCCAAGAAAGCAATGACAGGACACAGAAAAGCCTAGCCCACCCCCCCTAGAACCCCCCCCCCCAAAGAAAACTCCCCAACTCCCCCCAACACCCCCGTCCAATGCACCATCATCTATACTACCTGCCCCCCAACCACACCCCCCCCCTCCAAAAACCAGCCCCCCACCCACTCTAGTCTGCTGGAATCACCGGTGGCGTCAGCCGTAGAAGCCTGAGGTATCTCGGACAGGTGAGCTCCCTAAATTCAGTAGTTAACAGCGCTCGAAAGGGTTGCCACAAGTCATCAAACTGATCTATGTCCCCCGCCACCATGAGCGACAGTTTCTCCATTCCCAGCACATGCCAGAGTCTGTGTAGCCAACCCGTGATGGAGGGGATTGTGGTAGTGCCCCAGTGGATGAGGATGTTTTGAACCGCCGACCCCAGCGCGATCGCGATTTGCCTGCCCCTACGGGACTTCAATGGGTACATTAGGCCGTTAGGAAGGCCCAGGATTACATACGCCGGAAAGCGCGGCAGCTCAATTTCAAAGTGCGTGTCCACCTCATCAAGAACTTCCTTCCAATAAGCGGCCAACAGAGGGCAGTCCCAAAGAATGTGTGAAAGGGTTCCCACCTGCCCACAACCTCTCCAACACCCCATATCAATGTGTTTATTCATCTCATGTAGTCTCTCTGGGGTGTAGTACCAGTACGTGGACACCTTGGTGAAAGTTTCGGTGAGGCCAGTATGATACGCAGAGTGTCTCGCCCGGTGAGCAATCTGGTCCCACTCTTTGTGGCTAAGTGTCCTGCCCAGTTCCCTGTGCCACCGTTCCCTCCCTGGATTATAATAGTGAAACGGAGGAGGCTGTAGGAGCTTATAAAGATCAGTGATCGATTTAGCGTCAGAAGCTCGGGTCACCAACCACCGCTCGTACGGTGTGATCTGACGGTCAGCGGTGTCCCGCACTGGGGGTTGGAGCGCCCAGTGTCGAACCTGCATATAGCGTAGTCTGTCCAGCTCCGTCAGGCCGAACTCCTGCTGAAGCTGTGGAAAGGGAACCACCCCCTCCGACCCATAGATCTGAAAAAGCGCTCGACAGCCCGCCATCCTCCAATGGGAGAAAGCCCCTGGCTCCATCCCCGGGGAGAAGTCAGGATTATCCACGATGGGCGTGAATGGTGAGGGGAACGTGGTAAGGTCCCGGACCTCGCAGACCGCGTCCCACACCCGCAGGGGAACTCTCGTGACGAAGGAAGCATAAAGGTTGGGAGGGCGGTGAGCGCGGCGCAAGAATGGGACCTCCTGGAGGGTACGCCCTGCAACCGCTCGATCCTGAAAAAGCCAGTGCTTGTCAGATTCCCACCTGCTCCACTCCACAAGGTATCGTAGCTGTGCCGCCTGGAAGTATTTACGCAGGTCTGGAATGCCCAAGCCACCCGCCTCCGGAGCAAGCGTAGAGAGAACCCTCTTCATCCGGGGCTTGCGGCCCTGCCAGACAAAGCGCGAGATGTCAGCCTGCGTTTGTCTGATCCAGCCCACCGGAGGCTGGAGAGGTAGGGCTCGGAAAAGATAAAGGATCTGGGGCAGCACCGTCATCTTGACCGCTGCGATCCTGCCAAGCCAGGATAACAGATCCTTACTCCAGCGGCCAAGCTCCTCCTTGATCTTTTTGCTGAGAGAAGCGTAGTTAGCCGTCACCATCGCCGGCAACGTTGGCGCCAGCAGAATCCCTAAGTAGGATACTAGTGACGACGACCACTGCATGGGGAAGAGCCGCTGAAGGTCCCGCCTAGTGTCCGTGGCCAAGGACACATCCAAAGCCGCAGATTTTCTCATATTCATCTTGAAGCCGGCCACGCGCGAGAAGGCATCCAACTCGCGGATGCAGGCGGATAGGGACCTCCTAGGGTCGTCCAGGGTCAGCAGGACGTCGTCCGCGTAAAGGCTGACCGTATGAACATACCGTCCCATCTTGATCCCGGTGGCATCTGGGTTGTGGCGGATCCTCTGGGCGAACGGCTCCATGTAGAGAGCAAAAAGGAATGGGGAGAGAGGACACCCCTGCCTCGTGCCGCGTTCGATAGCGAAACTACGGGAGCTGCAACCATTGACCCGCACCATTGCTGAAGGGTTCTTATAGCAGTTGAAAACCATCGAGCAGAATTTATCACCGATTCCCAGTTTCCTGAGAACCAGCTCGAGATACGGCCAATGAACCCTGTCGAAGGCTTTCTCAGCGTCCACTGCCAGCAGCATCCGCTCACCCGGAATCCGTGAAGCCTTCTCCAAAATGTGCGTCACACGTTTAGTGTTGTCGACAGTTTGTCTGCCGGGTACAAAGCCTGCCTGGTCAGCCTCAACCAGACCGGGGAGGTGCAAGGCCAGCCTAGACGCCAGAATCCCCGTGTACAGCTTGAGGTCGACGTTCAACAGCGAGATGGGTCTGTACGAGCCACATAGGGCCCGATTCTTCCCAGGCTTCTGAATCATTGAAACCGTCACACCCAGAAGGTCCGGCGGGATGGCCCCTGGGTCGGAGAAGGAGTTAAACAACCGAGCGAGGATAGGGGCCACAACCGGGCAGAAGGTTTTGTAGAACAAGGACGTGAATCCGTCCGGGCCCGGGGCTTTCCCGTGCTTAAGTCTAGCTATCGCGGAAATCACCTCCCCAACCTGGATATCACGCTCAAGATATTCCGCCTGAGCGGGGTCCAGCACCGGAAGGGCCACAGACTCTAGATATTCTGCGGTTTCCCGCGACAAGGGGGGCTCCCCAGTATACAGCGCCTCGTAGAAACTGCAGAAGGTTTCCGCCACTTCCGCATCCCCGGAAACAGCCACCCCATCCGCGCCCAAGAGTTCCTTTACCTCATTACGCTGTTGCGCAACTCGAAGTCTGTGCGCCAGGAGCTTGCCGCACCTGTCCCCCCCAGTATAAAAGGCGTGCTTTAGACGAAACGCCGCGTATTCAGCCCTGTCCATGTCGAGCGCTGACAGAAGCTTCCTAGCCGCCTTCAGCTGCCTCCAAACCCTTGGAGCGCCCGTGCGGCGGTGAACCTGCTCAAGCTCCCGAACCTGGGTAGTTAGCTCCTCCCTCTTCCGTTGCCGCTCCCTATTTTCTGCCGAGGAGATTGAGATAAATTCCCCCCGAAGAACCACCTTCAACGCGGCCCACTGTGTCGCAAGTGAGGTGTCTGAATTACTGTTATGTGTCTGATAGTCTCGTATGGTCTCCTCAATGTGTTTCACCACTGTTTTCTTGTGCAGAAGGGTGTCCCTAAGGCGCCACACCCCCCGGGAGGGGGAGAGCGCCGGCCACGCAAACGCCCCAACAACCGGCGCATGATCAGACAAAGTGAGGACCCCAATATCCGCCGCCGTGGCAGCGGTGTGCATCGGCCCACTAACCAGCAGATAGTCTAACCGTGCATAGGTTTGGTGCGCATGTGAATAATAGGAGTAATCCCTGTCTGTTGGGTGTAGGGAGCGCCATAGATCATGCAGATCCATGTCCGCAATCCGGGCCTTCGCTGCTTGGGAGAGTTCCCCAGTCTGCGGGAACCGCTGCGCCGACCTATCCAATGCTGAGTCAAAAACTACATTAAGGTCACCCCCTAAGATAATATGACGATCAGGGGAGGCAGTGACATCCACCAGTACTGAGTCCAGGAAGCGTTCCTGATGGTCATTCGGGCTATAGACAGAGCCAACAGTAAACGAAATGCCCCCCAGGCGGAGGCGGTATGCCAAAAGCCTCCCCTTCTGTTCAGCATATTTATACAACACCTCCCCCCTGAAGGAGCTCGCTATGAGAATGGCCACTCCCGCGGTTTTGGTCGCGGCAGAGGAGAAAAACTGGATGGGGAACTTAGTGGAGCGCAATCTGTGGCAGTCACGGGACAATAAGTGGGTCTCTTGTAAGAGGCAAATGTCAGCCTGCGTTCCCTCAAGGAGAGATAAAATCGCCCTTCGTTTAACAGGATTATTCAGACCCTTAACATTAAGGGTCACCACCTTCAAAGACGACATGTCTCCCAGGGACCAGGAACGCTATGCTGCGGGCAGGGAACCAGAGGGGGGGGGCGCGGGGCAGCAGCGCGGGGCAGACAAAAGTAAGCCAAGTGCGGACACAGGTAACATCGGACGGTTCATTCCCAACCTCAGAACAACCCCCAACCCCACCCCAAACAAGCCAACGATAACTAGGCAGATGCCAACTCAAACAACCCATTGTCCCAGTCCAGTCCCAAAACGGACAAGTCTGTAGTAAGTAGTAAAAGTGGACGTCCGGCCACTCACCTCCTCCCGCTCCCCCCCGGGCCCCCCCCAGCCCCTGAACCTGGCATCGAAGAAGCTGAGTCCATCGCCCCCCGGAGTGAATCTAGGCCGTCAAGGCCACGCTGTTGGAGGCGGACGAGTCCCTGGCCGCTTCCCTCAAGGCACTGGCCATGTCCGCTCTGATGGTAGGCGAGTCAAGACGCCCAGCACTCGCTGTCGACCGTCGTCTCGTTGACCTCCGTCGACCCCTTCTATCTGAGCGCCTCCAAGTCGGCGTTGCTCCATCTTCCTCCGTAGCCGTGAGCCCCAGGACACCGCAGATATCCTGCAAGGAGCGCAGTTGATGAAGCACCCCGTTCCAGTGAAAAATCAAGCGGAAGGGATGCCCCCAGGAGTACGGCGTCTCATTGTCACGCAGAAAATCGGTCGCAATCCTGAAGGACCTGCATTTCTGCAGCGTGATGGCGGAGAGGTCCTGGTAGAGCGCTACGGGACGCTCTCGGAAAGTCAGTGGTTGTTTCCTACGGGCTTCGGACATAATGCGCTCCTTCAGTGGGAAGTCAGGCAGGAAAGCCAAGATGTCCGGCGGGGGCGCCGTCGACTGGCGCTGTCGGCCAACTCTGTGGGCCCTATCAATGCGGACAGGAAAGTCCAAGGCCTCCCCCAGGATCTCTCGGAACAAGTCTTGCAAATAGCCCACCAGGTCCGTCCCTTCGTCCGCCGACTGCACACCACGTACTCGAATGTTATTCCTCCTCGACCTGTTCTCTAGGTCCTCGGAGTGGGCCTGGAGTTCAACACATTGCTCCCGGCGACGGAGAACGTCCTGCTGTAAGTGGACAATCTCGTCGTCCCGGCGTTGGGCCGCCGTCTCCACCGTCTTAACCCGTTCACCGAGGCCCTCCACCTCCCTGCGGACCTCGAGCACTTCACTGGCCACCTCCCGCTTCAGCGTCTGGAAGTCCTCCTTAAGCGAGCTGAACAGCTCTTCCATAAAAGATCTCGTGACAGGGGGTTCTCCTCCGGTCGCGTCCGCTGTGGCTCGGGAAGACCCCGGCGACGGCTGTGCCCTGTCCCGTTGTTGCTGGGCCCTGCTAAGCATGTCCGGCAGGGTACGGTCCCCTTTCCTCGAGCCACCTCCACCAGTCATCCTGGTCGCTCTCAACTGAGGGATAGGCACGGGCCCGACCACTTCGGGGAATGTCCAACAGCCAGCAAGGACCCGCTATGTGGAGCTCCCGGCGAGGCAAGGGACCTGCGCCACAGACGACAAAATGGCGGGTCAGTCCAGTCACAGCAAGCCGTGGGCGCCCGACCAAGATAACAGCTGGGATCTGCACCGGGGGGACCCCGGCAAGTGCGCTCCGCCGAAGGTGAAGAGCTGGACAGAAGCAGAAGGTGTAGGAAACGGCTTCCAAGCGACTCCGAAGGAGGCCCACAACACTGTCCCCGTGGAGACAAAATGGCGGTAGGGTGGGGCCAAGTAGATCGTCTGAGCCTGGCGATGCCACCGGGGCCACTCCGGAAGTCAGTCAATCAGAAAAGTACTTCAACCGGGGCCGTACGGCTACTTAGAAGAGTTGGTAGATCTGGCTCCGTTCCCAAATCGATCGTCCTCCAGCACCGGGAGCGGGGTTCTCGCCATAGGGGAGGCCACCCCCTCAAGTCCAAGCACCTCTGCACTCACTCGGGAGTTCCCCGTGTAGTAGGTCACACAGCCGATAGCTTCCTTTCGATCCCCGTCGGGCGCCGGGGCGATCACCACACCAGGTCGCTAACCTTCAGCACCAGGCCCGGCCGAAGCGTCTGGACAGCACTCCGATCCGCTCCACCTCCAGAGTGCTCCGTCGTCTTGCGATCGGCAATCGGTCTTTTAAGGTGCTTCCACCGGAGCAATCAGGGCCAAAGTGGCATCAATGCGTGCCCCAGGTTCTCCGCCACACGCCTCTCAGCCGCTGAGCATCAGCGGGGGGAGAGAAGCTGAAGAAAAAGGGCTCGAGCCTAGACGGGCCGGAGGAGCTGCGGGAAGAAGGGTCCGCTCACCCCGCCATCTTGGCCACGCCCCCCTGCAATAGCTTTAGATGCGGAAAAGGCTTTTGATAGGTTCGAGTGGTCGTATCTTTTCCAAACGTTGAAGTGGTTCGGCTTTGGCCCAAAAATCTCTACCCTCATCTCTCTCTTATACTAACATCCCAGAGCTGCTATTGTGGCGAATGGTGGTGTTTCTTCTTATTTCTCCCTTGGAAGAGGCGTTCGTCAGGGATGTCCTCTTTCGCCTTTCTTATTTAATCTCACCTTAGAACCCTTCCTACTGCGCATTCGCCAAAAAATTGCCATAAAGGGTTTTACGTTCCAGCAGTCCACAATTAAAATGGCAGCTTACGCTGATGATGTTCAAATATTCTTGTCTGAGCCCACAACTTTTTTTACGTGCATTTTTGAATGAAGTCAAATCATTTGCCTCTGTCTCCGGCTACAAATTAAATAAGTATAAGTGCGAGATTTTAGCCTTGACTAAATTTACTTTTAAGTCACATTTCACTACTTCGGGTTTCACATGGAATCCTAATTGTATCAAATATTTGGGTCTTCACTTTACTCCTACTCTCTCAGGTACGGTTTCACGTTGTATGGAAGACTGCTTAAAAAAATTGACGGACCTTACTACAAAGTGGCACCCTTTATATTTATCTTGGTGGGGTAGGTTGGATACTATCAAAATGATGCTTTCCCCATTGGTTTTATTCACAATTTCCAATATTCCGTTCTCTATCCCTTTATTTCATTTTAAGAAAATTAACTCCATCTTATCTTCATTCCTATGGGGGCGCAAAAAGGCTTGCATGTAAATATCTAAATTAACGGGTCCGAAAGCAGAGGGTGAGGTACATTTTCTGAATTTTTCTCTGTATCACAAATCCTTTCTATTAAACCAAGCATCCAAATGGATTGACGATCCTTCCGCATTCTCTCCCTTGTGGACATCGCTAGAATTGGCATATATTTCTCCCTTCTCTTTTCTGGAGTACCTTTCTTTTTTTCGTCCACCGCAATCTATTTCTACTCCGATTCTCAAATACACTTCTAAAATCCTGCCATCCCCTTTAATTTCCTCCTTCTTTGAACAACCTATATGGCATAACTCATCGATTTTAATAAATAATAAACCATTTTTTTGGAAGTCTTGGAGAAGTCGGGGTCTCATATGGGCACATCAATTATTCCAGCAATCTCGTATTATTCCTTTTTCGGAATCCGCGGCATCTTTGCATCTCCCTTCTTCTTTACGTGCTAGGTATCTAAAATTAACACAAGCACTTCAATCAGCATATGAATCACACACCACGTTGCCTTCCGCGTCCCCTCTGGAGTCTCCTATCACATCTCAATTGCGCACTTTACTTACTAGAGGGACTAGGGCGTCCAAGATTTACTCTCTGTTACACGCACCAGCATCACCACGTACAAAGACTAAAGTCGAAGAAGCATGGGAAGTGGAAATAGTTCTCTCATGGTCTATTGAGATTTGGGACAAGTTGTGGATAAGGTTACGGAAATCCTCCAGGGCTGCAAATACTACTCAGACTTTGTTTTTCATTTATAATCCACTCTTACTTTCCCCACTTACTCTTAGTAAAAGTTACTCTGACCTGCCACATACATGTTGGACCTGCTCTACACCGTATGCGGATTTGTTACACATGCTTTTCAATTGCGCTACTGTTCACACTTTTTGGGTTAAGGTGTGGTCTCAAATTAATAATATCTTCTCCACTACACACCCTTTTCATATATCTCATATATTTCTAGGTAGCATCTCCCCCATTTGGATTCACTGTACTTTTAGCATAAAAATAATTGACCTACTGATTGCAGTAGCTTTTCAACAGATTACTAAGGCTTGGAAGGATCTCACTAAACTCACGTATCAGGCTTGGTGGTACGCTATATGTTATAACAACAGGCTAGAAACAACGTTTGTTTAACCACTCGCTTTGGCCCCAAAAAGAAAACAGCTGTGGGATCCAGTCACCTCATTTTTTGATACTTGTGCTCTCCGCTCTCTTCCTCAAACCCCCTTTCAACAGGAAGTCACTAAACCTCCATGAGTTCTCTTAGTTGCTTTATCTAATTTCTATTAACAAACATTCTATCATCATTTTGGTTACCATACATCAACACTTGTTATATATTTCATTAATGCTGTTTCTCTCTGCAGTTTATTTCATTTGGAATATATATTTTATCTATTTTACTGTATACATTCTCTTTTAATAGTTACCTTTAATTTGTATAAATAACTTATATGAATGTTAATAAACTACATTTGAACTGAAAAAAAGAACTGCTGAAGGTTATCTCACCCAAATTCCCGCCCCTGTTATGCCCTGCAGTGTATGTTTTTGCTGAGCCGTTGGGGGTAGCCTATTCGATGACATATCCTCGGTAGTAACCCTTACCACACTCTCCGGGGGGTCTTATGCTCAGTCGACTCCCAAGGTGAGACCTGTTACTAGGTGGAGCTTCACAATTAGATTCATCTAATACTTGTACAGCGCCTGCTAAAGGAGTCGACTTAGTTGACTTACTATTTGAGGTGTCAAGAGGACGAGAAGAAATCTGATTCATGATGGTGAGCCTATGTTCTATATCAGACAACTTGGATATAATTGGTGCCAACCTTTCCTCCAACACAGTACTCAACATTAATTTGAGAGTTTCCATCAATTGCTTCTCACCCTTGAATACTCCCACTGAGTCTGGGGTCAGTCCCTGCGATTTATGCGTTTTTTTTTTTTTTGCTTGTCCCGCAATTGTCTTACACTTCCTTTTAAGATTGCCAGCTGAGCGAGCTGCCATCGTCGAAAGTGGAGGTGGGGTTGGAATACGACCATGAAGGGCCCCTGTTGACGTAGCAGTGATCTTCCCCCCGGTGCCACGCTCCCCCATAATAGCAGCATTTACAGCATTTTATTTACAATGATTATTACGGTGGACAAGGGCTGTGGTGGTGCCTTCAACGTGTCTATAGGTGTACCATTCGGCAGGTCTGTATCCAGTATTTCACTATCTAGACCCATGCGGTGACAAGTGCCCTCTGATCCTTCTATTGTGCCATTATGAGTATCGTTAGGGCGCTCCCCGAGATGTTGAAGAGAACCCACTGGTGATCTGGAGAGAAGCCTATTCACCAGTTCGATCTCCTTGTCAATAACTGAGGCTGCCCTTGTTAGGAAGTCATCCATGGTTATGACAGTTATTTTTGCGGAAGCTAATACCCCTGTTGGTGCTGTCTGTAGCTTCCTTCTAACCATGATTACCAAACTGTAGAAAACTAGGGGGGTCTCAATTAGTATCAACTAAAAACCTAACTATAGCAACCAATCAGTCTACTCAGTTCAGTGGCAATCGGCACGTAACAATAGGTACACAAGTGAGAGACCAGACAAATTACAAAGTCCAATCGGGTTTTAGCAGCCTTTAGTCTCTTATGTGCAAAAATGTGCTTCCATAAAGTGCTTAATGCAATATCATGTGCAACGTAGGCAGGGTCAAAGAACACAATTACAAAGTCCAAACAGGTTTTAGCAGCCTTTAGTCTCTCATGTGCAAGAGTGTGCTTACATAAAGTGCTTGGTGCAGTGACATATGGAACGTAAGTCCACGAGGCTCAGGGGTAGACCTCCAAATGTGGCAAAAAAAAAAACAATACCTTACATCTTGGTGAGATAGTTGTCTCTAGGCTGAGAAAATTTAGGGGAATGGCCCAGCACAGCCTCTTCCGGCCTTTGACTGGGCGCGGAGGGGCTCGCCCTTGGCCCGGGCAGCGCCCGCATGTCCCACTCCGCGGGAGGCGCCAGGTGGATTTAAGAGCCTCCGACGCTTGATGATGTCGTGGATGGGGGCGCCGTGCGGGGGAGCCTGGGATATGTAGTGACAGGCAACCCCTTGCGCAGGCCGGCACAAGCAGCAAAAAATCACGGGCACCCCTCCGAGCTCCAAGCGCTATACCCGCACAGCCTTCTCCAAAACAGCGTTCCTGGGCAGGATTAAATGGCAATGAAGTGGAGATAAAACATGATGAAGACATAGGTACAAATAATGAAAACTCAGTAATTGTGGACGTCAACAGTTATATGATAATTATTTAGCACTCGCTCAAGGTGATCCCTGAAAACCTGACTTTCACAGTGCCTTGTACCCAAAAGGTGTCAAATTAATATTATTGGTAAACCAATGGGCTCTTCAAAGTCTGCAAGTCACAATCCATCCTGTGAGTCACCACCCATCTGAATCACGAGTAACTTTATTTATTATTATTATTATGGAAATTTCTAAAGCGCCTGGTTACGCGCACCGGCGTGTCCCCGCGCTATGGTGAGAGACAATGAGGAGGCCTTACCTAGATTCAGCTACACAAGTAGTGAACGGAACAGGTGGGTTTTGAGAGCTCTTCGGAACTTAACCTCTGAAGGTTCCAGACGCAACTCTAACGGGAGCATGTTCCAACTCTTGGCTGCAAGGTGCCTGAAGGATCTACCCCCCATGCGCGCTTTGTTAATTTTGGGGATAGCTACCAAGCCAGTACCAGTGGATCTAAGCGTCCGCTTAGGTCTGTATGGTGTGATAAGGCTCAGTAAGGGACTGGGCGCCTTTCCCCCAATGATGCGATGACACGTGCATAACGTGTTAAAGGCGATCCTTTGCCTGACTGGGAGCCAGTGGAGAGCCTCCAAGGCAGCTTTAGAGGCTGCTCTTCTAGGGAGCCTCAGCACCAGCCGGGCTGCGGCATTCTGTAGCACCTGAAGGCGATTCAGACTTCTGACCGTGGCCCCCCGATAGAGAAGGTTGGCGTAATCTAGTCGCGAGGTTACACGGGCGTGCACCAGCGTCCGCCTAGCACCAAAGGGGAGCAAGTCCAAGATCTTCCGCAGGCCCTTAAGGATGCCAAAACACACCCCAACCACACGACCAATCTGGGGAGTGAATGACAGGTCAGAGTCAAACATCACCCCAAGGTTTTTGGCCTGCTGACAAGACACAGGAGTGGTGCCTAGGCATCCTGGCCACCATGCTTAGGACCACACAGACGGGCCACCCCCACCACGAGCACCTCAGTTCTGGCACCATTCAGCTTCAGGCAGTTGTTAGACATCCAGGAGGCAAGCTCCTGCATGCAGGCACTGAAGCTAGATGCCGCAACATCGGGCGCCCATGACAGCGAGATGACCAGCTGTGTGTCATCGGCGTATGACACAATTTGCATGCCATGGCTCTCCACAATATTTGCTACGGGGGACACATACAGATTAAACAGGGTTGGGCTCAGGGCAGAGCCCTGTGGCACCCCTTGATCCAAATTGATCATACAAGAGTAATATTCCCCCTGTCTAACCTGAAAGCCCCTATTGGAAAGAAAGGATTGGATCCACTTCAGCGCTGCCCCTGTGACTCCGCCCTTGTTCAGACACTGTAGCAAGGTGAAATGTGCTACAGTGTCGTACGCTGCGCTCAGGTCGAGTAGGGTGAGGGCCATCGTCTGCCCCTCATCTACCCCTTGCCTGATGGTCTCAGTGGCCATAAGCAGCGCTGACTCAGTGGAGTGGCGTGAACAAAAGCCAAACTGAGTTGGATGGAGCAGACTGGCCTCCTCCACATAAGCCATCAGCTGAAGATTGGCCACCTTCTCTGCCACTTTGGCCAGGTAGGGTAAGAGTGATAAAGGGCGGAGATTGTCCAACCTTTCTCAACTTAAATTTGGCTTTTTTTGGAGGGGAAGTACCACTGCTTGCTTCCATCTTTCGGGTACAGTATGAGTCCTGAACAATAGATCCAGAACATCCCTAATGTAGGGCTCCAGGATCTCAATACTCCCCGCTAGCAGCTTCGGCGAGGCCGAGTCGCGAGGGGATCCTGACCTGATGGAGCAGCATATCTGCCGCAGGTCTTCTGGGGGTGGAGTAAAAAAGTTCTCCAACCTATTTTCACCCACAGCATCCTGTTCAGTCTCTCTGAAATCCGATCCCCTTCTGTTTCCTCCCGAAAAAGCGGAGTATATGGCAGCCACTTTTTCTGAGAAGAAAGCTGCAATACGGTTACATGATTCTTCTGAGACACTAGACGGGTCAACAGATGATCCACAGAGAGAGATTTCTTTATAAATCTTGAATTGCTCCTTCGTGGAGTTTTCAGCTTCCCCTATTCTGCCTGCAAAATAAGTAGCCTTGGAACGTCTGATTAATCTATAATAAGTTCTTCGTTTAGCTCTATACTCCTGTTTAGCCTGATCAAGAAAGGCAACCCTCCACTGCCTTTTGAGTTGTTTACACTCCGCCTTTGCTCGGCGGAGCTCATCGCTAAACCAGGGGGCGGATTTCTGGGGTCTACTACAGGGATTCTTTAGACACAGAGGAGCTATATCGTCCAAGGCATCATTAATGCGACCTTCCAGTCTTTCGGATGCAGAATCAGCATCCTGACCTCCCGGTCTACCACCTTTGACCAGGGCAGAATCAATCTTGGCTTTAGAAAAAGCCGCCCATTTACGACTAGGGTATTTTGTATTGGCCCACTCTTGGGTGGTGCCTGCCGGGACACTTATAACAAAAGGCACTAGAAAGTGATCGGACCAGGGAATAGGTATAGGGGTATTTACTTCGATTTCCTCCCAATTGGCAAAAATGGGGTCCAATAGGTGGCCCTTTTGATGGGTGGGGGCCTGAGATCTAAGGTGGAGTTGGAGAGAATGAAGTTCCTGGCAGAAGTCAGTGGCTCCCTTATCCGGTGAATCATCCAAATGGATGTTGAGGTCGCCCAATAGCAAAAACGTATCCCTACGTAAGGCCGCTTCCGTCATGCCTTCCATAAAGCTGGTAGTAAAACGAGTGAATGGGCCCGGAGAGCGATAGACCAGGAAGCCATTCACTGTATTACCTGCATTAACCTTTATGGAAAAGGCTCCTGTCTCACTATCAACAGTAGGGAGCAGTTCCAGTTGACAGCATAGCGGTAGCTTAGATATTATCGCTATTCCACAACCTCTACCCGAGGCTCTATCTAACCTCACCATGGTATATCCTCCCGGGAGGTAAGCAACTACATCTGGCTCTGAGTTGGGATCTAGCCACGTTTTGGTGAGGAATAGGAGATCAAATTTCATATCAGTGAGCAGATCATATATATCCAGCTTATGCTTACGCATGAATCTGGCATTCAATAACCCGCATATGAGCCTAATATCCTCAGCCTTCTGTGTGTCTCTAATGCACCAATTGTACTGGCACTCTTTGCAGCTACTACCCTCTTCAGCCTTCAAGCTATGAAGGCAAGCCTTAACGGTGTTGGGACAAAGGGCGCGGAGTTGATGCGCGCTCCACCGTATTATTACCCCATTTAGTCCAGGGGTTGTGGCCCCTGCCCTCGTCCGGCTGAGGACGGGCGCAGACGGGCTTGCCTTTGGCGCCAGCGCTCCTGCTGTGCGCGACCGCTGCACGGCTGGGTAGGCATCCGCCTTAAGTATCCCGCAGCCCGTCTGCCTCAGGAACACTAGACCGCTAACTGGCCTCCCGCGCACCGGAAGTGGCTGTCTCTACCTTCCACGCCCTCCGCACAACGGTGCTAGCCACCGAGTCGGACCGGGGCGGGAAGGAAGAATGACAAGATCAGCCCCCAGGTGTGCGGCCTTAGACAGGTAGGTCTAACAGGTAATGCGCCAATGGGTCACTTAGACGGGAAGCCTAAATCGCTTTCCCGCCGTTAGCCCAGCACAAGCATGAATTAAAAATATTAATATAATGCTTATGAGCAGTTAAAATACAAGTGCACGCTGGCGCCACACAACAGCAGCAATAAGCCCTGCCACTGCCCTCTCACCAACTGAAGCTACTGACCAGTGTTTGTTCACCTCCTTCTTCTCCCACTCCTTGTTCCCTATCCTTATCCCCATGGGGCTAATCGCTCACATCCAGTTTTTTGCAGGTGTGGGGGACTAGCTCACGGGGTGTGGGCATACATGCTTCGCTTCCGTGGACCTCTGGCTTTCAGGTGAGTGGTACTGGCTTGTCAACTAGGAACATTTCAAAATCAGATAAAAAGGACACAAATAGGCCCAATATCTCTGCATACAGTTTGTGGTTGGAAATTACACATGGCCAGGTGAATTTTCTATGGTTACTGGCCAACAAAGGTTTGAATACAATGGTACAAAAAGCAGTATTGGCCCTTCTCAACGCTTTGCCAGAAAGAGATAAAAGCAAAGAATTATGGTCACTATCAAAACAAGTGTAAACCTTTATGTCCTCCAGCATGGGCCATAACCTGACATCTATGAAGACATAATCAATAGGGCTTTTGTAAAAACCTAGCTTGAAATTAGGCAGCCCGGAGGAATCTGAGTGGGTCCTTTCATTGCAAGTGTTAATGACCCGGCCTACAAAAATCTTGGTTAGCTTGAGAACAGTGCAATATAAAATACACTGCTGCTTCCCATCTAACTGGGGGATGTTCCACTGCTTATCTTCTGCTTCAGTGAGCTCTCTAATCTAAGAGGATGGTTCAACAGAAGTATTGACATTGCCGGCTAATATTAACTTATCATACTGTTGATCAATTTCAATTAACTAGTCTAGAAGAGTTAAAACCAGGGACTCACAACTAGCAGAAACTGTTCTAGCTTAAACAATAATTAATACAATTTCAGACCTGAAGGAAATATAAGTGAGACCCCCATCATATCTGGTGACTGTATTGTCAGAGCTGAATGGGTACAATGCAAATAATTCCCAACAGGATAAATAGTCCTTCAGTAGCTCATCTGTGCTTCTCTGATGGTTGCGCTTCTGCACTATACATTGAGAAACCCTTGAAGCACACCTTGGTTGTAGCCCAAGTCTCCTGAAACCTAAAGACATCGTAATTAGTAATATAGGATAACCAATCAGAGTCTACAAGTTTAAGTTTAATACCTGCCAATTTTAGGAGATTATAGACAAACTTGGGCAGGAGTTCAAAGCAACCCTTAGGTGTGAAGCTGTGGCAGATTGTGCTTTTGTAGCACAACGACCCGAAGGTATCCAAGCCCTTTACATGAGCATCAGTCATGTTACAGACAGACACATTATTTTTGGTAGGCACGGGGAGATTAAGTGATTTACCCAAAATCACAGGATGTTGAGCGTCCCTATCGAGACTCAAACCTACTTCCCCAGCTTCAAGGTCGACCGCTCTAGCTATTAGGCAACATTTTGATTGAAATACAGACATTTGGGCAATGTACATCAAGCTATTGGAGCCAGAGAGCTATCCATTAGTACTCCTCAGCCCACAGAGGAAAGGTTATAGCAACATAGGAAGGAACAGCATCCTCAAAGGTGCAAACTGCCAACCCAAGCTAGTGCAAATTGGGAACAGCCAAGTACGAATTCATCTCAGGAAGCTAAAAGGGGGATTGACTGGAACGGGCTGACTCCCACACTTTCTTCAAGGATCTAGCAGTATACCTAATAACAACCCACAAAATAGCAGGGAATTTAGAGCATATAAATCACAAATTTCACTAATATCATGGAATGCCGCAGGACTGAAACAAATAGAGAAAAAGGATCTAGAATTCCTTAATACAGCGGAAATGTTATGTGCATAGGAAACATTGAGCACAGACTCACTATCCATAGATGGTTTTCAAGAATCATCTACTCAGCTGAAAGATGAAAACTCTGGCTCAAACTTTACCCAACCTTGATGGCTCATGCAAAAAAAGCCACAAACTGCAATACAGAGAACAAGCATTTACAATGCAATCGGTCTTGTCATTGAGACCTTATATGTATTTAGCTTTGCAGCACATTAGCCTGGGTGCTGAAACAGCTACTGTACTTTAACATGGAGGGAAAGTAAGGACCAAACTGTGTGACATGCCAGGTATGGTAACACATGGAGAGAGATATTCCCTGTTTTTAATATAAAATCAGGGCTGTCGGTGGATATATCACTGAAAATACAAGATTAAAAAAATTATTGTCTAAGGGTGCTCGTGGAAGACAATTTCCATGGACTGAAATCGAGAGAATGCTAAAGTGATTCTGGTATTTTACTGACGTCTGCTGGTCGTTTTCTATCAAGAAAGTTAAATAGAGGAGCAGTTGCCAGAAAAATTAAAAAAAGAAAGTCCCTTGGGAGAAAGAAATTTGGGTATTTTACTGACCTCTTCTGGTCCTTTTCTATTAAGACAGTTAAATAGAGGCAGTTGAACAAAAATAAAGTCCCTAAGCGGAAGCAGACAAGTTCTAGGGCTGATCTCCAGAGCCTGCAAAGTGCATACACATATAAGTATAAACTAATATATAGGTATATACTAAAGTATATACAAGATGTCTTGAATGCTCAACCTAAAAAAGGAAAAACCCACCTCCAGCCAGCACAGAATTAAATCAACCAAATTTATAAGCCAAGCAAAGCAATTCAACATTGTTCAGAAAATAATATATCTTTTTTTTATTAATATTTCGGTTTGTTCTTATTTTTTTAATACATATGTATATTCAATACGTGTACTTAATCAAACATATATTTTCAACAAAACCTTAAACATCCCCCCCATCAAAATTCATACCTCAAAATCACTCTTGTAATGCGTTTGCGAGGTGGCGTGGTTATATGAATATACACAAGGGCCGTATTGACTGGAGGAGCAAGCAGGAAGTCCTTAGCTGTCCAGTGGGGATGACATGGTTTCAGCCGTCCTTGCAGGAAGGGCGAGAAACTGGTCATCTGGGTAGAGACCTGAGTGGGTGCATATGCCCAGTGATGTAGCACGGCGCGCCATTCCTTTATTGCGTAGTGGAGGGAAGGAGGGGTTTTCTGCTAGCTTAATTGATGGCACATATAGTATGTCACTGTGTATTTGTTCTCGGATACCCTCCCATGCCCAGTGCATACACTCTGCAGTATTAATTTCAGATTGGGGTGCCTTATACTGCATGTATAAAGCCATGTGAAGCGGCCATGGGGAAGCCTGGTTGGTTTCCACCGCCAAATGAGACTGGAAGGATGGTGGCTGTCACCAGAAATGTAAAAAGATGGCCTGGGCACAATAGGTCCAGATCCCCCAGCCCGCCATGTGCAGAGGGAAGCCTCAGAGTTTCATAGGCAACCCGTGGTTGCCCGCCTGCCCACGGAAGCGTAATTATGTTAGACTGCAGCAGCTTAAAAAATTGCATCGTGAGGGGGACTGGAATGCTCATAAAATAATTTTCACAATCCCGATGCGAGCTGCCAGACAGAGGGGGAGTTTATTCAATGTTGGGATTTTAGCTTCGAGCCACTCCATTGCCCGGCCATAGTTTGCTTTCCAGAGTTAATCTGGGTCTCTGCTCAACCACACCCCGAGGTGCCTGGTTGGTTCAGTGGCCTATTTGAACAGAAACTCAGTTGGGCGAGGGAGTGTTGTGTCAGTGAGGGGAAATAGAATAGATTTGCTCCAGTTTATTGCATCCCTGCACTCTTTCCTTCTTACTTTGGTCCTTTGAGTGCCCTTTGTACTAGTCCATCTGCTCTTTCTAGTCCCAGTCCTGCTTACTTTAGCCTCAAGGCCCTATTGGTCATTGCCCTCCTGGTATTGATCTTCATTAGCCTCTTCAATCTGGTCATGGTCCTCCTGGCCCAAATCCTCCTGTTCATTGTCCTCATATTCTGCAATAACTTGTCTTTGGAAACTGTAGATCATACTAGCCTTTCCTAGTTCTGATGTTCTTTGACCTCTCATTCATGCTAGCCTTAGAACGTGCAGGCCCTGTACTTCCGAGTCCTGGCCATCATCCCTATGTACTTCTGGATCTTGGATCTCCTGTTAGATCTTTTCATCCTCTTCACCCAAATTCTGACCATCAGCCCTCCTGGTCCCCTACTTTTCCTGTTCCTGATCCTTCTTCTCCTAGCATCCCTGGTCCTTATAGACCTGTTCTTAGGTATGGTACTCCTTTGTCTGTCCCTCCTGTATCTGGTCTTGTGATGCTGGCCCCAGTGGCCTTGGTTTCCCTAACACTCCTAGTCCCCCGGACCACCTGTCCCTTCCTAGTCTAACTAGTCCTCCTGGTCTGCCTGTCCCACCTTGTTCTTGTCCATCTCACCCTGGTCCCCTCAATCATGATTCTACATGTAATGATTGTCCTGTGTTCCTCATCACCGTGTAACTGTTCCTCCTAGTTCCCATGTCGCATGTCACCCTGGTAGAGGGTCCCTCCAAATCTGAACCTTATAGACCTAATGATCCTGGCCTTTCTGGTTCTGTATATTCCTCCTGGTGCTACTGATCTTTGGTCTTCTGGTCCTGCTAGCCCTGGTCTTTTACAGTGGTGGACTTCTAGCCCCTTGGTCCTACTTGATCTGATCTCCATGGTCTTGGCCTCCTGTTTCTCGTCCTTTTTTTCATTGGTCACTTGTAACTTGTCCTCTTTGCTCTAGCAATCTGTGTATGCTACTCCTGGCTCTGGCCATGCATGGCCCTTTGATTCCGGCAGGTGCACTCGGGTCTACCTAGCCATCCTTGTTGTTATGTTCCAGGGCCTTTTGTTTGTTCCACCTGTGGCCCTTGTGCTCCTTCGTTCCGTCATCCACAGGGTCCCAATTCCCCTATTCTACATACCCCTGGCTTTCCTGATACATTTTACCCTGGTCCTGATTTCCATAGTCCTGGTTTTTCTTGTCTTATTCCTCCTTGCCTATTTACTCCTAGTCCCCTCTAGCACTGTTAACCCTGGTCCTGGTGGATTAGATAAGCCTGGGCCTTCTTGTCCTGGTCCTTGTGGCTCTGGTTGTTCTAGCCCTTCTGGTGGTCCACCTCCTGGTCCTTATTCTCCTAATGGAGAAGTGTGGCTCACGGTGTAGAGCAGGCAGACCCAGAAGCTGAGGTCAGACCCGGGACTAGGGTTCGATTCCCGTCGCGGCAGGGTCTCGAGCTCAAATTGTCCACGGACTCGATAATTCTCGCTTCGGTGCCTGCTCTAGTCATGGGTTCTCACTCTGCAACTCTGGGCATTAGCTTGCTTAATCTCCACAACGGCCCTCCGCGGCGGGATGCCTGGCTTTCACCTTGGGGATGCCCTGTAGGGGCTATCTCACAGGGAAAAGCCAGGACGGGTTCCCAACGCAAAAGCGCCGGGACACCCCGTTAGGGGTAGCCGTGCGCTATATAAGTACCGCGAAAATTTAAAAAATTTAATGGCTTCCCTCGATAATTGCCTGAAACTCACTCTGCTGGGTGATCCCTCTGGCAAACCTGGTTCTGGTGGACTAAATAGGCCCGGGCCTTCTTGTCCTAGTCCTTGTGGCTCTGGTTGTTCTAGCCCTTCTGGTGGTCCACCTCCTGGTCCTTATTCTCCTAATGGCTTCCCTCCATAATTGCCTGAAACTCGCTCTGCTGGGTGATCCCTCTGGCAACCCTGGTCCTGTTGGACTAAATAGGCCCGGGCCTTCTTGTCTTGGTCCTTGTGGCTCTGGTTATTCTAGCCCTCCTGGTGTTCCACTTCCTGACCCTTTTCTCCTAATGGTCATCATCCTCCTCCATTGCCTGAAACCCACTCTGCTGAGTGACCAGCGTGAAAAAGCGTCTTAAATCTGCAGGTATAGGAACTCCTCCTCTGCATTACCGATGCAATGCATTGCTTACCTATCTCATGCTTTCACTATTCCACAGAAGTGCCATTAGTGAGTTTCTCTCAATTCACCTCATACAAGTGTCCCAAAGCATTGTGCCCTCAGGCACTGATTGCCTACTCTTAAGTGTCAGTCCCTCTATGGTCCACACATCACCCACCTTTCCGCGTTCCCCGGTTACTGCTGTTTGTCGACTGTTGCTGTGTTGCCTGGTCTGAAATATTAAGCAAGCACAATCCCCCCTAAAAAGAAGTTGAAAACTAGCCCAAAGCTTTCCAAGAGAAGAATAAAATGGACCCAGCTCTCAAAAAGTATCAAAAGGCAGTTCATGAACATTAAAATAAAAATGGATTCTCATAGTAAAGAAAACATTTATATAGGGTGCTTGAAAGCCATGCTCGCTATTCTTTACAGACAGCCACATACACCAAGACTGAAGCAAAACATATCTGTGTGCCATATTTTGGAGCTACTGTAACAGAAGTTTGAATCTTACATTTCTTATATTAATATTTAAATAACATAAGTAGTGAAGTTTCAGATATTTAGCTGGTCGCTAGCCAAATAGCAGGGATTATGCACTATTTTGCAGACTGCTGGGTAAACACTAGTGATTATGCATTATTTGGCCGGTGGACGGATAAACAGCCACTTGCTTAAATTAAGTCAATCACTGCAGTTTTTATAGCATAAAAGTCACCACATGCCCAAGAATCGAAGGTCTAAAATGGTTTTTATTTGGACCAACCTTTGGAATGTGCCTTTTGAGGGTAAAAGTTCTTGTAGACGACCATACAGGAGGGGGGGACATTGCTGCCCTCTGCCCATGGGTGAACATCGAGCCAGAAGAAAATATTTCTGTTTGGCGCACCACAGAGGAAATAGCTAGGTGGGTCACAAAACTATCTGCAATTCCCCTTTTCCTCACCTACAATGGCGACAACTGGTTACTTTGCAGGATGCTTCTCTCCAATAGTTTTTCTACACTTGTAAGCCCACGCGTTAATCCTTCTGTAATGAGTGTGAAATGCCTAAAAGATCTTGCAACAAGTAATAACCTTTTGTTTCTTTCATCATTCACAACATACGCATATAGGCCCACATGCATCATTGTGACATTTTGCACTTCCTAATTTGCGAAAAATAAGGAATCGCAAATTAAGAAGTGCAAAATGCTATGCATCATTATTTTCGGTATTCATTTGTGATTCGGTAAAAATCGCAATTTTTACCGAATCCCAAATGAATACCGAATTCTTAAGTTAATTTTCGCAATTTCCATTGATTCCTATGGGCCAAAAGGCCCATAGGAGTCAATGGGAATTGCGAGTGGCACTTAGAAAATTTCATGGGTGCAGGGGGGGGTCCAAAGGACCCCCCCATGCACCCCTGAAATGTATTTTTCGCATCATGTTTCACACACACATGTCCTAAGGACATGTGTGTGTGAAACATGAATGTTGAAAGAAAAACATTGTAAGCATTTAAAACACTTTTTCCAAATTTACCGAGTGGTTCAACCACTCGGTAAATTTGGAACCCTAATTGCGAATTTCCACTTGTCAAAGTAATGATGCATTGCTTTTAAGAAGTCGCACATCTGCGACTTCTTAAAAGCACCCGCAATTTTAGAACTCGCAACAATGTTACGAATTCTAAAATTGCTTCATGCATCCCAAAAAGCACTTTTGCATTCGCAAACGGCCGATTTTAAGTAATCGCACCGTTTGCGACTACAAAAATGCTTCATGCATGTGGGCCACTATATATAGACATGATCTATTGTGCAGGCTAACCTTAATAGAGATGTGTATGGATTTAGTTTGATTTTCTGTTTCTGGGATCTAAAATTGTGGAACGAATCTAGGTGTGAGAATGTCTGAGATGTACCAAATCTATTGAAAACCTTGACAAGTCTTAGGGGCACATGCATCAAGCCTTATTCCGTTCACAAACTGGCCGTTTCGCAGAAGCGGCACATTTGCAAGTGGAAAAAGGCCTTTTCCAATGCATGTACGTTTTTGTCATTTGCATATTAGGTAATCACAATTTTTTGCGATTATCTAAATTGCTAATGCATTTAGGGAATCGCAATGTGCGATTCCCTAATGCTGATGCATGTAGCTTTTCCTAAATGTGAACTGTGCATTTAGGAAGTGCTAATTACCATCAACTTCAAGTTGATGCCAATATGTGCATGCTTTGAAAAATGCACAAAAATTCGATTTTCAAAGTGCCATTTAGCGCACACATGCCCTTAGGGCTTGTAGGTGCTTTACATGTGCACACTTACCTTTTTTTGTGGGGTGTTTGATGGGGGCCTTCGGCCCGCGGGAACCCTTGGATTTATTTGCATTTGGAATTTGTGATTACTAATTATTTGGTAATCCCAATTAGCGAATACAATGCCATTCATTCCTATGGGACTGTATTAACTAATAGCGATTCACAATTTTCGAATCGCTATGTTAAGGAATCAGAAATGTTTTGGAGATTCCTCCATGCCTAGGAATTTACGATTGCCAAATAGTGATTCCTTAATAATCGCTATTTGGTAATCGCAAATTGTAACTTTGATGCATGCGCCCCTTTGTTCTGTGAGAGACTGTATTTACAAATGTGCTAAATAAGATAGAATATCGGCTGTAGCAGGTTTAGGGAAATATCTAGCTGTCTGGACACCTAGGCATAGGGCCCAAAAACAAAAACACTGGCTTTGACTGAGAGAAATTCTTAATTTGTAATAAAGGAGCTGTTGCAAGCAGCCACAGTCTGGATGCAACATCCCAGTCGGTACAGAAAGTATAATACAGGAGGAAGAGCTGATGTGGGTTCATGAGAAGAGCACTCTTTGTGGCAATTATTCATCTTAGTTACGTAAACGTTAATGTGACCTAAGATTCACTTCCTATTTATTCATTTTGCTTCTTACAGCAAAGATACAAGTCGGGGACGAGTCCCACGAGTGAAGCCTGACGTCCTCAAACTGATAAAACAATTTGTAAGTGATATATCTTCCATGACATTTGTTTGCACTTAAATGACTGTGAAACGTTTGAGAAAGGGAGAGCGTGCTACTTTCATCCTGCATCAGTCCTCAAAGAGACAAGCATGGAGTGAGGAGTGATCAGTGTATGAGGGGAGATGAGAGAGACAGAAACCTTTTAAGTAGGACAAGTATACTGTTAGTTTGCACATTTCAGAATTGTGTGCGTGAAAATGTAGCCATGCAAGGGCATTCAGCATTCTTACGACCTGTGATTATGGTTCCTTTTGCCAACCAACAAAAACGTTCAAATTAGGTGAATTAAATAGTTTACTACTTTTGCGTTGTGCATGTTGGGAAAAAAAACAAGAACAAACTTTTTCGTGTTTTTTTCTTAATGCAGTGTCACATAGAGGATGCAAAAGTATTAAGTGCTATCCCTTTATGGTAACACACCATGCAGTATTTACAAGCGCTGCACCCACCAGCTGAATGCAATTTTTTCAGATGCCAGATAGGACGCCACAACACTGTGGCTCTTGTGTCATTGCTATCACTACTTTGTATGCATTAATTTTAAAGTTAAAGTTATTTCAGAATCGTGCTTTCTGAAATTTTAAAAGTCTAGAATTGTTCAAAGTATGACATAAAGAATAACAAAGAGAACAGCCATTATAATTTTTAGATTTGCTTGTCTCACCACAATAATGTGGATAATGGTCAGCAGTGTGTGTCACAAATGCCACAGAGTAAGGGCTATTTGCCAGATGTACTAAAAACTGGCCACAAAATACTGGTTGCAATTTTTGTGACAAGTAAAGATTTTTAGTAACCGACTTATGTACTAGTGGGTTGGAATCCGACCTACCTCATGCATGTTAATGAGATAGGTCACAAATTAGGACTCACTATAACTGGAAGCCATTATAGGGATTGTGGCTTGCTGGAGTCAGCCGACCACCATGTCTTTAATTACGTTTTTTTTAAGGGAAGACCATTTTCCAAAGGCAACTGGTTTTAAAAAGAAAGGTTTTTAAAATGTGTTTAAGAGGAGGCAAGGATCCCATGGAATACTGGTCTTCTATTAAACAAAAATTGTTTTTAACATTCTCAAAGGACAAAGTTTCCCAAGGAAAGCCCTTCTCTTTTGAGACTTGGTTACAACCTCCTTTGAAGTGTAGGTGAAATATCAGGTGCCAGATTTCAGTTGCAAAATATTATACACCAGATATTGACTTGGTATTTGGAAGGGACACCAACAAAATGCTTCTTCCAGATTCTGAATTGGTATCCGTTCGAAATCCATTTTAGGATGCAAAAAATATTTTCCAACTCCTAAAATGTGTTTGTAAATAAGAAAAAGCATTTTAAACTATCACAAATGCAGAATCTGAGCTTTTGAGACTGTTAAAATGCTTACTACATCTGGCCCTATGTCTCAAAGATGCATTTAAGTTTATACCCGTCCCATTTTTATCCATCTTCCCTCGACAAGGACTTAGCACCACAAAATCAAGTACGCCATGCAATGACCCATATAATTGTGTTACCGGACCCAATAACGGTATTTTTGCACTATCCACAACATATGGTTGAAAACTGGTTGAAAAACAATATTAAACAACTTATAACTAAGGTAGTGGCACGTTCTGTCATCATTGTGCATTGCAAAACTCCAAAATGCCCTGCTTTTGAGGAATAGTGGAAGAAAATGAAGACAGTAATTGAGCACTGATGTGTTTTCATCAGCATTAGATCTACTAGTTGTATTTTAAGATCAATTGTTATGTACACACCCTGAGCCTGAGTCACAAAGGTAAGTTGCACCTTTGAGTAAGTATACACTTTGTATTAGGTTTATTACTTTTGGTATTCACAAACTCCAAGTGTAAACTTACTACAAAGAAAAGTCTAAGTTACATGTCTCCTCTCCCAGAGTAATGCAATTAGCTTACACTTGTGTGGGTGAGTGATGCCCCTCCTGGCCTTCTGTAAATCTATTTTACACCACCCTAATCCCGTTCCCTTAAGTAGCATGTCTGCCCCTTTTCCCACTGCTCCTCTTTGTCACTCCCACATTTAATACTAAAATCTACATTAATATGTGTGAAGACTCCACTCTAATATATGTGTAGGCACATTTCTGAATTGGAATATGAGGATCTTTCTACTCTGTCACCTTCTAATACCGATGCATTTCATACACCTATTGCATCTACAGTAATTAGCAGCATGGAGGCTCTGGAGCAGGCCAGTGCATATAAAAATAATTGCCATAAATTCTAGAGCTGATAATGCAAATGTGTTTCACTGCAGCATCCGCTTGGCAATGCCCTCAAAGACAGGATAATAATTCTAGGTCACCTCCAGGAGATCCTCTTTTTTGCAGTCACCAGGGTCCAATTCAGGGGGGGGGGGGGGCTCTAACAGCCAAAATACATTATTCTTATTCATACACCCCTCTACCTTTAGAACTGATTGAAGAGATTTGCAACATTGTTTGCACAAGCAACTGGCAATAGCTCCATTCACCTCTGATATAGGAAGGAATCTAGGTGTTTCAGATTATCACTGATTCCGCAGATATGATTATCACTGGTTCCGCACATTTGGAGGAAGCTTCTTCCTATAAATTCCTATTTTAGAGAAGATGTTGAATCTTTTTACATTTACATTTACGCTCAAGATATCTACAATTAATACATGTCTCTTCGTGCCTTGATTTCTTGGGCAGTCAAAATAGGCAATCTACAAGTTCTTATTTAGAATCTTGCTGCCACATTTCTGATAAAAGTCAATATGACATATCATGTAAAACCTACCTTGTCTAACTTGCATTAGTTTTTGATGTTACTTTACCAATCATCACCATCATCATAAATCTTTATTTCGCATTGTTTCCAGTGCATAAAAAGTACATTAGATAAAATAGACATCTCTGATACAAATATGTGTACATGACATAAAAAAATGTCTCATACGAAAGAATAAAAAATTCATCTATAAAATCTGATGGTTAAAAAAACAATCACTACATAAGTATAAAATGCATTGTGTCCTCAATCTTGACCTCAGTCACCTACATTCATCCTTTACTGACCCAATTCATCAGGCTTTTTTTAAATAATCAGATATAATGTATAAATGTTTGTGTATATCATATTATATGCATCATAAAACATTTAAAAATCATGGATAAAATCCAATTATTAAAAAGACAATCCCTGCAAAGCTATAAATGCGTTGTGCCCTTGATCTTAATCTCAGTCATTTGCCTTTTATACTTTAGCATCACATTCTGTCAAGGCCCTTCTAGTAATCCAGGAGGACCGTAAAAACAATGCCGTAATACAACAACCAAACGGATTAGACAATTAATTTATACTATGAAGTGCAGAACAGCCTTGTTTGAAATTGTATTTTAGCAGAAGTGAAAGAATGTTACCTTTTCCTATTTGATTTCTAAAAACCACAAGAAAAAAATATATGAAGGTCAGCCTGGACTGACCTTTTATCACAAGGACACACTGGCAGATCATTTAGTGATTAAATAATCTCAGGAAAGCCTATCATTAACAGTTTATAGTTCAGACTTAATCTAACTAGGATGAAACGGTGTTGAGGATTTGACACAAATATCAAATATGATTCACCCACCTGAATAAGGAGGGGGCATGTGAGGTATGACTTTACTGAGGTTTTGGTGAAAATTGCTTTTGCTGAGGTCTCTTACAGATTTCTCTAGGAATATTTGTTTAATTCTTTCTTTGGACAAACATCTACAACTGGAAGGTTTAACAAATAGACCCCCCATAACCCAGACTTTCCAATATTGTTTTCACTTACTGCGGCCATGTGATCTTAAGTACATTGTCCAGGGCCAAGCAATCCATGATGATATTTTGGGTCACGCTAACCATGACTCTTCCGAATCGAGTGCCATAACATAATCGGAGTGAGTCTCACTATGTCTGAAATGTATGTGGCCTTTAGCTCAGCAGGAAAAATACAATGTTCACAATTGCTTGGAAGTGCTATTAATCTTTTGCAAAACCCATCCTCTAGTCTTTGTGATTTATCAATTGCCAGCATCCCCAAGATCCCCACCACCTATGATGCTACAGAGACAGATTTCGCAAAATTTACCCCTTTTTTATTGCCTCGATCTTCTTGGAAACCAGCTTCTTAATGAAGCTGAAGAGGAACCTGACACTTTTCTTTATGTTTGACCAACTATATTTTCTGTCAAGCACAACCCCCAGGTAAGTAAAAGTATCCACCAGTGCCAATCTACGAGACCCTATGTGAAACAGTGGGAAGGTTTTGGGTTGTGTGCCTGCTTAAAAGACAAAGGATTAGGCTTCATTGACAAGAAGATCCAGACTGGTCATGAATTTGGAATCTGCCTTTATAAGTTTCTGTACCCCTACCCCAGTTCTTCCAATTAACTTAGCATCATCTGCATAAAGTATTGGGAGGAGCACTGCGTTAAAGGTGGGTACATCTTTCTAGGCTCCCATCACGGCTACCTGCAACCAGTTGGTGTATAAGGAAAATAAAAAGTGGTCAAGGAGGCAACCCTGTCTTCTACCCCATTTTAATTTAAAAAAACATGTGCATTCTCCATCCCTGCATTAGGAACACAAACAGTGGCTTGGACATACATCTGATGGATAAAACTAATTATTGGTGTGTCAATGCCAATCTCTTTCATAACGGCCCATAATTCAGGGTAGAAAACTCAATCAAAATCATATTTGTGTGGTACATAAGACTGTATAATGGTGCAAAATGGGTTTAACCTGCTGTTAAGCTTTTGGGCAGTGCAACTAAGGAGATGTAGGTAGCAGATGAAGCGATAGTAGTGATACACTCATTAGACTTGTCAGTCCGAAATCGAGATTAATGTAAAAATGTTCATGGTTCGAGAGGGCATATTTTAAAAAATCAGTGCCAAAAAAAAATGTTGACTGATAGCTGTAGATGAAAAGCAAAAGATCCTTCCTACCCAAGTGGGCACCAAGTGGACCGTTAGGTCTAGATATGACAGATATGAAAGAGGTCTATGAGTGATGGACGCACTAGATTGGTCAGCAATGCAAGACTTCATGGGAACCTTGAGAATATGACTAAAGGGTGTTAGAAAGGAAGGAAAGATATGAAATAGTTAATTACTTGTAGTTTGGGTTGGGAAAGAAAACCAGCAACACAACTGTGGTTTATGTTGAATTTTCAAACTACTTTTACAAGAAAGGTACTACTTTCGCGGAAAAGGAAGGGTGAATCCTCATAACTACTCTGAGCGAAACACCGTGTAAAGCTCAACAGGTGAGAGGGTTTGAATTTCACTGACCCTATGGGCTGATGGTATAGCTATTTGAGAAGTTGTATTCCAAGAAATATGCTATAATTAAGCCCGGCGAATTGGCTCAAATAGAGTTCCCATAAGCTTTGATAAAATCACATTAAGCTCCAAACCATGAGCTGGTGTCCTATTGGGTGGAATACTTTCTATAGGCCTACAAAAATCCTTGATTATAGAGAGTATGAAGATTTTCCTGTAAACTTGGTTAGCAGCGAGATGGACCTTGATAGAGAAGTTTTGTAACTTGGATTGTGCGAAGCATAAGAGGTACAGTATTATTACATCCTCTTGACAGGTTATGGCCTTTTCGTTGGCACCATAAACTAAATCTCTAATATTGAAGAAGTAGAAAATCCTTGTGGATTAACTATTGACTTTCTTGAGTATTTCCATACTTGCATGTGGAAGGTTTAAATACTCATATTTATCGAGTTCAGGAGCCAGCTGCAAAATTCAGAAATGGAACTTCCGGATGGAAATTTGTCCCTGTAGTCTGGTCTATAGGTATGGTTTGCATAGCAATCTCTTGAGTAGACAGATGAACATCTGCAACAGCTCTTGGTACTTACCACTGTCTTTACCGGTTCTGCGTTATGAGTAGGCCTTGGCAAAGCACTACGCTGCGCTTGCGTAGTTTGCAAAGTTTGCGCAACTTCGCACTACACAAACTGCACATAGTACAGTGCGAACACGCGTAGCGTAGTGCAGCTGTCATTTTTTGCTTGCTCGCGATCCTCAACGCCAAGTTGGCGACCGCAAGCAAGCAAAATGACATCCTGGCGAGACATTTTCCTCGTTTGCGATCAGCAACATCAAGCTGTCGATTGCGAGTGTGGAAAATTAACCTCCCTGCGAGATTCTCAACGCGGGGAGGTCTGGTTTCTCATTGTGAGTGGCCGCTTATGCTCGCGACCGCTCGCGATGGGAAACTACCAGTCCGCATTGAGAAAGTTGCCAATCAAGGAAAAATCTCCTCGAGTGCCAGAAAACTACAGCTCCCACTGTGCAAGATGCTGTTTTCAATGATTGCACAGTGCCGGATGCTTGTCCACACTGTGCAATCATTGAAAACGGCATCTTACACAGTGCAAACATGCTACTACACAGTTCGCATAGTGCTACGCTAGCTCGCGTAGTGCGAAGTGCACTTGCGTAGCTTCACAAGCGCTACTTTGCAAACTACGCCCAGCCCTAGTTATGAGGATCATTGTTACTTCGCAACTCCAGAACTTGAGAATTACAAATGTTATAAATGAAATAGGGAAAAGCATTGTAGAGTGTATTTGACGGGTTCAATGTAAGTGTATTTCCCAAAGATCCCGCTTCCAGAATCCTGGACTTGAAGTCTTGGTATTTTCAATTTTGCACAGTTGCAAAGATATCTATTGACAGATAAAACCCATTCAGTGAAGATTTGAAGAACTTCGTTGTCCAACACCCACTCATGATTATCCTCATAAAACTGTAAAAGCAACTTTAAAATACGACTGTTAATTTAGAGCTCTTGGTATAGGCATACCTTTATTAAGAGAGTGCTGGAAAAGGCCCATAGGTAGAACTTATGTGTCTCCAGTGGCAATGGTCTGATCTCATGCATCCCTATTTGTTCAGACAGTACGTGGGTGTGTTATCCAATTGAATGAGGATTGCATTTGTCACCAGAGATACTAGGAAGGCCTAAAGCCAGGTGAATTGCTCTTAGTCTCCCTCACCAACCACAAGTGCAAAAGCATCTAGGCGAGCTCCCCATTCTGAGTGTGACAATTATCTGTGAAGGAGGATTTTGTTGAAAAGGCACTCCTTGATGCAGTTCTTTCCTTGCATCACCAAGAGAAAGTCTGTTTTGCAGGTATTGACAAGTAGAGTGTTCCATCCCAATTATTTTGCATTTGAAACAACGGATACTACAGACACTGTTGGAGTGGTCATGTATGTAATCTCACATTTGGACAATGGAAATGCATGAAGCAAGGGATTAGAGAAGTGAGGAGGTTTGGCAGGCTACTGGATTGACATTGCTCACAAGAGGGTGACCACCCCGGATTGATGACACTCTCTACTCCACAGGAAACTTTTTTCTATGCATTGTGTTTCATTCTGCCCCTAGATAAAATGGTATTTGAACTGGTGTTGATATTGAGGCTGAGTTACAAAGATGTTGTCTTTTGGAAGTTCTGTTTCACTTTCAAAGGAATATGTGTCTTTGTCAGCCAGTTGTCTAGGTAGAGACAAGTGCCTATTTCCTGATGAAGGAGGGGCACTGCCACTACAACTGCAGTGCATTTTAAAAGTATCCATGTGGCAGGTTTCAGTTCAAAAGGAAGCAATGTGCACTGGACATGTGAAGTCCTTACTATGAATCTCAGACATTTTCTGGTTTTTTTAATGCTGGGATGTGAATATACGTGTCAAGTAATTATATTGCACCAATTATGTTGCATACATCCAATCTGCTTGTTTTAGGTGCTGTACAATTTGGTGACAGGCAAGTTTCCGCAGTGTTTCTTTCTTGATCCACTTGTTGGTGTCAAGTAATGGTCTCATAAGACCGAGCTCCTCTGGATCAGTGCAGAGCTCAGATATGGTCCACCCCTCAATATCACCAATTCTGATTAACCTGAGGGCACAGAAGTATGAAGTGAATGGGTGGGGGAAAGGAAATAAGAAAGGAACAGCAGAGACGGAGATCTAATAAAATTATCTTATGTAATGTTGATGACTGCAAAGTAGTATGGGATATTTCCTTATAATTATACCTATCTATGTGTATTTTTTCCAATCTTTCAAAATGGAGAAATGTTTGCGCTGCACAGGAACTCAACCATTCGTCTAATGAGTAGCTTAGAAATGAAGGGCAAGTACTATCAGAACAAACAAACAATGAATAGCCATGTAGTGCACTATGTTTTGAGACAATCTTCCATACATGACTTATGTATATGTATAATGGGGAAAAAAACGTACATACCAGAAACATTGTTTTCCCAAAATAGAGTCTTTGGAACCAACAGTGCTCAAAGCAACAACAAAAAAGAAAGGAAAAAGCTACTGAAGCTTAAAGTCTTAAAAGATACTTCCCAGAAGAAAACCTAAGCAACATTAGCTCTGTTTCTTTTCTCTTCCTAATAAAAAATAAAGTGTGGGATCTTTTGCTTGTATTGTTTTCATACATGAAAATATAAAGCAATGGAAGCTTCAAAGTAAGCCTACAGAAGAATAATAAAAACAAAAATGACCACTTATCTGGAAGTAGATTTAAGTCTCTCTTGAATGCTTGTTGCTTTCCAATGAACTCCACAAACTCCGTGAAGAAAATATACTATTTCAACCAGAACAGAGCAAGGTGCTTCCTCCTCAGCACGGAATGAAGAAAATATACTATTTCATCCAGAACAGAACAGGACGCTTCCTCCTCAGCACGGAATGAAGAAAATATACTATTTCAACCAGAACAAAGCAAGACGCTTCCTCCTCAGCACGGAATGAAAAAATATACTATTTCATCCAGAACAGAACAGGACGCTTCCTCCTCAGCACGGAATGAAGAAAATATACTATTTCAACCAGAACAAAGCAAGACGCTTCCGCCACAGCACGGAATGAAGAAAATATACTATTTCAACCAAAACAGAGTAAGACGCTTCCTCCTTAGCACGGAATGAAGAAAATATACTATTTCAACTAGAACTGAGCAAGACGCTTCCTCCTCAGCACGGAATGAAGAAAATATACTATTTCAACTAGAACTGAGCAAGACGCTTCCTCCTTAGCACGGAATGAAGAAAATATACTATTTCAACTAGAACTGAGCAAGACGCTTCCTCCTCAGCACGGAATGAAGAAAATATACTATTTCAACTAGAACTGAGCAAGACGCTTCCTCCTCAGCACGGAATGAAGAAAATATACTATTTCAACTAGAACTGAGCAAGACGCTTCCTCCTCAGCACGGAATGAAGAAAATATACTATTTCAACCAGAACAAAGCAAGACGCTTCCTCCTTAGCACGGAATGCACTGAATTATGAAGACGCACAGTAGTAAACGGTGTGCCAAGGTTGCTTGGAACAGAACGAATCCTCAAAATCCCTTAAATACAAGTTCTGCAAGGGAAATGCCAAGACTAATGTGTCTTCGGAACTGCGAGCCAACAAAAAGCGAATGTGTCCTCCTATGGAGCTTCAAAGGGCCTTCAAAGGGATAACAAACAATGGTTCAATATTCAAGCACAGCAACCCCCGTGTGCATACCTCTTAAATAGCCCTCCCAGCTAAACTCTGTTGGGATCATTTGCACAGCATTTCGGGAATCATGTTTTTTTTCATAAGCGAAGTATCTCTTGTATTCTTGAGAATTCTGTTTTTATTTGTTATATATCGTAGAATTATATTTTGACCTAGAAGACGCCTAGATCTGTCTTTTCCTGACAGTTGGCCAAGTGTAAATTCAGAATTGGTCTGAACTCAAATTTTTAGCTTGTCTTCTGAATTAGAAACTTTTGAATGAAACCCTGTTCACCTATGTGCGTCCGGAACTGTCTCAATTGCACATTTCTACAGGAGTATCAGTGTTTCTTTCCTCAAGATAGCTAGCTGGTGCCTTGATGTTGGTTTTGGAGTAATTGGTTGTGGGGTTGCGTAGAATTATTATGAATATCCATATCACGCAACATTTAGTACTCATTTGTCTCTTATGTTATTCCACTCTTTTGAATAATTGGTTATTACTACCTCACTGGTTGCAAACAGAGGGGGGGCTGAGGTGTCACCGATAGTTGTTGGGTTCTGGGCAATGGTCTCAGAATCTTTTCTCTGATAAGGATACCTCCAGCCCCTTTGTTGATGTTGCTTTTGTTGGTAGTTCCAGCAAAGCGTTGGAACACTGAGGGTAATGGTAATGATCGTTCTCCTTGTATTGAGACCCAAAGAGTCTTTTTTTTGCTTCAAGGCTCAGAGCGTAGAGGGTCTTGCATGATGATTCACTCTCAGCATTTTCTTGTGATTTCATGTTTCTCTTCTCTAAGTTGTCCAAATCAAGACGAATCTAAAAACGGAATTTTCAAAAATGTGTGTTGTGCATCATGTTTAAATGTGGTATGGTGCAACCAGGATGACCTTAAAATACCCCGTGATAATATCCTTTTTGCCACCAACACAGCCAAGTCAAATGTAGTGCAGATCATCTGACTAAATGTTAGCGGGGTTATTTACAAGCCCCTTGCACCACCGGTGCATCACTTTTAATAGGGGGAATAGTGACAAACAGGTGGCACAAGGGACTGGCAAATACGCCACTAGGGAACTTTCTCTCATCAAGTCCTGTTGGCAATGTCTTAAGAAACTATCTGTGCAAGCAAGCAAGCAGAGCAGTTTTTCTTGCAGTTCTAAATGCCATAGCGGCCATGCTACACATTTGTCTCCTTGCACTGTCAATTATTTTACTTTCTCTGTCAGGGGGCACAGCCGGTTCAGTAGCTAAGCCATGCTTAAGACTGAAAACAAGTGGTGCAGGTGATGGTAAGAGATCAAAGGATTAAACCAATTTGTGGAAGGGCAAGAGAAGATTTTCCTCCTCTTGGAAAAAGACCCTCACACATAAAACAGGGAATAGGTCGACCTATTTCACCAGCACACTATCTCACATACCTTAGAGTGGGAGTGTGCGCCTTTTCTGCTTTTAATCAAGGTAGTGACCACAACTCATAAAAATTGTTCTAAGTGGACCACTATTGCCTGTTTTATTTTCACATCCTTACACATTATCATCACCTACACTATACACATTTTTCTAGGGCCCTCACACGCTTTGCAACCAATGGCGTTAGGAAAAAAGATTTCCGCCAAGTAAACCCCGTCACGGGTGCCTGATCGGGTATTGCAGCGCCAACCCGATAAGGAGCAGACCCGATGATGAAGCAAGACACCTAGTTGGCTGGGTGTGGGAGGGTCTTTTTCCGAAAGGATGAAACTCTTCTCCTGCCCTTCCACACAATGGCTTAATCCTTTGATCTCTTACCATCACCTGCACCACTTGTTAGGAACGGCATACCACTTCTGTTTGCATTGTTATTTGGGCATGTATGCTGGACCTAAATAATATAGAATTTAAAAGCCCTTTAGTTCCCCTTCTTTGACAAGGAGGGCCATGCCTAATACTGGCAGATGTGACAATAACTAGGTCCTGCTTGGGGTCTGACCTCAAGAAGTCTGAATCCTGTTGAGGAGGTTTATACTGTTTTAGGAGGCCTGTGGATGCCATCTTCACAGTGGCAGGCGTAAAGAACCTTCCCTCAGCCAGTTTCAATAACAGTGCAAGATGGAGAAGGGGTCTTGATGACACCTTCAGCTGCTCTTTAGAGGCGGCATAATTACAGAAACGGTTGCTTGAGGCTAAAGGAATGTTTACTTTTGATGCACCTCTCACTAGAACATCCTGAAAAGTGGCAATATCATCCTTCAGTGAAACCAGTAAGGCTGCCAGTGAAAAGTACCAGGTGGTGGATGGGAGGGGGTGTAGAAAGTCAATAAAATGGGTGGGGTAGAAAATCAATAAATTAACTTACCTGGCTGCCGGCCTCTGCTGCACCTCTGTCCTCTTTTGTTTCTGTCGGAATCAGGAAGCACACAAAGGCTCCTCTAAACAGCAGCATGGTGATTGGTCTTAGCACCATGGTTCGGAGCTCAGACGAGGACCATGAACCTGTGTATGTTCTCCACCCAGGCCGTACAATACTGCCAGCGGAGAACATGCAAAGTGAGCATGACTGTATGGACGGCCAGCCAATTCGTCATGTAAACTTAAGTGCCCCAACACTGCTGGCTGTGACGACAGCCTAGCCCCACCCCCCGTAAATCTCCATCAGCGGAAATATAAAATGATAATAACGTTGCATTATTGTTATTAGATTTTTCCTTTACTCCACTATGGTACAGCGCTCATAAGCCTTAGCGGAGTAGCCATTGCTGAGTGAAACCCTTGTTGCGAACCTGGAAGGTGACAGAGGGGTAGTGGATGATTTTGTGACTTTACCATCTTAATGTGACCAGGAGGATGAGATGGATGGAGATCTTTGGTACCTACACCTTTTGGAACTGCATGGGGAGTTCTCTTCCCTCAGTGGAGAGTGGAGGATGAGGCCGAATATAGCCATCCTGAGACTTGTGAGGAATCACTTAGCACCTTAGAACGTGAACTGTAATAACATGAAAGGTGACGTGTTAGGGTTATTTTCAATGTGAATATAAAAAAAATTAACGTTGCAACTGCATGTGCCTAGTTGAAATCATTAATGTGCCGAATTCGGACAAATCTCTGACAAATACTCACACAATTGATGAGCTTATGTAACGTGTTAATTTAGATGTGCTCAGTAAATTATGTTCATTTTATACGTGTAATTTTATGAGGCTGTGTGCCATTACTTATGTTGACCAATTTCTGTAGGTCTGAATTGTATTCTTCCCCTGGAACCTCTTGCATTAGATTTATCAGTGAAGTTCATTTGTATGTTGGATTTGTTTTTTCTCATGTTTCTGTTGCAGGTGGAGAATTTGTCCTTGTTAGCTAGAATAATGTCTTTGTTTTAGGAGTTAGGCTTAAGGAGAAGAGGATACATTGAACATTGATACTGATAATAAAGAAGTGTTGTTATTTCTCATTAGAACAAGCCTGGGAATCAAGGTCATCTTGCCAAGGCCTGGGAGCATTGATGCCATATGCAAAATCACCTATGAAGAAGTGGCTTGAGTATATAGTGTGATGCTGAAATGCATCTTTGGATACTATCCATAAGATTGATGAAGTGGAGTTAGGGACAGTGTCCGGGGACTTCTGCCTTACCTTGAGAGAGAGAGCATCTTAGAACTAGCTCTGTATCTTTATACTACTTGACCCATCTAAAAGTGAAGAGACTTCTTAGGAAGACTTCACATGCTGGAACCTTTATGGACCTTGCCTTGGGAAATGAGAATTTGGGATTTAACGCTAGTTGCAGTGTAGGGACAGATTAATGCTTTATACCTACAAACGGCCATTGAAGGGGAATCTTGATGTATGTGCTATCATTTTCTGTATTCTGGTCCTCAAACTGTTTCTTCTGTGCATGAGTGCACCGCCTTAACTTCACCCACAGGTTTGGTTTTGTATTAGTTCAAATGTATTTATACACCCTTATCTTGAGGTGCTTGTATGTTCAAATCTTCTTGGTTTTGTAATAAACTAACTAAACTGAATTGGGAGTCAGTGATTCTTATGAGTCATAGTTTATCGGAAATGTAATTATGATTGGTTAACGATTCCCCCCCATCCTTTCATACTGAGAAAAAGAGTCATCAACCAGGGGTTCCAGAGCAGACCTTCAAAATCTCAATGTCTAATGGTGCATCTCCAATGTCATGGACTGTAGTTGTAACATCATGGACAGTCTGTATCTGTGGAATAAATGCAAATAGTCTTTACTCGCTTGCTAAATGACAAATACATTGATTGTGTGGCATGATGGGTTGTGGAACATTCTGCAGAAGAATGCTTTTTTCTCTAATCCTTTAATGTAAGTTTATCGAGCTACTCTTTGCCCTCAATACTAGACATGTAGGCTGCAGTTTGAGCTTGAAATGCTGCAATGCAGTTCTGAGAAAGGACTCTATGGAGTTAGACTATCAATTTTCTTTGTCTTTGGGCTTATGAAGGGTGCTCCGCAACATATGGACATGTTGGACCTCTCATCCCAACTGTTCAAATATGGACAAATATATTGATATGAAAAGTTCCAAGGACCACACACGTCGCAGAGAGTTATTTTAATATTAATGACTATCAATGAAGAGTCTATGATCCATAATCAGTTCTACTTTGAGGGTAAAACCTTGATAGCCCTGGTGGAAAACTAAGAAAACAGGTGAAGATGATTGTGCCACATGAAAATAACCAGAGGAACATGAACTCGATGTAAAGCAAAGTGTTTCAAATCTATATACCAAGCATAATAATGATATGTAAGGAAAGTTAACAACGAGCAATAAAGACAATGTAACACAATGTACAATAAGAAAAACAAGAGTGACATTCCCAAATGTGAGCCAATTAATCTGCAACAGAGACTAGCAGAGGAAAGTGCCTTCATGAAGTATCACCGGGGATAATAGTGGCTAATCAAAATTCTGGAATAATTGTAGAAATACTAAAGCAATGATATCCCACAACAAAAGGTTTGGGTGCAGGAGTCATTTGCTCTCGTATACCATTTACACCGGCCAGAAATTTCTTTGTGGGAACCCTTCTGGGTTCATCGCACATGTACAAAAGTTACATTTGGTCATAAACTTGAGTTTAAAACCAAATCTGCCCATTTGAATCTGGCTCATAATGTTTACCAAATGGCCGATTGGAACAAAAAAACTGATACAAAGGGATAGCCTACAGAGCTTCTATTGTTATGTTGTTATGCTGATGGATAAAAGATACAACACAATATCATGGCTCAAATATATAAACATTACCTACTGGCGGTCGCCAGTAGGTAGTTATAGTTAGGACCTAGTTTCCATAGGAAAAGCATTTTTTGATGTGCTAATAACTTTGGTGTCGTTTGACGAATCTTTGTGAGTCTATCTGGGTCAGCTCCTATCCTGAAAGTTTGAGGGTGATTCGTCAAGTGGGGGCTGAGAAAAAAGGAGGGCCCAAAACACATTTTTCCCGTAGGAAATTTTGAAACAGGCTACAGCCTGGATTGCTGAACGGAATTACCCCAAATTTGGCAAAAAGGTAGTGCTTGGTTCAGAAAGCGACCTTTTTTTAAAATGTTGTAAATCCGTTCAGTAGTTGCTGAGAAATTAAAATATTAAGAGTCAAAAAATCAATTTCCCATAGGAAACATTAGGCAAGGCTACAGCCGAAACTGCTGAACCGAACTACCCCAAATGTGGCAAAAAGGTAGTGCTTGGTTCAGAAAGGGACCTTTTTTTAAAATGGTTTAAGTCGTTCAGTAGTTGCTGAGAAATTAAAACAATACAAGTTTTGATATCTATGGCCGCAGCGGAGTCCCGACCTCTCCCGACCACAAGCTTTATTCTAATTGGCTGTTAACACTCCAAACCAGGAAGTGTTGGCAGCCATTTTGTGACTCGGTAGAACCGAGTCACGAGAAAAGAGTGAATGAGAATTAAGGATGAACAACAAGAAAAGGGGGAAGGGTAAAAACAGCCTGACCCCCTAGGCCTGCTCAGGGGGTCCTACAAGGAACCCCAGGCAAAACAAAAGCATTAAAAAAAAACAATCAGCCTAATTCACGCTGAGTGCACAAATCGGGACCGAAAAAAAAGCACGGGCTCCCGCGCTTCATATTCAAAAGCCCCCAGGTGGGCCAGGTCCCGGGGACACTTATAAATCATGTTGGGTGGCCAGCGGGGGCCCCCGGGGCCCCGGGGACCACCACCTCCCCGGGGCCTATTAAGTTAAATGGGAGAGCACGCAGCTCCCAGTCGCTCTGGGGACCGCCACCTCCCCAGAGCATTTATGAAAATTGGCAGGGGTCCTTAGGGCACCCCCGAGCCCCAGGGACCGCCACCTCCCTGGGCTAAAAAAATAATTAGTGTGGGAGGGCGCAAGCCCCCCACATTACCCGGGGACCACCACCTCCCCGGGGCAGATATGGGGGTCCGTAGCGAACCCACGGCCCAGGGGACCGCCACCTCCCCAGGTTTTTGAAATGGAGCAAGGGGGGCTGCACGGCCCCCCCTCCTGGAGCCCTTGATGGCTCTGGGGACCGCCACCCTCCAGGGCCGGCTCCTGCAGTGTCCCGGGGTGCTCACCACTGGGACACTGCTGTTTGCAATGTCCTGTCATTGCAAACTCTGCTTTGCTTCATTAATGCGAGAGCAGGGAAGCCTGCTCTCGCTTCAATGAAGCAAAGCACAAGTGCTTTTACATAAGGGGAGCATGTCAGCAGCTCCCCATGCGGAAAAGCAATGCCGGCTGCCGCAGGAGGCTGGAGCTGGTGGGACTGTGGGGGCATTGGGGCTCCCCCCGTGGTTTCCAACAGAGTGGCCAGGCCCCGGAGGATGGGGTCCCTGGGGCTAGAAGTGGCGCGGGAGGGGGGACACGCGGCCCCCTCCCTAATAAAAAAATATATAAATAAAAAAATAAAAGAGCCACTGCCCCGGGGGATGGGGTCCCCGGGGGCGAATAGAGGCCTCAGGAGGGGGGCCACGCAGCCACCCTCCTTAAAAAACAATATAAATTAAAAAATATATATATATGTGGCCATGCCCCGGGGATGGGGTCCCCGGGGCCGAAATTAGCCTTGGGAGGGGGCCCGCCTGGCCCCCTTCCCATTTTTTTTATAAAGTAAAAAAAAGAATAGGCCCTGGGGGATGGGGTCCCCAGGGCCACAATTAATCTAATAGTAGTGGGGGCCGCACAGCCCACCTTGTAAAATAAAAAATACATTTTAAAAAGCCAGCATTGCGGTTAGGCCCTGCCCTCTACCTGCAGCACTCTGCAAACATGCCCCCTGGTGCGTTGTAAGTTGGGGAATTAATTCCCCTTAAATACTGAGGGTCCCTGGGGGCAAACTAGCCCACCAGGTACCTCCAATATGCACAAGAGAGCTGCGTTGCAGAGAGGTGGTCAGTGGCCACGCTCCTTTTTACACCTCTCTGCACCGCAGCTCTGTGGCACTTATTGGAGGTAGCTGATGGGCTAGTTGTCCCCCAGGGACCTTCAGGACTCAAGCAGATTTAATCCCCAAATTTACAACGCTCCAGGGGGCTTGTTTGCACAGTGGTGCAGGGAGGGGGCGTGGCCTGATGTGACAAAAGTGCAAACATGCCCTGTGGTGTGTTTTAATTTGGGGGATTAAATCCCCTGGAATCCTGAGGGTCCCTGGGGGCCAACTGGCCCACCAGGTACCTCCAGTAAGCGCCAGGGAGCTGAGTTGCAGATTGGTGGTCCAAGGCCACGCTCCCTTTTTTACACCACTCTGCAACGCAGCTCTGTGGCTCTTCCTGGTGGTAGCTGGTGGGCTAGTTGGCCCACAGGGACCCTCAAGTGGACTTACGCACCCAATTTACAATGCACCAGAGGGTACGTTTGCACAATGGTGCAGGGAGGGGGCATTGCATGATGTGACAAGTGTGCAAATGCACCCTGTGGCACGTTTTAAGTTTGGGAATTAAGTCCCCTTGAATCCTGGGGGTCCCTGGGGGCCAACTAGCTCACCAGGTACGTCCAGTAAGCGCCACCGAGTTGCGGTGCAGAGAGGTGTAAAAAGGGGCGTGGTCTCGGACCACCTCGCTGCAACGCAGCTCTGTGGCTCTTACTGGAGGTACCTGGTGGGCTAGTAGGCCCCCAGGGACCCTCAGGATTCAAGTGGTATTAATTCCCTAACTTAAATCCCGTCAAGGGGCGCTTTTACACAGTGGTGAAGGGAGGGGCGGGGCCTGATGTGACATGTGTGTACTTATGCAATCACTCCGCCAAAACCCAAGCACCTATAAATTCACCATGCACTCTCCTTGCAGCACTCTAATCATCCAGTAACTACCCATGAGCTCATGCAATGACCCAGGCACTAACTCATGCACTGCTACAATACCCTGAGTAGTACCCATGCAGTCTAGCCATCGCCCTGTGTCACTACCCTTGCACTCCTCCAATCACCCAGCAGGCACCATGTACTTATCCAATCACTCCACCAAAACCCAGGCACTTATAAATTCACCATGCACTGTCCTTGCAGTACTCTAATCATCCAATCAGTTACCATGTACTTATGGAATGACCCAGACACTAATTCATGCACTGCTACAATCCTCTGAGCACTGCCCACGCAGTCCAGCCATCGCCCTGTCAGTACCCATGCACTCTTTCAATCACCCAGCCAGCACCATGTACTTATGCAATCACTCCACCAAAACCCAAGCACTTATAAATTCACCATGCACTCTCCTTGCAGTACTCTAATCTTCCAGTCAGTATCCATGTACTCATGGAATGACCCAGACACTAACACATGCACTGCTACAATCCCCTGTGCACTAACCATGCAGACCTCTAACCACCTACACAGTACTGATTCACTCCTCCAGTTACCCTGGTTGTACCAATCCATTCCAGAAATCCCTCTGTCACTACCCATACACTCGTCAAATCACCCATCCAGTATCATGTACTTATCCAATCACTCCGCCAAAACCCAAGCAGTTATAAAATCACCATGCACTGTCCTTTCAGCACTCCAATCATCCATTCACTACCCATGTGCTAATGCAATGACTCAGGCACTAACACATGCACTGCTACAATCCCCTAAGCACTACTGATGCAGTCCAGCCATCTCCTTGTCAATATTCATGCACTCCTCCAATCACCCAGCTAGCACCATGTACTGATCTAATCACTCATGGCAAATACAGGGGAGGTCATGCAAATCACAGGGGTACCCCAATGCATAGTTTTCCCTAGTGTACGTCGGTGTTTTCACTGTATTCTAATTATCTTTTAGCATAGCACTGGCTCTGGTCACATGTCCTACTTTTGTAGGCATAGTTAGAAATTAGCATTTAAAAAAACATTGAAATTAACTGAAAATACCATAGGTTTCAGGCACGTTATAGTTAGAAATTAGCATTTGAAAAAACATTAGAAATTCACTGAAGAAATCAAAGGTTCTAGGGACGTTATAGTTAGTTGGACATTTCACTCGTACAAAACCATAGAAATTCCCCCGTTATAGTAAGTTCAGCTAACTATAACTCGCGCCCCCGCAATGCATTGCTGATGACGTCACATATTACATCATTCTTGACATGGTCAGTGACATCAGTGATGACATCACTGATGACATTAATGATGACATCTCAAATGACACTGATAAAATAAATCTTTTCAGCTATTTTTGACAAATAAGGGTTAAATCTGGAAGGTTGGTTCAGCAGGACAACAGATTATATAACAGAACACCTTGACTGGCTAAGAGGGCTTTTTTATCCTGTCCGCCTTCTATGGACTGCAGGGCCAGGGTACTCAATCGCTCAGATTGACAGCTGGAAGCTGTCCAGCCCCCGTGCACTCCTGCAGGAGTAACACAGGAATAACTTGGGTGGAAAAAATTAACCACATCGATGCTAGCGTTATTTTCCTGCTGTGCTGGCACTTGAGATATCCCATTGTTCATGACGAGCTCAGCTCGTCATGAGTGTATGGAGGTGTACATCATGACGAGCTGAGCTCGTCATGAGCGTCCAAGGAGTTAAACAAAACAATACCCTCCAGCCGAACCAACCCTATGTCACTCACAACTGTGCAAAGCTAGGGGTTGGTCACTCACAACTGTGCACAGCTCGGGGTTGGCCGCCCATGGGAGTCTGGTCCAGACTATGTCCACCTTCCTACTTTTGATTTGTCAGTAACTTTGGTCCCCATAAAAGGATCTGCACCAAACTTTGCACTCGTTCATATACAGAAAAGATGTATTTTCCCATTTTAGCTCCCAAAGGGAATTTTCATCACAGCTGCAGTAATAAAAATCAGTAGGTTTTCACAAAGCTAGAGTGTATTATATTAGAATTCCACTCAGAAAGTGTACTTTTCATGATTTGGTGCTAATCCTTTCAGGTATTTTTGAGATATTAGTGTTTGCAAAAGATGTCTGGTGGGCTTGAAAGGGTTACCACTTTTTTATATCTTGTAAATTGAAAAGCAATTTTTTTATTTGCTTTTAACTTTCGCCTTGTTGAGGAAAATGTCTAAAATGTGTCAGTCAATTAATATGGTGAGATTATTTTTAGTATTTTCAAATTTTTCAGATTAATCAATTTTAGGTAGTTCGGGCCGGGAAGTGTTTATATTTCAATAACCCTGGCACAAAGTTGGCAGAGCATTGTAAGGATTTGTTTTCATTGGCATTTTAACTTTTGTCCGAATCCATCAATGGATGGGAGGGGGGTGCACTTTTTTAAAAATGTTCTCATAACTTTCACATTATTCAATTCATCTACATAAAATATGCCAAGCAGTTAGCAAGTTACAGGCAAGTATTGCAGACTTTGTGCAGAACCAATGGGGAGTGAGAGGAGGAGACAAAGTTAAAGGGGTGGTTAAAACATTTCTGATTGGCCTATAAAGGTGGCACCATTTGATATCTCTTCACAAGATTTGGCGGGCACTTAGCATGGTAAGTCTACTTTTGGTTTTCGCATATTCAGGCAGGTCTATCAAAGATAGTGCAGATTTATGGGGAGGGGGGAGATGATGTTCATTTGCTAATGAAATTGCCACCTTTTACTGAATCCACATGAAAGATATCAGACTTTTAGCAGATTGAGATCTCTGCTGATAATGTTTACTTTTAAGCAGTTTGGTCAATGGAGGTGCGATAGTGCAATGATAGATTGAGTGACAACACATTTTCAATAAAACTATAGCTGCTGGTTTATGAATCTGCATTAAATATGACAGATAGCAGAGTGCAAGGTTCTGTCAAATGGTACCACATAACATGGAAGCATTGTTCACATGTGCCTTCAGTGAGCTCAAATGCACTCTCCCACACGCTTTACCCACCGCTTCCTCACCAACAGCACCCTCTCGCTTGCACTCACACTAACCAGCCACCTGCTCACTGAGACCAAACACCACCCACACAATGTGCCATACATGCTCCTCAACACTCGCTTGTTCACCAAACACACAAAAGAGATATGGTACCAACTGCACGACCATTCTATAGACCTACTCTTCCACAGGGAATCATGACTCAACCCAGCCTCTGTACCTGACAGTGCTACAAACATTGCCACAGGCTACAAGATTGCCAGGGTAATACTGTCAGCACGGAGGTGAAGCAGCCATCATATTCAAAGATACCATCAGCTGCACCACCTACACGGACGCCCACACCAGCTACAAGGAACACCTCACGTTCAAGATATGCATCATAGCCAACTTCTCCCTGAGTGGAACTCTTGTATACAAACCACCAGGACACTGCACCAATTTTGCCAGCAGCATCACAGACTTTGTCACAAATGTCATCATAAATGTCAGAACTTTCGGAGAACTTAAATTTCACCTAGTAAACCACACAGACCCAAACTCTGCAGTCTCTCTAGAAAAACACAGAAACCTTGGAGTCACCCAGCATGTTCCTGAACCCACCACCATGACGGGACATCTATTAGACCTGAGATACTCCTTAATCATCAACATCACAGTTGACAAGCCAGCACCTATGACCGGGACAGACCACTTTCTCTTCAGTTTCAGCATACCTATTCTGCACCACACAGACCTACCACTACCGGAACCACTCACCGCAGATGGAACAGAATCACAGAAGAGCAGTGGGCTTCTACGCTGCCCACGTACCAGCCACAGCACACCAGCAACTTGCTGAATGCTAACAAGAGCCTCAACGACTGGATCACCGCACGCATCAACACCCTACATCCTCTCAAGAACAACCCAGTGGCACGAGCCCTACAGTAGGCTAGCTGGTACAAGAGGAAATCAGGCTGATGAAATGTCACAGCAAGCAACTGGATTGCAAATGTAGAACAAGTCAATACACCCCAAAATATAGACATCCTCAAATCAGCCCTAAGATGCTATCTCTAGCAGATAAGGAACACCAAGCACTCAGCTCATGCCGTTGGGGGTTTTAATGATGTTCCTATTGATATTTCACACCCTCCCTACAACACCAGCAGCATGTAATGCTAAAGACTTAATAACATAGTTACACTCTTGGGACCTAGTGGATGTGTGGACGGTACCGCACCCAGAACAGTTAGAATATTAGTTTTACTTATACCCTTCACCAACTACATGTGCGTCTAGACCAGATATTCTACACTACAGCCTTACAAAGACTGACATACCATGGAGTTTACTTGGGAAAACCTTATTGATCCTAACCCTACAGAGGTGGTTTTGAACTGTGGCTAATTACCTATTTCCCTACATGGAAGTTCCAGCCGGAATGACTGGAAGACGCACCATTGAATAAAGAGCTCAGCTAGGCAATCAAAGCCTTCTTTCAAGACAATGTGAATATGACTGGATCACGTCTCACTGAATGGGAAGCTTTACAGTATTGATCCGGGGAACCTGCATCCACACCACAAATGGGGTGAAAGGGGCACTAAGAACTAAACTGAGACAGGTAGATAACTCCTTATTGGAAATGGAAAGAGCTGCAGCATGCAACCCAATGCAGCTTCCCTGCTTACAGGAGGGATGCAATACACACACCACCGTGCTGGAATGAATGTGACACCTAGACTGTGTGACATACACTGAGAAGGTGAATGCTTAACTATATAAAGAAGGTCATTAGCTGGCATTGCTAATATGCCCTCTGGCCCCAAAGCCACTTATCCCTGCCATTAGAACCCCGGAGGAACACATGATACCCACTCATAATAAAATTAATTTAACCTTCAGACAGTAATATACCACTTTATACACCTCACCTCACCATGCCAGCCACAACAACATCTCCTGTAAACTTCCTGACTAACCTCTATCTCCCTCAAGTATTTCCTGAGGTGACAGAGGCTCTGAATGCACCTATATCAGGTGGGAAATGTCACGCTGCCTTTGATTACAGTTAACACCCATCCTGCCTAAGCTGTACAATTAGGCTTAAACACAGGAGTGCTTCCCCATAAAACAAATGAAGCCCTAGTAACCTCTATCCCTACGCCAGGGAGTGATCACCAACTATTCGCCTCCTACAGACCATTATCTATTCTGAATACTGATTATACAATACTTAGCAAAATCATAGCTGATAGGCTTCTCCCACTCCTACCAGACCTAACTCAAGCCGGTCAGAACAACTTTATACCTTGCCGTAGCACATTACTTGATGTTAAACACTTGACTAAATAAGTGACATAACAAATAGTTATTGGCCAAACTGCATGTGTAGCTCTTGACCTTTAACAGGCATTTAATATCCTAGATTGGGCATACCTCATGCAACACCTCTAAGCTTTTGGAGTGGGGGCCCAAATGATAGCCTGGATTCATCCGCTATTTTGTGGCTCTAACTGCCAGAGCGAAAACTGAAAGGCGCATATTGTAGAGGTATCCTTTTGGCAGGGAACTAGACAGAGATGCCAACTTTCCACACACCTATTTGCACTGATGATGAAGCCCCTGGCCATACAACTGTGAGAACAAGGAGGTGAAGGGGCTATTCCCTGGACCTTAGGCACACATGCTATATCCTTCTATGCTGATCGCATGCTCTTTTACATCAAGGATACATCAGCCCCTAAGAGCAGAACGTCGTACCTCATAGGGATGCGAGAGGCAAGATGTCGCCAGTGTGCGCAGTCGCTGAGCTTCGCTCTGCCAGTCCGGACCTGAATGCTGGTATATGCTGTTGTACCATTGTGCCGTTGTGGACTAATCCCTATTCTATTCATCTTCTGCTGATTATGCTGGCTTTGTGGAGTTGAGTCGAGAACAGGGGCGTGAGAGCGGGGGCGGAGAATAAGCAGAGAGAGGCAGAGGCTGTGTAGAACGGAATGGAACAGAATCTCGCATGCTGTGATCGGCATTTCCGTGAGTAGAAGGTGGCAGTGGAGGTGGTGGTAGCGGGGGAGACAAGCACAAAACTACTATCAAAGAGACCTTTTTCACAATAGATAAATAGATCAGAGTGGTTACAAGCCACCGAGCTGGTTGTGGCTGGTTGTAATTAACACAAAGACAGCTGTATAAGTTGTGTCTGTAGAAGGGCCGAGAGCTAAAGGGAAGATAAAAGGAAAGAAATGCGACAATCAACCCAATGATCAACCCTGGTATTCGTTGTCTCGTAGTATTCGCAAGGTGTCTTTGATGCAAATACAGTTTTACACAGTCTTACAAAATACAGCTTTCAACCACCGGAGCTAAGGAGCGACGGCCGTTAACAATCACCAACGGAGAAAACTGAGCGAAGCAGGGGGAAGAAAAAAAACAACCAACCATAACAACCACTATTTCTACTATTTCCTCGTCTCCAGAGCCCTGTGTTCTCTCGCATCTACACGCATCTACACACATCTACACGTTTTTGCACGCTTTTACTCTGTCTCATGGTCTCACGATCTCACTGACCTGTCGACCTGACCTGATCTGACCTGTTGGGAAACTTTTCAACCACGTACATCTGATCGATCATTTGCTCGACCCCCCTCCCTGCCGAAAATCTCCCTGCCGAAAATCTCCTGACCTGACCTGCTGCTCTGCTCTGCCACTCGATCTTCCTCCGGTCTTCTCCATCCTCCTCTGCCTCCCGCTGCATCCCTCGCGGTCCCACAGCAGAATCGGTAATTGATTCACATAGGCCGTCGTCTAAGGGGACCCAGGGATCCAGAGCGAGAATCTGAGTCATACAAGTGAGAGACAGCACATACAATAATCAAGGCTGAAGGCTCAAGGCTTTAGACAGAGATCTGATAGCGCACTTGACCAGGAGGAGTCAGACAGAGATGAAGTCCGTGTCGGGAGCAAGGAACCTGGCAAAGAGTGTATCAAGGGAAACAGGGGAGGCTGCAACGTAAGTACGCGTGTACCTCCAGGTGTCTCTAGCCTGGGAAGCGAAAAGAGGCCCCTTAGAAATAAAAAATGCAGGTTAAAGCTACATTTATTTAGCTACCAAAAGCACCAGGAGCACCAGGAGAACAAGGGCATCCAAGATAAAGATCAAGCAACAGAGCCTTGGAAAATCAGTATCCCTACGCCAGCAGTTTCAAGCCTAAACTCAAGAACAAGCAAAATGATGGAAATAGGGGAGATAGAGTCCGAGCCCTGCGCAAAGAACACTCATCAAGTTGTACAACCCCCATATGAAAAAGTAGAAGGAGCGCCTGAATCACAAGACGGGCAAGATGCTCGAGAATTAGAGATCGCCCAGAACACCCAGAGCGCAGGGAGCTCTCTGAGATCTAAGGAAGCTCAAAGAAGACCCGAAACTAGGGGGGCCAAAGCAAAAGAGAACAAAAATCAAGATAAAGAAAAAGATAAGGAAAAAGAAAAAGAAAAAGACAAAGACAACCACAAAGAGAAGGACAAGGATAAAGAAAAGAACAAAGATAAGAAAGACAAGAAACACACACACAGTGAGAAAAACACTGAAAAGGAGCCTACAAAATAAGGAAAGCAAGTGAAAGAAAAGGGGAAAGGGAAGGATGCAGGGAAGGATACAGTGAAGGACACAGAAGGTAGCCACCACGACAATCTGGAACTAATGGCAAAAAAGGCAAAATGACTACAAGCAATCAAGAATTTGAAAGCATCCGCTAAAACCACTTGTCAGCCAATAGAGCTTCAGCCAAAGATCTCAAATATTTTTGCCCCGCTATCCAAGGATGGGCTAGGTGACTCACCCAAACCAGCAAACCCAAGATCCCCACCCGGGGACCTGGAGGATCGAATCTGTGAGACCAATGGGCCAAATAGGGAGGATCTCGTAGCTCCTGGAGCCAAAGCTGGTGAAGTGACGAACCACGTCGCAAGTCTAGTGTCTGATTCCGGATTTCTAACTCCCGGTAACGCTTTTGGAAACAAAATGGGAAATAAAGCCAAGATTCAACTCGAAGGTCTGGATAGTACGCCTAAGACTTAAAATACTAAGCCAACTCCCAATCACCCTTCTCCCCCAACAAAAACTACAATACAATATTCTGAAACCCAAGCAGTTACTGATGATTCTGATTTAGGTATTTATGAAACCGGGCCTCGACATCTAGCTAAATAAGTCACTCCAGCGACTATCATAGCCTTGATCCTTCAACCCTAGAACTTTCAGAACTATCAGATTTCGTTGGTGCAAAAATCAAGAAAGCGAACGAATCCAGTCCAGACAATACCCCAAGAAAAAAGCTGGGAAAAAAGAGAGATAAACAAAAAAGACACCACAAAGTGATATACGAAGAAACTACTGACCAAGGGAAAAAACACAAAACAAACAAAATATACAGGAAAAAGTCCAACTCCCAAATATACACCAGAATCAGACCATCAGCCAATTGTCATGAATGAGACTACAGGGAGTAGTCATAACCAACAGGGACGCACAAGGCAGACTGGCAAACAAACAGAACCATGTCTGAGCGAAATACTCAGCTCAATTAAATGCTTGCATGAAGAAGTGAAAACAGACAACAAAAAGAACCACACCGCCATACAAAAGCTACAAGGAGCGATCAAAAAAGTAGGTCTAACTTGCTCTGAAATATCGGACAGAATGGTCTCTGTGGAAACATGTACCGAAAACTTGGAAATAGACGTTGCTAGCCTCCAAACGCAAGGTAAAGATCAAGACAGTATTATAAAAGATCTGATGCTAAAGGTTGAAGATCATGAAAACCGAGCTAGACAAAACAACCTCCGTTTCCTAGGAATTCCCGAAGGTGTAGAAGGGCCTTCATGATCTCCCTCCTTAGCACAGCCTTCCCTGAACTCCAGTCGTGGGAAATGGAGAGGGAGAGTAGCGTGTGCACCGCTTTCCATTAACTCTTTCCAAGCGAACCAACAACCCTTCACAATACCCAAGAGCAGTAATGCTATACTTTGGGAATTTTCTGCTTCGTGAAGCCATATACGATCTCGCTCGGCCCAACAGTATGAGGGAACATAAGGGGTTCAAGTTTTTCGCTTGACCTGATTATGCTCATGTCACAATGGAACAGAGGTGGAGGCTGCGGCAATTAATTACACCATTTGAGCAAATAGGAGCCACCGTTTTTCTACAAGATCCAGCAAGACTAAAAATTATTATCAACGGGACAACACGAAGTTTCACAAGCGACATTCAGGCTCGGGGTTACCTCAAAGAAATTTCTCTCTCAAGTAACCCTAAAACAGAAAGACAACAAAAACCAGCAGGTAGATAAGACTCAGAAAGCAAATTATGTAACATATAAATATCGACTAATACACTGAGGAACTTTATTTTGGCACTCTTAAATTGTATTTTATGTCCAGCACACCAGGGTTCGGGAGGCGGGGTGGGCTGGGGCACTCTGACCAGACCAACGCACATACCTGGATCCCCCCAGTTTCAGGAAGCCTCAAGGGGCAATTAGGGGGGAAAGGGGGGGAGGGCGGTGGGAAGAGTACACAAGCGAATAAAACACGGGTAATGACAGATATACCAGGATCCAAAATAGGAAAAAGAAAAAGAAAAATGACACATTCACGCTATAAAATCGCAAACAGAAATAAAGAAAACAAGACAAAGACTAGTGCAAGGTTGAACCAGAAACCTCAAAAAATATGGTCAAATTAAGGATCTTAACTATTAATATTTGCGGTCTCAACGATGTGAAAAAATGACAAAGGGTGGCAATTGGACTCAAGACAATAGGTCCTAATATCATATGCATGCAGGAGACACACGTGGAAGGGAAAAAGCAAGAACTACTGAAAAACATGGGTTACAGACTGATTATTTCAACATCGCAGGCAACAAAGACAAAGGGGGTAGCTATCCTTGCAATCGGTGGGGGGCTACAGTTTACCAGGTATAGAGCCGATAAAATAGGACACTGGGCAATAACAGAATGCCTATTTGGTCAAGGGAAGAAAGCTACGATTTGCTCCATATATGGGACACTAACAGATGACCCAGAATTATGGATATTCATCTTAAACAAATTAGCCCACTGGTCACCCCCCTTTATCAAATGTGGTGATTTTAACTTGAATCTACCCCCGGACTGGCAATCAAGGCCAGACTTTACATACAAAGGAAGGAAGCCAAGGGTATTTAGCACACTACAAGAAATATGTACCACACACGGTTCAGGGGATTGCTGGCAAGCAAAACACCCCACAGATCCGGGTCATACATTTTTTTCCCACCCACATAATAAATTGACAAGGTTAGACTACATACTGATCTCCAATACAATCTCATCAAAATGCTTAATAGAGAAACTTCCCCGAGTACTATCTGATCACAATCCACTGATGCTCAGTATGGATATAGAAGGGCCGGGCCATAGTCAGAATCGATGGACTTTTGAGAGGGCTTTACGTCTGAACGAAGAGTATTTTCAATGTTTAAACAAGTGGATCTCCAAGTTCCTAGAGGACAATATGGGGACCGCTCCAATTGAAATTGTCTGGGACACCTTAAAAGCAGGAATAAGGGGAGAGACGCTAAGATTCTCCCTCAACCTTAACCGGGTAGCAAAAAAGGAAATGAAAACGCTGCAGAACAGGCTAGTCAATACAGGGGAAGATCTGATGAGGGCAGTACAAGAGGGGCACAAAATAGAAGAAACACTGGTTAAGGTAGCTATCGCAAAAAATAAAGTGGCAGATATTTTTACCAAAAAAGCAATAGAAAAAGCTATGGCGAATAAAGAACGCATATATGAACTTAGCGAAAAAGTAGGGCACCATTTGGCGGTACGAACAAGACAAGAAACTATGGCAAACACAATTAAAGAAATTAATGATCCCAAAAAAAGGTCTTACACAAAATCAATTAGAGATAAGAAATGCATTTCATGGTTACTATCAGGATCTGTACACGGAAACTGATAAAAATCAAAGTAAAATTGAACGGTATCTAGAACAGTCTAATAGCCCACAACTATCTAAGGAAGACCAAGAAAGCTTGGCGAAAATTCCATTATAGGTCGAAATTTTCCTATCAATTAATAGCCTACCCCCGGGGAAAGCAGCCGGGCTGGACGGGATCCCCGTCGAATTCTATGCTAAATTTTATAAACCACTGAAGGGAATTATAACAACTTTAATGACGCATATTTTTATGAGGGGGCAACCACAAGGCTCATGGGCTAGGGCAAAAATTGTAGTTTTCCCGAAAAAAAACAAAGACCCTGCACAACTGGGATCCTATCGCCCTATCACATTAATGAACTGCGACTCTAAAATATACTCGAAATTGCTGGCAACCAGACTGGCGCAACATATACACAAAATCACCTCTCCATGCCAACGCGGCTTCATTCCGGGCCGATAGACCACTGATCATGTTCAGAGGATCATTACACTCTTCAACATTACAGAAGTGGCAGGAGATCCTATGGCCCTAATACTGTTAGATGCTGAGAAGGCCTTCGATAGGGTCTCCTGGCAATATCTGTGGACAGCAATGTCAAGGTGCGGTATCGGTAACCGATTCATTAAAGCCACCCGTATGTTATACACAAAACCCTGAAGCGGTTGTCACAATAAACGGAGAGATGACCGGGAGCATCAGAGAGGGACAAGACAGGAGTGTCCGTGCTCTCCGTTATTGTTCGCTATTTTCATTAATCCTTTCATTCTCCGACTAGAATCCAACTTGGCGATACCACCAATCAAAACTATTAATGGCAATACTAAGACGCTAGCCTATGCGGACGACATAGCAATAGTTACCGGAGATCGTAAGTAGAAGTGAAAGCAATGGAAGAAGATGCCAAACAATTCGGAGAGGTCTCAGGATGCAAACTTAGGGGCCGATTATGATCGCGGACGGACTTGCGTCCGTCCGCGATCACTGAGGAGGAGGGGATGTCCGCATGGGCTACGGAGTCCCCTCCCGTGCGATTAGGATGTGACCGCCACCCTGGTGGTCACACCCTCTATTGTTAACATTTCGGCGGGTGCGGCTTCAAGCTGCACCCGCGGCAATGTTAAAAATGCAGTCATTGCATTTGCATGCAGAAAGAGGCAGGCACCTCGCAGTGCCTGCCGCTTTCTGCATGCAAATGCAGGGGGGTACCATAGGTATCCCCCATGTGCACCCCCCAGCCCCCCTTCACCTAGGGGGCCCACAACGGGCCCCCTAGTGAAGCAGTGAAGTTACACATGCTTTTCCTCGGCGGAAAAGCCGCCGCGGAAAAGCATGTTTTACTTCCCATCCTAATCTGCCTGACGGTGTCTGAGAGACACCGTCACCAGATTAGAGCTTTTCCACGGCCTCTTGTAAGCCAGCCGCGGCGGTAAAGCTGCGGACGGAAACCAGGACCCACCAGCCATCCTAATGTGGCGGTGGGTCTTTGGTCAGTCCGCTGCCGTTTTTCCGCATCCTCTGGGCCGGCGGTGGCTACCACCGGCCCGAGGATGCGGAAAAACCGCAATCCTAATGAGCCCCTTAATCAGGGAAAAACCCAGATAGTTGTCAATAATAAGATTACATAATTTGATGATCGGGTAGTTACCAACGTCATATATTTAGGAGTAAACATAACATCAGACCTAGACAATCTGGTAAAAATTAACCTGGAACCCCTTATAACCCAAACAAGCTAAAACCTCCGGAGAATACATAATCTCCATCTGACCTTAGTGGGAAGATACAATGCCATCAAAATACTATATCTCCCAAAATATTTATATTTCTTTCGACCATTTGTTTAGATTTCACCTCACAAATATTTCAGGACATAGATAACTTATTTTCACAGTTTATATGGAATTATAAAAAACACGTAGGGCACTCAAATATATTGCACTCCCCAAAGAAAGAGGCCGGCTCTCACTACCGAATTTTAAAACATATTGGTGGGCCACGATCATACAGTATAGCAATATACTACTGACCTCGTATAACCCTGCAGAATGCGAGGGAATGATCCCGACACCACAGGGTTTAATATTAGGTAATGAAACAAAAGCACATCTCTGGCGACTAACTTACAATTGCTACTACAAAAAATTACGATTTAAAACCCTAAGGGGTGTATACTCAGCCTGGAACAATGTTCGAAAGCATTGGGTATTGGGAGATTTTCTTACTACACAACGTTAGTGGGAAATACCAATCTTCCAGAAACATTTAATGACGCGTGCATGATAAGGTGGCAAAGGGCAGGGATCACCCAGTGTGGTAATTTTTACTCCAATATAGGATTCAAATCATTTGATGAACTGAAATGAGAATTTGGATTAAGACAATCAGATTTCTTTAAATTTCTACGAATTAGAGATTTCTTAATAAAGAAAGGGGGAGGTCCGGCCAAATTTAGAAAAATTCACTTAATCGACACAATAATTGTTACCCGCACAATAAGAATTGGTGGTATATATAATACCCTCATATCCTCTCTACCAGATGATATTGCAAAATTTATAACAAATTGGCACGAAAAATTAGACGTGGTGGAAGATACCTGTGAGAAATCAATTAAGGCATCTCAACTATGGCTAATGTCGGCCAACCTTCAAGCCCAATATTACGAAACTTTTTTCCAGTTATATTATACCCCGAACAAGATCGTCAAATGGGGGTTGGGCAGAGGTACAGAATGCCCTCGTTGTAAGCAGTACGAGGCAGATATCGTACACATATTCGCAACATTTGTCACATTGGGTACAATACGTAGGGAAATCCCCACCTTTCTATCCAAAATCTTTAACATACAAATTGAAATCACGACTGCAGAATTAATACTTGGTCTAGATGGAGACATGCGGCCAAAGGAAATTTAAGGGCTTATTTTTATTTCTGCGGCTGTATTCAGATTATGTTTGGCTACAGCATGGCTAGACCATAACCCTCCTGCTTTTGAACAATGGCGGGCCAGACTCTTGGCCACATATAATCTAGAAAAGGCTATATACCGTAAGAAAGGTAGAAATAGACAAAAGACGGGGCTGAAATTTTGGGACCCACTGACACATTGGATACAGAATCCGGTTGGATAATTATATAATTTAATCTGTTCGCAATTGTATCGAGAAAATGCATATTATGTTTACTATAATTTGGACACAAAAAATGTCATGTATCATGTACCGTGTTTTTATTTTCCAATTGTTGTTTTGCTAATGTATATACTCAAGCTTGGGGGGAGGGGGGTAGAGGTCATTTATAATAGTTTTAATTTCTACATATGGATTCTTATGTAAAATCAAGGAGGGGATAAAATGAAAATGCCTCAATAAAGAAAAAAAAAGGATGCATCAGCCCCCATGGGAGCAGTGGGAAGACTACATACAATGACTATTTAATAAATCACAATAGTGGGTTCCCTGCAATATCCATTTAAAGTGTCCAGAAACCACAATTCAAGTTCATACAGTTTAATATCCTAGCCAGAGAATATGTCAGACCCAGTAAATTACACCAAATCTTCCCTGGGGTCTTCCCTGCATGTCACAGAAGTCAAACTAACCCAGCTGGAAAGGCTACACCTTTCATTCCGGGGAACATGGCACGTCATTCCACCTTGATTGCTTCTTTTTTCCTAAAACAGAAATGCATAAAGTGCTTAACTCATGAATCCTTCCCATCACTCCATCATTAAACTTAACCTATGAGAGGGTCGACACCAAGCCTCTCTATGATGGCGACTGCTGGCTTGGTCCCTCCACAACAATGAGCTAACCTCTCACATAGGAGATACGATTGATCAATACTTCATGCACAACCAAGGCACAGTAGAATCCAAGGATACCCTTGGGAAGCCCTATTGGCAACCCTCAGAGAGGAGATAACTAGTTACCTGACTGCAAATTACCAGTTACTTGACTGCAGAAAAATGCAGAAAACAACAGGCAATGCGGGAACTGGAAGCGCAGATTCAATGACTGGAACGGAAGTATGTAGACAACCCCAACCAAAGGCTGAACAGCAACATCGATCTAGCCCAAGCACAACTGTGGAGTACTCTACTTGACGAGGCTAAAGTGGTCTGACTAGCCTCACAATCACATATCTACCAACGGGTAGACAAGGCCAGCAAACTGATACACTATTTCTGCTCCAATATCATGCATCATGGCCCTATCCCAAATCTTCTTAATTTTAATTACCAAAGAAGCACTGGGGACACAGCCATTGCCCACTAATTTGCACAATAAGACAAAAGCATATATTCACACAGCGACACTCAACCAATTTTATTAACCCATAGCTTCCTAGCTGATTTACCCCTTTAAATACTCTCTGACTCTGAAAGACAATCACTGGAAGAAGACCTGTGGGATGGAGAGCTCACTGCGGCCTTTAGCCAACTTCAGTTCGGAAAAACACCAGGTCCCAACAAATTTCCTTGTGAGTTTTTTAAAATCATTCACACACAAACTGAGTGAACCTTTAGCGAATGTAATTAATGATGCAACCAAATATGTCAAACGCCCCCCAACTTCTGTAAGGCCAAAATTGTGGTGCTCCCGAAGCCGTGAAAGCTCTCAGAGATATACTCCCCCTACTGCCCCATCTCCCTTCTGAATGCAGAAGTTAAGATTATGACCAAGGCACTGGTGCACTGATTAGCTTAAGTTGTCTCCTCACTGATTCACCTAGACCAAGCAGGATTTGTGCCCAGACAAGCCACTCGCCAAAATATTAGGCCACTAAACAATGCCATCGCCCTAGCAGACAAGTTAAACATGACCAACAGAAATACTGCTGGTGAACATTAAGAGAGCATTTCACTCGGTCAGTTGGACATACTTATTCCTACAACGCTTCAACTTTGGGCCAAAATTCTTACTTATGTTAAGCTCTTACATACAGACCTGACTGTACATGTTAAAATGGGCTCTGTGACTTCTGAGTCATTTCCTGTGGGGAGGGGTACACAACAGGGGTGGTCATTGTCTCCCCTGTTGTTTGCCATTGCAATAGAACCATTAGCAGAATGGCTTAGAATTGACATGCAGGTGACGGGGTTTGAATGGAGACCTGAACACTCAGACAGAATGCCCTGTATGCGGATGATGCTTTGATCTTTTTTTTAATGGTACCTGAGAATGTAGGACCCCATGAACTCAAGATTTCAGATATTTGGAGGATCAGCTGGCCTAATATTCAACCTGCGCAAATCTACCATCTCGGTCTCTCCTCCCATGCCAAACTTACAATGGGCATCTGCTATACCAATAGTCTCCTATGGATTTAAATACCTAGGAGTAGACGTCACACCTGACACTACGCTCACCTTGACAATGAACACTCAGCCACTTCTAGACGGTTGTATGTTCTTACAACGCATTCCGTGCAACGCATGCCTTTACCATGCATGCGTTACAATGGAATGGTATTTCAACGCTTAACCTTTTGGTCGTATTCTGCCGTGGTGACGTCGTACGTCGTTAAGAGGAAGCGGAAGTTTCTTTCTGTTTCCTCTTAAACGACGCCGATTGCCCGCACATTCTGACGTGATTTCAGGTGAGGTTTTTGTTTGGGGGGGGAGACCCCCCCAAGGCCCCCTTTTTATAATTTGAACCTATACCATATATGCCTTTACTACATACCTCGTAGTAAAGGTATGCATGGTAAAGGTTTTCGTGGTAACCACGCATGCGTTGTAATGCATGCGTGGTTAATGTATTCGTGGAAACGGCCGCATTGTACTGGCCGTTTCCCCTTCTAGACAGAGTAAGGACAGACATTAAAACCTAGTCCATGCTTCTGTTATCTCTTATGGGGAGATCGGCTATCTTTAAAATTGTGTAAAAACTGTATCAGTTAAAGAATTACCCGGATGCACTGCCTAAATCCTTCTTTCCAAAAGTTCATTCTATGCTCAGAGCTTCTTCTGGAATCGGAGCATACCATGCATAGATAGCCCTTGCTAAATGTACTAAGTCTGAGTATGATGGGGGCATAACAGCTGTTAATGTAAAAATGTATTACAGTGTCTCTCAACTGGTAGCCATTAACGAATGGTAGTATGACACTCAGGGTGATCCAGCTTATGCCTCTGAAAAATAGGCCCTCCAAGGTACATCTTTGCAGCACCTACTAGATGGAGAAAAACTTCCACCTATGCTCCTGTCTGAAACAATGGTAGATCTCCAGATATGGAGAGCTGACTTAAAAACCATAGGCGGGGCCAAAAGACTCACAGGCTGGATGTCAATGTAGGAGGAAGCTGTACTTCAAGTGTAAGCTCTAGAAGGTTTTCATAAATAGGGTATCATTGAGATCTCCACCTTGGGGGACTTGATGGACGGTATAACACTTAAATGATATCAGAATACATACTACATCATTGCCAATTCTACCTTAACTTGCAATTAAGACACGCCCTCACATTGCAGAATTAGAAATCTCCATGACTTCAACCCCTTGGATGCCAAGCTGCTCCTGAGAGGAGCTAGGTGACCATTAGATGTGCCAAATCTATTGCTCCCTGATATATAACACACCAGACACTTTTGCAGCGCTGCGAGCTGCATGGGAATGGGACCCAGGCACCCTGGATGACGAGGATTAGGCAGAAGCTACATGCAGGGATAAGAGCAGGCTTTCATCTCATCCTTTTAAAATATACACATCGCACCTTTTACACACGACATAGACTTAGACAGATGGGTGTGATCACCTACAACTCTCCTATGTAAAATACAAGTTGGGGACTTCCTACAGATTATGTGGGGATGCAAAAAATTACGTCCATTCTGGGAGCACGTTTTTTATCCTACTTTGACCACATGTCCATGACCATATCCTGATTTGTCCACTGACACTGCGTGACCCTAAACTGACGCTCCTCCCTATAACCACTGATCTCAATATGAACTGCTACAGATTAGGGCTGCTCTGGATGAGCTTCACTTTAGCATATTGCATGCCATTGGAAGGCCGATACCCTACCTAAACTCTTGCAGTGGAAAAGTGTCATGAACTGCTGCATGATCAGAGAACAGCCCTGTTTACCAGAGGGTGCCCCAGAAGCACACAAAAGCATGAGGTACATGGGCAGACAACAGAGGCATCACTATCGCAAAGAGGCATTGTAACTTTACAAGTTCAAACACAAAAATCTGAAATACATGGGACTGGGGCTGCAATCTAGACAAGATGCACTCATTTGAAAGTAAAAACTTGGAGGGGGTTTTTGGGAGGGACAAGAGTACAGTGCTTAAACTGTATTGTTATATGATGTATATGTTCTATCTTATGCAAAATTCAATAACGTGTGTTATAAAAAACGAATCCAGGTGACTTGCATCACACCATATGTTCTGGGCATGTTATAAGATACAAAATTACTGAGGCACTATTACACAGGTGATAGCTTAACTGACTGTCCACAATAAAGGTCCGCTTGCTGGGCATCTATCCTCAACCACAAACAGCCAAATTTACCACTAAATCCGTTAATTTAGCTCTCCTATTGGTGAAAAGAGACATTGCAATACGCTGTAAATCTCCATTGCCTCCCCAGTTGGATTTATGGATGAAAGACTTGGAACACTGGACAAAATCAGATGGCACAGAACTGTGTAGAGAGGAAGTGAGAGGACTGTACAAATAACACATTGTTGGGCTCTGGCAGGCACTAATAAAAGAGTTCAAAGACCTTGGAAAAAAATGATAAAATGTGACCCTGAACAGACCTGCTGGAGACCGCATAACCCTTACTGGTTATGACTATAGCTCTATGAAGCCTAAGGAATAGTAACCACGCCCTGACTTTTTGAGTCCCATGTGCTGATAGGTGAACTGATTCCCGATACATTTAATTACCACCCACAAGCAACACACTCTTACATGCACTGATGAATGCAGTAACTTGTAGACTGACCCTGGATACTGGAACATTACTGTTGTTATTACATGACTATGTTCTTGGGGTATGGCTACAGGCGGAAAATTGGGCAGGGGAGGGTGGACAGTTATAAGTTAGAGCAGACTAAAGAACCCCACTCAACAGTTCAGAGAGGGTAAACAGTGTATACTCAAGGACATCCAAAGGTGAACCTTCCACTGTGACAAACCTGGTTCATATATCGAACCTGCAGTCCATCGTGGTTGACCTTAACCTTTGACTGTTACACAGTCTAGTGTGACCAGATAACTGCGGTTGATGCTTTGTGGTTTTTGTTGCTATTTTTAATTCAAATTTCAAACGTACATATATCTGGTTCTTGAGGTAGGATCTTTGTCATTTTTATGTTGTTTTATTCATTAATATCCTCTCTAAATTTCTAAATTAGTTTGGGATTTTTCTTGTTTTGTGTTGTCACTTTTTTCTTTCAGCGCTACATAAATATATCACACATTGTCTCAACATTAAGCCTGTGTGCTTTTGTGCTAAGCTACTCAGAGGGTTAAGTTCAGGTTATTTAGTGACAATTGTGGTTCATCCTGGCAAGGGTTGTTATTATTATTTGAGGTGGGTTCACATCCCCATCACTTAATACTCCAATTTCTTACAGCAGAATTATGCAAAATTAGGCAAAATTTAGTATATTTACATGAACTGCAAAAAAACTATTTTCTACTATATTTTACCACCAAATATGCACTTGTGCTTTTTTTTGCACAAGGACTCATTTAGACAAAAGCACTGTCAACAACTGCTTGCATTCTGTTGTTCCTGTGCATCTTCTGTAAATTTGTACAGCAAATTGCATATTCACAATTATTTTTACAGTGAATGGCACATTTTTACATGAAGTAATGTAATGGTGTATTCTCTGAATTTTTGCATGCCAAATGTAAAGCGAAATTCCCGTATTTAGGCGAATTATGTCTGAGCGATTGATTTTTCCCAGGCACATAATGACATGGCACTCACGAAACTCAAAACAAAGTGGGAAGGTGACCTCTGGGTCACAGAGGTGGAGGAGAAGGAGTATGAGGATTTTGGAAGGGGCACCATAAATCCAAGTGAAGTTGTCAATAGGGAGGGATTCACACTTGTACAATTTATAATCATGTACTGTGTATGTTACACCCAATAAAAAATACTAAATTTGGTATAATCCATTAATATTAGATGGCTCTAAGAGTGCCAACAAATAGGTACATGTGGGAATGCCCAAAAACACAAAGGTTTTCAAATGAGGTGAGAAGTTAATAATTGCTTTGGAATTTGACATGCCACTAGAACTAGAATTGTTGGACTTATATATTACGATTCAACTACGCCAATAACATGCATACATTTTCTATAACCTAGCTATGATGTAGAAAGAAGAGACAATGCAAGAAGGTGGCATGGGTAAACACCACTCGAGTCGGGGAGTCGTGGATGGGTATAGTATTGGGATTTCACCATTTTTATTCCCATTTCAGGGCTTCAAAAGACTTGGTCTATTTGTCCCCACATCATGTTGCATTGTTTGGTTATTAATATATATTTTTTTGAATTGCTATATAGCGTGAACTTGACCCAAATGTATCAGAGTGCTTTGCATGAACACCAGTGATGTGTTACAGATGGACACATTCATATTTGGTAGGTGAGGGGAGATTAAGTGATGTGCTCCAAATCACACAAATGTTGAGTGTCCCTGCAGAGACTCAACCCCAGTTCCCCAGCTTCAAGGTCAACCGCTCTAACCGTTGGGCTCTATCCTCTCCCATTATGACTATCTCCTCAGATTTCCAGGCTTCCTCTAGGGTCTGCAGATCATTCATCTTTGACAAGTACCATACCAGTGCAAATGTTCACATTTATGTCAAATATACGATCACAGAATTTTACAGTGGAAGTTTTTAGTAAATAAAGCTTACCTTTATGACGGCTTTGCAATTTTTTTAGGTAATTCACAAATAATTTCTAGAGTACTTCTGGAAATACTCTAGAAATTATTTGTGAAATACCTAAAAAAATGCATTTGCTTCAAGAGCAGATCAAAGTCTACAAGATCTACAGGATTTACAAGAGCAAACTTCTAATTTCCTAAACTAGCTTTGAGAATCAGGAATTGATGGTGGAAGTCTATAATTTACATTTGATCTGTTTTGATGTTGTACACTTGAGGCTTTGTTTCTTTTGAATCTGATGGGCAAAAACCTATTGTTAAATTTGTGGTAAAGTTACAAATGACTTTGTAAGAGGGCGGGTTTGATAAACAGGCGTGGAGGCGGTAGGGGTGGTTTAAAGGAAGTAAGTTTATTGAAAACAAATGATGAGGTGACGGGGATTTGTAAAGGATCTTCAAACTTTTCTTCTTCTTCCGATGTCTCCGGGGAGGTGTCAGGTGATGAAGTATCCCTTGTGTTCTTCGCCTTATCTTCAGGACGTGGTTGGTTTCCCCGGTGGCTCATAAGAGAAGGGAGGAATAAATGAGGGGACCGTGAGAATGACAATAATAACCTAAAAGGATGTATTTCCCTTCACCACACCTTTAGTGTTTATGGCCAATAGAAGAGTAACAGAGTAGGCAGTCCATATGATTCAGACCGAGGTAGAGTGAGAATGGAATAGGGGTAATTGATTATAGTGCCTCGGGTAGAAAGTTTACAAGTGCTCAAAACCGCCTAGGGCAAAACGATAGGAGTGCTCACAGTGCCTAGGATAAAACGATAGAAGTGCTCACAGTGTCTAGCATTTTCCGTTATAAAAAGGAATACAACAGTATTGCGCCATGCATTTAACCAGCCTATGTAGCAGGTACTGATTCAAGTGTGTACAAGATACTGAACGTGTGCAATCCCCGTTTAAACAAACAAACCCTCCCCGTATTTCCCCACCCGCTACCCACTACAGTTCCCAAGAGCCGATGTCACTCACCGACCCTGCTGTAACTCTTCCTAGAGTCACGGCCGCTCTCCAGCATCCACCGGACACCACCAGTCCTCACACCAGCTATCTTCGTCGATGTCCTGTTCCGGTGTTGTCTGGGTCTCCTCGGGTCCCGCGTCTTCTTTCACCGGGTCAGCGCCATCGTCTTCAAGAATTCCTGCCTCCTTTACAGGTCCCGCGTCTTCCTTCTCCGTCGGTGCACTTCCTCCTCCTTCTTCAGCGTGGACGCTCACTTTCTCCGCCCTCGCCTCTTTATAGGCATTTCTCATTCGTCCGGCAGGACTGTGTCCGGGTGATTCCTCCTCCACTTCCGGGTCACCACCTTCACTACGTGCGAGCGTCTGAGGAGAGATAGCAAAGGAGCGTGGTTGATGTAGTCCGAATGTAGGGCAGTGCAAGGTATTGTGCTCTGCTATTCCGGTCTCTTCCTCACATCCCCTTTCCCTTGCTGTCCTTCTTCTAGAGTCTGTACTTTGGGGATATCTGGACAAGTAGTTGGCGTTGCCTTGTTCCTTTCCTTTTCTATGTTTGGTTAGAAATCTATATGGATGTAAAGACAGAAACCATCTAAGTACCCTTTCGTTATGTCCTTTATTTCTCGCTAGCCACTCTAGAGGGGCGTGGTCAGTAAAAAGAATAAACTCCCTCCCTTCTAGATAGTACTTCAAAGAGTCTATGGCCCATTTGATGGCCAGGGCCTCTTTTTCAATAGTCGCATAATTTTTTTTCTCGTGGAAACAGTTTGCGACTAATATATAAGATTGCTTTCTCCCCTTGCATTGTTTCCTGTGACAGAACCGCTCCCAGTCCTTGGTCAGAGGCATCCGTCTGCAGGATGAAGGGTCTAGTGTAATCAGGACTGATCAAAACAGTATCGGATGTTAAAGATTGTTTCAAAGTGTCGAAGGCTCTTATTACTTCAGTAGGAGGGGATTTCAAGATTGTTTCAGTTTGACTATTTTTTTGTAGGAGGTCAGTCAGGGGAGCCGCCAACTGAGAAAAATTAGGGATGAATCTTCTATAGTATCCTAATAACCCTAAAAAGGCTCTCAAATCTTTTTTGTTTCTGGGCAGTGGAATTTGTGAAATAGCTGTCAGTTTAGATGTCTGAGGTCTTATTACTCCCTCTCCTAACAGGTACCCTAGGTACTTCACTGTCTGTGCAGCCAAATTACTTTTGGCGGGGTTTATTCTTAATCCATAAGACCCCAAAGTTTGTATGACTTGAGAAAGATGCAAAAGATGCTGGTCCCAGCTATCACTGTATATCACGATGTCATCAATATAAGCCCCAGCGTAATTGCTATGGGGTCTCAATACTATGTTCATGGCTCTCTGAAATGTGGCCGGTGCCCCATGTAACCCGAATGGCATTACTTTGAATTGATACAATCCATCAGGGGTGGAAAAATCAGTTTTTTCTCTGTCCTCCTTTTTGAGAGGTGTTTGCCAGTAGCCCCTACATAAATCTAAGGTGCTAATGTACTTGGCTCTCCCTATCCTTTCTACCATTTCGTCCACCCGAGGGAGGGGGTAGGTATCAAAATCAGAAATCGTATTTACTTCGCGGAAGTCTATGCAAAATCTGACTGAACCATCCAGTTTGGGTACAAGCACAATGGGCGAATTCCATTCGCTCCTAGACGGTTCAATAATATCCATTTGTAACATGTTTTGTATTTCTTCTCGTATCACTTGTCGTCGTGCTTCTGGGATACGATATGGTCTTTACTTCACTCTTTTCCCCGGTGGAGTTTTAATGACATGTTCAATAAGAGTAACCCTCCCCGGTTGGGTAGAAAAGACATGGGACAAAGACTGCAACTTCTGACTCAACTCTTCTTTCTGGGGAATTGGTAGTTCGGTATCAATACTCTGTTGGAATAAAGGGACTGAGGTCTCTACCATATTCACTGTTGTCGGTGCTGGTCCTTCCCACTTTTTAAGCAAATTAATGTGGTAAATTTGGGTTACATGTTTGTTAGCATCAGTTTCAATGCGGTAGGTGACTGGTGTGACCTGGGCAATGACTTTATAAGGTCCTTGCCATTGACCCAACAACTTTTGGTCTGAGGTAGCCATCATAAGTAAAACAAGATCTCCTATCTGGAAGGATCTATTCTTAGTTCTTTTGTCATATTGCCCCTTTTGATTACTCTGGGCATTTTCCAGATTGGTTCTGACAATATCCCGAATTTGTCTCAAATTAGTTTTTAAGTTGGAGACATATTCCGGAAGAGGTTTTGTATTGTCAGGTTCGTTTTCCCATTGTTCTTGAGCCATGTCAAGTAAAGTACGGGGTTTGTGTCCATACAATAACTCGAAAGGAGAGTATCCAGTACTTCTCTGTTCCTTACACCTAATGGCGAAGAGTGCTAGAGGGAGAATATCTTCCCATTTGCGTGCTTCCAACGCCAGTAGTTTTTTTAACGTGGTCTTAATGGTGGCATTGTATCTTTCAACTAAGCCATCTGCCTGAGGGTGATAAGCTGCTGTTTTTATTTGTTTCACGTCCAACTGGGTACAGATATCTCGCATCATCTTGGACACAAAAGGGGTACCTTGATCCGTCAGGATCTCTTTGGGGAATCCTACTCTAGAAAAAATCCCAATCATAGCTTTTGAAATGTTGGTAGTGTCTGGACGGCGAAGGGGTACTGCTTCGGGAAATCGTGTAGCATAGTCAACAAGCACCAGAACATAGCGACAACCACTATGTGATGGTAGCAAGGGTCCTATTATGTCCATTCCCACTCGACTGAACGGTTCATCAATAATAGGGAGGGGACGCAGGGGTACTCTAGGGGGTTGATATCGGCTGTGTTTCTGGCAAATCGGGCACTCCCTACAATATTGTTTCACCTGTTGGTATATCCCTGGCCAATAAAACCTCTCAAGAATGGTTTTCTCCGTTTTATCTGCCCCAAAATGTCCCCCTAACAGGTGACTATGAGCTAGGTATAACACTTTGTCTCTAAACTGCTTGGGAATTAGCAACTGGGCTTTCTGATTAGGTCCTCTTTTTCTATATAACAAACCCTTTTTTACAAAGAAGTAAGGACATACGTGTTGTGGTTCTTCGTTGTCATAGGCTTTGCTCCATGCTTCTTGGAGTATAGGGTCCTCTCTATGGGCAGCATGGAAATTCCTATCTGTTTCCCATGGATTTTCTTCAGGTATAATAGGCATAACCATAGGTTCTCTTCCTTTTTCCACCCTTCTTTGCCTTCTACTTTTCTTTGTTTTGGCTGGAGGCATTCTTTCCCTGTGTCGTTGGAAAAAGTTGCAGTGGACAGCCATTCTTCTTCGGGTACAGGAGTATTTTGCAATAACTGGGTCAACTTGTGATAATCATTGCCTAGGATTAATTGTTCTGGTAGTCGTGGTATAAGACCTACAGTCATATACGTACCATCATCATGGGAATGTTGAATCTGTACTTGAGCAGTGGGGTAGGGTTTCGTATCTCCGTGAACACATTTAATGGCCACCATTCGATCTATAGGTCCTAGCTTTTTACCCAGATCTTGAGGCCTGACTACGCTATGTAAACAACCCGTGTCAGCCAAAGCAGTGAGAGGTTGTCCGTTTACTGAAACCGTACACCTATATGGGGGTGGCTTCTTCTCGGTAGCAGAACAGTAATAATTACGGGCCATCCCGATCTCCATGGGTTCCTCTTTCTGTGTACAAAACCTAGCTATATGTCCCATCCCTCCACACTGAAAACATTGTGGGCCTGCAGAAGGTGGACGTGGAGGAAAAGGAGTACTAAGAGATGGATCGCTTGGCAGGAAAGTCAAGGATTCAGGTTTCTTTACTAGAGACGGTCCTGTATGGCCTCCTGTTTTCCCTGTGGACTCATCTTCCCCTTTTTGAAAATCTAAAGCTCTATGGTAGGCGCTAGCTATCTCGACAGCTGTTTCCAAAGTAAGGTTTGCCTGCTGTCGCACCCATCTTTGAATTGGGGGGTGTAGAGAGGTCAGATATTGTTTTAGGTAGATCTTGGCCATGATCCCGTCCTTATCCGTAGTAGCAGGTTTAAGCCACCGATCTGTCATATCTTTTACTCTGAAGTACAAGGCACGTAGGGTTTCTTGAGGTCCTTCTTTCATTTGTCTTAACTTCACCCTATAGGTTTCCTCATATATTCCTTGTCGCTCCAGGATACATCTCTTAATGTCGGCATAAGGGACTGCTCCTTGTAGAGTCGCTGCTTGGTATGCGGCCTGTAAGTCGCCAGATAACAATGGTCCCAAATATTGGCCCCATTTTTCGGCCGGTCAGGATGTTGCAGTTGTCATTGTCTCAAAATTATTAAAGAAAAAATCAGGATCTTCTCCTGTCACATATCGTTGCAAAACTACGGAAGGTAAAGTGGTAGGACCTCTTTGTTGTCCTAGTACTTCAGTAAGTTTGCCCATGGCTGCTTCATGTGTTTGTCCTTGTCCGGAAATGACCTTTTGGATCTTGTCCCGGTCTTCTTCTACAACGTTCAGAAATCGTTCCATAATTTTCCCCAGGTGTTCTTGATTTTCAGCCATCTTCGCCATGGCAGCCTCCATCTTGCCTTGAGATCCCACTTCTGACACCACTTGTAAGAGGGCGGGTTTGATAAACAGGCGTGGAGGCGGTAGAGGTGGTTTAAAGGAAGTAGGTTTATTGAAAACAAATGATGAGGTGACGGGGATTTGTAAAGGATCTTCAAACTTTTCTTCTTCTTCCGATGTCTCCGGGGAGGTGTCAGGTGATGAAGTATCCCTTGTGTTCTTCGCCTTATCTTCAGGACGTGGTTGGTTTCCCCGGTGGCTCATAAGAGAAGGGAGGAATAAATGAGGGGACCGTGAGAATGACAATAATAACCTAAAAGGATGTATTTCCCTCAGGGCCGGCCTTAGGCATGTGCAAAGTGTGCACCTGCACAGGGCCGCCAAACCCCAGGGGCCACCACGGCGAGGATCGGATCCACGACGAGGATCGGAATGGATACATCGTCGTGGCACTGGCGGCCCCTGGCAGGATTTGGCGGCCTCCGACCCGGCTTCCACTTTAACTAACTAACTTCCAGACAGTTCCAAAGTGAGTACCCCCCCAAGGCTGATGTGACTGCATCAGTCCCATGAAAAACAGCAGGGTTTGGTGAAAGAAGTATAAAGCCTGATTTATATTTTGCTCGTTTTCTTTTGTCCAGCAGAGGGTGCTCGCTCTCCTTTCTTAAACGGCTACTGCATTTTCAGTCAGCGCCTAGGAAACCCGTGGGCGGTGCTGTATACTTTGGGGCCTGTGCGTCATTTGTGGCCCCTAGGGTTGATACCTGACCGGTTTTCTACCGGCACCACCAATATTTTGCTGTCTCACCTGTACAACAAGAAGCAAAATCCCATAAAGCTGTTTTTTAGCCCATATCTCTACACACTTCAAACAGCAAATCTAAACAGAAAGCAGTTTTATACATTTTCTTGAGCTACTCTAACGATCCCTGGCTAATTAACAAAAACAAAAGCCTCCTCCCTTTCACTTCCCTGGCCAGTGGCCTCTCCGCGCCAACCTCTGTTCTCCTCCTGATTGGGCAGCAGGGGCGCCGGGGTGTTTAAATCATGACTGTCACCCCAGGTTGCGTCTGGCACGCACAGACGCCGGAAGCCAAGGATAGAGTGATCTGCACGGCAGCGCGCAGACTCAACCTAATTTGCTTCCCGCGTCGTGCGTTGTGGTGGTGGCGTTAGGCGTATGTGTCTCTCTGCAGCCATTTCTGTGTGGTGGTGGCGCTGTGGTCGGAGTCGGACTAATTACTGAGCCTGAGCTCAGAGAATAAGGTAAGGGAGTGTTACTGAGTGTCATTCCGGCGGCGCAAAACATAGGGGACACTTGTTGTCTTGGTGCCTCCGAGGTCGGACTATTGCAGAAACAAATGCCCACAGATGACGAGACAAGAGCATCCAGAGTGAGACATGATAAACTTGGCCTTGAGGGGGGTGCGGACAGTCCAGGGCCTTCACCGGGTGACACACGACAATGTACCGGTCCACACGCTTATCATGGTTAACGTGAATATACACTACATATTATAATAGTCAATCCCATGGAAATAATGTCAGAGCACCGCCGTTCCCGAACGGCCACGAGTTCATCAGGTATTCGGTCATGCTTTGAAATGGCATTGTCGTTGTAACCAAAGCGTCTTGCGGGGCCCCCACCTACGCTCCCTGCACAGGGCCACCATGAGCCTAGAGCCGCCCCTGCCTTTAGTGTTTATGGCCAATAGAAGAGTAACAGAGTAGGCAGTCCATATGATTCAGACCGAGGTAGAGTGAGAATGGAATAGGGGTAATTGATTATAGTGCCTAGGGTAGAACGTTTACAAGTGCTCAAAACCGCCTAGGGCAAAATGATAGGAGTGCTCACAGTGCCTAGGGCAAAATGATAGAAGTGCTCACAGTGTCTAGCGTTTTCCGTTATAAAAAGGAATACAACAGTATTGGGCTATGCATTTAACCAGCCTATGTAGCAGGTACTGATTCAAGTGTGTACAAGATACTGAACGTGTGCAATCCCAGTTTAAACAAACAAACCCTCCCCGTATTTCCCCACCCGCTACCCACTACAGTTCCCAAGAGCCAATGTCACTCACCGACCCTGCCGTAACTCTTCCTAGAGTCACGGCCGCTCTCCAGCATCCACCGGACACCACCAGTCCTCACACCAGCTATCTTCGTCGACGTCCTGTTCCGGTGTTGTCTGGGTCTCCTCGGGTCCCGCGTCTTCTTTCACCGGGTCAGCGCCGTCGTCTTCAAGAATTCCTGCCTCCTTTACAGGTCCCGCGTCTTCTTTCTCCGTCGGTGCACTTCCTCCTCCTTCTTCAGCGTGGACGCTCACTTTCTCCGCCCTCGCCTCTTTGTAGGCATTTCTCATTCGTCCGGCAGGACTGTATCCGGGTGATTTCTCCTCCACTTCCGGGTCACCACCTTCACTACGTGCGAGCGTCTGAGGAGAGATAGCAAAGGAGCGTGGTTGATGTAGTCCGAATGTAGGGCGGTGCAAGGTATTGTGCTCGGCTATTCTGGTCTCTTCCTCACAGACTTCCTTTTAGATTAGATCAAAAGTGAATTGTACACTACCACCACTAATAAAGCAACTATCACACAATTAAAAAAGAAAAATAATTTTTAATAAAAATTCTAACACATCTATTAGAACAGTACAAAAGTGTTTCTTTAATTAATATCACATGAAAACCACTGAAGTAATCCAAAGAATACATTAATACATTCCATAAAATCATTTCAACACGTATTTCACCATTTCATAAACATAAATATTCATACATTGACAAGAGAAAACACAATTTTAGACTCCTAAATTAGTCATTGGCGAGGACATATCATCTAAATCAGTGCAAGCATGGTCCGGTCAAACTTCTATTTGTCAGATACCGAGACCATATACCCTTAGAGATTATGTCATTTATAAAGCGTCGACGCATTTCGATGGTATCTTCACAATCTTCCCATCTTTATCAAGACAAATAGATTCCTATCTCTTGTTTTTTCGTTGTTAAAAGTCCTTCTGCAAATAATTTTTTGTTGGTTCTGCTAAATGCTTCCGATTGTGCGACTCCTTCCTTGTTGGAAGGAGTCACACAACAGGAAGCATGTAGCAGAACGAAGGCTGCAACAGAGAAGCTTACCGTTGAAGAATAAAACGTTCTTATTCAGTGGGGAGTGGAATGACCAGCGCATCCATGATACCTCACGGAGACAAGAGGGGAAAAGCAGTATCCAATTAAGTGGAGCTCTAATAAAAGGATAACACTCGAGACTAGAGGCTATATATGAACCTCAGAGGCAAAAAGGTGGCAGTCTTGAAATTTTAAAGATTCTCCACACCGGACTCTAACGCAGGAACTCCATACGACTTTTTAAACCTAAAACGTAGAACCAACAAAAAATAGTTTCAGCTTCTTCTGATCCTTTGATAGCTTGAGCCAAGTTGCTCCCTGGGGAGGAGTGAAGAGGCCTGAGGCTGAAACATGACTGCCATTTGTGGAAGGAGATTTGCTTCCTGGAGAAACCAATGAGAGGAAGGGGCTGTGGAGATAAGCTGGACTTCAAAGGCAGGAGAACAGATGTCACAGGACCCAGGCCAGCCCCCACTTCCTTTTTCCCCAGCCAGATGGGAGTCCCCTAATTAGATTCGGAGAGGGGCTGGAAAGGTAGTGTAATCAACACCTTTGGGTTGGGTAATATGGACACACCAAGAGGAGATTATCTCCATTTTGTTTTTTGGCAAAACAGTGCATTCAGGGTCAAAAATATGTCACATTTCAACGGTAGCGGTCATAACTTTACCCTTATTGGTCGAGGGGTTCTCCTTCCTTGTCGACCCAGAATGGCATTTAAAAACGGTAGAGCTGCAGGAGCTCCTCAGATCACTGCCTCGAACAAAAGGAGACTGCCCTGCTGGACCCTTGGATTGTTCCACAGAAGGTTGCACTCAAAAAGACTACACCTGCTGCACTCTCACAGCTCTACAAAGAAAGTGTTACAGGGATTCTGCGGAGTCACATAACTTTGTGATCATGGAACCTTAGTAGGCTGGGACTGGGTCATCCTAACACCTGAGTACCCATGAGCCTGGTACCGACAAGCTATAGTGTCTCACTTGCCCTCCTACTCACTCACAGAGGAGCAAGTAATTAGACACCCCAGAACACAACACTAGAGAACCTCTAAAGAATTGCGGTGACAGGACACACCCTTTCGCTCCCACACTCGTACTAGTCCACAATAAGTTCTGACAGGGACACGAGTAGAATTTAAAAAGTTAATTTTAACTTTTGTGAGCTAGTATGCAGTCTACATGCCACAACAAGAGAATGTCTAACACAAATATGGTTAGCATAGAAATGAGTCCGTAGATCATAAATGGAGCTGTCAGTATATGCAACAGTATAATCTCCCTCCCCTTCTAGAGAAGCAGAATGCTTATATATCAGAAGATCTCTAGGTGTTAGCAGCAGACCCCGTATGTCATTATACACAGATGAAAGTTCTACATCCCAAGCACTGTCACAACCTTTTCCCTGGAAAGGTCCCTCTCCAAGTGTGTGTTACCTATCTGTGTATGCCTATATGACAAGAAGTATGCATTCTCAAACAGCTGCAATTGTGTCTTTTGTCTAGGTGCTAGGGCCTGACCAGAACAGAATAACAAGGGGCATTGTTGTTCGACTTTGCTAAATCCCAGAAAAGAACAGAACGCAAAAAGAACAGCATGTTCTGTGTGAAAGGACATTACAGCAATAAGCAAAATATCTGTAGAGTAAAGTGTGTAAGGCAAAGGACAGTCTGCAACGTGCTCATGCAAACATAGGGAAAATGACAAAGGAACTGAATGGAAACAAAAGAACTGCACCTGACTCAAAGGAAAAGAATTGACTCTCTGATCAGCAACAGGTACTGCAGAGCCGGAAGAAGTCATCTGCACAACCAAAGAGAGAATCACCCCAACAAAACAGCTACAACTGGATTTTTACTTGACTGTGCAGATGCATTGTGGGAAATAGAGTCCTAGCCCATAAGATGCAATCTAGATCTTGAAACCCTGGGATTGAACTAGTGGACCGAGAAACTTCAAGATTTTAAAGTTTAGAAACTTTCTGCTTAGTTTTGCAGATAAGCTCTGGGATGAAACTTGACGTCGAGAGTTAAAGTAAGCTGATATTGTCGACTCATGAATCGGCCTGATTGGGTTGGTTTGCCCCGCTAAAAGCTCTGAAGCTCTTCACCTTCAAAGACAAAGACTTCCAGAGGCTCACAAGACATCATGATGTAGCAGGTCTACATTGTCGAATCAAAATCCGTATCCAAGAAGCCAGAAGACCTGCTGACGAGCCTGTCGATGGGAGGAAAGCTCCAAGAAAAAGACCAATGGCCTGATTTCAATCTTGGCAGATGGGTTACTCTATCACAATGGTGATGGATATTCTGTCCACCTAAGTATAAATCCTATAGAATATAATGGGATTTATATTTTGGCGGGTTAAATATCCATCACCGTTGGGACACAGTAACCCATCTGCCAAGATCTAAAGCAGTCCGAAGGTAAACTTTGGACCAGGACTTAGCCCTTGAAGACGCCAGATTCTTATTTCAATTTTTAACTTTATCTTACCAATCCTGAGAATCCTCTTTCCATCGGACCTTTTTTGTCTGCTAAGAAGTGTAAAGAGGAGAAACGTTTACCATTTACAATTTACCAATGGACAAATCAATCTGATTCAAGAAACTACTAACTGCAGAAATGAATTTATAGATTTATTACAAAGCCAAAAACAGTTGTACGTTCAAACACCTAAGCAAGAGGTTAAGAAAGTAAACGGGCACTAATACAAACATAATCCTACGCAGAAGTCTCATCAGACTCAGAATGATGATTACAGTAATTTCTAAAAGCATCAGGCAAACTATTACAGTCCCTACTTGAAGAGTTGATTGCATTGACCTAAGAAAAAGAAAATGATTAATCTATCCCTACACTAACTCTAAATTGACATCCCTACTTAGCATCATCCCCAGGCAAGAGAAAAAGGTGTCAGCAGTGAAGACTGCCTAAGAAGTACACTCAATTTGAATAGGTAAGTAGCCAAAGCTTCAGAGCTTGTTCTAAGATTCTCCTTCTCACTTCCCTCCTAGCTCCCCTGCTATTCTGGATCTCCTCCCTCGGGGCACTGTCCCTAATACAAAATCCCAAAACAGTAGGGCACATTCCGGTGTACTTCCTTGGCGCCTTCTTCTACCATCCTAACTCCTAAAACAAAGGATTGTTCTGCCTAATGAGACGTGTGCCCTTGCACCTGCAACAGAAGGTATGAGAGCAAATCGACCTTGAACGCACACAAATTTTACAGTCCTGCATTCAACCAAGAAAAAGAGCCTTCCCAAGGAAAATACATTTCAGGCCTGCAACATTCAGCTAGCATCAGAAATCGCAAATGGGCCTTCTCTCAAACGTATATGCGATCAGGCCTTCAAACATTTTACACATGCAATTCTAAAGTTACATTATGAACAATAATTTCATAGTCGTCTAAAGCATTACATTTCATTAATAAGCAAACCTACACACGCAGAATTTATTATGGTGCACGTTTTTAGTCCTAATGCATCACTTTGCACGTAAACTGATACATTTGGTGTTACCTAAGTAACATTCTTGATTACACACTGCATTATTCTTCCAAATGATATGAATACATTTCTAAGCACATTAATTATAAGCTGGTTTAATACTACATTTCTAATAGTCACACGTTAATACAGTCCTCTAAATTTACAGGTGCTGACTTATCAGTGATTATGATCCACCCGTACAAATTTCAGAATAACATGGCGCTCTATCAGTTCCCCCTTTGATGACTAGTGTCATCACCAAAATCACACCATCCTTGGAGAAAGAACCAACCTAAACAGAACTTGTCACCATTCTCCCTCATCTGAGCAGCTCCATGTTTTTAAGATTCTGATACTGACTGTCTTGCAGTCTTTCCATTCTCCTTCCTTGCCTTCTCAGCATTCTCTCAATTCTTTTGGACCTGTACCACTTGTAAGCCCTAACTAAACCCCACAACCCGATCACACAAACCGCAACTATAATGAGAGGTTTTAGAACATAGCCAAGGAACCCTTTCCCCAGGTTCGCAAACCAACCTCCCACCTGACTAAACCCTTTGCCAACTTTTTCCCAAACTCCCTCTCCAGTCCGATCCTCAATCTCATGATGAATCGTAGTGTTGCTGCTTATATATTTCTCCAGATCCTTGCTAGTATCTGGTATATAAGTACAGCATTCCTGAACTTCAAAAGTTTACAGACTCCACCCTCTTTTGCCAAATGGGCATCTAAAGCAAGACGATTTTTCAAAACCATTGCCCTTATCGACAACTTCTCTCCTTCCACCAGCACTAGTGACTTAGCTGTATTCATTGACAACTCATCAACCAAAGTCGCCAATCTTCTGATTTTCACATCATTTAAGATCACTCCCAAGCTTGGTATCATTGCTCCAAAAACATCTCCAACAACTGCTCCAGCACTTTCACACCTTTTTACCTTCAAATGCTTTCCTCCTTATAAAAGTTCCAAATCTTATGCATGATATATTTTTGGGAAAATGATAGCTAAGTAACACGTAGCATACCATTTTGCAGACAATCTCACATACGCATTCTTTCCACACACACAATACACAGTTGGTATCACTTGCACAGTACCTTGCAAAAAGTCCTTTGCTGAATCTTATAGAGTGAAAAATGATCACATGTGGTCTGACCCACTGCAACGTTCTCAAAATACGTCTGGTGAAGTCTTATGCACAGCTTCTCCTCTGCTCCTCATCTAGCGCTATCGGACCATGGCACCCTTTCGATTTGTGTAATCTCTCTTTATCAGTCCAATCCACCCTACCTGCTCCTGAATCTCGTAACTGCGTTTGTTTTCTGTATCTATCCTCTACCTGATCTATGAACATTTTCTCTACATCTGATAACAAGCACGTCAAATTATGATGATGAGCATAAGCTGTATCTAACTCTAAAGATGATATGAAATACTTTCTAAGTCTATCTTATGATTTATAATAATCATACTTGTTTAGATGCTTATAAGCTGGTACTTCAGGAAGCACTGAATCATAATTGGAAAAGAAATACTCAAACTGGCCTCTTCCATAAAAGATGCTAAGCAGCAAACTACAAGTAATACCATACGTCAATGGAAGGTGATGATATCGAAAACCCTCGTCCACTGAGGCAGATAACTGCATACACACATAACAGTCTTTTGCGTCCATAGCATCAATATATTCATACAACAAGTTAGCATACGCATTTAGCTTAAAGTCACTTCAAGAAAGATCTATATGTAACCTACGACTCTCCTCTTGCAACAAAGCTCTTTCATCTCTGATATTGACCTCTTTCTTGCTCGGAGTAGTGGGTGTAGGATTTCCCTGTACCTCCACTGCCTGTGCATGTGGAACTATACAAAACTACAACGACTAAGATTATGAAAACTTTCACTCCACCTACATGTGTACCTACTATACACCTAGATCTACGATTTGGATTTCTACCCTCCATGGTCTCAGGAAAGTCCTCAACGTTCCAAGTTCAGCAACAAACACTCAAAAGTCTCCTTTTGCTTCCTTCAGTTGCTTGTGAACCAGTTCGAACCACACCTTGAAAGCTGGAAGTCCCCTTTCGCGATTTCAGTTCCCTATTTACACAATTCAAAAGGCTCCATTTACCCTTTTCCAGAATCTACAGAAAGCCCCTAAATTTCTTCTTCTTCCACTTGGACCTAGGTTATCTATTTCAATTTATTTACAACAAAGACTTTTCAATCCAGAATAAGATTTGCTCCGATCGCCTCTAGAACATGCTGCAAAGGTTCAAGACGAACAACAATTGTATCGTGAGAAGGAGCGTCAAAGCCAAACGTAGAAAATATCAGTCTATTCAAAATTAGATCATGAATTCTGCTCATTATCGGGGGATTTGGAACTGTGAGGGTCAGCACTCCTTCAATTTCAAGTCCTAGTACCAACAACACCACGTCCAATTTCACATTAGGACTGTTACTGACCACTGTCACTGCCCTCAGCCTCCCGGCTCTCACCACTCCTGGCATCAGTCACAACATATGACCACTCTGGAGTTGCGTATCTCTGACAAGGCACTCTCATTCATCTTGATCTCCTTAGACCTCCACGAGCTTGCCCTTCTTCACCTTCCTATGATTCAGAGTCTTCCGACACAGGAGCAAGATCTCTCTCAGAAACCAGTCACAGATTCAATCGCCTCTGCCTTTCAGGCCACACTTCCTCTGTGCCTTTGGTGCTGCTGTTCTCCTCTCTCTCACCCTGATCACAACTTACTTCTGCTGAGTCTGATTTAAGACCGCTTTCACAGCAACTTCCCCTTTCTGAGGCAGTCTCGGTGTCGCTATTATTGTGACCCTCCTCAGCTTGGTCTTGTGAGCAACCAGCTCTCTCAGTCACAGTCACAGCTTGACTTGTCCCCTCTTGTGGCGTCCCTGCCACAGCTGGATTTTCATTCAGGAGAGGAGCTGTTTCTTTCAAGGGGGTCCTGCAACTCTGCGGGTTTGAGAAGCATGTACCCAATTTGGCAATCTTCCGCACTTCATCGCAGTGTTCGTCACTAAAATGATCTGGTAAGGGCCTCTCCAGCGAACATCCAAGCAGCTCTTTCTCACATGCTTCCGAACGAGAACCCAATCCCCTGGACTCAGGTTGTGAAAGAGATCACTTGACGCTGGAACAGTAGCAGCCTGCACCTGATGAGACACAGAAAGGACCACATCAGCGAGTCCCTTGCAATTTAAAGTTTAGATCATCTGTGATGTTTATCAAAGCTGTTGATGGCACTGCTGATAACCTCATAGCCCTCCCAATCAAAAGTTCATGAGGTGAAAAACCTGTTCTACTGTCTGGTGTGCTACGGATGCTCATGAGCACCAACGGCAAAGCATCAGGCCATTTTAGAGACGTTGACGAACACACCTTTGCCATTCGGGCTTTCAAAGTCCCATTAACCTGCTCCACTATTCCAGAAGCCTCTGGTCGGTGGCTACAATGGAGTCTCTGGTCACCATTCAATGCATTACAAAGCATCTTCATGATCTTACTATGGAAGTGTGTTCCTCGATCTGATTCCAAAGAGGTCGGAAATCCAAACCTAGGTGTAAGTTCCCTCAACAGTAACTTATCTATGGTGAGTGTGTCACACCTCCGTTTTGGGTAAGCCTCCACACACCTTGAAAACACACATACCACCACCAAGATGTACCTCAACCTGTTACACCTAGGCATCTCAATGAAATACAATTGCATTATATTGAAAGGTCCCCCCGACCTCCCAATGTGACTTAGTGTGACCAGACTTCTTTCCAGCATTCATCTGTTGACATGTGACACATCTCTGACACACAGCTTCCGCCACCACACGAAATTGTGGGGTATACCACGTCTGTCTGAACACTCGCACCATTGCGTCTATCCCTAGATGTACTGCACCATGAACCTGTCTTGCCATTGGGTTCAACAAGTCATCTGGCAACACTGCCCTTCCATCACTCGAAACCCAAATGTCCACATCTCCTTTTGTACATCCAGACTTGATCCAGCTACTTTTCTCCTGTTCCGAAACCTGTTCCTGCAGGCACTTGAGTTCATCCCAAGTATCTGCCAAGGCCAACATCATGTTAAACTCAGTTATTTCTGGGCTCTCTCCTGTGTAATCTCCAGTAAAAATGCAACCTTGTCTAGCACTGAAACGGGCAACTTCATCAGCATATTTGTTTCCCAGAGAGAAAAAATCTGCCCCCCTCCCATGAGCTGTACATTTTAGTACAACAATTCCCCTTGGACATTGCAAGGCTTCCAATAACAACCTTACAGACTCCCCATTCCTAATGGGTGATCCAGACAATGTCATGTAACCTCTCTGAGACCACAGCTGACCGAAGTCATGAACCACACCAAAGCCATACTGGCTGTCGGTGTAAATGGTAATTCGAATTTGATCAGCAGCCAAACAGGCACAAGTCAATGCAATGATTACAGCTACCTGGGCGGAGTATACTCCTTCTAGGCAAGCAGCTTCAACCACTCCTGTAATGGTACCTTCAGCAAAGCTGCTCTCAACTGACCAACACTGTCTCTTAAGCATGAAGCATCAACAAAGAATATCTCATCAGGGTCAGACAATGGTTTATCAACAATGTCAGGTCTCGGCTTGGTGCAAAGTTCAGTCACAGCCAGACAGTCATGGTCCTCACAATCTTCATCAAGGGTGTTTGGTAATGGCATCAATGTTGCTGGATTCAAAACAGAACACCTCCTCGGAGACACATTCTCCGCAGAAAGAATAACTTGCTCGTAGCATGTGAGCCTGTTATTTGTCAGGTGCTGCATTTTGGTCTTGGTCATCAACAGTTCAACAGAATGAGGAACGTACACAAACAAAGAATGTCCCATTACAATGGTTTTACATCTCTCAATGCTGACACCCGTTGCAGCAATGGACTTGAGGCTTCCGGGCAACGCTGAAGCTACTGGATCTAAAGTAGCTGAGAAATAGGTAACTGGTGTACAGACACCTCCATAATCCTGAGTCAAAACTGATAATGCACACCCTTCTCGTTCACCACAGAGCAATGAAGAAGGCTTGCTGTAGTCAGGCATTCCCAGTGCCGGAGCAAGACAGAGGTCCTCTCGCAACTCCAAGAATGCCCTCATGCAGTCATTGTCCCACGGTACTGGATCACTCGCGTCCTTGTGCATTAATTTCAGCAAAGGCTTCACCTTCAAAGAGAAGTTGGGAAACCACTGGCAACAGTAGCCAACCATACCTACGAACATCCTGATTTCCCTATGTGTGGTAGACACAGCCATACTCATAAACGCCTCCATTCTGTCAGGTGGCACCTTCCTCTTGCCTTTCTCTATTCGGTACCCCAAATATTGCACTTCATACAAACAGTACTGTTACTTATTTGGGGACACCTTGTACCCATTCTCTGCCAAATGATTCAGTAAGGCGATGGTGTCAATCCTGCATGCATCCTCTGTCTTTGATGCAACAAGGAGATCCTCTATGCCTCTATGTACTGCACGAGGACTGAGTTCTGCAGCAACAAGAGACGCTCAAGATTCTCCTTCAAGATCTGATTAAAGATCGATGGACTTTCTGTATACCCCTGAGGAATACAACACCTCGTTAACACGGTTTTCCAGCTTAAATGCAAAATTAAATTGACTTTCTTCATGCAGTGGTATCGAAAAGAATGCTTGACACAGATCAATCACAGTGAACCACTCTGATTTGCATGGGATCTGAAACAATATCAAGGATGGATTCGGTACCACTGGACAACATGGCACAACTATATTGTTGAACTTTCGCTAGTCTAGCACGATCCTAAATTTTCCACTCGGTTTCTGCAATCCCATGATGGGTGAGTTGCATGAACTGCGCATTATCTCCTTCAGAATCCTCTGCTTTGTCATAGTCTCAATCACTGGTTTTATCCCTGCAATTGTTTCCGGTGTCAGATTATACTGGGGAGTCCTTGGAAACTCAGCATTCTGCTTAACCTGATTCTTAACTGGCTCAACCCCTTTGATTAATCTGGTTTCTTCACCTGTGAAGTCCCACAATTTCTGCAAGACTGAGTCTCTCAAATCATGTGGAAGTTAAACAACACCACATAATCCTGTTCATACTCACTCTCCCACGAACTGCTGCTTTTACCGCACCGTCATTCTTCATCGGTTTCCATGAAACGCCGTCTTCCGCTGCCAATCCACTGGACAACCATCAACTGAATTCTATGGGGCTCGGGAAATTCTTATTCTAATCTAGATCTTCCCTTACTCTAGAGACAACGATCCTCGTTGGCTACCAACTGAAGGTGCCGGGTTCTTATCGCAATTTTTGACTTTATTTTACCAATCCTGAGAATCTTCTTTCCATCGGACCTTTCTTGTCTGCTAAGAATTGTAAAGGGGAGAAACGTTTTCCATTTACAATTTACCAATGGCCAAATCAATCCGATTCAAGAAACTACTGACTACAGAAATGAGTTCATAGATTTATTACAAAGCCAAAAACAGTTGTACGTACACACACCTCAGCAAGAGGTTAAGAAAGTAAACAGGCACTAATCCAAACACAATCCTATGCAGAAGTATCATCCAACTCAGAATGATAATTAAAGTATTTTCTAAAAGCATCAGGCAAACTATTACAGTCCCTACTTGAAGAGTTGAGTGCATTGAAAAGGAAAATTATTATTCTATCCCTACACTAACTCTAAAGTGGCATCCCTACTTAGCATCATTCCCAGACAAGAGAATAAGGTGTCAGCAGTGAAGACTTCCTAAGAAGTACACTCACTTTGAATAGGTAAGTAGCCAAAGCTACTGAGCTCGTTCTAAGATGCTTCTTGCTTCACTCCTAGCTCCCCTGCTATTCTGCTTCTCCTCCCTCGAGGCACTGTCCCTAATACAAAATCCCAAAACAGTAGGGCACGCCTTTCGCACGCCCTTTTAGACAGGTCTTCTTCCAGTATTTTTCCATCGAAACTCTGACTTCATCCAGAAACCGTTAAGTCAACCTTGGATCCCAGGCCCCTTCTCCACTTAAAGAATCTTCTCTATATTCCGGTGTACTCCCTTGGCGTTTGTTCCCTACCACCCTAACTCCTAAAACAAAGGATTATTCTGCTGAACGAGACATGTGTCCTTGCACCTGCAACAGAAAGTCTGAGAACAAATCGACCTTGCACGCACATACATTTTTACAGTCCTGCATTTGATCAAGAAAAAGAGCCTTCCCAAGGAAAATATATTTCAGGCCTGCAATATTCAGCTAACATAAGATGTCACAAATGGGCCTTCTCTCAAACATATATGTGATCAGACCATCACACATTTTACACATGCAATTCTAAAGTTACATTGTGAACAATAATTTCATAGTCGTCTAAAGCATTAGACTTCATTAATAAGCCAACCTACACGTGCAGACTTTATTATGGTGCACGTTTTTAGTCCTAATGCATGACTTTGTACGTAAACTAATACATTTGGCGTTACCTAAGTCACATTCTTGATTAGACACTACATTAGTCTTCCAAATGATATGAACACATCTCTAAATACATTAATATAAGCCGGTTTAATGCTACATTTCTAATAACCACTCGTTAATACAGTCCTCTAAATATGCGTGTGCTGACCATCAGTGATTATGATGCTACCTCTACAAATTTCAGAATAGTATGGCGCTCTATCACCCTCATCCTGTCCGATTCATGCTCCATCGCTGTCAGTCTACACTGTTGACTTTTTTCCGATCCAGCGCGGCCAGATAGCCACAAGTGTGCTTTAAGCTTTTTGGAGCCAGATTGCACAAATTTGCATTTAATCTTTAAAATGAATAACTTTGGTTTCCTACATTGGATTTTTGTCATTTTGGTATTGTTTTAACACCTTGGCTGCTAGGGAGATTTTTCTCCTGTGCTGCATTCAATGACTTCCCATTGTTCATGACGAGCTCAGCTCGTCATAAGCACAGCTCAACCGTGCCTCATGACGAGCTGAGCTCGTCATGAGTAGCGAAGGTGTTAAAGTTAATAAATATTCTTCATTTTTATAAATTGGTGTTGGATTTTTATTTTATTGCGTACTTAACTTATTTACTCTTTGGATGATATTAAATACTTTACACATACCTGACTCTTAACTTAAGCCTTAAGCCTGACTGCTTGTTTTGCCAAGCTACCAAGGGTTGAGCAAGGATTATTTTTTTGAGACTTGACTGGACCTATTAATGGTTGTGATATTATTACTCGCTGAAGGTGAGTACCTCCACCTACTAATATTCCACTTTCCTACAATATTGTATAACTAACAATGTCACATCTTAATGCTAACTGTTGTGTGGCTTCACTAGAGATGGCAGAGAACAACAGAGAGTTCAAGCTTTTAGGGAAACCTTTTTTATCTCAATGCCCATGTAAGCCCTGTAGTATGGCAGCGATTTCCAAGAATGTTCTTTCAAGAGCTGTGCCACAAAATTAATTTGTGCCCCCTATTTCAGGAGGACGAACTTGATCAAAATAATCAGCATCTGAAATCTACACAAGAAGAAATTGATAATATAAAAGAAAAGGTAAGTCATGCAAATATCTTCTACATTTTCTCTCCACCTGCATGTGTAGCAGCATGCATTGACAAAACTGCTAGGCCTTGCTTTATTTGTTTATTGCTTGATTCCCAGTGTTTTGTGTGTTGCTAAGTGAACTGTGGAAATTAAACAGAATAGAATACGTTATCAGAATTGGTGAAGTACATTTGTTTATAATGTTATTTGTGGTTGTTCAAGTTGGCCGTTGGCATTTGTTACGTTAGGTGTACTGCATGCACTTTCTATGAGTGTGATATTTGCATTCCTACTTCACAGCTCATTCAGTACTATAAAATGTACTTTATCACATGGGAGAGATACCAGAGAGAAGTTGGCTCATGACTTTAATTGCCTTCTTGAAGCCTGAGAGAAGCAGATTGTGTCCACGCCCAGAACCCACTCCACTTTCTCTTCCCATAAGTCAACTCCTGTTTACTTCTGTTCATATTCCAGTGGCATATCCGAATCATGGGTCCTCTTCAACCTGAAGATATCTGAGAAAGTTATTCAGCTATTTACTTATAGCAATATTTTGGCATCTACCATCCAACCACTGGTTCTTTTTCTATGTTATTTCAATTAGCACTGCTAACACTGCATTTAAAGAGCTGCCTATGTTACATTAATAGTTTCTGCTCCAGACCTCATTCCCTCTGATTCAGGTCCTAGGGTATTTCTCATACAATGCATACCTGTTCCCATTATGTTACTTCAAGCACAAGGAAACACGTTTGAACTGTGAACTAAGTTGTTAAAGAAGTTTCACAGAATTCCCAGTGCTTTTTAAGAATGGTGGTTTTAAATGTACTGACTCCCTACCCCTACATTGAGATTTTGTTCTTTTCAGACCCATCTAGTACCTGACAGCCACGCTGATAAGGAGTTTGGACGGTGATCCATACATTTGCATGTTATATTTAGACTTTCTGGCCAGTTTAGGGTCATATTCTTGCTGACATTGTTTCTGCTCACGAAATAAAGGTACCTAACCAAAACCTAGCAATGCCAGACAGTCTCTGTAAGGCCATGGTGGCATTTTGACCTGCTAGGCGGTGGAATTAGGGGTACGGGTTGGTGTTGCACCCCCAAACTAACCAAACTGGAGTTCAGAAGGTGCATGAGCAATAAAGATGCCTTTACATTGTGTTTTCATCTTTTTGCAACTGCTGTATAGTTGAACACAGAGGTCAAATGTCGGGCTATGTCTTCTGACGAATTGCTTCTTACTCTTTAAACGTGGAGATTGGTGTTTACATTTCCTTTTCAGACTGCAAAGTTAGAGGATTTTGCAATATGTGACAATTTTTCTGAAGTACAGGAAGTGTGAAGGGAAAGACAATAAGATTTTATTTTTTTCTAACATACATTTAAATGCCTGTAAATTATCCTTACACATATATCGAAATAAATCAGCAGTTAGGAAAGCACAAATGAAACACTTCTTTTTGTAATTCTGGGGTGTTATATAAACAAAGATTTAATAGGATCAAAACAAATCAAGACACTTCACTTGGTGATGCTAAAAATGATAAATAGTTGCTGAACCCGATTTCCACACATCATTGTTTCTGCGCTACACTATTGTATCAATAAAACTGCATCACTGTGCAGCTTTGGGTCCATTGCAACAAAAATGTGCTGTCTGTAAATGAGTGTGCTACCATCCCATGCTTTAGTGATATATTTTCAATAGTGTTCTCAATGAAGCCCACAAGCTAACTAACAATCAATCAATCAATCAATCACAGCATTTATATAGCGCACTACTCACCCGGAGGGTCTCAAGGCGCTAGGGGAGGGGGGGGGGGGGGGTCCGCTACTGCTCGAACAGTCAGGTCTTGAGCTGCTTCCTGAAGGCGAGGTGGTCCTGGGTCAGGCGGAGGTGGGTCGGGAGGGAGTTCCAAGTCTTGGCGGCCAGGTAGGAGAAAGACCTTCCTCCTGCGGTGGCTCTACGGATCCGGGGGACGGCGGGGAGGGCGTGGCTGGTCGATCGAAGCTGGCGTGTGGGAACGTAGAAGTTGAGGCGGCTGTTGAGGTATGCTGGTCCTTGGTTGTGCAGGACTTTGTGTGCGTGGGTGAGGAGACGGAAGGTGATTCTCTTGTTGACCGGGAGCCAGTGCAGATCTCTCAGGTGTCCGGAGATGTGGCTGCGACGGGGGATGTCCAGGATGAGTCGTGCTGAGGCGTTCTGGATCCGTTGGAGTCCCTTTTGGAGTTTGGCGGTGGTTCCGGCGTAGAGGGAGTTGCCGTAGTCCAGACGGCTGGTGACGAGGGCCTGGGTGACCGTCTTCCTGGTCTCGGTGGGGATCCACCGGAAGATCGTGCGTAGCATGCGCAGGATGTTGAAGCACGACGAGGAGACGGCGTTGACTTGTCTGGTCATGGAGAGGGAGGAGTCCAGGATGAAGCCTAGGTTGCGTGCGTGGTCTGTTGGTTTGGGTGCGCTGCCCAGGGTGGGGGGCCACCAGGAGTCGTCCCAGGCGGAGGGTGAAGATCCCAGGATGAGGACTTCCGTCTTGTCCGAGTTCAGTTTCAGGCGGCTGCTCATCATCCACTTGGCTACGTCTGTCATCCCTTCGTGTAGTTTGGCTCTGGCGGTGGCGGGGTCGTTGGTGAGGGAGAGGATCATCTGGGTGTTGTCGGCGTAGGAGACGATGTTGAGGTTGTGTTTGCGTGCGATGTCTCCGAGGGGGCTCATGTAGACGTTGAAGAGGGTTGGGATGAGCGAGGAGCCTTGAGGAACGCCGCAGATGACTTCGGTGGCTTCTGATCTGAACGGGGGGAGGCGGACTCTCTGCGTCCTTCCGGCGAGGAACGAGGTGATCCATTCCAATGCCTTCTCCTGGATTCCGACGTTGCTGAGGCGCTGTACTAGGGTACGGTGGCAGACAGTGTCGAAGGCCGCGGAGAGGTCTAGGAGGATGAGGGCCGCTGTTTCTCCGTTGTCGAGCAGGGCTCGGATGTCTTCGGTGGCTGCGATCAGGGCGGTCTCGGTGCTGTGGTTGGCCGGAAAGCCAGACTGCGAGAGGTCGAGGGATCCGTTCGTCTCGAGGAAGGCGGCCAGCTGCTTGTTGACGGTCTTCTCGATGACTTTGGCAGGAAACGGGAGCAGCGAGATGGGGCGGTAGTTCTTGAGGTCGGTGGGGTCGGCTGATGGTTTCTTTAGTAGGGTGCTGAGTTCGGCGTGCTTCCAGCTCTCCGGGAAGGTAGCGGTGTCGAAGGAGGTGTTGATGATGTCCCGCAGGTGGGGTGCGATGACAGCATCGGCCTTGTTGAAGACGTGGTGAGGGCAGGGGTCGGTCGGAGATCCGGAGTGGATGGAGTTCATCGTGCGGATGGTGTCTTCGGTGCTGATCGGGGTCCAGGTGCGGAGGGTGGTGGTGGGGGGCGGTGGTTCAGTCGTGGCGTGCGTCGGTTGAGAGCTGAAGCTGTTGTGTATGTCCGCGATCTTGTTGTGGAAGTAGGAGGCGAGGGAGTTGCAGAGGTCTTGCGAGGGGGTGATGTCGTTGTTTCCGGCGTTGGGGTTGGAGAGCTCTTTAACGATGTTGAAGAGTTCCTTGCTGTTGTGTGCGTTGTTGTCCAGTCGTTCCTTGAAGGCAGTTTTTTTGGTGGCGTGGATCTGTTGGTGGTGTTTTCGGGTGGCTTGCTTGAGGGCAGTCATGTTGTTCGGTGTTGGTTCTCTGCGCCAGGCTTTCTCGAGGGCTCGGCAGTTCTTCTTGGAGCTCTTGAGTTCGTTGGTGAACCATGGGGCTTTCTTGCTGCCGGGTCTGCTAGGCGGGGTCTTTAGAGGGGCGAGGTCATCTGCGCAGTTTCTGATCCATTTTGCGAGGTTGGTGGCCGCCTGGCTTGGGTTTGTTGCGCTGGTGGGAGGGTTCATGCTCAGGGAGGTCGCGAGCTGGTAGGCTGTGATCTTGTTCCAGCTTCTGCCTGCAACCTGTTGCTGGTGGTGGTGGATCGTGGTCCTTGTGAAGCTGAAGTGGACGCAGCTGTGGTCCGTCCAGTGGAGTCCGGTGGCGTGGCTGAAGGCGATGTCTTTGCTGGATGAGAAGACTGGGTCGAGTGTGTGTCCGGCGTAGTGGGTGGGGTTGGTCACCAGTTGCTTGAGACCAAGGTTGGCGAGGTTGTCCAGCAGGGTGGTGGTGCTGCGGTCGTTGTTGTTCTCCAGGTGGAAGTTGAGGTCGCCGAGGAGGATGTAGTCAGCGGAGGGGAGGGCGTGTGGGCTGATGAAGTCGGCGATGTCTTCGCTGAATTGTGTGCGTGGTCCCGGGGGTCTGTAGATGAGGGTGCCGCGGAGGGTGGTCTTGGGGTCGATGTGGATCTGGAAGTGCAGGTGTTCGGCGGGTGCGAGGGTGTCGTCGGTGTTGGTCGTGATGCGGATGGTGTTTCTGTGGACGATGGCGATGCCTTCTCCTGTCTGGTTGATGCGGTCCCTCCGGATGATCTTGTAGCCATCCGGGATGGCGATGGCGATGTCGGGCGCTGAGGAGGTGTTCATCCAGGTTTCCGTGAGGAAGGCGACGTCTGGGGCTGTGGTGTCGAGCAGGTTCCAGAGCTCGACGGTGTGTCTGTGTATGGTGCGGGTGTTGAGCAGGATGCACTTGAGGTGGTTGCTGCTGGAATTCGGCTTGGTCAGTGCTGGTGTGGTGCAGGTCCGAATGCAGGTGAACTTGCAGGAGTGGCAGCAGAAGGGTCCGTGGGTGCGTCTCGGGGTCGCTCGATAGCAGCCCGGGATTCGACCGGCGTTGAGTGCGTAGAGTTCGGTGGCGTCGTAGGTCCGGCGGGTGGGCTGGTGACTGCGGGGACCAGGGGTCCTGGCACTGGGCGCGGTCCAGGCGTGGACGGGCGCAGACGGGCTTACCTTTGGCGCACCTTCAGCGCACAATTGGCGCTTCCGCTGCGCGCGTCGGCTAACACAGCCATACTACGCCCCTGCTAAATGGGCATGACTCATTTGCCATGCTTGCTGTGAAACTTGTATTTTTCACAATGCCTAGGAATTCAGTGATGTAACATTGATGACATCACCCCCACCCCGACTCCCAAAAATGTTCCAGCACCAGTGGAGGAACTGTTCGGCATTGTTTACATTTTTTAAAGATACACTGTCAACATTACGTTTTTTTAAAATATACCGTGTCCCTGAGGCAGGGTTTGTTTTCCCAGGACGTAGACGCATTGATTGTTTTCTCCTGTCTGATACTACCATTATGTGCTCAGCGTTTCCCAACTGAAATAAACACCACATTCATGGCGTTCATAAATAAAGAGCCAGGCTCCAGGTGAGTAAAATATCTCCCCCAACACCTCGATCTATTGTGATTCTTTCTCAGATCAAGATGATGAAAGAGTATCATTATTAAGTAAACATAATGGAGACTTAATAACTAGACATTCAGGCAAAGGGTGAGAAGATACAAATTTTATATCATTTGGAGATGATCCAGTAGATGGCTTGGGCAGAGGTCAGCTTAATGCAGGTGGGTCAAAAGGGCCTAATGAAGGGTCTCATAAAGGTTCCATTGTGGAGGAACTTGATTAGAGAGTTTCTGTCAACAAAATAATCTTTATCTCTGCAACTGGCAATGAAAATTCAAGGACCTCAACGTCCTTGCATAAGAATGCTTTAAAAGAAAAATGTCTTCTGAAGACACACCTGAGAGAAAATCAGGTCAACATCAGTAGAAATATTTAAGTGACTGGCATTTTGGAGACCCAAATATGTATATTCATCAGCACCCGAAAAGGATTTAAAGGTGTCCTCTTTAATACAGCCCTTCTTCACCTGAAAGAATTTATCTTAACTTTGCATAGGGTGATTAGGAAACTGAAGTCTGGCCTTACCGAGAATTTCACTTTGGCCAGAACTGTCTTGGCCCTATGGATTTCTGAATATGCATTCCAGCCCAGTGCCATGAATGACATTGGTAGCAGCATCTACAGGAACAGTCCTCAAGGACTTTAGTGGAAAATGAAGGGCTGCTGGTACGATATCTGTTGCATCTGGTGGGTAGAGGCTTCAAGTGGTGGCATGATCATAAATCTTGCAGGTACCTTGGGCCCAAAGTTACAATAGAGGGACCTACATGTGGTTGGAATATAGCCCTCAAGACTTGGGTGAACGCCACCACTTAAGCAGGGTATGCAGCACATGCAGGAAAGTCAGAAAAGACGGTAGTGCATCTGAAGGCACTGGGAGTAGAGCTAGAAAGGAACAGGGCACCAATGCCGGCTCATACCCTCCAGAACGCGAAACAGTTCCAAAGGAGATGTTGAGGTCAGAGTCAGGGATTGGTGCCCACCAACCAGATAACCTGCCCTAAAACTTGGAGAGACATCAAGAGGAAGAATGCTCCTTTGTTTGGTATGTACTAAGCCTGGTGTGGGAGGACCTCACTGGGAATGAAGTCTTCCCTTTATATCAGTCAAGTGAGCAGGATCTGAAGAGCTGGAAGCTTATGTCCATTTTAGATGTTCAGTTCCTAAACTTTATTTTGATTTAAAAAAAATCACAAAACTTGAAACAACATACACATGAAGGGCAATTAAAAGAATCCAGCATGTTTCTTGAAGGAGAAACTTGTAAATTATCTTGAGTTAAAACAAGCTCCCTGGAAATTCATCATGATTCAATAAATAGGTTAAAAAACACTCTAAAACACACCCATGCAAGGCAGCCACGTGGGAGGGCAGCCTTCAGAGCTTTACATTACAAAGGGAAACATCAATACAATGCAATAAAGTGCATAGTGCTAATTTAGTAGAACAAAGCTACAAAACATTACGTGCACGTTTACCACTGCCTCCTTTCGTTCCAACGGATCACCCACACCCAGCCCAGGAACTTTGCTACAGCAATCACAGTAGGCCCATCCAGTGTTGCTTTGAGGATGCTAAATGCCTCGCTGCTAGACCTAGTCCCCAAGTTTAAACATATGGGTTTTAACCATCTGCACCTGGGCTTGCTATACACTGGGCAAACAAAGAAAATGTGTCCCAGTGTTTCACTCGAGTCAGGACAGAAAGGGCAATTGCTAGTGTTAGTGCTACACCGTTTAGCTGTGAAAACATTTGTAGGAAGTGTTCCCACCCTAAATTGGTGGAACAATTTCCTGTCTCTAGTCGAGGTGATTAAATCCCAATAGCCCTCATATTTGGGTTCATGCTTGCTATCAAGGAAGGCGTTAGACAGAGTGGGACTAGTTGAAGCTGCAAAGCGCTTCGTAATTGTCAAATTCCAATAGGCTGCCTTTAACTCGGTTTTAGTTGGAAATATACTTCCGGCTGGGGAGGTCCACAAACGGCTCATCCCCATCTCACAGAGTATATTTTTGATACACCTAAACCACACAATTTTCCTATTTACATTAAGATCCCTAACTTCTAAAAGAGCCAGGGCATATTGTGAAAGCTCGGGAGTCACCCAAAGCCTCCTTCAATAAATATGCAACTGGCCTGTAATGTGCCATATCCCTGATCGAGTGGCATCCCAGATCTATATACAAGGGTACTAATGGGGTGGACTGGGGGAAGCCAATTATGGACCTTAGGAATTTGTTCTGGGCAGCCACTAGGGTATCGAAATTGGCATATCCCCACAGCTCTACCCCGTATAAGATTGAGGCGCCAATTTTAGTGTTATAGATCTGTAGCACAGGGGCTATAGGTTTGGTGTGTGAAAGTGTCTGCTCCTTGAGCAGAGCATCCGATAATTGAGCGTGCTTAATGGTAAGGCAGTCTATTTGGGGCTTCCAAGTTTTTTTTTAAATTGTTACCACCAAGTAGGAAAAAATATTTTTGTTCCAAAATGCCTCCCTTCATTCTGACGTCACCAATGACATTTTTGGAGTTGTGTAGGACCATATACTTGGTTTTATCCACGTTAACGATAAGATCGTGGTCATCACAGAACTCCTCAAATCTCGTAAGGGCACGTTGGAGGCCCTGTCTTGTCTTAGAAAGAATAAGGGTGTTGTCGGCGAACATAAGTAGCGGGATCTTAGGCCCAACTAAAAGCGGAGCATCCGTGGGGAAATTCTCAAAATATTGCATTACCCCATTGATGTACATTGAGAAGAGGGTGGGTGCTAAAACAAACCCCTGTCCCACCCCCTTTTCAACCGGGAACTTTTCTGTGGTACTGCCCCCGCATCCCTTCTCACATGCGCGTAATTGTGGGTGTGTAACTTAATCACAAACGCCAGGATATCCAGTGGCATGCTTAGCTTTAAAAAAGTACACCACATCTTTGTGCGTGGGACAAAATCGAATACCGACTTGAGATCGACGAAGGCTGCGTAGATGGTACCTCTCCCTAGGATTACGGTGCGCCAATATATAAGAATAAACCTTAGCACCTGATCTACTGTGCCAGTACCTCACCTGAAGATGGGAGAGGATATCACATTCCTCCATCCAAACCTGGAGTCTACTAAGTACCACCCTTGCTGACACCTTTTGGATGCAGTCAATAAGGCTTATGGGCCTATAGTTTCCCGGTACAGAGAGATCACCTTTTTTAAAAATAGGAAGTATTACTGCTCCTGCCCATGTACTGGGCATAGGTGCTCCATTGGCGATGGCATTCACTAGGAGCTAAGTATATAGTGCCCAGGTATCTATATCCTTGATGAACAAGTCAGCAGGGATGCAATCAGGCCCAGGCGCCTTGCCTTTTGGGATCAGGAGAAGAGCATTTTCCACTTCTTTCTTTGATATATGTAAATTTGGGATGGGGGACGGCATTTCAAACAAATCGTGAGCATCTACATCACGAGCGAACTGGCCTTTGTAGTGCAAAATCCACTGGTCTGGCTCCACATAGTTCGTGGGCACTTTACTAGGGGACCCGCTGCCCCACTTCACCATGTGCCAAAAGGCTGTCATGTCTCTCCCAGAACATGCTTTACGGAGATTAGCCCAGTGTTGTTCGTCTCAGTCCCTTTTGGCATGGGATTGGGCTGCCTTATATGCAGACCTATTCTCACGTATAGATTCCCTATCTTATGTCCTGATTGCTGCTGCTAGACTTCTATATGCCGTACGACAAGAGGAATTATACCAAGCGGCAGCCTTGGAACATGGGTGACTCATCAGTGTTTTGTTTTTAGTAGTAAAACAGCTTTTAAGCTTACTAAAAAGGTCCTCATGGACCTGCACAGCTCTAAGATTATATTCTTCCTGCGCAGCATCAGTCTGGAGAGTATCTATAGCGTTAGCTACCAACCTACTCATTTGGTACACATACTCATCTTTGTTAGCCACGTTGTTTGCCCATTTTACTCGGCGAGTGTCATTTGTCAATTGGGCCTCTACAAAGTCTACACGTGGTACCAGCCCTGCTCCACAATATGGGTGCAAGGAGCATAAAGAGAGTAATAGAGGGTTGTGGTCACTTTCTGGTTAGTTACAGACCACCATACCTGTTAAATTGGGCCAGAACTCCTTGTTGAGCATTAAGAAGTCTATACGACTGGTACGTTGCTCCACTATTATATGTGGGCATCCCATGCTTGTCGGACCTAGTTCTCCCGTTCGCTGCTCTCACCCCTTGTTCCAGACAAAAGACTTTAAGTTGAAGTGCTGCACTCGACCATCTTTTTATTGCACGAAGATCCAGAGGAGGAGTTGACCACTGCACATCCTGCTATATACTAAAATTCATACCTTGAAAGTCCAGGGGTTCGAATGTACAATTAAAATCACCAGCTATTAATATGTTGTGATCACCTCTGTGATTTAATGAGAAGGCGTCTAAAAGGGCTACCGTATGTGAGGCTTTTCCACCTTGCAAGCCTCTTGAATACACATTAATGAGTAGCAAGTTAGGAAAATTTCCCTGGTATAACCTAATAATAAGAATGTCCCCAAAAGTCAATATGGATCTCCTCAAACTTATATTGATGACAGTGCCTGACCCAGGTTGTCAGTCCCCCTTTGGGTTTGCCACGCTGCCCCTGTCCCGCAGCTTTAGAAAAATTCAAATAACCTGAGTGGAATACCTGGTCCACGGTGCCCATGTCTCTTGAAAAAATAGATTATCTTTCTCCTCAATGAATGTAGACCATTCAATGGAGGCGTCTTTAGTGCAAGTCCCGCAATGTTCCATGAAGCTAATTTTGGACCTACAGTGTCGTTACAGGAATCACTGTAACCTGGCTGTGGGCATAGGCAACACCTTACCACAGAGGAGTAAACCCCTTTAATCTTGGAATTATCTACAGGTGCTATGCCACAGACTCGCTCCCTACCACTACCAGGCGAACCTTGGTATGTTTCAAGTTTTGACCCATTTGGTGTGAGTGGAGGAGAAATATCTCTGTTAGTAGGGTCTAATACCTGGTCGCCCTCTCCCAAGTCTACCATTGGAGGAAGGGTCTTTTTGAAGACAGATGAACGACTTAGTCAGTCGATTTCTACCACATTTGAGAAAAGCTCAAATCTTTTGTGAGTTGGTAAATTGTAGTCATATGGACCCTGTGCATGGGGTATATCCCTATAATCTCCCCTTCCAGTTGTTTGGGTAGGGATGTTACGATAGAAAAAACCCAATGCAAAATGCTAATACCAACCCTGCTTAAATGCCTAGCCCCAACCCTTTCTAGAATCGTTTTCACTATCAGTGGAGACCGAAAGTTCAACACAACACAGTCTCCTCTACTAGATTACGGTGATTTTCCTACCCATGGAATTCTACGAATCATTTTAAATTCCTGGAATAAATGGCTACCCAGTCCTGGTCTGTTGTTTAGCACGTGAAGGGCCTTATTCCTCAGTGATAACCAATGTTCCCCGTTGCCAGATGGTAAGACAGGTAAATTATAGAGTATGATAGTGCATGGCGTTGCTTCCGGTGGTAAATTGAGGGAATCACAGGGGCTCTCCAAACCACCCCAGGCCATCCCTCTATCTTGGCCCCCTATTGTTTCCCTCCTGGGGCCGGCCTTTGCCATGGCGGTAAATATGCTACAGGAATTTACCGTGGGAGCAAGCGCAACAGTATTTGTGCTAGCATCAGCTTCGGTAGTGGGCAGTTGTGTTACATGTGATTTTGCCATTCCAAGTTCATTGGAGTCACTAAAGTGTCCATTACCTGGTGTAGATTTAGGAAGAAGGAGATGTTGCTCAAGTTTGTTCAATCTTGAGTCAATGCCTGACAGTTTGGTTAAAAGAAGGTCTTGCATTGCTGCAAGTTTTTCTTCAAATTTAGCTAGGATGCGGTCTTCAAAATCACTAGACACCTGTCGAGAATTGACCTGTGCTCTATTGTCTAATGGACTGGAAGTGCCTGTGTCTGCAGCCACATAAGAGCCGCCTTTGTTACTGCAAGCCACCCCTCTTGTTTTTGCCACTTCACAGACCCAATGTGAGGTTAGGGGCAGTGCACCCTCTTTTCTTTTCTTTGCTGTAATGGCACCCTCCCTTTCCTTGACCTGCACTGTTCGTTGTTGGCGTGTGAGAATCTTGGCTGGAGGGGAAGGAGAAGGAATAGGGGCACTAACTGAGATGGTTGGATCAGTAGCTTGGGTTGCTGGGGACGTCAGAGCCACTAGCGGCGGACAATCAGTAGATGGATCCGGGATTAGCAGGGGTCCAGCTAGGGGAACTTCCATGGAGGCTCGGCGTAGATCTAGAGAGAGTCTCCTTTGGTTGAGCTTGATTTCGTGTATTAGAACGGACTCAGCTCGCATGAGAAATGTGTCCAGTGTTCCTGCAACTCCTGGGCCCCCTACCCCCTTGCGATTACCCTTGCTCATAACTGATTGCTAACAATGATGTACAAATAAGAATGGAAGTATCTATAGTGCAACGGTCGGTATTAAAGTTCGAAATCCACTGACCAAGTCCTTGGAGACATAGGACGACCGAAGAAAGAGGGGTGGCCCTGCCCTGCCTCCTCCTGGCTCTGACGGGCACCGACGGGCCTGCACATGGCCCGGGCACGGCCCGCGCGCATCCCACGCTGCGGGAGCCCTGGCCCCCTTTTAGTGCCTCCAGGCGCTTGTCGGTGCGGCGTGCGACTTGCGTTCCGCACTGAATGCCTAGAAATGTAGTTTTGGTTCCTCTGGCTCGGGCAGGCAATAGCGGGCAATGGCGGTCCCACGGTGTCTCTCCAGCAGATGAACACAGTCCCCTTTGGTATGTGGCAGGAAGGTATATGGCAGACAGAAAGTCAGTTAGATGTTAAAGGAGACCCCTCCCTTTCCTCAATAGACATCGTATATATGAAGCCATAACATAAGCAGACTTGAAAGCATGCGCAGGATTCATACTCCAATAACATGCATAATAGGAATCCAGAAAGGTTTACTGAGAGGGGCAGGAATGAAGTCAGTGATTTCCTGACATTTGTGGGCATAACATTTTCCATAAAGGTCCTGTGACATTCCAATTAGACAGCAACACTGGATCTGTGTCAAAGGGCATGAAAAAGTGTAACTGATGTCTCCTCACCAGAAAGGTACTTCTTGACCAGGAAGGCACAGGAGTCGATCTGGAGTCACCGTAGCACATACCAGTGCAGAAGAGCTGTTTCAACCTTTCCAGATCATCATCATCATCATAACTTTTATTTTGATCACAAAGATCTTAAAGTGGACTTAGAAAAAGAAGTAAGTTAAGAAGCATAGAAAAATAAAAGCCATAAAAAAGGGTACAATTCTTCCATATATTTGGATAAAAATACAATAAAAAGATGTTATACACTATATTTTGAGTGTTTGATCCATAAAGTTTACCAACATTTGGCCAAGCCAAAGACTATTACTCTACAAGTGTCAGTGGATACAACTCTTAATACATCAAGGTAGTTGCCAGGGCGGATAAGCCTACACAAGGGAATTATCCACTTCCCCCTCACGATCTTATAGTGGGGGCTAAAACAAATAGCAAATGGACCAGGGATTCAGGGCTTTCTTTATATGCTAGGCATTTATCATCAGAAGGAACATTAGTGCGCCACCTTTTACAAAACAGTTTGGTGGAAAGAGACTTGAATCTAAATTGGACAAATAATGTATGTGCGTGGGGAGGAACAATTTCATCAGTGGTTTCCTCAAACAACGGAAGAGCTTTAAAGCTCAGAAACTCCTGGGTCAGGGTGCCCACCGGCTTTGTCCCCTCTTTCATCCAGATGGACTCCCAATAGACAGTTTTTACCCTGCTCTTAGGTATTGAGCACAGCTTCTCAGGGTTAGACCAATATGCCTCCATCCTTAGTTTCCTCAACAGGTCTCTCAAAATGTTCTAAACCAGGGGATTTTGGTTACCAGGGACTAGTTCAAAAGGTCCATCATCACATCTCTGTAAGGCACAATCTCCTCAATAGTCCACAGACGATGCCAAAACATTAAATGCTTGTAATCCAACTTGTGGGCCAGTTTTCTTAGGGCCAGGTCCAGATAAATTGGCGTCAAGGGGGTACTAGTTAGTAGATTAAAAAGCGATCTTATAAAACGGTGTTCTATGGTGGGAATACAATGCATGTTCCAGCTACCCAATAGTGCAGCCCTAAATAAAACACCCCCTAAGGCTTTGATAATATATATTTCTGATGCTGAGGACACTTTCCTGATCAAGACCAGCACCTTGGGTAAACTTGTGAGTTGATGAATCTGCCCATAGAAGTATTCATTAGAAATCTCCAGTACAGAGTCTGATGCTAAATATATATCACGCCAGAATGCTGCCTTATGGAGCCAATACTAAACCCCTAAAAAACACCAAAATGTTATAGAGCGATTGGTGTGGCTTCCTTGTAAGCCATGCAAGAACAATCTAGGGTTCCCTGAGATATTTCAACAGAAGTGGATTAGATCAGCCACCATTTACAAGCGTAACATGCTCCCACCATTAATTTTTACCCCTCCCTGAATAAGCACCCATCTCTGTCTATATTTGGCTATTCTCCCCCCCCCCCAATAAATCTGTATCTTGCCATTTGTCTCTTTCCATGAATCTTTCTCTCAGTATACTCATGCACTCTCACAACACCTCACTCTTTGTATCTACCTTTTTCTTTGCATTTGTCTGACTGTTTGTCTGTCTTGTACTCTTTCCCTGTCTGTTCATGTTTTCCTCTCTGCATTTACCTTTCTTTTCTTTCTCTGTTACTTATGTGTGGTAGACAGCATAGAGCACTGATAGCTGAGGAGGATGTGTAGCCAAATACTTGTGGGTGTAAATTACCAATGAATGCCACATCTCTGTTAACTAACTTTCCTTTATGAACCATATTGACATGCAATATAAATGACAAGACAAAGCAGTACACCTTAGGTTTCAATGTCCTAGCTTGTAGCAATGTCCACCATTATTAGGTGCAAGGCAGTACTGGAACCCAAAATAGGCCCTGGCAGCAAAATAATAATGGCCACCACTAGCGAAACCAAAAGCTGGAAAAGAGGCCCACATTTTCAAAGCAGGCAGTTTTGAACTTGTAAAGATACGCTGTGTAGGAATTTTGCAGATTATGTTATGGTCATGGAATTTATATAGCCAGAAAGGGTTTCCAAGCACTTTGCCAACTAAACAGATCTGGAAACACTGTAAAAGAAATAATTCCTACTTCAAACAGTTAGATCAGCCAGGTTTTTAACGTATTCTGGAACATCAGAAGGGAATGACAAGACCTTAGATCAGGAGGGGGGGGATCTCCAAAGCTTTAGTACCGGGAAATAAAAGGTTTGACCCCCTTACCGAGACCTCTTGATTCTGGGAACCAGAGCCAGGTCAAGATTGCTTGACACTAACGATCTGTTGGGAGTATAAGAAGACACTGGAGATCTAGTTGGACCTGAATTAGATAGACATTTATACACATAACGAAGTGCTTTGAATGTAACACAGCTCTCGACAGGAAGCAAATGCAGGGGCATATTACCAACGTTAAGCGATATTTATCGCTAACGATGCTTAGCAACGAATTTTTTAACGCTAAGCTTCGCCGGAAATTATCGCAGAGATAACTTGCTATTAGCAAGGTTTATCTCAGAAGTGATAAAAATCCTCACGCTAACTGCCAATTGAGAGATTATCTGGAAAACCAACGATAATCTCTCAAAGTTTGGCGTTAGCTTGATGATAGGGGCTCACAAACTTAGCCATGATATCCACCTTCCATAGGATATCATGGCTAAGTCAGGAAAATACCAGGTGTAAAAAAAGCAGTGCTAACCGCGGTTAGCGCTGCTTTTTTTTATCACTAACAGGGTTAGCGAAATCCTTGATAATAGGAGAAATGTCGCTTAACAACATTTCTCCTATTATTTTTCTCTGGAACGCCCCCTTTGCATCTCATTAGAGATGCAAGGGGAAGCGTAGAGAAAAAGGGTGCTAACATGCGAATTTGCGTGTTAGCACCCTGTTGCTGATAGGGAGATAATTTAATCTCAACTTTCTTGTCTTTTAAAGCTAAAAAAGCAGACATAAATCCCTTGATAATATGCCCCAAAGTTCTCAAAATAGATTGGCAGTTTTAAAGAACTTTGGGCATGGAGTAAAAGTGTGGCTGCTTTGTTTTGCACCATATGCAACCATCTGATTAGGCTCTTCTGGACCCCTAGAGAACGTTCCATAATCATATCTGGACATAAATAGGGCCAAAGACCACATGGGAGACCACATACATTTGTGCTTGCTGCTGGCAATGTTTATGGTAATAATCAAGGCAATCAACAGTAAAAACCTATCCATAAAACAGGCCCACAAACAGACAGTAAAAGTGGGTTACACACTGACCTATGAGTCCAGCCCTTCTGCCACTGCCAGATTGCCTTGTAGGCCAGCCCAACCATGATTAGGTGTACCTTTCACAGATCATAAATGTGGACTCCATTGTGAAAGAAACAATACATTCTAGACCACACATGCTACCTCACATCATTAGTGCATACTGTGGTGTAGCAAGAAAATAAGGCTATGGTCCTATGCAGGTGGTCATCAAACCCATGAAAAGGGCATTGTTGGCCTTCACACGTGTAGGGGCAGCTTATGAGCTTGAATGTTTGCCACTTATTAGAAAAATGTGATCATCTGGTGATCAGTTCAAACTCCAGAAATGCGCATTTAGCCTTCCATCCTCACAAAGTATGGTACAATATAATGCATAATAGTAACATCTGTTATTTACAATGTTTAGAAGTGTCAGAATAGCGGGAATAAATACAAAAAACAGAACAGCTCTCTGGACACAGTGTCTGACCTCATCCTCCTCCAACGACTAAACAAAGCCGGCATCCAAGGGCCCACACTCCACTAGATATGTTCCTTCCTGACAGGACACACACAGTCGGTCAGCCTGGCCCGTTTCTGCTCAGATGCCATCAACATCATCTATGGAGTCTGTCAAGGATCACCGCTCACCCCAATCCTTTTCAACACCTACATGACCCCTCTTTCCAACATTATCCGCAACCATGGAACCAACGTCTTATCATATGCCTGACTGAAGTAGCTGAAAAGATGAAATGCAACTGCCTCAAACTAAACAATGATAAGATGGAAGGTCTTATCTTCAGCAGATACACCTGGCCGTTGGACTCCACATGGTGGTCTGTGGAACTCAGAGCTATACCCCCCCTACAACCAACACCAAGAACTTTATAGTAATTGACAGCTAGTTCACTATGACCAGCCAAGTAAATGCAGTCTCTGCCTTCTGCTGCCATACACTAAAGATTCTAAAGAAGATCTTCAAATGAGACCCCACCAACACCTGCAGATTGGTCACCCAAGCTATCACCACCAACAAACTAGACTATGGTAACTTCCTCTACACCAGAATCAACGCTCAACTAACCAGACAACTCCAGACCACACAGAAACAAGAAGCAAGACTTACCCTCAGCTTCCCAGCATGCATGCATATCACACAGAGCTGCACTGGCTGCCCATACACAAGCACTCTTCAAACTCCTCATGCACTCTTTCATTGCCTTACACAACATAGACCTGCATACCTCAACAACAGCATCAGCTTCCACAAACCTACCAGACACCTCTTCTTAGGCCTTCTCCTGGTAGCACACATCCCCCACATAAGCTGTACCGGAATTAGCAGTAGTGACTTCTTCCACCATACTCCTAACGCCTGGAATGACCTGCCCCTGCACATCAGAGCCTTCTCTATTGTGTATGGATTCCACAAAAAGCTGAAGATGTGGCTTTTCCATTAGGCCAAGCCCATGCTGGGTCCAGACTTCTCCTACATTAGTACAAGGATACTCTGCTAAGTAACTGCATGCTCTACACATACACTTCACATAACATATCAACATAACCGCCCCTCGTTTATATGAGCACACCCAAATATGGACACCAAGTTTGAATATTCTTGGTATTAACTGTGCATTCACAATGAGTACTACAGAAGTGACACACAAAGGTATTGCTGCCCTTTCAGCACTACCAAAGCATTGAAAGAAACTTAACGTGGGTGCGAACATCTGTTGCTCACGGCACTTTGATAATAGGTACTGAGAAATGTAGCTACTGTGAATAATTAACACATAAAGTGATAGTAGATGTATAAAGCACTTGTTTTTAGCTTTAGTTTCAGCGGTTAATAAACATATTTTACGTATATTCTGCATCACAATATCCTTTTTTTTTTAAATAATTTTTTGTTGAGCATAGCATTAGGGTCAAGAAATACAAAGTATACTGAAAGTTATTTTCATTAAAAACCAGTTTTCTACAAAAGAAAACATTTGAAATAATAACCTCACATCACATAATACCAAATGACAATGAACTAAAACTAGAGCAGTTAATTATATAATCATTCACGAAGCAAAATGCAAATTTACCCTAGAACACAGCAGCAATAAAGAAAATTCCTAATACATCTTAAGTGCAAATGTCAATAAAGTGCAAGTGCCATCCTATCGCCTAAAACTGCCACAGAAGATTCTTTTTTTTTAACGGAAATTAGTCATCATAGCGATTCCTCACCCCATTGACGAAGTACAGGATACATTCTATAAAGTGCTAACGTGCTAGTGCTGCTGAAGTGCAATAAAAAAAAGTGCAAATGCATTTTAGTAAAAAAGCTGGTAATTACCAACCCCAGTGCTATAGTCTCTCTTTCAAGTTTTTCAATTCATTAAAAAAATTCCACTTTTATCACATTTTTTAGTATCTCCTACCCTCCTAGCGTAGGCTTCCTCAAATATGTGGGTTCTTTTCATTTTATTAAACCTTTTCAGATGAGAAGGTGCTTCCCTAGATTTCCAATTCTGCAAGATTAGGGAGCGAGCCACCATACACAAAATACATACAAAGGCTTTTTCGGGTTCAGATAGTATCTTATCTTCTATACTGATACCAAACAAGGCAGCTTCGGCCTCGGGCAAAATACTCATACCGATTGCTCGCCCAATATCCGAGAAGATTGCTTCCCAAAAAAGCCTAAGTCCTGGACATGCAAAAAAAAGTATGGTGCCACCCTCCCTCCCAATCTATTTGGCAGCGAAAGCACCTATTTTCTGCACCTGGAAATCTCTTTTTTAAAGCGGCAGGAGTTAAATAAGAAAGCCATCGAGAAAGGAAGGCCATCCTTTTAAAATTTGCAGCACGCAGGGATTTGCTTCCTAGGTGACAAACAGACTCCCACTCCTTCCCATCCAGCCTACATCCGGTTTTCCGACTTATTTTATCCAGATGAGTCTCTATCAAGGAAGCCTGTCCCTGCTTGTGTAGCAGCCTATACCAATTTCCCACCCCTGTAACATTGGCCCCATATAGGCCTACCACTAATTGATTAGGGGTGTCCAGAATGCCACTGGTATTTGTTAGCAGATGAACAATGCGTAAATATTCAAATAAGGTCGGCTTCCGATGGCCTTCGCCCTTTGCCTTTACTTCCTGCCAGTAAATGGGCCTATTTTGAACTATAAAATGCCTCAGTTCGAAGAGTCCACAGCCTTCCCAAATACTTATATGCCTTGATTGCAGCTGGTGGCCGAGACTCGTGCATTCTATTAATTTTAAATACTGAAGACCAGATGAGCCCATCTTTCTAAAACAGGACTGGAATCTAGAAACATAATCTTTTAAAATCTTATAACGTGTCTTTTTAGGAAATTTGGACGTTTTTAAAAACAATGGGGTTGGCGATCCGATTTCTTGTGTCATTTTGTCTATAAAAAAACTGTCACGAGCAGAATTGGATC